>NC_137327.1:121624217-122844574 GCF_965287045.1 Carcharhinus amblyrhynchos | reverse complement strand
GCATCATGGGGAAGAGGCTGAAAAGTAGGCATGAGGCCTCGCTGAGGAGGAAGAGGTTGACAGAGCTCCGGCTATGGATTGAGTTTTGAAGATTTTGGCTGTTATTCAAGTGCTTTCATCTCCAGTCAGGAATAATACATTAAAAAGCCCCAATAAATCTCTAAGCTCAACCTGTTCAATTGTTATTTCCAATGTGCTGTTAGCCCTTAAGATTGCCTTTCATTTCATAATGAGAATAAATGGAAAAGATGCAGTTTACAAATAAAAATGTTTAATGAAGGATAAATATTGTGGAATCCAATTCATTAATAAAGTCAGTTTTGCAAAATGTATTTCAGCAGAAAGCATATTTCACAATGTATCAACATCAAGTTGTGAGAATTATTCATTAGGTGCAGACAGAAAGTTTGCGGCAAAATAATATTAAGATCTATCAAATATGCCGTTCGCTGTGGCAAAAGTGGGAGCACTCTCATTTCTACATCAGAACACTGTGGGTTCAAGGCCCATTCCAGTTCCTTGAGCTCAGAGGCTGACATTGCCAAGGGAGTGCTGCATTGTCAGAGGAACTGCCTTTCAGGTGAGATGGTTAAAAAGAAGTCCCTCTCTGCTTTGTCAGCTGAACTCAACATGTTATACATGTAGAAACTCAAGTGAGTTCTGCCTGGTATCCTGGTCAATGTTTGTTTATCATCAGCAAAACAGATTACCTGGACATTATCACATTGCTCTTGTGAGATCTTGCTGTGTATCAGATTTCTGGTGTAATTCCTCAAACATATTTCATTGGCTATATATATCTTTTGGAAGGTACTGTATATATCTCAGTTCTTCTTCTGGATTTTGAGTTCAATTCTACATTTTATAATACTTCTTAAAGCACGTGTGGAAAAGAATTGGTACAATGACTAAATTAAGATATGATTGCAGTGTACCAAACTCTGGACATGCTGGGGCTGACAGCTGTGAAAACCAAATCAAGTTGGTACAGTGGTTTCATTCGGAATACGCTGGCCAACTGCAGATGGCCCTTTTTTTTATTCATTTGTGAAACATATGCGTCGCTGGCTGGCCAGCATTTATTGACCATGTCTAACTGCCCTTTAGAAGGTGGTGGTGAGCTACATTCTTGAAACATTGTAGTCCATATGCTGTGGATTGATCCACAATTTAGTTGGGAGGGGAGTTTCAAGATTTTGACCCAGCGATTGCAATATATTTCCAAGTCAGGATGGTGAGTGGCTTTGATGGATTGATTGGTTTATCATTGTCACATCTACTGGGATAGAGTGAAAAGTATTATTATTTGTGTACTATACAAATAAAGCAAACCATTCATAGGGAAGAAGGAAAGGATAGGGTGCAGAATATAGTGTTGCACTGGGAAGTGTTGCAGAGGAGGGGATCTTGCAAGTAGTGGTGTTCCCATTTATCTACTGCCCTTGTCCTTCTAGATGGAAGTGGTCGTGTTTTTAGAAGGTGCTGTCTAAGGATCTTTGGTGAATCTTGTAGATAGTACACACTGCTGCTACTGAGCAGTGATGGTGGAGGGAGTAGACATTAGTGTATATGATGCCAATCAAGAGGGCTGCTTTGTCCTGGATGATGTCAAGCTTCTAGAGCATTGTTGGAGCTGCACCCATCAAATCAAGGGGAGAGTTTTCTATCACACTCCTGACTTGGGCCTTGTAGATGGGGGATAGACTTTGTGGTGTCAGATGTATCTCACCAGTCAAACTGTGGGAGGAAAGCCAGCCAGCCACAGGTTTTAAGCAAGTCCGAAGATTTGTGATGGTTGGGGGTGAGAACAGCTGGAAGGTGGAAGTGGTCTCAATGAATAATAGAGTAGCTAATAAGCAATTTTTTTTTTCACTCATGGGTGCCAATGTAGGCCATGATGTAGAAGTGCCATCAGCGGCTATGTGCGAAAGACTCTGGCTGGAATTCTCTGAACTCGTCTGGGGCTAGAATTCACTGGCCCCGCCAATCTGAGTGGAGATTTGGCTGAACATCCCATTCTCTGTTCTTGCTGGCAGCGGTGACGGGGTGAACAACATTGGAGAATTCTGGCCCCTGTACAGCACTCTGTGCAAGCGGCACTCTGGAGTGCTGTGGGACATGAGTGTCGCTGGCTGGCCAGCCTTGTTACCCTTGAGAAGGTGGTGGCGAGCTGCCTTCTTGAAACGCTGCAGCCCATGTTCTGCAGGTTGACCCGCAGTGCCGTTAGGGAGTAAATGCCAAGATTTTAACCCAGTGACTACGAAGGAATAATGATATATTTCCAAGTCAGGATGATGAGTAACTTGGAAGGGAACTTGCTGGTGGTAGTGTTTCGATATTTCTGCCACCCTTGTCCTTCTAAATGGAAGTGGACATGGTTTTGAAAGGTGCTATCTAATGAGTGGTGTGACCACTGGAGTGATGTGACAACTCAGTAGCTCATTTATATAGTGTAAATAACCAAATCTGAAGGAACTACCACACAGTCTCTCTAGATAATGATGTAATAAATGAGAAAATGGCTGAAGCATTGAACAGGTATTTTGTATCGGTTTTCACAGTGGAAGACACAAATAACGTGCCAAAAATTGATGACAGGAAGGTTATGGCCTAGAAACAATCAATATCACAAAAGAGGTAGTGTTGGACAAGCTAATGGGGCTAAAGGTAGACAAGTCTCCTGGTCCTGATGGAATGCATCACAGGGTACTAAAAGAGATGGCTTGAGAAATAGCAAATACACTAGTGGTAATTTACCAAAATTCACCGGACTCTGGGATGGTTCCCGCAGATTGGAAAACAGCAAATGTGATGCAACTGTTTAAGAAAAGAAGGTAGACAAAAGACGGGTAACTGTAGGCCAGTTAGCTTAACTTCTATAGTAGAGAAAATGCTTGAATCTATCATCAAGGAAGAAATAACGAGACATCTGGTTATAAATTGTCCTAATGGTAAGGCACGGCACGAATTCATGAAGGGAAGGTCATGTTTGATTAATTTGGTGAATTCTTTGAGAGCATTACATGCACAGTGGACAATGTGGAACCTCTGGATGTGGTGTATCTAAATTTCCAGAAGATATTTGATAAGGTGCCACACCAAATACTGCTACGTAAGATAAAGGTGCATGGTATTACAGGTAATGTATTAGCATGGATAGAGGATTGGTTAGCTGACAGAATGCAAAGAGTGGGGATAAATGGGTGTTTTTCTGGTTGGTGATCAACAAATAGTGGTGTGCCTCAGGGATCAGTGTTAGGACTGCAATTGTTTATGATTTACACATTTCATTTGGAGTTGGGGACCAAGTGTAGTGTGTCAAAATTTACAGATGACACTAAGATGAGTGGCAGAGCAAAGTGTGCAGAGGATGCTGAAAGTCAGCAAAGGGCTATAGATAGTCTAAGTGAGTGGGAAGGGTCTGGCAGATGGAGTACAATGTTGGTAAATGTGAGGTAATTCATTGTGATAGGAATAACAGCAAAATGGACTATTATTTAAATAGTAAAAAAATGCAGCATGCTGCTGTGCAGAGGGATCTGGGTGTCCCTGTGCAAGAATCACAAGGAGTTGGTTTGCAGATGCAGCAGGTAATTAAGAAGGCAAGTGTAATTTTGTCCTTCATTGCTAGAGAGATGGAGGTTATGTTGCAGCTGTGTAAAGGGCTGGTAAGGCCACACCTGGAGTACTGTGAACAGTTTTGGTCTCCTTACTTGAGAAAGAATATACTGGCATTGGAGTGGATGCAGAGGAGATACATTAGGTCAATTTTGGAGTTAAGAGGGTTGGCTTAGGAGGAGAGACTGAGTAGACTGGGGCTGTACTCATTGGAATTCAGAAGAATGAGGGAAGATCTTATAAAAACATATAAGATTATGAAGGGAATAGATAAGACAGAAGCGGGGAGGTTGTTTACATTGGCAGGTGAAACTAGAACTAGGGTGCATGGCCTCAAAGTAAGGGGACGGGGATTTAGGACTGAGTTAAGGAGAAACTTCTTCGCACTAAAGGTGGAATTCCCTGCCCAGTGAAGCAGCTGAGGCTACCTTATTGAATGTTTTTAAGACAAGGATAGATAAATTTTTGAATAGTAAAGGAATTAAGGGTTATGGTGAGCAGGTGGGGAAGTGGAGCTGAGTCCATAAAAAGATCAGCCATGATCTTATTGAATGATGGAGCAAGCCCAAGGGGCCAGATGTTCTGTTCCTGCACTTAGTTCTCATGTTCTTATAAGATGGGCAACACTACCAGTCTGTAAAGCAGTGGGGATGAATAGGCAGCAAGTGGTGACCAACAGATACCCTCAGTTCTAATGTCTACCTTATTTATTTATTAGTGTCATGAGTAGGCTTACATTAACACTGCAAGGAATTACTGGGAAAAACCCCTGCTTACCACAATTTGGTGCCTGTTCAGGTACACTGAGGGAGAATTTAGCATGGCCGATGCATCTAACCAGTACATCTTTCAGATTGTGGGAGGAAATCCACACAGACACAGGAAGAACATGCAGTCTCCGCACAGACAATGACCCAAGCCTGGAATCAAACCTGGGTCTCTGGGGCTGTGAGGTAGATGTGCTAACCACTGTGCCACCATGCCATTCCTGCCCTCTGCCCTCTCCCCGCTCCCCGTAATGTGGAGTCAGGAGGGAAGCTCCTGTTCTCAGTACACATTAAAATGATTGAAGGAACTTGAAACTTGCCTTCTTTCAGGGGCCAGACTCCGGCAGCTACTTTGCAAATTGGACATCTGTGTCACCACCCTCCTGAAAAAACTGACTGAAATCACAGTCAGTCTCAAAACTATTTGTCTGAGAGTCACTGTGTCCCTGCATTTCCAGTGATGTGGAGCCTCAGGTGAATGTCCTGAAAGGTTACAGAACACCTCAGCTGAGGAGACAATAGCACAGTGGTGTTGTCACTGGACTAGTAATCCAGACTCCAAGGGTAATGCTCAGGTGACCCGGGTTTGAATCCCACCATGGCAGATGGTGGAATCTGAATTTGAATTCAGTAAAACTCTGGAATGAGCAATCTAATAATGCCGATTGTCATAAAATGTTTCTGGTTCACTAATGTCCTTACCTGGCCTGGGCTACATATGATTCCAGAACCACAGCAAAGTAGCTGACTCCTGAATAACTTGGAAATGACCTAGCAAACCAATCAGTTCAAGGCCAATCAGGGATGAGCAACAAATACTGGCCCACCCAGTGGAGTCCACATCCCATGAATGAATTTTTGAAAAAGCCAACACAGAATTTAGCATCCTCCTACAAGTGAATGAGAGCCTTCACTCTGCGAATCATATTGGACCATACGGCATGGCCAAGTGTTAAGTGGCTCAGGTGTTGTATTTCTATTTCTCTATTTATTTGCTCATTTAAGTTTCAAGTTTATTTATTATTGTCACAAGTAGGTTACTGTGAAAATCTCCTATTGGCTACACTCCGGCTCCTGTTTGGGTACAGTGAGGGAGAATTTAGCATGGCCAATGCACCTAACCAGCACGCCTTTCAGATAGTGGGAGGAAATCGGAGCAACCGCAGGGAACCCACACAGGCACAGGGAGAATGTGCTGACTCCGCATAGACAGTGACTCAAGCTGGGAATTGAACCCGGGCCCCTGGTGCTATCAAGCAACAGTACTAATCTAAATGGCTGTCGCTGGCTAGGCCAGAATTTGTTACCCATCTTAAATTGCCCTCGAGAAGGTGGCGATGTGCCACCTCTTGAACCACTGCAGTCCGTGTCATGCTCGCACACCCACAGTCAGGGAGTTGCAGGATTTTGGCCCGTGAAGGAGAAGGAGAATTCAAAAGGCTCAATTTCATTTTGCAAAAATTTCATTTTTCTTGGCGAATCGTGTCTTCCACTAATTGGTTTGCAAACGAGCAAAACTCGGCTCCAAATCCAGTTCTTATAATAACCCACCTTAATGGGTAATTAATTTTCTTGCTTGCACAGGTACTAGTGAGAGGACTAACCGAGCAGATAATGATGTGTTTTGGCAATGGTGTGAGACAAGCTCATGTTTTGCATAACGCAATTCTCTATTTGCCAGGTGTGATTGTGAATACTGAGGATAGCTAATTGTCTCATTAATTATTTTTCTCACTACAACTGATAAAGGCTGATAATGTGACTCATATATTCAAAACATGTTACAGCAATAGTCGGCACATGGAATGATTATTTACACTATTATTTCCAAGGAGTTTCAAATGTCTCTTGGAAAATGTGAAACAGAAATAAAACTAAAGTGGGAATTTAGCTGAAATCCTGCATTGAAGAAGGTTTGTGATTCCCCAACTCCTTTAGGTGCTAGCTCTGACTCAAAGGGCAGCTCGATCATGCCTGCGTCATGAGGTTGTGGATTCAACTCAATGCAAGGTGGCCATCAGGTGCAGTGGTGAAAAACTGTTGCACTATCAGAATTATGCCTTTCAGACAAGATACAGAGCTCCTTACAGGGAGTGCAACAAAGGTTCATCAGGCTGGTTCTTGGATTGATGAGAGATTATCATGGTGGAAATAGGCCCTTTGGCCCAACTAGTCCATACTGCCCTTTATTTTAACCGCTGAACTAGTTCCAATTGCTTGTATTTGGCCCATATCCCTCTCTAACAATCTTACCCATATAGCTATATGAATGCTTTTTAAAAGACAACATTGTATCTGACTCTACTACTACTACTGGAAAAGCGAAGACTGAGGGACGATCTGATAGAAGTTTATAAAATCATGAGAGGTATAGATAAGGTGAAATTTGGAAGCTTTTTCCAAGGGCAGAATTGACAATTACAAGGGGGCACAAGTTTGAAATAAGGGGGGAAAGGTTCAGTGGCGATGTATGGGCAAAGATTTTTTACACAGATGGTGGAGAGGCCCTGGAATGCACTGCCAAGTAAAGTGGCTGAGGCAGATACTTTAGCCATATTTAAAGCTTGCCTTGAAAGGCTTATGAACAAATGGGTTATAGAGGGATATGAGCGGTTGGTCTAGGTAGGTAAACATGATTGGTGCAGATTTGGCAGGCTGCTGTCTTCTTTGTTATTTGTACCTCTAGCAGCTTGTTCCAGGCAATCACCACTCTCTGTGTGGAAGAACTACCCTTTTGCTTCTCTCCCCTCTCTAGCTTAGGCTGCAGTTGAGAAGGATAAGAGGTGATTTACCTATTAAAAAAACCTTTCATGCTTGATACTGAGAAAATTGTTCCACTGTCTGGCGAATCTTGGATAGACAGTCTCAAAATAAGGAAGTCAGTAACTTAGGACTGAGAGGAAGAAAGTCTTCATTCAAACAGTAAGTCTTTGGAACTCTTTACTCCAGAAAAATGTAAGTGTTCAGTTGCTTAGTATATTTGAGACAAAAGGTGATAGAATTTTTGTTACTTAGCAAGTCAGGGATATGGGGATAGCGCAGGGGCATGGGGTTGAGATAAAAGATCAACCATGATCTTATTGAAAAGAGGAGCAGGCCCAAAGGATCAAAGAACTAACTTCAGCTCTATTACTTATGTCATTGAAACTGAGGCCTTGTCTACTCTTTCAGGTGGATGTAAACAATACCAGTGGAACCATTAGAAAGACAGCAGGGGGCTTCTTCCAAGTGTTCGGTCAATATCCATCCATAAAATGCTGGTGGGATGTAACTGTGCACATATTGTTTGCTGTATTGAAGCAAATTATTTCATCAGTATTAAAGCAGTTTGTTGTCCCCTGGGGTTATAAAAGCCAGGGATATGATTGCATTTTTTTTCTTTAATACAACTCCGAATATCTTAGCTCCATATAATCCACACACTGATAATTGCTTTTTTGAAGCTACTCAATATAACGTTAAATTTGACCTTCAAAACTTAAATATCATGTTCATTTGCAATGTAATCTCTTCTCGCAAAGAGGAATTGGGATCTTCAAGGAGTAATTACCAAAGTTAAAGTTCTTTAAGGAAACAGCTTACCTCAGAGCTGAATTACATTTTTAGTTGATGAATATTTGTTGAGGAAACCAAATGGAATGATGTGCCATTTGTCTTCAATATAAATCGATAATACCTCAGTCATAGAATAATTAAGGATTTCAGTAACTCTATCTCAATATATGAAGCTATTATGAATAGAGTCATAGAATCAATGGGTGCGATTTTCCCCACACACACTATATGCTTTGCAACGATGGGATCTTTTGGTACTGCCATTGTCAACAGGGTCTCCCGTTGAATGCATCCCTCACCGCGAGGAAACCTGTGGAAAGGATGTGCTGTCATCAGGACCAGAAAAATTTCATCCATTGTGTTCTACAGCACAAAAAGAGGCCCTTCGGCCCATTGTGCCTGTGCTGGCCATCAAGCACCTATCCTAATCCCATTTTCCGCACTTGGTTTGCAGTTTTGTGTGGTTTTAAGAGCTCATCTAAATGCTGCTTAAATGTTGTGAGAGTTCCCAATTCTACCACCCTTTCAGGCAGTGCGTTCTAGATTCCTGCCACCTTCTGGGTGAAAAAGCTTTCCCCCACATCCCCGCTAAATCTTCTGTCCCTTACCTTAAAACTCTGCCCCGTGATTATTTAGCCCTCTCTACTAAAGGGAAAAATTCCATATACTCTATCTGTGTCTCTTATAATTTTGTACACCTTATTCAGGTCCCCATCAGCCTTCTCTGCTCCAAGCAAAACAACCCCAATCCATCAAGGCACAAATCAGGAGTGTGGATGGATGGGTCCAGCTCCAACTTAAAAAGCTCTACACCATGCAGAACAAAACAGCCCACTTATTTGTCACCCCATCCACCGACTTAAATGTTTATTCACTCCACCAGCAGTATTTACCCCATCCACGAGATATGCAACTTACCAAGGCTCCTTCAACAACATCTTCTAAACCTGTGACTTTTGCCACCTAGAAGGGCAAGAGCAGCTGACACATGGGGAACAGCACCACCTGCGTTGCTTCCCTCCCAGGGCCACACAACACCCTGACTTGTGCCTTGATTGATTGGTTTTGTTTTGCTTAAAGCAGAGAAGGCTGAGGGAGGGCCTGAATAAGGTGTACAAAGTTTCACTCCAGCGGCCGTTCCTTTACTGTCGCTGGGTGAAAATCTTGGAACTCCCACTTAACAGCGCGGTCAATATGTCTACAGCACATGGACTGCAATGGTTCAAGATGGCAGCTCACCACCTTTTTCCAAAGGGCAATTATGTATGAGCAACGAATATTGACCTGGCCTGCGATGCACACATCACACGCAAGAATAAATTTTAAAAACCTCGACTCATTCCCTTTCCTTTTTAGTTGGGTACATAGGCTTGATTATGGGCTTCTAAATTAGTAACTAACCTCTCCCTGTTCACAGTCCTATGCCTGGTAGCATTGTGGTTATTTTGGTGGACTCATAATGAAGAAGCCTAAAGGAATGCTCAGAAGAAGTGAGCTCAAATCCTACAATGACAGCTGGAGAACTAGGTTCAGTAGCTTGAATGAATCCGGAACAAACGTTAGTGTCAGCAACAGTAATCATGGGGGCGAGTCTCCCAAAAATGCAGAATTGGTGGGAAAACTGTTCTAGATCCCAACTGTTTTCTCAATTCAACTTCACACCCGAATGTCCGCACTCCGTACACTGCAGAGGTTACAATCTCATTAAAAACCCAATGGGAGGGAGGCTATTTGTGTGGAGTCTGGCATTCTGGAACTCTGCACATGCACAGTGGTCTCGATCTGTCAGTTTTCCCATTTGTTGGCCAGCTCGATCCCTGTCAAGCTCGGGACCCCTGCAGTGCTGCCACTCCAGTGCCCCGCATGGCCCGATTGCAGCTCCCACAACAGTTCTGAGCCAGCAATGACCACCCCCCTGTCTCGGAGCGCCCCAACATCCAGCCCAACGCCCCCAGCAGTGGCAATTCCCCTGCCCCCTCATGCGAGCAGACCCCTCCTCCCTGCTGACCCTCCCCCCTTAGGGTCAGACACCCCCGGAAGGCAGGCCCCCAGCCCACCCCAATCGCTGCCTCCCCTCCATTCCAGACTGATCTCCATGCAGAGTGGCAGCAGGACCCCCCCACACCCATACCAAATTACCCCTAGGCCCTACACACAATAGGCCCCACCCACTTGGCACCACCCGATGCCTGGCAGGCAGTGTCAAGGTGCCCTCTGGGCATGGGCACTTTGCCCCTTGGGCAGTGCCAGAGGCCATAGGCTGACACTGCCATGGTGTCTATGCCCAGAGGGCACCACCACCTTGCTGTCCAACCCCCTAGGGGGAGGCCCGACTGCCCCTCTTTCATTCCAATGGGGCCTCTTGCTCGTTCCCCAAAGGTGGGAAGCTACTCTAAATCCAGCCGGAATGAAGTACTCCTGGTGGGGTGGGAGATTCAATCGGGACTGACAAGTTCCCGATAATGACATTGAAAACATATTTAAACTACATTAAAAAAATGATTGAAATGACTTACCTGTTTTCCTGCCGGTTTTCAGCATGGTCTGGACTCTGACTGTTCTCCGGCTCTGGGAGATGCACGTGTGTTCCTGGCGCATGAGCAAATCCTGAAGAAAGGCCGACAACGCGAATCTCCCAGCCTGACCCACCAGAAAAGTTGTGGGTCGCAATGGGAAAATCGCCCCCCATGTTGCTACCGGATAGTTGTAAACTGGGTTGTTAGCATTACTAACATACATTAGGGAAGGCAACCTACCATCCTGGTTCCTATATGACTCCAGGCCAGCAGGAGAGACAGTACCTCAACTGCCCTCTGAAAGATCAAACAAGGCCACTCAATTGCCAAGGTGCTGGCGCACTGCAACCTTCCACATACGTTCGAGTTGGACTCAAATGAAAGTAAAATATTGTCAATGTTGGGAAAATAAAACCAGATCCAACAGCAAAGGTCAATGAGAGAGAGGGGGAGGCAGCAGAGATTAAATGACAAAAGAGGTGCTGGGTACAAGGCAAATGGAAATGAAAATGTGACAGACTTATCTTTTGGTGATTGATTATTGGGGTATTTACTTGCTCTCGAAGTGGTGTTGAATTTTGGATGCAAAATTATTAATTCTGTCTCAGTGCCCAGTGCTGAACTGTCTGGATGCAGCTGAACATAAGAACATAAGAAATAGGAGCAGGAGTAGGCCATCTAGCCCTTCGAGCCTGCCCCGCCATTCAATAAGATCATGGCTGATCTGTCATGGCTCAGTTCCACTTTCCCACCCTCTCCCCATAACCCTTAATCCCCTCTCTTATCAAAAACCCATCAACCCGCGTCTTAAAAATATTTAGCGAGGTAGCCTCTACCACTTCAACGGGCAGAGAATTCCAGAGATTCACCACCCTTTGATTGAAGAAGTTCTTCCTCAACTCCGTTCTAAACCAACCCCCCCCCCCTTTATCTTGAGGCTGTGCCCTCTAGTCCTACTGTCCTTTCTGAGCGGGAAGAGTCTCTCCACCTCTATCCTATCCATCCCATTCATCATCTTATACGTCTCAACGAGATCTCCCCTCATTCTTCTAAACTCTAACGAGTACAAGCCTAGTTTATTCAGCCTCTCCTCATAGCTCAATCCCCTCAACTCCGACATCATCCTAGTAAACTTCCTCTGCACTCCCTCCAAGGCCAAAATATCCTTGCGTAAGTACGGCGCCCAAAACTGCACACGGTACTCTAGCTGCGGCCTCACCAATGCTCTATACAGCCGCAGCAAGACCTCCCTACTTTTATATTCAGGAAAATGCCAAGTCACAGAGACAGCTACTAAAATCCTTCCACTCTGCGCAGCAACACATACTTGGTGCTGACTGCATGTCTCAGAGACAATAACACCGTCATTGCCCATGCCATCATTCCGTCCCCCCCACCAACCCCCCCCACCCCCAACCCCCCACACTCCCCCCACCCCCGCTGCGTAGGTCAGCACTCAATCTATCTCCACTCTCTTATCTCATTGGGCCAAACCAAAGGCAATCTGACCAAAGCGACCAATGAATAGTAATCTGCCCATTGCTCTGTTGATGTCAGTGGGTCCTCAGAGTGCAGGCATGGATTGGCACATATTTCAAAGGAGGTGAATAGAGCTTATTCAGATTGGAGGACAGTGAAGGTATTCAAGGAGGAGGTTTTTGAGTCACAAAATCACAGAATACTACAGTGCAGAAGAAGTCCTTCAGCTCATTGTGTCTGCACCAACACACAAAAGGCCCTGACCTGCCCACCTAATACCACTTGCCAGCACTTGGCCCATAGCTTTGAATTTTATGGCGTGCCAAGTACTCACCCAGGAACTGGGCTCCTTTCCTTGCCTGGGAACACAATACGAGATCTGAGGACTACCCCTGGAAAACAGACACTTAGCTTTTCTGCTGCAGGATAATTGTTCTGCTCCCTGTTGATTGCTTGATGCCATAATAATGCAGCTTTTCTCTTCAAAAACCTTGCTGTGATTCATACAAATTTGACACATTTATTGTCAAATTAAGGCTGCTTAACTTGCCACAATCTACAGAAGCAAAAATGTGACATGAGACAGTAATCTCTCACGAATCTTATGACTTTGTCATGAAATTTTTGCTCAAAGTATTTCACATGGTAAATGATTAACTGCCTGACATTGTTTTATGATGTTTACTGACTGAGTTTACCCTCTGCTGCCTTGAGGGGTAGGAGAGGTAGGGGAATAAAATTACCTAAGTCTTTTCATTTTATTTTGTAGAAATCATGATGAAAAATGGCAATCCACATGCTGCTTCCATATAAATAGCGCTAATGGGTTTCCAGTTCTTTACATGCATGAAGTGTTTCAATGCCGATAAATGCTCTATCTTTCACTTGGGCCTTATCCATATTTATAAAGAAACATTAGTGAGATAACCTCGTGTGAACTTTTTGATTATTGAGTACAATGATGCGTATTTCCTGGCTGTGAATGTAACTGATTTACGTTATTGAATTGATAATGAGTGAATTATAATACGTGGATGCTACCGGAACTTGATGGTTTGAGTTATAAAGAGAGGCTGGATAAACTGGGACTTTTTTCCCCTGGAACATAGGAGGCTTAGGGGTGATCTTATAGAGGCCTGTAAAATAATGAGGGGCGTAGATCAACGAGATAGTCAATGTCTTGTCTCAAAGGTAGAAAAGCCTAAAACTAGAGGGCATAGGTTTAAGGTGAGAGGGGAGAGATACAAAAAAGATTCAGAGGGGCATTTTTTTTTCACACAGAGGGTGATGAGTGCCTGGAGGAAGTTGCTAGTGATAGTAATAGAAGTGGGTGCAATTTTGTCTTTTAAGAAGCATTGAGACAGTTATTTTATTTGGTTTGATTTATTATTGTCACATGTATTAACATACAGTGCAAAGTATTGCTTCTTGCGTGTTATACAGACAAAATATACCGTTCATAGAGAAGAAAATGAGAGTGTGCAGAATGTAGTGTTACAGTCATAGCGAGGTTGTAAGAAAGGTCAACTTAAGAACATAAGAAATAGGAGCAGGAGTCGGCCATCTAGCCCTTCGAGCCTGCCCCGCCATTCAGTAAGATCATGGCTGATCTGAAGTGGGTCAGTTCCACTTACCCGCCTGCTCCCCATAACCCTTAATTCCCTTATTGACCAGAAATCTATTGACCCGTGAGTTAAACATATTCCATGAGGTAGCCTCCACCACTTCATTTGTCAACTTAATGCAAGGCAAATCTATTCAGAAGTCTGACGGCAGCAGGGAAGAAGCTGTTCTTGAATTGGTTGGTATGTGACCTCAGACTTTTGTATTTTTTTCCCAAAGGAAGAAAGTGGAAGAGAGAATGTCCAGGGTGCATGGGGTCCTTAATTATGCTGAGGCAGCAGGAAGCATAGGCAGAGTCAATGGATGGGAGGCTGATTTGCATGATGGATTGGGCAACGGTCATGACCTTTTGTAGTTCCTTGCGGTCTTGGGCAGAACAGGAGCTATACCAAGCTGTGATACAACCAGAAAGAATGCTTTCTATGGTACATCTGCAAAAGTTGATGAGAACTATAGCTGACATGTCAAATTTCCTCAGTCTTCTGAGAAGGTAGAGACATTGGTGAGCATTTTTAATTATAGTGTCGGTTTGTAGGGACCAGGACAGGTTGTTGGTGAACTTGAAGCTCTCAACCCTTTCTACTTCATCCCGTTGATGTAGACAGGGGCATGTTCTCCTTTATGCCTCCTGAAGTTGATGACAATCTTCTTCATTTTGTTTACATGGTAAAATGGGTATAGAGTATTATGGGCCAAATACAGGAAATTAGGACTAGCTTAGTGGTAACAAAAAGGATGGCATGGACAAGTTGGGCCAGAAGTCCTGTTTCCATGCTGTAAACTTCTGTGACTCTATGACTCTCTGAATGCTGTACTGTAACCATCTGCAAAATTCTTATGGGAATAAGTTAGCTTATTTGGCTCATTGGGTGGCGTGTGGTGCAGAACAGGGGCATCGGTTAGCACAGTTGGCTGAACAGTTGGTTTGTGATGGAGCGTGATGGCAACAGCGTGGGTTCAATTCCTGTACCAGCTGAGGTTATTAATGAAGTCTCCCCTTTCTCAACCTTGCCTGAAGTGTGGTGACCTTAAGGTTAAACAACCACCAGTCAGCTCTCTCTCAAAAAGCGGGAGAGCATCCTATGGGACTTTAGTATTTTTCATTCAGGTATACAGTGGTGTTGATGGCGCAGGTTCAATTCCTATATCTGTTCTGTTAGTTCATAGAAGTCTGTCTCCTTGTCAAGCTTGATGTACAGTTCTGCCCCTCAAGCTACACCGCTACTTATATTCTCTCTAACAGAAGGAGATGCCTAGGGTCCCTTATGGACTATGGCTAATTGCCACTACCTTAAAAGAAGAAAATTAACATTTGTATCCGCAGGGCTTTCATATCTTTCTAATTAGTTCTGTTCTTGGGGTATCAAGATGAACACCAGTATTAACACAAAGGTATGAAATCAATGTTTGCTGATCCCTACAGGCCAACACACACACACACACACACACACACACACACACACACACACACACACACACACACACACACACACACACACACACACACACACCAAAGTCTCATGAGGTAAATTAGCATCTAATCTATTTGTGATGTTGGCTGAGGGATAAATGTTGACCAGTTCATCGGGGAGAACTCAACAACTCTTCTCACCAGTGCTGCCATGTGATTGCTTCCATTCCAAACAGGAGGTGGGGGCTTTGTTTCACATTTAATCAAAATGAAAGCACCTTTGACAAGTGCACTCAGTACTGCGCTGAAGTATTGGCCACAGATTATGCAACTAAGGTTCTCAAGTGGGTCTTGCATTTGCAATCATCTGACTCAGAGATGATTCAGATGTGACTTAGAGGGGCAACATGGTGGCACAATGATTAGCACGACAGCCTCACAGTGCCAGGGACTCAGGTTCGAATCCTGGCTTAGGTGACGGTCTATGCAGAGTCTGTACATTCTCCCTGTGTCTGCATGGTTTTCCTCGAGTGCTCCGGTTTCCTCCCACAGTCTGAAAGGCGTGCTGGTTAGATGCATTGGCCATGCTAAATTCTCTCTCAGTGTACCTGAACAGGCAGTACAGTGTGGCAATTGGGAGATTTTCACAGTAATGTCATTGCAGTGTTAATTTAACCCTACTTGTGATAATTACAAATAGACTAAACTTCAGATGAGAATGCTAAAAACTGAGACTCCTTGAACATTCTCCATTGTCCCTACAGTAAACATAAAGGCAGACACACAGTCAAAGAAGTATATTCTACACTGGCGGAGTTAAACTGAATCATACCTTTCAACAGAGAATTGGATAAGCACCTGACTGGAAGGAAATGCAGGGCTATGGGAAAAGCATGGGACTCAGTGAGTTAGTCTTACACACCACAGTCAGCACAGAAAAGATGGATCAAATGGCCAAGTGTGATCCTGTAACCATTCTATGCTTCGTCAACTAACATCACTAAAGCCTGGATATAATCACGTTGATATTTGTGGGATCTTGCTGTGTTCAAGTTGGCTGCTGTGTTTCCTACATTATATTGTATTATGTACAGGTAAAAGTCTCCATAGTCCCAGATGACTATAGGCTACTCTTCACTTTGAGTGGGGAGAGCTGGCTGGTGGTGATTTAATTTGAGGATCACTGCACCTCAGGCGACATTGAGAAAGTGGACCTTCATGAATAACTCAACCAGTACAATTCAACCCGCACTGTTGGCATCACTTTGTGTCATTAACCAGCTGTCTGGCCAACTGGGATAAACGTAATGTGGAAGCAAATCATCCTCAACTCTGACTGGCTAAGAAGGAGAAGAAGGTCTGGAGTCTGGAGTTTGGGGATGGCATGGTGGCACAGTGGTTAGCACTGCTGCCTCACAGCTCCAAGGACCTGGGTTCAACTCCAGCCTCGAGTCACTGTCTGTTCGGAATTTGCATGTCCTCCCCGTGCCTGCGTGGGTTTTCTCCGGGTTCTCCATTTTCCTTCCACATTCCAAAAATATGTGCGTTAGGTTGGTTGACCATACCAAATTGACTCCAATGTCAGGGGGATTAGGACAGTAAATATGTAGGGTTATGGGGATGGGATCTGCGTGGGATTGTTGTTGGTGCAGGCCTGATAGGCCAAATGTCCTCCTTCTGCACTGCAGATTTATGAGTCACATATCAGCTGGACTAGGTAAGGATGGTTTGACTGGATTTTTTTCCCTGAGGGATATTTGTGAACGGAGATGGGCTTTTACAACAATCCAGGCTTGTCATGTCAACACAGATATTTGAATTTCAATTCCCCAGATGTGACAGATGGAATTGGAGCACGCATTTCTGGATCTCTGGATTACAAGTCCAGAAATATAACCTTTGTGTCATCATATCCCAGAATGAGATGGTGGCCCTTTCTCTCTCTCTCGGTTTTCTTCTGTTCTTGTAAGCTATTAGAAGGAGCAACAAAAGGGAAGTAGTATTTGCTACAGTGGATTACTCTGTTAAGGCAGCAGGTGTAATGTTGATATTTGATTTGATTTGATTTGATTTATTATTATCACATGAATTGGGATCAGAGAATCATAGAATCTCTACAGTGCAGAAGGAGGCCATTTGGCCAATTGAGTCTCACCAACCACAATCCCACCCAGGACCTATTCCCATAACCCCACATATTTACCCTGCTAATCCTTGACAGTAGGCTCAATTAGCATGGCCAATCGTCTGACCAGCACAACTTTGGACTGTGGGAGAAAACTGGAGCGCCCAGAGGAAACCCACAATACAGTGAAAAATATTGTTTCTTCATGCTATGGAGACAACATATACTGGGGAGAAGGAAAGGAGAGGGTACAGAATGTAGTGTTACAGCCACAGATAGGATACAGAGAAAGATCAACTTAATATAAGGTGAGTTTATTCAAAAGTCTGATGGCAGCAGGGAAGAAGCTGTTCGTGAGTCGGTTAGTACACGGATAATGTTGTTCAATCACATTAACCAATTGCAAGTGAATTACAACAAAACAATTAAAAAATCATTCTTATCATCAATGATAATTAACAATGGCATTGAACACATTTAGAATATAATAGGAATTCTTAACCATTCACTCTTCCAATTGCCTTTGGGCATTTTCAACATGTGTTTTGGTAATTCAATATTTCGGAATGTTTTCTGCCATCATCATCTTGCATTGTCATCTTGTATGTACTGCACTTTGCGCCATGGATGCCAAATGTTGACCGTAGTGCTGCCAATTTGTCACCAGTTTCCCATATGGTGTGGGTGGTGTGAGCACCTGGCCGAGATTTTTTGTGTTGGATCCTGTGCAGATTGCAGCTGACGTAGAATCACAAGCTAATGCGCAATTATTCACAGCTCCAGATTTCACATGTGAAGCCAGACAGAACTCATCCAAATAATGCATTTATTTATTTTTTGCACTAAAGGTCAGGTTAGTCCAAGGTTTTGTCAAGCAAGGCATGCATTCATGAGTTTATGTGTTTAAGTGCATAGAGATCAAAGGCTTAGCAAGGACAGGGCTGGTAAAGGGGGTTGAGATCCACAAGATATCCCATATTGTCAGTGGCTAAAATGACCCCCCCTAAACAAGCATCTACTGCCTAGTTTCAAACACCAATCCCTGTTTAGAATTGTGGACAGAGGTGTGACGGTGAGTAGCAGACAACTCCGGGCATTTGGCTTGCATCAGTCTTAGTCAATAGTCTACTTAAGAGAAGGAAATCTCTGGTTGTAAATCCCCAGCAGTAGGTAAAATAACAAATTCTTTGTCGACTAACAATTCAGAAGATGCATTCAACCTTGAGTCATTGTCTGTGCGTAGTTTGCACATTCTCCCCATGTCTGCATGGGTTTCCTCTGGGTGCTCCAGTTTCTACCCACAGTCCAAAAATGTGTAGGTTAGATGGATTGACCATGGTAAATTGTCCCTTAGTGTCCCAAGATTTGTCCGTTTGGTGGATTGACCATGCTAAATTGCCCCTTAGTGTCCCAAGACGGGTAAGTTAGGGGCATTAGCGAGATAAGTACTTAGCGTTACGGAACAGGGTCGGGGTAAGAAGTTCGGTTTGGAGAGTTGGTGCAGACTCAATGGGCCAAATGGCCTCCTTCTGCACTGTAGGGACTCTATGAAACTATGATAAAAATACAAACAATGTCAATGGACTATTAAAAGCTGTTGAGCAACCCTTCTAGCTGAAGGACAACTCCCAAAATGAAACCCTGCACATTTTCAACAGCTGCACTTTTGGGACAAATAATGGAATACAGCATTAGCTGCTTTGGAGGAGACAAAACTCACTCAGTTAAATGTGCAGCTCACTCAAACATTAACCTCCATCAGACTATCAAGCCCTGTGGCGATGGGGAAGTGATGACAAGGACAGATAGAGGATCCCACTTACAGTCTTCAATTATAACCCAATACACAAGTGGTTTGAGGGCAATGGTCACTGTCCAAAGATCAGGGCTGACGTGGATTCCATATCCTCCTCAGGTGACAGAGCAGAATTTTTAGGCACTGCACTTCTCAAACTAGGAAAGGGGAAGAAAATAAACTCAGCGAAATCTGCCCTTCCAGAACCTGTCAGATCACCACCACTCCCAGCTGGTCACCAATCATTGCAATTGAAGAGAACTTAACAACAAGGCTTGGCTCATGGAATGTCAGAATACTTTGAGACAATGATACAGGCTCGGAGTGAAGAACAGCCCATGGTAACCAGGACATTGGACAGGTACAATATTGACTCAGCCAGTCAAAGTGAAATGTGGTTTGTAGAGGAATCTCATCATGAGGAAGGAGGCACAAGCTGCACGTCCTACTAGATTGACCAATCCAAGGTTAGCCTTGCCACCGAAATGTGGGCTTTGCCAAATGATCTGAATTGAAACATAAATTAGACTCATTTCACAAGGGTGTCACCAGTGGATTCCTGGTGCTTGAAGTAAGTCTTAGTAGAGACTAATCTGTGACACTCATCATTGCTAATGCATGAACAATGGCACAAACAAGGTCAAATAAGCATCATACAATAATCAGGGCAGGATTTTCAGAGATGTATTACATCAGGACAAAGGCATCATCCTTGCTGGCTTTGATGCTCATGTTTGTGCAGATGGTGATGCATGGAGGGGAGTGGGGGGGGTGGAGAATTGGCACACCACATCACTGATGGACTAAACCCCAACATCTGTTCTTCTGTCAGTGAGTTTAATATTCCCATCACAAAGACAATCTTCCATCAAGCTGATGAATTGAAAAAAATATGGATACACCCCAGATCTGAACATTGGCACATGGTGGACTCCATTATTGCACAACAGAAAAACCTTAAGGATGTGTGCTCTATCCACTGCCTTGGAGATGTTGAATGCTGGTCAGCCAATGGCTTAGTAAGAAGTCTGACAACACCAGGTTTAAGCCCAACCGATTTATTTGATAGTAAACTCACAATCTTTCGGGGATTGCCCCTTCGTCAGGTGACTAAAACATTTTAACATAACTAGCTTAAAAGATTCTACCAAGAAACAGAAGCTGGAAATAAAGTAGCCATTGAGTTTCTGATAGACAACAAGGACTATGGGTCCTAATTCTGGCACCAGTACTGAAGCTTTGTGCGCCAGACTTACCACATCCCAACAAGCTGTTTGAGTACAGTTATAACACTGGCATCTACCAGGCAATGTGGAAAATTGCCCGGGTATGCCCTGTACACAGAAAGGACAAACCTAACTCAACCAATTACTGCCTCCATCAGACTACGTTCAAGCATCAGTTATCAACAGTGGTGATCACTCAACAATAACCTGCTATGTTCATGTTCCACCAAGATCACTCAGCTCCTGACCGCATTACAGCCTTGTTTCATAATCATCTTCAGTTGTTTCATGAATGATCTTCCTTCCATTATAATGTCAGAAGTGGGGATGTTCACTGTTGACTGCACAACGTTTAGTAGTTGTTGCCGCTTGCAGTTACTCAGATACTGAGTCCATGTTCAAATGCAGCAAGACAGCAATTTCCAGTCTTGGGCTGACAAGTGGCAAGTAGCATTCACACCAAACAAGTTCCAGAAAATCAAAAGAGAAAACGCTGGAAAATCTCAACAGGTCTGTACAGAGCAGCATCTGTACAGAGAGAAAAGAGCTGACGTTTTGAATCCAGATGATTCTTTGTCAAAGCCATTCCTCTTCCAGAAAATGGCCATCTCCAACTAGAGAGGATCTAACCATCACCCATTGACACTCATCGTCATTATTGAATCTCCCACTATCAACATTCTGGCTGTTACCACTGACCAGAAAGTGACCTGGACTAGCCATATAAATACTCCAGCTACAACAGTATGTCAGAAGCTCAGAATATTGCAGCAAGTAACTCACCTCCTGAACCCCAAAGTTTGTTATAAGAACATAAGAACTAGGAGCAGGAGTAGGCTATCTGGCCTCTCGAGCCTGCTCCACCATTCAGTAAGATCACGGCTGATCTTTTTGTGGACTCAGCTCCACTTACTCACCCACTCACCCGAACCCTTAATTCCTTTACTGTTCAAAATTTATCTACCCTTGTCTTAAAAATGTTCAATGGGGTAGCCTCAAATGCTTCACTGAGCAGAGTGTTCCACAGATTCACAACCCTCTGTGTGAAGAAGTTCCTCTTCAATTCAGTCCTAAATCTGCTTCCCCTTATTTTGAAGCTATGCCCCCTAGTTCTAATTTCACCCACCAGTGGAAACAACTTCTCTGCTTCTATCTTATCTATTCCCTTCATAATCTTATATGTTTCTATAAAATTCATCATCCTCAAGTCAGGAGTGTGGTGGAATATTCTCCATTTGCCTGGATGAGTGCAACTCCAACAACACTCAAGAAGCTCAACACCATCTAGGACAAAGCAGCTCACTTGATTGGCACTCCATTCAAAAACACCCCTGCCACCTTCACACAGTAAGAAGTCTCACAACACCAGGTTAAAGTCTAACAGGTTTATTTGGTAGCTTTCAGAGCGCTGTTCACCTGATGAAGGAGCAGTGCTCCAAAAGCTACCAAATAATCCTGTTGGACTTTAACCTGGTGTTGTGAGACTTCTTACTGTGTTTACCCCAGTCCAACGTTAGCATCTCCACATCATGACTACCCACACGCAATGGCAGAAGAGTGTTCCATCTGTAAGATGCACTATAGGAGTTCACCAAGATTCATTAGGCAGCACTTTCCAAATCCACAATCACTACTAGCTAGAAGGACAAGGGCAGCAGACACATGGGAACACTGCCACCTAGTCAAAATCCAGGAACTCCCTCCCTAGTGGTATTGTGGGTATGCCTACACAGTAAGAAGTCTTACAACACCAGGTTAAAGCCCAATCGACACCGCAAACTGTCAGATCCAAGTGGACAGGTATGCCTACACCACATGAATGGCAGCAGTACAAGGAAGTAGCCCAGTATCATCTTCTGAAAGACAAGTAGGGAAGGGCAGCCAGGCCACATCCATTGAATAAAACAATGGACAAACAACCTTGGAAAGACCCAAATGAAGAAGTCTTTGTCAGCAAACAACCTGATTATTTGAGGCAACAGAGTCAGATCCCAAGAGGAAAAATAATCACACCACAAAGCCAGTGCCTATACCCAGCCCTCCAGTTCTGACTTTATGAATAATACTCACAGTCTAATTTTCAAACAAAGACTTGGTTTCAATATCACATATTAGACAGCACCAGTCTGGACAGTGGACAATTAGGCCCCTTCCTGAATCAAACTGATGGGAGAATGCATCCAATCTGTGTGCCAGTGTTTGTGCATGTGTGTGAATACATATGTCTATGTGTGTTTGCATATGTGTGCATCTGTACATAAGCACATGCATGTTTGTGCATCTGTGTGACTCTGTATGCATCTACGTAACTGTGTGTTTGTATGGGTCTGTGTTTGTTACTGTGAATGTGTGTCTGTATGCATTTGAGTGTGTATACATGTTCACAGAAATCACAAAATTGCTACAGTGCCAAAGGATGACAATTGGCCCTTTCTTGGCCCATTTTTTTCTGTATGTGCTTGGATTTACATGTGTGTTTCTACATTGCATTTTAAAACAAGATTCCTGTGTTAATTATGCTTCGTTCTTTGGGTAGTAGGTCGATGTCACTCACATATCCCTCTCCTATTGCATTGCTGGTAATTTTAATTTTTTTTACCAGATTGGATACTCGTGGGAATGGCCCTTAATACTGATTTTACACTCTGCTCCACTTTAATCTCCATTGTAGTCAGTGTCGAGAAATGAGGAGGTAGAAGTGGGACTTGGTCCAATTCTGTGGATTTCCTGCCTAGCCAGTTAGCTTCTAATTACCTTTTCAGACTTCGCTTCCTAATGATAAAACTTCACATGGGCAGAAAGCTTTGGTGCTTTCTTCTCACACTACTACAAAGGCAGCATTGGCATGATGCCCATATTAACAGCAGGGGGACCCAATCTCATTCACCTTCCCATGGCAACCGAGTGATTCTTTTCACATTCTCCTCTCCTGTAACAGCTATTGATTTCATTTGAGCTTCAATAAATAATTGTTACACTATAAATAAATATCCCCATACTTTGGAGATCAGTACTGAGTTCCTCCAGCATTTGATTTCACCAGATGCTGCTAGGTTGTTTCTGCAACTCTGCAAGGTAGTGAGTGCTATTCGTCTGTGTGGAGAGTCTGCACGTCCTCTCCATCCGTATCTGCATGGGTTTCCGCTGGGTGCTCCAGTTTCCTCCCACACTCCGAAGGTATGCAGTTTAGGTGGATTGACCATGCTAAATTGTCCGTTAGTGTCCCAAGATGTGCAGTTTAGGGAGATCAGCAGGGTAAATGTGTGGAATTACGGGGATAGGGCTTGAGTGGGATGCTCTTTTGGAGAGTCGATGCAGAGTCGATGGGCCAAATAGCTTCCTTCTGCACTGTAAGGATTCTATGATTCTATTTCTAGAAAATATAAGGTAAAAAAAAATTGCTTTCCCTATCATCAAGAAAATATTAATTTACTGAAATCCTTCGATTTCTCTGCTGACTTTGTTTTTGATTTTTGATTTCCCTCTGATTTTCATGATTTAAAAGTAGTATCATTTAAAATCTGCTTATTTGAAAACTTCCCAAAATGCTTCAGAAAGACCACAACAGCCATTGTTCCCTGTCAGTAATTCTGTGGTTATAAAATACTTTGAGGTATCCTGAAGTTTTGGAAAACGCTAAACAAATGGGAAATAATTCCTTCTTTCCTTCCTCCGTCCGTTATTTCCATCTCCCCTTTCTTTTCTTTCCTTTCACTGGCACCAAATTGACAATCGGTCTTTTTAAAAAAACTCACTCAGTCTTCGTCCTCATGAAGATCACTGAACATAGGAATTAGAAGCAGGAATTAGGAAATTTACCAATCAAGCCCACTCCACCATCTCTATATGATCATACCCTGGTCTCAACTTCACATTCCTGCCTGCTCCCTTATCCCACTTTTCATTAGCACCCTCAGTGCTAATTCGAATTCTATTCTGGTTCAAATTGATTTGATTTGATTGATTACTGTCACATAGTCATAGAGGTTTACAGCATGGAAACAGGGCCTTCAGCCCAACTTGTCCATGCTGGCCAGTTTTTAATATTAAGCTAATCCCAATTGCTCACATTTGGCCCAGATCCCTCCATATCAATCTTACCCATGTAACTGTCGAAATGCTTTTTAAAAGACAAAATTGTACCTGCCTCTACCACTACCTCTAGCTCATAACCACCCTCTGTGTGAAAAAAAAATTGCCCTTCTGGATCCTTTTGTATCTCTCCCCTCTCACCTTAAACCTATGCCCTTTAGTTTTAGACTCCTCTACCTTTAGAAAAAGTTGGTGACTATCTACCTTATCTATGCTCTTCATTATTTTATAGGTCTTTATAAGATCACCTCTAAGCCTATTACACTTCAGGGAAAAAAAAATTCCAGTCTATTCAGCATCTCCTTATAAATCAAGCCATCAAGTCCTAGTAGCATCCTAGTAAATTTTTCTGCACTCTTTTTAATTTAGTAATATTATTTCTATTATAGGGTGACCAGAACTATACACAGTATTTCAAAAGTGTGGCCTTACTAATGTCTTGGATGTATTTGCATACGGTGGAAAGTATTGTTTCTTGTGCACTACACAGACAAAGCATTCCCTACATAGAGAAGGAAAAGAGAGAATGCAGATATAGTATTACAGTCATAGCTAGGGTGTAGAGAAAAATTAACTTAATATGCTGTAGGTGCATTTAAATATCTGATGGCAACAGGGAAGGAGCTGTTCTTGAGTCTGTTGGTACGTGACCTGTAGGGTCCATTCATTCCTTAGAATAGTTGTAGGCAGTTGGTATGAAGTTGAATCTCTTTTATTGAGTAGCATTTCAATTAGCACATTTTACAGAAAGCAAAAAAAAGATTTACTGGAGAGAGAGAGAGAAACAGAGCAGCAAAAGCCAGTCCAGACACACAGTTGACTCAAAATCTCACACCGGGCTGAAGTAACTAAACAAATACAAATTGTTACTACAATATATGAATTCTTCATGGTGTTACTGAAATTGCTGGACACACACAGTCTCCAACTTAGAAAAAAACAATTGGCAGCTGTGGCTGTGAAAAGTTTTGTCCATGAAAATGTTTATTTTGCTTATGAAAGGGTTGTTTCTGCTAACGTTGTATTTTCAAATGCAGTCAATCTCGAAGATCATCCCAGAATTCCCAGCAGTTTTAAAATTAAAAGTTAGCTTTAAAGCTTAGCATAGTTAATTATATAGGCAGGAATATCTTAAAATGAAGTCTTTTAACTGAAGCAAACAATACAAAGGATCCCACATGACCTCAGATTTTTGTATCTTTTTCCCGACGGAAGAAGGTAGAATAGACAATGCCCGGGATGCATGGGGTCCTTGATAGTGCTGGCTGCTTTGCCGAGGCAGTGTGAAGTGTAGACAGAGTCAATGGATGGGACGCGAGTTTGCATGATGGATTGGGCCAAGATGAGTTTGTTGCTGCGCCTGCCGCACAGTCTGTTTTAACCCTTATGCAGTGGACAAAGAATTGCGAATAGACTTCTATTCACGAATAGACTTCTATTATTGCAAATACTGCAATAATATTTATTTATGACAATTATTAACCACCTACCCAATCAACAATAAGTTATCTTACGGAAAACTAAAGTCAATTCCAATACTCGACCTTGACTTAACGTTTGCGTGACTGGCAAGTACTCGGCAGATATTGGCCTTTATCTGCATGTTGGTCTCCGTAATCCTCAGTGTAGTCTGGTCTTTTGGTCTGGTCTGATACTCTGGCTCTGGTCTTCCTTCTTGGGTGCGGTGCCTCTCCTCATGCTGGTCATTGCTGGTGGTGGTCACCGTTGTTGTTGCTTGTTCATTCTGAGAGAGAGAGCAAGAGAAATTCTTCTGTTACGCAGCACCCTTTATACCTCGTAGGTTTTTGCACCCTTTTTGGCCATTGCCAATCAATCGATCAGAACGTGATCACCCTGATCGATAAGGTCTAATCAGGTGCTGTCACACCGATCTCTCGGTATGTACCCAATGGCCATGCTTGTAGTTGCTGGAGGTATGTAGGTCACATACCTCCCTCCCAGATAAGGGGCTAAGGTGCCCCTGTGTCTGGTAAACAACCCAGTTTGACCAGAAAGTGTCCTTTGTCCTGGAGATGGCCTACATCTTGTGTATTCCAGCTCCTGCACCTGTAGCCTGTTCATATCTGTCCAATTTCTTTTGAGGCGGCAGCCTGTCTGTTTCAGTGCATGTCCAATTATCCCAGCATGCTCTTACAAACCACCATCTTAGGTGCCCGTTTGGCCACACGCTGAAGTAAGGATGAGAGGGGGCTCATGTGGGGATTAAGCATGGGTGTAATCCAGTTGAGGTGCATGACTGCTTCCATACTGTAAAATGCAATATGTGTACATTAAAAATTGTCTTCCATGTTAAGAGGCTGAAGTGATCAGTGCCTCATCTTCATAACATAATATTTCTTATTATGTTATGAAGATGAGGCACTGATCACTTCAGCCTCTTAACATGGAAGACAATTTTTAAACAAAGTGCAAATACAGTCCCAATGGATTATCTGATGTGAATTTCTCCAGGATGAATCACAAAGCAATAAATACAAAACTTAGCAACAATTGGCACATTCAGGGTCTTCCTATTACTTTTCTGCTCTTGTCCTTCTTGAGGTTACAGTGTTGAAAACTATTGTCGAAGGAAGCGAATGATCTTTCGCAAACACCTTCCCTGGGGAATTCATCTGCTTAGCTCACACTCACCACTATCGCCATTCCATCCACAGCATTTAGAAACATGGTCATTCCTTGAAAGATTTTTTTTTTCTGGAAAAATTGAGAATTCAGAAAGCTGCTTCAAAGCACTGAACTGCAGCAACTCAAACCCAGCCAGTGGAAGAGAAAAGAATTCTCAGCGTAACAGCTTTCTGCTGCCGAGGCTTTGAGCTATTCCTGCTAGGGGATCTGCTGTCACGGTAGCCCACACTTGCCTGTCTTTCTCCATCCTCACACGTTCACTGTAACTCGTTTGCAGTCGCTCGGTGACATTCATCTTCCAAATATGCCTCGGTTCATCCGTCTTTTCTTGTTGTCCTCCATTTTGTCCGCTAGAAGAGATCTCTGCAGATTGTCCAGACTGATCAAATGGCTGAAATTATGTCATTTTTCTCTGGGTGTCGCCTTTTTCTCCTGCAGTCTCCAGCACCTCTTCATTTGTCTTATGACCTGTATATGATTCTGTTTTTAGCATACTTCTTAGCATTCACATTTCAAAGGCCTCAGGTTTTATCCGCAGGTTGTTACATGTTGTCCTTCTGAGGTAGACAGGAGAGTGGATAGGATGCAGCATTTGATGAGTTTCTTCCTTGTTTCAAAAGAGCAAAGAAAAGTACAGCACAGGAATAGGCCCTTCAGCCCTCCAAACCTGTGCCGACTCTGATGCCCTAATTAAATTAAAAAAAACCTTCTGTCCTTAGACCGTATCCCTCTATTCTCTCCCTATTTATGTACCTGTACAGATGCCTCTCAAATTTGCTAATGTTCCTGGTTCCTCCCCTGGCAGCACGCTCCACGCACCCACCACTTTCTGTGTGAAAAACTTAAAAAGTAAAATAAAGCTTATTTATTAGTCACAAGTAGACTTACATCAACATTGCAATGAAGTTACTGTGAAAATCCCCGAGTCGCCACACCCCAGCGCCTGTTCGGGTACACTGAGGGAGAATTTAGCATAGCCAATCCACCTAATCAGGTGTCTTTCAGACAGTGGGAGGTAACTGGAGCACATGGAGGAAACCCACACAGACATGGAGAGAACGTGCAAACTCCACACAGTCAGTGACCCAAGCCAAGAATTTCCCCTGCACATCTCCCTTAAACTTTCCCCCTCTCACCTTGAACCTGTGTCCCCTTGCAATTGACTCTTCCACCCTTGGAAAAAGCCTCTGGCTATCCACCTTGCCTACACAAGGTGTAAACTTCTATCAGGCCTCTCTTCATCTTGAGTTTCCTTGTTGTTAATATAGCAAAGGACACAGAGCAATACAGCACAGGAGCAGGCCCTTCAGTCTGCCAAGTCTGTGCTGATATGTGATTTCTATCCCATTATTCACCTCCCATTCATACATCTGTCAAAATACACCTCAAACATTGCTAATGTGCTTGTTTTCACCATCTCTGCTGGCAGTGCATTCCAGCATCCATTACCCTCTGAGTAAAAAGCTTTCTGCCCACATCTCCTCAATACGTACCACCTCTCACATCCTCGATCTTCACAAAATTACACTCATCTGTCTTAATTCTCCTTTTATCTTCTGTATCACATCCTCAATGGACTAACTTATCTTCTCGTTTCTGCTTGACACCATGCACTTCAATCTTCATTCTTGTTTCTTTTCACGTATTCCTTCTAAAAACCATTGTTTTTATCTCGATAGTATTTATACTCGATCCATATTCTAATCTTCTGGCTATTACTTGAGCAATGGTATTTGGTAGGGTCCCTTCCGATTTTGCTCGTGGCATTGTGCAGTCAGAGGTTGTCCTGTTCTTGCCTCTAATTTTTACCCCTGGAATTACATCTTAACTTTCTGAAATAAAAGCCAAATCCTGCCAATGCTGGAGATTTGAAACGAAAATCAAAAATTTTGGTAAAGCTTGGCTGATCTGGCAGCCACTGTCCAGAGTATGGATATGAGACACGGTCGCATTGCTGCCTCACAGCGCCAGAGACCTGGTTTTAATTTGGCCTTGGGTGACTGACTGTTTGTGGAGTTTGCGTGGTGTCCCCGTGGTTGCCTGGGTTTCCTTTGGGTGCTCCAATTTCCTCCCACAGTCTGAAAGACATGCCAGTTAGGTGCATTGGTCAGGTTAAGTTGCTCCTTTCATGTTGAAAAATGTACAGCTTAGCGGGATTAGTCATAGTAAATGTGTGGACTATGGGGAAGGGAGTAGGGGATGGCTGGGTAAGATGCTCTATTGGAGAGTCGGTGGAGAATCAATGGTCCAAATGACCTCCTTCTTCACTGTTGGGATTCGATGTCCATTTTTTTGGGCCTATGATTTGTTTCTTTGTTATAACTGCTCTCAGTCATTTTGGCATTTGTTTTCTGACATTTTTGGTATTTGATCTTCCTTGCCCTCTAACCTATCCCTGACCTTATGCTTTGTTCAACCCCATCCTCCTCCCTTGTTCAACAGCATAAAAATCATCTTATTTCTACTTTTCTTCAATCCTAAAGAAGAATCATATTGAACTCAGACTGTTAACTCTCTTTCACTCCTTGCAAATGCTGCCAGACCTGCTGACTTCTTCTCAGAATTTTGTCTTTATTTGATTCTTTGGATATTTGTTCTCTGGACAGATGGAATAATTTTGATCAGAGTACAGAGCCTTAGACCCTGAAGCCTCACAATGCCAGGAACCCAGATTCAATTCAGCCTTGGGTCACTGTCGCTGTGGAGTTTGCACATCGCCCCTGTGCCGGTGAGGGTTTCCTCCCAGTGCTCCAGTTTCCTCCCATAGTCCAAAAGTTATGAGGGTTAGGTTGATTGGCCATGCTAAATTGCCCATTGGTGTTAGGGGGACTAGCAGGGTAAATACATGGAGTTATGGGATAGGGCCTGGGTAGGATTGTGATCGGTGCAGATGAGCCGAATGATCTCCTTCTGCACTGTAGAGATGCTATGATTTTTATTGTATGATTATTCCTTATCATATTGCTCTGTTCACTTGAATCATATCTGATTGTCCCTCCTGGGGCAGACTATTTAGCCCCAATATAGTCTCTGGATAAATTTTATCTCTTTACTGTCAATGCCACATTTCAGCAATAAGCCTATTAACATTTGATGACAAACATGATCAAATACTCTATTATAGTTCAATAAATGTATGTAAATGATTCTGTTTCCTTCTAGACATTTATCAAGAATTAATTTCAGGTTAAGCATGTGATCTGACCTCAGGTCTAAATCCAGACCGTGTTTCATCAATTTCTGCTTCAAATGTGTTATTATTTCTTTCCATTACAATTTTCAAGATCATTTTAATGAGTGACTTATGAAGCTTATTGCTGTAGATCCAAAATAATTACACTCCATTGCTTGAGGTTTCTTCGGTAACTTAATGACTAATGAGTGTCTCAAATCACTAAGAATGTAACCTTTGTTATATATTGGAACACAAATTTCTGTTAACATTTCTAATTTTGTTTCTCCAGCGATTTTTAGATGTTCTGTCATTAACTTATCTATGCCTGGGGCTTTACCTGAACTCATCAATTTCAAAGCACTCTTTACCTGTGATATTATAATGTTTGGTTTTTCAGTTGTGTCTCTATCTTGAGGATTTCCTTGATTTGGACCACTGAGCAATCCACTTACATATTACAATAATTGAATCCCTACAGGGCAGAAGGCGGCCAGTCAGCCCATCGAGTCTGTGCCAATTCTTTGACAGAGCATCCTACCCAGGCCCTATTCCTGTAACCCCACATAGTTATCCAACTAGTCCTCGTAAACCACCTGGGACACTAAAAATCAATTTAGCATGGCCAATCCCTCTAACCTGCATAGCTCTAGACTGTGGGAGGAAACTGGAGCACCCAGAGGGAATGTGCAAACTTCATAAAAAACAATCACCCAAGGTAGGAATTGAACCCAGGTCCCTGGTGCTGTGAGGCAGCAGTGCTAACTGCCATGCCACCATGCCACCCAAATTTTCTGTTTGTCTATTTGCTGCTTCATGTCTTTCAAACAATATGTTGCCAAACTTTATGCACCCACTATCTGTTACTTGCCTTTTCTTTCAATCTGTCAAAGGTCTAACCCTCTGGCACAAAATTTTCATTTTCTTATCAGTTTCACCATCCTCAAATGTGTTTCTTTTCTTCTTTCCATCATCATTGCTAATATCTCATCTGTCATCTAATCCTTATCTCTCTTTATTTCCCATTTTGGTAATACTTGCTTTGCAACATGGTTTGATTTGATTTGATTTATGATTGTCACATGTATTGGTGTAAAGTGAGAAGTACCGATTTTTGCGAGCTTTACAGAAACAAAGCATACTGTACATAGAGAAGGAAAGGAGAGGGTGCAGAGTGTAGTGTTACAGTCATAGTTAGGGTGCAGAGAAAGGCCAACTTAATATAAGCTTGGTCCATTCAAAAGTCTAGTGCAGCAAGGAAGAAGCTGTTCTTGAATTGGTTGGCACTTGTCCTCAAACTTTTGTATCATTTTCTTGATGGAAAAAGGTGGAAGAGAGAATGTTTGGGTGTGTGGGTCCTCAATTGTGCTGACTGCATTGCCAAGGCAGCGGGAAATGTAGACAGTGTCAGTGGTTTGGAGGCTGGTTTGCGTGATGAACTGGACTTCATTCACAACCTTTTGCGGTTTGTTGTGGTCTTGGACAGAGCAGGAGCCACACCAAGCTGACCGAATGCTTTCTGTGGTGCATCTGTAGAAGTTGGTGAGAGTCATAGCAAACATGCCAAATTTCCTTTGTCTTCTGAGAAATTAAATGTGTCAGTGGGCTTTCTTAACTATAGTGTCGGCATGGGGGGACCAGGACAGGTTGTTAGTGATCTGGAAACCTAAAAACATGAAGCTCTTGACCATTTCTACTTCTTTCCCATTGATGTAGACAAGGGCATGTCCTCCACTACATTTCCTCAAGTTGATGGCTGTCTCCTTTGTTTTGTTGATATTGAGGGAGAGATGATTGTCACCACACCAGTTCACCAGATTCTCTATCTCTTTCCTGTACTCTATCTCATCATTGTTTGAGATCCCACTCACTACATATTGTCATCAGCAAACTTGAAAATGTACTCTCCTGTCTTTTTTCCATTTGTTATCTATTTCTTATTCTGAAACTACCTTTGTTTCATGTTCTCAATTCTAATACATTGATACCTTTTTTTTGCTTCAAGAGTGAACGAATGCCACTCTGTCATTCTCACCTGACAGCTTGTCAAGATTTAAATAGTAACACATCTCAGAATGATCAATATCAAAAGAAAACCTTTTGATCTGGTTTTCAGAGAAGTTTAAGCCCTGTCACAAACTCATGGTGAACGGGAAATGAAGGCATTTTATGCTGACATCCTGAAGTGTTTATTCAAGTTAAAACAACTAATGTGGCAATTGTAATGTGCCACAATTATTGTTAAACCTGTTGAAGGGACATTAGGGACAGACAACCGTCAATATGGCTTTGGATGAAGAAGTGAAAGGGAGAAAGATACAACTTTGTCATGATGTGGCATCATGGTATTGTCTCTGGACTGGAATTCCAGAGACCCAAGATAATAATCTGGGGCCCAAGGTTCAAAACTCAGCATGGCAAATGATGAAATTTAAATTCAATAAAAAAAGCTGAAATTAAAAATCTACTGATAACTATTAAACCATTATCCATTGGAGTGAAGACTCATTTGGTTCACCAATGTCCTTTAGAGTCTAGAAAAGGTTGTGAATGTAGTCCAGTCCATTACGCAAACCAGCTTCCCATCCATTAACTGTGTCTACACTTTCAGCTGCTTCGGCAAAGCAGCCAGCATAACTAAGGACCCCACGTACCCCAGACATTCTCTCTTCCACGCTCTTCCATTGAGGAAAAGATACAAAAGTCTGAGGTCACGTACCAACCGACTCAAGAACAGCTTCTTCCCTGCTGCTGTCAGACTTTTGAATGGACCTATCTTGTGTTAGGTTCATCTTTCTCTACATCCTAGCTATGACTGTAACATTGCATTCTGCACTCTCTCATTTCCTTCTCTATGAATGGTATGCTTTGTTTCTACAGCGTGCAAGAAACAATACTTTTCACTGTATGTTAATTTACGTAACAATAATAAATCAATTCAAAAAGAAGAAAATCTGCCCCCCCCTTGTCTGGTCTACATGTGACTCCAGACCCACAGCAATGTGGTTGACCTTTAACTGCCCCCTCTAGGGAAATTAGGGATGGGCAATAAATGCTGGTGCAGACAGGGATGCCTACATCCCATGAATGCATTAAAAAATCTGATGATGGCAAACACCTTTCTTAAATAATGAAACGGAAGACTTGGAGAAGTTCACTCAACATGTGTAGAAATCAAATGTAATGAGAAGTTTTTAATTTGAATTAAAACTGGAACACCAACAACTGGGCTTCTATCACTGAGAAGGACAAAAGGTAGCAGATAGATTTAAACACCTGGACCACTAAGGTCCCCTCCAAGCCACATGCCACACTGGCTTGAAAATATACCACCATTCCCTCACAGTCACTGAGTAAATATCCTTTAACTCCCTCCCTAACAGCAATGTGGGTGCTCCTACAACACATGGAATGCAGAGGTTCAAAAAGGTGTGTTATAATCTAGGTCAGAAAGGTGACCAAGGTGCTTTATGGAATCAGCCTGGATCATAAGTTTTAAGAACATAAGGACATAAGAAATAGGAGCAGGAATAGGCCATCTAGCCCCTCGAGCCTGCCCCGCCATTCAATAAGATCATGGCTGATCTGTCGTGGCTCAGTTCCACATTCCTACCCTCTCCCCATAACCCTTAATCCCCTCTCTTATCAAAAACCCATCAACCCGCGTCTTAAAAATATTTAGCGAGGCAGCCTCCACCACTTCAACAGGCAGAGAATTCCAGAGATTCACCACCCTTTGAGTGAAGAAGTTCCTCCTCAACTCCGTTCTAAACCGCCCCCCCTTTATCTTGAGGCTGTGCCCTCTAGTCCTACTGTCCTTTCTGAGCGGGAAGAGCCTCTCCACCTCTATTCTATCCATCCAATTCAACATCTTATATGCCTCAATGAGATCTCCCCTCATTCTTCTAAACTCCAACGAGTGCAAGCCTAGTTTATTCAGCCTCTCCTCATAGTTCAACCCCCTCAACTCCAGAATCAGCCTAGTAAACCTCCTCTGCACTCCCTCCAAGGCCAAAATATCCTTGCGTAAATGCGGCGACCAAAACTGCACACAGTACTCCAGCTGCGGCCTCACCAGTGCCCTATACAGCTGCAGCAAGACCTCCCTACTTTTATATTCAATCCCCCTCGCTATGAAGGCCAGCATCCCATTTGCCTTCCTGACCACCTGCTGCACCTGCGGGCTGGGTTTTTGCGACTCATGCACAAGGACCCCTAGGTCCCTCTGCACTGTCGCATGCTGCAGTTTTTCGCCACGTAAGTAATAGTCCTTCCTACCATTATTCCTACCAAAGTGGACAACCTCACATTTGCCAACATTAAATTCCATTTGCCAGTTCCTGGCCCATTCGCCCAGCCTATCTAGATCCTTCTGCAGACTCTCCACACCCTCCGCACAATTTGCCGTTCCACCAATCTTGGTGTCATCAGCAAATTTCGACACCATATACTCGGTTCCCTCCTCCAGGTCATCTATATAAATGGTAAATAGCTGAGGCCCCAGCACCGACCCCTGGGGCACTCCACTAGTACTTTGAATTTTGGCACATGTGCACAGGAGAGGTTTCATCTCAGGTGTGATTCAAATAACCCACTGGGGAGCTTTTATCAAACAAAAGAGAAAATGCTGGAAAACCTCAGCCAGTCTGGCAGCATCTGCGTGGAGAGGAAAGAGCTCATGTTTCAAGTTGATATAACCCTTTGTCAAAGCTATGCCTTTTAGGCACAATTCAAGATAAAGCTAGACCTACTGCTTGCCTCTAGCTCGTAAACCAACAACGGCAAAAATTACACTGCAGAAAAGTAAGAAAGGCTGCGTTCAGCTAGCCAGCTAAATTTCTAATACCAGGGAGAGAAACAAACACACTGCATCCTGCCTGGAGTCTAAACATCTCTTAACTGGCTAGCAACGAACACTGAAAGCAGAAAACGCTGTGAGAAGAAAAAAAACTGTATGACCTGACCTGTCAATCTTTCTCCCCCCAAACAATTCAAACCATGTTGTAAATCTCGCCAAACTCCAAGATATCACTTTAGGCCCAAATTAGAAATAAACAAAAAGCCAATTATAAAAGGACATCTAGTCAGATAGTTCGGCAACAAGCACAAAGGCCTTTTTAAAAGAACTAAAGCAAAATATGGTTAAAATTCTTAATGGCATAGTAACGTCACAATGCAGCTCAGCACTACCTTCTCAAGGGTAATTAGAAGTGGGCAAGAAATGCCATCTAGCCAACATTTTTCAGCTCACCAAAAAAGAAACGTACCATCGGGTGTGCATTATCTTATTTTTCCTGCAATCTTGGATTTTAAAATTCTCATCCTTGTTTTAAAATCCATCCATCTGTTCTCTATTAGCAATCTCCTCCAGGCCTGCAGTCACCTATAAGATCTACAACCTTCCAATTCCAAATGCCCTTCATTTTTATCATTCCATTTCCTTCTGCTGCCCCCCTCTCCCCACCCATTGTGTGTAGAGGCAGCCCGCCCATTGGATAGCAGCAGGATCTTCCAGTCAACGGGCTTTCATATTGTCCTTAGTCTCACTCTTCATCGCTGGGAAACCCATCGTGGTGGCTCACTATCAGGAGAAGTAGGGGATTTTCACAGTAACTTCATTGCAGTGTTAATGTAAGCCCACTTGTGACTGACAAATAAATTTCAACTTAAACCTGAACTTAAACTTAAGATCCCGCTGGCGGGAACGGCCAAAAAACCCTACCCCCAATTTTTCATTCATGTTTTTGATTAATATCGCTTCATGTGGCTTGTTCAAACATTTGTCTTCTCGCACCTGTGGTAGCATGGATCCTTTAATGGGCGATCATTCACAGGCCATGTGAGTCAGCCTGAACCAATGGAGTACTCGCATGTGTACTTGGGCCAATCGGGAGTGAGGGTGCACCTTCCCGGGGCAGTGAGGCTACAGTGGGTGTCAGGGTGTTGTTGGGAATAGACCTGGAGAATTGTGCTGTCAAACCCTTCATTGTACCTCATTCTCCTCAATCAATAAACCCATTAGTTTGTCACTTGCCATGCCGAGTTGCCTCGGGTTACTCCCTCTGATATCCTCAGGATTTTTTATGCTGTTACAAATTGCTATATAAATGCTAGTTGTTGCTATCTTGCTGTGTAAACTGATGCGGGCTTTTCCCTTAACACTGAACATACTTCAAAGGTACTTTCTTCCCTGTGTTGCGCTATGGAACACCTTGACATTGTGAGTAGTTCTGCAAAAGTGTGAGTTTTTATTTTCATGATAGTCATTAATAGAGTCATAGAGGTTTACAGCATGGAAACAGGCCCTTCGGCCCAGCTTGTCCATGCCGTCTTTTTTTTATAACCCCGAAGCTAGTCCCAACTGCCTGAGTTTGGCCCAAATGCCTTTATACCCATGGTACCCATGTAACTGTCTAAATGCTTTTTAAAAGACATAATTGTACCCACCTCTCCTACTACCTCTGGCAGCTTGTTCCAGGCACTTACCACCCTCTGTGCAAAAAATATTGCCCCCTGAACCCTTTTGTATCTCTCCCCTCTCACTTTAAACCTATGCCCTCTAGTTTTAGACTCTCCTACCTTTGGGAAAAGATATTGACTATCTGGCTGACCTCTGCCAATCTTGGATGTTTGTTGATGCTGAGAATCCCAGTAAGGAGAACCTAAAAAATAGGTCGTTAAGGGCAAAGTTACCTTCTTCAGGCCTCTTTGGGTAAGAGCCTATACGTTAGTGAGAAGGAGATGAGTTGCTCACGATTAACACTCTTCATTCCCCACTCCCGGCAGAGAATTGCACAATCTTACTGAGCTAAGCAAGCTACAAATGGCAGCTTCCTCGCATGGATAAATAAATTGTCGGTTCTATGCATATGTGACAACAGGCCTTTCCATAAATTTACATGGTGACACTGCAACTGACTTCCCCCAGCCTCCCTCAGACTGCTGACTATCGAAAGCAGAAGAAATGCTGAACAAAAACAAATGCACTTGCAGGCGAAGGCAATTCAGATTCAAGCATGGCTGAATTTTCGCTGAGTACGGTGAGGACTTTGTCATTCTGAGGTTCCAGGAAGTTGTGAAAATTCACCACATTGTCTTCCCAATTGGACAGCTTCAAGCTAGCTTTAAACTAAAACAGGAGGCAAAACAAAATCAAATCATTATAGATTTCACTGCTCAGTTGTTGTGCGAATAAAGACAAAACATTGTTAAACTGACCTCCTGCTTTATTTTCTTCATTCACGGGACATGGGTGCCCCAGGCTTGCCAGCATTTATTGTCCAACCATAGATGCCCTTGTTCAGAGGGCAACTATGTTGAAAGTCAGGCTCTGGAGTCACATGTAGGCCAAACCAGGTAAGGATGGCTGATTTCCTTCCCTAAAGGACATTAGATGGGTTTTTCCGATAATCACCAATGGTTTCGTGATCATCAGTCGAAACTTAATTCCAGATATTTTTCTTGAATTCAACTTCCACCAGCTGCCATGGTGAGATACGAACGCGGGTCCTCAGAGCATTAGATTCATAGAATCATCCAGTGCAGAAGGAGGCCATTTGGCCCATCAGATCTACACCCACCATAATCCCACCCAGATCCTATCCCCATAACTCCCCCCCCACCGTGTATTTACCCTAGTTCGTCCCCCTGATACTAAGGGGCAAGTCAGCATGGCCAATCAATCTAACCTGCACACCTTTGGACTGTGGGAGGCAACCAGACCGCCTGGAGGAAACCCATGCAGACATGGGTAGAACATGCATTGTTCTGTGGGAGCACTGAAGAGAGGCTACGATTTGCGAGTGGAGAGCTTGTGGCTGAGTACAGCGACTTTTTTCTTTTTTTAAAACTAACTTTGTTTTAGTTTTTTTTTGCTTTCTTTAAGTTTTACACCGGAAGTAGTTGCTAGGGCACTCGGGTCGAGTTTTTTTTTCTCACCCTACTATAAATTAGACCGGAGGGGATTCCCGATACTCTACATAGGTAGAGTATCCCAGCCCGCCCCCCTCCTCTAACCTAAAAAAGAGAGAGAGAGAGAGAGGGGCTCTGACTGAGAGCAGGTAAGACTGCTTTTAGTTTTGAGTGTGCTGGAAGGGCTTTGGCTCACAGGGCCAAAGAGATAAGGGTGAGGCAAGGTAAGTTATAAGTTTTTTTTATAAGTTTTTTTTTACTTTTTCCTCTGGGTTACTAAAAGGGGCAAGTATGGGTGTGAGGCCAGTATGTTGTTGCCAATGCAACATGTGGGAGGTCTTGGAAGCTCCTGGTCTACCAGACATCCACACCTGTGCTCGGTGTGTGGAGCTGCAGACCCTACGGAACCAGGTTAAGGAGCTGCAAATGCAGCTCGAGGACCTTCGGCTCATTCGAGAGAGTGAGGAGGTTATAGATAGGAGCTATCAGCAAGTAGTCACACCAGGGCAACGGGAAGAGGGCACTTGGGTAACTATTAGGAAGGGGAAACCTCGGGTGATGGAGAGCACGCCGGTGGATGTCCCCCTTCAAAATAAGTACTCCTGACTGAGTACTACTGGGGGGGTCAGCTCATCTGAGGGAGGAAGCGGTGGCCAGGTCTCTGGAGCTGAGCCAGTAAGTCAAAAAATTAAAAAAGAAAGCAGAAATGTAGTTTTAATAGGGGACTCCACAGTGAGGGGGGCGGACAGGCGTTTTTGTGGACGTAGACGGGAGTCGCGGATGGTGGTTTGTCTCCCTGGGGCTGGGATCCGGGATGTCTCTGGGTGTGTCCCAGACATCCTGAAGGGGGAGGGTGAGGAACCAGAGGTTGTAGTACATGTAGGTACTACTGACGTAGGCAAGAAGAGGGAGGCAATCGTGAAAAGGGACTATAGGGAACTGGGTAGGCAGCTGAGGAAGAGAAAAGCGAAGGTAGTAATTTCAGGATTGCTGCCTGTGCCACGGGAGAATGAGGGAAGGAATGGAATGAGGTGGAGGCTGAATGCGTGGATGAGGGACTGGTGCAGAGGGCAGGGATTTCGGTTCCTAGATCACTGGGACCTCTTTAGGGGCAGGTGGGACCTGTACAGTAAAGACGGGTGGCACTTAAATCCCAGGGGGACTAATATCTTGGTGGGAAGACTGGCTAAGGCTACCGGGGGGACTTTAAACTAGAAAGGATGGGGGGAGGGAATTGTGATGGGGAGACTGGGACGGAGGAGGTTAGCTCCCAGGTAGGGGAGGACTGCAGGCAGTATGAGAGGGAGGTTAGACAGGCGGTGGAGATGGGAAATGCCCAGACTGAGGGGCTGAAGTGTATATATTTTAATGCAAGGAGTGTAGTGAATAAGGTAGATGAGCTTAGGGCGTGGATTGCTGCTTGGGAATGTGATGTGGTGGCCATTACGGAGACTTGGATGTGTCAGGGACAGGACTGGGTACTTCAGGTGCCAGGATTCAGATGCTTCAGGAAGAACAGGGAGGGTGGCAGAAGGGGTGGTGGAGTGGCACTGTTGATCAGGGACAGTGTCATGGCTGCAGAGAAAGAGGATGCCGTGGAGGGACTACCTACAGAGTTTCTGTGGGTGGAAGTTAGGAACAGCAAAGGGTCGAAAACTTTGCTGGGTGTTTTCTATAGGCCGCCCAATAGTGACAGGGAAGTTGAGGTGCAGATAGGGAAACAGATTCTAGAGAGATGTAGTAATAACAGAGTTGTCGTGATGGGAGACTTCAATTTCCCAAACATCGACTGGAATATCCCTAGGGTAAGGAGTTTGGATGGGGAGGAGTTTGTGTGTTCAGGAAGGTTTCCTGACGCAGTATGTGGATAAGCCTACGAGGGGAGAGACTGTACTTGACCTGGTACTGGCGAATGAACCAGGGCAGGTGATGGATCTCTCGGTAGGAGAGCATCTTGGGAATGGTGACCATAATTCTATCTCCTTCACAATTGCATTGGAACGAGATAGGATCAGGCAGGCTAGGAAGGTGTTTGTCTGGAGTAAGGGGAGATACGAGGAAGTCAGGAAGTTACTTGGACAAATAAACTGGAAGGAGGCGTTCTTAGGGAAACGTACCGAAGGAAGGTGGTGGATATTCAAGGAATGTGTGTCTGGAGCTCTGCATGACAACATTCCGATGAGACAAGGGGGTTTTGGTAGGTCGCGGGAACCGTGGTGCACAAAGGCTGTGGTGAACCTAGTCAGGAGGAAAAGGAAGGTGTACAAAAGGTTCAGGGAACTAGGAGATGTTAAGGATCTTGAGGAGTATAAGGACTGTAGAAAGGAGCTTAAAAGGGAAATTAGGAGAGCCAGAAGGGGTCATGAGAAGACCTTGGCGGGTAAGATTAAGGAGAATCCCAAGGCCTTCTATAAATATGTGAAAGGTAAAAGGATGAGAAGAGAAGGGATAGGACCTATAAAAGGTGAAGGGGGAAAGGTCTGTGTGGAACCAGAAGAAATGGCAGAGGTGCTTAATGAGTACTTTGCCTCAGTATTCACAGTGGAAACTGATCTGGGAGATTTTGCTACGGATTTACAGCAGATGGAAAAGATTGAGTATGTGGATATTAAGGAGGAGGATGTGTTAGAACTTTTGAATTCTATCAAGATAGATAAGTTGCCGGGACCAGATGGGATGTACCCCAGGATACTGTGGGAGGCGAGGGAAGTGATTGCAGAGCCCCTGGCGATGATCTTTGCGTCATCAATGGAGACGGGAGAGGTTCCTGAAGATTGGAGGATTGCGGATGTAGTTCCTATTTTCAAGAAAGGGAACAGAGATAGCCCAGGAAATTACCGACCGGTGAGTCTGACCTCAGTGGTTGGTAAGCTGATGGAGAGGCTTCTGAGGGACAAGATTTACGAGCATTTGGAGAGGTTTGACATGATCAGAAATAGTCAGCATGGTTTTGTCAAGGGCAGGTCGTGCCTTATGAGCCTAGTTGAGTTCTTCGATAATGTGACTGAACACATTGACGAAGGAAGTGCCGTGGATGTAGTGTACATGGACTTCAGCAAGGTGTTTGATAAGGTACCCCATGCAAGACTTCTTGAGAAGGTGAGAGGGCATGGGATCCAAGGACCTTTGGCCTTGTGGATCCAGAACTGGCTTGCCTGCAGAAGGCAGAGAGTGGTTGTGGATGGGTCTTTTTCGGCATGGATGTCAGTCACCAGTGGAGTGCCCCAGGGATCTGTTCTAGGACCCTTGCTGTTTGTCATTTTCATAAATGACCTAGATGAGGAAGTGGAGGGATGGGTAAGTAAGTTCGCTGATGACACGAAGTTCAGTGGTGTTGTGGATGGTCTGGAAGGATGTCAAAAGTTGCAGCAGGACATAAATAGGATGCAGGACTGGGCGGAGAAGTGGCAGATGGACTTCAACGCGGATAAATGCGTAGTCGTCTATTTTGGCAGAACCAACGGGATGAACGAGTATACTATCAAGGGCAGGAGTCTTAGTAGTGTTGAAGAGCAGAAGGATCTTGGGGTCCGGGTCCACAGGACTCTTAAATCGGCCTCGTAGGTGGAGGATGTGGTCAAGAAGGCGTATGGTGTACTGGCCTTCATTAATCGAGGGATTGAGTTTAGGAATCGGGAGGTAATGCTGCAACTTTATAAGACCCTTGTCAGGCCTCATTTAGAGTATTGTGCGCAGTTCTGGTTGCCTCACTATAGGAAGGACGTAGAAGCTACTGAAAGGGTACAGAGGAGATTTACAAGGATGTTGCCTGGACTGGGAGGCATGCCTTATGAAGTTAGGTTGAGGGAGCTGGGACTCTTTTCCCTGGAGAGACGAAGGTTGAGAGGCGACCTGATAGAAGTTTATAAAATGTTGAGAGGAATAGATAGGGTGGATTCTCAGAGGCTATTTCCCCGGGTTGAAATGGTCGCTACGAGAGGACACAGATTTAAGGTGCGGGAAGGAAAGTACAGAAGTGATGTTAGGGGTAAGTTTTTCACTCAGAGGGTGGTGAGTGAATGGAATCGGCTGCCGTCAGTGGTGGTGGAGGCGAACTCGCCGGGGTCTTTTAAAAGACTTCTGGATGAGTATATGGGGTTTAATGGGATTGGGGGTTATAGATAGGTCTATAGATTGGTAGGTGTTGATGTGATCGGCGCAACTCGTGGGCCGAAGGGCCTGTTTGTGCTGTAGTGTTCTATGTTCTATGTTCTATGCAAACTCCACACAAATAGTGAGCCATAAAACAATTCTGAAAATTTAAAGTAACCTAATGAAAGCAATGGTAAAACACCGTCAATTCATTGTCAAATTAGTAAGCATGGAGAATGGCAGTGAAGTTCAACTGCTCACAGCTCTGAAGGTATAACATTGCAGCGGCACAAGTAAGTATCTAAATATTTCTTCAATGTTACAAGAATTTCTGATCCAACCAACCTTGAGGTTCAAGATTCTTTAGAAAAGGTGTCATGGGATCTTGCAGGGGGAAGTACTGGCCCAGTGGTATTATTGCTGGGCTATTAATCCAGAAACTCAACAGCATTGGGGTGGCATAGTGACACAGTGGTTAGTACTGCTGCCTCACAGTGCCAGAGATCTGGGTTTGATTCTTGGCATGGGTCACTGGAAATTGGAGGGAAGTAATCAGGTCTTCGTTGACCAATGTGGACATGATATGGATTCAATAGGGTCTTTTAAGAGACTTTTAGATATGTACATGGAATTTAATAAGATAGAGCGTTATAGGTAAGCCTAATAATCTCTAAGGTAGAGACATGTTTGGCACAACTTTGTGGGCCGAAGGGCCTGTATTGTGCTATAATTTTTCTATATTCTATGTTTCTATGGTGGGTTGAATGGCCTCCTTTTGTGCTGTAAACATTTATGAATCTATAAAACAAAGTGAAAAATTCCTGATCATACTGAACTGAAATTCAGTCATACTTGATTCTGAGTTACCTTCACCTGATTTATATTTTTTTGAAGAGGAACAGAGGAATTTTCTCAGCACTTTGATTGTCAGAATACTTTAAGATCATTTCAATCGTCAAGCTAGCCCGGTTTCGTTTCCCTCACGGTTTCAGATTCAGGCCAGCAGTGAAGACAAGGGAAATCATCACAGAAGTCAGTCTTCAGCCACTTCAGTTCACACCAGATAATATCAAGAAATGGCTCAAGGCCATTAGAGCATCGGGCATCATTAGAGATAGAGCATCGGTGTCGGGCCCTGACAACATCCCAGCTATGCTATTGAAGACTTGTGCTCCAGAATTAGGTAGGCCATCCCTGTCATAAGCAGAAGACTATCTGACAATATGGAAAATTTCCCAGGTATGTCATAGAATCCCTACAGTGCAGAAGGAGGTCATTCAGCCCATCGAAAATGCACAATCCCACCCAGGCCCCACCCCCATAACCCTGCTTATTTACCCTACTAACCCCCTAAAATGAAGGGACAATTTGGCAAGGCCAGTCAACCTAAGCCACACACCTGTGGAGTATGGGAAGAAACCACAGCACCTGGAGGAAACCCACGCAGACACGGGGAGAATGTGCAAACTCCACACAGCCAGTGACCCAAGGCACAGAATTGAAACCAGGTCCCTGGTACTGTGGGATAGCAGAGCTAACCACTTTGCTACCATGTTACCACTGTGCTACCCCATGTCCTGTCCATTAAAGGCCCAGGACAATTCTAACCCGGCCAATTCCCATCCAATCTTTAAATCATCAGCAATAGGATGAAAAGTGACATTGGCATTTCTATGAAGTGACACTTAATTTAACAACACGCTCACTGATGTTTGGTTTGGGTTCCAGATCTTGTCACAGACTTGACTGAAGCATGGTGTCAAAAGACAATAGCTCAACTGATGTCAGTGGGAATGAGGAAAATCACTTAAATGGCTTGAATCATACCTATCATAAAAGAAAATGGGCATGATGGTCAAAAGTCAATCATCTTCATCCCAGGGCATCACTGTGGGAGTTCCTCAAGGTCATGACTTCGGCCCAAAGATCCTCAGTTGCTTCTCTCTGTCAAAATGTCAGAAATGAGGGTGTTTGCTGATGGTCATAGTTCAGTAACATTCACAAATCTTTAAATACTGAAACAGCCCATTCCCCCATGTGGCAGGGTATGGACAACATTCAAACTTTGGTAACAAGTAGCAGAAACATAACTGGAGTGCCAGACAATGACCAACAAGAGAATCAAACTTGATATTCAGTGAAATTACAATCACTGAATTCTCCCACAACATTCAGGGGCATTAGCATTAGCCAGAAACTTCGCTGGGTGAAGCATATGCATATTGTGGCTGCAAACGCAAGTCACAGGCTAAGAATTCTGTGGTGAGTAACTTCCTATTCCTGTCTGCCATCCAAAAAAGCACAGAGCAAATGTGTGATGAAATACTATCCACTTGTCTGGATGATTACAACTTGGCCAACATTGTCTACAGACAGATTTTGTTTATTTCGGGGAATGTGTAAATATTCAGTATTATGCTACAGGTCAGTAAGTCTGGTAGGAATACAACTCAGATGTGGGGAGAACAGGATGATTAATCACATTAGCCATGCAGTGGTTATTAAGATAGTGCTAATGGATTTTTTGAGACAAAATAAAGGTCCCCTGGGATTTGTGATTAAAGGAATGGAATGTGGGTTTGGGTAGGCAGGATTGTGTGATGATGTCCTGAATGGGAGGAACTAGGCCTATAGCAGAGCTTCAGTTCTGGCTGGGATTTATTTGAAGACAAAGGATTTCTATAAGTTGCTCATTCTCCATAAAACCTCTCCAAAAGCCTCAAGACAGTCTACACTCATTATAACAAGTATATTTATGATTGCTAACTGTATTCAAAGTGGCTTTTGAGTCTGAAACAGGGTTGTTGCTTATCTGGAACTCAAACAGTGATAAGCTGGAAATTGAAGATGCTTCTTTTCATTTTTAAATACTGTTAATAGTTAAGTTGCTCCATTTTTAGAGTTATATTTAAACAGTGTCATTATAGAATGTTTGTTTTACTATAAGAGATCACCAATTTGTCAGTGGAATTACTCCTGGAATGATTACGCCAAAATAGAAAGAATTGTTGGATTCTAGTCTGATGCCCAAATGTAACTTGGAGTTCTGGTCAGGACCCAAACAAAAAACAAGGATTAACAAATCTTAAACACCTAAATTAAGAGAAAACTTGTATCCTGACAAGAAGCTAGTTGTCAATTAAAGATTAAGACTTAGGGTGGGATTTTACAGCCCTCACTCATCCTAAAACCATAAAATCCTGTCTGCAGTCAATGGACCTTTCCATGGTCTACCATTTTCCCCCTCTAATTCCCGTGGTGGGTAGAATGCTAAAATTCCACTCTCAGTCTCACTTACAATATAAAAATACAAAGCTTTGTCAACATATTTCTGTCATCCAGCACCATTTGTTAGAAAGTTTCCACTTCTTTATGAGCACAGAATGAATTATTAGTCCCTGCAATGACAACTTCAGGATTGAGTGCTTTTTGAACAACAAACTTTAACAAACAGTCATCCAGACTCAAAATGTTCACTCCATACTCTCGCCACAGATGGTGTCAGATCCATTGAGACTTTCCAACATTTTCTGTTTTTGTTTCAGATTCTAGCATCCACAGTAATTTGCGATTAAACTTTAATACATATTGACTTTTAATGGTGCTGTTCTTAGACACTGGTTCTACATTATTAAGCAATCAATACCATTTCCTCTATAAATTCTAAGATTAGCAGGTTCAGAAACATTGTGAATTACCATTAAGGCAAATATATTGAGAACTCTGACATTTGGAGCACCATATTTGAGATCAATACCATTCAGCTGGCTACACTGGGTTTCATATTGTCATGACACTAGTTTTCTCATTGTGCCAATAATCCGATGCCACCCCATCAACTTTAAATCTCCTCGACCTCTATCTTTGCCTTGTTATTGTTCAATTTTTTTCTTGTGGTCTTGTATGCTAGCTGTCTTTCAATACTATCAATTAATCTAATGGGCTGGTATATGAGTGAATGCAATCCTTATTTATTCTGTATCTTTAAGTCACCAAACTGTCTCTGTACATACAGGGACAAAATTCAGTCTGTCCACATTCTACTGTTAGTTTAAAACAAATCAGTATGCCTGCCTACTTTCTTAGATTTTAGCAATGTTGGAATAGTCTGAGACAATAGGGATCAGATTAACTAGCTGTTCAGCTCCATATCACATAGGAGTTGAGTGATGATGGATGTTAGCCAGGAATCTTAATGCACTGCCCTGAGATATGGAACTTGAAGTTCTGAAAGGCTTATACTTTATAATTTCTATTTCTGTTCTCACTTACAAAAATGGGAGATCTGGCAGCATCTGTGGAGTGAGAAACAGAGCCAACTTTCCTCATCAAGACCTTATATCTGAACATTCATCCATTCTTATCCATTGAACACAATTAAATTGACTGAAAAACTGAAGTAGATTTCCACTCCAACAACCGCCTGATTAGTGATCTGTTTGTATTGATACAATTGCCAGCTAGTCTCATCATGAATGCTTGGCTGAGCTTCAGGGTTCACTAACAGAATCAGTTAATCAGCTATGCCTGTTTACATAAACTGAAGTGGAGCATTAGGTTTGTTTAATTGATATATTTATGCAGTTATAATAGGCTCTTATTTCCGATTTTAAATGTTTATTTTGACAAGATTAAAAAGGGATGAAGTGGAGTAAAGGTTCTGTTGTTGACTTAAGAATGGCAGTGTCTGATTGACAATACAATTTCTGAACGGGTGTTTTTTTTCACAAGCAGTTCAAGATGTTTCATAGTTATTATATATGTTATTATATTGGTTCTGCACATATTACATGCTGAGAGAGGAGGCATGGGAGATGCAGGATACATGGAAGGGGCAGGTGCTAATGGAGGCAAATGGGAGGGGTGTGAAGAACAGGAGAGGAATGGGAGATAAGAGAGGGGAAGAAGTGGACAAGGGAGACATAGGAAGAATAGAGGGGGTGTGGGAGATTTGAAGAAACCTGGGCATGTGGAGGGGGCATGGAAAGTGAATGGTGACATAGAGGAGCTATGGGATATAAGATGGTCGTGAGTGAGAGCATAGGAACATAGGACATAGAAATATAGGTCATAGGAACACAGGACATAGGAATGTAGGACTTAAGAATATGAGTAGGCCATTCAGCCCTTTGGGCCTACTCTGCCATTCAGTAAGATCATGGCTAATCTGGCAGTGGTTGCATACGGATTGTCAGGAAGAGTATCCCATACGCTAGCAACTCTCGGAGTGAAACTTTCTCCTCATCTCCGTTAAATGGGAATCCCTTATTCCTGGTCAGCCACATAATGGAGCCTCTGGCATTACTATCTATAGTTCCAGACTACAAGACACATGTAAAAGTGCAAGTTGCCACAGCAAATCAGGCTCCCTCAGTGACATGAACCACATTCAGTATAACCAACCCAGTTGTTTATTGCGCATTTTGCAATTTCCCCTATAATCCAGTCTCTTCTTGATTTTGTCTGGTGTTTTGATCTTTTTTTTTGAGCTTGTTCGCTCCGTGTAAAAATAGCAAATAAATGTTACACTCTGCATTGTGACAATAATGAATTCCCTTGTGCTGTTTTAAACAGCTGGATCCTGGAACAGAGTTGACAAAGTATGTCAGAGGAGTAGTGTGTAGGAAGCCAAAATAACTTAGAGTTAACGTAACAGGGCCTAAACTGAGATTGTGACAACTGAACTAAGTACATGAATAAACAAGTGACAAGACTGACAAAGTGCCTCAGTAGATGCAACAACAGCAAATAAAGAATCAAATAGCACTTGACCTCCATTCATTCTCATTTACTTTGTCTTTATCCAATTACAGGCCCTCCCTCACATTTATCTACATTATATTGCATTTGGCAAGTATTTGCCCACTCGGCCAGCCAGTCCAAGCCACCCTGCAGCCTCTTAGCATCCTCCTCACAGCCACCCAACTTAGTGTCATCTGCAAATTTAGAAACATTGCATTCAATTCTTTTGTCTAAATCATTAATGTGTATTGTGAATAGCTGGGATCCCAGCACTGAACCCTGCGGTACCCCACTATTCACTGCCTGCCACTCCGAAAAGGACCTGTCTATTCCCACTTTCTCCTTCCTGTCTGCCAATCAGTTCTCTATCGGTGTGAATACATTACCCCCAGTGCCATGATCTTTAATTTTGCTCACTAATCTCTTGTTTGGGACTTGTCAAAAGACTTTTGAAAGTCCAGGCACACAACAACCATTGGTTCACTCTCGTCCACTCTACTGGTCGTGACATATAATGTTACGGAGTTGAATTAGGTATTCTTAGTGATGGTATTGATATGAGACCATCAGCTCAACGCGGGGTCAAATATGACATCAAAGTTGAATCATAGAATCCATACGATGTAGAATGAGGCCATTCAGCCTATTGAGTTTGTACCGACCACAATCCCACCCAGGCCCTATTCTCATAATCCTACATATTTACCCTGCTAATCCCCCTGATACCAGGGGTAGTTAGCGTGGTCAATCAACCCAACCTGAACATCGTGGGCAGTGAGAGGAAACCGGAGCACCCGGGGAAACCCACGCAGACACGGGAAGTATGTACAAACTCCATACAGACAGTGACCCGAGGCTGGAATCGATCCTGGGTCCCTGGCATTGTGAGGCAGCAGTGCTAACCACTGTGCCACCGTGCCAACCAGCCTTGGGTTGAGCTTCAAACTGTTTCCAGGGAGAGGAATAGAGATGGTAGCTCGGGAATGGTGTTGAACTGGAGCACATTTCTCCATATCCAGTACTGGATATCGGACAATCAGTTTAATAATTTAGTGACAGTGGAGGAGGTAGATGTGATGGTGATGGGGTACAGCTGGCTTGACACTCAGATAGAAAATGATCTTTTGTTTTCAGATGGTGTTGCTGAGAGATGGAATACTGCTGAGAAATAGGAAGCAGCCAAAGATAGATTCTTACATTTTTTTTAATTCATTCATGGGACATGTGCGTCGCTGGCTGGCCAGCATTTATTGCCCTTCTCTAGTTGCCTGAGGGCAGTTGAAAGTCAACCACATTGCTGTGGCCATAGAGTCACATGTAGGTCAAGCCAGGTAAGGATGTAAGATTTCCTTCCCTAAAGGACATTCATGATCCAGATGGGTTTTTCCGACAATCAACAATGGTTTCATGGTCATCAGTTGATTACTAATTCTAAGTTTTTTTTATTGAGTTCAAATTTCACCACCTGCCGTGGTGGGGTTCGAACTTAGTTCCCCAGATCATTAGCTGAATTCCTGGATAAATAGTCTAGGGATTATACAAGAGGCCACTGCCTCCACATGACTCAAGAGGTAATGGTGCAGGGGGCAGCACTGGAGCAACTGCAGCAAACCTCTGGCTATGATCAGCCAAATGGCAGCAGGCAAGCACAGTGCCAGCCGATCGGATTATTGGAGAGAGGTAAGGGAGAATGAGGGTGTGGTCACTGGCTGTAATTGAGAGATGTTGTCACAGTTACATAGGCTGTCACTTGTGCCTTTGGTGAGAGGTGTGCTGGCAATGTAAAAGAGCTGGAAAGCAGATTGGGCACAAATGTGCATCAGAGTGCTCAGAGCTAATTATTAATGTGTTTGTGTAACGCTCATGTAAGTTTGCCAACTCAGGTTGGGTGCATTCCAATGAATATCCTCACATGACCTCCTGCCCTCAATGGCCCTGCCATCTGTAAAGATGCTCGTTCATCAATTTAATGAAAATACAACTTACAGCCTTGAGGCTGAATCAGCTCCTGAGATGACCCTGAGTGTGGAAACCCGTGCTTACCAGGATGAGTTTGGCCCCCCCCCCCACCCACCTCCCTGATTTATTTCCTGGGTCATGTGACCCTTACGCTGCAGATTGATCCTTAAAGGGTATAATAAGTCCTCAGAGGCAGAAGTCTCTTCACCAAAATTCCTTTATTTACAAGTCTGACAATGGCATACAGGATGCTTTCAGTTAGCAGTAGACACTAGGAGTGCTAAAGGGACTGACACGCTGGTTAAATACAAAGCAAGAGGCTCCCTGATTGGCCCTTCAATTTGACACGTCATCAGGGAGCTCATATTCCAATAGGCCCACCTCAGTTGCCTGATTAAAGTCATTACAAAGGCACAAACACCCAATGTGTCCATCCCTATGACACACCATCTTCCCCTAGCCAATCAGAAAGTGAAAAGACTCTTCATTATCCAATTGGATGCTTCTGTACTGCCATTTATACCCACAGCTGTTTATTTATAGCTAATAAGCAGAAAGTGGTCAAAAATAAAACAAAAAAAGGCACAACATTTTTCTTTGTGTTGCTACGACAGATCTGCGGAGATTAATTGCCAATTTATGTGGGGTTCAGATATCCTAGAAGGGGGGAACAGCTCCTGTGATTGGTGTAACAGCTCAGACTGAGGATGGGATTGAGGACCTGGCGTGACATTCTTTATTCGATGTGCTGTAAGGTACTTAGGTTCGAAGTGATTTGCTGCAGTCTCTGTTTTGTCACTGCCACGTATCAATCCATTGATCATTTAGTTCCCAACCTAATCCAGTTCTGCTTCATCAGCTAATACTCTGAGGTTCGTTATGTCTGAGTCACATGCTCTGAAGACCAATGCATCATGCTGGTTGCTTGAGACATTAAAGGTCATGACACAATTAATCAGAATAGAAATCATGAAGAAAAATACGTTTCTACAGAACTGATTAAGATTTTTTTTTCTAAATTACGAGGGTCATGTAGAGTTGCACAATTCCATCTGGAAGTTCTGTAATGTTTAGTTCACAATAGCCACATTTCTGTCTCTGAATCAGGAGCTTTTGTTGTGTTGCTGTATTCTTCATATAAACCTACCAATTACACACTGATGAATGATAGTATTGAAGCATGTAACACTGAAGGGTTTTGGTCGGGTAGAAGCTGAGAGATTATTTTTGCTGGCCGGGGAATCAAAAACACAAGGACACAACCTCTGCCAACTTGAAAATGCCTGAATTATGCCAACTCTTTCCAATCAGTTAAGTAATTCCTTATCCTCACTGATGTATTATACCCAACTCCATGAGCCCTTGACTTACCTATTAGACAAGTTTTAGATACAAAGAAAGAGTTTTGTTCTGCTTTTCTGTCATTTGTGGTTGCTGCTGTTGACAAGTTAATTTTGGTGTCATTGATAGGTTTACAAGACACTGGGCCCGATTTCATCAAAAATTCATGCCCATTTTCGGGCGTGAAATCACGGTAAATTCAGGCATCGGGCCTGTAATGCGATCTGCACCCAAATCCGAGCAGATCGCACCTTTACTGACACCCGATCTGGTCGTGAATCTGGTCCGCGCCCCAGTTGGGTGGCCTGATGATTCGAATGCATTAGCATACATTTAAATCGACTTAATGAACCGCGTGCCCAACTCTACTCTCAAATCCCACTTTACCGTCTTCGGATCTGTTCCGGATCCGCGCTGTTACCAACCTGCAGGATAAAAATCCAAAGCCGATTTCTATTCTGCAGGGGAACCTCCGAAGCCTTTCCTTCTTGAATACCCTTCGCAGACCCCCCACTAACAACCCCAGCAGATCGCACCCCCCTGATCAGACCCCCCCCCAGGAAGCAGTCCCGCCCTCAGCGATCAGACCCCCTTGGGAGGCAGACCCCCTCGCAATTGGACCCCCTGGGAGGCAGCACCCCCCCCCCCCCCCCCAAAAGACCACACCCCCCCACCCTCCAGATCAGACCCCCCCCCAGGAGGCAGCCCCACCCCAGCAATCAGACCCCCCTGGGAGGCAGGCCCCCCCTCGTCAGAGCACAGCCCCAACCTACCTCGATTGCTGTTCTTTTTCCACCATTCTTATGATCTGCGGTCCTTCAAGAGCCTGTAGCCCCTTCCGCTGGCATCCATGGAAGAGGGAGGCAGGCTCAGATGGATCTCTGGTTGGGGGTGGGAGGGGGGGTGCGGTGTTGGAGACTCTCCCAAGTCCATCCTCCACCACCTGCCAGGGGTAGAGAGATCCATCTGAGACCCCCCCCCGCCCCCCCCCACCTCCTCTGCAGACACCAGCGGAAGGCCAGGAAGGTGCTTCAGGCTGTCCAATGTCTGCGGGTCAGAAGGATGGTGGAGGGAGAGCAGCAATCGAGGTAGGTTGGGGGTGTGCTCTGCCGAGGGGGGCCTGCCTCCCAGGGGGGTCCGATTGCAGGGGGGGGGGCCTGCCTCCCAGTGGGAGGTCTGATCGCGGGGGAGGGCTGCCTCCCAGGAGGGTCTGATCCGGGGTGAGGGGGTGCTGCCTCGGGGTGGTGGTGGTGGTGGGGGGGGGGGGGGTGGTCTGATCTGGGGGGGGAGGTCTGCCAGGGATGGCCTGCTTCCTGGGAGGTCCGATCACGGCTCATCCTGCCCCACTCCCCCCAGCTCTCTCTGTTTTTGTTTCTCGTGCCCGGGGGCGCTGTTTCAGATTTTTTTCGAACTGCCCATGCGCAGTTCAGAACCCCGATCGTTCTGGCAGGGCTAAGCCCCGCCCACAGTGCGGACCAGATCAAAGCTGGCAAAATCCGTATGGGCACACTGGACCGAGGATTCCGGGCTCGGATCCGTTTTATGCCCTGATCTGACCCTTCGCCTCCGATTGGTAAAATCAGGCCCATTATTTTGACGAGAATGGCAAAACAACTTATTGAATGCCACCTGCAAATTCTCCTTTATCTCACATTTGCAAAAAATTCAATAAATCAATTAAAATCCAACCAATGGATTTCCATTTCAAAAAACCATGCTGATTTTGATCATACCATGATTTTTTTGGGTGCATGGCTAAAACTTGCTTACTGACAGAGTCTAGGTACTGATGTCAGGCTAAATGACCTGTCACTCCCTGTTTTCTCTCTCCCTCCTATCTAAACTTGAGTTGTTACGTTTACTAACTTGTAATCTGCTGGACCCATTCCAGCATCTGGGGAGTTTTGGAAAATGACAGCCAACTCATCCACCATCTCCACAGTTACCTCTTTTAGAACTCTAGCCTGTAGGACATGAGGTCCTGGGGATTTGTTGGATTTCAATCCCAAGATTTCCCCAGTACTTTTTCCCTACAGGAATCTGTGGTGCCATTGTGATCTTCAATATTGGTGAATGTCTCAGTGATCACCACTGAGTGATACAGATAAACATAGAAACATAGGAAGTAGAAGCAGAAGTAGGCCCTTTGAGCCTGCTCTGCCATTCATGTGATCCTGGATGATCAACAAATTCAATATCCTGATCCTTCCTTCCTTCCATATCCATTGAACCTTTAGCCTGTAGAACTATATCTAATTTCTTCTTGCAATCAGATAACATTTTGGCCTCAACTACATTCTGTGGTAGTGAATTCCACACATTCACCACTCTTTGAGTGAATAAAGTTCCCCTCATCTCAGTCCTAAAAGATCTACCCCATATCCTCAAACTTTGACCCCTAGTCATAGACCCCTGGGGTGACATGGTAGCACAGTGGTTAACACTAGTGCCTCTCAGTGCCAGGAACCTGGATTCAATTCCTGGCTGGGGTCACTGACAGTGCGGACGGAGTCTGCATGTTCTCCCCATGTGTGTGTGGGTTTCCTCCAGTTTCTTCCCACAGCCTGAAAAAGATGTGCTGGTTATGTGCATTGGCCATGCTAAACTCTCCCTCATTGTACCTGAAAGGCATTAGAGTGTGGCGACAAGGGGATTTTTTTTACAGTAACTTCATTGCAGTGTTAATGTGAGCCTATTTGTGACTAATAAATAAACATTACTTTACTTTAATCTCGATGCCCCCACTATTGGAAACATTCTTTCTGAATCTGCCCTCTTTAATCCTATTAGAATTTTTTAAGTTTCTATGACATCACCTCCCACTCTTCTAAACTCCAGTGAATATAATCCTAACTGACTTAGTCTGTCCTCATATGACAGATCTGCCATCTCAGGAATCATTGTAAACCTTGACTGTACTCCCTCTATAGCAAGGACATCCTTCCTTAGATAAGGACACCAAAACTGCAGACAATTCTCTTGGTGTGGCCTGATCAATGCCCTATACAATTGCAGCAAAACATCCCTATCCTTACATTCAAATCCTAAATTCCTCCCCAGATCAGGCCCATTAATATGTCCTTCATACATCGGATCACCATGACTTCTGAAGGTTCATAGAGAACAAAGAGTTTGATCTTCAAGCCAGATCATGTTTTCGTAACAGGAAGTGTTCACTTAGTACAATCACTTGCAGTTTAATTTGCCTGGTAGGTAAAATAGCCTGCCTCATTGTTCAAGGTATCACATTGTTTTGTTTATTAATGAAATCAACAGTGTACAGCTACTCAATCAATCACAAGACTGAAGAAGCATTGAGATGCTCAGCAGTCAAATCAGCTGTGACGTTATTTCTCCAATTCTGACATGTAAGAAGCAATGCAGATGGTAATACTTCAAATTCAATCATGGATTTAAAACCCAGGGCTCAATGGGAATCAGAATGAGAATCACGAGGAGCAATTTTTTTTTATAATTAATATTTAATCTCTGCAACTGGAAGAATCTCACAATTGTATTTCAGAATGGTTTCTCACCTTCAGGTGATTATTCGATTGCCTTTTGAAAGTCACAATTAAATGTAAAATTATTTATTTTTTGGAGCGGATCTGTGGTTCAGCAGCAGTCATTGCGAGGGATCGCATGAAACCTTATAAAATTCTAACAGGGTTAGACAGGGTAGATTCAGAGTGTCCCAAATGGTGGGGGAGTGCAGAACAAGGGGTGATAGTTTGAGGATAAGGGGTAAACCTTTTTGGACAGAGGTGAGGAGAAATTTCTTCACCCAGAGGGTGGTGAATGCATGGAATTCACTACCACACGATGTAGTTGAGGCCAAAATGTTATTTGATTTCAAGATAAAATTATACATAGCTCTGAAGGCTAAAGGGAACAAGGGGTATGGTTGGTTGGGGGGGTGGGAGCATGGAAGGGGGATTCGTGATATTGAATTTGATGATCAGCTATGATCATAATGAATGGCGATGCAGGCTTGAAGGGCCGAATGGCCTACTCATGCTTCTATTTCTATGTATCTGTGTAAACCCAGTTACACCTGATTGGACAATGTTAACTTTTTTAAGGGGTTTCTGACAGTAGTCTGAGAGTGGAGGAGGCAGGTTTCTTGTCCGGTCAGCTGATTTGACTGGCTGTTGGGTCTGGGGGTCAAGGGGAGGGTGGTGTGACACACTGACAAAGCAGTGAATGACAGGGTGCACTTCCACACAAATCTGCTCATGCACTAGGTCAGCCTTAAGAGGGGTAACAATGGGAAATGTTGACAGTACGCTGTCAAAAACATCTGCAAAGTCCAAGTTATCAGATTCATTAGAATGTTCCTGTTGAGAAGAAACAAGCAAATGATTCCAAGCAGAAAGGAAAGAATGAAACCTCATTAAATTAATTGGATGAAAATCTAAAAAAGCACTCATCAGAGTTACTCATCAAAGCAAGGAAGTGAGAAATTACAGAAAGAAAAAAAGGATAAAGTTAGCCCTGTATATTCATTTGCAATGTGGTACAGTCAACTATTGCATTATATAAGTAATTAAACTGAAGCATGTCTTGAGTGGCTTAATAATCAACGTGATAAATAGTGTTAATGATTGAGTAGTGTAGTCCAACTTCACTAGTTCAACATTAGCAGTTAATTAACTTCAAGGAACTGCTGAATGAAATGTCTGAGCATAATTGTTAGTTCATCCATGTAATTAGGTAGACATGGAGAGACATTCAATAGAAAAACTTAGATGGGGCAATTTAATTTCTAGTTTTCTAATTATATATTATATTGATAAAAGAAACAGGGAAATACATGACAGGGCACTCAGCATCTGTTAAGAGACAAGGCAGGTTATAACATTATGGGTCTTTCTTCTCTCCTTAAGCAGTTATTTAGGAATGAGGAAGACTTTCTTCCAGTGTTGTGGATCTTGAAGAGACCGGAACTCCAGTGCTCTGCTACAGGTGGGTCAGGTGGTGTTTGAAGAGGAAGGTGAGTGGGATGCTCGGATTATAATATGCCTCTTCTGCAGCTTGGGTTTGGCCTCTATCTGGGCCTGTTGGAGATGTCAAAATGGTTGACGCCTTTGCAGATGCTTCTTCTCCAGTTTGTGTAGTCTTGTGTGAGACATTCCTACATATCAGCGGGGACGTTATATTTTTTCAGCAAGAATTTGAGGACACCCCTGAAACATTTTGTTTGCCCTTGGAATTAAAAAGTAGAACCGACAAGGTGGTCATCTCTGGGCTACTGCCTGAACCAAGTGCAGACGGGCATAGGGTTGATAGGATTAAGGAAGTGAATGGGTGGCTCAGGGATTGGTGTGGGAGGAATGGGTTTGAATTTATGGGGCATTGGCACCAGTATTGGGATAGGTGGGACCTGTTCAGGTGGGATGGGGTTGGTCTGAACCGTGCTGGGATCAGACTGCTGGCTAATCGTGTGAAGAGGACTGTAGACAGGGCTTTAAATTAATTAGGGGGGGGGAGGGTGTGAGGTTAGGTGACATTGCGGGGTCTAAAGTTAAGGAGACGGTACAGGTAAGGATCGAGGCCGAGGATGTCCCAATAATACAGGGAGTAGGGGGCGTGAGTATGGTTGGTGGCGTTCCAGCAAATAAGGTCCAGGTGAAGGCTGGGATGAAGGTGCTTTATTTGAATGCACGAAGCATTAGGAATAAAGTGGATGAGTTGGTGGCGCAGATCGACACAAATGGATATGATCTGGTGGCCATTACAGAGACGTGGCTGCAAGGTGACAGGGACTGGAAGCTGAATGTCCAGGGGTATCAAGTGTTTAGGAAGGATAGGCGGGAGGGAAAAGAGGGGGGGGGCGTAGCTCTGCTGATTAAGGATAGCATCAGGGTGGTAGCGAGGGATGATATTGGAGCCAAGGAGCAGAAGGTGGAATCGTTGTGGGTAGAGATTAGGAACAGCAAAGGGAGGAAGACGCTGGTGGGTGTCGTCTATAGGCCCCCCAATAATGATCTGGAGGTGGGGCGGGCTGTTAACGCACAAATAAGTGCGGCGTGCAGGAATGGGACAGCCGTGGTTATGGGGGATTTCAATCTGCATATTGATTGGTCAACCCTTGTTGGACGCGGTGGGCTCGAGGAGGAGTTCTTGGAATGCTGCCGGGATAGTTTCCTCGAACAGTGTGTGTTGGAGCCGACGAGGGAGCGAGCGATCTTGGATCTGGTGCTATGTAATGAGGCGGGTAGAATTAGGGAGCTTGCGGTGAAGGATCCTCTTGGGGAGAGTGATCATTGTATGGTGGAGTTTCTGGTGCAGATGGAGGAGGAGAAAGTGGGTTCCCGGACGCGCGTCCTTTGTTTGAACAGAGGGGAGTACGGTAGGATGAGAGAAGAATTGGCGAATGTGGACTGGGGGAGCGCGTTGGAAGGTAGGTCTGCTGAGGAGCAGTGGAGGATCTTTAAGGAGATCTTTCTTGGTGCTCAGTGGAAATTTATTCCGATGGTCAAAAAGGACCGTAGGAGGAGAGGTAATAAGCCGTGGATAACGATGGAGGTGAAGGAAAGTGTTAAATTAAAAGCGGAGGCGTTTAGAGTAGCTAAGAGTAGTGGGCGAGAAGAGGATTGGGAGAGGTTTAAATGTCAACAAAGATTGACAAAGAAGTTGATAAAGGAGGGTAGGAGAAACTATGAAGCTGGGCTCGCGCTTAATATAAAAAAGGATAGCAAGAGTTTTTATAAATATATAAAAAGGAAGAGGCTGGCTAGGGTGAACGTTGGTCCTTTAGAGGATGAGAAAGGGGAGCTAGTGGTAGGGGATGGGGATATGGCGGAGGTCTTGAATAACTTTTTTGTTTCGGTCTTCACGGAGGAGGACGTGAATAATTTGCCGGATGTTAGAGATGGAAAGGTGGTAGGACTGGAGGGTCTCGATGACATTACTGTTACTAGGGAGGTGGTGCTCGACAGACTGGAGGGGCTGATTGTGGACAAGTCCCCAGGACCGGATGGAATGCATCCGAGGGTCCTGAAAGAAATGGCGGAGGTGATAGTGGATGCCTTGGTGGTTATTTTCCAGACGTCGCTGGATTCCGGGGAAGTGCCGGAAGATTGGAAAACGGCTAATGTTACGCCGTTGTTTAAGAAGGGTGCCAGGCAAAAAGCGGGGAATTATAGGCCTGTTAGTTTAACGTCTGTTGTAGGTAAAATGTTAGAATCCGTCATCAAGGAGGAAATAGCGAGGCATCTTGAGGGGAACTGCTTGATAGAGCAGAGGCAGCACGGTTTCGTTAAAGGGAAGTCGTGTCTGACAAATTTACTGGAGTTCTGTGAGGATGTGTCTAGGGCGGTGGATAGAGGAGAGCCGGTGGATGTGGTCTTTCTGGATTTTCAGAAGGCGTTTGACAAGGTACCTCACAAGAGGTTATTGCAGAAGGTCAGGGGGCATGGAGTTGGGGGTAGGGTGTTAGCGTGGATAGAGGACTGGTTGTCAAATAGGAGGCAGAGAGTGGGGGTCAATGGGTGCTATTCGGATTGGCGGATGGTGACTAGTGGAGTGCCCCAGGGGTCGGTGCTGGGGCCTCAGCTATTTACCATTTATATAGATGATCTGGAGGAGGGAACCGAGTGCAGGGTGTCAAAATTTGCTGATGGCACCAAAATTGGTGGAAAGGCAAATTGTGCGGAGGGTGGGGAGCGTCTACAGAAGGATCTAGATAGGCTGGGCGAATGGACCAGGAAATGGCAAATGGAATTTAATGTTAGCAAGTGCGAGGTGGTCCACTTTGGTAGGAATAATGGTAGGAAGGATTATTACTTACGTGGAGAAAAACTGCAGCAGGCGACGTGCAGAGGGACCTCGGGGTCCTTGTGCATGAGTCGCAAAAACCCAGCTTGCAGGTGCAGCAGGTGGTCAGGAAGGCAAATGGGATGCTGGCCTTCATTGCGAGGGGGATTGAATATAAAAGTAGGGAGGTCTTGCTGCGGCTGTATAGGGCGTTGGTGAGGCCGCAGCTGGAGTACTGTGTGCAGTTTTGGGCGCCGTACTTACGCAAGGATATTTTGGCCTTGGAGGGAGTGCAGAGGAGGTTTACTAGGCTGATGCCGGAGTTGAGGGGGTTGAGCTATGAGGAGAGGCTGAATAGATTAGGCTTGTACTTGTTAGAGTTTAGAAGAATGAGGGGAGATCTCATTGAGACGTATAAGATGATGAATGGGATGGATAGGTTAGAGGTGGAGAGACTCTTCCCGCTCAAAAAGGATAGTAGGACTAGGGGGCATAGCCTCAAGATAAAGGGGGGGCGGTTTAGAACAGAGTTGAGGAGGAACTTCTTCACTCAAAGGGTGGTGAATCTCTGGAATTCTCTGCCCGTTGAAGTGGTGGAGGCTACCTCGCTAAATATTTTTAAGACGCGGGTTGATGGGTTTTTGATGAGAGAGGGGATTAAGGGTTATGGGGAGAGGGCGGGAATGTGGAGCTGAGCCAAGACAGATCAGCCATGATCTTATTGAATGGCGGGGCAGGCTCGAAGGGCTAGTTAGCCTACTCCTGCTCCTATTTCTTATGTTCTTATGTAAAGCTTGGAGCAGAAAACTTGTTTTGCAAGTCTTGTGGTAGGCTTGTGGAAGATGTGGCCTGCTCAATGTAGCTGATTAACCATAACCAGTGACTCGATACTGGATATATCGGCCTGAGAGAGGGCACTGATTCTGGAGTGCCTTTCCTGCCATTGAAATTACAGGATTTTGCAGGAGCCCCAAAGTTTGGATAAAGTAGTAAGCTTTGAGAAATATTTTAAAGGTGGAAATGTAGAGTTGATGAGATGCCAGGAGGGGATTCCTTTGTCCCCGTCTCAGCCTAATTTGGTGCAGAAACACTCATTCTTGCCTCTGTAATCTTGAAACTTGATTTTCCACTGCACTCCTGGCATATTCTACCCTCTGTCAACTTAAGGTCATCCAAAACAGCAGCCAATCTCCTAGTCCACGCCAAATGACTTTCACCGTTACCCCTCTGCTGGGCATACTCCATCAGCTCCCACCTTTATCATCCTCATGCAGCTTTTCAAATCCCTAAATGGCCTCACCCTTCCCTATGTCAGTGATTCCCTCCTGTCTCACCAACCCCGAGATCTCTGCACTCCTCAAAATCATGTCATGAGAGTATGCTTGATTTTAATTGGTTCACCACTGGTGGCCATGCCTTCAGCTGCCTGGGCTGCGTTCACTGAAATTCCTCCCTTAAATCTCGTAACCTTGACATTTCCGCGTCAAAGTATTTCTCAAAGCTTACCTCTCTATTAAAACCTTTGGTTATCGACATGAATTTCCTTTTATGTGTCTCAGGGTCAGAGTTAATTCTGTAATGCTCCTGTGAAGGGCTTTGGGAGGTTTTATGAGGAGAGGTTGAATAAACTAGAATTGTTTTCACTGGGAAGATGGAGTTTGAGGGGAGACCTGAAAGAAGTCCACAAAATTATGAGAGGGACAGACAGAGTGAATAGCCAGAGACTTCTTTCCCAGGGTGGAAGTGTCAATTACAAGGGAGCGCAGGTTCAAAGTGATAGGGGGAAAGTTCAAGGGAGATGTGAGGGGGAAGTTTTTCACGCAGAGAGTGATGGGTGCCTGGAACTCACTGCCAGTGAAGAGGGGGGAAGTAGCCACATTAGCAACATTTAAGAGGCATCTGAATGGATACATGAATAGGGAGGGAATAGAGGGATATGGACTGATTAAGGGCAGAAGATTTGTTTTTAGCTTAGTTAGAGCATTATGATCAGCACAGGCTTGGAGGGCCAAAGGGCCTGTTCCTGTGCTGTACTTTTTTATGTTCTTTGTTCTTTGTTTATCACAAGAGTGTTGTTATACAACTACATTCTTTTTGGTGTTGTTTTGGGTTACCCCCGAAGATTTGGAACACAATTTTTAAAAATTGGCAGTTTTTAAAATGAACCCAGAGTTCTGTTGGAACATTGCCCCGTCCCTGCATCTGTGAGATTTACTGCTCTGTGTTGGCCGGCTCATTTGATATCTTACCGTATGATTTCTCCCAGGACTCGACCTGTTATGAATGATAAATTAAGAATGGAAAGGAGGGAGTGAACTTACTAGAGTATGCTGAACTCGCTGCTGAGGTAGTCCCAATTGGCATTTTGGAAAATCCTCAGAACAAGAAATGAAAGCAATGAAATTATTGACCGACATGGAAGTAATCGAAGAGCGGTACAGGCAAAAACTCGCTGTTACATCAGATAAAGTGAAATGACAGACACAGTAAACTATATCTTAGAAAGCACGCAGAAATGGATTAGATGAGTTAAAGGAACCCTGTGCACGACAGGATCCTGCCTATAAATTGGAGCCGCTGACATTTCGAAAAGGAAGTAAATTAAGAGTGTGAATTGTCGGGGTATTAAATCTTAAAATGGCACATCCAGTAAAGGATTTATACAATGCCAGCTCTGTAAGGCTCTTTTTATTGGATCAGGTGGAACTAATCTTCAGTCTGTAGTAATAAGAATGAAAAATGTGGATGAGGGCAAACAAAGGCAAGTAAATAATACAAAAAAAAATCAGCAGCAGACATTTGATGGAAATCCAATTTTGTGCAGCTAACTCCAAAAATCGGGAACTAATTGTTGTATGTGGGTGCTTCTTTTAAAACGCAGATGGATTTGAGAGTAAAATCTTCACGAGTGCAAGTATCAAAGGAAAACAGATGGTGCGTTTGAAGCCCTTCACTTGATAGAGTTAAATTAATCTGTTCAAACAAACATTGTGCTCTGCAAATCCTTTGCAACTGACAGTACAAGCTGCACATACATATTGCTGGAAAATCTAAACAGGATTGATTAATTAAATTTCAGTGTATTACATCACATTTCAGTGTAGCTAGAGAGGAGCTCTGGCAAGGCTGTCAAAACTCAGAATCCCGCTTCCCGAGGTGCCCATGGACAGCCGTACGCTTGGCAGTCATTGGCAATGGTGTTGGTGATAACACTGGAGGAGTTGAGGTATCTCACTGTGTCAATGTCAGTGATGTGCCCTTTGATATAAGAATAGAGCAAGCAGGATCCTCGAACTTCAAGGTCAAAGGAATTCACTTAAAGTGGTTAACACAACAGCAGTGTTTGTGGGTGGCGACATGAAGCAAATAAACAGCCCAGTACAGAAATGGCAGATTGGAATTGTCTGATCTTCTCTTGAAATGTCTTCAGGGGATTAGCTGCGGGAATCCTCCATGCATTATTGAAATGTTTAATTGAAACATTGGCTGCATGCAGTATTTATAAATTCGTAGTTGCTTTGTCGGAGTGGAGGTAGCACGGCAGCACGGTGGTTTATTTGAAGTTTATTTATTTGTCAAATGTAGGCTTACATTCACACTGCAGTGAAGCTACTGTGAAATTCCCCTGGTTGCCACAGTCCCGCACCTGTTCAGGTACACTGAGGGAGAATTTAGCAGGGTCGATGCACCTAACCAGCACATCTTTCAGACTGTGGGAGGAAACCAGAGCACTCAGAGGAAACCCATGCAGACATGGGAAGAATATACAGACTCCTCGCAGATGGTGTCCCAAGCCTAGGGTGGGACCTGAGCCCCTGGTGCTGTGAGACAGCAGTGCTAATCACTGTGCCATTGTGCCGCCACTGCTGCCTCACAGTGTCAGGGATCCGGATTTGATTCTGGTCTTGAGTGATTGTCTTTTGAAGTTTGCACTTTCTCCCCATGACTGGTGAGTTTCTCCCAGGTGTTCTAGTTTCCTCCACACTCCAAAGATGTGCGGGTTAGGTTGATTGGCCATGCTAAGTTGCCACTTAGTGTTGCAAGATGTGTATGTTAGGAGGATTAGCATGGTAAGTATGTGGGGTTATGGGGATAGGGCCTGAGTAAGGTGCTCTTTCAGAGAGTCGGTGCAGACTCAGTGGGCTGAATGGTTGGCTTTTGCACTGTAGCGATTCTATTCTTGCATTCTCCGGGTCTCCTTGGTGAGGTGTATGAGTTAGGTTGATTGGCCGTGTTAAATTGCCCCTTAGTGTCAGGGGGATCAGCAGAGTAAATACATGAGGTTACAGGGATGGGGGGGCCTGTTTGGGATTGTTGTTGGCAGAGGCTTGATGGGCTGAATGGCTTCCTTCTGCACTGTCAGGATTCTATGATTCCATTCTAAGATGAATTTGAGTATTTTTGCGAAAAATGAACACATCGTTGAAACTTGCACCAACCCAGGACCCTGCCCCTGTCTACATCAATGGGGACAAAGTAGAAAGGGTCGAGAGCTCCAAGTTTTTAGTTGTTCAGATCACCACCAACCTGTCCTGCTCCTCCCATGTCAACACTATAATTAAAAAGTTCACCAATGCCTCTACTTTCTCAGAAGCCGAAGGAAATTTGGCATGTCAGCTACGACTCTCACCAACTTTCACAGATGCAACATATAAAGCATTCTTTCTGGTTGTATCACAGCTTGGTATGGCTCCTGCACTGCACAAGACTGCAAGAAACTACAAAAGGTCGTGAATGTAGCCTAATCCATCACTCAAAGCAGCCTCCCATCCATTGACTCTGTCTACACTTCCCACTGCCTCAGCAAAGCAGCCAGCATAATTAATGCCTGGTGCTTGGATCCGGAATGTCGCATCTGGGCTGCAGAGGAACCTGGAGTGGGAGGGTGAGAATCCGGTCGTTGTGGTACATGTGGGTGCCGGCGACGTAGGCAAAATGCGAACTGAGGATCTGGGGAGGGAGTATGAAAAGCTGGGAATGGAATTAAAAAGTAGAACCGACAAGGTGGTTATCTCTGGGCTACTGCCTGAACCGTGTGCAGATGGGCGTAGGGTTGACAGGATTAAGGAAGTGAATGGGTGGCTCAGGGATTGGTGTAGGAGGAATGGGTTTGAATTTATGGGGCATTGGCACCAGTATTGGGGTAGGTGGGACCTGTTCGGGCAGGATGGGGTTGGTCTGAACCGTGCTGGGACCAGAGTGCTGGCGAATCGAGTAAAGAGGACTGTAGACAGGGCTTTAAACTAATTAGTGGGGGGGAGGGTGCGAGGGTAGGTGACCTTACGAGGTCTAAAGTTAAGGAGAGTGTACATGTAAGGGAAGAGGCCGAGGATGTCCCAATAATAGAGGGAGTAGGGGGCGTGAGTATAGTTGGTGGCATTGCGGCAAATAGGGTCCAGGTGAAGGCTGGGATGAAAGCACTTTATCTGAATGCACGATGCATTCGGAATAAAGTGGATGAGCTGATGGCGCCGATCGACACAAATGGATACGATCTGGTGGCCATTACAGAGACATGGCTGCAGGGTGACAGGGACTGGGAGCTGAATGTACAGGGCTATCAAGTGTTTAGGAAGGATAGGCAGGAGGTAAAAGGGGGGCGCGTAGCTCTGCTGATTAAGGATAGCATCACGGTGGTAGCAAGGGATGATATTGGAGCAAAGGAGGAGAGGGTGGAATCGTTGTGGGTGGAGATTAGGAACAGCAAAGGGAGGAAGACGCTGGTGGGTGTCGTCTATAGGCCCCCGAATAATGATCTAGAGATGGGGCGGGCTGTTAACGCGCAAATAAGTGCGGCGTGCAGGAATGGGACGGCCGTAGTTATGGGGGATTTCAATCTGCATATTGATTGGTCTACCCATGTTGGACGTGGGGGGCTCGAGGAAGAGTTCTTGGAATGCTGCCGGGATAGTTTCCTCGAACAGTGTGTGTTGGAGCCGATGAGGGAGCGAGCTATCTTGGATCTGGTGCTATGTAATGAAACGGGTAGAATTAGGGACCTTGTGGTGAAGGATCCTCTTGGGGAGAGTGATCATTGTATGGTGGAGTTTCTGGTGCAGATGGAGGAGGAGAAAGTGGGTTCCCGGACACGCGTCCTTTGTTTGAATAGAGGGGAATACGGTAGGATGAGAGAAGAATTGGCGAATGTGGACTGGGAGAGTGCGTTGGAGGGAGGGTCTGTTGAGGAGCAGTGGAGGATCTTTAAGGAGATCTTTCTTGGTGCTCAACGGAAATTTATTCCGATGGTCAAAAAGGACCATAGGAGGAGAGGTAATAAGCCGTGGATAACGAAGGAGGTGAAGGAAAGTGTTAAACTAAAAGCGGAGGAATTTAGAGTAGCTAAGAGTAGTGGGCGAGAAGAGGATTGGGAGAGGTTTAAATGTCAACAAAGATTGACAAAGAAGTTGATAAGGAAGGGTAGGAGAAACTATGAAGCTGGGCTAGCGCTTAATATAAAAAAGGATAGCAAGAGTTTTTATAAATATATAAAAAGGAAGAGGCTGGCTAGGGTGAATGTTGGTCCTTTAGAGGATGAGAAAGGGGACCTAGTGGTAGGGGATGGGGATATGGCTAAGGTATTGAATAACTTTTTTGTTTCTGTCTTCACGGAGGAGGACGTGAATAATTTGCCGGGTGTTAGCGATGGAAAGGTGGTAGGACTGGAGGGTCTTAATGACATTACTGTTACTAGAAAGGCGGTGCTCGACAGACTGGAGGGGCTGATTGTGGACAAGTCCCCAGGACCGGATGGAATGCATCCGAGGGTTCTGAAAGAAATGGCGGAGGTTATAGTGGATGCCTTGGTGGTTATTATCCAAACGTCGCTGGATTCCGGGGAAGTGCCGGATGATTGGAAAACGGCTAATGTTACGCTGTTGTTTAAGAAAGGTGCCAGGCAAAAGGCGGGGAATTATAGGCCGGTTAGTTTAATGTCTGTGGTAGGTAAAATGTTAGAATCTGTCATTAAGGAGGAAATTACGAGGCATCTTGAAGGGAATTGCTTGATAGAGCAGACGCAGCACGGTTTCATTAAAGGGAAGTCGTGTCTGACAAATTTACTGGAGTTCTATGAGGATGTGTCTAGGGCGGTGGATAGAGGAGAGCCGGTGGATGTGGTCTTTCTAGATTTTCAGAAGGCGTTTGACAAAGTGCCTCACAAGAGGTTATTGCAGAAGGTCGAGGGACATGGAGTTGGGGGTAGGGTGTTAGCGTGGATAGAGGATTGGTTGTCAAATAGGAGGCAGAGAGTGGGGGTCAACGGGTGCTATTCGGATTGGCGGATGGTGACTAGTGGAGTGCCCCAGGGGTCGGTGCTGGGGCCTCAGCTTTTTACCATTTATATAGATGATCTGGAGGAGGGAACCGAGTGTAGAGTGTCGAAATTTGCTGATGACACCAAGACTGGGGGAACGGCAAATTGTGCAGAGGGTGTGGGGAGTCTGCAGAAGGATCTAGATAGGCTGGGCGAATGGGCCAGGAAATGGCAAATGGAATTTAATGTTGGCAAGTGTGAGGTGGTCCACTTTGGTAGGAAGAATGGTAGGAAGGACTATTACTTACGGGGCGAAAAACTGCAGCAGGCGACGGTGCAGAGGGACCTCGGGGTCCTTGTGCATGAGTCGCAAAAACCCAGCTTGCAGGTGCAGCAGGTGGTCAGGAAGGCGAATGGGATGCTGGCCTTCATAGCGAAGGGGATTGAATATAAAAGTAGGGGGGTCTTGCTGCAGCTGTATAGGGCATTGGTGAGGCCGCAACTGGAGTACTGTGTGCATTTTTGGGCGCCGCACCTGCGCAAAGATATTTTGGCCTTGGAGGGAGTGCAGAGGAGGTTTACTAGGCTGATACCGGAGTTGAGGGGGTTGAGCTATGAGGAGAGGCTGAATAAACTGGGCTTGTACTCGTTAGAGTTTAGAAGAATGAGAGGAGATCTCATTGAGACGTATAAGATGATGAATGGGATGGATAGGATAGAGGTGGAAAGACTCTTCCCGCTCAAAAAAGACAATAGGACTAGGGGGCACAGCCTCAAGATAAAAGGGGGGCGGTTTAGAACGGAGTTGAGGAGGAACTTCTTCACTCAAAGGGTGGTGAATCTCTGGAATTCTCTGCCCGTTGAAGTGGTGGAGGCTGCCTCGCTAAATATTTTTAAGACGCGGGTTGATGGGTTTTTGATAGGAGAGGGGATTAAGGGTTATGGGGAGAGGGCGGGAAAGTGGAACTGAGCAGCGACAGATCAGCCATGATCTTATTGAGTGGCGGGGCAGGCTCGAAGGGCTAGATGGCCTACTCCTGCTCCTATTTCTTATGTTCTTATGTTCTTATTAAGGACCCCACGCATTCCGGACATGCTCTCTTCCACTTTCTTCCTTCAGGAAAATGATACAAATGTCTGAGGTCACGTACCAACCGACTCAAGAACAGCCTCTTCCCTGCTGCTGTCAGACTTTTAAATGGACCTATCTTGCATTAAGCTGATCTTTCTCTACACCCTAGCTGTGACTGTAGAACATAGAACATAGAACATTACAGCGCAGAACAGGCCCTTCGGCCCACGATGTTGTGCCGACCAGTTAAAAAACAATGACCCTCTAACCTAAACCAATCCCTTTTCATCCATAAACCTATCCACGGATCTCTTAAACGCCCCCAAGCTAGGCGCATTTACAACTGCAGTAGGCAGGGCATTCCAATCCCTCACCACCCTCTGGGTAAAGAACCTACCCCTGACATCCGTCCTATAACTACCTCCCCTTAATTTAAAGCCATGCCCCCTCGTGCTAGCTTTCTCCATCCGAGGGAAAAGGCTATCACTATCCACCCTATCTAAACCTCTAATCATCTTTTATGTTTCAATAAGATCCCCTCTTAGCCGCCTTCTTTCTAGCGAAAACAACCCCAAATCCCTCAGTCTCTCCTAACATTACATGTAACATTACATTTTGCACTCCCTTGTTTCCTTCTCTATGAATGGTATGATTTGTCTGTATAGTGCGCAAGAAATAATACTTTTCACAGTATGACAATACATGTGACAATAATAAATCAAATCAAATCAAAATCAAAGACAGAATTGCAAGAATACCAAATCACAGAGGGAACAATAATTTAGATGATACGAAAAGAGTGTGCTGATTGTTTGGCAATCAGACTCTGCTATGACCATAGCAGAGGTTAATTGCTGAAAAAACAAAATTCCAGGGGGAAACTATACTGTTATTTGTCATTTATATAAATGATTTGGCTGAGAATATAGGAGGCATGGTTACTAAGTTTTGCAGATGATACCAAGATTGGTGGCATAGCGGACAGTGAAGAAGGTTATCTTGGTTGCTGCAGTATCTTGGTCAATTGGGCCAGTGGGCTTACGAATGGCAGGTGGAGTTTAATTTAGTCAAATGCGAGGTGATGCATTTTGGTAGATTGAACTAGAGCAGGACTTACTCATTAGGGTGTATTGAGGATAGGGTATGGGGGAGAGTTATAAAACGAAGAGATCTAGGGGTACAGGTTCATAGCTCATTGAAAGTGGAGTCACAGGTGGACAGAGTGGTGAAGAAGGCATTCAGCATGCTTTGTTTCAGAACATTGAATATAGGAATTGGGACATCTTGCTGAAGTTGTACAAGACATTGATAAGGCTATATTTGGAATAATGTATACAGTTCTGGTCACCCTATTATAGAAAGGATATTATTAAACTAGGAAGAATGCAGGAAAGATTTACAAAAATGCTACTGGGACTTGATGGTTTGAGTTGTAAGGAAAGGCTGGATAGACTGGGACTTTTTTCTCTGGAGCGTAGAAGGCTGAGAGATGATCTTATAAAGGTCTATAAAGTAATGAGGGGCAGAGATCAGCTGGATAGTTAATATCTTTTCCTGAAGGTAGGGGAGTTTAAAACTAGAGGGCATAAATTTAAGGTGAGAGGGGAGAGATACAAAAGTGTCCAGAGGGCCAATTTTTTCACACAGAGGGTGGTAAGTGTCTGGACCAAGCTGCCAGAAGTAGTAGTAGAGGCGGGTACAATTTTGACTTTTAAAAAGCATTTAGACAGTTACATCGGTAAGATTGGTATAGAGGGATATGGGCCAAACGTGGGCAATTGGGACTAGTTTCAGGGTTTAAAAAAAGGGATGGCATGAACAAGTTGGGCTTTAGGCTGTAAACCTTTATGACTCTAAAATAGGCTTCCCTTTTATTGTAACCTGAAAATGAAAAAATAAGTGCTGATCTAAGCAGTTAGAACTCAACAACACTTCTGGGATTTTAAAAATTAAATCTAAAAGCTTTCTTAACAGGAGGAACAGAAAATTTAAGATTACAGTTGCACAGTTAAAATTTTTTTTAGTAGAATCATAGAATCCCCACAGTGCAGAAAAAGGCCATTCAGCCCATTGAGTCTGCACCGATCACAATCCCACCCATGCCCTATCTCCATAATCCCATGCATTTACACTAGTTAGCTAAGGGGCAATTTAGCATTGCCAATCCACCTAAACTGCACATCTTTGGAGTGTGGGAGGAAACCAGAACACCCAAAGTAAACCCACTCAGACACAGGGAGAACGTGCAGACTCCACACAGACAGTGACCCAAGCTAGGAATTGAACCCGGGTCCCTAGCACTGTAAGGCTAATCATTATGCTGTTGAGCTGCCCCAAATGTCTTCCAAAAAAAACCCTTACAAAGATTTGCTTAGAGCCAAAAGTAAACACCTTCCAGCGACACTCCCTTGTAAATGTTCAACCATAAATGTCCAGTAATATTACAGTAGGTAAAATTGCTGTCAGTTATATGCATGACCTGTCAATCTCACTTGCACTCTGCATTTTGCAGTCCTGATATTTCTGGCTTGGCTGAATGGCTAAGTTAAATTTCACCTTATTCCAAGCTAGGCCATTTTCTAAGAGATCTTCCTCACCCACCCAACACGGAATAAACTCAGGGGCAGGATTCTCTGGCAACACTTGGCTCAAAACCGGAGAATCCCACTTGAGGTCAATAGACCTTTGCATGGTCCGGCTTTCCCCCAGCCATTACAATTCCCATGGTGGGCGGGACAAGAGAATTCTGACCAATATCTCTTCTTAAATACCCTTTTTCCCTTTTATCTTCAACTTCACTATTTACAGCATTTCTTTGAGCTTAACTTTCCCAACTTTTATAGCTTTCTTATTACCCGACTTCTGGGATCTAATATAATTTAATTGTTTTCTCTTTTTTGTCAATGAAACACATTTTTTCATGCTTTTTATTCCCTTTTTAAATTTAACAGCTGAGGAAAACAGCAGGTCTATGTGTATCTCCTAATGCAAATTTCTAACACTACTTGTCAGCCCACTGTCCAGTTTATCAAGATCCCATTGGAATCCGAGATAACATTCTTCATTGTCCACTATGTCACCCATCCCGATGTCATCTGCAAACCTACAAATCATGCCTCCTTTATTCTCATCCAACTCATTATTATAAATGATAAGTCATAGTGGACCCAGCACTGATCCCTGAGGTCATAGGCCTCCAGTTTGAAAAACAACCTTCTACAATCACTGTATGGTTTCTGTCATCAAGCCAATTTTGTATCAATTTAGCTCCCTTACACTGGATCCCCTGAAATTTAACCTGATGTAACACTGCACCATGCAGTACCTTGTCAAAGGTCAGTTGTTTAAAAATTATTAGAAGTCACTCCATTTAGGAAAGTGGTTCCTTAATTGACCTGTGCATCTTGAGCAGGGTCTCAACTGACTTTCATTTGGCAGTCACCTTAATTTGAGGGTGGCATGGTGGCACATTGGTTAGCACTGCTGCCTCACAGCACCAGGGACCTGAGTTTGATTCCCGGCTTGTGAAGTCTGTGCATTCTCCTCATCTCTGCATGGGTTTCCTCTGGGTGCTCTGGTTTCCTCTCACAGTCCAAAGATTAGGTAGATTAACCATGCTAAATTAGTGTCAGGCGGACTAGCTAAAGTAAATGCATAGGGTTATGAGGATAGGGCCTGGGTGGGATTGTGGTTAGTATAGACTTGATGGGTCAAATGGCCTCCTTCTGCACTCTAGGATCCTATGAGTGACAGACTTAATTATGAATCTCGTCATAAGCTGATAAGATCACAGCCCCCACCTTTGATAACTCAGCATTGGGTTCTTTGCAAACCTTACCTGTGGTGCCTAACCCTCATAACTCATTTCAAGGACCATTGAAAATAAATATACCTCAGGGTATCTTGAAGATGATTGCTCTTCATTCAATTAATATGTAACATTCAAGCTTTTAACTTTGTTTCTGATGTACAATCTTGCTGCCATTTACACAGTACTTGTAACATCATCAGTAATTGATTTGAAAAATACACACCATTCACTAATTTGCTGGAATTGTTCGAATGGTGAATCTCATTAGCAAAGGAGGACTTTTCAGTGAATTAAGGGAAGGACAAAGTCCTACAGATGAAGTTTAAAAAAAAACAATCATTGGATGTTATGATAATCTAATGATTAACTATCAGGTTTGCTATTTGGAGTTCTGAATTCTACCATGAAATGTGGTGTTGAATTCAATTTTGGCAGGTTTGCAGGTCGATTAGTTCAGGGAACCCATTCGTGACCACGAATGATACATGCCTGTTGCAATTATTTAACAGGCTTCCAGCATCTCACCTGAAAAATTGCACCTCCGACAGTGCAGCACTCTCTCAGTACTGTGCTGTCAGTAACACCCACAATGAGACTTCTTATTCACTCTTCAAGACAACTGAGGAACTTGCTAAGTCAATTCAGAGGGCACTTAAGAGTCAACAGCATTGGTGTGAGACCGGACTCGCATTCAAGTGGCAGGTGAAATTTAACGCAAAAAGTATGAGGTGATTCATTTTAGTCAGAAGAATGCAGAGAGACAATATAAAATAAAAAGTACAGTCCTCAACTATAATTCTAATGCAGGAGTCTAGGGACCTGGTTGTATATGTGCATAAATCATTGAAAGTTGTAGGACAGACTGAAAGCATGGTTTAATAAAGCATACACTTAGGCTTTATTAATAGGGAGACTGAGTACAAAAGCAAGGAAGTGATATTAAACTAATAAAGAGCACTGACTTAAGCTCAGTTGGAATATTGTGGCCACTTGTTAGTGTCACATTTTTGGCAAGATGTGAAAACGTTAGAGAGAGTTCAGAAAATATTCAAAAAATGATCCAGTGATCAGATAATTCAGCACATAGATTAGAGAAGGCAAGACCATCCTTCTTGGAGAAGAGATGTTGAAGGGAGATTTGAAAGAAGGATTAAAAACCATGAGGAATCCTGGACAGAGCAGTCAGGGAGAAACTGCTCCTGGAAGGATCGAGAATGAGATTTAAGGTCATTGGCAAAAGAAGAAATGACAACCTAAGGAAAAACTTTTTAACGCAGACAGTGGTTAGGGTCTGGATGTGCCACCTGAGAGTGCAGTGGAGGCATTCAAAAGGAAATTGGATTATTGAAGAATGTGCAGGGCTATGGCGATAAGGCAGGGGAGTGGCACATGTGAATTACTCCTTCAGAGAGCTAGCACACAGATGATGACCCGAGTGGCCTCCTTCTGGGCTGTAGCCATTCTGTGATATCGCAAGTGGATAAAGGTGGCAGGTTTTCTTCTCTGAAGGACGTTTGTGAATGACTTAGATTTTTGCACTAATCTAGCTTGTTCATGATTAGTCTTATTGACACAAGCTTTCAAAAGTATATTTATAATAAATTCAGTTTCTCAAATTCTCACAATAGAATTTAAATCATAATCTTTGGGTCTCTGGTTCAAATTTCTGTGGCACCGCCTATGAACAAAAAAGGGTCAAGTAAATTTTCTTGGGGTGACATGATGCAGTTATTCCACAATTAAACTAGTTAATTGTGACGCATTACTTAACTAATCCTCGCTTCTCTCCATCTCAAAACATCAGAAAATCTCTGCCAACTGAGAAATGTAATGTTCCCATAGATTTTGAGCTACCCTTCCTGCTCCACCACCTGTACATTCTCATTGTCCTATATAACATTGATAATGAAGCTAAGTGCCAACTGTGGCTGAATAAATGCGACCTCTGATTCAGGAATCTCAAGTCTCACTCCATAAACTGAGCACAAAACGCAAAAAGCTGACATTCCAGGACAGTGCAGGGAGTGCTGCAGTGTCTGAGGTGGTGTCTTTCAGAGGAAACGTTAAACTAAGGCCCTGTCTCGGGTGGATGTGAAATACATCACTACTTGAAGAAGAGCAGAGCAGTATTTCCTGGTGTCCTGGAATCTTTCAAAGAGCACCACAGAAACCAATTATCAGGTCATTATTATGTTGCTGTTTGTGGGAGCTAGCTGTGCGAAAAGTAGCCACTGTATTTCCTACATCACAACAGCAAGATCACTTTAAAAGTATGTCACTGTCTGTGTAGCACATGTTCAGTGGCTGCAAAGGGCTGCAAAGGTTAGCGTCACAGCACCAGGGACCCCGGTTCGATCCCTGGCTTGGGTCATTGTTTATGTGGGTTGCCTCCAGGTGTTCAGGTTTCCTCTCACAGTCTGAAAGACATGCTGGTTAGGTGGATTGGCCATGCTAAATTCTCCCTCAGTGTAGCCGAACAGGAACCGGAGTGGGGGATTTTCACAGTAACTTCATTGCAGTGTTAATGTAAGCCTACTTGTGACACTAATAAATAAACTTAAATGCAAGTCTTTCTTTCAAATACTGTTATCTGCAATGATCACATAATATTCGTTCCCCTACTGAATGCATTCATTGGCATGAGCTAAGAAAAGTTTCAATTTACAAGAACTGATTGGCCAGGTGTTATCTCGGTGACACAGCTGCACAGTGACACTATGATGCAATGACTTGGATTAATGATTTATTGTTACAACAGGTAACAAGCAAAATACTTGGTCACATGACTTCTTCAATCAGTCACGATCAACAGATCATTCCAACATCACGTCTCTGTAACTTGTATAATTTTAAAGTGCATTCTTGACAGCGCTGTCAGTATTTCCAAAGGCAAATTTGAACAAAGAACAAAGGACAAAGAATTAAGAAAACTACAGCACAAGAATAGGCCCTTCGGTCCTCCAAGCCTGCACCGACCATGCTGCTCGACTTAACTAAAACCCCTAACCTTTCTGGGGACCATATCCCTCCAATCCCATCCTTTTCATGTATTTGTCAAGGCGCTCCTTAAAAGCTATTACAGTATCTGCTTCCACTATCTCCCCTGGCAGCAAGTTCCAGGCATCCACCACGCTCTGTGTAAAAAAACTGCATCAAGTTTCAGGAAATATGTCTGTACTGAAAGGAATTCAGAACTTCAACATAAACCATTAGCCTTTATTGTGCTACATTTTAAACCTGTGTTTCTCGGGTGACATTGCTAGAGGTTGAGTATTTAATACATTTGAAAGATGGTATTCTATTCACTATAGCAACAGGAGGCATTAGCCCATCTCTCTTCATTCGCTAATATCAATAAAAGCAATCTCCAGTCTTCATTACCCTTAGCCCAATTACCAAGCTGATTTAGAAAATGTCAACTTTTTTTTATATAGCACCCTAGAACCTGTGGGTGTGATCTATCTGGATTTCCAGAAGGTATTTGATAAGGTGCCACACCAAAGACTGCTACATAAAATAAAGATGCACAATGTAAGGGGTAATGTATTAGCATGGGTAGAGGATTGGTTGACTAACAGAAAGCAAAGATTGGGGTAAATGAGTGTTTTTCTGGTTGGTGATCAGTGACTAGTGGTGTGCCTCAGGGATCAGTAATGGGACTGCAATTATTCATGATTTACGTAGATGATTTGGAAATTTATGAGCGGCAGAGCAAAGTGTGTAGAGGATGCTGAAAGTCTGCAAAGGGATATAGATAGTGAGTGGACGAGAGTCTGGCAGATGTTGGTAAATGTGAGGTCATCCATTTTGGTAGGAATAACAGCAAAATGGGCTATTATTTAAATGGTAAAAAATTGCAGCATGCTGTTATGCAGAGGGACCTGGGTGGCTTTGTGCAAGAATCACAAGGAGTTGGTTTGCAGGTGCATCAGGTAAGAAGGCAAGTGGAATTTTGTCCTTCATTGCTAGAAGGATGGAGTTTAAAAACGGAGAGGTTATGCTGCAATTGTATAAGGTGCTGGTGAAGCCACATCTGGAGTACTATGTACAGTTTTGGTCACTTTACTTGAGAAAGGATAGACTGGCACTGGAGGGGGTGCAGAGGGCATTCACTAGGTTGATTCTGGAGTTGAGAGGGTTGGCTTATAAGAACATAAGAACATAAGAAATAGGAGCAGGAGTAGGCCATCTAGCCCTTCGAGCCTGCCCCGCCATTCAATAAGATCATGGCTGATCTGTCGTGGCTCAGTTCCATATTCCCGCCCTCTCCCCATAACCCTTAATCCCCTCTCCTATCAAAAACCCATCAACCCGCGTCTTAAAAATATTTAGCGAGGCAGCCTCCACCACTTCAACGGGCAGAGAATTCCAGAGATTCACCACCCTTTGAGTGAAGAAATTCTTCCTCAACTCCGTTCTAAACTGCCCCCCCTTTATCTTGAGGCTGTGCCCCCTAGTTCTACTGTCCTTTCTGAGCGGGAAGAGTCTCTCCACCTCTATCCTATCCATCCCATTCATCATCTTATATGTCTCAATGAGATCTTTCCTCATTCTTCTAAACTCTAACGAGTACAAGCCTAATTTATTCAGCCTCTCCTCATAGCTCAACCCCCTCAACTCCGGCATCAGCCTAGTAAACCTCCTCTGCACTCCCTCCAAGGCCAAAATATCCTTGCGTAAGTACAGCGCCCAAAACTGCACACAGTACTCCAGCTGCGGCCTCACCAATGCCCTATACAGCTGCAGCAAGACCTCCCTACTTTTATATTCAATCCCCCTCGCTATGAAGGCCAGCATCCCATTCGCCTTCCTGACCACCTGCTGCACCTGCAAGCTGGGTTTTTGCGACTCATGCACAAGGACCCCGAGGTCCCTCTGCACCGTCGCCTGCTGCAGTTTTTCGCCACATAAGTAATAGTCCTTCCTACCATTATTCCTACCAAAGTGGACCACCTCGCACTTGCCAACATTAAATTCCATTTGCCAGTTCCTGGCCCATTCGCCCAGCCTATCTAGATCCTTCTGCAGACTCTCCACACCCTCTGCGCAATTTGCCGTTCCAACAATCTTGGTGTCATCAGCAAATTTCGACACCATACACTCGGTTCCCTCCTCCAGATCATCTATATAAATGGTAAATAGCTGAGGCCCCAGCACCGAACCCTGGGGCACTCCACTAATCACCAACCGCCAATCCAAATAGCACCCATTGACCCCCAATCTCTGCCTCCTATTTGACAACCAATCCTCTATCCACGCTAACACCCTACCCCCAACTCCATGTCCCCTGACCTTCTGCAATAACCTCTTGTGAGGTACCTTGTCAAAAGCCTTCTGAAAATCAAGAAAGACCACATCCACCGGCTCACCCCTATCCACCGCCCTAGACACATCCTCATAGAACTCCAGTAAATTTGTCAGGCACGACTTCCCCTTAACGGAACCATGCTGCGTCTGCTCTATCAAGCAATTCCCCTCAAGATGCCTCGCTATTTCCTCCTTGATGACAGATTCTAACATTTTACCTACAACAGACGTTAAACTAACCGGCCTATAATTCCCTGCCTTTTGCCTGGCACCCTTCTTGAACAATGGCGTAACATTAGCCGTTTTCCAATCTTCCGGCACTTCCCCGGAATCCAGTGATGTTTGGAAAATAACCACCAAGGCATCCACTATCACCTCCGCCATTTCTTTCAGAACCCTCGGATGCATTCCATCTGGTCCTGGGGACTTGTCCACAATCAGCCCCTCCAGTCTGTCGAGCACCGCCTCTCTAGTAACAGTAATGTCATTGAGACCCTCCAGTCCTACCACCTTTCCATCTCTAACACCTGGCAAATTATTCACGTCCTCCTCCGTGAAGACCGAAACAAAAAAGTTATTCAAGACTTCAGCCATTTCCCCATCCCCTACCACTAAGTCCCCCTTCTCATCCTCTAAGGACACTGAGTGGACTGGAGCTATACTCATTGGAATTCAGAAGAATGAGGGAAGATCTTACTGAAACATATAAGATTATGAAGGGAATAGATAAGATGGCCTCAAAATAAGGGAGGGCAGACTTAGGACTGAGTTAAGGAGGAACTTCTTCACACAAAGTGTTGTGAATCTGTGGAATTCCCTGCCTAATGAAGAAATTGAGGCTACTTGATGAATGTTTTTAAGACAAGGAGAGATACATTTTTGAAGCGTAAAGGAATTAAAGGTTATGGTGAGCTTAAGTGGAGCTGAGTCCACGAAAAGATCAGCCATGACCTTATTGAATGGCGGAGCAGGCTCGAGGGGCCAGATGACCTGCTCTTGTTTGTAGTTCTTATGTTCTTACGTCCTTAATGTGAAAACATCCCATGGTGCTTCACCATATTGCTATCAAACACAAATTTTACACTGAGTCACAGGAGGAGGAACTAATGGGACAGGTGACCAAAAGCTGGGAAAAAGAGGCATGTTTTATGGAGTATCTGAAAGGAGGAGAGAAAGGTAAATGAAGGGAGATGGGATGGGGGAATAGACCTGACTATTTTGAGGAAGGTGCGGGATAGGATTTGGGAATAAGAAATTAATGGCCAGTAAAAATTAAGTCCAGGTCACAGAAAGTGTAAAGTAAATAATTTCACCTACAAATTGTGTATAGCTATATCAATAGAGTTGAAAACCAAACTTGTTGCATCCGGACTTACTCTGTAGACGATACCTGCAGCTATTTCACTTGAGAATATAGGATGCATGATGAGTAGCTTTGCAGATGACACCAAGTTTGGTGGCATAGTGGACAGTGAAGAAGGTTATCTCGGATTGCAACAGGCTCTTGATCAATTGGGCCAGTGGGCTGATAAATGGCAGACAGAGATTAATTTAGATAAATGTGAGGTGATGCACCTGGGCGACACGGTTAGCACTGCTGCTTCCCAGCTCCAGGGACCTGAGTTCGATTCCCGGCTTGGGTCACTGTCTGTGTGCAGTTTGCACATTCTCCTCGTGTCTGCATGGGTTTCCTCCCACAGTCCAAAGATGTGCAGGTTAGGTTTATTGGTCATGTAAATTGCCCCTTAGTGTTAGTGTCCTGAGATGTCTAGGTTAGAGGGATGAGTGGGTAAAATATATAGGGATAAGGGAGTAGGTCCTGGGTGGGATTGTGGTTGATACAGACTTGATGGGCCGAATGGCCTCTTTCTATCCTGTAGGGATTCTATGATTCTATAAATTTTTAAAAATCCGTCACACTGCAAAGTCATTTCCAAAAGCCAGGAATCATTAACAATAGTTATAGTAACATAGAACATAGAACATTACAGAGCAGAACAGGCCCTTCGGCCCACGATGTTGCGCCGACCAGTTAAAAAAACAATGACCCTCTAACCTAAACCAAACCCTTTCCCTCCATAAACCTATCCACGGATCTCTTAAACGCCCCCAAACTAGGCGCATCCACAACTGCAGCAGGCAGGGCATTCCAATCCCTCACCACCCTGGATTCCGGGGAAGTGCGGGAAGATTGGAAAACGGCTAATGTTACGCCGTTGTTTAAGAAGGGTGCCAGGCAAAAGGCAGGGAATTATAGGCCTGTTAGTTTAACGTCTGTTGTAGGTAAAATGTTAGAATCCATCATCAAGGAGGAAATAGCGAGGCATCTTGAGGGGAACTGCTTGATAGAGCAGACGCAGCACGGTTTCCTTAAAGGGAAGTCGTGTCTGACAAATTTACTGGAGTTCTATGAGGATGTGTCTAGGGCGGTGGATAGAGGAGAGCTGGTGGATGTGGTCTTTCTGGATTTTCAGAAGGCATTTGACAAGGTACCTCACAAGAGGTTATTGCAGAAGGTCAGGGGGCATGGAGTTGGGGGTAGGGTGTTAGCGTGGATAGAGAACTGGTTGTCAAATAGGAGGCAGAGATTGGGGGTCAATGGGTGCTATTCGGATTGGCGGATGGTGACTAGTGGAGTGCCCCAGGGGTCGGTGCTGGGGCCTCAGCTATTTACCATTTATATAGATGACCTGGAGGAGGGAACCGAGTGTATGGTGTCGAAATTTGCTGATGACACCAAAATTGGTGGAACGACAAATTGTGCGGAGGGTGGGGAGAGTCTACAGAAGGATCTAGATAGGCTGGGCGAATGGGCCAGGAAATGGCAAATGGAATTTAATGTTGGCAAGTGCGAGGTGGTCCACTTTGGTAGGAATAATGGTAGGAAGGATTATTACTTACGTGGAGAAAAGCTGCATCAGGCGACGGTGCAGAGGGACCTCGGGGTCCTTGTGCATGAGTCGCAAAAACCCAGCTTGCAGGTGCAGCAGGTGGTCAGGAAGGCGAATGGGATGCTGGCCTTCATAGCGAGGGGGATTGAATATAAAAGTAGGGAGGTCTTGCTGCAGCTGTATAGGGCATTGGTGAGGCCGCAACTGGAGTACTGTGTGCAGTTTTGGGCGCTGTACTTACGCAAGGATATTTTGGCCTTGGAGGGAGTGCAGAGGAGGTTTACTAGGCTGATGCCGGAGTTGAGGGGGTTGAGCTATGAGGAGAGGCTGAATAAATTAGGCTTGTACTCGTTAGAGTTTAGAAGAATGAGGGGAGATCTCATTGAGATGTATAAGATGATGAATGGGATGGATAGGATAGAAGTGGGGAGACTCTTCCCGCTCAGAAAGGATAGTAGGACTAGGGGGCACAGCCTCAAGATAAAAGGGGGGCGGTTTAGAACGGAGTTGAGGAGGAACTTCTTCACTCAAAGGGTGGTGAATCTCTGGAATTCTCTGCCCGTTGAAGTGGTGGAGGCTACCTCGCTAAATATTTTTAAGACGCGGGTTGATGGGTTTTTGATAAGCGAGGGGATTAAGGGTTATGGGGAGAGGGCGGGAATGTGGAGCTGAGCCAAGACAGATCAGCCATGATCTTATTGAATGGCGGGGCAGGCTCGAAGGGCTAGTTGGCCTACTCCTGCTCCTATTTCTTATGTTCTTATATTCACCCTCTGGGTAAAGAACCTACCCCTGATATCCGTCCTATAACTACCACCCCTTAATTTAAAGCTACGCCCCCTCGTGCTAGCTTTCTCCATCCGAGGAAAAAGGCTATCACTGTCCACCCTATCCAAACCTCTGATCATCTTATATGTTTCAATAAGGTCCCCTCGCAGCCGCCTTCTTTCTAACGAAAACAACCTCAAATCCCTCAGTCTCTCCTCATAGGACCTCACCTCCATACCAGGCAACATCCTGGTAAACCTCCTCTGCACCCTCTCCAAAGCCTCCACATCCTTCCTATAATGTGGGGACCAGAACTGCACACAATACTCCAAGTGCGGACGCACCAGAGTTTTGTACAGTTGCAACATGACGCTGCGGCTCTTAAATTCAATCCCCCTACCAATAAACGCCAAGACACCGTATGCCTTCCTAACAACCCTATCTACTTGATTCCCAACTTTCAGGGATCTATGTACACATACACCTAGATCCCTCTGTTCATCCACACTATTCAGAGTCCTACCGTTAGCCCTATACTCTACACATCTGTTATTCCTGCCAAAGTGAATTACCTCACACTTTTCCGCATTAAACTCCATCCTCCACCTCTCGGCCCAGCTCTGCAACTTGACCAAGTCTCCCTGTAGACTAAGACACCCTTCCTCACTATCTACCACACCTCCGACTTTGGTGTCATCAGCAAATTTACTAATCCACCCAGCTATACCCTCATCCAGATCATTTATAAAAATTACAAACAGCAGTGGCTCCAAAACAGATCCCTGAGGCACATCACTCGTAACTGAACTCCATGTCGAATACTTACCATCAACCACTACCCTCTGTCTCCTATCCGCCAGCCAATTCCTAATCCAATTTCCTAAATCACCCTCAATCCCATACACCTGCAATTTCTGCAGAAGGCTTCCATGGTGAACCTTATCAAACGCCTTACTAAAGTCCAAATACACCACGTCAACTGCCTTACCCCCATCCACCGCGGGTTGATGGGTTTTTGATAAGAGAGGGGATTAAGGGTTATGGGGAGAGGGCGGGAAGGTGGAACTGAGCCACGACAGATCAGCCATGATCTTATTGAATGGCGGGGAAGGCTCGAAGGGCTGGATGGCCTACTCCTGCTCCTATTTCTTATGTTCTTATGTTATGTTCAGTAAGGTTAGTAAGGCACGACCTACCCTCCACAAAACCATGCTGACTATCTCTAATCATTTCATTACTCTCCAAATAACTATAAATCCTATTCCTAATAATTTTTTCTAAAACCTTACCCACAACAGAAGTAAGACTCACCGGTCTATAATTCCCGGGGAAGTCTCTGTTCCCCTTCTTAAACAATGGGGCAACATTCGCTAACCTCCAGTCTTCTGGCACTATACCGGTGACCAACGACAACATAAAGATCAGAGCCAGAGGTTCTGCAATCTCCTCCCTTGCCTCCCAGAGAATCCTAGGGTAAATCCCATCCAGCCCAGGGGACTTATCTATTTTCAAACCCTCAAGAATAATTAGCACATCCTCCTTGTCAACTGCAATACTGTCCAGTTTACAACCCTGTAACCCAGTGTTCTCCACAGCTACATTTATGTCCCCCTGCGTGAACACCGAAGAGAAATATTGGTTCAATGCCTCTCCAATCTCTTCCGGTTCCACACATAACCTCCCACTGCTGTCTCTAACTGGCCCTAATCTTGCCCTAACCAACCTTTTGTTCTTAACATATCTATAGAACGCCTTAGGATTCTCCTTAATCCTATCAGCCAAAGTCTTCTCATGTCCTCTTTTAGCCCTTCTTAACTCTAAGCATTGCGATGATGTTACTGGGACTCATAATCTGGGCTAATGATCCAGAAACCTGAGTTCAAATCCCATCATGGTAGATGGGGGATTGAGATTCAGTTAATGGAATAAACCTGGTATTCAAAGCTATAGGGTGGCCAAGGGATTATTTGAGAGTCGTAAATTCCCATTAGATTCACTGTCGCCCTTCATCAAAGGAAATCAGCCATGCTTATCTCACTGATAGGTGACTCCAATTCCACTGTAACGCTCTTAATTTGGTCTCTCTCTGTAATGGTGCAGCAAAGGTAGCTGCTTCACAAGGAGGTGGCTCACCACAACAATCTCTGTAGCTTTGGGATGGATGGGAAATGCTGGCTATGTCAATGATAACAACAATGAGTAACAAACTAAAGGTTGTTTGATGCGGTCAGGCTATTGGCTAGGTTTGCATTCTTTTGAGTGTAGAAGATTAAGGTGTGACTTAATTGAGGTAGACTCATAAGGTCAGAGAGCTTTACAGCACAGGAAGAGGCCCTTTGGCCCATCATGTCAGTGCTGGCCGTTTCTTCAGCTCCATTTACCCCAATACTGGTGTATGTCTCGATCTAAGCAAAATGAAAGAATAAGGCCATGCCAACTATTCAAGAAAAGGATGACCTTTGAAGATACCTTGGTCTCTTTAATTTGTCAACTCCATACATTTATAATTTCACTAAAAATCCTCATTATTATGGGAAATGTTGAGAGAGCATGTGGCTTTCCAATGGCACCATGGTCACCTCTTCGAAGTATTGGAACCGTTTTTATCAGATGCATCAGCATTACCACAACTTTACAATCTGAGGGAAACAACTACCATGGTGTTGAATGGCTCACAGGATGCTCTGAGACTTGCATATTACAAAAAGACAAACCTTATGCATTTGCTCCAAGATCTCTGTTCACAAAGGTATCAGATCAACACACTGGAATCTTTGCAACATGATATCCTTCAATGTGGCAGTGTAGATTGGATGAGAAGGTATGAAAAATGACTTTGAGTATGTTTTCAAGAATTGTGAGGCTTGTCAAGAGCATATGCCTAGCCAGAACAATGCATCGCTGGTTCCATTTGAAGTTCTACACGTCCTTAGTCAAAAATCTCATTTGATCTCTTTCATGTCCAAGGCATTGACTTCCCTGTCATCTTTGACTACTTTACCAAGTGTCCCATTATTCGAGAATTGTGCAATATGCCCAACACAATTAGAACTCAAACTTTTGCTATTTTTGATTTGTTTGGTGTGCCCAAGGAGATCATTATGGATATTGGTTCGCAATTTATTGGTAAGCCATTTGAGGATATGTGTGAGAAGTGGAATATCAATCACACTACTTATTTTCCTCATTACCCTAGATCTAATGGCCTAGCTGAACAAACTAATTGTATGGTGAAATCCCTAATTCTTAAATGTGGACAGACCAAGCAAAGTCTACAGATTGCAATGTTACAACTGAGAGTGACGCCTTTAAGTGTACCTATTGCAATACCAGCTAAGCTTATGCTTGGAAGACCAATGTGCAGCAATTTTCCAGTTCTTATCTATTTCCTTTCCTACTTGCTGACAAACTAGATGGAAACTTTTAAAACTACAAGAGAAGATGACCAATGTGCATGATAAAAATATAAGCGCAGAATTGCCAGGTTCACAGTTGGGGCAGCAAGTTTGCACTTGGGATCCCATAGAAGGTACATGACAACCAGTCGAGTTGACAAGGGTTTGTTCCGAACCCAGGTTCTATGAAATTATTACACTCAAAGGATTAACACTGAGGATTAACCAGTGACAAATCAGATCGATTCTAGCTCTTGAACCATCATAGAGTCTTATTATATCAAGGGCAAAATCTCTAATACAGGCATGGCATCCAGAAACGACAATACCAAGGATCACTGTGAGCAATTAAGGAAACATCAAGGTTACCATCACAGGATCCACACATAGCAAACCTTTATGATTCAGGGATTCATCGATTAATCAATTCCATATTCTTATGCAATGGTAACTAAACATGGACATGTACTGTAAATAGTTCTACTTCTTTGGATGATGGGAAAACACTTCAAAAAAAAGGTGGATGGTAGGATATGTCTTTAAGGAACAGCAGCATGATATCACTAGAAAGGAAATGTGTCATGTGATCCAGTCTTAGTGTCGCTTTAGCTTTTAGCAGAGTACATACACACAGCTCTGATGTTTTCAAGCTTTATATCCATGTTTAACTGTTCTCATGTACCTAGTCTTAATAAATGAAAGCACAGCATGTTTATACAGTTCCTTATGAATAATTTGGTGCCTTGTGTCCTACATAATAAGTGACCCAATGTATTCTATCATTATAATAACATGTCAGTGAGAATGTGGAGTTGATTTGCTTTGATTTATTATTGTCACGTCTATTACTATACAATGAAAAGTATTGTTTTTTGCAAAGCATGCCGTACATAGAAAAGGAAGGGAGTAAGTGCAGAATGTAATATTACAGTCATAGCTAGGACATAGAAAAAAGATCACCCAAATACAAAGTAGGTCAATCCAGAAGTCTGATGACAGCAGGGAAGAAGTTGTTTTTGAGTCAGTTGGTATGTGACCTCATACATTTTTATCTTTTTCCTGACGGAAGAAGGTGGAAATGTGTGGGTGGGATTTTATGGCCTCACTCGAGTGAGACAGGAAGTTCATGCCAAAGTTCAATAGACATTTTCTTTGTTCGTCCTTCACTCACTCTCATTCCATGGTGGGCAGAGTGGTAGAATTCCGGCAGGTATGTCTGGTTTGTATGGAGTCCTTGATTATACTGACTGCTTTTCCAAGGTAGGGGGAGCTCAGTGTCATAGTAGTAGAGGCAGATACAATTTTGTCTTTTATAGGTATTTAGATAGTTACATGGGTACGATGGGTATAGAGGGATATGGCCAAATGCGGGCAATTAGGATTAGCTTAGTGATTTTAAAAAAAGGGCGGCATGGGCAAATTGGGCCAAAGAGCCTGTTTCCATGTTGTAAACCTCTATAACTCTATCACCTCCACCACTTCTCCTCGATGTTGGTCAAAGGAGGTATTTTCCCAGACCTGGAATTTTGAGATGTATAATAGGAGTCAGGATTCCTTTTGCTTTTGGAGACATGGTGAGGTGGCAAGATGACAAAGTGGTTAGCACATTTGCCTTACAGTGCTAGGGACCCAGGTTCAATTCCTGGTTTGGTCACTGTCTGTGTGGAGTCTGCATGTTCTCCCCATGTCTGCATGGGTTTCCTCCAGGTGCTCTGGTTTCTTCCCACAGTCCAAAGATTATTTGTGTTGAAGAATAAGGACATTGTCCACTGTCCAGACCAATATATATCCTTCAATCAATATTTATTGTCTGTTTATTCATTTGCAATGCTGTGCATTAGATGGATTGGACGTGCTAAATTGCCCATTAAGTGACAGGCAGACCAGCTAGGTAAATATAGGAGGTTGCACGGGTAGGGCTTGGGTGAGATTGTGATCGGTGCAGACTCAATGAGCCAAATGGTCTCTTTCAGCACTGTACCGATTCTATGACATTGGTTTTTGACTGAATAAACAAGGCCTCTTGGTTGAAAGTCATTGGGCGGGACTTTATGGTCTCACTTGACCGAGACTGGAAATTCCTGTCTTGAGGCCAATGGACGTTTCCGTTCTTCGCCTCTCGCCCGCTCCGATTCCATAGTGGGCGAGGTGGTAGAATTCCGACAATTGTGTGTTCAAACAAACAGCATTTAGACCATAACTTCCAGATTGGAGATTCGGAAAGAAAGCTGTCTTCGTTCATAGCTGGCTGAGGCAGTCAGATATTCTGCTGAGGTATTGTGTTGGCTTGCCTGGGATGTTTATATGATGCAAGGAGTGCTAGATTCCAGGGCATTTGAAATGTTCACCTTTGTTTGCTTTCAAATGACTCAGAAACTTCTAGAAGCCAGCATGCGACCAGCTGGAGCTGTATCGTCAGCCCACCAATTACCCATTTTGAAAAGACAGAGAAAATAAAAATGATAAAGACGTCACACTGACAGAGATATGCATTCATATTGTGTCTCTGTCTCGACAGGGACATCTGGCAAATTGAGGAATTTGATAAGTGGGAGCTCAACACTCACATGACAACATTGCTCACTCCCATTCCCAAACTTACATCTCAAAGAGAGAAATCTACGTAACATTAAGCACAAATCATTTACCAAAAATGCTGCAAGATACTGACTGTAACAGGACTGAAATACAGCAGCAGGGAATGTTTTCCTGCTCATGCTGTCAGTTGGGTGAAATATGTTTCATGTAAGTGGAGTTATAAAATTATATTTAAAGACTTATGCAGCTCCTATTATGGAGCCATCAGCAGAAAGTACAATGTGGTCTAAAAATGTATTGTTAAACTTGTGATCTATCCCAGCAATAAGAAAATTAAGTCACAATTGCAGTCTAATTACTTGATAAAATCCTTCCACAAAAGCGCTTTCGTGCTTTGTGAAGTGCTTTGGCATGTTCTAAGGGTATAATAAGCTATGATTAATATGGTTTCTTTCCTTTTTCCATGTTCTTTCTCCCTGCTGCATTTTCTTTGCAGATGTGATGACTTGTGTTGGGATATTGTTTCAGGGCTGATCTGTGACTTAACTCACTACGCCTGCCGTTACCACAAATTCCTTTATACCTGTGGCTAACGAAAATCCATCAATTTCAATCTTAAAATTTAAGATTGATCTAGCATCAATTACCACATGTGGAGGAGAATTCCAAACTTCTACACCCTCTGGGTGACATGGTGGCACACTGGCTAGTACCCTAACAAACTCCACATCACACTGATTTTGATCTCTTGTGAATTCTCCTCTTCAGCCATTGGTAGGCCTGCCATTAGCCAGCAAGGTCGATACTCTAAAATTCTCTCCTTCCACCCTCTTCCCCACTCTATTCTACTTTAAGGCACTGCCTTAATAATCACATTCTGAACAAGCCTTTAGTCACTCCTCTGAATATTGTCTTGTCATTTTTTTTCTAATATTTCCATGAAGTGCTTTGGGATATTAATCATGGTCAAAGGCTCGAAGAAAAATTAAAGTTTGTAGTGGTTCTAACAGAAGCGGGTGGAGCACTAAAATTAACCCACCTTCCCACCCCCTACCCCCCAGGGAGGCACAATGGTTAGCACTGCTGCTTCACTGTGTCAGGGACTCAGGTTCAATTCCAGTGTTGGGTGAGTGTCTATGTGGAGTTTGCACGTTCTCCCCATGTTTGTGTGGGTTTCTTCCAGGTGCTCTGGTTCACTCCCAAGACATGTGGGTTAGGTGGATTGGCCATGCTAAATTGTCCCTTAGTGTTCGGGAGGGGATACAAGGTAAATAGCTGGTTGTATCACAGCTTGATATGACTCCTGCTCTGTCCAAGACTGCAGGAAACTTCAAAGGGTTATGAATGTAACCCAGTCCATCATGCAAACCAGCCTCCTATCCATTGACTCCATCTATAATTCCTGCTGCCTCAGAAAAGCTGCCAGCATAATCAAGGACCCCACACATCCCAGACACACTCTCTTCCACTTTCTTCTGTCAGGAAAAAGATACAAACTTCTGAAGTCACATATCAACCAACTCAAGAACAGCTTCTTCCCTGCTGTCATCAGACTTTTGAATGCACCTATCTCATTTTAAGTTGATCTTTCTCAGCAACATAGCTATAACTGTAACACTACATTCTGCACCAACTCCTTTCCTTTTCAATGTCTGGTATACCTTGTCAGTAAAGCACACAAAAAACAATACTTTTCGCTGAAAACAAATATGTGTGACAATAATAAATCAAATCAAAATCAAACCAAATATGTGGGGTTATGGGGATAGGACCTGAGTGGGATTGCAGTGGTGCAGACCTGATGGGCCGAATGACCACCTTCTGCATTGTAGGGATCCTATGATTCTTGTGTTGACGTTAATGCGGGGTACTGGATCCAGTTCAACTGCCTTTCTTCCATGGTTTGCTCAGATGTTTGAAGCAGAAAATCAGATAGAGTTGGCAAAGTGGGAGCAACAAGGGCCAAGTCTATTGATTTTGAGGGCAAGTTAGTAAGGTATTTTTATAGCGGTGAACATGTTTTGTCCAGGCATTCATCTGAAATGCTATAGTGTGAAGTCAGCCTCTGCACTTTTACAGCCCACTCATTGGATGGAATTGCACTGGGAGTCATTAACATGACTGTCAGATTGACTCAATGCACTGCAGAAAATGACACATTTTTCTAGCTTGTGACAATGTCTATAGAATGAATCATCCAAGATTTTTCTTACACTTTCCCTGTCAATTAAAGCAGGAATGCAATTTTTTTCTACATTCATGCAGTCGGGAACTTTTCTGGAGTTTAGAGACTGTTGTCACTGATGGCTCTTGGATTTGTTTGGATATTTTTGAATATTGCTGCCAAATTATGTTTTCACATATTCAATGGAACTACTGAGGATGTGTAAGTGACAGTCAGAGTGTTATGAAATTATGTGAGTACCTGCTGCTAACTGGAGTCATTAATTAAAAGTGATGTGACACAAAATCATATGATGATCCCTCACAGAAGGAGGTTGTGCAGCAAATCGCTTTTGAGACAGGTGTCACAGGAGCCACAGTCTCAAGACTGGTGCTGCCCTTAAGGAAGGAAGTCAGGAGAAACTTTTTCACACAAAGCAGAGTGGAAATATGCAACACTCTCCAAAAGGCTGTGAATGATGAGTCAGTTGAAACTGTCAAGATTGAAATTGTTTGATTCTTGTTGACGTAAAGCTCATCCTGCGAAAGGGAGCTAAGCTCGAATATAGCTATAACACTGGCATCGACCTGACAACGTGGAACAAAGCCCAGCTACATCCTGTTCACAATAACTGGAAATATCTCGTCAGACTACTCTCCATTTTAAGCAAGTGAATGGCATGGTGGCACAATGGTGAGTACAGCTGCCTCACAGCCCCAGGGATCTGGGTTCAATTCAGGCCTCAGGTCACTGTCTGTATGGAGTTTGCATGTCTCCCTGTGTCTGCGTGAGTTTCCTCCAGATGCTCCGGTTTCCTCCCATAGTCCAAAGCTGTGCGGGTTAGGTTGATTGGCCATGCTAAATTTCCCCTTAGTGCCACGGGGACTAGGAAGGTAAATAGGTGGGGTTATGGGGATAGGGCCTGGGTGGGATCGTGGTTGGTGCAGACTCGATGGCCTGACTGGCCTCCTTCTGCACTGTGAAGATTCTATGATTCAAAGTGAGGGAATCATAAGAACTCGGAGCTGGAGTCGGCAATTCAGCTCCTCGACCTTGCTCTGCCATTCAACACAATCATGGGTGATCTCATCTCAGCCTCAACTCCCTCTTCCTGCCCATTCACCCTTCAAACCCATTACTAATTAGAAATCTATCCAACTCTTCCTCAAACTTACTCAATGTCCTGATACCCACCACACTCTGGGATAATGAATTCCACAGATTTACCATCCTTTGAGAGAGGTAATTTCTCCTCATCTCTGTTTTAAATCTGCTCCTCTTATGCTAAAACTAAAAGCTCTTGTTCTAGTTTGTTCACAAGAAGAAACATCCTCTCCAGATTTACTTTGTTAATCCCCCTTATCATCTTTTACATGTCAATTTGATCTCGTCTTAATTGTTCTCAATAGTTCTATCAAATGGCACTTACACAGCAATAACCTGTTCACTGATGCTCAATTTGGATTCCCTTCAGAAGCACTCAGATCTAGATCTTGTTACAGCTTTGGGCCAAACGCAAATGCAAGAGATGAGGTGAGGGTGAAAGCCCTTGACAACAAGGTAGCATGTGGCCAAGTGTGACATCAAAGAACCATTGCAAAATTGAAGTTAATGGGAATCAGGGAAAAATCTCTTTGCTGGTTGAAGTCACACAAAGGAAGATGGTTGTGATTGTTCATCTCAGTCTCTGGTCATCACTGCAAGAGTTCCTCAGGGTAGTGTCCTAGGCCAACTATTCTCAGCTGTTTCATCAATGACTTTGCTTCCATTATAAGGTCAGAAATGAAATGTTCGCTGATGATTTCACAACATTCAGTACCATTCGCGACTGCTCAGACACTGAAGAAACCTGTGTCCAAAAGCAACAAGATCTGGACAAAATACAGGCCTGGACTGACATCTGGCAATATTTGCACCACACAAGTTACAAGCAATGGTCATCTTCAGCTGGAGAAAATGTATTAATTCCTCTTGAAATTGAATAGCATTATTGTAACTGAATCCTTCACTATCAACATCCTGAGCATTCCCATTGATCAGAAAATGATCTGGGACAGTCATGAAAATACTGTGGGTAAAACAGCAGGTCAAAGACTGAGAATTATGCAATCGTAATCATAGAATCCTACAGTGCAGAAGGAGACCATTTGACCCATTGAGTCTGCACCAACCACAATCCCACTCAGACCCCATGCCCATAACGTTATACATTTACCCTAGCTAGTCCCCTTGACACTAAGGGGCAATTTGGCATGGCCAATCCACCTAACCTGCACAACTTTGGACTGTGGGAGGAAAGTGGAACACCTGGAAGAAATCCACACAGGCATGGGGAGAACATACAGACTCCACACAGACAGTGGTGCAGACTCCAGGCAGACAGTGACACAAGCCAGGACTCAAACCCAGGTCTCTGGCGCTGTGAGGCAGCAGTGCTAACCACTGTGCCACCGTGCTGCTAGTAACTCACCTCCCGACTCTTCAAAAGCTGTCCACCAACTACGAGTCATAAGTCAGGAGTGTGACAGAATACTCTCCACTTGCCCGGAAGAGTGCAACTTCAACGACATTCAGGGGGCTCAGTACCACCTGGGAAAAAGCAGCCCACTTGTTTGGCACTGTATCCACCAACTTAAACATTAACTTCTTACATCACTAATGCATCACAGTGCCATCAGTGTGTACCAGCTACAGGATGCACTCCTTCCCAAGCACATTCCAAACTCGCAACCTCTGTCACTGCATAGAACAAGGGCAGCAGATACATAGGAACACCATCACCTACAAATTAGCCTCACCATCCTACCTGGGAAGTACATTACCACTCCTTTACTCCTGCTGGGTCAAAATTCTGGGACTCCCTTCCTAACAGCACTATGGCTGTACATGTGTTAGATGGACCACAACAGTTCAAAAAGTTAGCTCATCACCATCTTCTCAAGGTCAATTAAGAATGAAGAGTAAATGCTGGCCTTGAGGCAATTCTCACACCCATCAAGGATCAAAGAAAATGGCTATATGGAGTTTACACACTGATCAGCCATGACTTAATTGAATGGCAGACCACGATAATGATACAGAGTAGTCTATTCCTGCTTCTATTTTTCAGTTTCTGGAAGGATTTATGATGTTGGCCCAAGTGTCCTCTCCCACAGAAAACCATCTCCATGTTAATTTCTTATGCATGAGTTCCAACTCTAAAACCATCATTTAGTCCAAAGGACCCCTCAGTAGCAAGAGAATGTGTAAGCTTTGTCAGTGGCTCCACTATCATTACCCCCAGCAAGTTAAACCTATCCACTACATATATATATCTGTTCCTTTCATGACCTGAAATTTCTCTTAGTTGCAGTTTTAAGCTAATAATATATTGTTATAAAACAATGTATTATTAACTTACAACTGCAACTAAGAGAATTTTAATTATATGTATATATCAAACAATATATTATTAGCTTAAAACTGCAACTAATATTGTTATATTGTTATAAAACAATGTATTATTAGCTTACAACTGCAACTAAGAGAATTTTAATTATAAAGATATATAGAACAATATATGATTAGCTTAAAACTGCAACTAAGAGAATTTTCAGGTCATGAAAGGAACTTAGTCAGCTTTACCAGCTGCAGACTGGGTCCTGAATTGAAATATTCTCCCTATTCAAGGTATTCAAACTGGTAAAAATATGGGATTGTGGTCGGTGCAGACTTGAAGAGCCGAATGGCCTCCTTCTACACTGTAGGGATTCTCTGATTGCAGGACAGGACACCTCTTCTTAAGTTTACCAATATCTGCACTCGGAATCCTAATGCAAATATTCTGTTATCTGTAGGTTGGCTCATAAGGATGTAACTACAGCTCTATTACTTATTTATGACTATTTATTCCAAGAATTAATTATAGATTACATTATGGTAATGAAGGCTATATATATATGGTAATTAAAAAGAGTTGTGACATGAAAATTCTGCTTAAAATACATTCAATTATTAAATCCACATTCATATGCAATTTGGTCAAATTGTTAGCAACAGATCATAACTTCCAAGGTATATTTTGATTATACCAACTTTTCTTGATTTTAGTGTTAGTGTAGGACTTTAGGATAAGATGTTTTGCTCCAGGTATGATTCTGGTGATCCACTCGAAAGCATTTACTAAAACAAAATTTATTTCACAACACATTTAAAACATAAACAAATGAATTAGCACAACCTTTACCAAATGAAATATTTAAACATGACGAAGTATAATTCTTAATTGCTAGATCTCTATAGTTCCAATTTAAGTAATATCCCTGCAGACAAAAAAACACCCCTTTTCAGAATCAGTTAGCAAAAACACACAGGCTTATGTGGGGTGCTAATCTTCGATCTTTTAACACCTCTGGACAGAGACGCATGTCTTCTGACTCCCAGGCAATAGCTCCCAGAGAAAGATCTATCTTCAAACAGCAGAACTTCAGACAAAGAGATTTATTTTCTGGTAGATCCCAGACTCCAATTTCCAGAGGGTGAGAGAGAGAAAGGGAGAGAGAGAGAGAGAGAGACAGAGAGTTATTGCTTTGTAATGATTTCAAACATCAACTAGGTGCTTTTTTTCTCTCTGTAATCCCAGTCCCACACAGTTACATGAATTTTCCTGTCAACCAACTGCATCAAACCCTACTCTGAAAACTCCAGGGGAAAACACACACACAAAAAAACTACATTAGCCCGGATTAAAACAAACACTCAAACAATCAGGATCAATTATGTTTCTGCAGTGTCAACATTGGGGTTGCTTGTTATGGACAAAGTGGCACGGGGTTAATAGAATTGACTTCTAAAAAAATCTTGCACAAGAAACATGACACAAATACAAATGCATGAAGACACTATTATCACAAAACAAATATTTCAGTGAAAAAGATTATACTACTTACAATTCAATATAACATCTTAACAACATGTTGTGGCTTTGTCTCCACAATTTTTTCAGGGATTTATTTTTAGAACACAACCCTTTATGTCCTAAGATGGCCGACTTATGTTTCTCTAAGTGGCTTGTTAAGAATTTTTAACTGCTACAAGACAGACTGGAATAGAGTCAATGTCATAGTGTTTTACAGCACAAAAAAAAGCCCTTTGGCCTCAGTTCCAGGCATCAAGCACTCATTTATTCTAATCCCATTTTCCAGGACCTGGTCTATAGCCTTGTGTGCTATGGTGTTTCAACTGCCCATCTAAATGCTTCTTAAATGTTGTGAAGCATCCTGCCTCTACCGCCCTTTCAGGCAGTGAGTCCCAGATTCCCACTCCCCTTCTGGGTAAAAAAGTTGTTCCTCAAATTCCCTCCAAATCTTTTGTAGCTGAACTTAAATCTATGCCCCCTTGTTATTAATCCCTCTCCTGAGGTGAAAACTTCACGCTATCTACCTATCTATGTCCCTCATAATTTTGTCAGTTCCCCCCCTCAGCCATTCTTGCTGTAAGGAGAACAACCCCAACCTAACCACCTCTCATTGTAGCTGAAACTCTCCAGCCCAGGCAACATCCTGCTGAATCTCTTCCGAAGCTTCTCGGGCGCAATCACACTCTGGCCTAACAAGCATTTCATACAGCTTCATTATAACCTCCTTGCTCTTATATTCTTGGCTAGTAAAGCATCCCATCTGCTTCTTAATCACTTCACCTACCAGTCTCATCTTCACTATGGATGTCCAAATCTCTCTACACTTCCATACCCCACCAGGATGTTCTAAATGCTCTCTGCTTCTTCCGTGAGAAGAGGGCCGAACAATTCCCTACCACCACCACCTTCACCTCCTGGGCTGAATTTGTTCTGTCATTAAGTAATTTTTCCTTAAGTTGTCTCACTTCTTGTATCTAAAATGTGTGGTTATGAGTACCCTCCTGGGCACTAGCTATGCCTGTCTGTTTGTGGGTTAAGGGTTATGTGGAACATTCTTGGCTTCAGGACCACTGAGGTCCCCTCCCACAACTGTTCTTCCATTACATTGATGAATATATTACTGCTGCTTCATGCACTCAAAGACCAAAGAAATGATCAATTATGCTTCCAATTTCTGTGTCTCTCTCACCTTCACCATGTCCAACACTTTTGTTCCCTTCCTTGGCCTTCATATCTCCAATATCACCGATATTCATTAAAAACCCACTGACTCCCACAGCTACATTGATGACAGCTCCTCACACTCTGCTTTCTTTTGAAATCTGTCCTGTCCTCCCAGTTTTTCCAACTCCTTCCCACCTGTTCCCACCTCAAAAATGGTGTTTCTGACATGTCTGCCTTTCTCCTATACTGAGGTTCTCCAACCTGTGGGTGGTAGAGTTTGACCCATTTCCTGCACCTCTGCCCTGAGATCCTTGTGATGTCCCGTCTTGTTCTCACTTTCCACTTCACCAACCTTCCCATTCAAAGGATTATTCTCTGCAATGTCTGTCAACTCTAGCAACCCTCACCCCACACCTGCCAGCATTCTGCAGGGGCTGCTCTCTCTGTGGTACCCTGGTCTACTCCTCCATCATGTCCAACTCATCCCCTTCCCATAGCACCTTCTCATGCAGTTGCAGAAGGTGCAACACCTGCCCCTTTACCTCCTTTCCCCTATTATTCCAGGCTGTGGCACAGTGGTATTGTCACTGCGCTAGTAATCCAGAGACTCAGGATAATGCCCTGGGGACCTGGGCTTAAATCCCATCACAGCAGATGGTGAAATTTGAATTCACTAAAAATCTCTAGTTAAAAGTCTAATGATGACCGTGAATCTATTGATGATTGTCGTAAAAACCCATCTGGATCACTGATGTCCTTCAGGGAAGGAAATCTGCCATCCTTACCTGGTTGGGTGGCACAGTGGTTAACACTGCTGCCTCACAGCACCAGAGTTCCGGGTTCGATTCCCAGCTTGGGTCACTGTCTGTGCGGAGTCTGCAGGATCCCCCCCATGACTGGGTGCTCTGGTTTCCTCCTACAGTCCAAAAGACGTGCTGGTTCAGTGCATTGGCCATACTAAATTCTCCCTCAGTGTAACCGAATAGGTGCCAAGGTGCAGCAACTGGGATATTTTCACAGTAACATCATTGCATTGTTACTGCAAGCCTACTTGTAACACTAATAAATAAACTTTAAATGTAAAACTATAGATTTGACTCCACACCGAGAGCAGTGTGTCCTCAGGGGTGGGCAATAAATACTGGCCCAGCCAGCAATGCCCACATCCCATGAACGAAAAAAATGTTACTTCCTTTACAGATTCATGTAATCATGGTACTTGAGATGTTGCTGTAGCCAGTTCAGTTATTTATACCATGGCTGTGGCTGGCTTGTCCTGTACACACACTGACTGTGATGTGCAGGTACTGGGATGGGTCAGATGTTACATTATCTTCAGAAGCAACATCATCATTCCTGCAGTGCTGGACACAACTCATCATGTCCACTGAACAAGATGGCAGTGATGGAGTCTCTGAATTCCAACATCACTCAGTCCATATTCCCAGTGTGAGTGAATCTTGCCTCATTGTTTTTATATGGAGTATTGCAAACATTCATGAGTGCCACTATGCTGCATTCTTGTATCAATCGATGATCCCTTTGACTTGATCAGTTCCATGGTGCTCTGAAATTTTGGAGAAATCTTACTGCTGATGATACATGTGAGTAATGGATTCCTCCACAATCCCAGGTGAATCTTGCAGAGCATTGCTCACCAAAACCTATGATTCCTTGCAGCATTGTGCAAGTCAGTAACAGCCTGTTCTAAGCAAGGCTGAGGTTTGATCACTTTGGCTTTGCAGCTGGAGGAGGAGGAGGTGAATTTACCTTCTACAGAGTCTTATCTAAGTCTGTCCGTAGAATCAGAGAATTCCTACAGTGCAGAGGAGACCCTTCGGACCATTGAGCCTGCACCAACAACAATCCCACCCGTTTTTGTAACACCACATATTTACCCTGCTCATCCTCATATCTGCGCAGGTTTCCTCCGGAAGCTCTGGTTTCCTTCCATAGTCCAAGACATGTGCTGGTTAGGTACATTGTGCATGCTAAATTCTCCCTTCGTGTACCACGAACAGGTGCCAGAGTGTGGCAACAAGGGGATTTTCATAGTAACTTCATTGCAGTGTTAATGTAAGCCTACTTGTAACACTAATAAATAAGCTGATAAATAAAACTGCACCCGGTGTGATATTCATCACAGTAATTGTGTATTGGTAAGAATTCCCTTTTCTTTGAATGTTGCGGTTTTTATCTCCACACTATGACATTTCAGATGAGAATGCAATGTTTTAAATAGCTGCTATAGCCCTTTAAGATGCTATGAGGCTTCAAGGACACCATTACAACAAGCCCACTGTGCAGACTGGAGTTTTTTTTCATAGATGGGTTAAGTTATTCTCCAGCAGAACAAGGTGCAGCAATGGACTGACATGAAAAGGTTAGCAGAGACACTTGCCTGATACAATCCTCACCTGAACTGTGTGACAGCATTTATTCAAGCGATCAGGAGTGTGCATGATTAATTTATTAATCCCCTTGTCCTCAAATACATTCAAATCTATCTTTAGAGATAAAAGGAAGTGCGTTTCATGTGCTCATAATGAGAATGCGCCGGAGATGACATTGTCATCTTTAGTTTGAACATTCTATGGACTATGCTTTCGTTAATTGCTTTGATAGTGCATTGTTAATGGTGCTATAAGTCACTAATGACAATGTGCAAAGCCATTGATCATGCTGTCCTTTAAGGAGATGGAAAATCAACACATTTACTTCATTCTGATCAGGTTGAATGGCACCAGCTTTGAATTTAGTACACACTTGTGCTTAAGTAGAAGGTGATGTGTTTTTCTCTCATAGTAATAAAGTATTAGAGGGCACCTATTCACTGAGTGCACAAAACCTAGGCAAAAAGATCTCTCATTCATGACCACACACCAAAACGTTGGTGGATAAAGCTCCTGCTGCTGAGAAGAGGATGGCACAGTGGTTAACACTGCCACCTCACAGTGCCAGGGTCTCAGGTTCAATTCCAGCCTGAGATCATTGCCCATGTGGCGTTTTCTCTGGGTGTTCCGGTTTCCTCCCATAGTCCAAAGACGTGAGGGTTAGGTTGATTGGTGACGTTAAATTGACCTGAGAGTCAAGGGGATTAGCTAGGGTAAATGAGGGTTATGGGGATAGGGCCTGGGTGGGATTGTGGCTGGTACAGACTCGATGGGCCGGCTGGCCTCCTCCTGTCTTTCGGAATTCTATGAAAATGACTTCATGGAAAGGAATCTTTTAGCAAAAGAAGCATGTTGACATGTATTGTTTTGTACAACTTTTCATAGCTTATCTGAAGACCGTCACGTGATTTGTACATCAGTTGTCAAGGAATTGCATGAAACAGATAGCTAAAAGACAACATGAAATCTTACTAACTACTCAGGAGGTCACACTCACCTGTTATAAACAAGCACTACCCGCCATAGTATAAGGAGTGTACTCTCGGAGTAAGATGGGGGAAGGATTTACCTTCCATATTCCCAACATTCTACCTGTTCTGAAAATTGAATTTTTCTGAAGTCAAGCACAAGAAGGCTGACCCTCACCAGTGGACCAGACAAACTAATTAAGTAACAATTTGCATATTTTTTAAAGGCCCGTGGTAAGTTATGATGTGGAGATGCTGGCGTTGAACTGAGGTGGGAACACTAAGAAGTCTTACAACACCAAGTTAAAGCCCAACAGGTTTATTTGGTATCACAAGCTTTCAGAGCACTGCTCCTTCATCAGGTGAGTGATGAGTAACTTACCATGATAAGTGAGGAAGAGCAGTAGTGTGTTGCAAAATATATATTATACCTTGGATTTATGTGGAGTTGACGACAGTGTCTATGTATGTAACAGTTTTTATTTACAGTGCTTTAAAGTATTGGCTCCATGCTTCAGTTCTGAGTTTAACAGTTTGTTCACTTTTATTTGAGTCCACACGCAGGCTTAACAAATCAAGCACAGTGAGCATAGATCAGTTGCCAGACTCACAATCAAAGACAGAATAATTGAACACATCACAATAGTATTCCTCAATCCAACATGGATAGCTCGATCTTCCTCTTCTCTGCCAGCTGGTGATAGTCCTCCTCATAATCATTAATTTGTCACATCACCTCCTCTACCGCGCGCACCCCCCCCCCCCCCCCCCCCCCCCCCAATTTCAGGCCCTGTAAACCTTGATTCCTATTCGGAGTTAAAAGCAACTCTGTTGCCCCTGAAGAAACTACCCGTAAGACAACAGTTTGTTTTCTCTGCACCATCCCTCCTTCTTAATTGTTTTTGGTGCTGTAAATTATTAATTAGACTTAATGATCCACAACACCCAATAGTCATCTGTCTTTGTGTTATCCACAGTGATGTTTGCATTAAGGAAGTAAATCACACTTCGGAATGCCTCTAACCACTCATAACAAAATCTCATTTAATGAAACCCAAGAAACCTCATTGGCATGCTACCTCTGTCCATGCTTCTCTGTGTATCAGTACGTTTGGAACGGTGTTCAATCACCCAGTCAATGGAGGAGATGTCCTTTACTTCAAACCCCTTTGTTTAGTCAGCACAGTTAAACCCACTTGTCATTGTTCCATTATAATGTTATCATCGAATTCTGAAACTGTTCCCGACTCCTGACTGTTATCATTTATCATGTATTATGTTGTAATAGAGCCCATTAATAACTTTTTTTTGGATGAAAGCATCCAAACTAGCATTAACGTCAAGCCCCGTAAAATATCAAATACTTGTTAACCTCCTCATATCAAAAGTTTGGAAGGAATTAACATCATTCAGAGACCAGGGGCTGAACTTCCCCAGCCTGCCCGCCACAGGAACCGTAGTAGGAGCAGGTGGGGGTGGACCATGCAAATGTCCATTGACCTCAAGCAGGATTTTCCAATCTTAGGAGCAGAATTAGGCCATTCCACCCATCAAGCCTGCTCTGCCATTAAATCATGACGAATATGCTCCTCATTCCCATTTTCTGGTCTTGGGGCGAATGTGGCCAGAAAATCTTGTCCCAAGTCTTTCATGTTGTGTTGGACATTATGAAAATATTGGCACATTTCTGGGAACCACTGACGTGAATGTTAACATTTCTGTGTCATCCAATAAGTTGGAAGTGGGCGAAGGTCTATGGTCCTCATTTCCAGTGTCTCCAAACATGTGAGCAAACCGCAGTAGTGTTTTCTGATTACCGCAGGATTATTTCTCCTGCAAAACGCTGTGAGTGGAGGATAATTCCCTTATACAATGTGAGTCAAATCAATCCCAGCCACTTAAGGCAGTCCAAATTTCAGGCATGATTGAAAGAGAACTTAACCAATTTCTTTTTTATTTGTTTATGGGATGTAGGCGTCACTGGCTGGACCAGCATTAATTGCCCATCCCTGAGAGCATTTAAGGATCAACCACATTGCTGTGGATCTGGAGTCACATGTAAACCAAACAAGGTAAGAATGGCAGATTTCCTTCTTTAAAAGACATTTTGTAAACTAGATCGGATTTGAAGACAATTGACAATGGTTTCAAGATCATAATTAAACTATTAATTCCAAAGCTTTATTGAATTCAGAATAAACTTTGTTTGATAGAAGCTTCCTAGTGGGTCACTTGGATCATACATTATGCTCTCCCACGCCAAATTCAAATGTAAAAACCTAGGGTCTCAGCTATTTCAGAAAACACCTTGGAATTTCTGGCTTGGGTTTTAACAGTGGTGAGCCACTAACTTGAACTGCTGGAGTCCATTTAGTGGATGTTATGAAGAGATATGGGTTAACGCTGTTGGATTAGAAATACATTAGGTCCTTGTTAATATTCTGCTGACAGGGGTTCAAACCCCATTGTGACAGCTAGGAGATCATTTAAATTTATTACAATCCAGCTGTTATTCCTACTGGACAATTTAATCCCAGGGTGAAGTGTGGCTTGATGGAGCCTAACTGTAGTGAGGATTTTCTTTTAAGATGGTGGCTGATTTCTAAAAACTTGGATTTTATTTGAACAACTCGCAAAAGGAAATGTCTCTGTTTAAAACATGTAACCAAAATTGATTTTAAAACATAAAAGTCATACAATATGGACAATATATTAACCTGCGGCCATGGGAGGCCGTCAGTGGGTCAGATAGCCAAGGTTCAACATTTTGAGACCACTCCAAAGATCTGAGGCACTCAGCCAAAATACAGTGCAATTATATTCTTCGTTATCTAAGGTACACCTCTTCATTGGTTTAGATTCAATTTCATTCAGTGTTAACATTCCAGTGCAATACTAGACAGATTACATCAGTCAATCACAACACGCCACTTGACATAATAATACTTCATTTGTCCATTTAATTCCAGGCACCTTCCACTGGCTAAACCCACTTCTGGGTTGCTATGTTGTCAGGGATGCCTCTATAGCTAAGCCTTTCCCAAAGGTGCATTGCCAAGACAGAGAGATAAGCATCTCTCTGAGCCCTTGGAAAGACATTTTCTTATGCTGGACAATGGATGCCTCTATAATATTATAATATGTTTCAATATCTGTCCCGGGACTTGAAACTTTTAATGCCAGTTCTGCTGACTAATGGCCTTCCAGCTTTGAACTATTGACCTTATCATTATATTCTGCAACATTTGCATTTTTTGACTGAAATGAACAATACATTTGTTTTTAAAATGACATTAAAAATACATTTAATACTCTAATATACACTTCAAAATCATATTCATTTTGTTTTAATACTGCTATTGCATTCACATATGAGCAAAGTGTTAGTATTAACTCATTAGATAGAATCATTTAAACCCTTCTCGCCACTCTGCCACCATAAGACTAAATCTATCTGTGAATCAAACTAGCTGATCTCAAATTCTGTTCCACACTAATGTATAAGCTGCAACCTATAATGAGCTTCAATAAAATGTCAATGCTTTTTAGGCATACTCGACACATGGTCCAGAACATTTATTATCTCATGAGTCCACCTAAACATATTATTCTAGAAGTCTTCATATGATTCCTGATATTGGTGAACTTTCAAAGAGGTCGATATACTAAAGTGTACCTCGATGTGTGTCCCATCCTAAGATAATTCTGTGGGCTTTGAGGCTTCTGGAAGAGAAGACTTGTATTTGAGGGCTAAGTCTAAGACAATGGCTGGAATCTACAGGCTGTTCATACCAATAGCAATTTCCCATCCTGCTGCAGTAAATGGAGATTTGACTTGACATCAAATTCACCGCTTTGCTGCAGCAGGAGTCTGGAATGGATGAGCAGCTAGACTGCGCCCTATGTTCGTCTGTTGCTTAGAAATCTCTTTTACTGGATGCTTTAAACTAGCAATAGCTTCAAAGGAATTGGCCAGGGGCATTTAAATTGGTTGGTACCAAGCCTCTTCAGTGTTTGTGAAGTTTCTGGATATTTTTAAAGCAGAAGTGGATAGATTTTTGGTAAGACACGGGATAATAGGTTACTTGGGGAGGGTGGGGGGAGGTTGGTGGGATGTAGACATGAGGTTATTTATCAAATCAGCCATGATCTTATCAAATGGCATAGTAGGCTTGAGGGCTGAATGGCATCCACCTGCTTCTTGTTCATATATTCATATAAATAGCACTCATCTTAGGAAGTGAAGACTATTCCGCCAGACTGCTGACTTGTGTTCAGGAGGTGAGTTATTCACCACAGGATTCCCAGCCTCTTATCTGCCCTTGTAACCGTAGTATTCATATGGCTCGTCCAGTTCAGTTTATAGCCAACGGTAACTGCCAGAACATGGGTGGTGCTTACTGAGTGCTCAGTATTGATCAGGACATGGAAGGAGCTCCACTGCTCTTTGCAAACAGTGCTAAGGAATCTTTTGCATCCACCTGAGGCGTCAGCTGAGATTAACCGATTCTTCATGTGGCAGGGATCGCAGGCTGAGCCAGAAAATTTGGAAAATCCCACTGATTGTGGGTGGGAATTTCCAGCAGTGGGACTGGAAAATCCTGCCCATTGATTAATTTTATGTTGAGATGCAATAGTATTCTCCATTAGTTTGATGAAATATGCACCATACGTTGTCTCCACTCTGCTAAAAATGCCATTGAGAATAAACAGGAGCCAGGCACATACTATCCTGGAATAACAAGACTTGCTCATGAGGATCCATAGAATCATAGAATCCCTACAGTGCAGGAGAAGACCATTTGGCCCATTGAGTCTGTACCAACCACAATCTCACCCCGGCCCTATCCCTATAACCCCTCAATTTATACTGCTAATGCCCTGACACTAGGGACAATTTAACATGGCCAATCAATCTAACCAGCACGCCTTGAATTGTGGGAGGAAACCAGAGCACCTGAAGGAGGCCCACACAATCATAGGGAGAACATGCAAACTCCATACAGACAGTCACCCAAGGCCGGAATTGAAGCCGGGCCTCTGGTGCTGTGAGGCTGCAATGCTAACCACTGTGCCACCGTCTTGCCAAACAAAAAAGAAAGGCAAACACAGTAATTGACATTTTTTTTCACTTTTACAAATCCTTATGGTTTGACATTTTCTCAGCAATGCATTGAGGTTATTGAGCTGATGCAAATCCGACTGGAAGCATCAAGTCTTCAGTGTTTTAAGCTAAGCTAAACAGAGGGAAAGGAAAACACTTGAGGCTTGCTCATCACTCTGAGACTGAGCCAACTTTTTCAGGTCTTAAGGTTGTTAAGTGCATAGTTAGCAGCTAACAAGTGACTGGGTTTCACAGATACAATTTAATTATCCGCTTACTTGTATGTATTGTATCACATCCAATCTCACAGCAAGTGAACTAAGTTGCGTAAACCTGACACTGCGCTAAAAGGACTGCAAATTAATGCTCATTTAATTAATTACTCTCAAAGCGCGAAGAAATCAGCCTTCTTACATAAGCCATAAAACTGGTTGGAGTGTGAAATGTATTATTGATGGATGGGGATGTTCTTCTGAAGTTCAAGTTAAGGCATGTTAGTTCAGCAGAATTAGTTCAATGCAGCTTGAGTCTGCATGGGGTCAGTGCTAAAAATATGTGTTGTTGTTGAGATTAATATTGCTGTTCCCAATCCATCTCATCTACACTTTTCCATCTTTGCACCTATTCTCATTTTGAATTACATGCACCTACTTTCCTGGCTTTCCTTATTTCCATACATCACCCAACATGAACTTCAAGCTTGTGCACAGCCCAGCTGCCTGTATCTTTTAATCTTTCCCCTGGGATTGCAGAGTAAAGCTTGAATGGAGGTAATTGACAGGTCAGGTGATATGCTTGGGGACAGCTATTTTTCACGGAGCATTCCAGTTTTCAGTTTTGTTTTCAGAAGTAGCTGAAAGCTAAGAGAAACAACAGTGTTTTTTTTATCTCTCTGAGGTTGGAATTTCTGTTGTTTAAATGTTGCTATGTTGGGAGCTGTTGGAGACTGGGATTATCTCTCTGAGGTTTGCTGTTTTAAGGATGTACCTTTCTCTGCAAAGATTTGACAAAGTTGGAAATCCGGTATCATGTGAGCTGACTTGCTTTTGTGCTAACTAATGCTGAAGAAGACGGTTTGTCTCTGTGATATTGCTTACATCGGAACAACAGAGGTAGCTAGCTGTTAAGAGTTATACTGTGTCATGTTTAAGTCTTGTAATTAGTAAAAGTTCTGCTAATTCTTTTTGTTATATTTTAAGTTGTGTTCTTAAATAAACTTTGTTGGATAAAAGCTTCCTAGTGGGTCACTTGAATCATACCTGGAGTGAAACACTTTTTTGCCAAATTCAAATGTAAAACTTGGGGTCCAGGCAAACTTCAGTCAGAATAGTGAGTACAAGAGTTTGGATGTCTTGTTGGAGTTGTACAAGACATTGGTAAGGCCACACTTCGAATACTGTATGCAATTCTGGTCACCCTATTATAGAAAGGATATTATTACACTAGAAAGAGTGCAGAAAAGATTTACTAGGATGCTACCAGGACTTGATGGATTGAGTTATAAGGAGAGGCTGAATAGACTGAGACTTTTTTCTCTGGAGCAGAGGAAACTGAGGGGTGATCTTATAGAAGTCTATGAAATAATGAGGGGCACAGATCAGCTAGATAGTCAATATCTTTTCCCAAAGGTAGAGGAGTCTAAAACGAGATGGCATAGTTTTAAGGTGCGAGGGGGGAGATACAAAAGTGTTCAGAGGGGCAATTTTTTGACATAGAGGCTGGTGAGTGTCTGGAACAAGCTGTCAGGGGTAGTAGTAGAGGCGGGTACAATTTTATCTTTTAAAAAGCACTTAGATAGATGGGTATGATGGGTATTGAGGGATATGGGCCAAATGCGGGCAATTAGGATTAGCTCAGGGGTTTTAAAAAAAAAGTGGCATGGACAAGTTGGGCCGAAGGGCCTGATTCTAAGCTGTAAACCAGTATGACTTTATGACTCTAACTTCATAAAACATCTTGATGTTTCTGGCCTGGGTCTTAACACAGTATTAGCTACACCAGCAATTTCAGTCACATCACCACTTTCTCATGCTGCCAGTAAAATAGAGAAACATGAGTTTCTGAAGACAAACTATATTTCCATCAGCGAAAGCCTCCTGTCAAGGGGAATATCCTTTAATGTTTTTCACAGAGATGGTGGTGAAGACTGTTAATATCACTCAGAAGCTATAATTACATGCTGACATGCCATTCAGACCTTGCACTTCACTCTGCTAAAATAAACAATTTTATCAAAAAGAAAAGGAGCACAATTTTTGTGTTAATGTCGACAACCAGTCAACATTTGTTTAAATCTGCCAGTAACGCAGAAGGAAATATTAGCAACATAGTAACACAAGATCCATCTTGAGCCATGCTGACCCCTCAATCCACAGCATTACCTGGCCATTATCCCATCACTGTTTGTGGGATCTTGCTGTGTGCAATTTTGCTCTCACAAGTCGAGCATTACACATTGATTAAAGGTCAAGTGTGCTCCGTTGGCAGGCGTTTGTGAAAGATACTTTCAAAATAAAGATCTTGGCCAGAATTCTCTAGCTGTTCATGCCGACGGGTTTCTCCAGCCCCGCTGGCAGTGCACTCCTGTGCACAGGTTTCCCATCAGCATGGGGTGATGTCAATGGGAATTCACAGTGACAGCAGCGGGACCAGAGAATTCCACCAATAGCAAACAATGTTTCACCTCCCACTGGTGGGAAACATGTAGCTGAGAGGCCAGGGAATCTCACCCCTATTCTTCCAATGGAGGATGGGATGTTTGATAAGAACATAAGAAATAGGAGCAGGAGTAGGCCATCTAGCCCTTCGAGCCTACCTCGCCATTCAATAAGATCATGGCTGATCTGAAATGGATCAGTTCCACTTTCCCGCTTTCTCCGCATAACCCTTAATTCCCTCGTTTATCAGAAATCTATCTACCCGTGACTTAAGCATATTCAACGAGGTAGCCTCCACCACTTCAATGGGCAGAGAGTTCCAGAGATTCACCACCCTTTGAGTGAAGAAGTTCCTCCTCAACTCCGGTCTAAACTGCGCCCCCCCTCTTATTTTGAGGCTGTGCCCCCTAGTTCTGTTTTCCTTTCTAAGTGGAAAGAATCTCTCTATCTCTACCCGATCTAGCCCCTTCATTATCTTATATGTCTCTATAAGAGTCCCCCCTCAGCCTTCTAAACTCCAATGAGTACAGACCCAGTCTATTCAGTCTCTCTTCATAGGCTAGCCCCCTCATCTCCGGTATCTAGCCTAGTGAACCTCCTCTGCACTCCCTCCAAGGCCAATATATCCTTCTGCAAGTGTGGCGACCAAAACTGCACACAGTACTCCAGCTGTGGCCTCACCAGTACCCTGTACAGTTGCAGCAAGGAGACGGGATTAAGGGTTATGGGGAGAAAGCGGGAAAGTGGAACTGAGCAGCGACAGATCAGCCATGATCTTATTGAATGGCGGGGCACGCTCGAAGGGCTAGATGGCCTACTCCTGCTCCTATTTCTTATGTTCTTATGTTCTTATTCTATCCTCCTCACTATAAAGGCCAACATTCCATTTGCCTTCTTGATCACCTGCTGCACCTGCAGACTGGGTTTTTGCGACTCATGCACAAGGACCCCCAGGTCCTTCTGCACCGTAGCATGCTGCAGCTTTTCGTTTTCAAATAATAATGCCTCCTACTATTATTTCTACTAAAGTGGATAACCTCACACTTGCTAACATTATACTCCATCTGCCTGGTCCTCGCCCACTTGCTCAGCCTATCTAGATCTCTCTGCAGACTTTCCACACCCTCCACGCAATTTGCTTTTCCACTCATCTTCGTGTCATCTGCAAATTTCATTGCCCTACCCTCAGCCCCCTCCTCCAGATCATCTATGTAAATGGTAAACAGTTGAGGCCCCAGCACAGATCCCTGCGGCACTCCACTGGTCACCGACTGCCAACCAGAATAGCACCCATTGATTCCAACTCTCTGCTTCCTATTAGACAGCCAATCCTCTATCCACGCTAACACCTTATCCTCAACTCTGTGCACCCTAACCTTTTGCAGCAACCTTTTGTGAGGCACCTTATCAAATGCCTTTTGGAAATCTAAAAACACCACATCCACCGGTTCCCCTCTGTCTACCGCACTAGTCACATCCTCATGGAAATCCAATAAATTCGTTAAACACAACTTCCCCTTAACGAATCCATGCTGCGTCCGCTTGATCAAACCATTCTTTTCTAGGTCACTATGTGGGTGGTACTGTACTGTGTCTCACATTAACCCGATATGTGCCAGGGCTCTGATATTTCACCAGCCAAAAGGTAGACTTAAGATTTTGTTAGTGTAATATGGGTTCAAGAAGAGCAGATGTGTACCCTTCCTCTCCCTTCTTCACCCCAACCTCACCCCAGCTCACTCACCCACTTCCATTTGAGGAGTGATTTGCATTTCTTTATCACTTTTTAGAGCTTCCAAACATCCCAGAGCAGTTAATGGCCAATGAAGTCGTATCTAAAATGTGTAGATACTGTTGTAATGTGAGATAATTGGCAGCCAATTCACACAGACCACACTCCTACAAAATACATTGTAAAGATCAAATATTGATAAATATTGACCAGGACATATCAGACCTGTCCAACTCTCCTTGAAAATAGTGTCATGTGATTTTTCATGTCCACTTAATAGAGCTGATAGGGCCTCAGTCTAAAATCTCATCCAAAAGACAAAGTAAAGACACCATAGCCCCAGATGACCACAGGCTGCTTTCCCCTTTGAAGAAGGAGAGTTGTGTGGTGGCAATTTAACCTGAGGATCACCACACTTCAGGCAAGAGGCAAGGCTAAGGAGACAGGGCTTTCATGAATAACCTCAGTTGGTGCGAGAATTGAACCTATACTGTTGACATCACTCTGCATCACAAACCAACTATCCAGCCAACTGAGCAAAGCTTACCCCAAGTCTAAAATCTCATCCAGTGCAGCATCAAGTCACAGGCAGTGCCAGCTTAGATTCTTAAATGTCTGGGCTGCAACTTGAAGCCACAAATTTTGGTCTCACACGCAACAAAACACTCCCAGTGAGCCACACCTGGTGCTCACAGCAAGCCTGGCACACACAGAGGCAGTGGAGATACCGAGAGGAGTGATGGTGAGGCCAGGCTGGGTGTCAGCTGCGTACATATGGAATCCTCTGGCATGAGAGACGCGGGTGATGTTGCCAAAGGGCTGAATGTAATCTGAGAAAGAAGGCGGCAGGTCCCAGTTTGTCCCCTGTGGAGGGACTGCAGAAGCAGAGTTGCAGGAATAAATGGCACCATCTCCTTTGGATGTCTGCAGGACATCCCCCAGGATGTGGCTGCAACCTCCCTTTGTATTAACAATGACGTCATCTCACCTTACATATGGAACGGCAATTGATCAGAAGCTCTCTGATACCCACCGTGGGCAGCACCAGTCAGTCACAAGAAGGATGCCTTTCAATAAGCAACCGAATGGGAAACTGTTGGGATCCGATCGCAGCAAGTGGAAAATCCTGCCAGATACAGAATGGCTGGACCATCTCCACCGTTCAGTTTACCACATTTCCCATGTTAGGTTAAAATGCCTTTGAAATACTGGATAAATGCAAATTACTGCGGATACTGGAATCTGAAACCAAAGGAGAAAATGCTGGAACATCTCAGCAGGTCTGGTGACACCTGTAAGGAGAGAAAAGAGCCGACATTTCAAGTCCAGGTGACTCTTTCTCAAAGCTAAAAGGCAGATGCCTCTCTATGCCTTTTATCATCTGAACTTGAAACATCAGCTCTTTTTTCTCCTTATAGATGCTGCCAGACCTGCTGAGATTTTCTAGCATTTTCTCTTTTGCCTTTGAAAAACATTCAGAATAAACGGGGGAGGTAATGATCTGAAAGCCATTAAGCGGACAATGGAAAGCTAAGTATCTTTTCTTCAATTTTAACTCTGAAGCAATGAATTTGGAGATGAAGGGATAACCTCTGGAGAATCACAGCAGCTTGCTGCTGCTGCATTTAACTACCAATAAAGACCTGATGGATTATGTTGGAACTCAAAGCATGTTAAAGCGGATTCCTTCTCAACATGGGGTTTGTCAGTCAAAAAGACATTCAGTAGGAGCACTCCAGAGTGTAGGGCTGTCCCTCAGTTGATAAATCCATTTGCAGCTGATAAGAGTGTCATAAAGGGGTTTGTTTTGTACAAGTGGTAAAGTTTTACCGTTTTATTTATTAGTGTCACAAGTAGGCTTACATTAACAGTGCAATGAAGTTACTGCGAAAACCCCTTAGTCCCCACACTCCGGCGCCTGTTTGGGTACACTGAGCGGGAATTTAGCATGGGCAATGCACCTAACCAGCACGTCTTTCAGACTGTGGGAGAAAACCAGAACACCTGAAGAATCCAGTTCAACAACATTGCTGTGTGCCTGGAGTCCCATGTAGGCCAAATCAGGTAAGGACAACAGGTTTCCCTGCCTAAAGGATATTAGTGAAGCAGATAGGTTTTTATGATAATCAAAGAACAAAGAACAGTACAGCACAGGAATAGGCCCTTTGGCCCTCCAAGCCTGCCCCGCTCACGTTATCCTGTCTAGGATCAATTGCCTGCATCTCACTATTCCCCTTTTGACCTTCTATTCCCTGTCTGTTCATATGTCTATCCAGATCAGTCGTATATGTCGCAAATGTATCTGCCGCAACCACCTCACTTGGCAATGCATTCCAGGCCCCCACCACTCTCTGTGTAAAAAAAATCTCCCCCACACATCTCCATTGAACCTTTCCCCCTTATCCTGAACTTGTGCCCCCTTGTAATTGTCATTTCTGCAATGGTTTTGTGGTCATTGGTTGACTTTTAATTCTAGATTTTTATTGAATTCAAATTTCACCATGGTGGAATTCAAACCCTACTCTCCAGGGCATTCTAAGAAGTCTCACAACACCAGGTTAAAGTCCAACAGGTTTATTTTGTACTTGCTTTCAGAGTGTCAGACTCCTTCATCAGGTGAGTGAGGACTTGTGTTCACAAACAACTCATACACAGACACAAACTCAATTGACAAAATAATGATTGGAATGCGAGTCTTCCCAGATAATAAAGTCTTAAAAGTACAGACAATTTGAGTGGAGAGAGAGCCAAGCACAGGTTAAAGAGATTTGGTTCACTAATTTCCCGGAGGGAAGGAGATCTGTCCATCCTTCGCTGATCTGGCCTACATGTGACTCCAGACCCACAGCAGTGTGATTGATTCTTAATTACACAGTGAAATGACCTGGCAAGCCATTCAGTTCAAGGGCAGTTAGGGATGGGCAACAAATTCTAGCCTTGCCATCAATGCCCAAATCCCATTAAAGAATGAAAAGAAAATCATGATTCTGGCTAACCTTAGGCTTCATCTCCATCTTCCTGCTCGCAGTATCAAATAATCATAGAATCCCTACAGTGCAGAAGGAGGCCATTTGGCCAATCATGCCTGCAACGCCTCTCCAACTAAACATCTTACCCAGACCTATCTCTGGAACCCCATGTACTCTGGAACCCCATGTATTTACCACACAAATCCCCCCTAACTCACATCTTGGGACACCAAGGGGCAATTTAGCGCAACCAATCCACCTAACCCACATTTCTTTGGACTGAGAAAGAAAACTAGAGCACAAAGGAAACCCATGCAGACACAGGGAGAACATACAAACTCCACATAGACATTGACCCAAGCAGGGATTCGAACCCAGGCCCCTGGCACTGTGAAATAGCAGTGCTAACCACGGTACTACCTTGCCACCCATTTCCTGAGTGATCAAAGATCTTAAATATATTCAATGATGATGCATCCACAATGTTTTGGGATAGCACAAACTCCAAAACTCAAAAAATCAAGAATTAGGAGCAAGTGTAGACCATACGGCCTATGAGCCCACTCTGCCACTTAATATCTGATCTTAGGCTTCAACTCCAATTTCCTGTCCAGTTCCCATAATCGCTTACTTCCCTGAGAGAAGTAAAATCTGTCTACCCCAACCTTAAATATATTTTTAAGATGGAGCATCTGCAACCCCCTGTGGTCGAGAATTCCAAGAATTCACAACCGTTGCGCTCAACAGTATTCCTCCCACCATACATCACCAGTTTGTTTTACATTCTGAGATTTGAAGATATTATATCATCAAACTTATGTTCATTTTTTTAAAAGTGAACGCTTCGGAGAGGGCACAGAAGAGGTTTACCAGGATGATGACTGATCTGGAAGGTATCAGCTACGAGGAGAGGTTGGATAAGCTCATTTTGTTCTTATCCCACAAATGCATATGGTCTTAGCTTCATCATGATCGGCACAGGGTTGGAGGGCCATAGGGCCTGTTCCTGTGCTGTAATGTTCTTTGTTCTTTGAACTCAGCCTTTGCTGTCACTGGGTCAAAATCTCAGAGCTCCCTAAGAGCAGTTTAGATGAACTTACTTCACACAGATTGCAGTGATTTGTGAAAGTGGCTTACCGCCAACTCCTCAGGGTCAGATAGCGGATAGGAATAAATGTTGGACTAGCCATTGATGCTCTCTTGCCAAGAGTGAATTAAAAATAATTGTGACTACGGTTGTGTTTTGAATAATTATATAAACATTTAAGTATTAATCCATCAATTCACTGCGATGCATATCCGTGGAGAGAATGAGAAGAAGATTCCCAGTGGGATTTTATACACAACACTGGAGTGGGAAAATGATCTGAAGAACCTCCAGCCTCAAAGATATGTCGAGGAAGAGTTAATATTGAGGGAGCAGGAGGACAACAGAAGAACTTAGACAGCTTAGGGGAGTGGGCAACAAGTGGCAGATGGAATAAATGTGGAGAAGTGTGAGGTTATGTACTTTTGAAGGAGGAATGGAGGCAGAGATTATTTTCTAAATGGGGAAATGCTCAGGAAATCAAAACACAAAGGGACTTGGGATTCATTGTTCAAGATCCTCCTGAGGTTAATGTGCAGGTTCAGCCCATAGTTAGGAAGGCAAATACAATGTTACCATTCATATTGACAGGGCTCGATTACAAGGCCAGGGATGTACTTCTGAGGCTGTATAAGGCTCTGGTCAGACCCCATTTGGAGTATTGTGAGCAGTTTTGGGCCCTGTATCTAAAGAAGGATGGGTCCAGAGGAGGTTCGTATGAATGATCCCTGGAACGAAGAGCTTGTCGTATGAATACAGGACTCTGGACCTGTACTCGGAGTTTAGAAAAATGAGAGAAATCTCATTGAAACTTACAGGCTGCTGCGAGGTCTGGATAGAGTGGACGTAGAGAGGATATTTCCACGATTAGAAAAAACTAAAACCAGAGGGCACAACCTCAGGCTAAAGGGACAATCTTTTAAACCAGAGATGAGGAGGAATTTCTTCAGCCAGAGTGAGGCGAACCTGTGGAACTCTTTGCAGCAGTAGGCTATGGAGGCCAGATCATTGAATGTCTTTAAGACAGAGATAGATAGGTTCATGATTAATAAGGGGATCAGGGGTAATGGGGAAAAGGCAAAAGAGCGGGGATGAGAAAAGTATCAGCCATGCTTGAATGGCGGAGCAGACTCGATGGATGAGTAGCCTAATTCTACTCGTATGTCTTATGGTCTCATGGACTTCATCCATTACCTGCACAGGGTGGCTGAGCTGACTTGGGCATGTCACCTGCCTTCTGATATCATGGCCTGCCCATCAGTTCACAGAGTGGTCTCTGAGAAAAGGAGGATGACCCAAGGTGAAATGGCAGCAGATGGGATCTATTATATAAGAAATCATAAAATCCTTACTTTTGTGAACCAGAAATTTGGCATGTCCACAATGACTTTCACCAACTTTTACAGATACATTCTTTCTGGTTGAATCACACCTCCTGCTCTGCCCAAGACAGCAAGGAACTACAAGGGATCATGAATGTAGCCCAATCCATCATGCAGGTCAGCCTCCCATCCATTGACTCTGCCTACACTTCACACTGCCTTGGCAGAGCAGTCAGCAGAATTAAGGATCTTACGCACCCCAAACATTCTTTCTTCCACCTTCTTCTGCCGGGGAAAGATACAAAAGTCTGAGGTCATGTCGCAGCCCCCTCAAGAATAGCTTCGTGGCTGCCACTGTCAGACTTTTGAATGCACCTACCTTGCATTAAGTTGATCTTTCTCTCGACCCTAGTTATAACACTACATTCTGCACTCTCTTGTTTTCTTCTCTATGAACTAAATGCTTTGTCTGTATAGCATGCAAGAAATTATTTTTACTCTATGCTAATGCATCTGACTATAATAAGTCAAATCAATTGGGATTTTCCAATAATCATTTCATGAACATCACTAGATTTTTTTTTTATTGAGATCAAATTCCACTCTGCCAAGGCAGATTTGAACCCAAGCGCCCAGAATATTGGGTGAGTTACTAGATTAATAGTCTAACAATAATATCACTGGGCTATCACCTCCTTTTTGATAGAGGCAATAGAGGAAAACCATTTTCAAATGCACTCAGGTCAGTGACTAGACAATACAAAGTTAAAATTGTGATATAAAGAGCCAGAGGGGAGATTGGGAGAATGTTCTTACATGGTGAGTAACTGTGACACTGTCGAAGAAGGTTCAATAATAACTTTAAAAATGGAATTGGGTAAAGACTTGAAAAGGAAAAGTTTTGCGGGGATACGGGGCAAAAAGCAGGGGAGTGGGGGTGGTGAGGATTCGTGATGAGACAACATGGGGCAACATGGTGGCAAAGTGGTTAGCACTGCTGTTTCACAGTGCTAGGAACCCGGGTTCAATGTCAGCCTCGGCAGACTGTCCGTGCAGAGTCAGCATGTTCTCCCCATTGTCTACTCAGGTTTCCGCCGAGTGCTCCAGTTTCCTCCCATGGTCCAAAAATGTGCAGATTAGGTTGATTGGTCATGCTAAATTTGACCCTAGTGTCGGGGGGATTAAAGTAAGGGGAAATTTATTTACTCGCTACAAGTAAGGTTTACCTTAATTCTGCAATGAAGTTACTGTGAAAATCCCGTGGTTGCCTCACTCCAGTGCCTGTTCGGGTCATTGCACCTAACCAGCATGTCTTCCAGAATGTGGGAAGAAACTGGAGCACCAGGAGGCAAACTACACAGACACAGGGGGAATGTGCAAACTCCAGACAGACAGTAATCCAAGAACGGGAATTGAACCCAGGTCCCCGGCGCTGTGGAGCAGCAGTGCTAACCAATGTGCTACCATGCCTTCCACCTCTAGCAGGGTAAGTATGTGGGGTTATGGGAATGGGGCCTGGATAGGAGTGTGCTGGGTGCAGACTTAATGGGTCAAATAGCCTCCTTCTGCACCATGGAGATTCTGTGATAATTGGTTAGCTCTTTCAAAGGGCTGGCACAGCCACAATGGGTTGAATGGCCTCTTTCTGATCTATAAGATTCAATGATTCAGTGCGGATGTTAAGTTGCTGTGTTTTGCTTCCACTTGGAAGTTGGTGAGGTAAAAGAGAATTAAATGTGCTGACTCGACAATACTTTTGCTGTTGAATGATGCCTTTTGGGGCCTAACCCTGACTCGTAACAAGTTTGGGAATTCAGTGTGATGCTCACTGCACTCAATAAACATCAGCTGAACCTACAGGAATTTCAAAATCACGTGGATTTTCTTTTCCTGTGGGCAAACTTTTCCTACCAACAAATAAGAATGAATTTGCGCTATCTAATTAAAGCAGAAATGGAGGGGTCCCAAAGTGTTCAAAGCAATAAACAGCTCAGCATTCTGAATAAATACACAGGCTTTGGGTGACATTTTTATTATTAGTTTTAGCCTGGTACAGGCTGGTATGCCGAAGACTTTATACTGTTACAGTTGATTCCAATTTTCAGAAGAATCTATCCATTAATCTAAGTGTGGATCTATATTGAAATGCAATTGGTAGAACCTAACTAAATTGGTATATATCTACACTTGCATCTCTTTCTTTCTATCACCCTATTTCTGACACATGCAACACATCTACTTCTCCAACATTTTCTTGCACACACGACGCACGTACACATTGTGGCACAGTGGTTAACACTGCTGCCTCACAGCTCCAGGGACCTGGTTCAATTCCTGGCTCGATTTTCTGTTTGTGTGGCGTTTGCATGTTCTCCCCCTGTCTGAATGGGTTTTCTCCAGCTGCTCCGGTGTCCTCCCACATTCTGAAGAAGGTGCTGATTAGGTGCATTGACCCGAACGGGTGCCGGAGTGTGGCGACTATGGGAATTTCACACTAACTTCATTGCAGTGTTAATGTAAGCCTTACTTGTCATGAATAAATAAACTTTTTACTTAAGGCAACAACAACACGCACACACTCATGCATGCACAGACACACACACACACACACACACACACACACACACACACACACACACACACACACACACACACACACACACACACACACACACACACACACACACACACACACACACACGGTGGAATTTAATGCAGTCCACTAAAGTGGGAACCATGGCGGAAAGGCCATGGAATTGTTGGGGGAAGTTGCATGTCGCAGGTCCAATGTTACCAACTGAGGACCAAATTATGCAGAGGGTGGGGAGGCAGACAGGCAGCAATGGCACATACAAGCAGAGATATTTGAATCATTGACAGCCACAGCTGAGATGCCTAAAGATTGGAGGGTGCCTTTGTTTAAGAAGGGCTGCAGGGAAAAGCCTGGGAATTACAGACTGGTGAGCCTAATGTCTGTTGTGGGTAAGTTGTTAGAAGGTATTCTGAGAGGCAGGATCTACACACATTTAGAGACCAATTAGGGGCAGTCACTATGGCTTTGTGAGTGGAAAATCATGACTCTTTTGAAGGGGTAACCAAGAAGGTAGTTGAGGGCAGTGAGTCGACATTGTCTACATGGACTTTAGCAGGGCCTCTTACAGGGTACCACATGGTAGGTTGCTGCATCAGATTAAATCTCATTGGATTCAGGCTGTGGTAGTCAATTGAATACAAAATTGACAGAAGACAGAGTATGGTTGTAGAGGGTTGTCTTTCAAACTGGAGGCTTGTGACCAGTGATGTGCCTTGGGGATGGGTGCTAGGTCCACTGTTATTTGTCATTTATATTAATGATTTGGATAAGAATTTAGGAGGCATGGTTAATAAGTTTGTGAATGACAGCAGGATTGGTGGCACAGTGGACGGTGAAGAAGGTGATCCAATGTTGCAATGGGAACTTGATCAATTGGGCCAGTGGGCTGATGAATGGCAGATGGAGTTTAATTTAGATAAATGCAAGGAGATGCATTTTGTAGAACAAAACAGAGCAGGACTTGCTCAGTTAATGGTAAAGATTTGTGGAGAGTTTCAGAACAAAGAGATCTAAGGGTACAGATTCATAGTTCCTTGAAAGGAAACCGGGTCTCCAGTGCTGTGAGGTAGCAGTGCTAACCACTGTGCATGAGTCGCAAAAACCCAGCTTGCAGGTGCAGCAGGTGGTCAGGAAGGCGAATGGGATGCTGGCCTTCATCGCGAGGGGGATTGAATATAAAAGTAGGGAGGTCTTGCTGCGGCTTTATAGGGCATTGATGAGGCCGCAGCTGGAGTACTGTGTGCAGTTTTGGGCGCCGTACTTACGCAAGGATATTTTGGCCTTGGAGGGAGTGCAGAGGAGGTTTACTAGGATGATGCCGGAGTTGAGGGGGTTGAGCTATGAGGAGAGGCTGAATAGACTGGGCTTGTACTCGTTAGAGTTTAGAAGAATGAGGGGAGATCTCATTGAGACGTATAAGATGATGAATGGGATGGATAGGATAGAGGTGGAGAGACTCTTCCCACTCAGAAAGGACAGTAGGACTAGGGGGCACAGCCTCAAGATAAAGGGGGGGCGGTTTAGAACGGAGTTGAGGAGGAACTTCTTCACTCAAAGGGTGGTGAATCTCTGGAATTCTCTGCCCGTTGAAGTGGTGGAGGCTGCCTCGCTAAATATTTTTAAGACGTGGGTTGATGGGTTTTTGATAAGCGAGGGGATTAAGGGTTATGGGGAGAGGGCGGGAAAGTGGAACTGAGCAGCGACAGATCAGCCATGATCTTATTGAATGGTGGGGCAGGCTCGAAGGGCTAGATGGCCTACTCCTGCTCCTATTTCTTATGTTCTTATGTTCACCCCTACGAGATAGACGGTCGATTTATGGGTGCGATGACGGGTTGGGTCTCTTTCACTTGCGGCTGTGTGACAGAGCTGAGGGCCTTTTCGGCGCCACCTTGAAGTCTGATCGGAAACGCCGAGTTGCCGGCAGCTGATTGGAACTCAGAGTCACCAGCAAGCCTCTGTAACGCGACACCATCGGGTGTGCTGCTCTGAGAGACCATGACAATGTCGCTGAAGCCCTTTGGTGTAAAGGATCAAGATTGCACTTTGTGTGAGGGTGAAGGCAATGTCCTGAGCAGCACTAGATAGATTTCTGATAGACTTGGGAATTAAGGGTTATAGGGAGAAAGCGAGAAAGTGGAACTGATCCACTTCAGATCAGCCATGATCTTATTGAATGGCGGGGCAGGCTCAAAGGGCTAGATGGCCTACTCCTGCTCCTATTTCTTATGTTCTTATGAAAGTGGAGTCACAAGTGGATAGAGTGGTGAAGAAGGCATTCAGCATGCTTGGTTTCATTGGTCGGAACATTGAATACAGGAGTTGGAACATCTTGTTGAAGTTGCACAAGACATTGGAAAGGCCACTCTTGGAGTACTGCATACAATTGTATGCAGTACTCCAAGTGTGGCCTTACCACACTTGGAGGCCACCCTATTATAGAAAGGATATCATTAAACTCAAAATAGTGGAAAAAAGATTTACTAGGATGTTACTGGAACTTGATGCTTTGAGTTATAAGGAGAGGCTGAATAGACTGGGACCTTTTACCCTGGAGAATAGGAGGCTTAGAGGTGATCTTATTGAGGTCTATAAAATGAGGAGCATAGATCAGGTAGACATTCAACATCTTTTGTTAAAGGCAGGGGAGTCTAAAATTAGAGGGCATAGATTTAAGTACAATAAGAAGTCTCACAATGCTTTTGGAGCTTTGCCCCTTCATCAGGTGAAGCCAGGCCATCACTCACCTGATGAAAGGACAACGCTCTGAAAGCTCGTGCTACCAAATAAACCTGTTGGACTTTAATCTGGTGCCATGAGACTATTTACTGTGCCTATCCCAGTCCAACACCAGAAACTCCACATCATAGGTTGAAGATTAAAGGGGAGAGATACAAAAGGGTCCAGGGGGGCAATTTTTTCACAGAGAGTGGTGAGTGTCTGGAATGAGCTGCCAGATGTAGTTGTGGGGGAGGGTTTAATTTTGTCTTTTAAAAAACGTTTAGACAGTTACATGGTAAAATCGGTGTAGAGCGATGTGGGCCAAACACAGGTCATTGGGACTAGCTTAATGGTAAAAACTGGGCAGCGTGGACAAGTTGGGCTGAAGGGTCTCTATGACGACTCTATAATGCATATGCATACACATGCACGCACATAAACACGCACACACACACACATGCCAACATACACACACATACAGACACACACTCAGACAAACACACGCTTTCAATGGCAGAAGATGAGTGACCTGCTCCCGGTCTACAAGGGTGAGTGCTCATTTCCCTGCCCCTGTCATCATTCATGTCCCAAACCTCTGCCATCTCACCTTAAACCCTCTCAATCCCACTGCACCACCTTTTAACATTGTCACTCAGGATCCCCATCTGATGCCACACCTCCCCTCCCCACCACACAGTCCACAACTCACCTTGTGGTTGGCCTGGCCTCATGGTCAGCAAGCTATCAGGTGGCCATCCAAGTCTGGCCACCCTTTCACTGTCATCTTTGTCTCCCCACAGGCAAAGATTGCCTTCAAGACGTGGGAGTGGATGAAGGCAGATGGGACCATCCCCAGAGTATGAATCCTCAGCCCCTCTGAGGAGATGGCCCTGAAAATAATGGGTGAGACCCAGGAGAGATCTGTGACTGACTGAGAGTTCGACAGGTCCCAAGCAAATAGGAACCCAAACACCATGATGCAGCTGATCATCTTCAGTGAGTCTATCATCTCCCACACTCTTGACATCTCCACCAGTTGGTCTCATGTTCTTTGTCTTGTAAGATCACCATCAGATGAGGCCGCTGCATTCGGGATAGCATCTCGCCGTCCACTCCTCTGAGCACCCTGGGCCAGAGCTCCGGAGAAGACACAGACAATTTGACACTGCATTCGCCAGCACCAAGCAACAATGCAGAGACACTCACCTCGGTGGGAAACGTTCAGCTTCTGGGGCAGGCTATGGCGAGCGCTGCGCTGCTGCTATTGCACATCGGGTGGAGGCTGGAACATCCAACAGAGTGGCCAGTCGGAGACCTGATGGCTCCCCAAGAAATGCTGGCCCCAAGGTAAATGTCAGAACAACCCATATGCATGCATGCACATATCAATGCTCATACTCATATACAAACTGAACACACACACACAAAGATAGGCACACACTTGCCTAAGCATGCCACAGACACGCAGGAGGAGTACTGATCCAAAGAAAATATGAGCTAAGAAGATGCTGTCCTGTGTGCTTGCTCACTCAACAGAACATTTATGAGTTTCTCCATCCAGTGCTCTCCCCATGTGTTCCATTGCCTGAGGAGAGTAATTAATCGCAGGTAGAACTTTGAAGAACATATTGCTATGTAACATGTCTCCCTGAATGCCCCAAGGCCCAATACTGAAACTTTAAAATAGTTATCTAACAAAAAATTGGATGACTTGTTCTGTTCCATGAATGCTTGTTCTTTATACTATTCATTAATCCCTGTCCATTCCGACCTATACAACTTTCAGTCAGTCCTTCAAACAAACACTTCTACATTCTCGTTTTAAGCAGCCAATCATTATTTGTGTCCACGTTGTTCTCTACTTTGTGAAGAGTTAAATCTTATAAATCGATCATCTTTAAGCCCGATTAATTTTCTAGGAGATGCAGCCTGAGTAAAATGAGTTACACCTGCACGATCCAATCATTTCTGCAATTTAAAGTGTTGATACCGCGAGGTGTCATGTCCATCTTTTAATTTGACTTGAGCCAATGAAACTAAAATTAGTTTTCCCTGGATACCTGGAATCATTCATGTGTCACACCTTTCAATCTCTGATTCCAGAGTTCAGAGCAACCTAACCACAAAGCTAAGCTACACGTGTCAAGATCAGAGATACCAATTTAATGGCTCAGTGCTCCACTTTTCATGAATTAAGAAGTATTGGTACAAATGCCTTGAGAGTGGCTTACTAACATTAAAAGAGGAAATGAGGTGTTGAACGTGCCTGAATGAAATGCCAATCATTCACTTGAACAAGTTGAGGATAGATGGGTCACAAATGACACAGGAATCCTGCAAAATTCAGGATTACTACCTTCCTTTCAATGGTCCAATCATTGAGTTTGATCACTTGTTCTGTCTTTTACCTGCTTTCAGGCAAATAAAAGAGGGGGAGCCAGCTACAGTGTGAACTACAATGGGAGTTGTGGGAGTCGGTGGGCGTACAATGGAAACCAGTGGACAGTTTATCTCCAGAACTAGAGACAGAGAGGTCAGGGAAAGGAAGTGAAGTGACAGAGATGGGCCATTTGAAGGTGCAGAGGGATGGAGGCAAAACTTTTCCAGGTCCAGGCAAGAGTGTGAAGCGAGAAATTGAAAGGAGAAATTGCTGAGTGAGAGAACCAGTTCAGCCAGACAGAGGAAAGTGGTGGTGAAAAAGGATTGTTCAGACCTCTGTTAGAGGAAGAAGCAAAGAGCTTTGAGGCCATCCTGGTGGGGAAGGGAGTTGTAGGTGGAGTGGACATCCATGGTGAAGAGGAGGTAGTTTGGGCTGGGGAATAGGAGTCGTTGATATGGCATGGGCCATCAGACAAATCGCAGATGTAGGAGGGAAGGAACTGGACAAAAGGAAAGAGAATTAAGTCAAGATAGGAGTTCACTGGGGCAGGAATAGACTGACATGATAGACTTACCAGGGTAGTCCTGTTTGTGGATTTTGGAAAGGAGGTCGAAGTGAACTGTCCAGTATTGGGACACTATGAGGTTGGAGGCTGTGGAGGGAAGATCTTCGGAGGAGATTCCTGCAAATAATAGCTTGAGGAACAGCACATCATCTTCCAATTGAGAACTTTACAGCCTTTTTGGACTAAACATTCAGTTTAACAATTTCAGAACGTGAATCCTCTCCTCCACCTTCGCCCCATTTCCATTTATTTTGTTTCATCTCATTCATTCTTTTTTCACTTTGATTTTTCCACTTCTCCATTCCAGCTCTTCTTCTTGCCCCCTTATCCCTTTCACCCCTTTCAGGGCATCTGCCACATTCCTCAGGCAGCCTTACACCATCTCTACCTCTGATCTTCCATTCATGCATCACCGAATGAAGACCTTTAGCAATTTTTCCTCCTTCTGTATCCTCATTTACACTGCCTTTATCCCATTCCAACCTCCTCCCCTCAACTCTCATAGCACAAATCTCAGCTGATTCTCTTTGCTCTCAGCTCCAATGAATGGCCATCTCAACTTGAAACATTGTCTCTATTTTCTCCCCACAGATTATGTGAGACCTGTTGAGATTTTCCAGCATTTTCTGAGTGGGGCTGGAATGCTGAACATGCACTTCTTGCTCACATTCAATGTGGAATTGAGAGATGCACAGTTGATGCATCCACAAGAAGTTGTTCAATGGCCTCTAGCTGTTGGTGATATCTGGAATGGTTGAGAAGGGTTGACGGATTAACTCATTCCTTTTAATCATCAGGTTTTGTTTTAATCTTAACCAGGTATAAATCTTCAACCACTTACCACTAAACTAAGGAAAGATCGGAATGCAACTCGTTTTGTAGCATCCATCAAAACTAGATTGATGCTTGGGATGAAGGCTTTGTCTTATGAGGAAAGGATGGACAAGTTGGGCCTGTACTCCATTAAGTTTAGAAAAATTACATGCAAGATTCGGAGAGGTTTTGACAGTGTCGATGCAGAGGGTTTTTTCCCTTATGGGGGAATCGAGAACTAGGAGGTGATAGTCCTTCCATTTAGAATGGAATGGAGGAGGAACTTCTTCCTCAGAGGGCCATTTGTCTTTGGATTCCTCTATCCAGAGACCAGTGGAGCCTGGACCATTGAACATATTCAAGGATGAGTTAGACAGATTTCTGATTGACAAGGGTGTCATGGGTTATAGGGAAAAGACAGGAAAGTGGAGTTAAGGCCATAATTGGATCAGTTGTGATCTTATTGAATGGTGGAGCTGGCTCACAGCGATGGATGACCTTCACCTGCCTCTATTTCTTCTATTCTTAATATCTCAGGGTGTCCCAAAAACCTTTATGCCCAACTTTGCTTCACACTGTGAGCACCAACTTGTCATTGAGAGCATTTTTAGAAGAATGAGGGGAGGTCAAATTGAGGTATACAAGATGATAAGAGCTATGGATAAAGTAGATGTGAAGTGTATGCTTCCGCTCATGGGGCATTCTAGGACAAGAAGTCATGGTCATAGGTTGAAGGCTAGCAAATTTAAAACAGAATTGAGGAGAAACTACTTCTCCCAAAGGCTTGTGAATCTGTGGAATTCACCACCCCAAATTATGATGGATGCTGGAACAGTGAATAAATTTAAGAAGGAGTTTGACAGATTTTTAATTGGTAATGGGTTGAAGGATTGTGGGGAGAAGGCAGGGAAATGGGGGTGAGGAGTATATCAGCCATGATTGAATGGCAGAGCAGACTCGATGGGACAAATGGCCTAATTCTGCTCCTATATCTTAGGAACTTTGTCTCACAATTCAGATTAATGCTTATTAAGGTGTTGAAATTGTGACTGTTGAACAAATGGTGTGATACACAACATGGTGTTTAATTCTGCAATTCAGCTACAGTGTACAAAGGACACAGTTCCAGATGGCAACACCATTAGGGGGAAGATTGATAGTCAGAATAACTGGGGTGTGAAAAATTACCCTGGCTTCAATTCTTTTTACACTTCAAAGCCCAGTGACCAGGCTCTTTGTATGACCTAATCCCCATTATGGTTTGACATTTACATTGTATTCAGAGAATCAATGACTTGTTTGCTTGGTTTAATTTTTCAGGGATCCCCACTTTTAAAGTCCAGCTTAAGATTTCCTACTGATAAAGTAGAAGCTGACAAAGATAAATGACCAGCAGCTAACTCCCAATGATTCTCTAAAGAGGCACAATAAAACAAAATAAAAGGCTAGTCAATGTGGAAGAACTCTACACATTCGCACCACAATTGGTTCTCGAACACCAGGCACCATAAAATAAATCATTATGTGCAAGAGGTTTAGCTGTTACTTGAGACATTTACACTGCAAGTGTAGCATGAGAGTGAATTTCAGTTAACAACGCAATTCTAGAAATAAAACCTGACCTGGGGGAAGGATCTTACACCAAATCATTTTGACACTGTGCGACGTTAACTTCTAATTCCTCCCCTTTGCTCAGTGTTGATTTGCATCACTCCACCTGTGGCAGCCATCATCTGTCTGAGCCCGAAGCTCTGAGACTCACTCTCCCGGTCACTTAGCTCTAGTAAGTTTCTCCTCAAAATTTACCTCTTCGTCCATTTGGTCTCATGTCACGTTTTGGTTCAATGTCAAATGCAGCTCAATAATCTGCTGTGAAGCTCCTTCAGATGTTTTGCTACAATCAAAATGGTATGTAAATGCAAGTTGTTGTTGCTGTGAGGTGCAAAGTCCAGTTTAAAAGTGGCTTTTGGGTCTGCTGTACCCCATGGATATTTTGATATCTGTTTGCCCTTTAGTTGGCGTTCAAGGGCAAGAAATTTTCCTGTCTCCAATCTCATAAGAACATAAGAACATAAGAAATAGGAGCAGGAGTAGGCCATATAGCCCTTCGAGCCTGCCCCGCCATTCAATAAGATCATGGCTGATCTGTTGTGGCTCAGTTCCACATTCCCGCCCTCTCCCCATAACCCTTAATACCCTCCCTTATCAAAAACCCATCAACCCGCGTCTTAAAAATACTTAGCGAGGTAGCCTCCACCACTTCAACGGGCAGAGAATTCCAGAGGTTCACCACCCTTTGAGTGAAGAAGTTCCTCCTCAACTCCGTTCTAAACCGCCCCCCCTTTTATCTTGAGGTTGTGCCACCTAGTCCTACTATCCTTTCTGAGCGGGAAGAGTCTCTCCACCTCTATCCTATCCATCCCATTCATCATCTTATACGTCTCAATGAGATCTCCCCTCATTCTTCTAAACTCTAACGAGTACAAGCCCAGTCTATTCAGCCTCTCCTCATAGCTCAACCCCCTCAACTCCGGCATCAGCCTAGTAAACCTCCTCTGCACTCCCTCCAAGGCCAAAATATCCTTGCGCAGGTGCGGCGCCCAAAACTGCACACAGTACTCCAGCTGCGGCCTCACCAATGCCCTATACAGCCGCAGCAAGACCTCCCTATTTTTATATTCAATCCCCCTCGCTATGAAGGCCAGCATCCCATTCGCCTTCCTGACCACCTGCTGCACCTGCAAGCTGGGTTTTTGCGACTCATGCACAAGGACCCCGAGGTCCCTCTGCACCGTCGCCTGCTGCAGTTTTTCGCCACGTAAGTAATAATCCTTCCTACCATTATTCCTACCAAAGTGGACCACCTCGCACTTGCCAACATTAAATTCCATTTGCCAGTTCCTGACCCATTCGCCCAGCCTATCTAGATCCTTCTGCAGACTCTCCACACCCTCCGCACAATTCGCCGTTCCACCAATCTTGGTGTCATCAGCAAATTTCGACACCATACACTTGGTTCCCTCCTCCAGATCATCTATATAAATGGTAAATAGCTGAGGCCCCAGCACCGACCCCTGGGACACTCCACTAGTCACCAACCGCCAATCCGAATAGCACCCATTGACCCCCACTCTCTGCCTCCTATTTGACAACCAATCCTCTATCCACGCCTACACCCTACCCCCAACTCCATGTCCCCTGACCTTCTGCAATAACCTCTTGTGAGGTACCTTGTCAAACACCTTCTGAAAATCCAGAAAGACCACATCCACTGGCTCTCCTCTATCCACCGCCCTAGACACATCCTCATAGAACTCCAGTAAATTTGTCAGACACGACTTCCCTTTAACGAAACCGTGCTGCGTCTGCTCTATCAAGCAATTGCCCTCAAGATGCCTCGCTATTTCCCCCTTGATGACAGATTTTAACATTTTACCTACGACAGACGTTAAACTAACCGGCCTATAATTCCCTGCCTTTTGCCTGGCACCCTTCTTAAACAACGGCGTAACATTAGCCATCTTCCAAGCTTCCGGCACTTCCCCGGAATCCAGCGACGTCTGGAAAATAACCACCAAGGCATCCACTATCACCTCCGCCATTTCTTTCAGAACCCTCGGATGCATTCCATCCGGTCCTGGGGACTTGTCCACAATCAGCCCCCTCCAGTCTGTCAAGCACCGCCTCTCTAGTAACAGTAATGTCATTGAGACCCTCCAGTCCTACCACCTTTCCATCTCTAACACCTGGCAAATTATTCACGTCCTCCTCCGTGAAGACAGAAACAAAAAAGTTATTCAAAAAAGTTATCTCAAAATATTTAAGATTGTATCTCTGGAGGGATAAATGAAGAGAAGCTTCTTCCACTGGCAAGTGAGCTATTAGCCAGAGTGCACAGAATTAAGGTAATTGGCAACAAAAGCCATGGGGATGAGGAAGTTTAATTTTTAACACAGCAGGGTGTTGTGATCTTGAATAATCTGCCTGAAGTAGATTTAATCACAACTGTTTTTGATTTGATGTGATTTCATTTCGGTTTAATTTGATTTATTATTGTCACATGTAATACTATAGGGTGAAACGTACTGTTTCTTCAGCGTTACACAGACAAAACATACTGTTCATAGATGATGTACTCTCACACTCACAGGCTATTGTCAGGTACACAGAGGGGATTTATTAACAAGGAACTGTGCAGAGCTCCTTCAGATGCCATAGAGCAATTCAATCCCTTCCTGCTTCTCAAGTCTTCTTTGATTTTGATTTGATTTGATTTGATTTATTATTGTCACATGTATTAACATACAGTGAAATGTATTTTTTTTGTGCACTATACAGACAAAACATACCATTCTTAGAGAAAGAAATGAGAACGTACAGAATGTAATGTTACAGTCATAGCTAGGGTGTAGAGAAAGATCAACTTAATGCAATGTAGGTCCATTCAAAAGTCTGATGGCAGCAGGGAAGGAGCTGTTCTTGTGTCTGTTGCTGCGTGACCTGTCGGGTTCACTCATTCCTTAGAGTAGACACAGACAGCACTTGGTACCTCTTTTAGGTAACTCTATTCAAAGATCTAACAGCAGCAGGGAAGAAGCTGTTCTTGAGTCAATTGGTACATGACCTCAGACATTTGTATTTTTTTCCCAATGGAAGAAGGTGGAAGAGAGAATGTCCAGGTTGTGTGGGGTCCTTAATTATGCTGGCTGCTTTGCCGAGGTAATGGGAAGTGTAGGCAAAGTTAGTGGTTGGGAGGCTGGTTTGCATGATGGATTGGGCTACATTCATGATCTTTTGTAGTTCCTTGCAGTCTTGGGCAGAGCAGGAGCCATACCAAGCTACGATACAACCAGAAAGAATGTTTTCTATGGTGCATCTGTAAAAGTTGGTGAAAGTCGTAGCTGACATGCCAAATTTCCTTAGTTTTCTGAGGAAGTTGGTAGGCTTTCTTAACAATAGTGTCGGCATGTGGGGACCAGGGAAGGTTGTTGGTGATCTGGTTACCTAAAAACATGAAGCTCTTCAACCTTTCTACATTGTCCCCGTTGATGTAGGCAGGGGCATGTCCTCCTCCACTATGCTTCCTGAAGTCAATGACAGTCTCCTTCTGCCAAAGAGAGGACTCCACCTTCTGGCATAATTACCCAGACTCAATCCAAGTGGTCCTCTAAGTTAGGTGAACCTCTTCTGCCCTTATAGGGACACTCAACGCGATTGTCCAGTTTTTACCTTATTTGAGATTGTCACTTGAGATTGCGAGAGACTGCTTGTCCAGAGAGGATAGACGTTAGGATCTACTGCATCTTACTCTGCTTATCCTCATTATATCTATTAATATCAAACAGGGAATGCACTGCATTCAAATGCAACCTGGCACCACCCACAACTCACTAATGTGAGTCCACCACCCTCCCTTTCCCCTCCCTCCCACCCCCGAGAGCAGCTAGAGCAGAACCTTAGCATGTGTCAGTAAAACAGATGCTTCAATTTGAAGGCAGTTGCTGCAAACCTGTAGATCTGTCATCGATCGGGAAGCACTCATATGGTAATGGAGTGTCAGCTACGATGCAGGGGGAGAAGGTAATCTTGGCTTTGTGCAATATGTAAAACATTTAACAATGAGTCTACAGTTAGGCTTATAAATTTCCCCATTTTTATGCCCACGGGTTTTAAAGTGGAGAGATGTCAAACTGGCTGCCAATGTGCTATTTTCCATTTTGCACTAAAGCACATAGTTAAGATTTACCCTCTGAGGTCAACTTCAATTGTGTTAAGCTGTGTACAATGTTATACACGTCATTTTGTTAAAGCACCAGTAAATATATTTTCCGCACACTTAGAAACTAGTGTTATCACTGCACCGATTTGAGAAAAGTCGAATGCTTAAAATACACAACACTCGCCACATAGTAAAATTATGACACCAATGGAGACCATTTGGCCCATGGTGTATCTGCTGGTCAAAATTGTGTTGCTGTCATTCCCTGTAATTTACTGAAATGGACTGAATTTTCAACAGTAACATCAATGCAAACAGGATACCAAACCAGGGTGCACTTCACAAAGGCTCATGTGTATGGTGTTGAAGGCACCTTCATGTTTTGTTTTTGAACACTAGTAGTAGGTTTCATGTTAAATAGTTGAAATAATAATAAAAATATTAACTATGTGTGCTCCATTGTGAAAAATTACAGCCATTTTGCATGGGGTCCCTGAAACTAACACAGCAGAAAGGCTTTGCTGGCAAATAGACTGAGAATCTCTGTTAAATGCTGTGTGGCTGTGTGATATTTAACTCTGTCACAAGTGAGAGACTTCCATCTCACTGTGTCCAAAAGCCAGATGTGCCAAGATTTGGATTAGTTCCAGCAACTCCTCCTGTGCAGCTGTCAGGCTGGCTACGTGCCTCCATTACTCCATCTGTCTGAACATCTCTACCATGCTTCAAGTATCATCCCAGCAAGGTCCCTTTAAATAGCAAAGCTGCCATTGACTGCAATGAGTTATCATCACAACCGCTGTTCTAACTGGTCAGGAAATCTGGAAATTAAATGTAAATACAGTGCATTAAAAAAACCGCAGACAAATGCAGTGCTGAAATCTTTAGATTCCCCCTTGTCCTTGCATGTGTCCTGAACTGTGTGTGAGTCAGAGAGTTAAAATTCAGCCCAATGTTTCAGGTTGATAATCATTCTTCAGAACAAAAAGATGTTGGGCGGCACAGTAGCACAGTGGTTAGCACTGCTGCTTCACAGCTCCAGGGGCCTGGGTTCGATTCCCGGCTCGGGTCACTGTCTGTGTGGAGTTTGCACGTTCTCCTCATGTCTGTGTGCATTTCCTTTGGGCGCTCCGGTTTCCTCCCACGCTCCAAAGATGTGCGGGTTAGGTTGATTGGCCATTCTAAATTTCTCCTTAGTGTCTTGAGATGTGTAAATTAGAGGGATTAATGGGTAAAATATGTGGGGATCGGGCCTGGGTGGGATTGTGGTCGGTGCAGACTCAATGGGCCGAATGGCCTCTTCCTGCACTGTAGGGTTCAATGATAAGTTAAGAAATTTACCAGTTTAGGATGAAGCAGGAAGGCAGGGAATGAAGAGAGGGATACAAGGAAAGGTCTGTGACAGGGTGGTAAGCGGGGGAAGTTAAATAATGAAGAGTGCAGGGCAAAATGAGTGGTAATTAGAATCTTAGAATTCCTATCGTGCAGAAGGTGGCCATTCAGTGCATCGAGCTTGCACCAACCACAATCCCAGCCAGGCCCTATTCCTGTAACTCCACATATTTACTCCATTAATCCCCTGACACCATAAGACCATAAGGCATAGAAGCAGAATTAAGCCACTCAGCCCATCGAGTCTGCTCCCCCATTCAATCATGGCTGATATTTTTCACATCCCCATTCTCCTCCCTTTTCCCCATAACCCTGATCCCCTTATTAATCAAGTAAATCAAACCAGGGTTAATTTAGTACGTCCAAGCAACCAATCGATCAATTGGACAGTTGAAAAGGCAGATGGGGTCCTGTGGGAGGTATAAATGGTAACAGCAGGTTTGCGAAACAAAAACAGAAAATGCTAGAAATACATATCAGATCTGACAGCATCTGTGGAGAGAAACACCAAAATCCTCCTGCAGTTTATGCGGGTGGGGTCTTCTGGTCCCACCGACAGTCATGGGTTTCCAGTGTTGAGGTGTGCTCCCAATGGGAAGCCACATTGACAATGGTGTAGATCGTAAGATCCGTCTCACCGCCAGTGAAGGCCATGCTGCCTCACATCATCATAAAACATATCGTGGAGGGGGAGGAACATAAGAACATAAGAACTAGGAGCAAGAGTAGGCCATCTGGTCCCACGAGCCTGCTCCGCCATTCAATAAGATCATGCCTGATCTTTTCGTGGACTCAACTCCACTTACCCGCCCGCTCACCATAACCCTTAATTGCTTTACTTTTCAAAAATGTATCTATCCTTGCCTTAAAAACATTCAATGAGGTAGCCTCAGCTGTTTCACTGGGCAGGGAATTCTGCAGATTCACAACCGTTTGTGTGAAGAAGTTCCTCCTCAACTCAAGGTACCTCACAAGAGGTTATTGCAGAAGGTCAGGGGACATGGAGTTGGGGGTAGGGTGTTAGCGTGGATAGAGGATTGGTTGTCAAATAGGAGGCAGAGAGTGGGGGTCAATGGGTGCTATTCGGATTGGCGGTTGGTGACTAGTGGGGTGCCCCAGGGGTCGGTGCTGGGGCCTCAGCTATTTACCATTTATATAGATGATCTGGAGGAGGGAACCGAGTGCAGGGTGTCGAAATTTGCTGATGACACCAAGATTGGGGGAAAGGCAAATTGTGCGGAGGGTGTGGAGAGTCTGCAGAAGGATCTAGATAGGCTGGGCGAATGGGCCAGGAAATGGCAAATGGAATTTAATGTTGGCAAGTGTGAGGTGGTCCACTTTGGTAGGAAGAATGGTAGGAAGGACTATTACTTATGTGGCGAAAAACTGCAGCAGTCGACGGTGCAGAGGGACCTGGGGTCCTTGTGCTTGAGTCGCAAAAACCCAGCTTGCAGGTGCAGCAGGTGGTCAGGAAGGCGAATGGGATGCTGGCCTTCATAGCGAGGGGGATTGAATATAAAAGTAGGGAGGTCTTGCTGCAGCTGTATAGGGCATTGGTGAGGCCGCAGCTGGAGTACTGTGTGCAGTTTTGGGCGCCGCACCTGCGCAAGGATATTTTGGCCCTGGAGGGAGTGCAGAGGAGGTTTACTAGGCTGATACCGGAGTTGAGGGGGTTGAGCTATGAGGAGAGGCTGAATAAACTAGGCTTGTACTCGTTAGAGTTTAGAAGAATGAGGGGAGATCTCATTGAGACGTATAAGATGATGAATGGGATGGATAGGATAGAGGTGGAGAGACTCTTCCCGCTCAAAAAAGACAGTAGGACTAGGGGGCACAGCCTCAAGATAAAGGGGAGGCGGTTTAGAACGGAGTTGAGGAGGAACTTCTTCACTCAAAGGGTGGTGAATCTCTGGAATTCTCTGCCCGTTGAAGAGGTGGAGGCTGCCTCGCTAAATATTTTTAAGAAGCAGGTTGATGGGTTTTTGATAAGAGAGGGGATTAAGGGTTATGGGGAGAGGGCGGGAAAGTGGAACTGAGCCACAACAGATCAGCCATGATCTTATTGAATGGCGGGGCAGGCTCGAAGGGCTAGATGGCCTACTCCTGCTCCTATTTCTTATGTTCTTATGTTCAATCCTAAATCTGCTTCCCCTTATTTTGAGTCTATGCCCCCTAATTCCAGTTTGGATGGGAAACTCCCGCTGCCTGTGGATGGGAAACGGGCAGCGGAATCATTGTCAGCATCTGCCATTAGGCAAAGTAGAAGAATTGGCTACGACCTGAAATCATTGAATTCAGTGTTGAGGCTGGAAGGATGGGCATGCCTTGAGTTATCGCTGTACCTGCTCGAAAATGAATTGTAGCTCTGATTCCTGACAAGACTATCAGCTATAAACTGCAACAAAAAAATAGGATTTGGATGAAGTCTGGAACTACACTGCCTCTATTAACTTTAACAATCTATCTGCAAAAACCTGCAGAATTTACTCTCTGCTGCTATCAGTAAATCCATCGACCTCTGTGTGAACATGGATATACCAGGTCAACAATCAAAATGAAAGAGATTTTGTAGAGCTGAATTCCATCTTTCCACCCGGGGATGAGAGTATTAGAAGCTGCATTGAGGAAATAACTACATCATATTAGATAGGAAAATGGGGAAGTTGACTGCAAACAACTTTTTCAAATCTGACGCTAAAATGTTCAGAAATAATAGCCAGCTAGAGAAATATATAATCTCTGGGTCTGAATTAAATCTTCCATATGAATATTTTCTTTGGGGTTATATGCTCAGATTCTTAAACGCATCACAGAATCTGGAGAATGCAGAAGGAGGACATCCAGCCCTTCAAGTCTGCACTGATTCAACATCTTACCTAGGCCCACACTAAGGGGCAATTTAGCAGGACCTATCCACCTAATCTGTACATCTTTGGACAGTGGGAAGAAAATGGAGCACCCGGACGAAACCCACACAGACACGGGGAGAATGTGCAAACTCTACACAAACAGTGACCCGAGGCTGGAAATGAACCTGGGTCTCTGGTGCTGTGAGGCAGCAGACATATGAGATAGGGTTTTACAGCCTCGCTCAGGCGAGATGGTAAAATCTTACCGAAGTCCAACAGAAATGTTCATTCTGGGAACCTCTCCCACGCTGATCCCAGGGCGGGCGAGGTGATAGAATTCAGTCCATAATTCCAGATTTTTATTGAATTCAAATTTCACCATCTGCCTTGGTGGGATTTCTGAATCACTAATCTAATGACAATACCATGATGCCACTACAGTTGTGTTAGAAGGGACGAAGATTTGAAGACAGAGATGAGAAATTTATAATTGAGCTATGGCTTGAGCAAGAACCAATGTTTTAATATCAAAATGTAATAGATAAAAGAATTCTTATCAGCTTCTCATTCATCTCAATGTTGTTCACTGGATTCTGATATTTGCAGAATACAACTGGGTTTGATCACAGAACATTAGTCATTCTACCTTAAGGTGACCATGGGAGCAATGTGACTACTAATCTCACTCAACATTTGTTGTCCTTTTCAGAAATATTTATACCCCACTGCTACCTGCTTACTTTTGAAATAAGAGAGAAGTGAATAATTCTCTCAGCAGTTGAATCAAGTTTTTTTATTTTTAGGTATTTTCACCCTTCCACCAGTAAGTGCCACTCTTCTTTCACCCATTTCTTGCACTTCAGTAACAACAGTAGCTTGCATTCAGATTGCTACTTTATGCAGTAAAAATGCATTAAGACACTTCTGAAATATAGTCAGTCAAGCTAAAATTAGGGATCTGGGAAGGTGACAAAAGGCTTGTCAAAAATTTGAAAGGATGAGAATGAGCTCGAGGTACAATTTTATCAAAAGAATTCTAGCGCAGAGTTCCCAAGTAGCCATCAGTTGTGGGGTGAAGAGATTGGGGAATACAGAGAGATGAGAGTTGAAGAAATGAAGGATTCTCAAAAGTTGTAGCATGCAAATACTACAGATCTGAAATTTTAAGTATCTGGAATTAGGAATCTACTGATGACCATGAAACCATTGTTGATTGTCAGAAAAGTCCATTTGGTTCACTAATGTCCTTTAAGGAAGGAAATCTGCCATCCTCACCCGTGGCTCCAGAGCCACGATAATATGGTTGGCTTTCAACTGTCCCCATGCAACTAGGGGTGGGCAATAAATGCTGGCCAGCCAATGACGTCCATGTCCCATAGACGAGTGAAGAAAAACTATTAAAACATGATGAGACCACACAGGGCTCCAATGACAAAATGTTAAATTGGTAGAAGTGGTGGACTGGGAACCAGGGTCAATCAGTGAGGTCCATGGATAATGAGTAGAAAGAAGTTGGTGCAAAATATAATTGTTTCATGGCCTGAACTGAAATTTGTAGAAGGGGGAGGACCATGTGAAGATGCCAAAGACATTTTAAGGGCTTAAGCAGAAGAGCAGAGACAGGAGCAGAGACTCTCTGGGGTATTTTGGGGGTGGTATTTGTGTGGGAGAAGATATCACATCAGAAGTTCACTTCATGAAGTTGTGCGCAATCTAATTCAATTTAAGATGTTATCTGAAAGAGCATTGGATATGGGGTAGCAATCATTTCCTGAGGATAAAGACCGTTGATTCAGTCTTCACAGTGTTGAGCTGGAGGGAATCGTGAGCTACCCAGGGCTGGATGTTGAACAGTCTGGAGAGTTTGAGAAAAGCAGTTGAGAAATACAGCAAGTTACCGTGAATGTACACATCAAACATAATCCAGCATGCATGGCTCTCCTTACAGATGCTTTGAAGCCATTACCAGGTGTGATGATCCAATGACTCATATGACAGACAAAACTGCATAGAAATATCGTGAAACAAGAATACCATGTTTTGCAAAGATAAATTCACTTTGTGGCAATTATACATAAAAATAAAACAGATGCAACAATTTATTAAAGTGAAGTAGAATTCTGATGTTCTTCAAATTCAACTTACTTTTGGAGGCAGGAGATTTTATGTACTGTTAGAGACAAATAGCTTTTAAAAATAAATTCAAGCTTCCTGCTATTAACTGAGAATACCATGCAACAGAATTGCATGATTTAAACAAACTGCTTTACTGTATAAGAGTTAAATAAAGTAAATATTATCAGATTAACACAATGGCCAAAATTCTTTCATCCCGCCAGTCACGGGAATCGTGGTGGGTGATACAGAAAATCTGGTGCACCATTCAAAGATCCGTTTGACTTTCCAGTGGGAATTTCTGGTCTTGGGGCATGCACGACCTGCCAATTCAACCCAATATTTTGTAATCACATGTTTTAGAGATAGAAATCTCAATTGTATACTCCTTATTCATTTTTTTTTCCACCCTAGAGTTCCATTATACTCTATAGGGTTTCAAGAGTTCCTTCACTCCTCCTGGGATCAAACAAAGGTGTGCCACAGTTCTCGGGAATTCACTTTAATTCACCTCAGTGTTCCGGTTATTCTCCAAGGTATCAGGTTTACTGAGGCCCTCATGCCTAGATAGGCAACCCTCCAATTCTTCTTAAGCTCTTCACAACTGTGGACTTGCCCACTTCAAGTATGGATCCCACTCTCAATCCAGCTCAGTGACTTCACATCAGAATCTTTGAATCCTGATGTCCCTCAGCTTCTGGCTCACTTCTCTCCTTGATTGTCATAAAAGTGTTTCCAGACTGAATTCAACTACCTTTCTATGAGAAATCTCAATAGAAGCAAATCCAAGGCAGAACAGTACTTCCCAGTTTAATGCATCTCCATAGCAAGTGGCATAGCTGGGATGTTCTAGAGAGAAATCTAAGCTCATTCACATTATCTACTTTATCAAGATTATTACTTTAATTCTGGGACCATGTGAATACTTTATATCATTAATGGGGACAACTGCGAACCTATTACATTCACTGGCAGCATTATAATGGGTGGCATGGTGGCAGAGTAGTTAGTATTGCTGCCTCACACTCCAGGCATCCGGATTCGATTCCCGACCTGGGTCACTGTCTGTGCAGAGTCTGCATGTTCTCACCATGTCTACATGGGTTTCCTTTGGGTGCTCTGGTTTCCTCCTGCAGTCTAAAAGATGTGTTGGTAGGTTACGTTCGCCATGCTAAATTCTCCCTCAGCATACCTGAAGAGATGCCAGAATGTGGCGACTGGGGCATTTTCACAATAACTTCATTGCAGTGTTCACGTAAGCTTACTTGTGACACTAAAATATAAAGCTTAAAACAGTGCTAAGAGAGAACCACCCATGCTTATTGTTTTCCCACATCTAACTCTAACCCATTTCAATAAATGTGAACCACCTTCGGCATTTTTACCTGCTTCTCAAAACAGAAGCTTTCCTTTATCTTACATTACAAAATACATTCAATCCCCAAACTAAAAGTTCAATTCCTAAAACAGATGAATCACAAAAATTGCATATTCATAACATGAGACAAACTCATCACTTACAAAACACAAGCACTAAATCTCATGGGACCTTTAGAATGTATCAAGGTAGATTACCATAAAAAATCATTTTTAATAAGGACAGTGTTTCCACTTTGTAGCTGTTTAAAGTTAAATCGCGTAAGACAGATGGATCTTCCCTGAATGGGAGAAATAATGGTGTTGATTCAAATGGGGATTATGTCATTAAAAAGCAGAGGACTTAACATAAATCACTGTAGAATTTTGATTCCATTTGAGATGACTCAGGGAGTGAATTCCACTCCAAATCCTTGCAACAGAACTTACAATATTTGTTCCAACAAAATTAATTCAGAGAAAGAAAATTTCAAGTGGACCCATCAGTATTTTTCCATTTGTACCTTGAGTCGACAGATGCGCCACATGATACAGCAAGTGCAAACAGTTCATAATAAGGAATGATCAGCAGAATAGTGTACACAGACACTTTTTACAACCTTATGCACCAGCTGCAACAACAATAAATATGTCAGCATTTAGGCAGAAACAGATGCCTGCCTAAGTAAACTGTGTCGACTGGGACTATACTCATGGGAATTTAGAAGAATGATGGGGGGAAGATCTTAACAAACATAAAATTATGAAGGAAATAGATTTCCTTTGCGGGACTGTCTGTATGGAGTTTGCATGTTCACCCCATGTCTGCGTGGGTTTTCTTTGGATGCTCCAGATTCCTTGCCCCCAGTCCGAAAGATGTACAGGTTTGGTGATAAATTGCCCCTTCGTGTCGCAAGATGTGTAGCTTATGGGAATTCACGAGGTACATAAATGGGGTTAAGAAGACAGGACCTGGTAAGATACTTTGTCAGAGAGTCAGTGCAGGCTGTCCAGAATTCGTCAAGTCTCATTTCCAGTGAGAAAGGCATTACGAATCCCACAGGTGCTGGAGGCAGGAAATCTCATGGAATGTCAAGCCTCCTTAACAAGTTTTTGACCCCAACTTGAATCACGCAGTGAAAGGAAAGAATAAAGCAGGGAGGTTCTTTCCACAGGTGAGTGAAACTAGAACTAGGGGGCATAACCTCAAAATAAGGGGATTTAGGATTGAGTTGAGGAGGAATTGTAGTTGAGGCTACCTCATTTTCAAGGCAAAGACAGATTTTTGAACAGTAAAGGAATTCAGGGTTATGGTGAGCGGGTGGGTAGGTGCAGCCGAATCCATGAAAAGATCAGCCAAGATCTTATTGAATGATGGAGCAGGCTCGAGGGGCCAATTGGCCTACTTCTGTTTCTAGCTCTGATGTTCTTATGTTCTTATAAAACAAATGGATTGGATTTTGTACATCACTGTTGGAGGTGGAAAAATATTGCTTGGGGTGATAGTGGAAAAATATTATACTGTTTACATGGCATTCTTAAACCTATCAATTTAACTGGGGTTTGATAAAACACTATTTACAGCACTGCTAAACTTGCACAGAGTGTGGTGTGTTTTATTAATACCAGTATTTCTAACTGCTGCCCTGATAATACATAAAGGTATCATTGTCTGAAAATTTAATGCATTGGTGTCAAGTTTCTTTTTACGCCATTGTAATTGTGGTATTAACCTGTTAATTCAAAAAGGAAAGGCATAGAACTATAAGAGGTTACAGCACTGCAGAAGGCAATTCAGCCCACCTTGTCCATGCCAACCTGAGGACACTAAGTTTTCCTTTCTAATCCCACCTTCCTGTACCCAACCCATAGCCCTATAGCCCAATATGAAGGGAATAGATTTCCTTTGAGGGACTTGGGTTGTGGAATCCAGGTGCTTTTTAAAAGAGTTTAGAGTCTCTGCCTCCACCACCAACTTGGGCAGCGAACTCCTGACACCCACCATCCTCTGCATAAAAAAAAGTTCTTCCTCATGTCAGCTCTACATCTACTGCCACTTTCTTGAATCTGTGTCCCCTGGTTCTAGAACTCTCCACTAAGGAAACAAGTTTATCCTGTCCACTCTATTTCTTCCTCTCATAATTTTGTACATCTCTATCAAGTAACCCCTCAGTCTTCTTTGTTCCAAGGAGAATAACCTCAACTATCCCACCTTTCCTCATAGCTATGGTAGAAGTTCAGGCTGATACTCTGAGAACAGTTCAGGGAAAGTGCTGCTTTATTGGAGGGTAGTGTCTTTCGAATGAGATGTTAAACCATTAAAGCACCACTCTCTGAGACAGATGTGAAAGATTTCACTGCATTATCCCAACAATATCACCAACAACCTGTCCTGGTCCCCCCCATGCCAACACTGTAGTTAACAAAGCCCACCAAAGTCTCCACTTTCTCAGAAGACTGAGGAAATTTGGCAGGTCAGTTACGACTCTCACCACATTTACAGATGGACCGCAGAAAGCATTCTTTCTGGTTGCATCACAGCTTGGTATGATTCCTGTTCTGTCCAAGAATGCAAGGATTGACAAAAGGTCATGAATATAGCCCAATCCATCACTCAAACCAGCCTCCCATCCATTGACTCTGTCTATACTTTCCGCTGCCTCGACAAAGCAGCCAGCATAATTAAGCACCCTGGACATTCTCCGTTCCACCTTCTTCCTTTGGGAAAAAGATACAAAAGTTTGTTGTCACATACCAGCCAATTCAAGAACAGTTTCTTCCTGGTTGCTGTCAGATTTTTGAATGGACCTACCTTATATTAAGTTGATCTTTCTCTACAGTCTAGCTCTGACTGTAACACTACATTCTGCACTCTCTTATTTCCTTCTCAATGAACGGTATGTTTTGTCTATACAGCACGCAAGAAACAATACTTTTCATTGTATGTTAATACAGGTGACAATAATGAATCAAATCAAATCAAATCAAATCAGATCTAGTCGGAGGAAGGATGTTAGGAAGATACACCAAAATCCTCCAAGGAAGCCCTGACCAGACTCTTCGACCATGTGTAGTAGGGGTCGGATGTCCCCTATCCATCGCAGTGCTGACGCCATTCCAGCAAGATCACCATCATCATCTGGTTGTCTGCAGCATCGCTACTCAGTACAGAAGAGAATGGGGCAACAGTGCCGAAAGAAGATGAATGATCTTCTTCACACATGTCGGGTAAACCTACCTCCCTCGAGGCTCCCGCTGCACCCATTCACACTTCCCTCACACTTCCCTCACACTTCCTTCAGACCCTGCCGGTGATCTCTTATCCAGCCACCTCACGGGTTGCCAACGCCACTTGTGTGCTCTTCTCCCCTCCCCGCTTTACTCCACTGCTCTTGGCTCCCCAGTCATTAATCTTCTCCTCACACAAGCCAGCACACTGCCTCAACCTCAGCTGTGGATCCTGGGGTTAAACATAGCTATAGTGGGAGGATGAAGAAAAGTAAGGAAGTATAGGCGCTTGGCAGGTGCACATGAACCCAGGCACCAGTCGAGATATGTCACCATTGCAATATACTTCTAGTATTTAGCATCAACTTGTCCTCAAAAGACCCTCTATGATGTTGTGTCATAATGAAATGCTCTGTGTACTGCTACACAAACTCAGCGCTTCATCCCAAAGGTGAACCACATGCTACATGGGACTAATTAGCAATCCTTATGTGGCTAATCTCATTTTTGAACATTTAATAATGATTGCAAATGAAACTGTTGCTGATTCTATGTTCTCAATCGTTTCTTTTTGTTTAATGGCATCTATTTATCAAAGGAGACAATGGACTGCACCAATAATCTACATTACTTCCAGATTGAACGTTGCTCTAGCTGTATAGGTTGATTTGCGAGTGGAGGAATAACATTAGTCCAAGGTTGACTGATGTGTTTTCCTTCCTGCGGACTCCCTTTTCTGCTGACTGGTCACTTCCTTTCCCCCATCGAATCCTGACAGTACAGAAGGAGGCCATTCAGCCCATCAAGTCTGTGCTGACTTTCTGACAAAGTATCTTACCCAGGTCCTATCCTCTTAACCCCATTTATGCACCTCGTGAATTCCCCTAACCTACACATTTTGTGGCACTAAGGAGCAATTTATCATGACCAAGCCACCTAACCCACACGTCTTTGGGCTGTGGGAGGAAACCGGAGCACCTGGAGGAAATCCATGCAGACACTGGGAGAATGTGCAAACTCCACATGGACAGTCACTTAAGGCCAGAATTGAACTTGGGTCCCAAGCGTGTGAGGCAGCAGTGCCACCATGCCACCCAAAAATGTTTCTCTGTGGCAGTGGTGGGATTTGTACCCACATCTTCATACACACATATATGGGTCGCACGATGGCACAGTGGTTAGCACTGCTGTCAGGGACCCTGGTTCAATTCCCAGTTTGGGTCACTATTGGTGCGGAATTCTTCCTATGTCTGTGTGGCTTTCCTCTGGATGCTCCAGTTTCCTCCCACAGTCCAAAAGAAGTACTTGTTAGGTGTAGACTGTGCTGAATTCTCCCTCAGTGCACCCAAACAGGCACCAGAGAGTGGCAACTGAGGGATTTTCACAGTAACTTCATTGTGCTGTTAATGTAAGCCTAAACCTACCTGTGACACTAATAAACTTGAAATCGAAACCTCCAAAAAGACTGGAGCCTTAATCCAGCACCAAAGACCACTCGGCCACACAGCCAACCCTCTTCTCTATCCATGCCTTTTCTCACTGCCTGTCCCCAGGCACTCCTCAGAAGCAAGAAATGTCACTTGCATCTGTTCTGATGCAGATCAAATCAATATTCTAACTGTTTGAAACATGTGCACTTTCTCATCTTTGCTAAGAACATCTACGGACATACAAAGTGCATTTACCTGTGCTTCATTTAATGCATATTCTTTTCAATGAATTTTAGTTTGGATGGCAAAAAGAATGAAGTCACAGCTGCGGCTGAACGATTTGTAACAAGCCACCAGCATCAGTCCAACGCGCAGGTTTGTCGCTACCATATTCTTGGAGGCAACAAGCGATGACCTTAAGCTGGGAATAATTTTTTAAAAGAAAGGCTAAATGAATTGAAAAAAAAATCCATTTGGTCATGAAAGCGCTCTGCTAGAAACCGCAGTTTGAGGCACATGGGCTGTCTTTTACAAGGGAATTCTGGCCAACTGTGATTGACAGGGTGTAACCAAACTGATTTTCACAGGGGCAATGAAGACTTGTAGCACAATCGATCACAGTTCAGGTGGAAAGGAAAGTTGGCAGCTAAGCCCAGACCATGCAGAATATGGAAAGCTTCAAGTTTGCAAAGCATAAGATTCGCACAGAATTAGCAATGATACTTTCACAATCGAAAATACAATTACAAATTATGCTTGAAATTACATCGGTTTCCCAAAGCGATGTTACGCTTCAAGTTTTCACTCAGATTTATTTGGATAATTTCAAAAGCAACATCTTCCATGATGTCTCTAATGCTTGTAATAAAACATGTATTTATTTCCCAAAATTAAAAAAAAAATCATTTATGTATTTAAATGCTAATAGTAAAAGACAGCTTTGTGCAATCAGCAGAAACTGTATTATTATAAGATAATAAATATTTTGTTCAGCATCTCATCCTTTACCTATGAGTAATCTGAATTTAAGTCACTGAAAATTACAAAGCAGGATCATATATCAGTTAGTATCCCAGTAACTCAATTTCTTTAACACGTAAAGACTTTTAAACTTTGAAAATTGTACCTTTATTCGAGAGTACACAGGAAATTTGAAGAGCCCTCCTAAACCAGTGAAAACCTGATACATTGTGGAAAGGCTGATGGTAAATGCTGAGCAGCCCAAAATCACAAAGGAAACTTGGAAGAGCTGCCAAAACATTTTTTTTTGCAATTTGTATAGTAGGAAGATGGATTCTGAACCCAGAAAATAATGCTCCCAACAACTTGTAATGAACTTAGAGTAAATTAAATGTTTATTATAAAATGAACAAAAAAAGCAGAATTACATCTAAACACAAAAAATGTTTTCATACAGAAAGCAAACTTTAATGACAGTTCCAAAAGATCTTAACTACTCTTGAAGCAAATCTACTCCTTTTCTGTTCATAACTATCCTTATTCATTTTGAAATCTATAGACTTCCAGCACATTCCAGCGTTTTCTCTTGAGGTACCCCCCAAAACTGGCAACAGCTGGTTCGGACTTTGATTACATTGTTTTCTGCGAGTTCTAATGAGCTAAGCTGCTGTTTACTGGGCAATCTGAGCATCTACCACCACAAGTTAAAGTTTTGTTATTAATCATAAGTAAGGCTTACATTAACATTGCAATGAAGTTATTGTGAAATCTCCCTAGTCACCGCAGTCCAGCATCTGTCTGGGTTAATCCAGCTAAGAAGTCTCACAACTCCAGGTTTAAGTCCAACCAGTTTATTTGATAGTAATCCCACAAGCTTTCAGAAACGGTGTTCCTTTGTCAGGAGTGTGGAAGGTTCTGATTAGAGAAAGGCATATAAAATCACACACAGTTTATAGAATACTGATTAGAATGCAAGTCTTTGCAGCTAACCTGCTATTCAAGTCTTAAAGATGCAGACAATATGAGTGGAGATAGCAAAGACTTGCATTCTAATCAGTATTCTGTAAACTGTGTGTGTCTTTATATGCCTTTCTTTGATCAGAACCTTCCACACACCTGACGAAGGAACACCGCTTCCAAAAGCTTGTGGGATTACAATCAAATAAACTGGTTGGACTTAAACCTGGTGTTGTGAGACTTTTTACTGTGTTTACCCCAGTCCAACGCCGGCATCTCTACATCATTAATCCAGCTAACCAGCATGTCTTTCAGACTGTGGGAGGAAACCGGAGTATCCAGAGGAAACCTACACAGGCATGGGGAGAATGTGCAAACTCCACACAGAGAGTGACCTAAAACGGGAATCGAACGCAGGTGCCTAGCGCTGTAAGGCAGCAGCGCTAACCTCACATGGGCTTCAGTATTTCCTCAAATGTGTTCTTTCCATTTTATCTCTCCATTGTCTCATCCAATGTCTTTAAAAGTGCTTTGTTTTCAGAATTGATTAAATCAATTTCTTTATATTATCTCTCAGGATTTTTCAAAAAAGTAAACTTATCCTACCTTTATACTGCTTATTTACACTTGTTTTTTAACAACCTTTGAACTGAAACGGTCCATTCAAAACTGTCCCTATTATTGTCTGATGTATGATCCTGGTTGAAAATTCTGACCAGAATTTGTCCAATTCTCTTTGGTCATTACCAATGCAAAACTACTTCATACTAATTGTTTAAATTCCTGCAGGCACCATGTTTCTTAGTCCATTTAACAAAATTACAAACATCGACCCCTCCCACCACCCCCACCCCCAGCAGCCTGTTTTCCCGTACATAAGAAATGTGACAATGACATTATCCAAAATAAAGTTTGTAAATTCATGAAATATAGGTGCAGAATTAGGGCATTTGCCCATTAAGATTGCTCCGCCATTCAATAATGGCTGAAATGCTCATCATCCCCATTTTCCTACCTTGTCCCCATAACCCTTCAACCCATTACCAATTAAAAATCTGTCTGCCTCCTCCTTAAATTTACTCACGGTCCCAGCATCCACTGTGCTTTGGGGTAGCAAATTTCACAGGTTCACAATCCTTTGGGAAAAGTAGTAGCTATGGAATCGGAGCGGGCAAGGGGCGGATGACGGTAATGTCTATTGACCTCGGGCAGAAATTTCCAGTCTCGATCAAGCAAGGCTGTAAAGTCCCGCCCCATGTCTTTTAAAACTAGCATTGAAAGGTAATTGAAACTCAAGTTGTGCCCAATAATTTGCACTCGAGTCCCAGCTTGGCTGATTTTCAGTGAGTTATGCACTACTGAAGCCAACAGAAAACTAACCCAGTTTCTGGGCCTAAGCGTGAGGAGGTTTTTATCCAAACTTCAGGATTAAACAGAACATTACTTTGAAGGTGGGAGCATGAATTTGTCAGGAGTTTTCAATGACCAAATTTCGATATTCTTAGAACTTGAAAGAATATTTTCTGACTGTTGTATTGCTTTTAAAAATGGTTTCTATTTCCTCAGGTTGCCGATCAGTTGAGACATTGTAAGAGACAAAGATGTTGAGAGAATATTAAAGGCAGCTGGTTGGAAAAGTTCAGGTGAAGGATAGCATGGTTGAAATGACACACCTATGAGTTCAATGCAAAACCAAAATACCATCAATGAAAATGATTGACCAGAGTTAGCGTTGCAGTTTAAACCTTTAACAGACACTTGCTTCAGCATAGAACAGATGCTCAACTGTGCAGAAGATTGTACAAGTAATCAGAAAAAGCAATCTTGTTTAAAATGAATATTATTGACCTCTGGCTTGTTGAGGAGAAGGAACTAATGGAAACTTTCATGGCCTTAGCACATCCACTATTTCTTTGCTGCTAATAAAGTACTTCATAAGTGTGGTGACAGGAGATCATAGCAGCTCAATTACGCACAAAGCAGCCAGCATAATCAAGGACCCCACGTACCCTGGGTGTACTTCCCCCCTTTCACCTTCTTCCATCGAGAAAAGACACAGAAGTCTGAGGTCATGTACCAACTGACTCAAGAACAGCTTCTTCACTGCTGCCATCAGACTTTTGAATGGATCTGATTTGCATTCAGTTGATCTTTCTCTGTAACTCGACATTCTGCACTTTCTCCTTTCCTTCTCTATGTATGGTATGCTTTGTTTGCATAGCGTGCAATAAATAATATTTTTCAATGCACACTCATACATGTGACAATAATAAATCAAATCATTTCAAATCAAATTTAAAAGGAAAGAATTGAAGGGCTAAGGAGAAGCACAAGAATGTAATGTGAATTGGATAGCTCTTTCAAAGAACCAGCACAGATACACTGGCCTCTTTCTGTTCTGTTAAATTCAGTGAAAGTTTTGCATTGCACCAGATTCCTTCTACCAGGATGTGTAAGATCCATACAGACAGGAGCCTAGCAATGATAACCTCGCTATGACTGTAACACTACATTCTGCACTCTCTCCCTTCCTTTTCTATGAACAGCATGCTTTCTCTGTATAGTGCGCAAGAAGTAATACTTTTCACTGTATGCTAATACATGTGATGATAATGGACCAAAATAAAAAAAAATAAAAATCACAGCAAGATTCCACATGCTGCTATGAGATACTGATTGGCTAGTTTATCCTTCATGAAGTTGATTGAGGGACAAATATTGAGCAGGATGTGGAAATGGACTCCACTGTTCCTCTTCAAAACAGAGTATTTAAAACAGGTCCACACCAAATATGAGCACAACTTTCATTCTCATGGATGCGAATTGGGCTTAAGATCACCCCATTGTATAAATGTCTGTTATTCATTCTAGGGATGTGGGCTTTGCTACCGAGGTCAGCATTATTGCCCATCCCTAAACACCCTTGAGAAGATGGTCGTGAGCTGCATTCTTGAGCAACTTGGTGTAGGTATACCCCACTGTGCTGTGGAGAGAATTTCAGAATGTTGACCCAGTGACAGTGAAGGAATGGCCGATGTATTTCCAAGTCAGGATGATGAGTGCCTGGAGGACAACTTCCAGGTGGTGATGTTCCAGGAATCTGCTGTCCTTATCCTTCTATACGGTAGTGGTTGTGGTTTGGAAGATGCTGTCTGAGACGTCATTGCTGTTGAGGATGAAAATGTACTTCATGGCCAAACTTTGATAAATTGAACTCATGCCTGTTTTACATCCGAGTGAAATATGATTATTCCCAAAGCGTGCATTTCTTCTGTGTAAGTTGAATGAGGTGGAAGCTCAAATTGAATTGGTGGAGAAATGAGACAGATTGGGTGGTTGGGTCAGAGGTACAAAATGGGACAATCAAACTGGTCTCATAACTGATGATTTTGCATTTGAGCAGGGCAGCAGAGATCAATGGCTTTTCTTACAGGTGGTACAATGTCACAGAGGTTAGTGCTGCTGCTTCACAGTGTCAGGAGCGTGGGGTCCATTCCCGGCTTTGGTCACTGTCTGTGTGAAGTTTGCACATTCTCCCCATGTCTGTGTGGGTTTCCTCAGGGTGCTCTGATTTCATCCCACAATCTGAAAGACGTGCTGATTAGGTGCATTGATTTAAGTGGTTCTGGACTGTGGCGACTAGGGGAATTTCACAGTAATGTCATTGCAGTGTTACTATAAGTCTTATTTGCGACTAATAAATTAACTTTATCTTTATTAAGTAAACTTTAACTTAGAATGGGACAATTAGATGCATTCCATGGGACCTCAAGGATCACATAGAAATACAGAAATTAAATAAAGGAACAGGCCATTCCTTCTTTTATAGAATCTGATTCCATGTCAGATTCGAGTTTGCTCCACCATTCATTTTGATCATAGCTAATGATCAAATTCAATAACCTGATCCCCCCTTCCTCCCAGAATCCTTGATCCCTTTAGCCCCAAGGGCTATATCTAATTTCTTCTTGAAATCAGACAATGTTTTGGCCCCAACTATATAATTCCACACATTCACCGCCCTCTGGGTAAAGAAATTTCTTCTCACCTCAGTCCAAAAAGGTTTATCCCTTATTCTCAAACTATGACACTTAGTTTGGATTCCGCCACCATTGGGAATATTCTTTTTGAATCTACCCACATATCAAGTTTATATCCATAATCCCAATCATTGCAGCTATATCTCAATATGCATGACCAAAACAATGAAGAGGGATTAGAAGAATAAATTTTCTTTTAGCAGTTTAATGAACACAACCAATACAGATTTAAGAATTCATGTTGCTTTGGGCAAAACCAGCTATAATGAGAATGCAGTCAATATAGTGCATTTGAATTGTCAGGAAACATTCAGTAAGTTTGTGCTCAGACATGGAGTCAGATTCTATTAAATGCTGACAACATATAGCTCTATTTCCCCACCATAAGCCTTAACCCTCCATCTCCTCTGTAAACTTCAGACTGCTTCCTCAAGTCCCAGTCTTGGTTAAGCCACAATTTCCTCCAGATAGGCTAAACCACATCTATCATCTTCAGCCATAAGCTCTGGACCCTCAGCACTTACATAGAAACATAGAAAATAGGTGCAGGAGAAGGCCATTCAGCCCTTTGAGCTGGCACCACCATTCAATGTGATCATGGCTGATCATGTACTTTCATTGTCCCATTCCCGCTTTCTCTCCATCCCCTTTGATCCCTTCAGCCACAAGGGCCATGTCCAGCCCCCTCTTGGGCACCTCTAACAAACTGACCCCAACTGCTTTCTATGGTAGAGAATTTCACAGGTTCACAACTCTCTGAGCGAAGAAGTTTGTCTTCATCTCAGTCCTAAATAGCTTACCCCTTATTCTTAGGCTGTGACCCCAGTTCTGGACTTGCCCAATATTGGGGATATTCTTCCTGCATCTAGCCTGCCCTGTCTCAGGATTTTATATGTTTCCATGAGATCCCCCCTCATTCTTCTAAATTCCAGTCAGTACAAGCCCAGTTGATCCATTCTTTCTTCATACGTCAACCCTGCCATTCCAGGAATCAGTCTGGTTATTGGGCATAACTTTGTTGGAGTGGAAATTAGCATTGCATTGCCCGATTACTGATTTGAAATATTTTATAAGCCTGCCTTGCCCAACCTTCTGTCTCCGGCTGGGTGAGTTCCAATCAGGGTAGCAGCCCCTGGGGCTCGGGGTTAAAGTGCAGGAGAGGTGAATTGAAGAAGGACACACATATCTTGTTTTACAACCCTTGCCTTGGGGATGCGGGTTGGGAATCAGGGGGTGATTCCTTAGGTGTTGGGCTAGAAAGGAAGGGCTTGCTGGGTTAGGGGTGTGGGATGGGTCAGGCCTGCAATGGACAGGGCAGGGTGAGACGGGGAGGGGGTGGTGATGGAGGAGGTGAGTATTGTGTCAGGTTAATCCCACTGAGAGTGGAATGGGGAATGCCATGGGAAATATAGTTGGAGGATGAAGGGAGCTACATGGGGGAGTTATTCAGGAAATGGAGTAGACCCCTGGGGGGGTAGGGGGAAGGAAGGAGTGGGATAGTGTGGGGTGCAGACAGGGCATTTATAATAGTTGCTCAGAAGTTAGTAGAGGTTTTAACTGTTTTTACTTGTTCCGGATAACTATTATCCTCTATAGTCACTGCCTCAGGCTGAACCATTCTGATCACAGCATTGCAATGAGCCGAGAACTGAGTTTGAAGCACCAAGTTATCTCCTGCACACAGACTGCCCACGTCCATCTCTGTGATATCACCCACCCACCACCCTCGTTCCAAAGTTTAAAGAATAATCATAAAGAATGGAAAAGTATCGCCAAAAGTTTTTAATATATTCACTGTTATAGCAATGGCTGTACATCTTTATTTATTTATTTTTGTTCAGTAATCGGATGCAGCACCATTGGGAAGGCCAGTAATTGTCACCCACACCTAACTCCTTCATTAGAGGAGCTGGTGAAGATTCTTCTTGAACACTTGTAGCCCATCCAGTGTCGGTCTCCCACTTCTTAACTTTGACACAGGGTCGTAGAATCCCAACAGTGCAGAAGGAGGCCATTCAGTCCATCGAGTCTGTACCAACCACAATCCCACCCAGGCCCCATCCCCACAACCCCATGCATTTACCATGCTAATCCCCAGACACTAGGGTCAACTTCGCATCACCAATCCATCTAACCCACACATCTTTGGACTGTGGGAGGAAACCAGAGCACACGGAGGAAACCCACGCAAACTTGAGGTGAATGCACAAACTCCACACAGACAATGACCCAAGGCCAGAATTGAACCTGGGACCCTGGATCATCTGGACTCAGAACATCACCTCTTTTCTCTCCTTGCAGATGCTGCCAGGCCTGTTGAGATTTTCCAGCGTTTTCTCTTTTACCCCAGAGGCTTTTTCCATCACCTTTTAATGAAACAAAGTGGCTTGGAATGCCATTTCAGAGGGTAGTTACAAGTCAACCAGATTACTCTGAGCCTGGAGTCACATTTAAGTTTCAGTTTATTTATTAGTGTCACAAGTAGGCTACATTCACAATGCATTGAAGTTACTGTGAAAACCTCCTTGATGCCACAGTCTGGTGCCTGGTCGGGTAAACTGAGAGAGAATTTTGCATGGCAAATGCATCTAACCAGTACATTTTTCAGACAGTGGGAGGAAACTGGAGTACACGGAGAAAACCCATGCAGACATGGGGAGAACATAAAGACAGTGACCCATGCCGGGAATTGAATCTGGGTCTCTGCTGCTATGAGATAGCAGTGCCAACCATTGTGCAACCGCGCCGCCCACATGTAGATCAGACCTGGGACGGATGACACACTTCTGTCTCTCAAAGGTATTCATGAACTAGATGCGTTTTTACAACAATCCGGTCGTTTGATGGGACTTGAGAATTTTATTCCAGATTTATTAATTAAATTTAAATTCCCAAATTTCCTATGGTGGGATTTAAAACCATATTCTAAAGTATGAGTCACAGCTTCCAACAATATGTTTCTGCTCCTCCTTAGAAAACCTCCTGCATGGGAACGTGTGACGACAAAATTTAGATACATCAGTAGACAGGGAATAGAGGAATACCAACTGTGTAGAGGCAAGAGGTCTTTAGTTGAAAAAGGTATCATGTGCCGGTATAGGTTTGGTGGACCGAAGAGCCTGTTCCTGTGCTCTATTGTTCTTTGCTATTAAATGTCAAATTGGCTCAATTGTTAACATGGTGGCACAGTGGTTAGCACTGCTGTCTCACAGCATCAGGGACCTCGGTTCCATCCCTGGCTTGGGTGACTATGTGGAGTTTGTACATTCTTCCCATGTCTGCATGCGTTTCTTCCGGATGCTCCCATTTCCTCCCACAGTCCAAAGAGGTGTGGGTTCAGTGGATTGGCCGTGCTAAATTGACCCTTAACATCAGGGGGGGCTAGCTAGGGGGGAGGGTTGGGGGGTTGGTGGAGGTTATGGGGATAAGATTTGGGTGAGATTGTTGCCGGTGCAGACTTGATCGGCTCAATGGCATCCTTCGCAGCCACTGGCTCAAAATCCTGCAATTCTCTCCCTAACGGCGTTGTGGGCCAACCCACAGCACATGGACTGCAGCGATTTAAGAAGGCAGCTCACCATCACCCTCTCAAGGGCAACAAGAGATGAGCAATAAATGATGACCAGCCAGCGATTCCTATGTCCCGTGAATGAATTTTAAAAAATGCTTGAGGCAGGAAATGATCCATCAGTAACAGATTTTTTCTCTCCAGTCACACTAGAACTCAACAGTCATCATCGAGTGATGCCAATAAATGTTATTTGATGATGTAATGGTGGTTGAGGGGCGAGGGATTGAGGTCCCTTGTGAAAATTTTCCATGCTCCTGCTCCCTTACACGGTTGGCTGTGGTCTGCTAAACTCGAAATCTAAAATCTATTTTTAGAGACTGATGCATAAAATTATGTGGAGGCTGATAATACAAATCATTGTTGCAAAAAATAATCAACTTGATCTTAATTACTTACCTTTTAGCAGCAATGGACCACTGATGCAAACAGCAGGGCACAGGAATTCATTAGTGAAGCTTCTGTCAAAATGTAAAATATCAAAGTGAATCACTTTGATTCGTTGCCTGAGTGGGCAATTTTCTGGATAATAACATTGATTGCCTTCTGTGGGTGGTATTCCAACCTCCTCCAATCCAGCTTTCCATCTATCAGCCTAAATAATTGTGAACTTATCAAAAACTCCACTGTGTGTACACAAAGTGGCATCAAGTCTATCCACCCATCCCCCCGTGCCTACATTGTCTACACAGGTACAACAGTTGTTTTTTTAAATTCAGACATAGAACATGGGTATTGCTGGCTGGTCAGCACTTTCTGCCCACCCCTAGTTGCCCTTGGAGGGCAGTTGAGAGTCAACTACATTGCTGTGGCTCTGGAGTCAAACATAGGCCAGACCACGTAAGAGTGGCAGATTTCCTTCCCTAAAGGAAATTAGTGAACCTGATGAATTTTTCTGACAATCGACAATGGTTTCGCGTTCATCAGTAGATTCGTAATTCCAGAAATTTTTTATTGAATTCGAATTCCACCAACTGCTGTAGTGGGATGCGAGCCGGTCTCCCCAGATCATTGCTGAGTTTCTGGATTAATAGTCTAGTGATAAGACCACTCTGCCATCACTGACCCCTTTGAAGGGGATCAAAGAATTTGGGAGGAAGGTGAGGGTCAGACTATTGAGCTGAATGATCAGCTGCGATTGGAATGAATGGTGGAGCAGACTCAAAAGTCCCAATGGCTGACTCCTGCTCCTATTCGTTATACAAAGAACAAAGAAAATTACAGCACAGGAACAGGCCTTTCGGTCCTTCAAGCCTGCACCAACTATGCTGCCCGACTGAACTAAAACTCCGTATCCTTTTGGGGAACATATCCCTCTATTCCCATCCTATTCATGTATTTGTCCACTAGTCACTATTGTATCTGCTTCCACTACCTGCCCCGGCAGTGAATTCCAGGCACCCACCACTTCTGTGTAAAAAACTGGCCTTGTATATCTCCTTTAAACATTTCCCCTCGCACCTTAAACCTGTGACCCCAGTAATTGATTCTTCCATCCTGGGAAGAGCCTTCTGTCTATCCACTCTGTCCATGCCCCTCATAATCTTGTAGATTTCTATCAGATTGCTTCTCAACCTCCATCATTCCAGTGAGAACAAATCAAGTTTCTCCAACCTCTTCTCAGCTAATGCCCTCCATGCCAGGCAACATCCTGGTAAATCTTTTCAGTCTCCTTTTATGTTTCTGTGTCTTCCTGCCTGGCAATGCCTCAGTATTAAAATCCCCATCCTTACATTCAAATCCCTCCCTGATCTCACTCCTCCTTCTTGCTGTAATTTCCTCCAGCCCTGCAACATTCAAAATCTCGATCACCATTATCTTTTCGATGAGATGGTAAACTGAAGACTTGCTACTCTCGTTAAAGGTCCTATATGGCACTATTTCAAAAAAAGAGCAGGAGAGTTCTTGCTGTTGTCTTGCCGAATATTTTTCCCTCAAAGCAACATCATCAAAAACAGATTGTTCGGCTATTATCACACTGTTGATTTTGGGACCTCGAGTGTACGAACTGGCTTCCATTATAACATTGGTTACACTTCAACAGTACTTCATTGGCTGTAATTGCACTGTTACAGATTCTGAAATTGTGAAAAGTGCCCAATCAGTACAAGTCCATGCTTCCTAATGAAGAACAATGTCAGCAGCTAAATTGCAATCTATGAGCTCCCACATACAGCATGAGAAGAGTGGCACAATAATCTGTTTTAGTGATTTTAGTTGAGAGGCCACTATTGGCCAGGGTAACAACCCTTTGAAATGCCAGTGGCACTTTAGTTAACACTGCTGTCTCATATTGCCCCCCTTACCTTGAACTTGTGACCCTTGTGTTTGTCATTTCTGACCTGGGAGAAAGCTTCCAACTCTTCACCCTATCTATGCCCTTCATAATTTTATAAATGTCTATTAGTTCACCCTCGCCCTCCTTCTTTCCAGGGAGAACAACCCTAGTTTAGTCAATCTCACCTCATAACTAATACCCTCCATCCCAGACAACATCCTGGTAAACCTTTTCTGCACTCTCTCCAAAGCCTTCATGCCCTTCTGATAGTGTGGCGACCAGAACTGGATGCAATATTCCAAATGTGGCTTAACCAATGTTCTATATAACTGCAGCATTATATGCCAACTTCTATACTCTATGCCCTGTCCAATAAAGGCAAACATGCCACATGCCTTCTTCACTACCTTTCCACCTATGCTACCACCTTTGAAGATCTGTGGACTTGCACACCCAGATCCCTCTGTGTGTCTATACTCCTCTTGATTCTGCCATTTATTGCATAGCTCCCCCCTGCATTACATAAGAACATAAGAAATAGGAGTAGGAGTAGGTCATCTAGCCCTTCGAGCCTGCCCCGCCATTCAATAAGATCATGGCTGATCTGAAGTGGCTCAGTTCCATTTTCCCGCTTTCTCCCCATAACCCTTAATCCCCTTGCCTACCAAAAACCTATCTACCTGCGTCTTAAATATATTTAGCGAGGTAGCCTCCACCACTTCAAGGGGCAGAGAATTCCACAGATTCACCACCCTTTGAGTGAAGAAGTTCCTCCTCAACTCTGTTCTAAACTGTCCCCCCCTTATCTTGAGGCTGTGCCCTCTAGTCCTGCTGTCCTTTCTGAGTGGCAAGAACCTCTCCACCTCTACCCTATCCATCCCTTTCATCATCTTATACGTCTCAATAAGATCCCCCCTCATCCTTCTAAACTCTAACGAGTACAAGCCCAGTCTATTCAGCCTCTCCTTATAGCTCAACCCCCTCAACTCCGGTATCAGCCTGGTGAACCTCCTCTGCACTGCCTCCAAGGCCAAAATATCCTTGCGCAAGTGCGGCGACCAAAACTGCACACAGTACTCCAGCTGCGGCTTCACCAGTGCCCTGTACAGTTGCAGCAAGACCTCCCTACTTTTATATTCAATCCCCCTCGCTATGAAGGCCAGCATCCCATTTGCCTTCCTGACCACCTGCTGCACCTGTAGGCTGGGTTTTTGCAACTCATGCACAAGGACCCCCAGGTCCCTCTGCACCGTAGCATGCTGCAGCTTTTCGCCCTGTAAGTAGTAGTCCTTCCTACTATTATTCCTACCAAAGTGGATAACCTCACACTTGCCAACATTGTATTCCATCTGCCAGGTCCTCGCCCACTTGCTCAGCCTATCTAGATCCCTCTGCAGACTTTCTACACCCTCTGCACAATTTGCTGTTCCACTTACCTTTGTGTCATCAGCAAATTTTGACATCTGACACTCGGCTTCCTCCTCCAAATCATCTATATAAATGGTAAATAGCTGAGGCCCCAGCACCGATCCCTGGGCAAATGCATCACTTCGCATTTATCACGATTAAATTCCACCTGCCATCCCTCCGCCCATTTTTCCAGCCTATCTATATCCTATTGTATTCTTTGACAATGTTCATCATTACCCGGAAATCCAGCAATCTTTGCTGCTGACCCCTCCAACCACAGGAGTCCCTTTCTCTCTGTATATGTCACCTTACTGAATTTCTTTCATCATTTTAAACACTGTGATCATATCTCAATCTTTACAAATCATGGGAATATAAACCAAGTTTATTCAGCCTGAACTCACAGTATAAATTTATTTTCTGATACAGACCTGAGAGCTCATTGTTTGAAAACTGAATCCATGAAAGGGAAAAGGGGAAACTTTCCAATTCTCCATGAATTTGCACAGTGACATTATCTGACTGTCACATTTTTCTTCAGTTTAATCTTTAATCTCGGATTTCACTCTGTGTTTCATTCATCACATCTCTGACCATGGTGTGTAACTTATTAACAATTTGTTGAAACTTTTCCCAGTGACCGATATCCCGACTGTGATTCAATTAAATGAAAGGTCATGATCAGTGAAAATCATATTCACTTCTACCTATGGTCTGTCAATAACAATGTGCAGACAGCTGGATTTTGTAAGTGCTTTGGAAGTGAGCAGAAGTGTATTAAAGGCCACCTTTCAGAAAGGTCTCTTCAAATTCTGATGCCTTTAAGCTCTGCTTTAATATTCAAAATGAGGCTGAAGTGAGAAGGGGTTGCTCACCTCCTGTTCAGTTCCTTGACGAGCTTGTTATTGAACATTTGACAAGCCCCATCAGGGCTGTTGTCTGCATTTGCTGCTTGCGCCCTGCAGACAGCTCTTGACCCCTGCTCATGCTTGGTACCACTAATCGGACTTCAAGCTCATCGCTGGTTCAATTACATCACCAACATTTGAAAATAAGGTCATGTAAGTGGCACAATGTGGCATGATGTGAGCTCCCAGGAATACGGACAGTTTTTTATTCGTTCGTAGGATGCAGGTATCACTGACAAGGCCAGCATTTATTGCCCAGCCTTAAATTCCAATAAACACACCAACAAGAGAAGACCATTTACCCTTTGAACTTGTTCTGCCATTCATTGGGATCATGACTGTGCTGCGATCTAACTCCATACTGGTTAATTTCCCAACTAATCAGTACTCTTTTCTCCTGTAGTATAGATTGTGATCATTTAAAAATTGACAGTGTTTGTCCTGATGAGTCCAAAACTAAAAACTTTGGCAGCATGTCTCTCATTTCACCTTTGAATAACAAAAATGTATTCACAGAATCACAGAATCCGACAGTGCAGAAGAGGCCCTTTGGTCCATCGAGTCTGCACCAAAGCATGACCTGCCCACTTAATCCCACTTGCCGGCATTTAACCCATAGCCTTGAATGTCATGGTGTGCCAAGGAATCATCCAGGTACTTTTTAAAGGATGTAAAGCATCCCGCCGCCACCACCCTCCCAGGCAGTCCATCCTAGACTATCATTACCCTCTGAACAAAAGAATTTCCTGAAATCCCCCCAAACCTCCCACCCTCACTTTTAACTTGTGTCCCCTCATAACTGACCCTTCAACTAAGGGGAACAGCTGCTCCCTATCCACACCCTCATAATCTTGAACACCTTAATCAGGTCATTCCTATTCTTCTCTGCTCCAGAGAAAACAATGCAAGCCTATCTAATCTCACTTTCTAACTTAAATATTCTATCCCGGGCAACATCCTGGTAAATCTCCTCTGCAACCCTCCAGTGCATTCACGTCCTTCCTATAATGTGGCGACCAGAACAGCACACAGCATTCCAGCTGTGGCCTCACCAAAGTTCTATACAATTGCAGCATGACCTCTCTGCTTCTGTAATCTTTACCCCGATTGATAAAGGTGAGTGTGCCATATGCCTTTTTCACCACCTGATTAACCTTTCCACCTTTAGCGATCTATGATAAACAGTTCTTCAGAACTTCCTCATATCAGACCTTTCATTGTACACTACCTTTTATTAATCTTAGATTTGAAATTTACAATTGATCTAACGTCTAGTACCATTTGAGTTCAAAACTGCGACACATTGAATAGCCTGAAAAGTTAAAATCTTCCTTGTGAAATAGATAAAGAAATACCATGTCATTTTTTAAATGTTGCAAAGTCACTTTAGCTTCATTATTGTTTGGACACATTTTGGTCCGATATGTGCATGATACCCAGCATTATGAAAGCTAAGGAGTTCGGCATAATGCCCAGAAGAATAGCTGCTATGTGAACTAAATTAAATTCCTATAACTTTGTTATTCTGTGGAGTTTTTATATCTGGAAACATTGGTGACACTTACCAAGCTCCCATCAATTCCTTTTTTCTTATCAAATGCTGGCTGAAATGGCATTGATTTGATTTGATTTGATTTATTATTGTCACATGTATTAACGTACAGTGAAAATTATTGATTCTTGCACGCTATTCAGGCAAAGCAATCCGTTCATAGAGAAGGGAACGAGAAAGTGCAGAATGTAGTGTTACAGTCATGGCTAGGGTGTAGAGAAAGATTTGATTTGATTTGATTTGATTTATTATTGTCACATGTATTAGCATACAGTGAAAAATACGATTTCTTGCACACCATACAGACAAAGCATACTGTTCATAGAAAAGGAAACGAGAGAGTGCAGAATGTAATATTACAGTCATAACTCGGGTGCAGAGAAAGATCAACTTAATGCAAAGTAAGTCCATTTAAAAGTCTGAAACAGCAGGGAAGAAGCTGTTCTTGAGTCAGTTGGTACGTGACCTCAGACTTTGGTATCTTTTTCCCAAGAGAAGAAGGTAAAAAAGAGAATGTCCGGGATGTGTGGGGTCCTTAATTATGCTGGCTGCTTTGTCGAGGCAGCGGGAAGTGTAGACAGAGTCAATGGATGGGAGGCTGGTTTGCATGATAAATTGGGCTACATTCACAACTTTTGTAGTTTCTTGCAGTGCTGGGCAGAGCAGGAGTCATACCAAGCTGTGATGCAACCAGAAAGAATGCTTTCTTTGGTGCATCTGTAAAAGTTGGTGACAGTTGTAGCTGACATGCCAAGTTGCCTTCATCTTCTGAGAAAGTAGAGGTGTTTAACTACAGTGTCGGTGTGGAGGGACTATATGGCATATGGTGCAGATTGTTGGTGATTTGGACACCTGAAGGGTTCTCGACCCTTTCGACTTTGTCCCCTTGATGTAGACAGGGGCATGTCCTCCTCCACGCTTGCTGAGGTCGATGACAATCTCCTTTGTTTTATTGCCAAGATTCTTGCAGTTTTGGACCCATACCAAATTGTGATACAACCAAAAAGAATGGTGTACCTGTAGAAGCTGGTGAAAGTTGGTGAGAGTTGTCGCAGCAAATTTTATTAGTCTCCTCACAATGTGTGGGTGTGCTAATAGCAATTGTCACCACATTTGAAGCAGTTTAATAGATACATAAAGCCGGGGAAAAAGATGAATCAAAGTTGGTCTTGTGAAGAAAAATTATTGTTTATACCTCATAAGAAGACACAAGAGATTGGAATGAACGTGAATGGTTTATAACTGCGTCCCTGGTTACACAGATAGTGATACATATATACGCAGCCTGTCCCTGACGTTTCAGCAGTGTGTTGGGGTGATTATCTGAATAAAGTCATTCTCCATTTCATGAGCTGAGTCACTGTGTTACTCGAACTTGGTCACGTTCCCTTTTTGATCTTGTTCATTGCTTGAAGTGAGGATGTCGATGTTCACCAGGGAAACATAGGAACAAGACAAACATTGGCTATTTGGCCCTTTGGGTCCATTCCATGATTTAACAGTATCATAGTTGATCAGATGAACGGACATTCAACCTCAGCACCATATTGCTGCACAACCTCTATAGCTCTTGAAGTCATTAGTATCCAGAAATCGATCGACCTCTGCTTTGAACATATTCAGTGACCAATCTTTTACAGTCACCTGAGATAGAGAGTTCCAGAGATTCATCACCCTCTGGGTGAAGAAATTCCTCCTGATCTCAATCCTAAATGGCTTGCCCCTTCATCTAAGATTGTGCCCCCCTGGTTCCAGACACTCCAACCAAGGGAAACATCCTTCCTGCATTGATTCTGTTGAGCTTCCATTCACCTCAATGAGAACACACCACAGACTCAAGCTCTCCATGGAAGGTTTTCTTTGGTGAGCAAGTGTTAGGCACTCGACATGACCAGCATGACTTGGTTCTTAACACCTCATAGGAAGACATAAGAGATTGGAATGAACATGAATGGTTTAGAACTGTTTCACTGGTTACGCAGGTAGTGACACATATATACGAAGCCTGTCCCTGAGGTTTCAGCAGTGTCTTGGGGTGATCACCCAAATAAAATCATTCTCCCAGTGTCCCAATATGTTGTGGCTGAAGATCAGTGTCTGGTATTTTGTCCAACCATATTGAATCTTTTAATAACAGTTTAAAGTTTAAGGTTTATTTATTAGTGTCACAGGTAGGCTTACATTAACACCGCAATGAAGTTAATGTGAACATCCCCTAATCGCCACACTCCGGCGCCTGTTGGGTACACTGAAGGAGAATTTAGCAGTGAAAGTGGTTGGGCTTCTTGACATGACACAGTGGTACACAGAGCAAGTCTCCCATGCATTCAGCAGAGTGGGCAGAATGATTTCATAGAATCATTGAATCCCTGCAGTGCAGAAGTCTGCAATGACTCTCTGACAGAATATCTCACCCAAGCACTTCCCCGCTGTATCCCCAGAATTCCAGGTTCTTACCATGGGTAATCCCATCTAACCGGCACCTCTTGTGACACTAAGGTTCAATTTAGCATGGCCAACCCACCCAACCTGCACATCTTTGGACTGTGGGAGGAAACCCATGCAGACAGGGGAGAATGTGCAAACTCGACACAGACAACCACCAAAGGCCAGAATTGAATCTGGGTCACTGAAGCTGCGAACCATGCTAACCATTGTACCACCATGCAGGCCTGCTTTAAAATGGCAGATTGGTGGTTAGAGGCATGGATTCTCCTCAATTATTTTTAAACTTTCTGGGAGGTGGGGCAGAATGAACTTCGAGTCATAGAATGACACAACAATGCAAGAGGCAATACATCCCATCAGATCTGTGCCTGCTTTTTAATCCAATTAATTCCCCTTATTACCAATGTTGAACTGTATAAGGTGGTTATGTTTTAAAATGTCTCTTTTAATTAGAAGTAAAATATTCTTGTTAAGAGAAGCGGTGATCGATTTAACTCTGTCCTGATATGGTCTCATGTAATCTGGTCACCATGGGAAAAGCAACTGAAACGAAAATCTATTGAAAGTCATGTTTTCACACCTAAACGTGAGAAAAGAAATAACTTTAGACAAAAATGCTGGAATTTTACCGCCTTGCCAGCCCGAGGCTCACAAGATCCTGATGAGGCCATTGGAGAATTCAGTTCTGCGCACCTCGCCTGCCGCAATTACAGCCAGATCTGGCCAGAGACAGAGTGAAAAAGGAATAATTGCTTTGTGAATAAGCTGCTGTGAAGAACAGAGTGAATTACTTCTGTTTTAACAACTTTGCAGAATTCTTGGTAATGTTGATTTTCAGTTTAAAAGGAAGGGAACAGGATTGTTTGGATTTTTTTTTATATTTAGGAAATGAAGGGTCACTGAGGTGGGTTGGGGGAAAGTCAGTCCTGGGATATTTGAACTGCTGGAACAATTTTCAAAGGACACTGGATGATTTGATCTGATATGACAGGCAGAAGCGAGCCTGCTGCCAAGCTGGAGGTATCTATGGATTTAATCGGGAAATTGCTGCATATGTACCAGAAACTTGGCATATTTTGTTTGAGTTAATTAGCTAATGCGAAAGCAACTTTTATTTAGTTTGGTGCATTATTAAGTAGTGTTGAACTTAAGTTGACTTTAATTCATTACAGAAACCACCTCAAAACATGAAATCTTGCCCTTGGTTCATTTCCATTCGCTGGGAAAAGCATCTTTTTCAAAAAGGTTGTCGCTCCCTGCAGGGTCCATAGCACCCTCTTTCTGCATAACCCTACAAATTCTTCCCTCTGAGTATTCACCAATTCCGTCTTTGGAAGTTAATATTAAATCTGCTTCCAGCCCCCTTTTAAATAGAGAATTCCAGATCCCAACAACTAAATGTACAAAATGTTTCCAAATGTTGCCTCTGGTTCTCTAACCAATCACCATAAAACTGTCCTCTGGTTATCGACCCTTTTGCACTTGAAGTAATTTCTCCTTATTTACTCTGTCAACACCATTCATTACTAAAAACATGCTTATTAAACCTCATCTTATTCCACTCAAAGAACAAACCTCAGCTTCTCCAGTCTCCTCATGTCACTAAGGTCTTCCATGAAATCATTCTGATAAATTTCCTCTGAACTATCTCCAAGATTTTATTTATTTACTTATTATTGTCGAAATAGGCTTACATTAACACTGCAATGAAGTTATGGTGAAAATCCCCCAGTTGCCACACTCTGGCACCTGTCTGGGTACACTGAGGGAGAATGGCCAATGAACCTAACCAGCAGATCTCTCGGACTGTGGAGGAAACTGGAGCACCTGGAAAAAAAACATGCAGATACTGGGAGAACATACAAACTGCACACAGACAGTGATCCAAGCCAGGAATCAAACCCTAGCACTGTGAAGCTGCAGTGCTCTCCACTGTGCTACAGTACCACCCAGCTTCATCATTCTTTGAAATGTTTTATTCCCATAATTGAGCACAATGCTCCAGCTGAGATGTAACTTGTAAGTTTTTTCAAAGGTTTAGCACAATTTCCTTATTTTTTTCCTCTACAAAATTGGATACAAAATTGGCTTGATGACAGAAGACAGAGGGAGGTTGTAGAGGCTTGTTTATCAAAGTGCAGGGATCAGTGCTGAGTCCACTATTATTTGTCATTGATATTAATAGTTTTGATGATAAGTTAGTAGGCATGGTTAGTAAGTTTGCAGATAACACCAAGATTGGTGGCATATTGAACAGTGAAAAAGGTTGTCTAGGATTGCAATGCAGTCTTGATCAATTGGGCCAGTGGGTTGCCGATGGAGTTTAATTTGGATAAATGCGAGGTGATGAATTTTGGTAGCTCAGATGAGGGCAGGATTTGCTCAGTTAATGGTAGGGCATTGGGGAGAATTATAGGATAAAGAAATCCAGGGGTACAGGTTCACAGCTCCTTGAAAGTGGAGTCACAGGTTGACAGAGTGGTGAAGAAGGCATATGGGATGCTTGGTTTCATTGGTTAGACATTGAGTACAGGAGTTGGGACATCTTAAAATTGTACAAGACATTGGTAAGGTCACACTTGCAATACTGTGTACAGTCCTGGTCACCCTATTATAGAAAGGATATGATTAAACTAGAAAGAGTGCAGAAAAGATTTACTAGGATGCTGGCAGGACTTGGGTTATAAGGTGAAGCTGGATAGACTGGGACTTTTTTCTCTGGAGCATAGGAAGCTGAGAGCTAACCTTACAGAGGTCTATAAAATAATGAGGGGTACAGATTAGCTAGATAGTCAATATCTTTTCACAAAGGTAGGGGAGTCTAAAACTAGAGGGCATAGGTTTAAGGTGAGAGGGTAGGGATACAAAAGTGCCCAGAGGGGCAATTTTTTCACACAGAGGGTGGTGAGTGTCTGGAAAAAGTGGCAGTAGTAGAGCGGGTACAATTTTGTCTTTTAAAAAGCACTTAGACCGTTACATGGATAAGATGGGTATCGAGGGAGATGGGCCAAACACAGACAGTTGGGATTAGCTTTGGGGTTAAAAAAAGGGGCAGCATGGACAAGTTGGGCTGAAGGGCCTGTTTCCATGTTGTAAACTTCTATGATTCTATTCCTCCATTGATAAAGTTCTATATGTTTCATCAACAAACTCTCAACTTGTCCTTCCATGTTCAAATATTTATGTCTATGTTCTCCCTCGGACTCTCTGCTCCTCAACTCTTTTTAGAATTGCATTGTGAGGGAGCTATAAACCAAAATAACCAAACTTACGAAATCACCCCAAAGAAAACATGGTTGATAACATTTCACTCATTTGCAACTTCTACTTGAACGTGAATCTGAATCATTGTAAATTAAACATGAGGGAAGAAGCAAGTGTTTCAAATAAAAAGGTAAATTTCACTTTAAAATCTTGGTTGAATAAAGCTATGTCTTACACGGCATTCATATCATTCCCCACACACATGTGGCAGCAGATAGCTCCAATGTATTCAGGAATCTGATAACAGCTTTCACCTTTGAATTTCACCATAGATTTATCATCAGCAAGGCACCATTCCTCTATCCTTCGAATTAGAACAATCCTAATCACGTAGCTTTCCAGAATTCTTTTTCAACTGACCTTTTCATTCAAAGGGTGGTGAGTGTCTGGAACGAGCTGCCAGAGATAGTAGTAGAGACGCATACAATTTTGTCTTTCAAAATGCATTTAGATAGTTACATGGGTAAGATGGGTCTAGAGGAATGTGGGCCAAATGCTAGCTTAGCAGCTAAAATTGGGCGGCATGGACAAGTTGGGCCAAAGGGCCTGTTTCCATGCTGTAAACCTCTATGACTCCATCACTCTATAACCTGAGCAGATGGTGGCGTCTTGGTATTATCGCTGGACCAGTAACCCAGAGACCAGTAATGCTCTGGGGAGCTTGGTTCAAACTCCACTAGATGGCAAAATTTGAATTCAATAAACATCTGGAATTAAAAATCTAATGATGATCATAAAACCATTGTCAATTTTTGTAAAAGCGCATCAGGTTCACTAATATCGTTTTGGGAAGGAAATCTACCGTCCTTACCCAGTCTGGAATACATGTGACTCCAGACCCACAACAATGTGGTTGACTCTTAATTGCCCTCAGAAATGGGCAATAAATATTGGCCCAGACGGCAACGCCCACATCCCATGAATGAATAAAAAAAACAATATCTGTCTTGTCAGCTTGGATCACGAATGTCCCAACTTGTTGGGACTCTGAATTGGCTTTAATTTGACTTGATTGGATTGGAATAAAGTAAACAAAAAAAATAATAACACAATAACACGTTCGTCCGCTTCTGAGGGGAATCTCAGCCCGCCAATATTATAACCGGTTCCCAGGTGAGATTCACCAAATTTATCTGGTGTCATGAAGATGGAGATTTCCCTTGTGCAGTCTGGCAGAGGAACCTGCTGGCATCCCATGAGCAAATCCACCTTTGTAACATGGGCTGCTCTACCTGTCCTATTTATGCTGTCTTTCAGACAGGGTATCAGGTAGGAGTCAGCTTGAGTCACTGCATTAACTGTTCAATAGTCCATGCAAAACGTTATGGAACCACCAGTTTTGGATAAGAGCAAGACTGGGAAGCTTCAGTTACTGTTGCTGGGCTCTATCAGTTGATGCTCCAGCAGGTAGTTAGTCTTCTATCCAGGCTGGGTTAGCTTTTCTGGGCCTAGGTGATAGAGATGTTGCCTTATGGGTGGGGCCTCCCCCACATCCATCTCATGTTGGCCTAGGCTGGTGCAGCCTGGCTGGTCTTTGCACAAGCCTTTAAATGCAGTGAGCTGCCTCGCCTCGTCTGCTTGCTGTTCTAACCTTGATGGGTGAACAAAGAGTCTAAGTTGGATAGTATTTTTGTATTGGTTAACTGGGGAGGGGGGGCAAATATGGGCCATGCCATTGATCTCCACCCCATAGGCCCCACCCCATCTGGCCCCACCCCTCTATCCTCATCCCTCTGACCCTGCCTCCTTTGGTCCCACCCCCTTGGCATGCCTGATGCCGGTGGGCAGTGCCATTTTGCCCCTTGGGCAGTGCCAGAGGACCAGGCTGGTAATGCCCAGGGGGCATCCCCTTACCCCTGACCTCCTGGTGGGGGCCTTCACTCTAGCAGGGTCATGCCGCCAGCTCTTCATGAGCAGGGAGCTGTTGCAAACCGGGCTGAAGTGAAACACTCCTGGCCAGCAGGTGGACAGGGTGGGGGGAGGCTAGCAGGGCTGGAGACTTCAGTCCCGGGCCCTCTAACGATATTAAAATAATGGTTTAAATATGGAAATCAGCTCCACATTGATTTCTAGTACAAAATCCTGGTCCTGGAGACCATATCACTGAGTGAGAGGCCTGCTGAATGATTTCCCCTTTGTCTCCTGGCTTGTTGCAGTGCAGCGAGCTGGGTGAATCACCTCTATAGACCTTTATCCCTGTCAAGGGGTGCTCTTGGCAGTTTGCCTTGATTGTTGTGTTTAGAGTTTAGTGGTACTGTTCTATTGCACCCTAAGAAGTCTCACAACACCAGGTTAAAATTCAACAGGTTTATTTGATAGCTGCTCTTTCATCAGGTGACCCTGTGACTGTGGGTGACGGACAGAAGGCTTAGTTGATACACACCCAGGAATACGGTGGACGTGAAATTTGAGTCCTGATCTGGTTGGATCTCGGTGGACAGACCAAACCTATTAGAGAATTGAATCAATTCCCTCACCACTGTCATAGCAGATATAGTTATGTGGTGAACAGTCTCCAGGAAGTGGATAGCCACATCCATGATGGTAAGGATATACCTCTGCTCCCCTTTTGTTTTGGGTTGGAGCCCCGTACAGTCCACTGACGCCTTGCTGAACGGTTTCCCAAAATCCAGCACAGGCCCTATGACAGGTTGGGGTTTTGCACAATCTGGCATGTGTGGCAGGTTCTGAAAGCCTTGCTGTCTTTCAATGGCCTTGAGAAGGTGGTGGTGAGCTGCCTTCTTGAATTGTTGCAGCCCACGCAGCGTAGATACAACCACAGTGCCGTTCAGGAGGGAGCCCCAGAATTTGAACCCAATGACATTGAAGGATCGGCGATGTATTTTCAAGTCACGATGATGAATGGCTTGGAAATTCCAGGTGATGTTGTTACCGTGTGTCTGCTGCCCTTGTCCTTCTAACTGCTAACGATCATAGGTTTGGATGGTACTTTCTAGGAAACTTGGTGAGTTTCTCCAGTGCATCTTGCAGATAGTACACACCCATTGCTACTGTGTGTCAGTGGTGAAGGGAGTGAGTGTTTGGGGAAAGGGTAGCAATCAAGTGGGCTGCTTTGCCCTGGATGGTGTTGGGCTTCTTGAGTGTTGCTAGAGCTGCACTTATCCAGTCAAGTGGAGAGTATTCCATCACTCTCCTGACTTGTGCCCTGTAAATGGTGGACAGGCTCTAGGGAGTCAGGAGGTGAGTTACTCGCTGCAGGATTCATAGCCTCTGACTTGCTGTTGTAAACAACATATATATAGAACAAAAAATAAGAACAAAGAAAATGACAGCACAGGAACAGCCCCTTCAGCCTTCCAAGTCTTCACTGACCATGCTGCACAACTTAATTAAAACCCCCTACCCTTCCAGGAACCATATCCCTCTATTCCCATCCTATTCATGTATTTGTCAAGATGCCCCTCAAAAGTCACTACAATGGTGACTTCCACTCCCTCCCCCAGCAATGAGTTCCAGGCACCCACTAATCCCTGTGTAAAGAAGCTGCCTTGTACATCTCCTTTAAACCTTGCCCTTCACACCTTAAACCTGTGTCCCCTAGGAATTGTCTCTTCCACCCTGGGAAAAAGATTCTGACTGTCCATTCTGTCCATGCCTCTCATAATCTTATACACTTCTATCAGGCCACCCCTCAACCTCTGTTGTTTCAGTGAGGACAAACCAAGTTTTTCCAGACTGTCCTCAGAGCTAGTGCCTTCCATAACCGGCAACATCCTGGTAAATCTTTTCTGTACCCTCTCTAAAGCCTCCACATCCTTCTGGTAGTGTGGCAACCAGAATTGAATACTATATTCCAAGTGCAGTCTAACTAAGGTTCTATAAAGCTGCAACATGACTTGACAATTTTTAAACTCAGTGCCCTGGCCAATGAAGGCAAGCATGCTGTATGCCTTTTTAACTATCTTCTCCAGCTGCATTGTCACTTTCAGTGACCTGTGTACATGTATATCCAGATCCCTTTGCCTATCAATAGTCTTAAGGTTTCTGCCATTTACTATATATTTCCTATCTGTGTTAGTCCTTCCAAAATGCATTTCCTCACATTTGTCTGGAATATGACTATATGGCAAGCCCACTTCATTTCTGGTCAACAGCGACCCCCGTTATTTTTTCAGTGGGATGTTCAACAATAATTATGCTACTGAATGCCAAGGCTCAAATTTATTTACATAAACTAACGCTAAAGCTAATTTCTAAAAGGTGTTAACAATAGATGAACCAAGACCAGGATGAATTTTGGTGACATTATGGAGGTAGAAATAGGCAGTCTTTGTGACAGCACCAATATGAGGTCAGAAGCTCATCTGGGGTCAAAAATGACGGCAAGGTTGAGAACTGACTGACTTAATCCCTGATTGTTGCCGGGGTGAGGGATGGAACCAATATTTAGGGAATGGAGTTTGGAGTGGAGATTAAAACAATAATTTGAATATTCCTGCTCTTCCAGTTAAGGATGATAGATGAACGCTCTGATAATTTTCTAACAGTGGATCCGTTGTGAGCGGTGCTAATGTAATGGATCAGGGGTTCATTAACATGTATGTGAAAATTTACAACCTGGCTTTAGATGGTTTAATCAAGGGGGTAGCATGTAAGATGAGAAATGGGAGGGGCCAAGGACAGATTGTTGAGGGGGGCAGACACAATGGAGTGGGAGTAGGAAGAGAAGCCAAGTGCAAATGTTACTCTGAACATGTTTAGAAGATAAGAATGGAATCATGCTGGGGCAATTGCTGAGAGACAGTGGAGAGGTATTGGAGTTGGATATTGTGATCAACAATGTCAAGGACTGTGGACAGGCCAAGTAGGACGAGAAGGGAATGTTTGTCTTTGTCACAGTAAGATTATTTTCTAATTACTATTAACATATTATAATTGAAAAACAGTGAAAGATGTACAATACGGATATCTCCAGCATCAGGTACTTGCTTGGTTGTCCTTGTCTTTGGCATGTCATTGTGTGTATGGTAAAAATTACAGTCAGCAATTCATCAACCAGTATTGCTAAAAGGTTCTGCTTGGGAGCGATGTCAGCGGTGGCTGAATGGATATCAATCTTAAGCTTTCAGCGAGAAGACTTTAGTTTAAATTCCATTCCAGAGGCCTGAGCCCACGTCCGATACTGATGCTGCAGTGCTTCACTGGTTGTGTTCTGGATGAAATATGAAACTAAGGCTCCAGCTGCTCTGTCAGATGAACATAAATGATCTCATAACGCCATTTTGAATGAGCATTGGGACATGCTCTCTGGTTTCCTGGCCAATTTTCACCTGTCAATCAAAACCTCTCAGAAAGATTATCTGATCATTATCACATTGCTGGTTGTGACAGATTGCTGTGTGCAAACTGACCACACGTAACGGTTGCCTGCCATCTGAGAGTGTTGCCAGAAGCTGATTCCACATGTGTATTTCTGTGTACCTAACCACTTTTGTGTACTATTAACAAGGGTACCTCCAGAAGCTGGGTTGTGGGGTAACTCCTGAGACTGATAGGGAATTAAAAGGGCATCCAAGAACAATCCATTGGTCATCATAGAAAGAAATTTCGCAGGTTAAAGACCAACAGGTTTATTTGGTATCACAAGCTTTTGGAACAACGCTCCTTCGTCAGGTACGTCTCTCATTTAATGAAGGGGCAGTGCTCCGAAAGCTTGTGAATCCAAGTAAACTTGTTGGACTTTCACCTGGTGTTGTGAAACTTCTTACTGTGCCCACCCCAGCCCAACACAGACATCTCCACATCATTGGTCATCATGTTCTTTAAACGGGGCGACATCATTTTAAAATGCTCTATCTTAAGGTGCAAGTGGGTTTGATGCATTGAAGGCTGTCCATATGCTCATAATATATAAACATCAGCGGCTACCACATGCCTCTTGTATATTTTGCCGAGTAAGTAATTTGGGTCTGTCGGCAAGTGTTATCGGTTGATGGAAATGTTTGATAATTATACAGGTTTCCCTCCAATAGGACACAGCAGGATCTTTCAAGATGTTTACTTATCCTGATTGTTTTTAATTAAAGTAACAGCCAGTGAACAGCTGTAGTATTCTGCTGGAATATTAGAGGAAGTTGATATTGTGAAGTTTTGGAAAGATGGAGACGGAGAGGAGAGAGCTTCTCTCCCTGCGTTGCCTGTGGAAGGCAGACAGAAGACTCGTCAGGTACATATCACCTGATCTAGCCTGAACGGAAATTCAAGATTAAAGTTTAGTCCTGATGCAACTCAGGTAGTTAGAGCTTTTGCCAGGAAAATAGGGCGTGTGAAAATGTAACAACCAGTGTAGGCCTTGGAGCTTTGTGGAGTGTTTGGATGTTCTGCGTTTGATTATGTAAGTCTGGTAACTGATCTATACACATTGTGCTCGATTGGTCAAGCCGGTAATATGATATTCTGGCTATATAAAGGCCTGATTTAAAGAAGGGCAAGACTGGGCATTAAAATTCTTGGATACAAGGTACTCATGAAAGTTAGGCAAGAGGGAAAGTTGGAGCAGTATTGATTCAGGAGAGTGTTGTGCTGCTGCAGAAGGAGGCTATCCCAGAGGGGTCAAGGACAGGATCAATGGGGCGAATTTTACCATCCCACCCACCACAGGAATTGGAGCGGGTGAAAGGTGGACCATGGAAAGGTCCGTTGACCTTGGGTGGGATTTTCAGGTTTCAGGGCGAACAAGGTAGGAAAATCCTGCCCTATTTGGCTAAAGTTAAGGAACATAGAAAGTGCAAGTACGCTCAATGTATTCTACAGGCCATCGAGTAGTGGGAAGGAACAAGCTTGCAAGGAAATTGCAGAGAGGTGCAGAGTGTATAGAGTAGTTAAAATGGGGGACTTGAATTTTCACAAAGGAAGATTAATCATGTAAAGGGCAGCATGGAGTAAGGATTCTCAGGGTATGTTCAGGAAAATTTTCTACAGCATTTTTTTGCCATTCAATGAGAAAAAAGGCACTTCTGCACTTGATTCTCAGGAATGAGGGGAACCAAGTGGATCAAGTGTCAGTCGGAGGACATTTAGGGATGATGACCAATTGTACCATAAGGTTCAGACTTTGGAAGAGGACAAGAACAATCCAGAGTAAGAGAGTTGGGTGAAAGTCAACTTCACTGAGTTAATCATAGGATCATAGAATCCCTACAGTGCAGAAGGAGGCCATTCGGCCCATCGAGTCTACAGCAACTCTTTGACCGAGGATCCTTGCCAGGCACTATCCACGTAACTCCATGTATTTACCCCACTAATCCCCCCACATCTTGGGACACTAATGGACAGCATGGCCAACCCATCTAGCCCGCATATCTTTGAACAGATCAAGGCCAGATAAATTTGAGTCAAAGGTTAGCAGGAGAAACAGCAGCTGAAAAATGGGTTACCTTCAAAGAAAAGATGGATCTGATACAGTCAAGGCAAATTCCCTTGAAAGGGAAAGGTAGGGCAAAAAAGTCACAGATTTTTGGATGATAAAAAAGACCTGAGCATTTAACCTTTGCTGGTTAGATGGCTGTGGACTTCTTACACTATCTGACTGTATTTGAAGGAACGATGGATGCGGAGCTTTAACCCTGGTTTTAATGAGACAACTTGTTGGTTTTGAGATCAATTTTGTTCCCATCTTGATCCCTCTCCAATCTTAACTGTCATAGATCAAGGACGGCTCAGTGTAGCTTGAATTAGCAAAGGCTTTATTGTCAACATTAAAAATAAGACATACAACAAGGTCAGGCTGAGTGCCATGGCTCTACTTAACTTCCTGGCTCCAACTGCAAGACCCTCCTTGACCCGTGGTACATACCCCCCTGCTGATTGGCTCAGCTTCCTTCCTTAGGAATCATAGAAACGCTATAGTGAAGAAGGACACCACTCAGCCCATCGAGTCTATACCAACAACAATCCCACTCACACCCTATCCCCATAACTCCACATATTTACCTTGCTAATCCCTCTAATCTACGCATCCTGGGACACTAAGGGGCAATTTAGCATAGCCAATCAAGCTAACCCGCACATAGTTGACGGTGGGAGGAAAGCAGAGCACCCAGAGGAAACCCACGTAGACACGGGGAGAACGTGCAGACTCCACACAGACGGTGACACAAGCCTGGAATCGAATCCTGGACCTATGAGACAACAGTGCTAACCACTGTGCCACCCTTAAAACTGCAAACAATTCTGAATACCAGATGCTTTTTATTGAATTCAAATTCCACCACCTGCCATGGGTCCCCAGAACATTGGCTGAGTTTGTGAATTAATAGTCTAGCAATAATACTACTCGGCCATCACCTCTATCCTTGGCAGTTTGTAGGTTCTGGCCTGATCATGTGGCCCTTGGGATATTCCCCGCCCCGCTTCTTAAAGAACCATACCACAACATAAATGCTGATGCCCAGGGTGTCAAGAATTCTTCATCCTTATCAGCTTGATGGTGTAATGTCCTCGAAGGCTTTGGTACCATGGCTACCCATTAAACCTGCTTTAGCCACAATCAATCTGCTTCTCATTTAGGGAATGCTCTGGAAATCTCTGGGGATTTTAAAGGGTGCTGAGATCCGGCATCTCTCTAGTTCAGTGCTGAACATCTGCTAAACACGTTTGAAGAGGAAACTTGGCCCCGTTTAATGTTTTTTTTTTGTTTTCTTCAGGCATTGCGCTGGTTGTAATTAGTTTGTGATCTGCTGATAGACAAATCTATTCAACCGAAATGACAGTGTACAAGCTTGATTACATAAAAATAAAAGTGTCAAGTGAAATAACCCAGTTAGTAACAAAACTTAAGCAGACATTGTGTTTGATGTAATTATAGTGAAACCAGCACAAAGAGGAACTGAGCATCATCACCCCTCTGCTCGCTGACCTAGATTGCTTCCTGTTCCAGGAATGCCTCAGTTCAAATCCTTCCATGGCCTCGCCCCTCTCTATCTCTGTGATCGTCTCCAGCTCCTCAAACTTTGAATTTGGCTGCTTCATTGAGTCCCACTCCCACTCTGATCTTGCTGTCCCAAATTTCCTTAAATGAAGTTCACCGTAAGCTCAAAGAGCAGCATTGGTATGGCACTGCCGATTGTCGGAAAAACCCATTTAGTTCACTAATGTCCTTTAGGGAACGAAATCTGCTGACATATTCCAGAGCCATCGCACCATGGTTGACTCTTGTCTGCTCTCCAAGGGCAACTAGGGATGGGCAATAAATGTTGGCCCAGCCAGCGATGCCCATGACACACAAATGAAGGTAAAAATAGAATCATAGAACCCTACAATACAAAAGGAGGCCATTTGGCCCATCAAGTCTGCACCGACCACAATCCCACCAGGGTCCTATCCCCATAAATTCAGCATTAACCCCAACTAGTTCCCCCAACACGAAGGGTCAAGTTAGCATGGCCACCTGCTGCTTGGACCTTCTGGGGCCTCACTGACCAGGTCCAGAGGAAGACTTATGAGTAGGCCCTCCTCCAACCTCAACACCCTCATACCACGCCCTCCCCCTCCACCCACCTCCACACACACCACCTCCACCCACCCTGCAATGGGTGCACACACGTGTACATCTGCCCTACCTTTTCCCCCATGTCTATCAACTGCTCTTAATCATAATTAAAGTATACACAGCATTTTCAGCATTAACACTCATTGCCAACCATCCATTTCGTTCTCCCCCAACACCATCTCAACCACCGCCCCCCCACCCCGTCCCACCCAGGACTCCTCCCCCCGTCCACCTACCTGCTCAATGCCCCACCCAGGAATCCACCCCCCACCTCAACCCACCACCCAGGAATCACACTCCCCCACCTCAACCCACCCATCCAGGACTGCCCCCCCACCCCCACTTCAGCCCTCCACACAGGCATTCCCCCCACCCCCCACCTCAACCCCCGACCCAGGAATCCCTCCCCCCATCTTAACCCCCACTCAGGACCCCCCTCCCACCTCAACCCATCCACTCAAGACTCTCCCCATCCCCTCCACCTGAACCCACCCATGCAAGACACCCCCCCACACCCACCTCAACCCCTTACCCAGGGATTCTGCCACCCCCCCCAACTCAACCCACCTCACCCAGGGCTCCCTTCCATCCTCTTTTCATAGAATTTCACTGTAACTTCATTGCAGTGTTAATGTAAGTCTTGTGACAAATAAATAAATTTTAACTTTAAACTTTAACTTACCTTCCCTGCCTCTGAATTTGCTTTTAAAAACAATTTTAAATTACAAATTGACCCCAGTTCAGAAGAAGGCTCATCATCCTGACATTTTAATTCTCTGCACACATTCTGCCTGACCTGTACGTTCAGGCTCCATTTCAGATTTTCGGCTGCACTTTGCTCTGTTATTGTCATCTGTATAGCAATCTGTGCATTTCTAATTCATTGTTTCTGCCAATTGCCTTTAACCTGGGTCCTCCATTCACTGACCTTACTCCCTTCAGAAGAGTGTGAAAGAGAATGATTACAGAATGCTATGCAGTGAGATTAATGAATGTGGGATTTTTCTCCAAAAGCAGAGGAGGCCAAGGACCAGAAAATGCTGACTATCTGCCCAAGACCATAAGAAAATACAAAGGGTCGTGAAGGAAGCCCAGTCCATCATGCAAACCAGCCACTCATCCATTGACCCAACTGACACTTCCCACTGCCTTGGAAAAGCAGACAGCATAATCAAGGACTCCACGCACCTCAGACATTCTCTCTTCCACCTTTTTCCACTGAGAAAAAGATACAAAAGTCTGAGGTCACATACCCACTGACTCAAGAACAGCTTCTTCCCTGCTGCCATCAGACTTTTGAATGCACTTACCTTGCATTAAGTTGCTCTTTCTCTGCACCCTAGCTGTGATGGTAACACTACATTCTGCAATCTCTCCTTTCCTTCTCTACATACGATATGCTTTGTCTGTATGGCATGCAAGAAACAATACTTTTCACTGTATACTAACACGTGTCACAATAATAAAATCAAATCAACTCAAAGAACTGTGAGAAACAGAGTTAACATTTTAAGTTGTAACCTTCCATCAGGACTGGGAAATGTAAGAAGTGTCGGTGAAATGGGATGGGTAGAAAAAAGACAAAAGGGGGGTTGGTGATAAGTGGAAGATGGAAGACATTAAATGGCAAACAGGGCCAGAGGGTAGGATGATTTTTTTTAACGATTATTTATTATTAGTGTCACAAGCAGGCTTACATTAACATTGCAATGATGTTACTGTGACAGTCCCCTAGTTGCCACATTCCGGCGCCTGTTCGGGTACACTGAGGGAGAATTTAGCATGATCAATACACCTAACCAGCATAACTTTCAGACTGTGGGAGGAAACCGGAGCACCCAGAGTAAACCCATGCAGACACGGGGAGAATATACAAACTCCACACAGACAGTAACCCAAGCTGGGAATCGAATCTGCGTCCCTGGTGCTGAGAAGCAGCAGTGCTAATCCCTGTGCCTCAAAGAAATCGAGGATGGATCTAGAGGAAAGGCAGAATATTGTACAGCTGCCATCCAAAAGGCAAAATAAGGAAAATAGGATTAGGGCCAAAACCTGTTGAGGAAAGGAAACAAAATAGATACACAGGTTACAATCTGGAATTGTTGAACTGTGTTGAGTCCAGAAGGCTATGGAGTTCCTTGTGGAAAGATAAGGTGCTGTTCCACAAGTTTGCATTATGATTCACTGGAACAAGCAGGCTAAGGACAGAGGTATCAGCGTGACAGCAGTTTGGAGAATTAAAATGGCAGATCCCCGGAAGCCTAGTGTCATGTTTGTGGACTGAACAGATGTTCCTGCAAAATGCTTATCCTGTATTCCCAGAGTACAGGAGACCTCACTGTGAGCAGCGAATCCTGACAAATTGAAAGTTATAAATATAAATCGCTGGAAGGTGTAATCGGGACCTTGCATGATGAGGAACGGTGAGCCAAAAGGATAGGTGCTCCGGCTCTTGTGTCTGCGTGGGAGAGTCGAGGGAAGGAAGCAAGGATTTGGAGTGATAGAGGATGGAGCAGGACAACAAGGAATGGATGGTCCAGTCAGCTTGCAGAAAGAGGAAAGGAAGATGTGTTTGGTGGTGGCCTTACACTAGACTTGGTGAAAATGGAGAAGGATCCATAGAGTTCCTACAGTGCAGAAGAAGGCCTTTTGGCCCAACAAGCCTGCACCAACAACAATCCCAGCCAGCCCCTATCCCTGTAACCCCACGTATTTGCCCCACTTTGCTCTTAACCTACACATCTTGGGACACTAAGGGTCAATCCAGCGTGGCCAATTAACCTAACCTGTACATCTTTCAACAATGGGAGGAAACCAGAGCACCCAGAGGAAACTCACATAGACACAGAGGGAATGCGTAAACTCCACACAGACAGTGACCAAACCTGGGAATCGATCCCAGCTCCCTGGCTCAGTGAGACAGCAGTGCTAACCACTGTGCCACTGAGCTGTCTCCATGGTGGAGAGGAACGGTTACGGCCAAGAAATTGGAAACTGTGAAAGTGGGTGAGGGCATCAGAAGAGACTGGACAAATGAAGAGAAATATAGAATCATGATTGAAGGATATTCGGTCTAACATCAGTTGTGGGCAAATTATTGGAATCAATTGTAGCTGACAGGATAAACTTCCTTGGAAAGATTAAGCAAGATCAGTCAGTATGAGTTTGTTAATGTGTCTGACTTGTGTGATTGAATATTTTGAGGCTGTAACAAGAAGGGCTGATGAGGATAGTCCAGTTGATGTAGTCTACCTGGATTTGAACAGGCTTTTGACAAGGTCTTCACTTCCACCTTCTCCCGTTAGGAAAAAAATACAAAACTCTGAGATCACGTATTAACCGACTCAAAAACAGCTTCTTCCCTGCTGCTGTCACACTTTTGAATGGACTTACTTTTCATACCATAGCTACATGTGAAACATTATATTCTGCACTATCTCCTTTCCTTTTCCTCTGTGTACCCTATGACCAGTATGCCTTACCTGCATAGCACACAAGAAACAATACTTTTCACTGTTACCAATACATGTGACAATAATAAATCAAATCAAATCAAAAGGGTTCACATGACAGATTGGTCAAAAATATATAGTCCCAGGGTATCCAAATAATGTGGTAAGCAGGATAAAAGGTTGGCTCAGTGGTAGGGATCATGTTTGATGGGTCTTAATGCGACTGGACGGCTGTTTCTACTGGGGTTCACACAGTAAGAAGTCTCACAACACCAGTTTAAAGTCTAACAAATTTATTTGGTAGCACAAGCCACTAGCTTTCGGAGTGCTGCTCCTTCATCAGGTAAGTGGGAGTTCTGTTCACAAAAAAGAACACTTAAAGACAAAAACTCAATTTACAAAATAATGGTTGGAATGCTAGTCTTTACAGGTAATCAAGTCTTAAAGGTACTGACAATGTGAGTGGAGAGAGGGTTAAGCCCAGGGTTAAAGAGATGTGTATTGTTTCCAGCCAGGACAGTTAGTGAGATTTTGCAACCCCAGGCAAGTCATGGAGGTTACAGGTACATAAGAACATAAGAACATAAGAAATAGGAGCAGGAGTAGGCCATCCAGCCCTTCGAGCCTGCCCCGCCATTCAATAAGATCATGGCTGATCTGTCGCTGCTCAGTTCCACTTTCCCGCCCTCTCCCCATAACCCTTAATCCCCTCTCTTATCAAAAACCCATCAACCCGCGTCTTAAAAATATTTAGCGAGGCAGCCTCCACCACTTCAACGGGCAGAGAATTCCAGAGATTCACCACCCTTTGAGTGAAGAAGTTCCTCCTCAACTCTGTTCTAAACCGCCCCCCTTTTATCTTGAGGCTGTGCCCCCTAGTCCTACTGTCTTTTTTGAGCGGAAAGAGTCTCTCCACCTCTATCCTATCCATCCCATTCATCATCTTATACGTCTCAATGAGATCTTCCCTCATTCTTCTAAACTCTAACGAGTACAAGCCCAGTTTATTCAGCCTCTCCTCATAGCTCAACCCCCTCAACTCCGGTATCAGCCTAGTAAACCTCCTCTGCACTCCCTCCAAGGCCAAAATATCTTTGTGCAGGTGCGGCGCCCAAAACTGCACACAGTACTCCAGCTGCGGCCTCACCAATGCCCTATACAGCTGCGGCAAGACCTCCCTACTTTTATATTCAATCCCCCTCGCTATGAAGGCCAGCATCCCATTCGCCTTCCTGACCACCTGTTGCACCTGCAAGCTGGGTTTTTGCGACTCATGCACAAGGACCCCGAGGTCCCTCTGCACCGTCGCCTGCTGCAGTTTTTCGCCCCGTAAGTAATAGTCCTTCCTACCATTCTTCCTACCAAAGTGGACCACCTCACACTTGCCAACATTAAATTCCATTTGCCATTTCCTGGCCCATTCGCCCAGCCTATCTAGATCCTTCTGCAGACTCTCCACAACCTCCGCACAATTTGCCGTTCCCCCTATCTTGGTGTCATCAGCAAATTTCGACACCCTACACTCGGTTCCCTCCTCCAGATCATCGATATAAATGGTAAAAAGCTGAGGCCCCAGCACCGACCCCTGGGGCACTCCACTAGTCACCATCCGCCAATCCGAATAGCACCCGTTGACCCCCACTCTCTGCCTCCTATTTGACAACCAATCCTCTATCCACGCTAACACCCTACCCCCAACTCCATGTCCCTCGACCTTCTGCAATAACCTCTTGTGAGGTACTTTGTCAAACGCCTTCTGAAAATCTAGAAAGACCACATCCACCGGCTCTCCTCTATCCACTGCCCTAGACACATCCTCATAGAACTCCAGTAAATTTGTCAGACACGACTTCCCTTTAATGAAACCGTGCTGCGTCTGCTCTATCAAGCAATTCCCTTCAAGATGCCTCGCAATTTCCTCCTTAATGACAGATTCTAACATTTTACCCACCACAGACGTTAAACTAACCGGCCTATAATTCCCCGCCTTTTGCCTGGCACCCTTCTTAAACAACGGCTTAACATTAGCCGTTTTCCAATCATCCGGCACTTCCCCGGAATCCAGCGATGTCTGGAAAATAACCACCAAGGCATCCACTATCACCTCCGCCATTTCTTTCAGAACCCTCGGATGCATTCCATGCGGTCCTGGGGACTTGTCCACAATCAGCCCCTCCAGTCTGTCGAGCACCGCCTCTCTAGTAACAGTAATGTCATTAAGACCCTCCAGTCCTACCACCTTTCCATCGCTAACACCCGGCAAATTATTCACGTCCTCCTCCGTGAAGACAGAAACAAAAAAGTTATTCAATACCTTAGCCATATCCTCATCCCCTACCACTAGGTCCCCTTTCTCATCCTCTAAAGGACCAACATTCACCCTAGCCAGCCTCTTCCTTTTTATATATTTATAAAAACTCTTGCTATCCTTTTTTATATTAAGCGCTAGCCCAGCTTCATAGTTTCTCCTACCCTTCTTTATCAACTTCTTTGTCAATCTTTGTTGACATCTAACCCTCTTCCCAATCCTCTTCTCGCCCACTACTCTTAGCTACTCTAAATTCCTCCGCTTTCAATTTAACACTTTCCTTCACCTCCTTCGTTATCCACGGCTTATTACCTCTCTTCCTACTATCCTTTTTGACCATCGGAATAAATTTCCGCTGAGCACCAAGAAAGATCTCCTTAAAGATCCTCCACTGCTCCTCAGCAGACCCTCAGTGTGACATGAACCCAAGATCCTGGTTGAGGCTGTCCTCGTATGTGTGGAACTTAGCTATCAGCCTCTGCTCAGCAACTCTGCATTGTCGTGTGTCATGAAGGCCGCCTTGGAGAATGCTTACCCAAAGATCAGAGGCTGAATGCTTATGACCGCTGAAGTGTTCCCCAACAGGAAAAGAACATTTTGCCTGGTGATTGTTGAGAGGTGTTCATTCATTCATTGTCGTAGCATCTGCATGGTCTCTCCAATGTACCATGCCTCGGAACATCCTTTCCTGCAGCGTATCAGGTAGACAACGTTGGCCGAGTTGCAAGAGTATGTACCGTGTAGGTGGTGGATGCTGTTCTCAGGTGAGATGATGGCATCTGTGTTGATGATTCGGCATGTCTTGCAGAGGTTGCTGTGGCAAGGTTGTGTGATGTCCTGGTCACTGTTCTCCTAAAGGCTAGGTAGTTTTCTGCGGACAATGGTCTGTTTGAGGTTGTGCGGTTGTTTCAAGGCAAGAAATGGGGGTGTGGGGATGGCTTTGGCAATGTGGTCAGAAAAATGGCAAATGGAATTCAACACAGAAAAGTTTAGGATGATTATTTTGGGGAAATCATAAAATACAAAATAAATGGAAGGATGCGGATAAGTATAAAGGAAGTTTGGGACTTTGAGTGATTGTCTACAGATCTGCTGCAGACAGTAGGGGGGAAGGGGGTTAATTTTACACAGCATTAGTATCTTCTCCCATCCATAAATGGAGAGGTGTTTTTGATAGTTTTCCCCTTCTTCAGCAAGGGAGTACTTTCCTAGCCATCCAGTTTTAACCCGAAAGACCCCCCCACCCCCCAACCATCAGTTTTAGTCTGATCCAAGTTTTGATGAGTAACGCCACAAGAAAAGTTGAGACAGGATGAACTCAAAGGGTTAGATTATTTGGGCATAGTAAAAAGTCTATCAATACCAGGTTAAAGACCAATAGGTTTATTTGGAATCATGAGCATAAATCACCTGATGAACTTTAACCTGGCGTTGTGAGACTTCTTACTGTGCCCATCCCAGTCCAGCGCCGGCATCTCCATATCTTAGTTTATTTGCAAACGCTCAAAACACTAGTGGGTTGCAATGTTGCCTCGTTTGTACCACAAAATAGCATTTAAGAAAATAAGGATTTCTAGTGCAGAGTCCACAGAGAAAAAAAAACATTGTTTCATGTATGTTTCAGAGTCTAGAAAGAAGTCAATGTGGACTGTTCATGTTTGGCTTACTATGAGGTGGGAAGCTGTGGGAGGAATTGCATAAATACTTAAAAGAGGAATATATACAGGGCTAGGGGGAAGGTACATAAGGAACAGGCCTAATTAGATACAGACAGGATGGGCTATATAGTTTGCTTCTGTATTGTATTATTTTTCTGCAGTTTTGTGACGCAGATAAACATTTTAAGCACAGATGCTTGTGCTGCTGTAATATGTAGCTAAGTAAAAGCTTCCACATAGTTCAATTTGACATTTACAAAATTGAATTTGATTCATTTACATTTGAAAATCCTGGTTCGCGTCCCCAGACTCAAGCCCACTTGAGAATGAAATTTCTAATCTGCAGTCCAGTCAGAAATCAAACTGACAGTTTGATTTACATACAAAATCCAGACTGATTTCCCCATTGAAAAACAAGTAATATACTTCTGTGACCCTGGAGGATAGTGTAACATTAAATGTGATTCTGGTGAGAATCACATCAGATATCTCTATTCTCAGGCATTGCAGAGAAGGCAGAATAACACAAAACAATATTTATATTTTTACAATTGAAGAACAGAAAATCAGGTCAAAATGATCAAAATCATACAAAATTATGTTCGGCTAAGTTACATAAGATTTGTTTCGAATTTTGTTTACACCATACTTGGAGTGCTCTCTATGGCACAGATTACAAAAAGGCATTGGGTGAGGTGCGAAATAAAAATACCATCACCAAATCCCACACCATCCATCTTTTTTTGTATCTGTCCTTTGGATGTGTTGGTCGCTGGCTCGGCCAGTATTTATTATCCATTCCTAGTTGCCCTTAATAAAGTCGTGGTGAACTAACTCGTTGAATGGCAATAGTCCATGCTATGGAGATACACGCACAGTGCTGTTTGTGAGGGAGTTACACAATATGTATCACATCCTTGGGGTCACCATTGACTAGAAACTTAACTGGATCAGTCATATCCATACAAGAGCATGTTAGAAACTGGGTATTCTGGGTGAGTAAGTTAACTTCTGATGGTCCAAAGCTGGTTCATCATTTACAAGGACAAGCCAGGAGTGTGATGGGAATATTCTCTGCTTTACTGTCTGAGTGCAGCTCCAACAATAGCCAAGAAGCTTCACACTATCTAGGATAAAGCTTGATTGGCACCCCATCTAACACCTTCAGTATTCACTCCCTCTGCCAACGATGCAAGGCTGTGTGTCATATATAAGATGTGTTGCAACACTTTACGAAGGTTCTCTGCATCTTAATCATCTAGAAGAGCAAGGGTGGTTGTTGTATGGATTGTCACCAACTGAAAGTTCTCCCAAATCATTCACCATCCTGACTTGGAAATATATTAACATTCCTTCGTTGTCACTGTTTCAAATTCCTGGAACTCCCTCCCTAACAGCACTGTAGGTGTACTTGCACCAGATGCACTGTCGAGGTTCAAATGTTGGCTCACCACCCACTGCCTTCTTAAGGATGATTGTTTATGGACAATCAATTCTGACTTAATCAGTGACCTTCACATCCCATGGATGGATAAAATTTGATTTGATTTGCTTGATTTGATTTATTATTGTCACATGTATTATTAAACAGTGAAAAATATTGTTTCTTGCACACTATATAAACAAAGCACACCATTTATAGAAAAGGAAAGGAGAGAGTGCAGCATGTAATATTACAGCCATAACTAGGGTGGAGAGAATGATCAACTTAATGTGAGGTAGGTTCATTCAAAAGTCTGGTAGCAGCAGAGAAGAAGCTGTTTTTGAGTCGGTTGGTGTATCTTTTTCCCAATGGAAAAACGTGTAAGACAGTATGCCCAGGGCACATGGGGTACTTGATATTGCTGGCTGCTTTTCCGAGGCAGCAGGAAGTGTAGACAGAGTTAATGGATGGGAGGTTGGTTTGTGTGATGGACTGGGCTTCATTTACAACCCTTTGTAGTTTCTTGCAGTCTTGGACAGAATAGGAGGCATACCAAGTGGTGATACATCTTGAAAGGATTAATTCTATGATACATCCGTAACCATTGGTTAGTGTCGTAGTGGACATGCTAAATTTCTTTAGACTCCTGATAAAGTAGAGGCATTGGTGCGCTTTCTTAACTGTAGCGCCAGCATGGAGGGACCAGGACAGGTTGTTGGTGATCTGGATACCTAGGAACTTGAAGTTCTCGACCATTTCCACTTCATGCCCATTGATGTAGACAGGGGCATGTTCTCCAGTACGCTTCCAGAAGTCGATGACTATCTCTTTCATTTTATTGACATTGAGGGAAAGTTTATTGTCGTTGCACCAGTTCACTAGATTCACTATCTCTTTCCTGTACTCTGTCCCGTCATAATTTGAGATCCAACCCACTAAGGTGGTATCATCAGCAAACTTGAAAATCGAGTTGGAGGGGAATTTGGTCATACAGTGAAAGATATATAAGGAATATTGTAAGGGGCTGAGGACACAGCTTTGTGGGGCACTGGTGTTGAGGATAATATTGGGCGAGGTGTTGTTGCCTATTCTTACTGATTGCAGTCTGTGGATTAGGAAGTTCAGGATCCAGTGTCAGAGGGAGGTGCTGAGGCCCAGGCCATGGAGTTTGGGGATGGGTTTCATAGGAATAATGGTGTTGAAAGCTGAGCTGTAGTCAATAAATAGGAGTCTAACACTGTCTTTATTATAGGGTTAGGGAGATGGCGTCTGCCTAGGACCTGTTGTGGCGAAAGGTGAACTGTTATGGATTCAAGCAACCTGGGAGGCGAGAATTGATTCATGCCATAACTAACCTTAAATGCACTGAGGGGATATCAGGAAAGATTCAATGAGTGAGATTTTCCAGCACGATCACCCCAAGAGTGGAAAATCCCCCTCCCCGAGTCAATAGACATTTGCATGGCCCTGTCCCGCCCACTGCAATTTCTGTGGCAGTTGCGACATGAACATTCCACCCAATATATTGTGTTTTCTTTCTCAAGAAAAAAGATTGGGGCTGTCCTGAAATTATCGTGGCATTTGAAATATAGCAGGGAGAAACGTGGTTAGAATGTGGAACTAGCTATGACAGGGAATAATTGAGGTCATTGATCATAGAATCCCTACAGTGTAGAAGGAGGCCATTCAGCCCATCGAGTCTGCATTGACTCTCTGACAGAGCATCTTGTCCAGGTTCTTTTCCCCAATCCTATCGCTGTAACCTCATTTACCATTTCTAATTCATTTAACCTACAGTTTGGGGCACAAAGAGGCAATTTAGCATGGCCAATCCGTCTAACTGCATATCTTTTGAGTGGAGCAGGAAACTGGAGCACGTGGAGGAAACCCATGCAGACACGGGGAGAATGTGTAAACTCCACACAGATAAGCACCCAAGGCCTTAATCGGATCCCTGGCACTGTGAGGCAGCAGTGCAACCCTGGTGAACCAGGACACGGATGCATTTAAGAAAAAACAAAGTATATGAGGGAGAAAGGTACAGAAGAGTGGGGTGATATGGTTAGTTAAAGTAGATTAGGAAAACATTCACATAGAGTATAAATCGTGAAATTCTTGATTAATAAGGGGATCGGGGTTATGGGGAAAAGGCAGGAGAATGGGGATGAGAAAAATATCAGCCATGATTGAATAGCGGAGCAGACTCAATGAGCCGAGTGGCCTAATTCTGCTCCTATGTTTTATGGTCTTGTGGCCTTATGGTCATAGACTGGGAGACTCACACGTCCATGTTTCTGTGATTTAATTTCTGTGTCTTTTCTAAAATTCAATCTGACCACGACCAGGTGCACATACCATTGCATGATTTTCAATGTGATTTTCAGTTATAACAATCCAATGGGAGTGTGCTGATTTATACATTCCAACAGCTGACCCAACAGCAGCATACAATGAGTTTGAGAAAAAAATGTTGAGTTGGAATCAGTCAAAACTAGGAGGGCACTATTGTTGAAAAGAGTCTGCATTTTTAAAATTTAATCAGTAGGTTCATTTTGCAAGGACCAAGGTAGAGTTGGAATTCGTGATTTAATTGTATGTTCAGCTGCAGCTTTCTGGTGTTAAATTATCCACCACTACACTGCGAGAGAATGCGATTCCCACACAGCCCAATTAGCTGGGCGAAACAGCTGGCACATCACTCAGAGAGCACCTTGCTAGCCTCTGGTTGGAAATGGAGAGTTTGAAGACAGAAATCAGACACCTCTGCCTATCAGACCCCTGCTGTTACTGTCAATTCGGCAGCCACTTTTGACATTATTCCGTCCAGTTGTCAGTCCAGGCAACATGCAGAACATAAGAACCAGGAGCAGGAGTAGGCCACCTGGTCCCTTGAGTCTCCTCCACCATTCAATAAGGTCCGGGCTGATTTTTTTCATGGACTCAGCTCCACTTACCCGTCTGCTCACCATAACCCTTAATTCCTATGCTATTCAAAAATTGACCTATCCTTGCCTTAAAAACATTCAATGAGGTAGCCTTAACTGTTTCACCAGGCAGAGGATTCCATAGAATTGCAATCCTTTGGGTCAAGAAGTTCCTCCTGAACTCAGTCCTAAATCTGCTCCCCCTTATTTTGAGGCCATGCCCTCTAGTTCTAATTCTGGAAAGCAGAATGCAAGCACAGATCATTTTACAATTGGGTTGAGGATGACCAAAGAGAAGATGAAGTATTTTAATGGCTCTCTCAGGAGCTGACTAAAATACCTGTTCTTTCACTTTGTGCTGGATTCTCTTGGAATGAACCCCATTTCTCAATGAAATATGAGAGCAATGCCCTTCAAAATTCACACAAAAATCACTAGATATTACCGTTCTTCTCTGCAGATTTCAAATCTACCTTTGCTTAACATTTCTTGAGGTGAGTCAGAACACAGGAGTCAAACACATTTTGCAAGGAAATGGAAACTGTGTGTCCATTTTATAATAAGATGTTTTATTGTGCTAATATTTCAAAATATGAAGAGTAGAGTTCTGTTAGCTGCTAAAGGATTGAATATTATTGGTATATTTACACACCAATGTCAAAGCTGTTCCTTCACTCATTTCTAAATAACCTGCAAGTTTAAGAGTTTTCCCTAAACTGTACTTCATTCTGTACAGTCGTTCACATGCAGCTCCTTCCAGCAGTGAGCTGATCTAAAAATAACTTCTTTTTGGAAGAGAAAATTAATGCAACGGTTTTATGTAGCTATATTTGAATTTATATATAAGGACTAGTCAATGGGTAGCAAAAACAAAGAACGTTGACCATAGGATGCAGGAGCAGAAGTAGGCCATTCGGTCCATCAAGTCTGCTCTGCCATTTAATGACTGTCCTCAACTCTTGCCAATGGAATTGACACTTATCACAGATGTCCTAAAGGCATCCACCTCAATGTTTCTTACGACCAACCATTGTTGAAATCAATGGAGCTGTCCGAATCAATTAAAAATAAAGGTTGAGTGATATTTTAAGATCTTTTGCTAGCAAGTAACTAAATAATGTGCATTTTGGTGGAAGGTTTAGCAACAAGGCTTGTTGTAAGAGAACAATACTAGGAGCAGGAGTAGACCATTCTGGGGCGGCATTGTGGCACAGCGGTTAGCACTGCTACCTCACAGTGCCAGAGACCTGGGTCCGATTCCTGGCTTGGGTCACTGTCTGTGTGGAGTTTGCACATTCCCCTCATGTCTGAGTGGGTTTGCTCCGGGTGCTCCAGTTTCCTCCCACAGTCTGAAACATGCTGATTAGGTGCATTAACACGAACAGGGAATTTCACAGTAACTTCATTGCAGTGTTAATGTAAGCCTTACTTGTGACTAATAAATAAACTTTACTCTTACTTTACTTCAGCCCCTCGAGCCTGCTCCACCATTCGATAAGAACATGGCTGACCTAATTGTGGCCTCAACTCCATATTCCTGCCCCCTCATACCCCCAGTAGTTCTTGTGTCACTTATCAAAATCTATTTAACTCAGTCTTGAGTATATTCCAATGACCACTGCCCTCTGGGAAAGAAAGCTCTACAGAGTAACAACTCTCTTCAAGATACAAAGGCCTGAGGTCACATTCCAAACAACTCAAGAACAGCTTCTTCCCTGCTGCCATCAGACTTTTAAATAGACTTGCCTTAAGCTGATCTTTCTCTATACCCTCATTATGACTGTAACACTACATTCTACATTCCCTCCTTTCTTTCTCCCCTACGTACTCTATTAACAGTATGTTTTGTCCATATAGTGCGCAAGGAACAATACTTTTCCTTGTACATGAGACAATAATAAATTAAATCAAATCAAATCCGAGAGAAAAATATTCTTCTCATCTCTTTCTTAAATGGGACAGCCATTTCAGGGCTATTTTTTAGTTCCTTTCCTCTAGTCTTTCTCACAAGGGAAAATATCTTCTCAACATCCATCCTCCCGACCTTGTATATTACAGTAAGGTCACCTCTCAATCTCTATTCATGTTACTGACCTGTTTTTAGCCTTTGGCAGATTGATCACACTATCTTTCTTTATTAACAGCTCTTTCGTACTTCAACAAAGAGGTCATTGCCCATGGAAGAGACCAACTGACTGGGGGTCAAATTCAACAGCGATGCGAAGCAGATGACACAACATTCTTCTAAACTTGACCTTGTTCCTGATTCTTATTGCACTGACTTTTATGTCTATGGTGTCAGTTGCCTCGGTGCCTATTCCTTCTCTAGACCTCTTCACTTTTCTTTCTCTCTCTCCCTCATCTCTTTAAGACTTACCCCATTGTTGAGACTTCTGATGAACTGTCATAACGTCACCCCTAAAAATGCTGTGTCAAATATTATGCACATAAGTGCACATGAGCTTACAAATTGGATGAAGAATAGACCATTCAGCCCCTCGAGACTGCTCTACCACGGTTGATCTGATAGTGGCCTCCACTCTACATTCTGTCTACCCACAATAACTTTTGGCTTCCTGTTAGTTAAGAATCTATCTACTACTGTCTTAAAGATATTCATTGACTCTGCCTCCAGCATTCTGGAGGAAAGCGAGTTCCAAAGATTCCTGACCCTCAGAGAAAAAATTATCTTCTCATTTCTGTCTTAGTACGAAGTAGAAAGGGTCGAGAGCTTGAAGTTTTTAGGTGTCCAGATCACCAAATACCTGCCCTGGTTCCCTCATGCCGACAATATAGTTAAGAAAACCCACCAATGCCTCTACTTTCTCAGAAGATTAAGGAAATTTGGCATGTCGGCTACGACTCTCACCAACTTTTACAGGTGCACGAAAGAAAACATTCTTTCAGGTTGTATCACAGGTTGGTATGGCTCCTGCTCTGCCCAAAACCGCACGGAACTACAAAAGGTCAGGAATGTAGCCCAATCCATCACACAAACCAGCCTCCCATCCATTGACTCTGTCGACACTTCCCGCTACCTTGACAAAACAGCCAGCATAATTAAGGACGCTATGCATTCCGGATATTCTCTCTTCCACCTACTTCCTTTGGGAAAAAGGTACAAAAATCTGAGGTCACGTACCAACCAACTCAAGAACAGCTTCTTCCCTGCTGCTGTGAGACTTTTGAATGGACTTACCTTGCATTAAGTTGATCTTTCTCTACATCCTAGCTATGACTGTAACACTGCATTCTGCACTCTCTTGTTTCCTTCTCTATGAACAGTATATTTTGTCTGTATAGCGTGCAAGAAACAATACTTCTCACCGTCTCTTAACACGTGACAATAATAAATGACATCAAATCAAGTCATAGTAAATAGGACACCTTTTATTTTTAAACAATGTCCCCTAGTTCTAGTAATATTGTTTGATAATTGCTTCTGTGACGTGGCATGAGATGGTTCAATGTTTCACTATAATAAAGGCGTGATAAATAAATATAAATGGTGGAATTTCCCAACCTCTCCCCCCACCCCCACTCCATCATGTTTGGTGGCACCAGAGGTGTCATGCCAGTGGCTAATGGCGGTATCTTCTGATCCCACCACTGACAATGGGTTTTCCTGATGTTTGCACCCTCTGCCACCATGGTACCCATGGCTGCGGGGAAGGCAGGGTGGGGGGTGCGGGGGGTGTTGGGTGGGAATGGTTCGCTATTGGCAGGGTCAGGTGCAAAATATTGGCCAAATTGTTGGAGTTGGCATCACATCTACCACCTGTTTTACTCCCTGTGTAATGGTTCCATTGAAAGGCATTACAGTGGCACAGTGGTTAGCACTGCTGCCTCACAATGCCAGGGACCCGGGTTCAATTCCGGCCTTGGGTGACTGTCCGTGTGGAGTTTGCATGTTCTCCTTGTGTCTGTGTGGGTTTCCTCGGGGTGCACTGGTTTCCTTCCACAGTCCAAAGATGTGCATGTTCGGTGGATAGGCCAGTCTAAATTGCCTCTTAGTTTAAAGGTGTGTAGGTTAGGGAGTTAAGCAGGTTAAGTACATACAGTATGGGGATAGGATCTGGAAAACATTAAAAAAAAGGTGGGTTATGCAGTACTGATGGGCTGAATAGCCTCCTTCTGCATGAGGGGGATTCCATGATATCAACAGAACTGAATATTGGACAGGATGTATAATTGATGGCAAATGCAATCCCAGTTATTTAAGTCAAATTCAGCCACCAGTGAGTAGTATTAGAATATTCAAGCAGGGAAGCGTGGCAGAGAAACTTACTTTATTTCTTCCCTTTATCTGAATTGAAAAAGACTGATTGAGAAGAACCGTCAAATGCTGGGACCAAGTGGAATTTAAATAACAGACTGTTGAATTCAGCAATCATAAGAAGTTGCCAATCAAATGTTTTCCATCCAGGAGAATGGACAATGAAGAGAATTGGGAGCCACAGCTGATTGTCCTCCTCTCCAAGAGGTATTGCAACAACACTACTGTTTCTATCTGAGTTGATGAAATACATATCACTCGACACAAATTAGAGCTCAAACCTGGGGATTTATTGTCCATGTTCGTATTCTCTATACCTCACAGTTTTTTTTTAAGTTTATTAGTCAGCATCACAAATAACTGGACATTAACACTGCAATGAAATTACTGTGAAAATCCCCTTGTCGTCACACTCTGGCGTCTGTTCGGGTACACTGAGGGGGAATTTAGCAAGGCCAATGCACCTCACCAGCACGTCCTTCGGACTGTGGGAGGAAACTGGAGCACCCGGATGAAACCCATGCAGACATGGGGAAAATGTACAGCCTCCACACAGACAGTGACCCAAGCCGGGAATCGAATCCAAGCCCCTGGCGCTGTGAGTCAGCAGTGCTACCCACAGTGCCACCGTGCCACCATGAGGGTTTCTAGCATGTTTAATGTCAGTTTTAAAACTAAATCAAATTTGGTGACCGTTGGTTACAATTAAAGATAAATACCAGCATTGTTGTAGACCTTTCATATAAACCAAACTACAGCAGAACATAATCCTTCGCATGACATCAATTAAGCTTTTCTGGTGAATCTTGATGTTTGTTCAAACTATAACAACAGCATAATTGCAATTGAGTGAAATGTCTTTTCTCCCTGCCTTTTCTTCTTGCTATTTTCAGAAATGAAAGAACCTGCAACATGAAGTATTTTTCCAAAGTCTCATATCCTTTGAGGATAAGATTCTTCCACATTTCGGATGAATTTATGACTGGCATTGTTTTCATAAGCAACCTTAAGAAAAGAATACTGTCAGAATCCAGGCCCCTGTGAAATGCAAAGGTTAGATGATAAGAGCCTGTGCTCCCAGCAGAGTAATATATTAGATCAGTTGGGGGCAGGTTGTGAAAATAGGAAACCTTCTGCGCATACCTGATAATGGTTTCAAATAATAGGATGTGACAGACATGAGTTCATTGCAAGGGTTGTAGATGTTTGGAACTAGTTTTCACAAACAACATTGGATGCTACGCCAATTGTTAATTTTATAACTCAACTAGGCACACTTTTGCTCACCAAAGGTGTCAACGACTTGGGGGTGGGAGGTGGGTTGGTGATGGTGGCAAAGGAGGGACACAGGGTTAGGTTGCAGATGGACTGTGAGCCTGTTGAATGGAGGGCTTATGAGATCAGATGGCCTCTTTCTCTTCTTAGTTTCCCATGTCGCTAAAGGTTGTGAACGTAGCCTCATCCATCACGCAAACCAACCTCCCATCCATTGACTCTGTCTACACTTCCGTGTTGCCTCGGAAAAGCAGCCAGCATAATCAAGGACCCCACGCACCCCGGATATACTCTCTTCCACTTTCTTGATCCCTTGGCATGGCCAGCATTGTGGTGCAGTCGTTAGCAGAGCTGTCTCATAATGGCAGGGGCCTGGGTTTAGTTCCCGGCTTGGGTCACGGTCTGTGCGGAGTATGCACATTCTCCCAGTGTCTGCGTCGGTTTCCTGCCACAATCCAAAAGATGTGCTGGTTAGGTGCACTGGCTATGCTAAATTCTCCCTCAGTGTACCCAAACAGGGGTTGGAGTCTGGTAACTAAGGGATTTTCACAGTAGTTCTCAAAGTTTAATTTTTAATAAAATTTTATTGGTTCAAGTAAGGATTACATTAACACTGCAATGAAGTTACTATGAAATTCTCCTAATTGCCACAGTCTGGCACCTGTTCGGGTCAATGCACTTCACAGCACTTCTTTCAGAATATGGGAGAAACTGGAGCACCCGCAGGAAACCCATGCAGACACTTCAGACATGCAGTAACTTCATTGCAGTGTTAATGTAAGCCTATTTATGACACAAATAAGTAAACTTTAAATTTTATTTTGAAGATCAGCTATTAGTGTTTAGCCAATATTTATCCTTCATTCAACATCAATAAAAACAACTTATTTGATCATTATCCAATAATGTTTGTGAGAGTTTGCGATACATTAATTGGTTACCCTTGCTTCCAATAATAAAATGGTGATTGTACTTCAAGTCAAAAGTTCTTGCGTGTAATCTAGAACATCCAGAGGTTATCATAGAATCATAGAATCCCTACAGTGCAGAAGGAAGTCTTTCAGCCCACAATCCCACCCAGGCTCTATTCCCGTAACCCCAGGTATTTAATCTGCTAATCCCCAAACAGTAGGATCAATTTGGCATGTCCAATCAACCTAACCCACACTTCTTTGGACTGTGGGAGGAAAGCGGAGCACCCCAAGGAAACCCACGCAGACATGGGGAGAACATGCAAACTCCACACAGAGTGGATGTCCTTCTGTACCACATGTATCATAGTATCCACAAAGAGTGTGAATGTTCCATATGTACCACTGTAGGAATATGGCTCATTTTGTTCTCGCAGTTTAATCTGTGTTAATTGAACAAAACATGTTCCAAAATTAGGAAACTGGTTCCTGACAGTGGCAATGTTGGTTTTGCCCCTCCAAGGATGGGACTATCAGCCTTGAAAAGAAATCAGTTTGCTTATGGCGGAGTGAGGGATTTTTCTTCATGTTGAAAATGTAAAAAGATGCAAGAATCAGTGTATAGCTGGACTACTAACGATATTAATATAACATCATATTAATTGGACAATAAAAAAACTGATTGCATTTTCCCAGTTTATTTCCCTAAGTTGCATATTATGTAACAGGAGACAGATGTGCCAAATTCAGTATAAACAAGCAACATGGTATTAACCCAATTATATCTCTCTGTGGTAATGGTAATGAAGATGTAGTGTGGAAATGCTGGCATTGGACTGGGGTAAGCACAGTAAGAAGTCTTATAACACCAGGTTAAAGTCCAACAGGTTTATTTGGTAGCATTAGCCACAAGCTTTCAGAGCGCTGCTCCTTCATCAGGTGAGTGGAAGTTCTGTTCACAAACAGGGCATATAAAAATACAAATTGAATTTACAAAATAATGCCTGGAATGTGAGTCTTTACACGTAATCAAGTCTTTCTGCAACACAGAATTGCTGAGCAGAAACTGATAGCCTATTTCCATACACATGAGGGCGGACTCAACTGGGATCTTGGGTTCATGTCACACTATCTGTAACCCCCACGACTTGTCTGGGGTTGCAAAATCTCACTAACTGTCCTGGCTGGAGACAATACACATCTCTTTAGCTTGTGCTTAACCCTCTCTCCATTCACATTGTCTGTACCTTTAAAACTTGATTGCCTGTAAAGACTTGCATTCTAACCATTATTTTGTAAATTGAATTTGTGTCTTTAAGTGCCGTGTTTGTGCACAGAACTCTGAAAGCTTGTGACTTGTGCTACCAAATAAACCTGTTGGACTTTAACCTGGTGTTATAAGACTTCTTATAATGAAAATGTAAGCAGAGACTGAGCGTAAAAAGCAAACAGAATGCATGACAGGAACTGGAACCCAATGAAAGGCTGATTTCTCTAGCAATATGCAGTTCATGGAAGGTAGTTACAGAAATCAAATATGTGCATCAAATCAATCCTAATTAGTTACAACAGTGTAATCTCCAGATATAATTAATTGGGGAATTATCCAAAGATTTTTATTTTGGCTTGGAATAGTGATACCACTACATGCAGAATGCAAAATTTCCAATTTTCATTTCCATCGTTTATTCATTCACAGGATGCGGGCAACACTGGGCAGCATTTATTGTCAATTAATTGCTCTTGAACTGAATGGCTTGCTAAGCAATTTCAGAGGATATTTCAGAATCAACCACATCTGGATCTGGAGTCACATGTTGACCAGGCCAGGTAAGGATGACAGATTTCCTTCCTATGGATATGGGAGAAAGGGGGGGGGATCAGGATATTAAATTTGATGATCATCCATGATCAAAATGAATGGCAGAGCAGGCTGAAAGGAACACAAGAACATAAGAAATAGGAGCAGGAGTAGGCCATCTAGCCCCTTGAGCCTGCCCCGCCATTCAATAAGATCATGGCTGATCTGATAGTAGTTCAGTTCCACTTATCCGCCTGCTCCCATAACCCTTAATTCCCTTATTGGTCAAAAATCTATCTATCTGTGACTTAAACACATTTAACAAGGTAGCCTCCACTTCTTCAATGGGCAGGGAATTCCAAAGATTCACTACCCTCTGGAGAAGAAGTTCCTCCTCAACTCTGTTCTAAATTGACTCCCCCTTATTTTGAGGCTGTGCCCTCATCTCTCCTCATAAGCTAGCCTCCTCATCTCTGGAATCAACCTGGTGAACCTTCTCTGCACTCCCTCCAAAGCTAATATATCCTTTTTTAAATAAGGGGACCAAAATTTTACATAGTACTCTAGGTGCGGCCTCACCAGTACCTTGTACAATTGCAGCAAGACCTCTCTGCTTGTATACTCCACCCCTCTCACGATAAAGGCCAACATTCCACTTGCCTTCTTGATCACCTGCTGCACCTGCAAACTGAGTTTTTGTGATTCATCAAAGGACTAAATGGCCTACTCCTGCTTCTAATTGACATGTGTCTATGTTTGAAGGACATTATTGAACAAGGTGGGTTTTTTTTGAATGACAATTGACAATGGTTTCATGACAATTAGACTTTTAACTCCAGATTTTTCATGAATTTCAATTACGAGTATTACTCTGGGTCTCTGGGTTATTACGTATCAGAGTACCACTGCCATCACCTCAATAGTTTCCAAAAAAATAGATGTGGGCAATTCAACTGCACCAGTGCTCTGCTCAGTGAGAGGTTGAAAATCTGCCCTGAACATTCAGTAAACTCAATGGGCAGGATTTTATGGCCTCACATGAATGCAGCCAGAAATTCCCACCCGAGGACAATGGATATTTCCAGTGTTCACCCCTTGCCTGCATCAATATTAACCTTAAGGCAGGAACATAGAGCAAGTAATCATGTTAGATTATATAAAATATTAATAGGACACTATATATAGATGCCATGAACAATACTGTTAGTCATCGCAATTTCAGATGTAAGAGCCCTTCTCTGGAACTCCCCACATCTCTCCACTTCTCCCCCTCACTTTCCTTATGTAAAATCCACTTTCAAACCTACTTCTTTGGCCAATTTTTCTCCACTATTTCCTTACCTGATCCAGTGTTAAATTGTGTTTAATTACTCTCTGAAGTATCTTTGCATGGTAAAGTAGGTTAAAGGCAGGTTGATAAAAATACAGGTTGAGAGGCGTTAGATTTAAAACTGAGATGAGGAGGAACTACGTCTTGCAGAGGGTGGTGCATTTATGGAACTCATTGCCCCATAGAGCAGTGGGGTCTGAATCATTAAATAGTTTTAGGAAGGAGATAGAAATATTTCTGATTTTAAAAGTGTGTTGAAGGGATATGGAAAACAGGTGGGGAGGTGGATTTGAGACCAGGGAGACATCAGCCATGATCTGATTGAATGGCGGAGCAGGCTCGAAGGGATGCATTTGCCAACTTCTGCTTCTAGTTCCTATGTTCCTAAGAAAGGTGCTACGCTCATTGTGTTGTTGCATATGTTAACATTACATTCCAGCCACCAAGCCACAGTTAAGTTCTTTGTATCTAAAGATTTCTGAATTAAACAAAGAAAATAAATTTCAAACATGTTTTTGTCCATTGAATGTATTGTTCAGGTCTGGCTGTCTAGTCAGCTGTGACCATTGATCAGGACTGTTGCAGACAAATAGGTTCCTCCCAGACAGACAACTGCCTGAAGCCATTTGTTCAATAGAATTCACACCAAATATCTGGCGTCACATAAAATATGACGCAGAATTTTCCCTACGCTGGCAATCGCATGTGCTTTGATTAACTTCAAAAGACAATTAGCTCCCTGGGCAGGTCTTCAGCTATTCCTAAAATTTGTGCTTGACTAATTCACCAGTGGCATTCGTTTAAGGGTCTAGAGAGGAGATTTTTTTTTTGCTTTACAGCTTTTCGTCCGGACTTAAATTATGCATCTGGGATTGGCAAAGCCGTTACTGGAAAAAAATACCTCCTAAATCATACAAATTGAGTTGAATTCAGATATTTAAGTTACACCTGGTGGTCAGTCGACTACCAATTAGTTAACTGTTCGGATATCTACACTATGTCAGCTGTATCATTATGCTGGTTACTTTTCTAAGTTAAGTTGGTATTTCCAATCTTTGACTGGAATCTTCCAGTTCCGCTATGAGAGTTGTCTCAGGTGGAATGGAAATGGAAAATTTGACAGTCCAGCAAAAGATCCATTGACTTTGGAGGTGGAGAACGGGATGATGGTTGGCAACCGCAAAAACCCCTCCCTCCTTGGCAACTGACTCAACCCTCCACTGTTGAGAATGAAACAGGTGGATAGCCTGATTTTGAGTCCTTTGTAATGATGGAAAATAGAAACATAGAAGATAGGAGCAGGAGGGGGTCATTTGGTCCTTTGAGCCTGCTGCTCCATTCATCACGATCATGGCTGAGCGTCCAATTCAATAGCCTAATCTTGCTTTCTCCCCATAACCTTTAATCCCGTTCACCCCAAGTGCTATATTTAGCTGCCTGTTGAATACATTCAATGTTGAGCTGCAAAAGAAACTCAACACTATCATTCTTGTGAGAGGGTGCTGCAATGTCAAAGGCACTGCCTTTTGGGTGAGATGTTAAATCAAGATTCCATCTGTCTCCTTGAGTAGATACAAAAGATTCCATGACATTGTTCTGCAGAAGAGCAGGTGGGTTAAACCTAGTATCCTGGCCACTATTAATCTCTCCCCCATCAACATCATTAAATTATCTGGTCAACCAACGGGATGAACGAGTACACTATCAAGGGCAGAAGTCTGAGTAGTGTTGAAGAGCAGAAGGATCTTGGGGTCCGGGTCCACAGGATTCTTAAATCGGCCTCGCAGGTGGAGGAGGTGGTCAAGAAGGCGTATGGTGTACTGGCCTTCATTAATCGAGGGATTGAGTTTAGGAGTCGGGAGGTAATGCTGCAACTTTATAAGACCCTTGTCAGGCCTCATTTAGAGTATTGTGTGCAGTTCTGGTCGCCTCACTATAGGAAAGATGTAGAAGCTATTGAGAGGGTACAGAGGAGATTTACAAGGATGTTGCCTGGACTGGGAGGCATGCCTTATGAAGTTAGGTTGAGGGAGCTGGGACTCTTTTCCCTGGAGAGACGAAGGTTGAGAGGCGACCTGATAGAAGTTTACAAAATGTTGAGAGGAATAGATAGGGTGGACTCTCAGAGGCTATTTCCCCGGGTTGAAATGGTTACTACGAGAGGACACAGATTTAAGGTGCAGGGAGGGGGGTTCAGAAGTGATGTTAGGGGTAAGTTTTTCACTCAGAGGATGGTGAGTGAATGGAATCGGCTGCCGTCAGTGGTGGTGGAGGCGAACTCGCTGGGGTCTTTTAAAAGACTTCTGGATGAGTATATGGGGTTTAATGAGATTGAGGGTTATAGATAGGTCTGTAGGTTGGTAGGTGTTGATGTGATCGGCGCAACTCGTGGGCCGAAGGGCCTGTTTGTGCTGTAGTGTTCTATGTTCTATGTTCTATGTTCTATAACAACATTGTTCTTTGTGGGAGCTTGCTGAGCACATTTGGCTGCTGCCTTCCCTCCAGTACAAAAGTGACTACAGTCCACACAAGTACTTTGTTGGCTGTAGAGTTCTTTGAGATGTGCAGTGATCATGAAAAGTGCTATATAAATGCAAATCTCTCACTCATTTCTTTTACCTTTTTTGCCAAGGCTGAGACTAGTCAACTTCAGAGCTCAATCAGAATCGAGGGATATAAGATTCAGAAAATAGAGTTGAAGTCGTAGATCTTATGAAAAAATGGAATTGCCAAAAAGCCTACTTGTGTTCCTATCTTCTCAAGTTCACACGTTTCCCAGTTATTAAAGATTAAACTTGAGAACTAGTTAAGAAATCCACTCTGCATGAATAATCATTTTGTCTTCTGCTGTCAACTTGTGTAATTAAAACTATGAAAATAATTAATAGTGTAAGATCTGCACCAAAATTTAACTAAAATCTGCTTCTGGGGCAGGCTTATACATGAATATAAATGTGTACATATGTATTCACTTTACCACTAAATCAGAGACTCAATATTATTGTATTGGTGACTTGGCTCCTTTTGTGCCAAAGCCTACTCTAAAACACCCACATTTCTCTTCACAATTCGAGACCCTTAGGCTTCAGGAATATTGCAGTTAGCAACAGAATAGCAGAAATGAAATCATAGTTATATGATCATGAAGTTGTAGAATCAATAGAAACATAGAATTCCTACAATACAAAAGGAGACCATTTGGCCCATCAAGTCTGCACCGACTCTCAGAAGACATCTTATCTAGCTCCATCGTCTACTCCCCCCTCACTACCAAACCCCCCCACTGTACCTCACCCACTCCGGAACATCCTGCACTATCCCTGTAACCCCGTGCATTTACTGTGGCTAACCCACCTAATCTACATATCTTTGGACACCAAGGGGCAATTTAGCATGGCCAATCCACTAACCTGCACATTATGGGGCACTAAGAGGCAATTTAGCATGACTAATCCACTTAGCCTACACATTCTTTGGGCACTAAGGGGCAATTTGGCATGGCCAATCCACCTAATCTGAACATCTTTGGACTGTGGAAGGAAACTGGAGTACCCGAAGGAAACCCATGCAGACATAGGGAGAATGTGCAAACTCCACACAGACAGTCACCAAGGCCAGAATTGAACGCAGGTCTGACTGGTGCTGTGAGGCAGCAGTGCTAACCACTGTGCCATGGTGCAAGGCTCTTGTATTGGGTAGGACCTTTTCTATTCTTCACTGCCATGACCAGATTTTCCAGCCTTCCTGAGGATGAAGGATTGCAGTTATCTGGAGGCAATGGAGAAATTGAAGTTGCGCTCTTATACAAAGAGAAGTTTTTTTTAATCTATTCTTTCATGGGATGCCATCTGTGTCAAGGTCAACATTTGTTACTCATCCACAATTACCCTTGAACTGTTTGGCTTGGTAGGCCATTTCAGAGGGCAGTTGTAGCCAACCACATTGCTGTGGGTATGGAATCACATGTTGTAAGGCAGACCAGGCCAGAGAGTTTCCTTCTGTGCTGTAGGACTCAATGATTAATGGTGGCACATCTTTGGATGCTAAGAGGCTTTACATCGTTTAGATGTTATTCCTCATGTGAAACTCAACCACTTTTGTTTGCTTTTCCAGCTGGAAACAGCCTCATTTCTTGCAAAATTGTTGACATTTAAGAAGGTGTGCGGGAGGAACAGACTAACAAATTGGGTTTGATGTTTCACTCTGTTGACATTTTATTCAGATAACAGACTAACAATTCAGAGAGTCTCGAATCATTACCACTGAATGAAGTGACCTTTCGCACAATTTCTTTGTCTTTTAGTTGGAATGCAATTTGATGGGTGTGGGGATAGAGAACAGATGCAGGCTGGAATTTTACTGTCCTATTCACCACAAGAATTGGTGAGGGTGTGGAAAGGTCCGTTCATCTCCATTTTATAGTTTCGGGACAAGCATGGCCAGAAAATCCCACCATAGTATTAAATTACTGGTCTGAGCCATTCAAGTCAGGCACCTATACAAGAAATCCAGATATACTTTATAGAGATCCATCAAAGATGCCAAAAGAGAGAACTGGATCAAGCTAGAATCCCAGGCTGGCCACATGGACCTTTGCCCGACGATAGCAAGATCTGCATGACATGACAGGCTACAAGATGAAGGCAAATTACCAACGCCAATGCACCCCTCCCTGATCAGCTCAATGCATTCTATGCCTGGTTTGAGCAGGAGGTCAGCCAGAGCATGCCCTCCATCCTGGGAGCCTCAGGCAATCCTGTATCCGAGGCCATCATTGCCAACGTCAGAGCAGCCTTCTTGAAGATCAACCCACAGAAAGCGGCTGGCCCGGATGGAGTACCCAGATGAGCACCCAGATCCTGCATGGATCAGCTGGCAGGGGTATTCATAGACATCTTCAACTGAGGGGCAAGGTTTAAAGGAGATGTACGAGGCAGATTATTTTGCTCAGAAAGTAGTGGTTGCCTGGAACTCGTTGTCAGGGAGGTAGTAGAAGCGGATATGGTAGTGACTTTTAAGGGACATCTTGACAAATACATGAATAGTCTGGGAATAGAGGGATATGGTCCCCGGAAGGGGTAAGGGGTTTTAGCTAAATTGGTCAGCATGTTTGGTGCAGGTTTGGAGGACCAAAGGGTCTGTTCCTGTGCTGTAATTCTCTTTGTTCTTTGTTCTCTTTTTATAACAACCTGAGGTTCCTCTCTGCTTCAAGAAGATAAGCATCATCCTAGTACCAGAGAAAGGCCGGGGAGCGTACCTTAATGACTATCGTCCGGTGGCTCTGATATCCAGCATCATGAAATGCTTTGAAAGGTTAGTCAGAGCACAGATCAATTCCAGCCTCCCAGATTGCCTGGACCCACTACAGTTTGTCAACCGCTGCAACAGGTCCACAGCAGAAACCATCTCCCTGACCCTACACTCAACCCTGGAACACCTAGACAACAAAGACATCCATGTCAGATTCCTATTTATTGTCTACAGCTCAGTCTTCACCATTATTCCTACAAAACTCATCTCCAAACTCCATGGCCTGGGCCTCGGCTCTCTCTGTGACTGGATCCTAGACTTCCTCATCTACAAACCACAATCAGTAAGGATAGGCAACAGCCTCAATCATTCTCAACAGCAGTCCCCACAAGGCTCAGCCCCCTTACTGTGCTCCTTATACACCTATGACTGTGTGACCAAATTACCCCCCAAACTCAATTTTCAAGTTTACTGACAACACCACTGTAGCGGGTTGGATCTCAAACAATGATGAGACAGATTAAAGGAAAGGGATAGAGAATCTGGTGAACTGGTGCAGCAACAATAATCTCTCCCTCAATATCAACAAAATGAAGGAGATAGCCATCAACTTCAGGAAACCTGCCCATTGTGAAATGTGAACCATCAGACTCAAGGTACCGTAATATATGGGTAACTTGTAAAGGGATGGAGAGCAAGTGTGATAGGCTTTCCAAACTTAAACTTAAAAAACTTCTTCAGCCTTGAAACAGAAACACTTGTTAAACAGCAGAAACTTATTTCTTTCCAAGATTTTCCCACCTTGTTCAGTTTCCTGGTGCAGTTGTTAATTCTAGCAAGCTGGTAAAAAAAAATTACACCAATAATTCCCACAGAATTAAAATGTGCATCACTGCACAAAACATGATTGCTCAATACACTGGTGTTCTCCCCTCATTGACAGTGAAATCCAATGGACACTCTGCGCAGCATAGTAAGAAGTCTCACAACACCAGGTTAAAGTCCAACAAGTTTGTTTGGTAGCACAAGCCACAAACTTTCAGAACGCTGCTCCTTCATCAGGTGAATGAGGAGTGGTGTTCACAAACAGAGTGTATAAAGACACAAACTCAATTTACAAAATAATGGTTGGAATGCGAGTCTTTACAGGTAATTAAGATTCAAAGGTACCAACATTGTGAGTGGAGAGAGAGTTACGCACAGGTTAAAGAGATGTGTATTGTCTCCAGCCAGGACAGTTAGTGAGATTTCGCAAGCCTTGGCAAGTTGTGGGGGTTACAGATAGGGCGACATGCATCTCCACACTCTGGGCAAGTCAGCGAAAAGATTTCTGAGCCATCCCTCTTTGTACTGATCAATTGATGTTGCGGTTGGAGTGCAGATTGAGTTGGTCCAGAAACTGTTGGAAAAAACATAGCATGTTGATGATGTCCAACACCACAATGAGCAAAAAATTCCAAACATCTGTGGCAAGGAAAGGGCATGCCAGGAGGTTTCATTCTCTGGAGAATTTCCACCACTACCCTCAACAAAACCAAATAATTATCTCCTCAACATGAAGCTCCTGACTGTGATATGAAAATACCAGTTTTAAAGGTTTTAAATTTTAAGTTTTTTAGTTTATTTATTAGTGTTACAAGTAGGCTTACACTGCAATGAAGTTACTGTGAAAATCCCTTAGTGGCCACAACTCCGGTACCTGTTCGGATACACTGAGAGAGAATTTAGCATGGCTAATGCACCTAACCAGCATGGCTTTTGGACTGTGAGAGGAAGCCAGAGCACCCAGAGGAAACCCACACAGACACGAGGAGAATGTGCAGAGTCCACGCAGACGGTGACCCAAGCCGGGAATCAAACCTGGTGCTGTGAGGCAGCAGTGCTAACCACTATCCATTAATATGAATAAGTCTTGCCACAGCTATTTTGAGCTGGTAATTCACATTGCAAGGACTGTGTTAATGATATGATTTAAGGCCATGTCAAGTCACTCAAACATGAAAGTCCAGAAAAGGGAAAAATGAAGATATAAGAACATAAGAACATAAGAAATAGGAGCAGGAGTAGGCCAACTAGCCCTTCGAGCCTGCCCCACCATTCAATAAGATCATGGCTGATCTGTCGTGGCTCAGTTCCACATTCCCGCCCTCTCCCCATAACCCTTAATCCCCTCTCTCATCAAAAACCCATCAACCCGCGTCTTAAAAATATTTAGCGAGGTAGCCTCCACCACTTCAACGGGCAGAGAATTCCAGAGATTCACCACCCTTTGAGTGAAGAAGTTCCTCCTCAACTCTGTTCTAAACCGCCCCCCCTTTATCTTGAGGCTATGCCCCCTAGTCCTACTATCCTTTCTGAGCGGGAAGAGTCTCTCCACCTCTATCCTATCCAAGATCTCCCCTCATTCTTCTAAACTCTAACGAGTACAAGCCTAATCTATTCAGCCTCTCCTCATAGCTCAACCCCCTCAACTCTGGCATCAGCCTAGTAAACCTCCTCTGCACTGCCTCCAAGGCTAAAATATCCTTGCGTAAGTACGGCGCCCAAAACTGCACACAATACTCCAGCTGCGGCCTCACCAATGCCCTATACAGCCGCAGCAAGACCTCCCTACTTTTATATTCAATCCCCCTTGCGATGAAGGCCAGCATCCCATTCGCCTTCCTGACCACCTGCTGCACCTGCAAGCTGGGTTTTTGCGACTCATGCACAAGGACCCCGAGGTCCCTCTGCATCGTCGCCTGCTGCAGTTTATGGAATCTCATTCGAAGTTTTTTTCATATATATGATGCATATAAGTATTTATCTGGAAAATTTGTTTGTACCTGTCTCTCCACCTATATTCCTATATTTGGGGAGGTGGTGGCACAGTGGCATTGTCACTGGACCAGTAATCTAGACACCCAGGTTCAAATCCTGCTAGTGCAGATGGTGAAATTTGAATTCAACAAAAAAAATCTAAGTCCACTAGTGACCATGAAACCATTGTCAATTGTCGTAAAAATCCAACAAACGCTCTTTTGGGATGGAAACCCTTACATGGTCCATAGGTCCATGGCAATGTGGTTGACTCTTCAATGCCCTCTGAAATGGAAGGTTGTTAGGGACTAGCTGGTGACACCCACGTTCTGTGAGTTAATTTTTTAAGAATCCTGTTAATTGTTTCTATGTTACTATGAAAGCAGTTTCACTATTTCCCGACCACTATAGTAATGCTTGCTGAATACTTCATGACTCATGAGGGAGGAGAAAATCAAAGCTTATGTTTATACATTTTTCACTCCTACTCTGGAATTAACATCTCAAGGACCATTACAACAATTGCCAAACACAAATCGGTTTCCATGCCCCCTTCTTCTGCGCGTTCTTTTTTTCCTTACATTTCTTTATTGTCTCTTTTCTCTCAGTTAATCCACTCTCTATCTGCTTCCAATTCACTTCTCGCTCTCTCTACTGATTTCTCCATTTCTTTATCTATCTGGAATAGTGCATAGTGGTCAGCACTGCTGCTGAACAGCGCCAGGGACCCAGGCTCAATTCTGGCCTCGAGTCGCTGTCTGTGTTGAGTTTGCACATTCTCTTCATGTCTGCGTGGGTTTCCTCCGGGTGCTCCGGTTTCCTCCAACAATCCAAAGGTGTGCTGGTTGGATTGATAGACCATGTTAAATTGACCCTTCTGTCACGGAGATTAGCTAGGTATACACGTGAGGTTACAGCAATAGAGCCTGGGTGGGATTATGGTTGGTACAGACTCGATGGGCCAAATGGCCTCTTTTTGCACCATAGGGATTGGAGGCTTCATTGGTTAAGGAGACAGAACATTGGGCATAAAGTTCATAGTGTTCCACATGTGAAGTTGTTCTTGCCATGCTTTTATAAATTTGAATTTTAGTGACCGGGCCTCAGAGCAGTGTGAGCTGCAGTGTGAAGGGAAACGTACAGTTTACATCACTTGCTGTGCCATTTGTCCCTTAGCCAGTTTTAATCCAGTGTGTTTTTCTTAATCTCAGTTCACTTCACCAAAAACTGACAGCTTAGAATATTATCGCATCCTCCGCCATAATATTTCCGCCTCTCATGTTCCACAAGCAGCTGGCATCTATTGTTGAAGAATAATATCATGTCTAATAAAGCACTGAAGCAACCATATGTTCTATTCATATTACAGTCCCAGTGCCAATCTGTTTGCTGTATGCTGATCTGTGTTATGAAAGTAAATAAATAACACGAGGCTACAGCCCTACACTGCAATCAACTTTTAATTTATAGAAAGTTTGGTAGCATAATATCCCAGGATGTGTCGGTTAGATGGATTAGCAATGGGAAATGTGTGGGGTTGATGGGATAGGGTGGGGGAGAGTGCCTGGGTAAGGTACTTTGTTAGGGAGTTGGTGCAGACCTGATGAGCCGAATGGCCTTTTCTGCACTGCGGGGAATCCATGACTGTCATTTACAACTCAGAAACAGGTCATTTGGCCTCACTAGTCCATGCCTGTGTTTATGCTTTGCGTGAGACTTCACCCACCTCCCTCCATCTGACCCTGACCACAGATGTCATTCACTCTGGGGGAGGTGATGGTATTATCACTAGACTATTAATCCAGAAATTCAACGAATGTTCTGGGGATCCAGATTCGAATCCCGCCACAGCAGATAGTGGAATTTGAATTCAATGAAAAATATCTGGAATTAAGAATCTACTGATGACCATGAAGCCATTATCAATTATTGGAAAAACCCATCTGGTTCATGAACGTCCTTTAAGGAAGGAAATCTGCCAACCTTACCCTGTCTGGACTACATGTGACTCGGGAGTCACAGCAATGTGGTTGACTCTCAACTGCCTTCTGAACTGCCTTCCCACCCCAACCAGGGTGGGGAGGGGTAAATGCTGACCAGCTAGCGATGCCCATGTCCCACAAATGAAAAAAAATCTATTCATTCCTCCAACATGAGTTTATCTGTTTTCCCCTTATCTTTGCGAATCATCTCTATGCCTCTTTGTGAACATAAGAACATAAGAACATAAGAAATAGGAGCAGGAGTAGGCCATCTGGCCCTTCGAGCCTGCCCCGCCATTCACTAAGATCATGGCTGATCTGTCGTGGCTCAGTTCCACATTCCCGCCCTCTCCCCATAACCCTTAATCCCCTCTCTTATCAAAAACCCATCAACCCTCTTCTTAAAATTTCCCCTGAATTTCCTTTTGGATATATTGGTGACTGCTTTGTATTTACCGCAAATGTCTTATACAAATCTTACTGTGCCTACCCCGGTCTAATGCCGGCATCTCCACATCTTGTGTTTATAGCACCCTACAAGTGACGAGAGCTTCTCCACATTGATTCCTCCCTGGGATAGGGGCATCACTGGTAAGGTCAGCATTGGTTTTCCATTTCTGGTCACCCTTCAGGACTTGATGGTGGCCTTTCTTCATGAGCTACTGTGGTTTGTGTGGAGAAGATACTCCCTGAGTGATGTTAAGGAAGAAGGCACAGGATCCAATGTCAGGCATTGGCAATGGTGGTGGTAGTGGTGGTGGTGGTGGTGGTGGTGGTGGTGGGTGGGTGGGGGGGCGGGGGGGGGGGTGGAATGGGTGACCACTGCTCTGAATTCTTATGACACTAACTTATTTCAGCGCACACTGAAGAGACTTCTGCCAATTTGTTGTTCATTGCTCTATCGTAATGCCTGAACTGGAACTGGAAACAGATAAAGTAAGGCGTGGGGAATTTGTAATTTTTTTATGTCGAAAAGGACTTTTCAGAGTTTGTTTCACGTGTATCAGGATGAATTATAATGTTTGGACAGTAAGAAATACTGGCTCTTCTGATGTGATGACAATTTGACTTGGATCCATGATAAACAGGGAGGAAGTTAAAATATGGAGGCTGTGTGACAGGAAAGAGACAGGGAAGGGCAGTTTCAGTCAGTCCAATCTACCACAAGCAGCTGTATCACTAGATCAGTATTGGGAAGATTATGGAAAGAAATGCTCCATTGTGTGGAAGATGGCACACTGCCTGCAGAGTATTCACTCAGTCCCTGAATGGGAGAGATTGGTTTCTGGCCCAGGAAAACCTGAGCTTGGAAGAATTTGGAAAAATACACCATATAGGTGGAGTGAACTGCCTCAAAACCATGTGAAATTGTCTTTGTGGTATCTACTACTCCGTGTGTAATTTATAGTTTGCTCCAACCATGAATTATTGTTCAGTGCTGATCTGTGTTCAAGTAAAAAAGTTATAAACAGTGAAATTTTGTTTGTTCAATTTCTTTATTTGATTTTTAAAATATTCATTTGTGGGGTATGGGTGAAACTGATTGAGCCTACATTTATCGTCTATCACTAAATGCCCTTCAAAGGGCATTTAAGAGGCAGCTACATTTCTATTCTACCTTTACTGAATGATGGAGTTTTTACAACAATCAACAATAGTTTCACTGCCTCCCCTTGTCTTTCTAGGTGGTAGAGTTCAGGGGTTTGGAAGATGGTACTGAAGGAGCACTGGCTGTGGAGCCAAGTTCCCATCCAACCCAATTTTCAAGTTTGCTGATGATGCCACAATAGTGTGTTGGATCTCAAACAATGATGAGACAGAGTACAGGAATGAGATGGAGAATCTGATGAACTGATGTGGTGACAATAATCTCTCCCTCAATGTCAACAAAATGAAGGAGATTGTCGTCGACCTCAGGAAGTGTAAAGGAGAACATGCCCCTGTCTACATCAATGGGGACTGTCCTCATCTGAGATACCTCCCTGTTAAATGCGATGATGCACTGTGTGCTTCAGAACTTGGCAATGAAGGTATAAGATGTCCCAAATGGTGATGCCACTGCTGAGGTTGAAGATCCTGCCTGTAACTACCACCGCTGGGTTGTGTTATTGGGCAAATTAACAGATTCCACAGAAGTCTGAGTCCATCATTGATCTGCTTCCATTGATCGTAATCTCTCCATGGTTCACGTTTTTCTTCCTTACAGTTGGCTATCACATCCCAACCCTGAACCTCAGTCTCAGCACATTGCCCATCTTCCGGCTATTGAGTAAATAATCAAAGTGCAGAAGGAGGCCACTTGACCCACAGTGTCTAAGCTGGCTCATTGAAAAGACGATACAATTACTCCTGCTCTCCTAACTTCTTTCCTTATTACTTTGCAAAATTTTCTCCTTTCGGAATAGATTCAATTCCCATTTGAAAGTAGCCTTTGCACTCAGAAATGCAGTGATTTATTGCAGCTATTTACAAAAACATTATTTTGTTCTGTCACCGTGTGTACCCTTACGACTACACAAGCTTTTCTCTGCCCTTTTCTAGCACCTCTGTGTGCCACCAGGGGTCTGAGATACAGCTGGCTGCTGCAAGTTATTATGAGCCTCTCACAATGGACATGACTGTTCTCTCAGGTGGGATGTACATTACGTATTCTGACTCCTTACCAGCCTGGATTTGAGACACTGAAGGCTTGTACGTGGGAGCTAATCAATTGTTCCTCTGTGTTGCTGCCTCCGAGGGGAAAGTAGCATCCAAAGAATGGCCAACACCTTCTTCACTGCTACAGAGAATAACACTGCTACTTATCACCAATCTGCAGCAGAATACATCTCACACAGCCATAAATAACTATAATTCCCTGGGAGAGTGTCCACCAAATAGCTTTAAGATCCCTCAAGTAGAATGCCGTAAATATTTCGCGATTGGATTGACAGTGATCCTTTTAAGACAGTCCCTCCAGATCTACAGTCCTTCACTCAACATTCACAGTTGAATGATGGCTTTGCATCAGGCATGTGTTGTGTTTTAGTAATGATATAAAGGCACTAATCACTCATTATGGATTAGGTGAACACGTTATGGGTTTATTCATTTAAATTAAGCATGTGAGAACAAATATACAAAGGGTACAAAACTTGAAGATATCAGAGATGAATTGTTAATTGTATAGGCAAAAGTGAAACTGAACTCCATCACATTGACACATTTTCCTTCTAGTGATTTCATCTGCTCCCACTCAAAGGTACATTGCAGTATCCTTCTTTCTTTTTCACATTACTTCCCCCTCTACTAAAGAAGTATAACTATTAACAATACATGTTCATGTTTAGTTACCATGACATGAGTGCATAGAATTGATGGTCTACTCCAATTCCTCAGGCTGTGACCCCTGGTTCTGGACTCTCCACCATCGGGAATATCCTCCTGGCATTTACCCATTTTGAAGAATGAGAGTTGATCTTATTGAAATACAGAAGATTCTGAGGGGATTTGGCATTGTGTATGCTGAAAGGATGGTTCCCCTTGTGGGAGAGACCATTTGGGACAGAGGTGAGGAGACATTTCTTCACCAAAAGAATGGTGAGTCTGTGGAATTCATTACCACAGGAAGCAGTTGATGCCAAAAGATTGAATGTTTTCAAGAGGCAACTGGATATAGCACTAGGGGCGAAAGGGATCAAAGGTTATGGGGAGAAAGCAAGATTAGGCTATTGAGTTGGACGATCAGAAATAATCGTGATGAATGGAGGAGCAGGCTTGAAGAGCAGAGTGCCCTCCATTTGCTCCTATGTTCTATATTTCTATATTTACATGAGACTCTAAAGTATACAGGTGATCTGTTGGTTCATTCAGATCTTGTAATGGTAAGCTTGTCTGGTGGTACCTTCAGTTGTGCACAGCCATCCATGGAATTGTCATTCTTGGATGATATTCCTGATTGCATTTAGAATCTTATCCTCAATACAATGATTAAGGAGCTGGAATTGATCTGATTTGCCCTCTGTTACACCTTTCCACTGCACCTCTGTGTGTTATGGCCTTCATAGGTTCTTATTCCTGAACAAATTATTGTCACCTTGACAGGTTGTCACATACTTTCTGTGGGATCCTGAATGTAAACTTATTGTTCCAACTCTCAACTTGGCAGCTCCTGCATTTCTATCATATGCATTGGTCATCTTCTCCTCCAACTTAAAACATTTTTTTAGATTTGGTCTACCGAGCATGAACAAGTAATAGAATAGTTGCACACAAAGGTGTCTCTCTCAGATGCAAAATTACAACACAACAAATTGCAACTTCCTTGGCCTGCCTACATTTGAGGATTTGGGGTTTAACTGTGAAAATCATTTGTTCAGCTAGGCCATGAGGACGAGGGTAATAAGAAGTAGTAGTATGATCAATATTCCACTTCTCACACATACACTGAAATAGTTTACCAATAAATTGCAGGCCATTACTATAACCATTCCCCTAGGCACACTAACAAAACTGAAAATACCACTTAGTTTGTGTGTGACAGTTCTGATTGACACATTATGCATTTGGGGAATAATGGGGTTTTAGGTAAATTAGTTGATGATGACAAAGACATCAGTGCCATGCTCAGGAAGGAGGTCAGTTTTAGACTAAGGATGGATAGGAACTTCATCAGGAATCAATGGTGCTTTGTGCTGACTTGACATTCTTGATGATGAACTTAATGTTATTGTTCATATCAAGGCTCTCTCTCTCTCCTGTGGGCCTTCTTATCCAATCTGTGCCCATGTGTAAGTGATGGAGATATTGAAGAGTATCAGGTTACAAATATTCCGGTATGATGACATGCCTGCCTTTAAAAAATGATTCCATGGGAGATGCCTAGCTTGTCCCAATAAAGCCAAAATAGCTTCATGTGTTTGTGGTTATATTCAATGGAATCAGGTAATCCTTCAATGATGGCCTTCCACAGTTTCTGCAGTGTAGAATCTTTCACCATTTCTTCTTGTAGGTGCTGGCATTTCCAATGTGCAAAATATATCAGACAAATTGACAGACTTGCATTCTCCCTGTAAGTGTAATGTTGCCTTGTCATTGCTCCCCAGAAACTGACTATTTTCTCAAAGCATTCTGGATATTTCAATTTTAGATGGTCAGTGCCAGCAAATATTTAAGGTTTTATCCACATCCCCAGAACAAGTGTGAAAGTTGTAGTCATTATGTTAGTCTTCATGTCACTGAGATTAGCCGAATGAGCATTGTCCTCACATCACAAGGGAGAATAAGTACAGAATGGAATACCTAACAGCCAAAATAATTTTGTGCCATTCTGAAAATCAGTGTATTTCACACCATAGGAGGTTGATGAATAGAATTGCCTAATCATAATGATATATTTTAATAATTTAATGTTACTCAGGATTTCATTGGTCCCTTGTGTTAAAGTTAAAGTTTATTTATTCGTGTCACAAGTTGGCTTACATTAACACTGCAATGAATTTACGGTGAAAACCCTCGAACCATCACACTCCAGCACCTGTTTGGATACACTGAGGGAGAATTTAGCATGACCACTGCACCCAACCAGCATGTGTTTTGGAGTGTCAGAGGTAACTGGAGTACCCGGAGGAAACCCACACAGACACGGGGTGAATGTTCAGACACAGACAGCGACCCAAGTTGGAAATTGAACCCGAGTCCCTGGCGCTGTGAGGCAGCAGTGATAAACATTGTGCCACCATGCTGTTTCAAAAAAAAACAGTTCAGTTTATCATTAATTGAAGCCTTGTGATTTTGCAAAGCTATAAACAGTTACATAATAGAAATTACAAGCAACTTTCTCAGGCTCCATTTGATTTATGTATGCAATTCTTCAGCCGAATGGCACTCAATTAAAATATAATGAGCATTTTGCAGCCTCGAAAACAGTTTTATAAAGTCATTTTTCAGAAAAACATGGTACCTAAATATTATGTAATTATGTTTGATAAGCATATTAAAACTTTACTTCCCGTATCTGTGTTAGTTAATGCAATAAATTGAAGATTTAGTCCAATGTATAGCTTTCAGTGACTATAATTCAGTTTTTAATTGTGTTTAATTCTGCAAAGAAACTCTGTTCCTTTAGTATTTCCATGTTCCAATTGTATGACATCCATTGCAATATTTTTGAAGTGGAATTGCTGCTGTAAGGTAGGAAAAATCAGCAACTGTTGTTTTGCGCAGCAAGATCCCACAAGCAGCAATGCGATAAATAATCTGTTTCTAATGGTGGTGAATGAGGGGTAACCATTAACCAGCATTCTACTCCTCTTCAGATAGCACCATAAGCTCTTTATAGGTCCACCTGGGGGTCTTGTCTGAAAGAGGGCACATCAGATAGTGCAGAGCTCCCTCAGAGTGGATAAAACCTTAGGGCTTGAGCCTATGAGCTCAAAATGTTTGTGCAGTGCTACTGAGTCAGGGCTTCCACATTCCTATATATTAGCTGCAGCATTAATTTAAATCAGCTTTGTATCATTTTTGGTTTCATTTATTATTGTCACATGTTTTGGGATACACTGGAAAGTTATTGTTCCTTGTGCATTATACAGACAGATCATACCGTGCATATAGGGGAGAAGGAAAGGAGAGGGTGCAGAATGTAAAAGTGTTAGAGTGCAGTTTTCAAAGCATAGAACGAGATCTTGGATACTCAATGAGACCTTGGAGTCCTTGTGCATCAATTGCGGAAAGTAAGGGCACAGGTGAGGCCACACCTGCAGTATTGTGGACAGTTTTTGTGTCCTTACCTGGGGAAGGATGTCCATGCTATAGAGGGAGGATAGCAAAGGTATACCAAGCTGACTCCTGGAATGGCAGGTCTATCACACGAGGAGAGATTAAGTTGTTTAGGGTTATATTCATTAAAATTTAGAAGAGTGAGAAGGGATCTCACAGAAACATATAAAATTCTACCAGGGTTAGACATGATAGATTCAGAAAGAATGTACCAGTCCAGAACTTAGGGTCATAGTTTAAGGATAAGGAGTAACCCTTTCAGAACAGAGGTAAGGAGAAATTTCTTCACCCAGAGGGTGGTGGATGTGTGGAACTCACTACCACAGAATGTAGTTGAGGCCAAAACATTATTTGATTTCAAGAAGAAATTAGATATAGCTCTTAGGGTGAAAGGGATGGAGGGATATGGGGGAAAGTAGGGATTAGGATATTGAATTTGATGATCAGTTGTGATCAAAATGAATGGCAGAGCAGGCTCGAAGGGCCAAATGGCCTACTCCTGTTTCTAGTTTCTATGTTTCTAAAGGATAAAATTAAAGAGTACGCTGAGGACAGCTCGCAAGAAGCCATCACACTCTGGCACCATCTTGCATGGATGCATGTTTTGGATCTCTATCAAGATTCAAGAAACACCATATAATGTATGAACCAATCCTCCAGCATGCCCAGATGACTTTGGACTGGTCCCAGTTTATTATCAGTATTTTCCAGATTTTACCAACACACTAGCCTGTAATCCATACTTACAATTTATTTTACCCATCATCTCTGTGCTTGCTGATTTACATCAGCTCTAGGTCCAGCCATAACTTGATTTTAAAACTCCTCGTGTTGATTTTTCAAATCTCTCCAATGGCCTCAGCCCCCAGTTTCTCTGTGCTCACTTCCAACATCAACAACTCTTCAAGATCCCTACATTCCTCCAATCATTATCCAATGACAGCCATTGGAATCTGTATGGATCCTAACCTCAGGAATTCAACCCCTAAACTTTTCCAACTCTTGAACTCTCCTCTTTCAAAACCCAACCTCAAACTCTTCTGACCAAATTTTCAGTCATTAGTTCTTAGGTAGTATTTAATTTGATAAAATTCAGGTCAAGCACCATTGGGTACATAAGTCCATTAAACATGCTACATGACTGCAAGTTGTTCATATATAATAGAATCCCACAGTGCGGAAGGAGGCCATTTCACCCATCAAGCCTGTATCAACCACATTCCCACCCAAGCCCTATCCCCATAACCCCATGCATTTATCCTAACTAGTCCTCCTGACACTAAGGAGCACAACCGGAGGAAAACACAAAGTATAACTGTACTGCAAAGGTACAGCTCTGTTAAACCTCTGTGTTGCCTTGAGGATCCAAGTTTAGTTGCTATAAATAGGAACATGTGAAGGTTAACTAGAGTCCTTTGGTTAGAGATGCTTTTGGTGAATGAGATACCTGAAGATGAATGCTAGACTCTCAGAATCCCTATAGTGCAGAAGGAGACCATTTGGCCCTTCACCAACAACAATCCCAGCCAGTTCCTATCCCCTCAACCTGACATATTTGCCCTGCTAATCCTCTGATACTAAGGGGCAACTTAGCATGGCCAATCCACCCAGCCTGCTCATCTTTGGACTATGGGAGAAAAATGGACAATGCGGAGGAAAACCACAGGGAGAATGTACAGACTCCACAGAGACAGTCACCCAAGGCCAGAATTGAACCTGGGCCCCCGGCACTATGAGGCAGCAATGCTAACCACTGTATCACTGAGCTGCCCTTATGGCAAGGCAGATAACAGGGAGGGGATTTTACTGAGTAGGAGAAAATAGGTATTAAAATAAGCTTGAAATTTGAAGCCAAATCTCAAAGGATTTAGCAGACAGCAGTCAGCTAAAATCCTTTGAAAACTTCTTCATCAAACTTTGACAAAAATAAATAGTTTTCAGGAAAGGAACCAGCAGAATCTCTCTGATCAGTTCATATCTGTCCAAGTCACTCTGTCTCTCGGCACCTGCTTATTATCTTTGAACTGTAACACTTCTTCCCTTTATCATTTTTTTTGTTCAGTGTTCAGTGGCATCCTCATTGAAAAATCTCACGTCACCATCTGACAGATCCCTCTTTATTCTTCAATGATCCTTTAAATTATATTTTATACTGATTTGTTGATGAGCTTATGCTGGAGAGCCAATCATTTGGCTGTCCATTAGGAACAACCACTGACCTTAATCTATTTTAAAAAGGATTTATATGTCTCTCCTGTCTCACTTCTCTGATCTTCAAATCTCCCTGGGCAGCTACTGTGCTCAGACTCTTCCCTCCAACTGTGTCCTTCATGCACCCTTGCATTCTCAACACCTGACTGTTCTTTATTCTCACCCTTGCTGCTTTCAAAATTAATCTTAAAATGCTCCTATTTTGTTCTAGAGTTCCTATTCCCTCTTTTTCTCCTTCAATTGGGTCACTATTTCCATACGTTATCTGTAAGGCACTGTGAAAAACGGCTCTGCATCACACTGCTACACAAACGTGAATCATAGCTGTTAACCTGTTGCGCAGTCTGCCACTTTTACAATCTCCTGTATGATGCTCCCCATAACTCTGCTCATGATCCGACCATTAATCAGACACATTGATGATATAACACAGCTCAAACTGTAGACAGGTACAGCCATCTTTTTTGAAAATTAGTTCTTTGGATATGGCAGTAGGAAGGCCAGCATTGATTGCCCTTGAGAAGGGAGGGAATGGCCTAGTAGTATTATTGCTAGATATTCATCCAGAAGCTTAGCATTTGTTCTGGAGACCCAGGTTTGAATCCCACCACACAAGTGGTGGAATTTGAATTCAACAAAATACCTGATATTGAGAACTTACTCATGTCCATGAAACCATTGTCGATTGTCAGAAAAAAAATACCTGCTTCACTAATTCCCTTTTGGGAAGGAAATCTGCTGCCCTCACCTGGTCTGGTCTACATGTGACTCCAGACCACAGTAATGTGATTGACTCTCAACTGCCCTCTGAAATGACTGAGCAAGACAATCAGTTCAAGGGCAACTAGGGATGGGCAATAAATGCTGACCAGTCAGCGATGCCTCTGTCCCACGAATGAATAAGAAAAAAAGTGGTGTTGGACTGCCTTCTTGAATGGCTGCAATGTGTGAAGTGCAAATCTTATCATAGATTCCTACAGCGCAGAAAGAGGCCATTTGGCCCATCAAGTCTGCACTGATGAAACTCCTCATCCTCATACATTTACCCTAGCTAGTCCCCCTGACACTAAGGGCAATTTAGCATGGCAAATCTACCTAACCCACACATCTTTGGACTATGGGAGGAAACCGGAGCACCCGGAGGAAACCCACACAGACACGGGGAGAACATGCAACTCCACACGCACAGTGACACAAGCCGGGAATTGAACCTGAGTCCCTAGCATTGTAAGGCAGCAGTGCTTGCCACCGTGCCACCCTAAGTACTTCTCAATGCTGTTTAAAAGGGAATTTTAAACATATGAAATTGACAGGAAAGGACCAGCTGGATTTTGATTCAGCCCCAGTGAAGGAATAGTCAATATTTACCCATGTTGATAAGGTGCATATGAACTGGGGAGGAAACTTGAGTGGTTGAAGCTCCCATGATGCAGATCTCTTATCCTCGGAGGAAGTTGAGGAGAAACTGTTGAAGCAGCCTCATTCACATAAAGCTAAAAATCTCCAAATGCTTCAGTGCAATGTTCTCTTGGGCACTACCTTATTTTCTCCTTTATTGTCTGGCTGCAGCAGCATATTTTTACCCACAGGTGTGAATTCCAATAAGGAAAGATTGTTATGGGGTTGGCCCAGTGAAGAACTTTCACCTGCTGAAGTATTAAAAGCATATATTATTGGCTTTGTCCCCTAATCTTAATAAAATTGAATTGCTTTCCTTGTTTCATTGAGGTTAGCTGAAGGTTTTTACTGTCCAACATGGAGTTCACGTTGAGTGTCATGTAAAGGTGTTCTTTGTTCAGAGTTGGAGCACATCTTCATGGGCTGTGACTGCACACTTGTGAATCTTCTTTATATGAGCATACGGAATAGAAGCAGAAGCCAGCCATCGGTCCCTTGGGCTTGTTCTGCCATTCGATGAGATCAGGCCTGATATGTTTGTAGTTTGAGTTCCACATTCCCATCTACCCCCAATAACCTTTGTTTCTCTTGCTAAAGAGAATCTATCTACATCCACCTCAAAAATATTCAATGACCCCCACCTCCTTCTGAAGCAGAGAGTTCCAAAGTTGCACAACGCTCTGAGAGAAAATTTCTCCTCATCTCTGTCCTAAAAGGTTATATATAGACACAGACTCGATTGGAAGATAATAGTTGGAATGCAAGTCTTTACAGATACAGGTCTTTGTAGGTCTTTATATATCTGATGAAGGAGCACCGTTCCAAAAGCTCATGCTACCAAATAAACCTGTTGGGCTTTAACCTGGTGTTGAGAGACTTCTTACTGTGCTCATCCCAATTCCGGCATCTCCACATCATGTTCTAAAAGAGTGATGCCAAATTTTAAAACAGTGCCCCCTAGCTCTGGACCATAAGAGGAAACATTCTTTCCACATCCACCTTGTCAAGACTTTTCAAGATCTTATATATTTCAATCAAGTCACCCCTCACTCTTCTAAACCCCAGTGGAAACACACCCAGCCTATGTAACCTTGCCTCATCAGACAACTCGTTCATCTCAGATATCAATTTAATAAATCTCCTCTGAACTTCCTTTAATGCATTTACATTCTTCCTTAAGTAAAGAGATGTGCGCCAGAACTTATCGCCCTGCCTGCTACAGGAATTGGAGCAGGTGGGGGGCAGACAAAGGGAAGATCCTTTGACCTTGGGGACAGACTTACTGGTCTCAAGTTGAGCAATGCCATAAAATCCCACTTGTGGCCTTGCCAATGCCCCATATAATAAAATAAAACAGCCTTACTTTTATGTTCAATTCCTTTCATTATAATTCCATTTGCATTCTTAATTACTTGCTGTACCTACTTATGAACTTTTTGTGACTCATACATTAGAACACCTAGATCCCTCTGCACCTCAGAATTCTGCAGCTGTTCTCTGCTTCAGTCCACCATCCATAAGGCACAAGTCAGGAGTGCAATGGAATACTCTCCACAGCCACAGCCTGGCCATTCCTTAGAGTTGCAGCTTCCTGGGACAGAGAGGAGGTGGTGGGGATAGAAAATGGCCCTGGCCGTCCCAGTAGGCCATCCAGAGGGATTTCCCCTGAAGGAGTTACCGACCTCAGCTGCCTAATTTCCAATTTTTCTCACAGGGCCCTTCCGTTTTTAGGCAGGAGAGTTTGCCCCCCCAACCTCTCCTGCCTGCCTCAGAAAGCGCTCATCTCTCTCAGCCTCACTGCTGAGGGTTCAAATTTACCAATTCTCTGATTGGACCAGCAGCATCAGAAGCCCATCCACTCCTGATGCTACCTGTGTAATCAGGGACAAGTTTGTAGTAAAATTGCCAAGAAGGTCCCACCATTGGCAACTTGAGTCTTGGAAGCCACTTTCATTGAAAAAAATTGAACAAAATGATTTTTTTATAACTAAATAATATCTGTGTTACTCAGAATTATTTTACTCAGCTGCTGAAACAGAAACAAGTGTGCACAATCTACAGGATGTCTGTCATTACCCATTGGATGTGCAATGTTCTCCCTGTCTTCTGAACTCACATCCAGTCCTATTATCTCATCCTCCCTCAGCTCACTGACTGATGTCTTCTGATCAGCAAAGCTTTAATTTTAAACTTCTCAGCCTCATGTTCCAATCTCTTGGTGTCATCACCCCTCCCTATATCTGCAAGCCTCTTCAGCTGTAAAACTCTTGATGCTATTTGTCCTCTCATTCTGGCCACTTGGGCAATCTATGATTTTGATCACTCCACTATCGGCGGCTATGTCTTCAGCTGCATGTGGCCTTAGCTTTGGATTTCTGTCCCTCAACCTTTCGTCCCTCCACTTCACTCTTAAGACGGCCCTAATAATTTATCTCTTGGAACAAGCTTTTCGTTTTCTGTCCTCGCCATCTTGGCACAGTGGCACGATGGCACAGTGGTTAGCACTGCTGCCTCACAGTGCCAGGGACCTGGGTTCAATTCTGGCCTCTGGTAATTGTCTCTGTGGAGTTTGCATATTCTCCCCGTGTCTGCGTGGGCTTCCTCTGGGTGCTTGGGTTTCTTCCCACAGTTCAAAGATGTGCAGCTTAGATAGATTGGCCATACTAAATTACCCCTTAGTGTCCCAAGATGTACAGGTTAGAGAGATTAGCAGGGTAAATACGTGGCATTATGGGGATAGGGGCTGGGTGGAATTGTTGTAGGTACAGGCTTGATGGGCCAAATAGTCTCCTTCTGCACTGTAGGGATTCTATGATTCTAAGACACAGCTCGGTATCAAATTTAATTGGATAATTATTGCAATGAAACACTTTGGATTGGTTGACTATGCTGAAGGCACGATAGAAATGTGAATAATTCATTTTACTGTATTTTTTCCAACTGTTTGAACAAATTGATTCAACCCATCTCACCATAGGTTTCAACTGGATCCCTGATCTGAACCATTCAAATAATTTAAGTATGCTTACCAGGGCTTAGTGAATTTAAATTACTGTTAACTGAATTCAAAATGAATTCCCCAGTCCTCCACATGTCTAAATAAATCATACAGTCTGTTCTTGTTTCACCATTGCTTGGCTGCTCCTCTATAACTTTGGTGACTACCAAAATATCTAGATTCAGGCCTTCTAGAGTAAAGTCCATTCACTGGATTTGCCCCTGGGAAGAGAGAGTTGTCCTATGATGAGAGGCTGAGTAAACTGTGCCTGCAATGTTTGGAGTTTAGAAGGATGAGAGTTCTCTCTAAAACATACAAGATTCAGAAGGGTCGACACTGAAAGGTCCTAGCTGTAACTCAATGGGAACGGTTTCAGGTTAGGGCGTCAATAATTTAAGACAGAGATGAGAGGAGTTTTTTTTATCATTCAAAGTGTTGTGTATCTGCAGAATGCTCTATTGTAGAAGGTTGTTGATGCTCCACTGCTGAACATACTTAAGGCTGAGGTAGACACAATTGTGATTAATCCAAGAACCAAGAAAGATGGGAAACGAGTGTGAAAGGGCAGCACGGTGACACAGTGGTTAGCACTGCTGCCTCACAGCTCCAGCAACCTGGGTTCCATTATAGTCTCGGGTAATTGTCTGCATGGAGTTTGCACATTCTTCCCGTGTCAGCATGGGTTTTGTCTGGGTGCTCCAGTTTCATCCCACAGCCCAAAATATATAAATTAGGTTGATTCACCATGCTAAATTGCCCCTTAGTGTCAAGGTGATTAGAATCATAGAATCATGGAAACCCGACAGTGCAGATGGAGGCCATTTAGTCCATCGAGCCTGGACCGAACACAAACCCACCCAGGACCTACCTCCATATATTTTACCCATTAATCCCTCTAACCCACGCATCTCAGGACACTAAGGGTCAATTTTAGCATGGTCAATCAACCCAACCCGCACTCCTTTGGACTGTGGAAGGAAACTGGAGCACCCAGAAGAAACCCACACTGACACGAGGAGAATGTGCAAACTCCACACAGACAGTGATGCAAAACGGGAATCGAACGCAGGTCCTTAGAGCTGTAAAGCAGCACTGCTAACCACTGTGCTATTGTGCTGCCCTTAGTAGGGTAAATACACAAGAGATAGGGTCTGGGTGGTGTGCAGGCTCGATGGGTCGAATGGACTGCTTCTTCACTGTAGGGATTGTATGATTTTATAAAAAGAGGAGTTGAGGCAGGAGATCAGGTTGATTATACTGAACATGAAGTTGGCTCAAGGGGCGAAATGGTCTACTCTGATTCCTGTTTCTCATGTCCACATATCTTTACAATCTTGTAAACCATCAGTATTAGACCAGTGGACAGGGATTTTGGCCACCGCTGTTAGTTTAAGCAGCTTGGGCTGCTTTATCCATCGTCTCACATTCACTTGCATTGTGTTTAATGGAGGTACCCGGAGAAGAGGCTCCATCGTGTCAACCTTGGGTGAAGAATTTTGACATACCATGCAAATGGCACAGTGACACCTGCACACTTTCCTGTAATTCCACCGTGCTAGCACCAACTAAAAGGATCGTTCAAGAAGTTGTGTGACTTGCTTGGCTAGGCTGTCCTCCAGATGTGAAGATTTTCTGGCGACCATAGCTTAGTTGAAGGAAAGTTCAAAGACTCACTCCAGAAACTGAGCACATGGTCTCCACTGAGATGCTGAGGGCCAGTACTCAGGCATTGTGAGATCTGTCTTATTTCAGATCAGAGCATTGAAATACTTTTGATGTTTTGTCAGTTGTGGCTGGATTTGTCTGACGTCAGTGTGCCGTCAGTGGAACCATAAGATCCTGCCAGCATGATCAGCTGGGAGATTCCACCCATAGGATTTTACAGCCTCACTTGTCCCAACACCAGAAAATCTCACCTGAGGTCAATGCATCTTCCCATTGTCCGTCCCTCGCCAGTTCTGATTCCATGGCGGGCGGGGCGGTAGAATTCCAATGACCATCTTTTAGGTGAGATATTGAAACAAGTTCTCCCGGGGGGTGTAAAAGACCCCACAGTACAATACAAACAAGAGCATGAGAGTTCATTTGTCATCCTGTGCCAACAGTTATCTCTCAACCACCATCACTTAAATTTTTTAAAAATTTATTTATTAGTGTCACAAATAGGCTTACATTAACACTACAATAAAGTTACTATGAAAATCCCCATGTTGCCATGCTCCAGTGCCTGTTCGGGTACACTGAGGGAGGATTTAGCATGGCCAATGCACCTAACCAGCACATCTTTTAGACTATGGGAGGAAACCCATGTAGACACAGTGAGAATTTGATTTGATTTGATCTGATTAATTATTGTCACATGTATTAATATACAGTGAAAGGTATGATTTCTTGCATGCTATACAGACAAAGCATACAGTTCATAGAGAAGGAAATGAGAGAGCGCAAAATGTAGTGCTACAGTCATAGCTAGGGTGTAGCGAAAGATCAACTTAATGCAAAGTAAGTCCACTCAAAAGTCTGATGGCAGCAGGGAAGAAGCCGTTCTTGGGTTGGTTGGTATGTGATCTCAAATTTGTATCTTTTTCCTGACGAAGGAAGGTGGAAGAGAGAATGACTGGGGTGCATGGGGGTCCTTAATTATGCTGGCTGCTTTGCCGAGGCAGCAGAAAACGTAGACAGAGTCAATGAATGGGAGGCTGGTTTGCATGATAGATTGGACTACATTCACAATCTTTTGTAGTTTTTTGCAGGCAGAACGTGCTGACTCTGCGCAGACAGTGGCCCAAGCTAGGAATCAAACCCGGGTTCCTGACGCTGTGAGGCAGCAGTGCTAACCGCTGTGCCACCAAGTCAAAATTAGGAGAAAGGAATTTAAGGATATGATGATAAGTTGAAATGACGTAATTAAAATAGGAGGATATTTCAGGAAGAACAGAAGCACTGATGTAGTCCACTGTATATTAGTACATGTGTAGTTGGGTGGAATGGCTTGTTTTTGTGCTGTAAATTTAATCTAATTCTCAGCAATATAAATATAAGCACTTATTTTCACAACTTTCTATGATTGGACAAAAGTGCAGGACCCACCATGTGACGTCTATTCAATGGTGAATTCCAAAAGTAGTATCTAAGTCACTGATGCCAGTGATAAGTGGGACAGGCAGTGGATAATATCCTAATTTCTGATTATACTGTGACATGGATAGAATTTGGTATTTTAGATCAGGATGTATCAATCCCACAGGAGCTGTGTTAATGAGCATGTTGCCCCAGGAATCAAATGCAGTCAAATCTACAGAGGAATAAAATAGAATGGAATGTATGAAATTGAATCATACACTGGAAATTAAGTCACCAGCTCTTTTGAAAGTGGAGAATTCAATGTCGAGAGTGAAATTAATAGCTCAGGAATGTACAAGAAATGCCTTGGAAGCCAAATTAAAGAAATTAATAGACTCCAAACTGAGGTGAGACAACAGAATCAGTAATCAGGCATAAATTAAGGTAAACAATGCTTAATTTGGACCAGCCAGTGAATGGATAATTAGAATATGCTGACTGGGTTTCTAAGACAGACATTTCAGGGGAGCCTTGGGGACACACAACCAAATAGAATAAATCTCCAAATCAAACAGAAACATGGTTCACAGGCCAAGAAAGCCAAGTTGCATTCTTCATACGAATTCTGCCAAGAAATATTTTTTGTTTTTAATCAAAGGCTTGGATATTTTCATTTGAGTCACAGTCTGCAACACAAAACCCATGGAGGCTTCAACAACTGGACATCATTTCCCTATCCACTCACATTTAAAGAGTGGTACGGTGGCACAGTGGTTAGCATTGCTGCCTCACAATGCCATGGACCTAGGTTCAATTCTGGTCTCAGGTCACTGTCCATGTGGATTTTCAACATTCTCCCCTTATCAGGGTGGGTTTCCTCTGGGCTCTCTGGTTCCTCCCACATTCCAATGATGTGCAGGTTAAGTTGATTGGCCATGCTAAATTGCCCCTTAGTGTCAGGAGATTAGTGAGGTAAATATGTGAGGTTACAGGGATAGGGCCTGGAAGAGATTGTTGTTAGTGCAGGTTTGTTGGGCTGATTGGCCTCCTTATGCATTGTATGCATTCTTTGAGCATAACTTTCTGGGCTCACTTGAGTGAGGCCATAAAATCCTGCTTGAGGTCAACAGACATTTTTATTGTCTGTCCCACGCCCACTCTAATTTCATGACAGGAGCATTGTGGCATATAATTCTATGGTTCAAACTAGGTAACAATTGTTATCAGGCTGGTGGGAAAGTGCATAGATTTGGGGGGTTTGGAGGCCTCTATGGCAACAATCCCTGGCAGCCATTTCAATGGTGAGCGAGGGAGGAGTCAGAAGCAGCAGTGTGTAATGTAAATGGAGCAGGAGAACGGAAAGCCCAGTATTTCTTTGTGGATTCTCCTGAAAAGAACCATTTCTGTTTTTATTAATTTTATTGAGTGGGGTGCTATCTGTCCTTTGACCCATCTCTCCTGACCGATTTGACCAGATGTGGAGACTGTCACTGCTGCCTCAGGGGAGACAGTGGCAGAGTGGTATTGCTACTGGATTAGTAATCCAGGGCCCTGGGCAAGATCTGGGCCCAGGCCCAGAGCTTAAATCCCACCACAGCAGAAATAAAAATCGAATGACAACCGTGAAACCATTGTCAATTGTTGTAAAAACCCATCTAATTCATTGGTGTCCTTTTGGGAAGGAAACCTGCCATCCTTCTGTGGTTTAGCCACCATGTGAATCCAGGTCCACAATGTGGTTGACCCTCAAAATGTCCTTTGAAATGGAGGGCAGTTCAGGATGGGAGATGCCCACATCTTGTAAAATGGATTAAAAAAAATCAACCCTCCAATTAACAGAGCAAATCAGGCCTCAGTGAGATTGCTAGAATCTGACTTGCATATTTACAGTGGACTCTGCCAGAGTCAATTCACAGTGGGCTATTCTGTTACCTTGAACATGTTCCATCCTCCATTCAATTTCAGCACCTTGATAACTGGATTCCTCTAAGTTAATTATTTAGTGATGAAGATGTTGACTCATTTAATTACAATCCACATGTTTCTGTCCATGTACCATGGGCAGGATCCTTTCTTTCAAATAACAACAGAGGTGATTTTCAATATGTTCTATCTGGTTAGAAGGATTGAGACAATGAAAATTAAAACATTTGAAGTGCGGTCGTTGCTGTAATATAGGAAACACAGCAGACAGTATGCTCCTCCAGTCAGCATTTGAGGTATAGTGGCATTGTCACTGTACTAGTAATCCAGGGACCCAATGTGGAGACCCAGGTTTGAATCCCACCATGCCAGATGGTGAAATTTGAATTCCACAAAAATATGTCATTATAAGTCTAATGATGACCATGCAACCTACTTGTGACTCTAAACCAGGCATGGTGGTTAGCACTGCTGCCTCACAGCACCAGGGACCTGGGTTCAATTCCCTGCTTGGGTCACTGTCTGTGCAAAGTCTACATGTTTTCCTCATGTCTGCATGGGTTTCCTCCGAGTGCTCCAGTTTCTCCCACAGTCTGAAAGACGTGCTGGTTAGGTGCATTGGCCATTCTCTCTCAGTGTGCCCAAATAGGTGCCGGAGTGTGGAGATGAGGGGATTTTCACAGTAACTTCATGCAGTGTTAATGTAAGCCTACTTGTGACATTAATAAATAAACTTTGGACATATGGCCATGTGTGAATACCCCCTGGAATGGTCTATTGAGTCAATTAGATCAAAAGCAATTAGGGATGGGCAGCAAATGTTGGCCCAGCCAATGACAGCCACATTCCATGAATAAGTGTCTACCTGCCTAGAATAAATTTTAAAAAGTGATCAGGCAGTTAGTCATATGGGGGCACATGGCCAGGGAGAAGGCCAGTGTTCTTCAAACTAGCACTGTGGGTTTTTTTAACTTTCCTGTGAGAGCAGACAGGACCCCGGCTCAATATCTCATTGTAAGAAGCCTCACAACACTAGGTTAAAGTCCAACAGGTTTACTTGGCAGCAAACGCCACTGGCTTTTGGAGTTCTGCCCCTTTGTCAGGTGACTCACCTGATGAAGGGGTAGAGCTCCGAAAGCTAGTGGTGTTTGCTACCAAATAAACCTGATGGGTTATAACCTGGTGTTGTGAGACTTCTTACTGTGTTTACCCCAGTCCAGTGTCAGCACCTCCACGTCATCAATACCTCATTGAACAGATAACTCCTCTTTCAATTCGCATGGGAAGTGAAAACTCGACTCTACAGACTGGAGCCCACTACCTTCTGATTCTACAGGCACAAGTGTTACTCACTGAGGCACTGTGACCAATAATGAACAGTAAGAAGTCTCATAGCACTAGTCAAACAGATTTATTTGGAATCACAAGATCTTGGAATGCTGTTCCTTCATCAGGTGAGTGGAGGTAGATTCACAAACACAGCATACAATAAACAGTACTGAGTGTGGGAAAAATATTGCTGTGAATGTTTATGCTGTTAACACTAGCCGCCTTGTGTTTTCACTATTACCTGCAGTATCCTTTAGGATTACATTAAAAAGCAGTATCATTGAGTAAACTTCAGCGAAGATGCTATGACCAGCAGAAAATTCCGAAGTTAATTTAAGCCAATTGCCACCTCATGCTTCAACGATTATTGCAATCTGTTGCTCCCAAGAGGGTAAGACACTTGGAGGCTTCATGATAATTGATTTCCGCCCTTTACTTTTCCTTTTGTTTTCATTGCAGAATTCTTCAACAGCATGCATTGCAAAGGCTAGTCCACTTTCAGCCCCATTTCTAACCACATGCCCAAAATAATAAGCTTAATTTGTGTTGTGCCTTTCAGAAAACAGAAGATCCACTATAGCATAACAAGTGTTCTATTGTGAATTTGGGAGATTAATTACAAAGCTGTGTTCTCATTTATACGTGGACAAAGCCAAACTCTTTCTCTCTGCCAGGTTCCCTTTCATCATTAGCCAGCTGTATGGTTACAAGTGGGTGCAACACATTTAATAATCTCTTTAATTGAAGGTCAATATTGTAATCCTATTGTATTTAATGGGGTGACATTTCAGTCAATGTCAGATATTTGAAATAGGCGCATGAAGAGTTGATACAGGCTCTCAAACATTTTTTTATTCATTCATGGGATGTGGGCACTGGGGGCTGGGCTAGCATTTAGCTTAGGGTGGCACTGAGAGAGTGCTGCATCGCTGAAGGTGCCACGTTTTTTGGGTGAGACACTAAACTGTCTCTCAGGTAGGTGTAAAAGATCCAACAACATCATAGGAAGAGCAGGAGAATCCTCCTGGATGTTCTGGTCAAAATTCATCCCCCTCAAACTGTAATAAGTCTTTGGAGCAAGAAGTCCCTTTACTAAAATCCCTTTATTTACAAGCGGTACACAGTGCTATCAGTCAGCAGCCTACCTTTGAGAATGCCAGAGAAACTGGTTAAATACAAGGAAAAGACTCCCGGATTGGCCCATCAATTGGCTCCTTAATCAGGGAATTCACATTCCAGTAGGCCAACTTCAATGGCCTAATTGAAGTCATTACATGAACTGCAGCACAAAAAGAAATAAAATGATTACTCTGGATCACAAAGACATAAGAAATAGCATCAGAAGTCGACTATTCAACCCCTTGAGTCTGCTCCATCATAGAATATGATTGAGGTTGGTTCCCTATCTCAAGTCCACTTTTCCCAATACCCCTTGATTCCCTGAGAAATCTATCTACATTAGCCTCTGCTATCCTCAATGATGAAGCATCCGCAGTCCTCTGTTTATTAGTTCTGGCTGTGAGTGAATTGGCTACTTTGTGCTTCTCCACACAATCCCCACAACCAGACTTCAGAAGTAATTAATAAGCAGTAAAGTGCTGTTGGATGTACTTTGGATGTGACAGGTGCTATAGAGAATCATGTTAATCCGATCATTCCTTTTTTTAATGCATCTCATTAAGGTCATCCTTTTCGCCTTTTGCGTTTCACAAGATATTAAACTCACTGGGCCACATCTGACAACTAGTAGGGAAAATGAGGAACTGGGAGAATCACCCCAACTCTCAGGGATGCTCTAGAAATTACTGGATTGCGGTTTATGCTTTTTTTTTACAAATGTACGCCCATGTCCTCTCATTCCAAAGGCTAATATGTGACAAAGCACAGGACTAAATTGAGACATATTAATTACTATAATTCTTAAAGCCCATCCAGCTACTGGAGTGTGATGCAAACATTCTGATTTCATTTCTCTGTAAGCTTATTTCAATTAGCAGAAGGCAGTAAATCATTCCTGGTTAGAGTAGAAATAAAAGAAACATTCTTGGATTTAACAGCTAACTGTGTTTTTTCTGTCTTCACTCATGCATTCAATGTAAAATAACTTTGTCCTAATTTAGTGCCCTTGAACATTAAACAAGGCCCATGACTATCCAAATTTATTTCATAACAATTAATTTTAATAAACAACTAACAGCGTGACGATTTGCTTATTTACTTAGATATTGAACTTTGCAGTACCCAAGCAACAGTCCTGAACTATGGCATTGTTTTCACAGGGTTTAAGAATTGTTACCATAGCAACAGTGAGGCATGATGTCTCTTTCCATACTCGTGCACCTTGAGATCTCAAATTGAATTCAATTTTCACATTGAATACCTTGCCTGAAGCCCATAACGAATGCTTTGTTAATGAAATTTATTCGCTTTTCATATTCGGCCTGACAGTCTTTGCCAAGATTGATGCCAAGCAAAGTGAAAATGCTGTGCACATCTGGGGGTAGATCATAAGATCATAAGACATAGGAACAGAATTAGGCCACTCGACCCATCAAGTCTGCTCCACCATTCAATCATGGCTGATATTTTTCTCATCTATTCTCATCTATTCTCCTGCCTTTTCCCCCTGACCTCAATCTCCTTATTAATCAAGAACCTATCTACCTCTGTCTTAAAGACACTCAACGACCTGGCCTCCACAGCCTTCTGCGGCAAAGAATTCCACAGATTCACCATTCTCTGGCTTAAGATTCCTCCTCATCTCTGTTTTATAGGATCATCCCTTTAGCCTGAGGTTTTGCCTTCTGGTTCTAGTTTTTCCTACTAGTGGAAACAGCCTCTCCACATCCACTCTATCCAGGCCTCGCAGCATCCTGTAAATTTCATGAAGATCCGCCCTCATCCTTTTAAACTCCAATGAGTACAGACCCCAGAGTCCTCAATCATTTGCAAGGCTGAGTGAACTAGCCAGCCATCTCCCTGATTTGTATTTCTGATTTACTCCTGATGAAAATAAAACAGGCCACTGACTCGCTTTCCCACACTCGCTCGGAGTCAGGATGGGCACCCTACTTTCAAAGGCAGGTGGGTGCCTAGTGTGGCGTCGATCCACTCAATTGGTCAGGGTGAGAAAATACAAAGGAAATTTGTTTTTCTCATTCAAAGCAGACAAAGGGGCACCCTGCACACAAGGGCAAAGCTGTGACAGATCCACAACTCTAATGGGGATGGCTTCAAAATTCCTTGACAAAGTGAGCAACGCTGAGGAATCTGGTGGAACTGATATGTTTGATAGTTGTAGATGTCTCTTGGCCTGATGTTCTTGCAGCTTCCTTTTGTGTGGTGACACGGATGAGCTGACGAGTAAATCTTTTAAGTGCAGAGAAGAAAAAAGCCTCTATCAAACTATGTCAAGACTTGAGATTAGTTACAGAACTTGAACACCAGGCTAAATTTGTATATTCTGGTTACTAAGTCTTACACAAAATGATAGTCTCTGATCTGAGATTAGCATTGGAGGACACGCAGTTCAGGTTGAAGGACATGTAGATGCGTAACAACAATAATTGGATAAATACCTGAGCAGAAAAGAAATGCAAGGCTATAGGGGAAAGGCAGGCAGGTGGGATTAATCGAATATCTCTGGCAAGGAGACAGCACAGGCACAATGGGCTGAATGGCCCCCTTCTGTGTCGTACCATTCTATGATTGTATTGACTACAGCGTAAAGAACCAATGGACAAGAAATAGGTTCATCAAGCCATCTTCTGCCAATTAGTTTGATCACAGCAGACTTTTGTCAATATAGAGTGGGAATTCTCCCATCCCCTGCAAGCAGGTGTGCTAAGTTGGGGTGGAGGGAGGTGGGGGGGGAGAGGGACGTGGCGAGGGCACGGAAGGGGTGCCAGACTATTCAGTGGAAAGCACAAAAAAAAAGATTTTATGTCAACATGAATTTACAGTGGAATCTTCCACTGGTGTCTGACATGGAGGATGAGGGTACTCGCTGGAGGCCAGCATGATCCTCATTTGCATCCCCCTAAAGCCAGGTTCTGGGATTCAATTCCTGGCTTGGGTCACTGTCTATATGGAGTTCGCACATTCTGCCCATGTCTGCGTGGGTTTCCTCTGGGTGCTCCGGTTTCCTCCTACACTCCAAACGTGTGTAGTTAGGGTAATTGGCCATGCTAAATTGTCCCTTCATGTCAGGCGGATTAGCATGCTTAATATGCGGGGTTACAGGGATAGGGCCTGGTGCAGGTTTGATGGGCTGAATGGCCTCCTTCTGCACTGTAGTGATTCTGTGATTCTAAAGAGGGATGAAGGTCCAACCACCAATGCTCAATTCTTAATTGTGCCAGTGAGAAACCACGTGGTGTAAAACAAGTTTGGCACAACATGGCATGCAGATGGCAGCACTAACCTGAATAATACCCGAGGCTGTCTCCAGAGTCCAGAATCGAGGCCACACACAAATCCTGGATCCCAGAAGACCACAATAGTGACTGAATGGAGAAGAAAGGAAGCATCTACATGTGAAACATTCAGATTCACTGTCTTGGAGGGGGGCCATCATCCAGCCTCAGAATATTCCTGAAGTCCCATCTTCTTTCACAGGCGGTCCACTTTCTAACCTTGATGTGGTCCCAGAGATCCAGCTTTATTTTCTGGAGGTCCACCTGCTTTCTTCAATGGTGACTAGTGATGTTGGACATCTTTACATTATGGTACCCGCTGAGACTACGTGACATGAGGCCTGCCCTGACATGGAACTTGGTGCAAAACATCTAGTTATGTAACTAATGAGTTCAGGGCCTCAAAATTTGATGTGTTTACCCGCCAGCCTCTGCAGCAGGAAACATCGACATGGGAAGTAGTTCCCATTTGAGTCCATAGTTACTGCCTCAAGAATACATTTCTCCATTCTTACATCCTTGGATTGAAATTTATAGAAGTAAATGGAATCATTAGATTGAGCAGATTCCATGCGCTAGATGTTCTGGGTTCCTTTGAAACTTGGAGAACATCTTGAAGGAAACCAAAGTATTGCACAATGTAACACACCGTCTGCAGCATCCATTAGTGCAGCAACAATATATGGAACGGCATTCATTTGTTTTCTGTAGGATCTTTGAAGCCGAACAATAATTGTTAATATTAATGTATTTTAATATAGTAACTCTCTGGATATGGGCATTGCTGGCAATGGGGTATATGTTGTCCATTCGTAGTTGCTCAGTTTAGTATTCGGGATGGCACAGTGGCACAGTGGTTACCACTGCTGCCTCACAGCACCAAGGAGCTTGATTAATTCCTGGCTTGGGTCATTCTCCTTGCGGATTCTGCACGTTCACCCTGTGTCTGCGTGGGTTTCCTCTGGGTGCTCCGGTTTCCATCCACAGTCTGAAAGATGTGTTGGATAGATGCATTGGCCATGCTAAATTCTCCTGCAGTGTACCCAAACGGATGCAGGAGTTTGACTACAAGAGGATTTTCACAGTGACTCCATTGTAGTATTAATGTAAGCCTACTGCTGACACTAATAAATAAATGTTAAACTTTATAACAGCTTGTTTGCCTACTTGAGAGGGCACTTAAAGTCCAACCAGTTCAATATGGGACTGGAGTCACATATTGGCCAGAGAAGGTAAAGTCAACAGGTTTCCTTCCCTAAAGGAAATCAGTGGACCGCAATAGGAACATAAGGACATTAGAACAAGGTGCAAGAGTAGGCAATCTGGCCCCTCAACCCTGTTCCACCACTCAATAAGATCATTGCTGATCTTTTTGTGGACTCAGCTCCACTTACCCACCCGCTCATCAAATTTCCTTTACTGTTGTAAAATGTATCTATCCTTTCCTTAAAACATTCAATGACATAGCCTCAACTGCTTCACTGGGCAGGGAATTCCACAGACACAGAACCCTTTGGGTGCAGAAATTTCTCCTTAACTCCGTTTTAAATCCGCTCCCCCTTATTTTGAGGCTTTGCCTCATAGTTTCAGTTTCACCTGCCAGTGGAAACAACCTTGCTGCTGCTATCATATCTGTTCCTTATATAAGCTTATATGTTTCTATAAGGTCTTCCCTTATTCTTCTGAATTCCAATGTGTATAGTCCCAGTCTACTCAGTCTCTCCTCATAAGCCAACTTTCTCAACTCCGGAATCAACCTTGTGAATCTCCTTTGTGCCCCCTCTAGTGTCAGTATACCCTTTCTCAAGTAAGGAAATCAAAACTGTACACGGTACTCCAGATGTGGCCTCACCAACACCTTATACAGCTGCAACAGAATCTCACTGTTTTTAAGCTCCATCCCTCTAGCATTTGCCTTGTTAATTACCTGCTGTATTTGCAAACCAACTTTTTATGCTTCTTGCACAAGGACACCCAGCTCCCTCTGTACAGCAGCATGCTATAATTCTTTACATTTAAATAATAGTTCATTTTGCTGATATTCCTACCAAATTGGATAATTTGCACTTTCCAACATTGTACTTCATCTGCTAGAACCTCACCCACTGACTTAGACTTTCTAGACGTTCAATCTCTTCTGCACAGTTTGCTCTGCCACTGAATCTGACAGCTTCATTTTCAAATTTGGCATGTCAGCTATGACTCTCACCAACTTCTACAGATGCACCATAGAAAGCATTCTTTCTGTGGTATCACAACTTGGTATGGCTCCAGTTCTGCCCAAGACAGTAAGGAACTACAAAAGGTCGTGAATGTAGCCCAATCCATCTCACAAACCAGCCTCCCATCCATTGACTCGGTCTACACTTCCTGCTGCCTCGGCAAAGCAGCCAGCATAATTAAGGACCCTACGCACCCTGTACATTCTCTCGTCCACCTTCTTCCACTGGGAAAAAGATACAAAAGTCTGAGTTCACGTACCAACCGACTCAAGAACAGCTTCTTTCCTGCTGTTGTCAGACTATTGAATGGACTTACCTTGCATTAAGTTGATCTTTCTCTACACCCCAGCTATGACTGTAACACTACATTCTCCACTCTCTCGTTTCATTCTCTATGAATGGTATGTTTTATCTGTATAGCGCACAAGAAACAATACTTTTCATTGCATGTTAATACATGTGACAATAATAAATCAAATCAAATCAAAAAAAACATGGTCACTGTTGCTCATACCAGCTTTCTCTTTTCACATTTTTTGGAAGTGAATTGGGTTTCACAGCTTTCAATGTATAGGGTTAGCAGAATAAGGACCTCTCCAACACAACAGTGGCACAGTGGTTAGCATTGCTGCCTCACAGCATTAGAGGCCCAGGTTTGATTCTCGGCCTTTGTGTGAAGTTTGCATGTTCTCCCGTGTCTCAATGGGTTTCCTCCAGGTGCTCCGGTTTCCTCCCACAGTCTGAAAGATGTGCTGGTTATGTGTATTGGCCATGCTAAATTGCCCCTTAGTATCCTGGGATGTATAGGTTAGAAGGATTAGCGGGGTAAATATGTGAGGTTACAGGGATAGGATCCAGGTGAGATTGTTGTTGGAGCAGACTCGATGGGCCGAATGGGTGTAGGGTGTCTGTGGTTTCTAACCCAGGATAATTGAGGGGAGTCAGGAAAGTAGCAGGTTTTCCACTCTGAGACTTCCTGCCTCATTACACGCCCTGCCCCCCTACCTTTCAGCCCACTCCTCAGGAGACCATTATACCTCTGAATTGCACCTGAACAGTTCAAAGGCTGCCGTGATATTCAGAATTAAAGAGTGGGGAACAGCAAGGATGCTTATTGACCATCTCTGCTCCCAGGTCATTTACAGCCTACACGAGATGTCGAAGAACTCTTGTACTGCTCACAGTAAACAGTGAACCCAATGCTTTTTGAACAGGTAGAGTAACAAGCTGCAATAAACATCCACAGCACACTTGTGATAATTAGCTTCAGTGGAAATACGAATCTAACAAATTATGTGATAATACTGCACAATGGGAAACATATTAGAGACATTTATTAGACCTTTGAATAGCAAAACACCGCATCTGAAATGGAAATGAGTAATTAAAATGTTAGGAAAGTGCATTCGATTTCCATAATATAGTTATTTGCATGCTCCTAATGCCTTCTCGCCGAGTAGCTAACTAGATCAGAGGCCTCTACAACAGTTAAACTCATTCTAGAAGAATAATCAGATTACATAAAAGTAAAAGAAAAATCTCTGAACTTGTGATGCCACGAAGTTTGCAATCATTTGATGTCCCTGTGATCTTTACAGCTTTGAACATGAGCATCCTGAAAAATCGAGGGTAAGGATTAAAAAGAAGTGCTGTCATGTCTTTTTTTAAGACATTTTTCTTCCCGTAGTGTCTAATTTCTAATTCAATATTTGCCCTTTTTAAATTGATCCAAACTTCATTACACAAGCTGCAAAATTATGATAATGAACGGTTAATAATTCTTTTTGGATATTAGCTTTTAATTAAATAACAATAAAACAAGCACTCTGATATAAATTGTCACAACATCCATCCTGTCCAGCAATCAGAATACAGGCTCATTTTAATTATTCTTAAAAGGACACTGACCGACTAAAGTTTTGAAAGCTTTCACATACTGTCTAATTTGCATTCAGTGAAATATGACAACTGCAGAGCATAAATATCTTTAACAGTAGACGGTACAGGAGTTCTTAGACATCTCGTGTTGGAGCGTCAGTTACCAATGTATGAACATCCATTTCAGCCACACTGTTTAATGAGACTATCCCATTGAAAGCCGCTCTTGACCTTCCCATCCTGATGCCAACTGGAGCCCTTAAGTGGCGACTCAAGGGCCTCAACCCCCAACCACTAGCATTCAGCCACTGGTGCAAATAGGCCATGACATATCATAGAATCATAGAATCCCTATAGTGCAGAAGGAGGCCATACAGCTCATTGATCCTACACCGACAGCAATTCCACCCAGGCCCCATCCCCTTAACCCTACATATTCACTGTACTCATCCCCCGACATCAAGGGAGAATTTAGCATGGCCAACCCACCTAACCTGCACATCTCCAGACGTGGGATGAAACTCGAGCACCCAGAGGAAACCCACACAGACACAGGAAGAATGAGTAAACTCCATGTAGACCGTCACCCGAGGCCAGAATCAAACCTGGGTCCCTAGTGCTGTGAGGCTGAGTGGTTTCTCTGTAGTACTTTAGTACTGTGCCACCCCTTCCGGTAAATCCAGGCCCCTGATTGATCCGCAGCTCTTGAAGGACACAAAATTCCCAATTTAAGAACCGGAAACAATGACAACAGCAAGTTGACAGCCAGATTGGGATCAAATCCCAATGAGATTTGGTGGTGGCACAGTGGTTAGCATTGCTGCCTCACAGCTCCAGGGACCTGAGTTCAATTCCCAACTTGTGTCACTGTCGATGTGGAGTCTGCACATTCTCTTTGTGTCTGTGTGGGTTTCCTCCAGGTGTTCCAGTTCCCTCTCACAGTCCAAAGATGTGCGGGTTAGGTTGATTAGACATGCTAAACTAACCCTTAGTGTCCTGATTTGTGATAGGATAGAGGGCTTAGCAGGGCAACTAAGCGAGGATAGGACCTGGGCGGGATTGTTGTTGGTGCAGACTTGATGGGCCGAATGGCCTACTTCCATATTGTAGGGTTTATTTGATTCTAAGTAGTCAAAGCCAGTAGTTCCCACTGGCTTTCTAACTGGTGTGCCCACGGTTGTGACTGTTAATGTCTGCCCATCATGACAAGGAGAAGTCTGTTCCTTGAAACATTGAACCAGTTGAACAATTGATGTTGCAAAGTGTTAGCTGTGGTGAAATTTGGTTGTCTTTTCATTCTGAATATCATAGGATCAAGTTCCAAATCAAGATTTAACCATAAATAATCCACTGAGGTATGAAACTGAGACCCCATCTATACTCTCATATGGAGGGATTGCTCACTGGGTATTATTTTGAACAATAAAATAGAAGTTTGGGTCAATATTTATCCCTCAATTGATCACTATACCAGGTCATCTGGCATTTATCTTAATGATATTTGTGTGACTTTGCTAAGTATAAACTCTTGCTACATTTCCCACATGACAACAGTGACTACACTTCAAAAAAATACTTCACTGGCTTTAGTGTGATTTGGAAAGTGCTGCAACCAAAAACACTGCTATAAAAATGCAATTTATTTATTTTCTTTTTGCAAGGAAGATCATACATCAGTGGCCCATGTGAGAAAATTGTGGGTACATTACCCATAATTGTATACCATCCACAATTTTCCGATAAGTGTAACATTTGAGTGTCGAATGAACATCCCCTCACCCCCTTCCCCAGGCCCCGCAGTTTAATCGTTCTTTCAATGTCCCATCCTGACAGTGCACAGCTCAGGGTTTTGTCTGCTTCTAGAGCCAAATATGCCTGGAACAGGTTGCTACTCTGTCACCAGGGGCTTATACCTTATAAGGGATGGACACACACACACACACACACACACACACGTATGCACTCTCTCCAAGGGACAATTTAGCATAATCAAGCTCCCTAACCTGCACATCTTTGGACTGTGGGAGGAAACCGGAGTACCCAGAGGAAACCCATGCAGACATGGAGAGACAATGCAAATTCCACACAGACAGTGACCCAAGCCAGGAATCGCAGTGCGAACCATTCCCACCACTGTGCTCCACCACCGCAATCTAACAGTGAGATAAAATGCCAAATCATCTCTCATCTATGGCAGTGCAGCACTCCCCCAGTATACTGAACTAGAAACAGATCCAAAGTTCTGAGTTTAAATCCGTGACATTATGACTCGGAGATGAACTGGATAAATCACCTTCAATGCCAACAGCATGCTCTCTGTTTCCTGTTTCAGTTGTTTTTGTGCAATGCACACTGCAGAGCATCTTGTTAACTGAAGCATGATAATAATTAACGTGCCATTTCAGTGTGATATTTAGTTAGCAGTGTCAGTCGGTGAGGAAGGCATCAGCAGACTGGGGCAAGGTTCAATCACTGCTTTGCCCTATCTGTGTGCAATTCAGTCTTCAGTAATAAGACATTGTAATTAAAACATTGCTGAATTCTTGCTTATGTGCAAGGAAACCTATCCCTGCACAATCAAGGTCTGTGACAGGGGTGAAAAAATATTTTCTCCAACAAACATTTGGTTTGCAATTGTCTAATTTGTCATCTACTTTTGCATCCTTTCTACCTATTGAAGGCCTTCTTTATCTCTTAAATCGTTCAGTGGTGACTCACCCTTTTGCAGAGAGTAAATTCCAGGCACAATGCGGTGAATCATTACCTTAAAGCCTGGGTGATTTTGTTAGGAGGGGGATCCTCTCCCCCAAGCCCCCATTGGGGTCTTGTATTATATTTCACTCAGGAATCCCAAGCTGCTATGGCAACATGAACTTTTTACATGCCTGGAGCTATGGATACTGATGGTAAAGGCTCCAATTTTCTTTCTATCACATGCGTGACCAGAAATCTCTCCCATCCACCATTGGCATGGGTTGGGAAGATTTCTTCCTTGACCATCAAGTCCTGGTTTGGGACTCAGACCCAGAGCTTTTTTCTCAGAGACAGAGATGCTACCCACTGCACCACAAGACCACCTTCCAGTTGCGGTACATAGAGTCCCTACGGTGCAGAGCCAGGCCATTTGGCCCATCGACTCTCCATCGATTCTCCAAAAGAGCATCTTACTCATTACATCACTCCCTCCCCTATACTACTGACTCATTGCTGGACACCTTGACTGCCACCTCACACCCATCTATCCCCTGACTAACCCGCCGCCTGATTACTGCCACTGCCTGACTACATGCCCCACCCCTCCCCCAGCCTCCCAACAATCGCCACAGTTATCACCACACGCCTGATTACTGAACCATCCCTCCTAACCCACTGACATGCCTTGCTTCCTCTCACCACTTGACTAATCTCCCAATCCCCCAAGGAGCATCTGACCTCCTCACCTCTGACCACCCAAACATCCAAATACCTGACAATTCCACACCTCCCTATCCCGATTGCCCCGCATGACTCCATTGCCCTGGTTCCCACCATCCTGCCACCCAACAAATCTCCCCATCCTCCCTCTGAACTATCCGACCCACTTGCCTGACACACTTTCCTGGGGAAGTGGCTCGAATCTTTAGAGCAAAGAACAATACAGCACAGGAACAGGCCCTTTGACCCTCCAAGCCTGCACTGATCATATGTTCCTAACTCGACCATCCATTTGTATCCCTCTATTCCCAGTCTGTTCATGTGGCTATCTAAATAAAAAAATACCAAGATAACAAAGTTAGGCATACCAGTTCACAGCAACTAGTGTGCAAATGGGAATGTCACTTCACAGCTCCTGACAATCTTGCACTCCAAGGAAGGGTGTCCATCAGCAGCCATGCTCTTTATCTCTCAGCATGCCTGGGTCAGAGATCTGGCAAGAAACATATAGTTCTGACGAAGATGACGTTCCTGTGATTATCACTCTACGGAAAGTTCAGCTCAACAATTCATAAGCTGAGGGAATGATACTCCACATTTTAATTACTCACTTTCTGTGGCAAAGAAATTGATTGACATTGAATTAGCAATTATCGCCTCGCTAAAAGGTTACTTGTGTTGTTAATCGCTCGAGTTTAGTGGGTAGTCAATGGCAATCCCATCCCTTGCCCTTGCAACCGATTGAGATTAAACACATTGAGATTAAACCCTTCGCAACCTCAATATCACACCTGAGTCAACATGAATCTTTGAATCACAGAGCAATCATCAAGACCTCCATAACATTACCCGATTCCATCCCAGTCTCTGCTCATCTGCTGCTGAAACACTCATTCACACCTCTGTTATCTCTGCACTTGACTATTTCAATGCCTCCGAGTAGCTCTCCCAAACTCCACCCTCCAGTAAACTTGGTACCATCCAAAACACTGCTATAAGGCCATTAGACCATAAGATGTAAGAACAGATTTAGGCCACTCAGCCCGTCGAGTCTTCCCCACCATTCAATTATGGCTGATACTTTTCTCATCCCCATTCTCCTTCCTCTTCCCTATAACCCCTGATCTCTTTATTAATCAAGAACCTATCTACCTCTAGCTTAAAGACATTCAATGACCTGATCTCCACAGCTTTCTGTGGCAGAGTCCCACAGATTCACCACTCTCTAGCTGAAGAAATTGCTCCTCATCTCTATTATAAAGGATCGTCCCTTTAGCCTGAGGTTGTGTCCTCTGGTTCTAGTTTTTCCTACGAGTGGAAACATCCTCTCCATGTCCACTCTATCCAGGTCGCACAGAACCCTGTACATTTCAACAAGATCCCTCGTCATCCTTCTAAGCTTCAACGAGCATAGACCCAGAGTCCTCAACTGTTCCTCATACGATATGCTACCCCTATCCTTTCTTGTACCAAGTCATGTTCATGGTCATCCCAGTGCTTGCTGCATTCGCTCTCAGACTAGCAACATCTCAACTTTCAAATTCTCACCTTTGTCAGTCTCTCTGTGGCAGGGTGACTATGTATAAATTAAGGAACACCTTGTAATCCGAGCGATGGTACATTGGCAAACCTTTGCTAGGGCTCTGCTGGTGAACTTGAACGGTGATCGTTGGGACTTGCTGACTAAGCTATATGGGGTGGCAGAGGAGAATGCTGGTGAAAGTGTGAGACCAGATATCATTGTGGGCAAACCACTGAGAGTGGGATGTGTGTGTGTGTGTGCGTGTGTGTGTGTGTGTGTGTGTGTGTGTGGTGCACTGCTGGCATTCAATGTGATTCCCATTGCTGAATCCTGGGGGTTACCATTGACCAAAAACTGGACTAGCCATATAAATACTGTACCTCCAAGAGCAGGTCAAAGGCTGGAGTAGGGAAGAACACTTACCCTGAATTACTTCTGCGAGTCTTCCTTACTGTTAGCTAGGTTCTACATGGCCACACTGGTTAAGTTGTATACACGCACTGCCTGGGAAGGTAGTGAAAGCAGACACGATAGCAGCATTTAAGGGGCATCAAGACAAATACATGAATAGTTTGGGAATGGAAGGATGCAGACTCCGTAAGTGCATACAGTTTTAGTTTAGGCTGGCATTATAATTGGTGGAGGTTTGGAGGGCCGAAGGGCCTGTTCCTGTATTGTATTGTTCTTTGTTCTTTGTTGCCTGATACTTCCTTGGGTTGAGAAGGTTTGAGGGGTTATCTTTTTTTTATTCATTCATGAGACATGGGCATTTATTGCCCATTCCCAATTGCCCTTTGAGGCAACATTACTGTGGATCTGGAATCACATATAGCCCAGGCCAGGGAAGGCTGGCAGATTTCCTTCTCTAAAGGATATTAGTGAACCAGATGGATTTTTCCGACAATCAACAATGGTTTCATGGTCATTTTTAACTCCAGGTATTTTTATTGAATTCAAATTCCACCATTTGCTATGGCGGAACGTGAACCTGGAACTCCAGAACATTAGATAATTTTTTGGATTAATAGCCTAGCGATAATACCACTCAGCCATCGTCATATTTGAAAAGATTGAGGGAATCAAAATACGGAATCAATTTCCTCTGGTACTGCAACTTGGAAATTTGAGCAGGGACTGAAATCAGACAGCACGCAATTGAATTATATTCAACTGAACTTTCCAAGATTGAGAGCAGTAGGATTTTGTGGAGAACACCTGGGGGCCGACTGGTCAAGTGCTACCCCTAATTCATATGATCCAGAGGGCATCAGAATCAGAGGGCACAACCTCAGGCTAAAGGCACAATCCTTTAAAACAGAGATTAGAAGGGATTTTTTCAACCAGAGGTGATGAATCTGTGGAACTCTGCTGCAGAAGACGATGGAGGCCAGGTCATTGAGACAGAGATAGATAGGTTCTTGATTAACAGGGAGATCAGGGATTATGAGGAATAGGCAGGGGAATGTGGATGAGAAAAATATCGACCATGATTGAATGGTGGAGCAGATTTGATGGGCCGAGTGGCCTAATTCTGCACCTACATGTTATGGTCTTATGATCATAGTAAGTAGTCTCACAACACCAGTTGAAGCCCAACAGGTTTATTTGGTAGCATGAGCTTTCGGAGCGTTTCCCCTTCATCAGGGGCAGTACTCCGAAAGGTCATGTTACCAAATAGACCTGTTGGACTTTAACCTGGTGTTGTGAGACCACTTACTGTGCCTACCCCAGTCTAACGTCGGCAACTTCACATCTTATGATCATAGATTTGATAAGTAACCAATCAATTTGGCCGCTGCATTCTAATGCATGGAGGTTAAGTAAAATGTTTTCTCAAATCTCTGAGAGATCTGTTGGTAGCATCTTACTAATGTTTAAAATTCTGCAGATAGTACCTAGCTGATTACAACCTGGATAATATCTATTTTAAGATTCACTGGCAGATTCCGGTTTGGGCTTCACGGAGGGCATTAATCTGGGTTTATGTAATACCAAGAGATGAACAATAGCATACTTCGAGACATCATAGCATCAGCCCATTATATCACTATTACAGTCTAATTGAAAAGAGTCCAATACTGGCAACAGCTTAGCTGATGAAAACGCAATGAACTATCATTTGGAAATTCATCATTAATCTATCAATGAAAGCCAGCAGAGGAAATTATGCGGTGTTATGCTACATTGTCAATGATGTCTGGCTGCAACAATAGGAACAAAAACAAAAGTGATAATTTATTAATCGTTCAGTTGCCGGGTAGATAATGAATCAAACTTTCATTTTGTTGAAATGTGCTTGACAAAAAAAATAACCTTCTGTGAAATATTAATAACTATAATTTTGCACTCACTGTCTTAATCAGATGCAGCACAGTGTTATGCGTAGTGGCTATATCTGTAATTTAAATGACCAATTTTAGTGTTTTAATTATGGTGTAACTAAAGAAATGTCATTAAACTCACATTGCACCTAGTGATTAGTGTCAGTGGTGAAGCTGTTATGGACCCTTTTCAACTGTGGAATATTGAGATTTATTTGCTTATGGTCATGTAGCTTTCTATTTAAATGAGCTACTTTGCACCTATCGCATTCATCAGCCTCCTTTAAATGTCATCTTTTGCTGTCCTCCTTGTCTATCTGAATTTTATGCAGAACAACCTTCTCCTTCTCTCATTACATCAAAGGAATTAAAATGATCCTATGGTGTATTTACTTTTTTATTTTTATTTCACCCCTCTTGACAGTGCTAGAACCCAAGCTTTGATATTTGTTACAGATTTAATGGCATTGATGTCAGTGTGAGCCAGTGCGATTAAAAACAAACACAGCGATAAATTAGCAATATCGATAGATAAATTCATACTCAATTCCATTTGTTTTCTAACAGGGTTAGACAGGGTAGATTCAGAAGGAATGTTCCCAATGGTGGGGAGTCCAGAACTAGGGGTCATAGTATAAGGATAAGGGGTAAACTTTTTAGAACTTGGAGCATAGAAGAATGAGGGGAGATTTGATAGAGATGTATAAGACTTTGACGGCTATAGACAGAGTGAATTCAAGCTGGCTTTTTCCACTGAGGCTAGCAGAGGAAAAAAAAACCAGATGGCATGGGTTAAGGGTGAAAGGAGAAAAGTTTAAAGGGAATATTAGGGGGGGCTTCTTCACGCAGAGAGTGCTGGGAGTGTGGAATGAGCTGCTGGATAAAGTGGTAAATGCGGGGTCACTTTTGACATTTCAGAAAAACTTGGATGGGTTCATGGATAAGAGGGGTGTGGAGGGATATGATCCAAATGCAGGTCAGTGGGACTAGGCAAAAAATGGTTCAGCACAGACAGGTAGGGCCAAAAGGCCTGTTTCTGAGCTGTAATTTTCTATGGTTCTTTGGTAACTTAGGTGAGGAGAAATGTCTTCATTAAGAGAGTGGTGAATGTGTGGAGTTGAGGCCAAAACGTTGTGTGATTTCAAGAATAAATTAGATATGGCTCTTGGGGCTGAAGGGTCAAGGGATATCATAGAATCATATAAGAATCGTACAATCCTACAGTGCAGAATGAGGCCATTTGACCAATTGGGTTTGCACCAACCACAATCCCACCCAGGCCCAAACCCCATAACCCCATACATTTATCCGAGCTAGTCTCCCTGACTCTAAGGGGCAATTTAGCATGGTTAGTACACCTAACTTGCACATCTTTAGACTATAGGAAGGACCCAAGCCAGGAATCGAACCCAGGTCCCTGGCGCTGTGAGGCAGCAATGTTAACCATTGTGCCAATGTTCTGGGGGAAGGGGAAATCAGGATATTGAATCTGATGATCAGCCATGATCAAAATGAATGGCAGAGCAAGCTCAAAGGACTCACTCCTTGGTTTAGTCCTGCTTCTAGTTTCTATGGTTCAATGTTTACATGGACTTTTTAACAGTAGGCTCTGGCACATGAATTGATTGCAGGATTATAAACAGGTTGAAGGTTAATAGTTTGACACACACTGCATTAGATGGGAGTGCTTCACATATTCCATCTTCACTGTCAAAGCTGATTCCAGTTCCAGATTATGGGACTTACCCAATAGAGGTACATAAAGGAGGTCCACAAAGCATTTCAACAAAACATGGGAGGCGAGGTAAGAAATTGCAGGGGTGCTGACACAAATTTCTAATTCTTCTGTGCCTGTAGGGGAAGTCATGATGTGGAGATACCAGTATTAGACTGGGGTAAGCACAGTAAGAAGTCTCACAACACCAGGTTAAAGTCCAACAGATTTATTTGGTAGCTTCTTACTGTGCAGGGGAAGTGCCAGAACACTGAAGGACAGCAGTTGTGATACCACTTTTCAAGAAAGGTGATAGAGATGCACCAAGAAATTAACCAGATCTCACGTCAGCGACAGGGAAACTGTTGGAGAAAATTCTTTTTTGATTTATTTGATTTATTATTGTCAAATATATTAGTATACAGTGAAAGGTATTGTTTCTTACATGCTATACAAAGCATACCAGTACATAGAGAAGGAGAGAGTGCAGAGTGTAATGGTACAGTCATACCTAGAGTGCAGAGAAAGATCAGCTTAATGTGAAGTAAATTCATAGAATAGAATCACTACAGTGCCATTCAGCCTATCGAGTCTATACCAACCACAATCCCACCCAGACCCTATTCTCGTAACCACACAGGTTTATCGTGCTAATCCCCCGAACACTAATGTCAATTTAGCAAGGCCAATCAACCTAACCCACACATCTTTGGATTGTGGGAGGAAACCGGAGCACCCAGAGTAAACCCACGCAGACACAGGGAGAATGCGCAAACTCCACACCGCCATCTGAAGCTGGAATTGAACTCAGGTCCCTGGCACTGTGAGGCAGCAGTGCTAACCAATGCCACCGTGCCACTGTGGGCAGGTCCATTGAAAAGCCTGATGGCAGCAGAGAAGAAGCTGTCTTTGAGTCGGTTGGTTCACGTCCTCAGATTTTTGTATCTTTTTTCCCCAGCGGAAGAAAGTGGAAGAAAATATGTCCAGGGTGTGTGGGGTCCTTGATTACTCTGGCTGCTTTTCTGAAGCAGCAGGAAGTATAGACAATGTCAATATGCCTGAAGGAGAGAATTAATCTCCATTTAGAAAGGGCTGGGTTAATTAAGGATAGTCAGCATGACTCTGTCAGAGGGACATCATGCTGAACAAATTTGTCAGAATTTTTCAAAAATGTGATCGAGTTTATAGTTGAGGGAAGTGCAATTGATGTAGCTTATATGGATTTTAGCAAAGCCTTTGACAAGGTCCCATGTGGAATTCTGATTTAGAAGGTTAAGCATGTGGAATTCAGGGAAACCTAGTGAGATGGATCCAAAACTGGCTGAGTAGTAGGACAAAAAGGGTGGTAGTAGATGGCTGTCTTGTGACTGGAGGCTGATATCCGCTGGTGTACCACAAGGTTCAATGCTGAGATCCTTATGGTTTGTTATATAAATAATGACATTGAAGGTAATGTGGGGGGAACGATAAGCAAGTTTACAGGTGGCACCAAGATTGGTAGGGTGGTTAATGGTGAAGAAGATGTAGGTTGCAGGAAGATATAGGCATATATGCCGTGCCAATAGGTTACAGAATGTGATTGAAAAGAATTCTGCCACTTTGGATGGCCCACAATGCCTCATGGATGCCCAGTTTGGAGCTGATAGATGAAAAATAGAAAGACATGCATTCATATCACACTTTGCATGATCTTAGGATATTCCAAAACACCTTAAAGCCAATGAAGTACTTCAGACAAAAATGTCGGGAACTGTTCTCGTGCTGTTTTATGCACAGTCATAGTGCCACACAGCATGGCAAGTGATATTCTTAGGGTGAAGATGAGGCTTCAAGGACCATGCATTGACATCCATGGGCAGATATATCTGCAGCAGGTCGATTGGTGAAGACAAAATCAATTAAGTTTCCTGTACGCCTGCCCCTCAGTACTCAGGCTTTGATTTGATTTATTATAGTCACATGTATTAACATACAGTGAAAAGTATTATTTCTTGCACGCTATACAGACAAAACTTACCATTCATAGAGAAGGAAACATTAACTCTGTTTCCCTCTCCACAAATGCTGCCAGATCTGCTAGGTATTTCTTTTCCCAGCATTTTCTGTTTCTATTTAAGATTTTCAGCACTGTGGTACTTTTTGCATAAGCATTCTCCAAGGCGGCCTTCAGGACACACAACAAGGCAGAATCACTGAATAGAAACTGATAGCCAAGTTCCATGGGGCAGCCTGGTAGCACAGTGGTTAGCACTGCTGCTTCACAGCTCCAGGGACCTGGGTTCGATTCCCAGCTCGGGTCACTGTCTGTGTGGAGTTTGCACATTCTCCTCGTGCCTGCATGAGTTTCCTCCGGATGCTCCTGTTTCCTCCCGCAGTCCAAAGATGTGCGGGTTAGGTTGATTGGCCATGCTAAAATTGCCCCTTAGTGTCCTGAGGTGCTTAGGTTAGAGGGATTGGTGGGTAAAATATGTGGGGATGTGTGGGTAGGGCCTGGGTGGGTTTGGTGCAGACTTGATGGGCCGAAGGGCCTCTTTCTGCACTGTAGGGTTCTATGATAGTTCCACACAGTGGTAGTACTCCCACATCAGTCTCAGTGATGGATGTTGAAGCTCCCACCCAGAGTACATTCTGTGTTCCAGCTCGTGCTCAGTGCTTCTTCAAAGTAGTGTTCAACACAATGGAGCATCACGAGAATGCCTTCCTAGCTGATTGTTTACTGTTCCGCTACGCCATTACTTCTGGCCAATCTGTCTTGTTGGTGGGACCTCAAAAGATGATGATGGAGCAATCTGAGACATTGGCTGAAATGGTTCTTTGTGCATGGCAGTGCTAGGTTGATGCTTAGACTACTCTGTGACACAGCTCTCCCAGTTTTGGTTTGAATACCTAGTCATTTACAAAGAGAATTTTGCAGGGTCGATTGGGCAGTTTGTGCCTTTATCAAGTTTGCATCTAATGTTGGGTGGTCCATCTGATTTTATCCTTATTATACTTTCTAATATTGGCTTTACATAACTAAGTGACATGCCAGACCAATTCAGAGGACTGTTCAGAGTAGCCATATACTATGGTTTGGAGTCACACACATGGGCCAGACCAGGTAAGAATGACAGCCTATTTTTTTGAAAGAACATTACCGAATCAATCAAGTTTTTAATCATAATCTAGTCAATTCATGGTCAACTTTGATGTCATTAGCTTTTAGGTGTCATGGTTAACATTTATCCCTCAACTAACATGACTAAAGCAGATGATACAGTCACTGTCACATTGCTATTTGTGAGAGCTTACTGTGCACAAAATGGCTGCCATATTCCCCTTCATGACAACAGTGATGACATTTCAAAAGTCTTCCTGTGTTTTCTTTCCATATATTTTCTTTTCCCCTCAACCCAACATCCCCCTGACCTAAGGTGAGAGTACCACGGATGAAGTTACGATAAAGGTAAAATACCACTGAAAATCACAAGTTAAGGAGGTGTGAATTGTCTCAAGCCAGTTCAGTTAGTGAGATTTTGCAAGCCCAGGCCAAACAGTGGGGGTTACATGTAGTGTGACATGAACCCAAGATTCCTGTTCAGGCAGTCCTTATGTGTGCAGAACTTGTCTATCAGTTTCTGCTCGGCAATTCTGTGTTGTTGTGCATCCTGAAGGCCGGCTTGGAGAACACTTATCCGAAGAGTACCACACTGCTGAAAATCTTAAATAAAAGCAGAAAATGCTGGGGGAAAAAATCTCAGCAGATCTGGCAGCATCTGTGAAGGAGAGACAGATTTAATGGCTCGAGTCTTCTGCAGAGTTCACACTCAAGGGGTGAGATTCTTCAGCCTCCTAGCCACGTGTTTCCCGCCAGCAGGAGGTGGCATGTTGTTTGCCAGTGACAGGATTCTCCAGCCCTGCCGTTGACGTCACTCCACACAGGCAGGAGACCCACTGGCGGAGGTCTGCTCTGCCTGTGAATCCTGCTGGCGTGAACAGCTGGAGAACTCCAGCCAAGATCTTTACTCTGTTTCTCTCTCCACAACGCAGCCAAGCAAAATTAATAGTTTGGCAAGGATTCAAGGAGTGAGAAAGGTGATTCTGAAATATGAAATCAACAAAGTAAGTTTTGTGAATTAATTTGCATTGGGGAACAAGCCACATGGATAAATAATCAATGTTTTTGTTACAAAGTAGGTTATTTACTTTTGATTGGCAGCAGAATACTAGATTCTGAAATGAACACTCAAAGAAGATTTGAGATTAAGAGAAACATGTCTCTTACAAAATGCATAAGAGTAGCAGATTCCGAGATAAATCGATAGGCCCATGTCAACAAGCACATTTAAAAAGAGATGTATAGATATCTGCTTAGAGCCAGGATGGAGGATTATAGGGATAGAGGATTATGAGAATAGCTGTAACTAATTCCATCTGGAAGAAAATGAGTCCAAGTCGTTGTAACCATGGAGATTTCAAGTAAAGAAGAACAAATGGTTTAAAGGAGAAAGTGACTGTGGAGCTTGTACAAAGTGGTTTGACTCCCAGTTATGGTATAAGTTCAGCATGAATCTGGAGTTCAGGCTCCATTTGTAGGGGCTTCTCCCTTTGAGCCACTTTGCAATCAATTTGAACACAAGCATCTGATTGCTACTATAGAAAATGGGATATAGAATGGGAGATGAGATGCAGAACGGGATATGATGCTCAACTCATTGATCGATAGTTCTGACACACCACAGCGAAAAACTGCACCGACCTCCTCAGAAGGCAAACACAGAACACAACCGACAGAATACCCTTCATCGTCCAGTACTTACTCAGAGTGGAGAAACTACGACGTCTTCTTCAGAGCATTCAACATGTTATCGATAAAGACAAACATCTCGCCAAGGCCATCCCCACACACTCACTATTTGCCTTCAAAGAACCATCAACCTCAAACAGACCAGCATTTACAGCAAACTACCCAGCCTTCAGGAGAACAGTGACCATGACACCACACAACCTTGCCATGGCAACCTCTGCAAAATGTGCCATGTCATTGAGATGGATACCACCATCACATGTGAGAACACCATTCACCAGGTACACAGAGCATACTCATGCGACTTGGCCAACATTGTCTCCCTCATACGCTGCAGGGAAGGATGACCTGAGGCATGGCACATTGGTGAGATCATGCAGATGCTACAACAACAGATGAATGGACACTACATGACAATCGCCAGGCAGGAGTGTTCCTTTCCTGTCAGGGAACACTTCAGCAGTCAAGGGCATTCAGCCTTCGATCTTCGGGTAAATGTTCTCCAAGGCGGCCTTCAGGACACAAGACAATGCAGAGTCGTCGAGCAGAAACTGATCGCCAAGTTCCATACACATGGGGATGGCCTCAACCAGGATTTTGTGTTCATGTCACACTACATATAACCACCATTTGGCTTGGGCTTGAAAAATCCTGTTAACTGTCCTGGCTTGAGACAATTTGCATCTCTTTAACCTCTGCATTCCAGCCATTATCTTGCAATTGTGTCTCTGCCTATATATGCTGTGTTTGTGAAGCCTACCTTTACACTCACCTGATGAAGGAGCAGCGCTCTGATTCCAGATAAATCTGTTAAATTTTAACCTGGTATTGTGAGACTTCTTACTGTAACTACCCCAGTCCAACCTCGGCACCTCAACATCATAGAAAATGAAGACAGAAACGGCTTTGCACTAATTCTTAAGTTGTAACATAAATGCACTTTAAAAAGTCTAATTTAATAATAATAGATGCTGTCATAGTTTGGTAATTCCAAAGCCCATTCCTTAGGAACATCAAAGATCCCTGTTAGTGTTGCCAGGTTGTTTGGTGTCTTGCTAAGAAGTTTGGAAGCGTGTCTGGTTAAACATAAAAATTCGGAGCAGGAGTAGGCCATTTGGCCCATTGAGACTGCTCCGCCATTTAACACAGTCAAGACTGATCCTTGATCACAATGCCATCCATATTCCTGCTTTCTCACCATACTCCCTTTGATGCCTTTGAAATCAAAAAAGAAAATCCATCTCTTTCTTGAGAACATTCAGAGACTTGGTTTCCACAGTAGTAATAGAGAATTTTACTCTAATACTCTATTTTCCCTTTCTTGATCAAATATTCATCCTCTTCTGCTGAATTTTGAAATACTCCCAATCCTCAGTTTTGCTGCTTTTTTTTTCTGGCTGTCTCGTATATCTTCTCTATGGATTTAAAATTATCCCTGTTTGTTTTGTCAAGCATGGTTAAGTCACTGCTCACCCATAACTATATACATCTCAAAGGTACAAGCCTGACTGGGTACTGTCCTCATGCTGGCATCTTCCAAACTCTACTACACACAGTTCACCGTTATGTGACTCTCTACATTGTTGTTTGGGTGGCACTGTTCTCCAGTCCCATAGAACATAGAACATAGAACATTACAGCGCAGCACAGTTAACACTTGCTCTGTCCCAACTCTTAAACTACAATTACAACAATTTCCTGTTAAAGCACCAAAAGAACTGGTCATCCTTTGTTAGGTACAGGCAAAGATTTCTCTTCTCACTCCTTCTTGGGCAATATGGCAGCACAGCGGTTAGCAGGGCTGCCTCACAGTACTAGGGACCTGGGTTCAATTCCCAGTTTGGGTCACTGCCTGTGTGGTGTCCGCACATTCTCCTCATGCCTGTGTAGGTTTCCTCCAGAAGCTCCAGTTTCCTCTTATAATCTGAAACAGTGCTGTTTAGGTGAAATGGCCATCCTAAATTCTCCCTCAGTGTTTCCGAACAGATGCTGGAGCGTGGTGGGTTGGGGATTTCCACAGTAACTCCATTGTAATGTTAATGTAAGCTTATTTGTGACACTGATAAAATAAACTTTAAAATCTTCAATAAACTTTTCTTCCTCAGTCACTCTGCCATGGATTTTGAATATGACTGTCAACATCTGACACCATGTAAAATGTTGTGGTTTCCCTCAATCACTGACAACAAGGCCATCCAGCAAAGGTAGTTTATCCTGGAATTCAACAATTATATTTCGCCATGTCTGCGTGGGTTTCCTCCGGGTGCACTGGTTTCCTCACGTGGTCCAAAGATGTATAAGTTAGGTGGATATGCCATGGTAAATGAGCAGGGTTATGGGGATGAGATGGAGGGAGGTGGGCCCAGATAAGAGGCTCTTTTGGAGAGCTGGTGTAGTCTTGATGGGGCGAATGACCTCTTTCTGCACTGTAGTGAATATATGGTTTTATGGTGCAACACTTGAGCTCTGCCCATGCTCGTAGGAATAACTCCAACACTCCCGCTCTTGTGCCCACATCATTACAATCCCACATGACCATTACCCATTTTTATCCTGATGCTTCACCTTTTCTTTGGTTTGCAAGAGGGTACTGAGTTTAATGCAATATTTATGGACTTTCACAGTGTTTGATAAAGGACCAAAAAATAGGCTTGTTGAGTAAAACTGAAGCCCATGTCATTAAAAAGACAGTATCAATATGAAAACAAAATTCACTAAAGGACAGAGGACAGAGTGTAGATATATATTGTGTCTTTTTTTCAGACTGGAAGAGCACATACAGTGATATTCCCAGAGTCAGCATTGGAACCATTGCTCTTTTCAATGTAGATTCATTGCCTAAACTTTAGCCCATTGAGTATAGTTTCCATGGTTTTCAAAACTCAGCGATGTAATCAACAAAACGTAATCATTGCAGAAACAATCAACAAGGACAGGCAGAATGATTAGTTTAATTTGACGTTGTGTTCGGCACAATATCATGGGCCGAAGAGCCTGTCCCTGTGCTGTATCATTCTTCATTCTATGTTCTAATGAGGACTGTGGCCACAGACTTCAGGAAGCCGTAGACTGGACACACATGTGGTTGATGAAATGTAATGCAGAAACGTGTGAAATTATTCATTTTTGTGTGGAGGAGGAGGAGAGATGGGCATGAAGTTCTCGGATGTATGTAAATCTCTGAAGATGGGAAGACAAAGTGAGAATGCTTTCAAAAAGATATCAACAGTCTGTCCCCCCAGGCCGACACTATAATTAAGAAAGCCCAGCAATGCCTCTATTTTCTCAGAAGACAAAGGAAATTTGGCATGTCAGCTATGACTGTCACCAACTTTTACAGATGCACGATAGAAAGCATTCTTTCTGGTTGTGGTGGTTAGCACTGCTGCTTCACAGCTCCAGGGTCCTGGGTTCAATTCCCGGCTCGGGTCACTGTCTGTGTGGAGTTTGCACATTCTCTTCATGTCTGCGTGGGTTTCCTCCGGGTACTCCAGTTTCCTCCCACAGTCCAAAAATCTGTGGGTTAGGCTGATTGGCCATGCTAAGAAATTGCCCCTTAGTATCCAGGGATGTGTAGTTTAGAGGGAATAGTGGGTATAAAATGTAGGGATATGGAGGTAGGGCCTGAGTGGGATTGTGTTCGGTGCAGACTCGATGGGCCAAAGGGCCTCTTTCTGCACTGTAGGGTTCTATGTAGGGTTCTATGATTGTATCACAGCTTGGTATGACTCCTGCTCTGCCCAAGACTGCAAGGAACTACACAAGGTAATGAATGTAGCCCAATCCATCATGCAAACTAGCCTCTCATCCACTGACTCTGTCTTCACTTCCCACTGCCTCGGCAAAGCAGCCAGCATAATTAGGGACCCATGCAGCCAGGACATTCTCTCTTCCACATTATTCCATTGGGAAAAAGATACAGAAGTCTGAGGTCACTCACCAACCGACTCAAGAACAGCTTCTTCCCTGCTACTGTCAGACTTTTGAATGGACCTACCCTGCATTAAATTTATCTTTCGCTATACCCTGGCTATGGTTATAACATTACACTACATTCTGCACTCTCTCATTTCCTTCTCTATGAATGGTACGCTTTGTCTTATATCGTGCAAGAAACAATATTTTTCACTGTATGTTAATATATGTGACAATAAATGGGACGGCAGTAGTTATGGGAGATTTCAATCTGCATATTGATTGGTCGACCCATGTTGGACGAGGTGGGCTCGAGGAGGAGTTCTTGGAATGCTGCCGGGATAATTTCCTTGAACAATGTGTGTTGGAGCCGACGAGGGAGCGAGCTATCTTGGATCTGGTGCTATGTAATGAGGCGGGTAGAATTAGGTACCTTGCGGTGAAGGATCCTCTTGGAGAGAGTGATCATTGTATGGTGGAGTTTCTGGTGCAGATGGAGGAGGAGAAAGTGGGTTCCCGGACACGCGTCCTTTGTTTGAATAGAGGGGAGTATGGTAGGATGAGAGAAGAATTGGCGAATGTGGACTGGGGGAGTGCGTTGGAAGGTAGGTCTGCTGAGGAGCAGTGGAGGATCTTTAAGGAGATCTTTCTTGGTGCTCAGCAGAAATTTATTCCGATGGTTAAAAAGGACAGTAGGAAGAGAGGTAATAAGCCGTGGATAACGAAGGAGGTGAAGGGAAGTGTTAAATTAAAAGCGGAGGAATTTAGAGTAGCTAAGAGTAGTGGGCGAGAAGAGGATTGGGAAAGGTTTAAATGTCAACAAAGATTGACAAAGAAGTTGATAAAGGAGGGTAGGAGAAGCTATGAGGCTGGGCTAGCACTTAATATAAAAAAGGATAGCAAGAGTTTTTATAAATATATAAAAAGGAAGAGGCTGGCTAGGGTGAACGTTGGTCCTTTAGAGGATGAGAAAGGGGAGCTAGTGGTAGGGGATGGGGATATGGCTGAGGTCTTGAATAACTTTTTTGTTTCTGTCTTCACGGAGGAGGACGTGAATAATTTGCCGGGTGTTAGCGATGAAAAGGTGATAGGAATGGAGGGTCTTAATGACATTACTGTTACTAGAGAGGTGGTGCTCGACAGACTGGAGGGGCTGATTGTGGACAAGTCCCCAGGACCGGATGGAATGCATCCGAGGGTTCTGAAAGAAATGGCGGAGGTGATAGTGGATGCCTTGGTGGTTATTTTCCAGATGTCGCTGGATTCCGGGGAAGTGCCGGAAGATTGGAAAACGGCTAATGTTACGCCGTTGTTTAAGAAGGGTGCCAGGCAAAAGGCGGGGAATTATAGGCCGGTTAGTTTAACGTCTGTGGTAGGTAAAATGTTAGAATCCGTCATTAAGGAGGAAATTGCGAGGCATCTTGAAGGGAATTGCTTGATAGGGCGGACGCAACACGGTTTCATTAAAGGGAAGTCGTGTCTGACAAATTTACTGGAGTTCTATGAGGATGTGTCTAGGGCAGTGGATAGAGGAGAGCCGGTGGATGTGGTCTTTCTGGATTTTCAGAAGGCGTTTGACAAGGTACCTCACAAGAGGTTATTGCAGAAGGTCAGGGGACATGGAGTTGGGGGTAGGGTGTTAGCGTGGATAGAGGATTGGTTGTCAAATAGGAGGCAGAGAGTGGGGGTCAATGGGTGCTATTCGGATTGGCGGTTGGTGACTAGTGGGGTGCCCCAGGGGTCGGTGCTGGGGCCTCAGCTATTTACCATTTATATAGATGATCTGGAGGAGGGAACCGAGTGCAGGGTGTCGAAATTTGCTGATGACACCAAGATTGGGGGAAAGGCAAATTGTGCGGAGGGTGTGGAGAGTCTGCAGAAGGATCTAGATAGGCTGGGCGAATGGGCCAGGAAATGGCAAATGGAATTTAATGTTGGCAAGTGTGAGGTGGTCCACTTTGGTAGGAAGAATGGTAGGAAGGACTATTACTTACGTGGCGAAAAACTGCAGCAGGCGACGGTGCAGAGGGACCTCGGGGTCCTTGTGCATGAGTCGCAAAAACCCAGCTTGCAGGTGCAGCAGGTGGTCAGGAAGGCGAATGGGATGCTGGCCTTCATAGCGAGGGGGATTGAATATAAAAGTAGGGAGGTCTTGCTGCAGCTGTATAGGGCATTGGTGAGGCCGCAGCTGGAGTACTGTGTGCAGTTTTGGGCGCCGCACCTGCGCAAGGATATTTTGGCCCTGGAGGGAGTGCAGAGGAGGTTTACTAGGCTGATACCGGAGTTGAGGGGATTGAGCTATGAGGAGAGGCTGAATAAACTAGGCTTGTACTCGTTAGAGTTTAGAAGAATGAGGGGAGATCTCATTGAGACGTATAAGATGATGAATGGGATGGATAGGATAGAGGTGGAGAGAGTCTTCCCGCTCAAAAAAGACAGTAGGACTAGGGGGCACAGCCTCAAGATAAAGGGGAGGCGGTTTAGAACGGAGTTGAGGAGGAACTTCTTCACTCAAAGGGTGGTGAATCTCTGGAATTCTCTGCCCGTTGAAGTGGTGGAGGCTGCCTCGCTAAATATTTTTAAGAAGCGGGTTGATGGGTTCTTGATAAGAGAGGGGATTAAGGGTTATGGGGAGAGGGCGGGAAAGTGGAACTGAGCCACAACAGATCAGCCATGATCTTATTGAATGGCGGGGCAGGCTCGAAGGGCTAGATGGCCTACTCCTGCTCCTATTTCTTATGTTCTTATGTTCTTATAATAAATCAAATCAAAATCAAGGTATGATAGAGGTATAGAATACAAAAGCAATAATATTATACTCAACATTTACAAACCAGTGACTCCACTGGAGGAAGATAGTGTAGGTAATTCTGATTAGCATACTGCAGGAACACGGTCAAGACAGTGCAGAGGAAGTTTACTGGAATGGTGATGAGAGATTTCAGTTTTGTGGAGAGATAGGTTTGACCTTGTTCAAACAAAGTTTTTATTTATTAGTGTCACAAGTAGGCTTACATTAATACTGCAGTGAAGTTACTGTGAAGATGCCTAGTCACCACACTCCAGGCGTTGTGTTGGAGTGAGACTAATCAGGTAGCACTTTCAAATTATTAGTATAGCCACTTTGAGCCAAGTGGCTTCCTTCTGGACTGGAAAAAGGAAAGTTGAAGAAAACATTTTTACTCCTGAAGTTGTTGTCACCTGAGATTTGCTGCTTGGAAGGATGGCGAGAACAAATTCAGTATATTTCATGTATATCGATATTCGATGAGTATCACAATTGATGTGAATTTCTTTATGTAGAGAGGCATCTAACACCATTTAGAGTCAAAGGGTGGGATTTTATGGCCTTGCTTGGGCAAGATCATAAAATCCCTCCCGAGGCCAACAAAGATTTCTGTTTTGGAAATCGCCCACATTGATCCCGGGGCTGGCCAGGTGGTAGGTTTTCAGCCATGGAGTCATAGACCAATACAGCACAGAAACAGGCCCTTTGGTCCAACCAGTCCATGCCGCCCATGGTGCCTTCCCAGTTAGTCCAATTGCTCACATTTGACCCATATCCCTCTAATCCCTTCCCATCCACGTATTAAATGCTTTTTAAATGTTGCTATTGTATCTGCCTCAACCACTTCATCTGGCAGCTCAATCCATACACACACCACCCTTTGCGTGAAGAAGTTGCCCCTCAGGTTTTTTTAATCTTTCCCGTCTCACCTAAAGCAAATGCCCTCTAGTTTTCAATTCGTCTTCCCTGGGAAAAAGACACAGTAAGAAGTCTCACACCAGTTTAAAGTCCAACAGGTTTATTTGGTAGCATGAGCTTCCGGAGCACTGCCCCTTCATCAGGTGAGTCATCTCGTGCTTACCCCAGTCTACCCCAGGCAACTCCACATTCTGGGAAAAAGACTATGTGTGTTCATCCTGTCTATACCCCTCATGGTTTTATACACCTCAATAACATAAGCCTTCATTCTCCTACATTCCAAGGAATAAAATCCTAGTCTGGCCAACCTCTCCCTTTAACTCAAGTCCACTAGTCCGGGCAACATCCTCATAAATCCTCTTTGAATTCTTTCCAGTTTATCAATGTCTTTCCGATAAATTCAATGTCAGCGTTTAGTTGTCTAGCTTTATCTCTGGCTTTCTTCAAAACACTCAGTCCGAGCCTCAATGCTATCCACCCATCCACTTTCTCCTCTTCTGCTTTTACTCTCAATTTCTTAAACTTTTAACGAGGTTCCTTTTATAGCTTTTTGCTTCAAAATTATCCTTACCCACATATCTTTTTGACAACATAAGTGTTTCAGCACTTTCTATTTATATTTCAGATTTCCACATCAACATTGTTTGTTTTAGTATAAGCTTGGACATTGACTGATCTGTCACTATCATCACAGCTAACACTGCAATCAGTATGCAGTCTTCAAAAATGTTGAAAATAATTTTCAAGAGCTCTGTTTTCAGGAAATGTTTAGATTCAGTGTTTACTTTACATGTAGGCATAGATTAAGGAGAGAGATAAAAATGTTTACACCTATTGCAGAATGTGTTCTATATTTTATAAACCTGGGAAGTGTGGTAAGCAGATGGAGGAACAAAGACAAAGATTGGATTCAGATAGAAATGGAATGGTTGAGTGAGAGAGGAGGGAGAGCAAGAGTGTCTTTCCTCATGCTGCAGCAAGAATCAAGATTTGAAATCAGCTACTTACATAACCTTCCTTGATTTGGCAGAATGGATGCTGCTATTTGCCCAGGCCTTCTAAGTTTAAAGTTTACATTCAGAACCACTTCACTTATTTTTCTGTCATCTCATTAGCCAATTTAATTTCAGCTCTGTCTGTGGCTTGAATTGTTCTAATTCCAGTTTTCTCTGCTCCTTTAATCTCAGACTTCTTGGGAACTTCTGTTCATTTCGAAGGTTTCCTTAACTCGCTACCTTTATTTCTGTCACTTGTCTTCTATGCCCTTTACTCTATGGTATGGTTTTTCTTTTAGCAAATCTGAGAAAGATGGCCCCGCTCTAATTGCAAAGCTTCTGCTCCTCTGGCTTCCAGTTAAAAACTAAACTCAAAAACCTATTTTCTCTAAAACCTTCCCTGGTTGCTCGACAACATCTTGTTCCTTTGTCAACCTTTTATTTATTTTTTAAACCATAAATCTCTCTCGCACAACAGAAGCACAGTTTGGTCCAATCGAAGTTCCCGTACATGCAAATACCATTATCTAACACAAATCTAACTTGAGTTTTACTCTTCTTACACAGAGAAAAATTAAATTAAACCTATTTGACCCTCTCTCCCCAAATGCAGTCAGACCTGATGAATTTCTCCAGCATTTTCTGTTTTTATTTCAGATTTTAGCATTCATAGTATTTTGCTTTTAACCATTTAAATTTATTCCTTATTTCTAATATTTAACAATACACATCTAAAATTATCTCTAAAATCCTGACAATAAGGCTATTGATAAAATAAATGGAACGGTAAAAAGGAAGCAGACAATAGGGTTGAGGAGGTAGGCGATACGTATCAGGGTTTGCGAAAAGAGAAGGGAAAATAACCATTTGATATCGCCCGAGCGAGGCCGTAAAATCCTTTTACGGATAACTTTTAAGCACAATTCAATGCTTCCAACAAGCACAACACCAGATTCCAACTAATCTTGTGAGAAATTGATTGAAATTCTGAATGGATGGAAAATAATTGGTTATAAGTCAGGAGTTTCTTGAGATGAATTCCCAAGGAGCAACAGGCTGTAGAAAAAACATTTTTAAAGTTTATTTATCAGTGTCACAAGTAGGCTTACATTAACATTGCATTGAAGTTACTACGAAAATCCCCTAGTTGCCACAGTCCGGCACCTGTCCGGGTACAGTGAAGGGCAATTTAGCATGGCCAACACACGTAACCAGCACATCTTTCTGGCATAAAATCCCATTTGAAATCCCATCTACTGGCAGTCAGCTGGCCCAATTTCCACATAAAAGGTAGCGATACATGCAAAGTTAGCCACTATTTTAGATTTTTGATAAGGATTCACTATTACTTTTGTTTCAATTTTTTGTGGAATCATCTACTGGCAGATTTGAATTTGGAATGTTTTGTCTGCAGTTTATCAATATTCCAATCTGAATGTCTTTATGGTATGGTTTTTCTTCTAGCAAATCTGAGAAGGATGGCCCCCTCTCTCATTGTGAAACTTCTGCTCCTCTGGCTTCCAATTAAAAACTAATCTCAAAAACCTACTTTCCCTAAAAGTTCCTCTGTTTGCTTGGCAACATCTCGTTCCTTCTCCAACCTTTTATTTATTTTGCAAACCATAAATCTCTCTGGCACAAAGGTAAGAGCAGTGGGAATGTTGGTTGATGACTGCACAGTTTTCAACTTCATCTGAAGCTCTTCAAATACTGAAACAGCCTGTACTCATATTTGATGTGACCACAGGTCGTTGCGAGCATTCACAATGGAGAACTTGCCTGGGTTTCTCAATCTATTTTGTGTCCAAATTGTGGGTTGATCATCCCACCTGTCACTTGCTGAGGCATTAATTTCCCTTTTACTGATTGCCAGATTCTCCCCCCCGCCACCCCAGAAAAAGAAGGTATTCTTGTTAGAAAAGTGAAATGCTGCAGATAATGGAAATGTGAAATTAACATAGGAAGTGCTAGAACAACTCAACAGATCTGGCAGCATCTATGGAGACAGAAGCAAACTTTGAGTACTAGATAACCCAGGTTCTATTTCAGGCATGTTCTTATTGTGCTAACACAAACTCACCAAGTGCTCAGGTAGGACTGGTAAACTCATATTGTGAGCTCCTTATCCAAAGATTTGAATAATATATAGATGATGCTGGAAAGCGTTCATTATCAGTATCATGAAAGTATCACCAATTGACATAAAGACTCATCTGGTTCACTAATATCCCTTTCGGGAAGGAAATCTGTCGTCCTTACCTGGTCTGGCCTATGTGTGATCCACAGCAATGAGCTTGCCTCTTAACTGGCCTTCTGAAATAGAAAATAAAACATAGAACAGTACAGCACAGCACAGACCCTTCGGCCCTCGATATTGTGCCAAGCTATGTCCAAACCAAAAATCAAGCTATCCCTTGTGCCAATCGAATAACCACTTGAAAGTTCCTAAAGTGTCCGACTCCACTATCACAGCAGGCAGTGCATTCCACACCCCAACCAATCTCTGAGTAAAGAATCTACCTCGGACATCCCTCTTATATCTCCCACCATGAATCTTATAGTTATGCCCCCTAGTAACAGTGACAGCCACCCAAGGAAATAGTCTCTGAACGTCCACTCTATTTATTCCCCTCATCATCTTATAAACTTCTACTAAGTCACCTCTCACCCTCCTCAGCTCTGAAGAGAAAAGCCCCAGCTCCCTCAACCTTTCCTCATTAGACCTACCCTCCAAACAAGGCAGCATCCTGGTAAATCCCCTCTGCACTCTCTCCAATGCTTCTACATCCTTCTTATAGTGAGGTGGCCAGAATTGCACACAATATTCCAAATGTGGTCTTTCCAAGAAAGAACCTTTGTGTGGTCTTGTCCCACAAGTCCTGTCCCACAATTCCATGTTAAAATGGAGTTAAACTCAGTGGGAGGAAAATTCCTCCCACTGAGTTTAACAGCACAAACCTAACTACCTAACCACAGGAGAGGCAGCGGTGTAGTGGTATTGTTGCTGGACTAGTAATTCAAAGATCCAGGGTAATGCTCTGGGGCATCCAGATTCGAATCCCACCATGGCAGATAGTAAAATTTGAATTCAATAAAAATCTGAAATTAAAAATCTATCGATGACCACAAAACAATTGTCAATTGTTATAAAAACCCATCTGGTTCAGTAATGTCCTTCAGGGAAGGAAATCTGCTGTCCTTACCTAATATGGTGTACATGTGACTCCAGACCCACAGCAATGTGGTTGACTCTGAACTGCCCTCAGGGATGGGCAATAAATGTTGGCCCAGTTATTGATGCTCATGAATGAATGAATGATAAGAGAAACCTTAGCTACCTGTCCTGCTGCATTCATGGATCTATGGACATGCACACCAATGTCCCTCTGATTCTCTGTATGTTCCAGCATCCTACTGTTCATTGTATATTCCCTTGCCTTGTTAGTCCTTCCAAAATGCTTCAGTTCACACATTTCAGGGTTAAATTCCATTTTCCACTGTTCTGCCCATCTGACCAGGCCCTTCTATATCATCTTGAAATCTAAGGCTTTCTTTCTCACTATTCACCAAACCACCAATTTTCATGTGCTCTACAAGCTTACTGATCGCATTCACGTCCATACCATTAATATGCACCACTAACAGCGAGGGATTGATCCCTATGGTACATCACTCGACATAGGCTTCCAGGCACAAAAACAACTTTTGGCCTTCACTGTCTGCCTCCCAACACTAACACAGTTTTGGATCCAATTTACCAAATTGCCCTGGATCCCATGGGCTCTTCTGATGCTCAGCAACACTTGATACTGTTTTATACACTGACGTGACATTGATACAGCATCACATGACAAAGTAACTGAAGTCTCGTGAGCAGCAGAAATACAGCCTCGGGTAGAATGCTGAGATGTATATAGGTTATGGAAATGAACAAGAAAGATTTTTACAAATAAAAGTTGATGCAAGCATTCTTAATGTGGCAGGCCAACCCCATCTAGGCTCCAAACTCAAGACGAAACAATAAGTGGGCTGACATTTCATTGTTAAACACCTAGGAAGTGTTGCCGAATCAAAGGTGCCATCCTTTCTCTGAGACACCCTTTGTCTGCCTTTACAGGTGGACATAAAACATCGGTGTCACCATTTCAAAGAAGTGCATTCTTTGATTTGATTTATTATTGCATTGGGATACAGTGAAAAGTATTGTTTCTTGCATGTTATACAGGCAAAGGATATCATACATAGAATACATAGGAGAGAAGGAAAGCAGAGGGTGCAGAATGTAATGTTACAGCCATAGGTAGGGTGAAGAGAAAGATCAGCTTCATATGAAGTAGGTCCATTCAAAGGTCTGATGGTAGCAGGAAAGAAACTGTTCTTGAGTCGGTTGGTATATGAACTCAGATTTCTGTCTCTTTTTCCCAGCAGAAGAAGGTGGAAGAGAGTATGTCCAGGGTATGTGGGGTCCTTGATTATACTGGTTGCTTTTCTGTAAGAAGTCTCACAACACTAGGTTAAAGTTTAATCTGAGACTTCTTACTGTGTTTAAGAACATAAGAACATAAGAACATAAGAAATAGGAGCAGGAGTAGGCCATCTAGCCCTTCGAGCCTGCCCCGCCATTCAATAAGATCATGGCTGATCTGTTGTGGCTCAGTTTACCCCAGCCCAATGCCAGCATCTCCACATCATGCTTTTCCGCGGCAGGAGAACTATAGACAGTGTCAATGGAGGCCAATGTTTATCCTTTGACTAACAAAACTAAAGCAAATGATCACATTGCTGTTTATGGGAGCTTGTTGTGCTCAAATTGGCTGCCATGCATTACAACTGTGATTGCACCTCCAAAGTAATTGACTGTAAAGATCTTTGTAGCATCCTGTGATTGTGAAGGACACAGTATGTGTTTACACACACTGCAGAAACAGATTCTCCAATCCAGCTGGTTCGTTCCGCAGCTAATGCTTCACATGAACCTTCTGCTGTGACTCTTGATCTGATATTACAGAACATGCTTCTATTAATTTCTCCGTCATGCAATTCAATAGATTTCCCTTAAATGCATCTGTGCTGCTCACCTGATCTATTTATTGTGCTTGCACATTTGACATTCTAACCACTCTCTGGTGAAAGAAAATCTTTTGAATCCCTATTGGATTTATTTGTGACTATTTTATATTTATGACCCTGAGTTTTGACCTCCTCTGCCACTGGAAACATTCTTCCAGCCGATAAAATCCTTTTATTATTCGAAAGGCCTTTCTATTAATGTACCTCTCTGATTCAATTCTGAGACAAAAGAGACCCGGCTTGTTAACCTTGCCTGATGACCCTAACTTCTCAGTTCTGATGTCCGCTTTGTAAATCATTTGAGCACCTTACCCAGTTTATCCATATCCTTTTTAATGATACAGTGACTGAAACCATGCACCGCACTCTAATATATTTCTAAAAAGGTCACCACTTGCCTGAAATGAAAAGCTTTCAAAATTCATGCTCCAATATTTTTCAAATTCTTGCGGAAAAAAAAGAATGAAATAAAAATGCTCTCAAATCCCCTCACAGGATGAGATATTACACCTGTCAACATGTAAATATTATTCACCTGCAGATTGCCTCTTGGAAACCCTAAACTGCATGGATTCCCAACACAATGTTGATATTAAAACTCATTCTCACCATTGTGAGGTAGGACTTTCCAAATAAAATGGTTATGCTTTGGAAATAGACTGATGTCCTGAAATAACATCTTTGATGAGGATATTGAATGTCAAAAACAAAGATCGATTCAAAGGATATTTAATCATATTATTAGAATCATAGAATCCCCACAGTGCAGAAGGAGGCCATTTGGCCCATCAAGCCTGCGCCAACAATACTCCCATCCAGGCCCTATCCCTGTAACCCCATGTATTTACCCTGACACTAAGCAACAACTTAGCAGAGAAACATAGAAATAGGTGCAGGAGTAGGCCATTTGGCCCTTCAAGCCTGTGCCACCATTCAATATGATCATGGTTGATCATGTATTTTCAGTATCCCACTGCCACTTTCTCTCCATACTCTTCGATCCCTTTAGCCACAATAGCCATGCCCAGCTCCCTCTTGAACATATTTAATGAACTGGCTCCAGAAGCTTTCTGTGGTAGAGAATTCCAAATGTTCATAACTCTGTGAGTGAAGTTCTTCCTCATCTCAGTCTTGAATGCCTTACCACTTATTTGTAGGTTGTGACCCCACGCTCTGCTCTTTCCCAATATTGAGAACATTCTTCTCACATCTAGCCTGGCCAGTCCCATCAGGATTTTGTATGTTTCTATGAGATTCCCTCCCTCATTCTTCTGAATTGCAGTGAGTACAAGCTCAGGAATCAGCCTGGTAAACCTTCGCTGGACTCTCTCAATAGCAAGAATGTCTTTTTCCAGAGTAGGAGACCAAAACTGCACACAATACTCAAGGTGCGGCCTCACCCATATAACTGCAGCAAGAGATCCTTACTCCTTTATTGTCAAAAATTGATGACACAAGGGCTATGGCAGTTGAGAACCTAGAAACTATCATTATCACAAAAGAAGTAGTGTTGGGCAAATTAATGGGGCTAAAGGTAGACAAGTCTTCTGGTCTTGGTGGAGTGCATCCCAGGGTACTAGAAGAAATGGTGGGAGAAATAGCAAATGCACTAATGGTAATTTACCAAAATTAGCTGGACTCCGGGGTGGTTCCTGCAGATTGGAAAATAGCAAATGTGATGCCACTGTTTAAAAAAAGAGGTAGACAAAAGGCGGGTAACAATAGGCCAGTTAGCTTAACTTCTGTAGGAGGGAAAATGCTTGAATCTATCATCAAGGAAGAATTAGTGAGACATCTGGATGTAAATTGTCCCATTGGTAAGACGCAGTGTGGGTTCATGAAGGGTAGATCATGTTTGACTAATTTGGTGGAATTCTTTGAGACCATTATATGTGCAGTGGACAATGGGGAATCTGTGGATGTGGTGTATCTGGATTTCCAGAAGACATTTGACAGCGTGCTGCACAAAGGCTTCTACATAAGATGGTGTTACGGATAATGTATTAGCATGGATAGAGGATTGCTTAACTAACAGAAAGCGAAGAGTGGGGGTAAATGGATTTTTTTTGGTTGGCGACCAGTGACTAGTAGTGTGCCTCAGGGATCAGTTTTGGGGCCGCAATTGTTCACGATTTACATAGATGATTTGGAGTTGGAGACCAAGTGCAGTGTGTCAAAATTTGCAGATGACACTAAGATGGGTGGCAGAGAAAAGTCTGCAGAGGATGCTGAAAGTTTGCAAATAGATCGAGATAGCCTAAGTGAGTGGGCGAGGGTCTGGCAGATGGACTACAATGTTGGTAAATGTGAGGCTATTCATTTTGGTAGGAATAACAGCAAAATGGACAATTATTTAAATGGTAAAAAATTGCAGCATGCTGCTGTGCGGAGGGATGTCCTTGTGCAGGAATCTCAAGGAGTTGGTTTGCAGATGCAGCAGGTAATTAAGAAGGCAAATGGAATTTTGTCCTTCATTGCTAGAGGGATGGAATTTAAAAACAGAGAGGTTATGTTGCAATTGTATAAGGTGCTGGTGAGGCCACACCTGGAGTATTGTGTACAGATGTGGTCTCCTTACTTGAGAAAGGATATACTGGCACTGAAGAGGGTGCAGAGGAGATTCACTAGGTTGATTCCGCAGTTGAGAGGGTTGGCTTATGAGGAGAGACTGGATTCATTGGAATTCAGAAGAATGAGGGGAGATCTCATAGAAACATATATGATTATAAAGGGAATAGATAAAATAGAAGAAAGGAAACTATTTTCACTGGTGGGTGAAACTAGCACTAGGGGGCATAGTCTCTAAATAAGGGGAAGAAGATTTAGGACTGAGTTGAAGACGAACTTCTTCACACAAAGGGTTGTGAATCTGTGGAAGTCCCTTCCCAATGAAGCAGTTGAGGCTACCTCACTGAATGTTTTTAAGACAAAGATAGGTAAATTTTTGAACAGTAAAGGAATTAAGGATTATGGTGGCTGGGCAGGTAAGTGAAGCTGAGTCCACAAAAAGATCAGCCATCACCTTATTGAATGGCGGAGCAAGTTTGAGGGGCCAGATGGCCACTCCTGCTCCTAGTTCTTATGTTCTTATACTCAAATCCTCTTGCTCTGAAGGCAAACATGCCATTAGCTTTCCTCACGACCTGCTGTATCTGCATGCAAACCTTCAGTGACTATTCCACCATAACACTTAGGTCATGTTGTAGTTTCCCTTGTTGCAATCTTTAAACCTGTGTTCTTGTACAATCAACTAACGCGATCAGCTTTTCTCTGTTTACCGTATAGAACCCATCATAATCCTGCACATCTTTATCAAATATGCCCTCAATCTTTTTTTCTTCAAGGAGAACCAGCCTAGTTTCTCCAAACTAAACTTGTCACTCAATTCTCTCATCCCTGGAACATTCCTGGTAAATCTTCCTCTGCATCATCTCAAAATCCTTTACATCCTTACTAAAGTGTGGTGACTAAAAGTGGACACAAAACTACAGACGTATAACTTATGAGTAGGAGTAGGCCGTTTGGCCCCTCAAGCCTGCTCTGCCATTCCATTATTTCATGGTTGATCTAAGTGTAACCTCGACCCCACATTCCCACCTATCAATGAAAACCTTTCACCTCCTTGTTAATCATCAATCTATCTAGCTCTACCTTAAAAATGTTTAAAGACTCTACTTCCACTGCCTTTTGAAAACAGAGTTGCACAACCCTCTGAGAGAAAAACATTCTCTGTCTTAAATAAACAACACCTTATTTGTAAACAGTGGCCTCGAATTCTAGATTCTTCCACAAGGCAAAACATCCTTTCCACATCCACCCTGTCAAGTTCCCTCAAGGTTTCAATCAAGTCGTCCCTTACTCTTCTGAACTCTAGTGGATACAAACCAAAACTTTCCAACTTTTCCAATAACATAAGCAATCCTCCGGTCTTGCATGACCCACTCCCACTGTCAGTGAGAATGGGGAATTTGGCATTTAGCCAAATCTCCATTCGCTGCTGCGGGACATAGAAACATAGAAGGTAGGGGTAGGAGGAGGCCTTTTGGCCCTTTGAGCCTGATTCGCTATTCATTACCATCATGGATGATCATCCAACCCAGTATCTAATCCAGGTTTCTTCCCATAATCTTTGATCCCATTCACCCCCAGTGCTATATCCAGCTGCCTCTTGAATACATTCAATATGTTGAATTCCACTGGCTCACCACTCTTTGGGTGAAGAAATATCCCCTCACCTCTGTCCTAAATGGTCTACTCTGAATCCTCAGACTGTGACCCTTGATTCTGGATTCTCCCTCCATCTGGAACATCCTCCCTGCATCTTCCCTGTCTAGTCCCATTAGAATTTTATAAATCTCTATGAGGTCCCCCCTTATTTGTCTGAACTCCAGCGAAAACAATCCTAACCTAGTCAATCTCTCCTCTTACATCAGTCCCGCCATCCCTGGAATCAGCTTAGTAAACCTTTGCTGCACTGCCTCGAGAGTAAGAACATCCTTCCTTAGAAAATGAGACCAAAATTGCACAATATACTCTAGGGTGTGGCCTCACAAAGGCCCTGTATAGTTGGGACTGGAGAATTGTGGTTGGACAATCCTATCCAGAACCTTTGTATTAACAGAGCAATGTTTGATTGATTCACCAGGAATAGACTGTGCAACACTACCAGATGGCATGATTGAGACTAGTTAGCAGATTAGTGTAATTGTTGACATCTGCATGTTGAATATCCATTGGAAACATCAGCATAACAGATTCAATGAAATTGCACCTTATAAACAAGATACTGTATGCAGAATTGTACAAAATGCACAAAAGCCTAAAAAAAACTTATTTTCCACCATACTATCCTTAAGACTTGAGATAATGGACTCAATGCTCTTGAAGACGAAAACTAAAATCAAATTTTCAAAAAGTAATAATCTTAATACCATCACAGTCATCATTAACCAGTGCATTCTCCATGGCAATGCCTCTGTCAACAAGTATCCACTTGCTAACCAATCAGCACCCTTGTCTCATGCGGTACAAAGTTGTTACCTTCATTGACATTGATATTCTTGTGAATGTCCTGATGAGTTTAAGGTGAAAAGCTTTAATAAAATGTACTTTTTCAGCAGGACTTGCGTTCCGTACTACCATCATTATTAATGCAGCGCTACAATTTATCGTTACAGAGGCTAAAGTGCTGCTGAAAAAATACATTTTGTTGAAGTTTTTTGCCTTGCACTCATCAGGACATTTTCAAGAATTCCAATGTAAGAGAAAGCAACAACTTTATACTGTATGACAAGAGATTGGTCAAGGCATTGTCCTGAGAAATGAACCACTGAATGGTTATCACTTATTCTGTTTAGATGAAACAGGCACAACATGTGTACCTGTTCTTTCTGTCTGTAAAAAGCAGGGCTCTATTTATTAATCTATGTAGCTTCCAATGCATGCAATTGTGTCACACTGCAAGCTCAACTGACAACCTTAAATTGGTTGTCAGCATAACTTTTAGTGTACTAGCTTAAGTGATTACGATTCCTCAAGGCAATGTCTTGTCCAATCAGGGTAAAGCTGTCTGGTTTAAATTTCAAACAATGCTTGACAATTTATTGTCAGCCAACATTAACCAGTGCATTCTCCTTGGCAATGCTTCTGTCAACCAGTGTCCACTTGCCAACCATTCAGCACCGTCATCACATACAATTTGAAGTTGTTACTTCCTTTGACATTGATATTCTTGTGAATGTCCGAATAAGCGCAAGATGGAAAGTTTCAACAAAGTGAACTTTTTCAGCAAGACTCGAGTTTCGGATTACCAATTAACCTCAAGCTGATTTAGAGAGATGCAGAAACATCAAAACTTGTGCAGCCTAAAATTTTCCTTTCAATTTCATTCAGAGGATTTTAATCTCTGTGTTGAGCAAGCAGCAATTTCCATTTGTATAGTATCTGTACTGAAGGTAAACATGCTAAGGAGACTATAGATCTGAATGAGCCAATGACGGAGAAAGCAGAACAGTGGTAAGTGTGTGGTCACAGAGACGGCTTATGATGATGTTAAAGGAGATCAAAGGAGCATGTGTGGGGGAGATTTCACATGTTGTAAGCTAAACAGCCAATGTTGAGACAAAGGGAGTGGGGCAATGAGCCTGAAATTTTATAGGGAATGTAATGCCAAGTTCCTTGACTTTTAAAACTTGATATTGAATGTTTTTTTGTTAATATTTTTCATTCAATCGTTTTAAATGTATCCTCAACATTGGTTTGAGATAATCCTGCTTCAACTCTTACATTTCAAAGCTTAACATGTTTAAGAATGCATCACAATCCAATATTCTGGGGAGGTGGGGCAGCGGGGGGACAGGAGAGGGGAAGCATTGCAGAATTAATGCACTCACCATCAATTTAGTAGCTAATGGCCTTGTCAGCTTCCATCTCCATTTCTTGATGATCAGCCCGTACTTAAGTCTAATTAGATTCTTTGATAATCACTGGAATTTTTCAACTTCTTTGTAGTTTTGAATCTCAGAAGCATAAAACTTGCTGAAAGCTATATCTTAGATCAGAAAGTCACTGTGCCTTTAACCTTCCTGCATCCTGCACTCAGCATTCATTAAAATAATATGAGGTTTTGTTTGTGAGCCATTGATCTTTTCAACAATCTCTCTTAGATATTCTTTGCTTTGAGGGTCTGTGTAGATTTTGTATAGAATTTTCTATTAATGCGTTTGTATAACAGAGAGACCTCATATATAAATGTTGCAAGATTTTCGCAGTATAATAGCCCATCAGCTTTAAAACGAAACCTTTCTTGACATCTTGGGTGTTGAAGTTCGGCCTGTGTCCAAAGCAGGCAACAACTCGAGAAAGCTGTTAAGGGTGAGGTGGTGAAGTGATGGAGGAGTTTCACCCAACGTATGGACAAATTGGTCTGAATGATCTTCTCCCAGTGCTATAATGTCAATGGAATCTCATGTCCCTGCTGAGTTGTATTCAGCTAGAGCTTTCATTGAAATGGAAATGGCAATGTTGGAGGTGACCAGGCCCCAACCCAATGCAGCTCACAGCACAAAGCCTGGTGCAACCTTGTTGGCTCCAGTGCCAAGCCAGACAACAGGTATGCCCTTGTGGTGAAAGCAGGGTGGGAGCATGAGGGGATGTGGAGTATGATTTGGGCAGCACGGTAGCACAGGGTTAGCACTGCTGCCTCACAGCTCCAGAGACTTACGTTCAATTCCTGGCTTGGGTAACTGTTTGTGTGGAGTTTGCATGGTCTCCCCCATGTCTGCAAGGTTTTCCTCTGGATGCTCCGGATTCGTCCAACATTCCAAAGATGTGCGGGTTTGGTTGATTGGCCATGCTAAATTGACCCTTAATGTGAGGGACTTTAGCAGGGTAAATAGGTGGGATTATGGGGATAGGGTCTCAGTAGAATCATTGTTAGTGCAGACTTGATGGGCCAAATGGCCTCCTCTTGCACTGTAGGGATCCTATGATTCAATGCAGACGGAAAGGCAAGGGATGGGTGATGAGGTCAAACCTGAATTGGCAGTCATTTTGTCAAGCAAGAACGTGCGCTCACATACTATTTGCACCATGAAAAAAGATACAAAAAATCTTCCAGGCTTTTTTTTATTGCACTTCCCCCATCCATCCCCATAAATGGCATAAGGGCCCTAATTTTTCTAGTAAAGCAACTTTTTTACCATTTTCAAGCTGGGGGGCGGCTTGCCCATTTACAAGCCCAGCTGAACATCTTGATTCAATGGGTAATGTTCTTGCTTCTAAATCAGAAGTTTGTGGCTTTGTGTACCCACACCAGCAGAAAAACCAAGGCTGACAATCCCTTTGCAATGTTAAGGGAGTGCTGCACTGTCAGACATGCTGGGGTAAATTTTCGGTCCCGCGCACTGCAGCAAACAGCATGGACGGGACTGAAAATTTGATAGACCATTTAAAGGTCCATTGACCTCAGGCAGGAAATTCCAGTCTCGTGGCAGAAATGACTGGAAAATCTCACCTATTGTCTTTGAGATGAGACACAAAATCAAGTCTCTATCTACTCTTGTAGGTGGATGTAAGGTGCCATTGTTTTGAAGAAGAATTGGGAAATTCTCACCAGTGTTCCAGTTAATATTTAATCTTTGATTGGCATCTATTACAACACAGTATCTGTGATTGCTCTGTGCAGGATCTCACAGTGTGGAAATTAACTGCTGCATTTTCTACATTCCAGAGGTGACTACATTTCAACATTGTATTAAATAACAGAGAAATGAAACAAATGCATTTATCTTCATGAAGGAAGATACAAAAAATCTCTCAGAAATCTTAGAGAACCAAGGGATGAGAGGAAATGAGGTACTGGAAGAAATAAGGATTAGTTAAAAAAAAGTGATCTTGGACAAACCAGTGGAATCTGAAAGTTGATAAAGCCCCTTGGCTGAATGATCTACATTCCAGAGTGCTGAAGGAGCTGGCTGTAGAGATAGTAGATGGCATTGCATACAAACTTCTGAGGTTGCATATCAACTGACTCAAGAACAGCTTCTTCCCTGCTGCCATCAGACTTTTGACTTGACCTACCATATTTTAAGTTAATCTTTCTCTACACCCCAGCTATGACTGTAATACTACACTCTGCACCCTCTCCTTTCTTCCCCCCATGTACTCTATGAACTGTATGCTTTGTATAGTGCACAAGAAGAAATACTTTTCACTGTACCCCAATACATGTGACAAAAATGAATCAAATGAAGTCAAATCAAAATTGCCAAAATGATAGGGATCAATGGGTTACTCTCAGTTTGGTAAGCTGTGACGAGTGAGGTACCATAAGGATCAGTGCTCGGGCCCCAGCTATTCAATGATTTAGATGTCGGGACCAAATGTAATATTTCCAAATTTGCTGATGACACCAACCCCCAATGGGAATGTGCGTTTCAGGGAGGCTTCAAGAGGATTTGGACAGGCAATGTGAGTGGGCAGGGACAGAAGGAATATAGTGTGAACAAAAAGACATGTTAGGAAAAACAGAAATGTAGGAAATTTCTTAAATGGTGAGATACTAGGAAGTGTTGATGTCCAAAAGGTTTTCTTGTTCATAAATCACTGAAAACTAATGAAATAAGTCCTCGAAGGCAGAAGTCCCTTCACCAAAATCCCTTTATTTACAAGTCTGACAACAACATACAGAGTTCTTTCAATTAGCTGTCCACACTCGCTGTCTAACACCTGGTTAAAGTCCAACAGGTTTATTTTGTAGTAAACCCAACCTGCTACCAAATAAACCTATAGGACTTTAACCTGCTGTTGTGAGACTTCTTACTGTGTTTACCCCAGTCCGACGCTGGCATCTCCACATTATCTACACCAGGAGTCCCAGAGGGACTGACACTCCTGTTTCAATGCAAAACAAGAGACTCCCTGATTGGACCATCAATTTGGCCCTTAGTCAGGGAGTTCATATTCTTATTGGCCAACGTCAATTGCCTGATTAAAGTTGCTACAGCGAAACATTCAGGTGCAGCAAGGTATTGCCAGCCTATGTTACAAGAGGATTTGATTGCGGGAGTGAAAAGGCTTGCTGCAATTGTATTAACTCTCGGTGGTGAGACAGCATGTGGGGTATTGTGTATAGTTTTAGTGTTCCTACCTAAGGAAGGATATTCTTGTCATAAAGGGAGGACAAGAAAACTTCACCAGACTGATTCCTGGGATGGCAGGATTGTTCAATCAGGAGAGATTGAGGACTTTGGCCAGAATTAAGAAGAATGAGATGCTCTCATTGAAACATATAAAATTCCTGCAGGGCTCGACATGCTAGCTGGAGGAAGGATATTTCTCCTAGTTGGGTGATGTGGAACCCGGAGACACAGACCAGAATTTTCTATCTGTTCACACTGGTAGGATCTCCTCGTCCCACCAACAGTCCACCCTAGGTTTCCTGGTGGCGAGGGGTGCGTTTAACTGGAAACCCGATTGACAATGGTGGGGCCAGATGATCTCATCAGGTGCCAATGGCCTCTGCTACCACCAAACACAAAGTGAGTTGTACGAAAAACCCATCACCACCCTCCCACTCCCCCGCCTCCCCCACAATTCTTGTCAGAATAAGAGATAGGCTATTTAGGCCATGGATGAGGAGGAATTACTGAATCTTTGGAATTCTCTATCTCAGTTGGTTGCGGAGACTCAGTCATTGAGTACGTTCAAGACAGAGATAGATCAATTTCTAGATGGTAAAGATGTCAAGGGATAGTCGGGGAAAAGAACTATTATCAGCCACGATCTTATCGAATGGCGGAGCAGGCTCGAGTGGCTGAATGGTCTACTCCTGTTCCAATTTTCTCTGTTCTGACTCTTCCCACATCCCATGGAAGAATAAAGGAAAGATACATTATTTCTGTAATAATCATAATGATTAGTGACCATCAGGTGAACAATGACAACAAGTAGTTATTAACTAACACAAGCTATGTACAGAGTGCTTCAATTTGTGTCTTCTCCATCCAGTTCTAGCGTCAATTCTGATGGTAAGAGCATGCCTTCAGCCTCAGGACTCGTGCTTCTGTCCCATTGAGGTGGATTAGATGGACTGAATGACCTAAATCTTTTATGTAATTCCATGTAATCTGCTTTTGTAATCTATACCTCATTAATTGGGATATCGATTACCAAAGCAGAGAGGTCATGATGTTGTCATACAGAACTTTAGTGAGGCCACAGCTGGAGCCCTGGAGTTCGGGTCGCCACATTATAGCAAGGATATAAACGCACTGGAGGAGGTGCAGAGGAGATTCACCAGGATGCTGCCTGGGATGGAACATTTAAATTATAAGGAGAGGTTGGATGAGCTTGGGTTATTTTCTCTGGAGCAGAGAAGACTGAGGGGTGACCTGATTGAGATGCTCAAGATTATGAGGGGCATGGACAGGGTGGATAGGGAGCAGCTGTTCCCCTCAGTTGATGGATCAGTTATGAGAAGACACAAGTTAAAAGTGAGACGTGCCCAGAAGGTGGTGACGATCTGGAATGCGCTGCCTTGGAGGACGGTGGAGGGAGGATGCCTCACATCCTTTAAAAAGTACCTGGGTGAGTACATGGCATGCCATAACATTCAGGGCTATGAGCCAAGTGCTGGCAAGAGGGATTAGGTTGGCAGATCAGGACCTTTCATGCATCGCTGCAGATTCAATGGGCCGAAGATCCCCTTCTGCACTGTAGGATCTTGACAGTCTGTGATTCTGTGGCACATCACAGAATAATTGTGCATTAATTCTGTGGAAATGATCAAAGTATTAAAGACTTCTAATTCTCCCAATCTCTTATCAGATTTATGACTTATTCAAGATATTTCCAGAAAGCCCCCATGATTTATTTTCAAAAAATTCCAATCTCATTGTTGCCATTGCTTCCACAATCTACTATTGTGCATAGTAAGCAATCTCCGGACATCCCAAAGAAATCACTTTTGCAATGCAGGAAACACAGAGACCAAGGTGTGAACAGTAAGCTCCCATGAGCGGCAATGTGGTAATGACCATAACATCTGTTTATTCATACAGCCGGTAAAGAGGTAAACATTGGCCAGGACACCAATATAAAGTTTATTAGTGTCACAAGCAGGCTTACATTAATACTCCAATGAAGTTACTGTGAACATCCCCTGGTTGCCACACTCCAGCACCTGCTTCTGTAGGCCGAGGAAGAATTTAGCATGGCCAATGCACCTAACCAGTACATCTTTTGAAATGTGGGAGGAAACCGGGGCACCTGGAAGAAACTCACACAGACACAGGGAGAATGTGCAGGCTCCGTTCAGACAGTGGCCTAAGCTGGGAATTGAACCCGGATCCCTGGCACTGTGAAGCTGCAAGGCTATCCATTGTGCCACTGTGCTGCTTCACACATGAAAAACTGCCTATTGTTTTATTCATATCTTTCACAAGGGATTCTTCGCCAATGCATCAAAGTTCCCAAAGTTGTTCTCTTCTCTAAACACATTCGATAGCTGGTCATTTCTACGGATAGCCAAAACACAAAGATTGAAAGTATTTCAATTTCATGTATAATCTCTAATCCAGGTACGACCAAGCTATTCCTCCAATAGGTAAGCTTATTACACTTCACAGAACCATAAAATCTACAGTGCCCATTTGGCCCATCGAGCCCGCACCAACAACAATCTGCCCCAGTTCCTATCCTTGTAACCCCATATATTAACCCTCCTAATCCCCCTAACAATAAAGGAGCAATTTAGCATGGCCATTCAACCTGACTCACAAATCTTTAGACTGTGGAAAGAAACTGGAGCACGTGGCCAAAACCCGTGCAGACGCCGGGAGAATGTGCAAACTTCACTCAGGCAGTCACAAGTCCCTGGTGCTTTGAGGCAGCAGTGCTAACCACTGTGCCAACCCTCCACCCCTTAAACTTGGATCTTCTAAAAAGTGTGGTGTGAACATATAAAATGGCATTTACTCTAAGCATATTTACCGAGACAACTTTGATCATCTACATATCATTAAGAAACATTGTGCTCATATATTTTCTAGATAAATCCCTACTTTCTGTTTTCATTATTATTGGTTGTACGCCAGTATTCCAAATTGCTGTGTCAATATATCTCCTGTAATTTTGACATCAACTGTGATGATACTGTGCCTTTAAGAAATATATTTGTGTCATATTTCTTGTGCAGTTTTTTTTAAAACAATTAATTCTATTTATCGGTGCTGCTTTATTTGTTACCAACAGTCTAAATGCAGTTACTGCAGCAGCATAATTGATCTTAAATTTTAACATATTTGTTTTAATCTGGGCCAATGCTGTTCTGTTATTTTAATGTTTTCCCCGGAGGTTTTCAGAGAAGAGCTTGATTAGGTTGATCGACAGAAAAATAATGTGACCGGGCTTACATAAAGAAATCAAGTCAATAGCTACTTGGGATTTTCAAAGAGGAATCTTTTTCTCTGTGCCTCTTTCTCTTTCTGGTTTGGAGACTGGGAGCTACCAGGAATAAGTCCCTATCTCTTGAAGCTGCTGTATGGATGTCAGAAGACAGGTATCTTTCTGTACCTGTCCAGGGGGGTGAAAAAGCTGGAAATACAGCACTTATGTGAGCATAACTGTTTTGCCCTGATTCTGAAGAGTGAAGTAAAGTTTATTTATTAGTCACAAGTAAGGCTTACATTAACACTGCAATGAAGTAAATGAGAAATTCCCCTGGTTGCCACAGTCCAGTGCTTATTTGGGTCAATGCACCTAATCAGCATGTATTTCAAACTGTTGGAGGAAACCAGAGCACCCAGAGAAACTCACGCAGACATGGGGAGAACATGCTAACTCCACACTGACAGTGACCCAAGCCACGAATCGAACCCAGGTCCCTGGCACTGTGAAGCAGCAATGCTAACCATTGGGCTAGCGTGCTGCCTGCATGAGTGTATAATCTGTGGGATATTGCTTACACTGCAATGATAAAGATAGCTCACTGTTAAGAATTATACCTTTTCATGTATAATATTTCAATTGATAAAAGTTACACTGCTTATTTTTGTTATATTTTAATTGTGTTGTTAAATAAAGTTTGTTTTAAGTAAAGCTTCCTAGTGAGTCAGTAGAATCATACCTGGAGCAAAACACCTTTCGCTCACCCTAATGTCAAAATCAAAGAAAGCAGGGGTCTAGGCCAACTTCACAATATACCTTGGAGTTTCTGATTTAGTTCATAATATAGAGTAGTTTCAGATTCTGGACACTAAGGGGTACCATGGAAAAGGGTTCCTGAAGGCATTCTGCCAATAAACCTTGACCAACATCAGGGGAAAATTGACTAGAACTTTTTGATTATACCTAGAATTAGTAATTCATTTCAATCTTGCTCATCTTGAATCAGAAATATTAATAGATTTTTAACAGCTCACAGGCCAGTTTTACTCTCATTCTCATGCCAGCAAATATCAGTTCCTTTTCAGACTTACAAAAAACAGATAATTTCTGTCTCATTGAATCAGTTCTGTTGGGATTCTCAACTAAAGTGTTCAGAGTTATAATGTCCCGTCATGAACTGCTGATTTACAAGGGGCAATTTTAATTCTGGGGGGAAAAAATAGTTTTGCAGTGACGTGGCAGTGTCATTTCTCATCAAGAACATCAATTTCGTCGGGGAGTCAGTTTTCAATTTCCCTTGAGGACATACCTGCACTCCCAATACAATCTTGTCCATAAAGATATCTATAATTAGACAGCATGGTCAGCCTATCACAAAGAGTACATCCAACCATTTTAAATTAAATGGTGAATGAATGGGTATCACCGTAATTACAAGTAACATAACTAGACTATGCCTGTGGGCCATACTTTAGAAAGAAAAAATACGCATTGATATGTAAAAAGATAGACCATTGATCATCCAAACTGCTAGGAGCAACCAATGAATGTCAGGAGAGCATCAGAATGGAATGATATTATTGTCTTATTTTAGCTCTGATGGCAAGCAACATTTTGAACAAATTTACAAACCGAGAAAGGTAACCCAGATCCAAAACTAACGCCTTCTCTAATTGTGTTCAGCTGGTTTTCAATATTAAACCAACCCTGGTCATTGAAAGATGTTAATGCTATCAATCTTCACTCTGAAGTGTAGTAGTGTTTAAGGTTATTAAAAGATTTGACAGGAGAATTGATGAGTAACTGTTCCTTAAAGTTGCAAACAAGGGTGCTATGTGTGTGCATGCATGTATGTGTGGCAGGGGTGTGGTGCATAACATTAAAAAGAGAGCTTGACTATCCAGGGATGGTCTCAACAAACATGTTTTCACACAGAGCTCATAGGAAATTTGAAACTTTCTCACCTGAAAGGCTTCACAGACTGAGGGAGTCAATTGGATATTTCAAAACTGTGAATTTTTATTAGACTTGGCTACTAAGAGAGGCATGGGAAGAGTGGATAGTCAGAAGCTTTCTCTCAGGATGGAAGGGTCAATTACTAGGGCACAGGTTTATGGTGCAAGAGGCAAGGTTTAAAGGAGATGCATGAGGCAAGTTTTTTACACACAGGGTGGTGGGCGCCTGGAACTCACTGCCGGGGGAGATAGTGAAAGCAGACACAATAGTGACTTTTAGGGGGCATCTGGACAAATACATGAATTGGAGAGGAATAGAGGGATATAATCTGCAGAAGGGTAGGGGTTTTTAATTCACACAGGCAGCATGGTCGATACAGGCCTGGAGGGCCGAGGGGCCTGTTCCTGTGCTGTCATTTTTTTTTGTTTTCTGTTCTTTGTTTCAGACTGGACTATTTTCTGTGGTAGTGAATTCCACACATTCACCACTCTCTGGGTGAAGAATTTTTTCCTTGCCTCAGTTCTAAAAGTTTAACCCCTTATCCTCAAACTATGACCCCTATATCTGGAGTCCCCCCCCCCTCCCCCCCCAACTGGGAATATTCTTTCTGAATCTACCCTCTCTAACCCTGTTAGAATTTTATAAGTTTCTATGAGATCTACGAGAACGGGTCTAGGTAGAGACTAGCTATGATTTAATTCAAATTTCAAGGGGATTGCTTCAAGGGCCTCCTGATATTTCCTCTGACTCCTGCCTTCCTGCTGTTCCAGTTCCTTCAACATTTCCCACGTATAGCCCCAGTTTTCAGGTTTCTGCAGGAATAGTTTATTTCCTGACGGACTGTCTCAAACACTGCTGCTCTAATGTAGTCTAAGTATCATTTTAATGATCTGCTGAGGGTTAATTACCTTGGAGTGAATGTCCACAAATCCCTAAAGGTAGCAGGACAGATTGATAAATTGGTTCTGAAGGCATATGGAATATTTTGCTTTATTAGTGGAGCCATTGAATCTAAGAGCAGGGAGGTTAGGCTGGAACTTTATAAAACACTAATTAGGCTCCAACTTGAGTACTGCATGCAGTTCTGGTCACCCCTTTACAGAAAGGCGTAGAACAGCAATATAGAGGGCGCAGAGGAGTTCTAAGCTTGTTTATGAGTATCACCACTAGGCTTACATTAACACTGCAATGAAGTTACTGTAAAAATCCCCTCGTTGCCACACTCCGGCACTTGTTCTGGTACACTGAGGGAGAATTTAGCACAGCCAATGCACTTAACCAGTATACCTTTCAGACTGTGGGAAGAAACCAGAGCACCCGCAGGAAACCCACGCAAACATGGGGAGAACACACAGACTCCTCACAGGCAGTGACACCAAGCCAGGAATCAAACCCAGGTCCCTGGTGCTGTGAGGCAGCAGTACTAACCACTGTGCCACCATATGCCCATATGAGATTTAAGAGAATGTTGTCAGGACTGGAAACCTGCAGCGATGAGGAAAGATTGGACAGTAGGCTTGAAACACAAGCATCTGCGTGGGTTTCCTCCGGATGCTCCAGTTTCTTCCCACAGTCTGAAAGGTATGCTGGTTAAGTGCATTGGAGTGCTAAATTCTCCCTCAGAGTACCAGAACAAGCGTCGGAGTGTGGTGACGAGGGATTTTTACAGTAACTTCATTGCAGCGATGAGGAAAGATTGGACAATAGACTTGAAACACAAGAGGCCGAAGAGGGATTGGATTGAGGTGCACAAGTTTATGAGGGGCTTGGGTATGCTGCATAGGAAGTAGCTGTTTCCCTTCACAAGAGGTCAGTGATGAGGGGATGTAGATTTAAAATGATTGGATTGGAGAAGACGTGAGGGAAAATGTTTTCACCCAGTGTGTGGTAAGTATCTGGAACTAACTGCCTGAAAGGGTCGTGGAGGAAAAAAACCCTGAACTGATTTAAAAGGTTCCTGAATAGGCACTGGAAGAATTGAAATTCCTTGGAAAAGATATCACAGCTTGTGCTTGCAGCCTTGTGGAGATCAAACAGGGAGGTATCATACGGCCAGAATGGTCTCCTTTCTCCCGTTCATGATGAAGCCTCCAAGTCAGTTCCTTGGTTGACTGGAACTCATATCAAGAAGAAGCAGTGGAAAGGAAAGGATCTTTTTTCTCTCACTTTTCATGTAAGCTTCACATTGGAATACTTTTCACTGATCAAGTAGCAACGTTATAGCCTCCTCCAGATGCAAACAGCGGAGAGGAAAGGATTCCTCCGTGCAGGCAGTAGACAATACTCTGGCTGCAAGAGTAGGTCAGAGGCTGGAAATCCTGTAGCAAGTAACTCACCTCCTAACTCCCCAAAGCCTGTCCACCAACTATAAGTTACAAGCCACAAACGTGATGGAATACTGACCATTCAGCGGGACAAGGGCAACTGCAACAACACTCAACAAACTCAACACCATCCAGCGCAAAGCAGCCCGCTTGATTTGTACCCCAGCCAGAAACATTCAATCACTTCACCACTGATGCCCAGTGACAACCTTTTGTGCCATCTACAAGATGCTGTGCAACAACTCACCAAGACTCCTTAAACAGCACCGTCCAAATCTGAGACCACTACCATCAGAATCGGCAGCACGGTGACACAATAGTTAGCACTGCTGCCTCACAGTCTCAGGGACTCGGGTTTGATTCCTGACTTGGATCATTGTCTGTGTGGAGTCTGCATGTTCTCCCCTGGTTTGTGTGGGTTTCCTCCGGGTGCTCTGGTTTCCTCCTATAGTCCAAAAGATGTGCTGATTAGGCACATTGGCCATGCTAAATTCTTCTTCAGCGTACCCGAACAGGCGCTGGAGCGTGATGACTCGGGATTTTTATAGTAACTTCATTGCAGTGTTAATGTAAATCTACTTGCGACAATAATAAATAAAAAAAGAAATCTGGATGGACAAGGATAACAAACACATAAGAACATAAGAACATAAGAAATAGGAGCAGGAGTAGGCCATCTGGCCCTTCGAGCCTGCCCCGCCATTCAATAAGATCATGGCTGATCTGTCGTGGCTCAGTTCCACTTTCCCGCCCTCTCCCCATAACCCTTAATCCCCTCTCTTATCAAAAACCCATCAACCCGCTTCTTAAAAATATTTAGCGAGGCAGCCTCCACCACTTCAACGGGCAGAGAATTCCAGAGATTCACCACCCTTTGAGTGAAGAAGTTCCTCCTCAACTCCGTTCTGAACTGCCCCCCCTTTATCTTGAGGCTGTGCCCCCTAGTCCTACTGTCTTTTTTGAGCGGGAAGAGTCTTTCCACCTCTATCCTATCCATCCCATTCATCATCTTATACGTCTCAATGAGATCTCCCCTCATTCTTCTAAACTCTAACGAGTACAAGCCTAGTTTATTCAGCCTCTCCTCATAGCTCAACCCCCTCAACTCCGGTATCAGCCTAGTAAACCTCCTCTGCACTCCCTCCAAGGCCAAAATATCTTTGCGCAGGTGCGGCGCCCAAAACTGCACACAGTACTCCAGCTGCGGCCTCACCAATGCCCTATACAGCTGCAGCAAGACCTCCCTACTTTTATATTCAATCCCCCTCGCTATGAAGGCCAGCATCCCATTCGCCTTCCTGACCACCTGCTGCACCTGCAGGCTGGGTTTTTGCGACTCATGCACAAGGACCCCGAGGTCCCTCTGCACCGTCGCCTGCTACAGTTTTTCGCCACGTAAGTAATAGTCCTTCCTACCATTCTTCCTACCAAAGTGGACCACCTCACACTTGCCAACATTAAATTCCATTTGCCATTTCCTGGCCCATTCGCCCAGCCTATCTAGATCCTTCTGCAGACTCTCCACACCCTCCGCACAATTTGCCTTTCCCCCAATCTTGGTGTCATCAGCAAATTTCGACACCCTACACTCGGTTCCCTCCTCCAGATCATCTATATAAATGGTAAATAGCTGAGGCCCCAGCACCGACCCCTGGGACACTCCACTAGTCACCAACCGCCAATCTGAATAGCACCCATTGACCCCCACTCTCTGCCTCCTATTTGACAACCAATCCTCTATCCACGCTAACACCCTACCCCCAACTCCATGTCCTCTGACCTTCTGCAGTAACCTCTTGTGAGGTACCTTATCAAACGCCTTCTGAAAATCCAGAAAGACCACATCCACCGGCTCTCCTCTATCCACCGCACTGTTGCCTGAAATTCCCCTTCAAGTCACACACCGCCCTGACTTAGGAATATATCGTCGTTCCTTCGCTATCACTGTGTCAAAATCCCGGAACTCCTTCCCTAACAGCACCATGGGTGTACCCACACCACATGGATTGCAGCGGCTCAAGAAAGCAGCTCACCACCGCCTTCTCAAGGCCAGTTAGGGATGAGCAATAAATGCTGGTCTAGCCAGTGACACCCACATCCCATGATGAATTCAATGAAGCATTTTTAATGAAGCATCTGAACTTTCCACATCGTCAGCTGTCTCCTGATTTTGCATTCCCGTGTCGGGTCTGCGCTTTATGTAAGTCAATTGACCGACCACAATGGGATCCTGTTCACTGAATGACTGAGCAGAAACAGCACCCACATCAAGTGCTACCACTAGGAACCATGGAGGGGCTGAATGGCCTACAATCTGTGCCTAGTTTGTATGTTCATATGTATGTCTGCGGCTTTGCCACAAAATCCAACCTAAAGTTTCTGCAGCAGCAAAAAAAGATCATCACTCTGGTTTCAAAAGTAAATACAAAGAACCTAATCTTTGCCAAAACTTTTCAATCATTTTGTTAACATCCCCTGTGCAGGAATGTTCCTGAAATTATTCTTTCCTATGATTTGGTTCCTGAATATGGACGGCTACAAATATTTCCTACCTACTGTGTACATGTTTTCCAAATTCAAGCCCTTTAGTTTAAGAACCCCCCTGTGCACTCTGACAATGCCTTCACTGCAGCCACTAATCCATTGCTTCTTACACATCTTAATCAAACTGCTCCCATTCTGTCATAGCCAGCATCAACTACTGCATATGCATCTGGAGGAGGCCATAATGTTGCTACTTAATTAGTAAAAAGTATTCCAATGTGAAGCTTACATGAAAAGTGAGAGAAAATAAAGTAGCCCTATTGAATCAACCTCCTTCACAATTGAATCTACACTCAGTCAGGGTTTGCTGCTTCAAGCCACCTTGCGGTTACTGAGGCTAGTTGGCACAGATTCAGGTTTTAGCACGTTTTGTTCACAAGGTTGCTGGGAATGTGAGCTGATAGCAGGGCAACCGGACATCCAGGACCTTGGTGAGTGACAGGACTAACAATCTAGCTCCTTAATCTATTCATGGAAAAGGTTGAGAGGGAAGAGCAGAAAGATGATGAAGGAGGGCAAATACAACATCAGCAACAGAAAGAGAAGTAAAGAGAGGGAAAGAAATGAAGAGAAGTAAGAAGAGGCTGAAATTAAATGCAAGAACTGTTTCTCACACATTTTCGTATCTCCTCACGCCACTCACAATCTGAAAAAGTGGAATCACAGGTGAAAAACTTCTTACTTGTGAGGTAAAGATGTTGGATTTGGCAGTCATTGTGTTAAAAAGATATTTGTTACTGTTAACTAACAGTGTTAAATTTCCATGGGGGGGTTTGATAAATGAGTAATCTGAAAATGGAACAACTTCATGAAACTCACAGGAAGATTGATGGTGAGAGGTTAAAGTGGAATGGAGCAAGCTTGCTGCAGTTCACAATTCATGGGATGTCTCTTCAGCGCTACAAGTTGATGGGAAATTTTTGAGTTAGTGATGGTGCTTATACATTATTATTTTATTTTAAAATGTTCTTGGCCTTAAAGTTTTTCATGACACTGCATTCATTTATTGGGCATTCACCTTATTTGGTTTGGTGCCTTTCTGTTTAATCCTACACAAACTGAAAACATTATTTCTTTATGCCAAACATCAATGTCTTCCGCCTGACACCCGGAGCGATGATGATGGAATCACTCGTTTTGCACAATGTTTTTTCTTAACTTACAGACAGCCAAACTTCCCTCCTCAAACATAAATCCATCATTCATCTTGCACAGGGTCAACAGGCAACATATAAACAAAAGGGTTGTCCTCCCTTAATATCACAGAATTGCTACAATGCAGAAGGAAGCCATTCGGTCCATTGAGCCGAGACTGACAACAATCCCACTCAGGCCCTATCTCCGTGATCCCACATATTTACCCTGCCAATCCCCCTGACACTAAGGGGCAATTGAGCATGGCCAATTCATCTAACCTGCACAGATATTGAGAGGACAGAGAATGGCACTGATGAATTCTTCTAATGGTTTTGAAGCTTAGTCATTGGTATAATGTTGGAAATACTCCAGCCAATTTGCACACAACACAGGTCCCACAAATTGCAGCAGCAAGTTCATCAGTTGTAGTGATGTTGGTTAAGGTATACATGTTTGCCAGGACATTGAGGAGAACTCCCTTGCTTGTCCTTGAGCAGTGATGTGGGTCATTTACATTGACCTAAATAGGGCCTCAGTATCAGGTTTCATTCAAAAGACAGCTCCATGCTGACAGGTTAGGGGGTGCAGCAGTCCCTCAATGCTGTGCTGAGTGTTTCAGCCTGTGCTTTGTCCTAAATTTCTGGAATGGAACTGAAACCCACAACCTTCTAACTCAGGAGCTAGAAAGTGGCAAAATGCAGCACAACTGATGCTCAGGAATTAAGCAGGGCACTTGTATTTTTTTATTCATTCATGGGACACGGGCGTCACTGGCTGCCTAGCATTTATTGCCCATTCCTAGTTGCCCAAGGGCAGTTGAGATTCAACCACATTGCTGTGGCTCTGGAGTCACATGTAGGCGAGACTGGGTAAAGACAGCAGATTCCCTTCCCTAATGGACATCAGTGAACCAGATGGGTTTTACCGTCAATCGATAATGGTTTCATGGTCATCAGTAGTCTCTTAATTCCAAATATTTTTTACTGAATTCAAATTCCACCAGCTGCCATGGCATGATTCGAACCTGGGTCCTCAGAACATTAACTGAACTTCTGGATTAATAGTCTAGCGATAATAGCATGAGAGATCAACTCCCATGTACGTGATCAGAAACAGGAAATAACTGACATCTATGTTGAAAAGGAGTCTGACCATATAACTAATAGAGAAAATGTTGGAAAATCTCAGCAGGTCTGGCAGCATCTGTAAGGAGAGAAAAAAGCTGATATTTTGAGTCCAGATGACTCTTTGGTTTGATCATGTTGGCCAGGCTTGTTCAAAGGATTAGGCAAAAACTGGAAGCAATGCACTTTAACTAGTCCCATGGGTGGCAAGGTGTCACAGTGCAAAGCACTGCTGTCTCACAGCGCCAAGGACCTTGGTTCGATTCTGGCCTTGGGTGACTGTGAGAAGTCTGCAAGTACCCCCTGTGTCTGTGTGGGTTTCTTTCTGGTACTCCGATTTTCTCCCGCAGTCCAAAAGATGTGCTGGATGGGTGAATTAGCCATGCTAAATTGCTCCTTTGTGTCAAAAGATGTGTAGATTAGAATTAGCCATGGTAAATGTTTGGGGTCCTCATGTCTGTATGGGTTTCCTCCAAGTGCCTGAGTTTCTCCTCACAGTCCAAAGATATACAGGTTAGGACATGCTAAATTACACTTTACTGTCCAGTGATGTATGGACTTTAATCTGGTGTTGTGAGACTTCTTACTTAGTTGGATTGGCTTTGGTAAATTAAGGGATTACGGGGAAAGAGTGGGGAGAGAGCCTGGGTAAGATAATTTGTCAGTTAGTGAGTATAGACTTAATGGGCAAAATGACCTCCTTCTGCATTGTAGGGATTCTATGATCCTATGAAGTAACTTGGCCCATTCAATCTACCTTTCAGACCCCCACCATCCAATTTCCATTAGGTGAGTAGGATTAATGTCACTCCTTGTATTTCATCTGACTGACCACCAGCAAAGCGGTGGAAATCCCATGGTAAAATTTTGACATTCTGCATGTGGAACCCACCTTTATAAATATCATCCTTACTCCCAGTAACACAACTCTCCCATCACACTTGTGTTCATCAGTGCACCATCAAACTCAACAGTGTCGGAGGAGATCTGCTTTCAGACTTAACTTGTCTCCATGGCCAATGCTCAGAATTTATCCATGTTGATCATCAGATTCTCTCCTTCGGCATGTACGTGTCTGGAAGTGTTTAATGCCAAGTGTTTGAAGCTACATATTCCGCTGCTGAACTGAATAAGGGCTCTAGATTCTTCTGATTCATAGCACAAAGACTCTTGTCCAAGATCAGCTCAGCGTTCATCTAATACTCAGTGACCAATTGATCAACAGAATTAACTCTGTCAATGAATGAGGACAATTGCCCAAAGCCTTGCCTCCGGCAGCGCTGTGTTTTACATTTAATGAATAGTTTGTTCTAATGAAATTCATTTCCTTCATCGAATACAAATCCAGTTAAGATGAGTGAGATTCAGGTCTTGTGCCAAATAGAACCTTAACACCATCACACACAACAGGCAGAGCAAAGTTAGAAATATAATTCGCTTTTACATTTTTTTTAATTTTTGGGCCAATTTTGGATAATTTCGCGAGGTCAGTCACCCTTAATGAAATTCCACTAACACTGGGCCATAGATCCTCCTGTAAGAATAAGGCCTCAATTCTCCTGCCTTTACTCTTTTGGGATGGCACTGCTGCCTCACAGTGCTACACACCCGGGTTTGATTCCCAGCTTAGGTCACTGTCTGTGAGGAGTTAGCACATTCTCCCCATATCTGCAAGGGTTTCCTCCGGGTGCTCTGGTTTCCTCCCACAGTTTGAAAGACATGATAATTAGGTACCAGAGTGTCACAGCTAGGGGTTTTCACAGTAACTTCATTGAAGTGTTAATGTGAGCCTTACTTGTGGCTAATAAATAAGCAACTTTTTTTTACTTTTTTTCAAGAAACTGTGTTGACAGAGGCACCTGGTACAATTATCCTCAAGCAACTAACACTCCTCATTAGAAAGGTATTCAAAATTTCATGGAATCCCTACAGTGCAGAAAGAGACCATTCAGCCCATCGAGTCTGCACCAACTCTCTGACATTCTACCCAGACCCATTCTATCCCTGTAACCCCATGTAATCATTCCACTAATCCCCTAACCTACACTAAGAGCGAATTTATCATGGCCAATCCACCTTAGCTGCACAAGTTTGAACTATGGGAGGAAACCGAAGCACCTGGGGGAAACCCATGCAGACATGGGGAGAATGTGCAAACTCCACACAGACAGTTACCCAAGGCGGGAATCATACCCCAGTCTCTGGTACTGTGAGGCAGCATTGCAAACTACTCCATCACACACCTGAAACTAATAAATAACATATCAATTTGAGATACAATTTGCAAAATAGGAATAGCAGTCGGCCATTCAGCCCACTAGTAGCACTGCCATTCAATTAGATCATGGCTGATACGTCAGCCCTGTTTAATCATCTTTACTCCTTCTTTCTTGATACTTATCCAACAAAAATTTGTCAATTCCAGTCTTGAAAATGCCGAATGACGCCCTCCCCCCGAAGCCTCCACAGTCCTTCAATGGGACAGATTTCCAGACTTCCATCATCTTTTGTGTGGAAGCGGACTCGAACGAAACCTGACCTGAATTTTAAGCTTATGTTCCTCTGTCTTTGGACTCACCAACCAGAGGAAATTCTTCCACTGCTTACATCCAATCAAATTCCTTCATCATTTCAAATGAAGAAAGACTTGTGTTTCCACAGTGCCTTTCACAGCATCATGAAACTCCAAAGTACTTCACCATCAAAGATGTACAGGTTAGGTGTATTGGCTATGTTAAATTGCTCCTTCGTGTTCCAGGATGTGTAGGTTAGAGGGATTAGTGGGATAAATATGTGGAGTTACAAAGATGGGGCCCAGGTGGGATTGTTATTTGTGTAGATTGGATGGGCCAAATGGCCTCCTTCTGCATTGGAGGGATTCTAAGATTCTTAAGAAGTATTTTCGAAGGGCTTCATGACTGTAGATAGGTATTCAACAGTTAAAAACAAACAAAGAAAATTATAGCACAGGAACAGGCCCTTCAGCTCTCCAGCACGTGCCGATCATGGTGCTCTAACTAAACTAAAAGTCCGTATCCCTCTATTTCCTCTCTATTCATGTACCCATCCAAATGCCTCTTAACTGTTGCTAATGTGCCTGAGTTCCACCACCTCCTCTGGCTGTGCATTCTAGGCACCCTCTACTCTGCGTGAAAAACTTCCTCCACATATCTTCCTTAAACTTTTCCCTCTCCCCTTGAACCTTTGAACATAAGAACATAAGAAATAGGAGCAGGAGTAGGCCATCTAGCCCTTCAAGCCTGCCCCGCCATTCAATAAGATCATGGCTGATCTGTCGTGGCTCAGTTCCACTTTCCCGCCCTCTCCCCATAACCCTTAATCCCCTCTCTTATCAAAAACCCATCAACCCGCTTCTTAAAAATATTTAGCGAGGCAGCCTCCACCACTTCAACGGGCAGAGAATTCCAGAGATTCACCACCCTTTGAGTGAAGAAGTTCCTCCTCAACTCCGTTCTAAACCGCCTCCCCTTTATCTTGAGGCTGTGCCCCCTAGTCCTACTGTCTTTTTTGAGCGGGAAGAGTCTCTCCACCTCTATCCTATCCATCCCATTCATCATCTTATACGTCTCAATGAGATCTCCCCTCATTCTTCTAAACTCTAGCGAGTACAAGCCTAGTTTATTCAGCCTCTCCTCATAGCTCAACCCCCTCAACTCCGGTATCAGCCTAGTAAACCTCCTCTGCACTCCCTCCAGGGCCAAAATATCCTTGCGCAGGTGCGGCGCCCAAAACTGCACACAGTACTCCAGCTGCGGCCTCACCAATGCCCTATACAGCTGCAGCAAGACCTCCCTACTTTTATATTCAATCCCCCTCGCTATGAAGGCCAGCATCCCATTCGCCTTCCTGACCACCTGCTGCACCTGCAAGCTGGGTTTTTGCGACTCATGCACAAGGACCCCGAGGTCCCTCTGCACCGTCGCCTGCTGCAGTTTTTCGCCACGTAAGTAATAGTCCTTCCTACCATTCTTCCTACCAAAGTGGACCACCTCACACTTGCCAACATTAAATTCCATTTGCCATTTCCTGGCCCATTCGCCCAGCCTATCTAGATCCTTCTGCAGACTCTCCACACCCTCCGCACAATTTGCCTTTCCCCCAATCTTGGTGTCATCAGCAAATTTCGACACCCTGCACTCGGTTCCCTCCTCCAGATCATATATATAAATGGTAAATAGCTGAGGCCCCAGCACCGACCCCTGGGGCACCCCACTAGTCACCAACCGCCAATCCGAATAGCACCCATTGACCCTCACTCTCTGCCTCCTATTTGACAACCAATCCTCTATCCACGCTAACACCCTACCCCCAACTCCATGTCCCCTGACCTTCTGCAATAACCTCTTTGCCCCCTTGTAATTGACACTTTCATCCTAGAAAAAGCCCTGTTGATGCCTCTCATAATTTTGTTGACCTCTATCAGGTTTCCCTTCAGCCTCTGCCTTTCCAGTGAAAACAATCCTAGTTTATTCAACTTCTCCTCATAGTCAACACCCTCATAGAGTCATAGAGCTTTACAGCATGGAAACAGGCCCTTCGGTCCAACCTGTCCATGCCGCCCTTTGTTTTAAACCCCTAAGCTCGTCCCAATTGCCTGCATTTGGCCCATATCCCTCTCTGCCCATCTTACCCATGTAACTGTTTAAATGCTTTTTAAAAGACAAAATTGTACCCGACTCTACTATTACCTCTGGCAGCTTGTTCCAGACACTTACCACCTTCTGTGTGGAAAAAAATTGCCTCCCTGGACACTTGTATATCTCCCCACCTCACGCTAAACTATGCCCTCTAGTTTTAGACTCTCCTACCTTTGGGAAAAGATATTGACTATCTAGCTGATCTATGCCCCTCATTATTTTATAGTTCTCTGTAAGATCACCCCAGAGCTTTCTACGCTCCAGAGAAAAAGTTCCAGTCTATCCAGTCTCTCCTTATAACTCAAACAATCAAGTCCCAGTAGCATTCTAGTAAATATTTTTTGCACTCTTACTAGTTTAATAATATCTTTTCTATAATCGGGTGACCAGAATTGTACACGGTAGTCCAAGTGTGGCCTTACCAATGTCTTGTACGATTTCAACAAGACATCCCAACTCCTGTATTCAATGTCTGACCAATGAAACCAAGCATGCTTAATGCCTTCTTCACCACTCTGTCCACCTGTGACTCCACTTTCAAGGAGCTATAAACCTGTACCCCTACAACTGTTAGCCCAGTAACTCTCCTCAATGCCTTACCATTAACTGAGTAAGTCCTGGCCTGGTTCAATCTACCAAAATCTACCCTCAAGACCAGACAACATCCTTGTGAACCTTCTTTGCACTCTCTCCAAAGTTTCCATGTCTTTTTGCTAGTGTGGTGACCAGAGCTGCACATAATACTCCATATGCAGCCTAACAAAGGTTTTATATATCTGCAAAATGAGTTCCTAACTCTTGTACTCAATGCCTCGGCTAATAAAGGCAAGCATGCCATATGCTTTCTTAATCACTTTGGCCACCTGTATTGCTACTTTTAGGGAACTGTGGACTTGCATGCCTCGATCCCTCTGCATGTTAATTTTTCTAAGGGTTCTGCAATTTACAGCTGAAAGACAGTGGCCACGATCCAGCAGCAATGCTAGTCATGGGCACAATTCCCGCATTGGCCACTAACGCTCGTGAGATGCCCAAAAGGGAATTTGTGTCGGTGAGATCTTGTTTTGGGGTCTTCCCCCGCACCCCCCCCACATGACATAATTTGTTTCACACCCTGGAAGGATGTGAACATGATCAGCATAATTTAAAATAAATTTGTCTGTGATCAAAGGGCTAAATTCCTCTACTTCCTGCCTCACCGTTTCCTCCCATTCAGTTGACATGGCGTCACGCTGATGTGAATCACTGCTGGTTTCCAAAAATGAAACCAGTGTTAGTGAGCATGAGGCAGTGGGATTAGTTTCAGATGCGGTTCAGCAAAGAGTTATCACAGATTGTATGGGCCAAATGGTCTCTTTCTTTCTTATGAACCTTGATTATTCTATATTCTAATAAGATACTCAAAACTGAATCTAATTAGGCAATAAACTTTGATTAATAAAAAGCCCTCTCCTTAAAACACAAAACTTCATCACAAAGTGATATTAATGTGAGGTCTAATATAATTAAATGTATAATAACTTATTCATGAAAATTGCTAATTAAACATGTGTGTAAGTCATAACAGTCCTTATATATATGCAATTGGGAAAATACAAATCTTATCATGGACAATATATGACAGAGTCATGCTAATTGGAGATACTTTATAGACTAAAATTATGCAAATTTTAATTTCAATAACTCATTCATTTCCTTGTGCCATAAGGTGCGTTGAATTTCAGACAACGATTTCTGCACCAAGACAGTGATAGAGAATCCTGTGGGGTCCAAGGCCGGAATTCTCTGGCCGTTCACACCAGCGGGATTCTCTGGTCCTGCTGCAGTGAATAGAGATTTGGCAGGGCAGCAGTAAACAGCCAGAGAATTCTGGCCCAGTGAACCAAAATAACCAAATTTACTAAATGACCCCAAAGAGGAAACCACAAGATAAAATTTCACTTTTTAAAAACTTTTACTTTAACAATCGGTTAAATTGTTGGTTCGGACATATTTGGAATACTGTGTCCAAAGATGGTCACCACATATGGAGGCTTTGGAGAGAGTGCAGAAAAGGTTCACGAGGATGTTAACTGGTATGGAGGGTATTAGGTATGACGAGAGATTGAATAAACTAGGATTGTTCTTCCTGGAAAGACAGAGGCTGAGGGGGCGACCTGATAGAAGTTTATAATATTATGAGGGGTATACATAGGGTGAATAGTTGGAAGCTTTCTCCCAAACAAAAATCAACATAAATTAAACAATAATTAGCAGGCAAATCATGGTCAATATAAACTATGAATTTTGCATTAAGTAGCACAGATAGTAAAGATCGATCTCATGGATTAAGAGAGCAGTTCACTCAGATTACATGGCAGTGATTCTGGCCACAATGTCCTCAAAAGTTCTGAGCTTCCTCAGGTAGACCAATGCAATGTTGTGGCATTGAATGTGTCACATTTCTGCCCTCCTTCAGTTCTGAAGAAGAGTCATATTCAACTTGAAGCTTTCTCTGCCCAGTCTGCTGAGTATTTTCAGCACTTTTTGTTTCTGTCCAGGCACTTGTTATAATTGTGTCACAGAGAAATCCTCATTGAGTGGAAGTAATTTGAACAAATTCATTCTTCTAGCTTTGTACATCATATCATGACAGTAATACAGCACAGGAGGAGGGCATTTGATCCATTGTGTTTGTGGTGTTCCCAGGGAGGAGCTATCCAAATGCTCACCCTCTCCTGTTCTTTCTCTCGTGAACTGCCCCGAGCATGACCTCTAATTCTATCTTTTACTCTCATTCTATGCTTTTAAACTCTAACTCTTTCAAACTCTCTAATAATATGCTATCTTTTTTCTACATCCTAGCTATGGCTATAATATTATATTTTGCACCCTCTTCTTTCCTGCTCCCTGACATACTCTATGTGCTTTGTCTGTATAGTGTGCAAGAAACAATGTTTTTCACTGTATCCCAATGCAAATGACAATAATAAATCAAATCAAATTCTCCGTAGCACTGCAAAGCTTTTCCTCTTCAAGTATTTATCCAGTTCCCTTTTGAATTGAACCTCTATCCACGATCCTTTCAGGCAATGCATTCATCACCACTACAAAAGAAAACTCCTCATCACTCTTTTGACCTTATTTTACTAATTATTTTAAAAAAGTAAAGTTTATTTATTAGTCACAAATAAGGCTTACATTAACACTGCAATGAAATTACTGTGAAATTTCCCCAAGTCACCACAGTCCAGCACCTGTTCGGGTCAATGCATCTAACTAGCGCATCTTTCAGAATGTGGGAGGAAACTGGAGCATCCGGAGGAAACTCACACAGGCACGGGGAGAATATGCAAACTCCACACAGACAATGACCCAAGCCAGGAATTAAACCCAAGGCCCTGGTGCTGTGAAACAGCTGTGCTACCGTGCCACTCCACTGTGTCATCCGTGTCATCGAGATTACTGACCCTCTTTCCAAGTGTGAATATAGAGACATTCTTACAAGATAGACAGGATTGACATACAAATGATCACTTGTGTTTGTTCACTCAAAGATATGGGACACCAATAATGCTGTTTTCAAAAAATGGTCTAATTTTGATCACTCACATCTCAAAGCACAGTAAATAGACCTTTTGTAACAAGATAAAACCAATCACAAGGATTGATGTGCTTTCATGCCCTCCCTGAAACACAAATTCCACTGTATGCACATGTAGGATGATTGGAGCAATTTAAATACAAAATATCTCTTATCTGAATTTTTCAGGCTTTTATCATTCACTTGCAGATTGGCTGCCTGCTGCAGTTCATCGCAGTCACTATTATTTTATGCAAGGTTCTAACATAAATAGAGATGATTAGTTGGATATGGCTATTTAACACAGCACTTGTTACCAGTATCCATTAATAAACAGGTACACAGTTCAACATACATTGAAATTGTAAATTGTGCACAAGAATTATATGATGCTTATCACTGAAATAAATCTACTCAGGTTAACAATATTCTTGATTACAATTTCTTCTGAAAGGGAGAAGTGTAAAGTCAGATAATCTCCATTTAGTACGATGTCACCAAACGACACAGAATAGCAAACTGCCTCTCACTGATTATATATCCTAAGTCGCAAGTGATAAAGCACGCACAGTTCCATTTTCTGGAGTGCGCTTTATTAATAGCAAACCCATTTATCACTCACTGCAACACCGAACAAGAGACCTTCAGAATATGTGAAGAGTGTACAGAGTGAATATTGTCACAGCATTTTAATTGTCAGAGCAACTTATGGCACATTTAAGTCACAACCTCAGTGTTAATGCAAACGGTTTCCATCAAGGACCAACTGCAGAGAAAAACTAACTTGGTTTGCCAGCCAATGCACCATTTCAATTGTATTGTTTTAATCATTTTTTTATCAGATAACCATGCTTTTTATTTCTTTCACGTGAATGAATGTAAGTGGTCGTTGTGGAGTCCTGTGGTCAGAGTTGATCTCATGGTGTTAAGAAGATGGAGTTCTGGAGAAGAATTTTGACCAAAGACATAGCTGAACTATTGCACACACACACACACACACACACACACACACACACACACACACACACACACACACACACACAGACAAAACACTATATACACACGTACACATACACATACACACACACAATACACACACTACATACACACTACACATACACACACACATACACACACAATTACACCACACACACACACATGCACACATACACACACACGCATACGCACATGCACACACCAACGCACAGAGTGATGATTTGCCACAGACCTATCTTTTATGGATAGAAGCAAACTGGAATCTGAAACCAAAAGAGAAAGTGCTGGAAAAGTGTCATCTGGACTTGAAACATCAGCATTTTCCCTTTCCTTACAGATGCTGTCAGACCTGCTGAGATTTTCCAGCGCTTTCTCATTCCATCTTTATAGAAACTGAACTAGACAATGATCGCTTAGGGTTGTGCGAATGGTCTTCTTCATGCTCCAAAACGCTGTCATCATGCCCATTGTTGACATAATCATGGGGACACTTCTCCCTGTTGAGGGCAGGATGCAAACATGTAGTGGAGATCCTGGGTGTGCAGGGTGGACTTAATAAACCAAACTGATGAACCAATTCAAGATATTGACTATAAGCCCAGGCCTAGTGTCAGGGAGGTCTATAAAGACACAGGCTGTGAGGACATTGTTACTGCAGTCGATGCAGTGGTGTGGACAGGTAAGACTGGAAAATCATTAAAAGGATTGATCACCTAAGAGAGACCTGAGCTTGAGGGATTCCAAAGCAAGCAGTGTCATTAATGTTAACATACAAGATCAGTTAGCAGTTAGGAAGGCAAATGCCATGCTAGCATTCATGTTGAGAGGGCTAGAATACAAGAACATGGGTTATTTCTGAGGCTGTATAAGGGTCTGGTCAGACCCCATTTGAAGTATTGTGAGCAGTTTTGGGCCCCATATTTAAGGAAGATTGTACTGGCCTTGGAAAGGGTCCAGAGGAGGTTCACAAGAATTATCCCTAGAATGAAGAGCTTGTCATATGAGGAAAAGTTGAGGACTCTGGGTCTGTACTCCTTGGAGTTTAGAAGGATGAGGGGGGAAACTGCGAGCCTTGGATAGAGTGGATCTGGAGAGGATGTTTCCACTAATAGAAAAACTAGAGCCAGAGGGCACAACCTCAGGCTAAAGGGACAATCCTTTACAACAGAGATGATGAGAATTTCTTCAGCCAGAAAGTGGTGAATCTGTGGAACTCTTTGCTGCAGAAAGATGTGGAGGCCAGATCATTGAGTGTCTTTAAGACAGAGATAGATATGTTCTTGATTAATAAGGGGGTCAGGGGTTATGGAGAAAGGCAGGAGAATGGGGATGAGAAAAATATCAGCCATGGTTGAATTGTGGAGCAGACTCAATGGGCTGAGTGGCCTAATTCTGCTCCTATGTCTTATGGTCTTATGCACAATCACTTTGAGGTTTCCTTAACATAGAATCCTACAGTGCAGAATAAACCCTATTGAACCATCAAGTCTGCACCAACTCTCCAAAAGAGTATCCCACCCAGGCCCTCCCATGCACTCGATCCCCTTAATTCCACACATTTACCTCACTAGTTCCTTGAATCCACACATTTTCGGACACTAAGAGGTAATTTAACATGGCCAATCCATCTAACCTGCATGACTTTGACTGTAATAGGAGAGCCAGGAGGAAACCCAAGTGGACACGGGGCAAACGTGCAAAGTCCACGCAGACAGTCACCCAAGACAGGAATCGATCCCTAGTCCCTGGTGCTGTGAGACAGAAGCACCAACCACCATTTTCACATTTAGTAAAATTGAATTCAAGTCCATTGATATCAAGAGTAGAAACAAGATCCTTTTCACCAGAGCAGGTGAGGGTCTGATGAGTCTATTGCACATTTAAATCATGTATTTGCATATGATACGACTGATGTTAGAGAATACTAGTATAGTGACCAGGTAAATGGCCTGATGGTCAGAGGGATATGACTTAATGTAATATGGCAATTAGGGAATTTAATTCACTTATTCAAATAAATCTGGAATAAAAAGCTGGCACCAGTGGGTGACCACAAAACTATCAAATAATCACAAAAACCCAATTGATTCATCAATGTCCTTCAGGGAAGGAATCTGCTGTCCTTTTCCAGTCTGGACTATCTACAACTGCAGCGGCACAGCAATGTGGTTGGATTGCCACTGCACTAAAGTGATCTAGTAAACCATTCAGTTATAGGTAGTTAGGGATCGACACCAAATGCAAGCCATGTCAGCAACACCCACAATGCCTGAATAAACAATAGACAAAGATCTATTTTCTGAGCACATATTAGCAGAGATATCACACACGTCTCCAGCATGAAATTCCAGACACATTTCAGATGATGTTCCAATACGCATTATGTGCCGGTGCTGGACTAGGGTAAACACAATAAAAAGCCTCACACCACCAGGTTAAAGTCCAACAAGTTTATTTGGTAGCACAAGCCACTAGCTTTCGGAGCACTGCCTCTTCATCAGGTGAGTGGCAGTTCTGTTCACAAACAGGGCATATAAAGACACAAAGTCAATTTACAAAATAATGGTTGGACCCAATGCACTTTGAGAGTGAGAGCTGTACCTTGCAACTCAACACTGGAATATGCTCCAAATTCATCACTTACTTTTTCAAATCCTTTCCCAGTCCCTTGTGTTTTTCATCTTTTCGTCTTAATCTTCACTGGCATTACATTGTCCCCTGTAAAACAGCCGCAAAATGAGTTTGCCTCAGGGCTACCTGGGTGTTGTTCTGAAGCAAGGTGGGTGAGCACCGAATGAGGTGTTCATGGGAGGTATAAGAAATTCAACTTTTGGTCAGACACTTTATCCATGAGAAATGGGTGAAGAACAATTTAAAATGAAAAAGGGACGATGCATCCAAATCCAAAATCTATTGTCTCTCCTCATTGATGAACGGAACATACAAATGGGAAGCTTATGTGTTGACATTAAGTTGACAAACCAATTACTCTTAAAGGACCATTCACACATTCCATTTTTGTGGGAACACAAGATTGTGAATTTTTGGATGTGTCATCTCCTAATTCCCCAAAAAACTGTCCACCATCTGTAAAGCACCAGTCAGGATGGAATAGTCTTTGCTTGTCTGAATAAATATCCAAAATACTCAGGAATTTTGGCACCATTTAAAGCAAAGTATCTCGATGGATTGGCACCCCATACAACACCTTAAATAGTAATTTCCTCCACAATCAGCCGCAGCAGTGTGTACCATCAACAGGATACACTGCAGCCCTCACTGTCAATGTGTATTGGGTCCAACCAGAACCTTCTAAACCAGTGACTTCTGTCACCTTAGAGGGCATGGGCAGGGCATACATGGCATACAAGTTCCTCTCTAAGTCACACACCATCCTTCACTATTATTGGGTCAAAATTCTGGAACTCCTTCCCAAAAGCACTGTGGGTGTAACCACACCATGTGGACTGCAGAAATTCAGAAATAGATATAAATGTAGAAACATAGAACATAAGAGCAAGAGGAGGCCACTTGGCCCATCAAGCCTACTCCACCATTCATCATAATCATGGCTGATCATCCAACTCAGTCACTTTCCCCCCATATCCTTTGAACTCCTTTGCCTCAAGGGTTGTATCTAACTCTTCCCTGAAAATATGCAATGTTTTGGCTTCAACTGCTTTCTGTGGCATTCCACAGGTTCACCACTCTCTGGGTGAAGAAATTTCTCCTCATCTCAGTCCTTAAAGGGTCACCCTGTATCCTTAGACTGTGACCCCTGGTTCTGGACTTTCCAAACATTGGGAACATCCTCCCTGCATCTCCCCTGTTTAGTCCTGTTAGAATTTTAGAGGTTTCCATAACGATTTCTCTTATGGCTCACCACCAGGTTTTCAAGGGCAATTAAGGATGGGCAAAACATGCTGGCCTTGCCAGTGATATCTATATCCCATGAACAAAGAAGTAAAAGAGTGGCATTCACTGGGATCACCATTCCCCAATACCCAAAACTGTGGTACTGACCTGATCTCTAAGCTAATTTTTCAGGGTCCCACTATCCATGACTCAGCAATCTCATCAGCATAAATTATAAGAAATAGGAGCAGAGAATAGATCATTCGGCCTCTCGTGTCTGCCATACCACTCAATAAAACAATGGCTGATCCGCTACTTCTACTCCAGTTGGTTTTGATCTTCCCAAATACATTGATAAGTGGCCACAAATCTAGAAATGCAATTGATTGGTATAAAAGGAGACATGAGCCCAAATTTGGTACGGGTCCTCAAACTGCCACAAATTAGTGGGCATTGCAGTTGCTTTGCCAAATTGATATCCATTTCAGTTTCATTGTGTGTGTGTGGGGCGGGGGGGGGGCGGGGAGAGAGAGAGAGAGAGAGAGTTGGTGGTGGGTAGAAGCGGTGTGGTCTTGCGTTGGTCCAGATTCTAGTAGCTGTATAAGGAATGAGAGAGCTCAGAGGCGTCAGTACAGAATGCTAAACATTAACCTTTGGTTGGATATTTCTCTTTACAGAGTCACATTGACCCAAGGACAGATGAACAAGTCATACTGTCAGCACAACAGCTCTTAGGAGGGCAGCTAACCTAATTCCTGAGTGCGAGGGATGTAGAAATTTAAAATGATGCCACACAGAGGAGGTCATTTAGCCCATTGTGTCTGTATTGGCTTTATGAAATTATTTTCCAATTAGCCACACTCTTGCTTTCTTCTTCCCGCGACCCTCTAAAATTTTCATGGACAATTGTTTATCCAATTCCTTTCTGAAACTTGCTACTGAATCTGATACTGTGAGTTAGGGCAAAATATTGCATTTCAGAGCAACTTGCTGTGTAAACAAACCTTTTCTCAGCTCCCCTCTGATTCTTGTCAAAAATGTATCTCAATATTAATGTACAAAATTCACGTTGAAATGAGAAAGCCACAATTATTGCGATGAGTTTTCACTTCTATAGTTTGTTTGATTGTTTTCAGCACTCTGACAGGGATTTCTAAGAGATTCTTTCTCACTGAAATGGCCTCTCCAGGGAGATTGTATAACATACAGGGGGAGGGATGCTGTGGAGGGGGAGGTTGCAAATTTTTGTTCATTCATGGGACATGGGCATTGTTGGCTGGGCCAGCATTTATTGCCCATCCCTGGTTGCCCTTGAGAAGATGGTGGTGAGTTGCCTTCTTGAAATGCTGCAGTTAGTGATTGCTACAACTGAATGGCTTGCTAGGCCATTTCAGAGGGCAGTTGAGAGTCAACCACATTGCTGTGGCTCTGGAGTCACATGTAGGCTAGATCAGCTAAGGGCTGCAGATTTCCATCCCTGAAGGGCATTAGTGAACCAGATGGACTTTTCCAACAATTGACAATGGGTTTCATGGTGATCATTGGATTCTTAGTTCCAGATTTTTTTATTGAATTCAAATTCCACCAGCTGCCGTGGTGGGATTCGAACCTGGGTCCTCAGAACATTAGCTGAGTTTCTGGATTGATAGTCGAGCAACAATGCCCACTAAGCTCTCACCTCCCCTAGCAGATGAAGACTGCATGATGCATGAATGAATGGACCAGGGTGCACGGTCTGGTTGATGATCGAAGAATGTGGAGATACAAAATAAGAAAGCACTTTCCTCTTTTGGTCCACCATCTTCACCTGACAAATCCAGTTCAAGTTTTTTCTTTGCACTTCACAAAGCACTCATTGTGCCTGGTCCCCTGAAAAAGCCATTAAATTGAAGTAATTATTGAGTACTAGTTTTTTTTCTGATTGTTTTCTACATAGCTATTCTCCACACAGTTAATGATGACCACTGATGATAGCTTTGGTTCCCAAGCTCATTGTTATTCAATTGAAAGTTAAGGTTTTGGAATCAATCAGTTTCAGGAATATTGGTTTACTAAGTAAATTAGATTCTTCCATGCTGACATTCACTGCAATGTATTCCAATAAGCTGCTTCTTTGTTTGCAATCTGCTTATAACAATCCTATAGTGCAGGGTAGGTCTTACTGCGGACTGCCGATTGTTGTAACTCTGGCAACATACTATTCAATGTCCTGCTCTCACATCATTCATGACTTTACTCATCCACTTTGGCCCTTTATACCCCAACACCTCTTATTTATAAATGTCATCCTTCTTGACCTCCCTGTTTCTGTAACCTCTTCCCAGGTCTACAGTCCTCCCCCTGAACAGTCTATTTCTTTGACTCTGGCCTCTTAAGACAATCATAGAAGAAGCGGAGAATCATAGAAAACCTGCAGAAAGAGGCCATTCGGCCCATCAAGCCTGCACTGTACTACTTGCCCTACTTGCTAAGCACTATCTATTTACTCCACTAATCCCCCTAACACTAATGGTCAGTTTAGCATGGCCAATCCATCTGACCTGCACATCTTTGAAATGTGGGAGGAGACTGGAGCACCCGAAGGAAACCCAAGGGGAGATGGAGAGAATGTACAAACTCCACACAATCACTCGAGGCTGGAATTGAACCTGGGTACCTAGCACTGTGAGGCAGTAGTACCAACTATTCTGCCACCATAAGAAATAGGAAAAGTAGTAGGCCATTCAGCCTCTCAAATTTGCTCTGCCATTCAATAGGATCATGGCTGATCAGACCAACAGTCCTAATGTCCACTTTCCTGCCATTTTCCCATAACCTTTGATTCTCTTACTGATTAAAAATATCTTACACATCCCCCATTTTATTCCCCTTCCCCATCATTAGCAGCTGTCCCTTTATTTTTTTCATAGAATCCTTACAGTTATAGAGAGAGGCCATTCGGCCCATCGAGTCTGCACCGACCACAATCCCGCCCAGGAACTACCCCCATATCCCTACATATTTACCCACTAATCCCTTTAACTTGTGCATCTCAGGACACTAAGGGCAATTTTCGCATGGCCAATCAATCTAACCTGCACATCTTTGGACTGTGGGAGGAAACGGAAGCACCCAGAGGAAACCCATGCAGACATGAGGAAAACATGCAAACTCCACGCAGACAGTGACCCGAGACGGGAATCAAACCCAGGTCCCTGGAGCTGTGAAGCAGCAGTGCTAACCACTGTGCTACCGTGCCGCCTCAAAGTACTCAGTACTTAGGCCTTGGGTGACACAGTGGCACAATGGTTAGCACTGCTGCCTCACAGTGCCAGGGACCCGGGATCGATTCCTGGCTTGGGTCACCATCTGTATGGAGTCTGCACATTCTCCCTATGTCTGCATGGGTTTCCTCCAGGTGCTGCAGTTTCCTCCCACGGTTCGAAAGATGTGCTGATCAGGTGCATTGGCCATGAATATTGTAGCCGAATAGGTGCTGGAATGTGGTGACTAGGGAATTTTCACAGTAACTTCATTGCAGTGTTAATGTAAGCCTACTTGTGACTAACAAATTAACTTTATTTTTTACTTTTCAATTCCCAGTTTGAGTCACAGTCTGCGCGGAACCTGTAAGTTCTCCCCATGTCTGTGTGGGTTTCCTCTGGGTGCTCTGGTTTCCTCCCACAATCCAAAGGACATGCTCGTTAGATGAATTGAACATGCTAAATTCTCCCTCAGTGTACCCGAACAGGTACCAGAGTGTGGCAACTAGGGGATTTTCACAGCAACTTATCAGTAATAATGTACGCCTACTTGTGACACTAATAAATAAACTTTAAACTTAAAATTCCTCACTTTCTCTTGTCTCAAATGCCTCTCTCTCCTCCTTTCAGACTGCCTTAGAAAATGACCCTTCTCGCCAATCTTTCATCTAAGATATCTTTTCACACCCTGACATCATGTTTTATTTGATAACCACTCCGTGAAACACCTTGAAACATTTTTTTACATTAAAGATGTGACATAAATGCAAGTTGTCATTGTCACTGGTTGTAGATGATTGAAAAAAATCAACCCCAAGGCTTTTATGGGTCATAGGTTTACATCTGACTTCTGTGCAAAAATAAATCGAATTCTCCAATGAGTTCTGAAATGTCAATAATATAGTGAAATGAGAATTTCTTCCTACAAATGCCAATGATCATATAATTGAATTAAATAACTTTTAATTAATATGTACTGTCTCGCCTAAAGATTAGTTAGGCCTTGAAAGCAAGCAATGTGCAATTTGGCTGCATCGCTTGGTCTGCTGCAATGCATTCAGTACTCAGCCTCTGTGCTGCCTGTTAATTTCAATGATAAGGATGTGCAGCCTGGAATTAAATGTCTCTGCAAGGAACACAAAGTCATGTGAGGTTGACACCATTTAAAGGCAAGTTCCATCTCTTAAAAGCAAGGTGCATTCTGGCTGCAGCTAGGTCATAGAATCAAACAATCATAGAATCCCTACAGTGCAGAAAGAGCCATTTAGCCCATCGGGTCTGCACCAACTCTCTGACAGAGCATCTCACCTATCCCAGTAATCCCATGTATTTACTATTCCCCCTAACCTACACATCTAGAGATACTAAGGGACAATTTAACATGGCCAAACCCCATAACATGCACATCTTTGGACACTAAGAGGCGACTTAGCATGGCCAATCCACATAGCCTGCACATCTTTGCAGGGTGGGAGGAAACTGGAGCACCAGGAGGACACCCATGGAGATACAGAGAGAATATGCAAACACAGTCACCCAAGGTCAGAATCGAACCTGGGACCCTGGCATTGTGAGGCAGCAGTGCTAACTGCGTGCTACCACATTCAACAATTCTCGGGCTCATTAATGCCCAAGCAAAGCGACATTCAGCACAGGCTATACTAGAAATCCTCCACACTAGTGTGTGGAGGATGCCATCTTGGTGGACCATCCCAATTGTTACAACACAGAGGTTAACCCCCTTTACCTTGCATTGTAATCTGGTCAAAATATTTGGTAAGGTGTTACTTGTTCTTAACTACCTTTTAGAAGTTCATTAATAGAAAGACCTGACACTCACTTTAAGTGAATAATCGATCAAGGTATTTTAGTTAATTAACCAGGAGTTTTAACTAAATTAGTAACATATTAATTAAGATATGGTTTGACTGAAATGTTGTTCGAATAATACAAGGAACATTCATTACCAAAATAGTAATAACGGAATTTTAGTCACTCTCAAAGAAATTGTACAACCAAGCTTGATGGAATTTGGAAACTTTTGGAGTTCTTCTGTAATTATCTGCTATTTGTAAGGTCTTTCTGACTTGGTAGCCTTCTGTTAGATAGCGGGACAATTTTCTTAAGAGCTATTTAAACTGGCAGGGGTGGAGAACTGACTTAGGGGTGAATGTTGGCTTTGTGACTGGCTGCTCTGGTCTCTGGAGATGTTCTCCCAGAAAAGGCTGTTGCTTTGGCCTTTATACCTGCGATGATCTCACAATTTTCTTACACCAGGATTGATCTGATGCTGTCAGCACAATCAATTTCAAATTTGATAGGCTCTTAATAGTTGACTGTCCTTTTTAAACTGATAGGCTGGCAGAATGGAAAAGCCTGTTACCAAGGCAGCCCTGATGCTTGGTCCTTTTGAAACAAATGTTGCAATCTGGAGTCTGTGTGTCCTCTGCATTTTAGCACAGAACTCAACAACAGTTTTGAAAGGGACGACACTGTTTTTTTTCCACTAGCATTTTTACAATTGTTTTATATCTTTACAAATATTCCTTATATCTTTACAAACTCAACTTCATAACACAATGGGCTGCAACAGGACATTGAGAGACTAGTCAGGCAGTCAGTTTAGGTGTAGATGGGATTTAACATAGTGAGGCGATGCTGAAGGAATACGTGGAGATAATATAGGCCAAATGGCACAGTTCTAAAGGCTGTGCAGGGGCAGAGGGACCTGTGGGTTCATGTGATTATATCTTTGAAGGTGGGAAGATAAGTTGAGAGAGTGGTTACCATGTCAGACCCAGGTCTTCATAAATGGAAGCAATGAGTACATCAGTTGAGAAGTTAAATTATACCTTTGTAAAGCTCTGATTAGACGGCAACCAGAATATTAGTGGGGTAATAGGTTCTAGTCACTTTAGGAAGTGAGGATCCTTCAGATGGCACAGGGGAGATTTCCCAAAATGGTTCCAGAGATGGAGGATTTTAGCTGCAGGGTTAGCTTGGGAAAGGTGAGATTGTTCTTCTTGGAGCAAGGAAGGTTGAAGGGACATTTCACTGAGTTGATGGAGTTTTAGACTATCCAGTGGCACGCGTAAAGGTGAATGAAATTGTAGGTTTAATGTCTCTCTTCTAACTCAAACCACTCTGCATTTGTCTCTAAGTTTTAAGAATTTATCCCAGTGGAATTTCATTTTTTGATCTGTTTCCCAATACCTGGCATTAGATCCATAAAAGGAAAATGCTGTGGATGCTGGAAATTTGAAACAAGAACAGAAATTTTTAGAAATGTTCTTATAGGTCTGGGAGTGTTTATAGAGAGGGAAACAGAGTTAATGGATGGGATTTTCTGGCTGCTGTCACCCCAAAACCAGAAAACCTGTTCAAGATCAGCAGACCTTTGCATGGTCCTCACCCCTAATCTGCTATGATTCTTGTGGCCGGTGGATCAGGAAAACTCCCCCCAGCATTTCAAGCTCAATATGCTTTCTTCAGAATTGAAATGTGATGAATTACTTGTGATGAGAGAGGAAGATTACGATCAAAAGCCTAGAGGGTTACCATTAACCAGAAACTGAACTGGACTAGCTACATAAATTTTATGGGTGAGATTTTCCTCTTTCTCCATGGTACGTTTCACGGCAATGGGGGCCAGTGTTCTGCTTCATAGCAACGTATGGCCCCACTGTTGTCAATGAAGTTTCCATATGAATGCCGTGATGAGGGTGTGCCAATGGTTGGACTGTAAGATCTTGCCAGTGTAAACAAGATTTTGGTGAATGGCTACAAGAATAGGGCAGAATCCTGCAGCGAGTAACTCACCTCCTGACTCCCCTAAAACCTGTCCACCACCTGTAGGGCATAAGGAAGCAGCCTGCCTGATTGGCACCCCATCCACCTACATTCATTCCTCCACTAATGATGACCACCCACAAGATGCGCTGCAGGAACTCACCAAATCTTCTTTGGCATCACCTTTCAAACACACAACCACTGCTATCTCGATGGACCAGGGCAGCAGATACCTGGGAACACTGCTACCTGGAAGATCCCCCTCCCCCCAAGCAACTCACCATTCTAACTTCATAATTTCATAAAATATAGGAGTAGAATTAGGCCATTTGGTCCATCGAGCCTGGTCTGCCATTCGATCATGGCTGATATGCTCCTCATCCCCATTTTCCTGCCTTCCCTGTATGAACCTTCAACCCATTACCAGATGAAGAACTGTCTAACTCCTCTTTAAATTTACTTGCTGTCCCAGCATCCATCTCACTCCAGGATAGCGAATTCCACAGATTCACAGCCTTTTGGGAGAAGTAGTTTCTCCACAACACTGTTTTAAGTTTGCTACTCCTTATCCTAAGACTAAGACCCCTCATTCTAGAGTGCCCCACAAGAGGAAGCACCCACTCCATGTCTATTTTATCCAAACCTTTTATCATCTTGTATACCTCAATTTGATCTCCCCTCACTCTTCTAAATTCCAGACAGTATAAGTCTGAACTATTTAATCTCTCTTCATATGACAAACCTCTCATCTCTGGAATCAATCAATCTGGAACCTCCTCTGAACTGCTTCCATTGCCACGACATCTTTCTGCAAATAAAGGGACCAAAACTCTGCGTAATACTCCAGGTGAGACCTCACCAACGCCTTGTATAATTTGAAAATACATTGCCATTCCTTAATTGTCGCCAGTCAAAATCCCAGAACTCCCTTCCTAACAGCACTGTTGGTGTACCTACACCACCTGGACTGCAGTAACTCAAGAAGGCAGCTTACCACTCCCTTCTCAAGGGCAATTGGGGATGGGCAATAAAGGTGTCCTAGTTAAATGCTATCCACATCCTATGACTGAATTGCCAAAAAAACAGAAGGGACGTTCTAGGCTAGGTTAGAGGATGGGAGAGATTAAATACAAAGATGTCATGGGAAAAAAGGCAAAAGGTAATGGTTTCAGTAATGAAGCACAGTATTAGTCCAGACTGAATGTTAATGGCAGAATAATCAACAACTCTATCTGAAAGCAAAGCCAGTTTCAAACTGGCACATGGCAAGTAACAGAATTAAAAAGGGAGGACAGAGTTCATGGTTCGAAATTGTGGAACTCAATGTTGAGTCCAAAATGCTGTAAGGTCACCGATCAGAAGATGGAGTTCTATTCTTCAAGCTTGTGTTTAGGGTCGCTGGAAAGTTACAACAGACCGAGGAGAGAAATGTGACTGAGAATAAGGTGGTGGCAATCAAAAGCCCGGGGTCATTCTTTATGTTCAAAGTTTATTTATTAGTGTCATGAGTAGGCTTACATTAACACTGCAATGAAGTTATTGTGAAAATCCCCAAGTCGCCACACTCTGGCGGCTGTTCGGGTACACCGAGGGAGGATTTAGCGTGGCCAATGAATCTAACCAGCGCATCTTTTGGACTCTGGGAGGGCACTGGCCCACCTGGAGGAAACCCACGCAGACACCGGGAGGACGTGCAAACTCGGCACAGTGACCCAGTGAACAGTGAATTGAACCTGAGTCTCTGGTGCTGTGAGGCTGCAGAGCTATGGAGCAAGTGGAGATGTTCCAAGTAGGATGAGTTCCAGCTGGGTAGGTGAGTTGATCCATGAACTATTCCAGAAAGATCAACAGCTTATTAATTCATAAATTTGCTGTGAACATGCGACTAAACTGTTGAAGAAGCAGCAAGAGTTTTCTGGCCCTGCTGACTGTCAGAATTTGATATGATCAACGACATGTAAAGGTTCAGAAGAAAGGCTGAGCCTTTTATATCCTGCTATGTCAAACCATAAATAGAGCAGGGCTTTTGCCTTCATTTTCAGTATCTCAAATACTGTTCCTGTACAGTGCATTGATTTTCCTTCCTTCCCATTTCCTGAGAGACGTTAGCTTTTCTAGGGCAGCAGGTCCTTTTGCAGTGAATATGTCTTTACAAGGGTAGTCAGCTGTTTTGACCTATTTTCACAGGGCAGCAACTCTGTTGGCCATTAGTTTAAACTGTCAGGCTACATTTGACTCAAGCCACTTTCATTATGAGCTGCTCCCAGTGCAAGCCACAACCTTTAGTTGTTCTCTTATTCGATGCCGGTAGGAAAAGAGGAACAGGGGTAGACATAGAACGATTGGAAAATGGGGACTGGAGTGCTTCCTGTTCTCTCATTCAATGAGGTTACTGTTGACCTACAACCCTGTTCCACATCCTTTCATACCCACAGTTATCAAAATATTATCAAGCTCAGGTTTAAAATGAACAATTGATCTAGAATCACCTGCCATTCTTCAATTTGGCAGGTGAGATCCAAACTTGTGCCATGTTTTGCATGTAAACGTATTCCCTAATTTCATTCTCAGTTGTAATTTTTAGATCTTGCTCCCCCCAGCCCTAGATTCAGATTACAGAAATATTTTCTCGCCGTGTCGCCTGCATGTTAACTTTCATATCTTGAAAAATTTCTCAAACAGCTCTTAAAATGCTAAATTCAGGGGAATACAACTCTACCATGGAGTCTATCCTGAGATTTTCACCTTTGACATCTGAGCATCATTTTGGTAAATCCAAAGTTGTATTTCCCAGAACTGTGGGCAGTATTCCAGGACTGGACGAACCAGACCTTTGTGTAACTGAAACCTGACTTCTGCCACATTGTATTCTGGTCTCTTTGACAGAGCTCTCCTGATTATTTCCTGCATTTATGCACAGCAATTTAATGACCCACGTGCATGGACCACCCACCCCAGTCTCTTTGAGCCTCCACACCTTCCTGCTTTTCAACTTTTTGAAAGTACCCCGTTCATTCCTTCCTAGGTTCAAAGTTGATCATGTCACATTTGTCCATAGATTTCATAGAACCTTACAGTGCAGAAGGAGGCCATTCTGCCCATCAAGTCTGAACCAACCACAATCTCAACCAGGCCCAATTCTCATAACCCCATGCATTTACCATAATTAGTCCCCCTGACACCAAGGGGCAATTTAGCATGGCCAATCCACCTAACCTGCACACCTTTGGACTATGGGAGGAAATCCTTGCAGACATAGGGAGAGGTGCAAACTCCACGCAGACAGTGACCCGAGGCTGGGAATTAAATCCAGGTCCCTGGCACTGTAAGGCAGCAGTGCTAACCAATGTGCCACCATGCTGCCCAGCTTGAAATCCATTCACCTTCAGCCTCTCAAACCTGTTTCCTCTTTCAAAATTACAGAATGGCTATAATGCAGGACAAGGCCATTTAGCCCATCATGTCAGTGCCAGCCTCATACCAATCCCCCATCTCCCCCCTGCACATTCTTCCTTTCCAGGTAATAATCCAATTTTGTTTTGAACTCCTCGATTGAACCTGCCTCCACCACAATCCCAGCCGGCACATTCAGATCTCAACCACTCACTGTGTGAAAATGCTTCTCCTCATGTCTCCAGCTCTTCTTTCATCAATCATCTTTAATTTATGCCCTCTCATGAGTCAGACGCATAGGTTGGAATTTTCTGATGCCACCTGCCACGGAAATCTATCAAGTGATACAGGACCAGACGAATGTCCGTTGACCCCGGGTGGGATCTTCCAGTCATGGGACGAATGCGCTGGAAAATCCTACCAATAGGCTCCCACTTTCATTCACTCACTCTCTCCTACACTCACTCTCATTCTCACTCGATCTCTCTCCCACACTCACTTTCTCTTTCTCTCCCACACTCACTCTCTATCAGATGCTCTCTTTCCCACACTTGCTCACTCACTCTCTTTCCCACACTCACTCATTCTCTCCCCCCTCTCTCTCTCACTCTCCCACACTTCCTCACGCTCTCTCACACATTCACTCCTCCTTCCACTCTCTCCCTCTCTCTTGCTTCATTAAAATCTTTTAAGGAAAATAACACTGAAAAAATAGACATGGAATCAAAGGGACAAACACAAGAATACCTGTTCTTTGTTCTTTGTTATACCAAATTTTAAACAATCACATTTAAACTGCAGGGGACAGGGTGCCGATTGGTTGGCAAGTCAATTGTTTGGCCAAGGTGATGTCATGGGAAAACGAATGGAGGAAAGATAGGCTCTGCAAGCACCTGAGTAGGTCAGGAAGAGACCAATACTCGAACATATTCTGTTTGCTTGCAGAAAACGTGCCCCTTTGTAAGAATATATGTCACCTCCAGCAAATGTATGTGACCGAAAAAATAAGCTACAGCACAAATATTCTTATTCATTCATGGAATGCGAGTATCTCTGGTTAGGTCAATATTTAATACCCATCCCTAGTTACCCTTGAGAGAGTGATGGTGAGCTGCCACTAAAATGTAATTTTATTTCACTTCCAGTCAGATTTTGCCTGCTTGGCACATTTCCCTCCATTCAAGCTGTTACTTAAATGCTAAATGGGGACATAGGCTATGATCTGAAATTGTTGAATGCGGTCATAAAAACAGAAAATACTGGAAAATCTCAGTAGTCTGACAGCATCTGTGGGAAGAGAATAGAGCCAATGTTTCGAGTTTACATGACCCTTTGTCAGAGTTGATGTTAGATATAAAATGCCTCATCAAAAGCTTGCATTGAGTGTACATTGAGCTGGAAGTGAAATTGTATAGGAGGTCTTTTTTTATTCATTCATAGAACATTGGTATTGATGGCTGGCTAGCATTTACTGTCCGTTCCTAGTTGCCCTTGTTCAGAGAGCAGCTGAGAGTCAACCACATTGCTGTGGCTCAGGAGTCACATGTAGGCCAGATCAGGTAAGGATGGCCAATTTTGTTCCCTAAAGGACATTAGTGAACCAGATGGGTTTTTCCGACAATTGACAATGGTTTCATGTCATCAGTAGATTCTTAATTCCAGATATATATTTCTTATTGAATTCAAATTGCACCATCTACTGTGGCGGGATTCAAACCCAGGTCCCAAAACTTATGTCAGTGATAGGGAAATTATTGGAGAGGTTTCTTCAAGACAGGATTTACCCCCATTTGAAAATAGGTGGATGTATTAGCAAGAGGAAACATGGTTTTGTGAAGGGGAGGTCATGTCTCATGAACTTCATTGAGTTTTTCTAGGCAGTGACAAAGATGATTGATGAGGATAGGGTAGTGGATATTGTCTACATGGACTTCAGTAAGGCCTTTGACAAGGTCCCTTTTGGCAGACTGAGATAGAGGATGAAGTTGCACAGGATCAGAGGTAAGCTGGCAAGATGGATACAGAACTGGCTCAGTCATAGAACACAGTAAGAAGTCTCCCAACAGCAGATTAGAGTCCTGTGTTTACTCCAGTCCAACGCCGGCATCTCTACATCATGTCGGTCATGGAAGACAGAGGGTAGCAGTGGAAGGGTGCGTTGCCGAATGGACGGCTGGTGACAAGTGGTGTTCCTCAGGGGTCAGTGATGGGACCTTTGCTGTTTGTAATATGTATAAATGATTTGGAGGAAAATGTAACTGGTTTGATTAGTAAGTTATCAGACAACATAAAGATTGGTGGATTTACAGATAGTGATGAGGGCCATCAGAGGATATAGCAGGATATAGACTGGTTGGAGACGTGGGTGGAGAGATGGCAAACGCCGGCATATCCACATCAAAACGGAGTTTAATCCAGACAAATGTGAGGTAATGCATTTTGGAAGGTCTAATAAAGTTGGAAATATATGGTAAATGGCAGAACCCTTAAGAGTCTTGATAGGCAAAAGGATTTGGGTTTACAGGTATACAGGTCACTGAAAGTGGCAACGCAGGTAGAGAAGATAGTCAAGAAGGCACATGGCATGCTTGCTTTGGTTGGCTGGGGCACTGAGTTTAAAAATTGGCAAATCACGTAGCAGCTTTATAGAACCTTAGTTAGATTGCACTTGGAATATAGTGTTCAATTCTGTTGCCATACTACCAGAAGGATGTGAAGGCTTTGGAGAGGGTCCAGAAAAAGTTTACCAGGATGTTGCCTGGTATGGAGGGCATTAGCTATGAGGAGAGGTTGGAGAAACTTGATTTGTTCTCACTGGAATGATAAAGGTTAAGGGGGCGACCTGATAGAAGTCTACAAGATCGTGAAGGCATGGACAGAGTGGATAATCAGGAGCTTTTTCCCAAGGTGGAAGAGTCAATTACTTGGGGTTTAAGGTGCAAGGAGCAATGTTTAAAGGAAATTTATGAGGCATGTTTTTTATACAGAGGGTGGTAGGTGCCAAAAACTCACTGCTGGAGGAGGTAGTGGGGAAGCAGAAATGATAGTGAGTTTTAAAGAGCGTCTGGACAAATACATGAATAGAATAGGAATGGAGGGATATGGTCCCCAGAAGTGTACAGGGTTACAGTTCAGTTGGGCAGCATGGTTGGTGTAGACTTGGAGGGCCGAAGAGCCTGTTCCTGTGCTGTAAAATTTCTTTGTTCTTTGTTCTTATTAGCTGAGAACAGAGAGGTCAGAATTGATCCATTACCATTTCCTTCTGACTTAGACAGTTATCGCTTTTGCTATTTAATCTCTCCTGCCTTCCACTCCATTTGTAAATGTGAATTGTTTATGTTGCTCTCCTGTAAATGTTATGCACGCATCAGAATTTTGTGACATGATTTGCTTTTCTTGAACCACAGAACAGCACGTTGATAACTGCATGTTCCCCTTGCAGAAACCTTGCTGCACATTGAATGTAATATTGAATCCGCAGAATGGACAGTGTGACATTCGATATTGGCTTATCAATCTTAGAGAAAGAACTACACTTGGATATTGGAAAGAGGAGAAGGCTGCCATCATTTACAGCCCATTGACTCATTTATTCTGGATGATGCAGCCTGCAAGCAGAGAGCCAGCCAAGTCAGTAGGAAATTGGACTCTGTTTTTTTTTCTGCCCACAAAAATAATCTGATGTAACCTGGACGCATTCATGAAGTTCTAATTTTAACTTTTACATTTGTATTTTGTTCTTTTATTGAGGCTATCAGATCTCCTGTCCCAAAAAATAGATGCTGTGGCAGCTAGGATGGCAAGGTGACACAATGGTTAGCACTGCTGCCTCACAATGCCAGAGACCTGGGTTTCATTCCCGACTTGGGTCACTGGGTGGAGTCTGCATGTTTCCCCTTTGTGTACGTAGGTTTCCTTTGAGTGCTCTGGTTTCGCAGAGAACAATAGAATCTACTGTGCAGAAGGAGGCCATTTGGTCCATTGAGTCTGCACTGACAACAATCCCGCCCTGGTCCTATCCCTACAATCCCATATATTTACCCTGCTAGTCCCCTGACAATAGGGGTCAATTTACCATGGCCAATCAACGTAACTTGCATACTTTTCAATTGTGGGAGGAAACCGGAGCATCTGGAGGAAACCCATGCAGACACGGGGAGAATGTGCAAGCTCCACACAGACAGTGACCCAAGGTGGGAATTGAACCCAGGTCCCTGACACTGTGAAGCATCAGTACTAACCACTGTGCCACCATGCCGCCCACAATCTGAAAGACATGCTGATTAAGTGCATTGGCCATGCTAAATTCTCCCTCAGTGAACACAGGCAGGTGCCAGAGTGCGGCAACAATGGGATTTTAACAGTAAACTAAAAACAGAAATCCAAAATTTGAAAAATAGGCCAAGATTTTTTGGATGATGGTCTTTTCCACTCTGGCGGAGGGGATGCAATGAAACATTTCCCCGCCAATGCTGGTTTCCCCACAATGAGCCAATTAGCTGAAAGATGGAACTCAGAAGAAATTCCCACCTCAGAGAATTAGCAGCTAACCTGGCTGGGCAGCTGCTCAACAGCGCCACTTGCAGCAGTGGCCAGGGCTGGGACTACAGTCAGTCCCCAGATTCTCAGTCCCAGGGAGTCCAGAATAGATAAGAATGCAGAATCGGGGTGGGGGGTGGTAACAGGCTCACAGCAGGAGAACAGCTGAGGCTCACGGGGGTTGGTGGGAGAGGGTGGGGGAAGTCTTGTTGGACAGGCCAGGCCAGGGAGAACCTGCGGGAGGCAGGCTTGGGGGAGGGCCCATTGTGGAAGAGAGTACCTTAGGGAACTGATCTCCCTTCCTGCACATCGTCTGAGTGAGGTGACCTGCCAGGCATTCTTTCTGCCCCCGGACATCTCCCAGCAGCCTCACAAGTGGGGCAAGTGGAAAACTGCTCTTAAGTGTTCAACAATAGGTCACACAGCCCAACAATTGGCACAATATTCCTCCAGTGATTGGCTACTTTAGGGCCTCAACTTTGGCAAGGGTGGACTTGTCACCCGGCCTCCAGAGCTGCCAATGGGGTAAAATTCTGCCCACTAAATTGCTGGAAATACTCAGCAACTGTTCAGAGAGAAATAGTGTCAATGGCTGGGGATGGGAAAAGGATGGAGTACACCCCCCACACCTCCCACCCCCCTCCCTCCAACTTGGCCTGTGGCTGTTGTTGTGCTGTGGACACCCAGGCAGGTAGGGAAGGCCTCTCAGCCTTCCTGCAGCATTGGCCTCTGATACCGAATACTGAGGGGTTGCCTCCAATCAGCAGAACTGGCCTCCTCTTTCTTTGGGATCCTGAAAATTCCAGTCATCCTCCATTAATCAGCCATAATAGTCTCTAAATGAGCTGAATTTGCTACTTGCGAAATTCAGGATTTGGGAAGTTTTGTTGAAGGTGTAAAATTCATTAAGTAAGGCCACACTTGGAATGCTGTGTATAGTTCTGGTCACCCTATTATAGAAAGGATATTATTAAACTAGAAAGAGTGCAGAAAGGATTTACTAGAATTCTACCGGGACTTAATGGCTTGAATTATAAGGAGAGGCTGGATAACTGGGACTTTTTCCCCGGAGCGTCCAAGACATAGGAGTGATCATATAGAGCTCTATAAAATAATGAGGAACATAGATAAGATAGATAGTCAACATGTTTTTCCAAAGGTAGGGGAGTCCAAAACTAGAACGCGTAGGTTTAAAGTGAGAGGGAAGAGATATAAAAGTGTCCAGAGGGGCAATTCTTTCTCCCAGAGGATGGTGAGTCTCTGGAACGAGCTGCCAGAGGCAGTAGTAGAGGCAGGTACAATTTTGTCTTTTGAAAAGCATTTGGACAGTTACATGGGTAAGATGGGTACAGAGGGATATGGTCCAAACACAGGCAATTGGGACTAGCTTAGTGGTTAAAATCTGGGCAGCATGGACAAGTTGGGCTGAAGGACCTGCTTCCATGCTGTAAACCTCTATGACTCTGTGACTCTACCTGCAGACAGGTAACCCTTCCCAACCCTAAACTGTCTCTGTGTAAATAATCTGGAGGCAAGATTGAGCTAAGGAATGGGCACGCAAGCCAGTGGTGCTACTTTTAGCATCTGCTTGCCACGCATCCCCTCCAGGCCCATGTGGGTCCACTTCAAAATCAATGCCTCCCTGTTTCATTTCAAAACTTGTTATTATTCTATGATATTAATATGGTGGCTTCACTTCACAAAATTGGCTTCTTGACAGAAACCAGAGGGTGGCTTTGGAGAGCTGTTCTTCAAACTGGAGGCCTGTGACCAGCGGTGTGCCTCAGGGATCAGTGCTGGCTCCACTGTTATTTGTCATTTATATTAATGATTCGGACGAGAATATGGGAGGCATGGTTAGTAAGTTTGCAGATGACACTATGATTGGTGGCATAGTGGACAGTGAAGAAAATTATCTCCAATTGCAATGGGATCTTGAGCAATTGGGCCTGTGGGCTGACGAATGGCAGATGGAGTTTAATTTAGACAAATGCGAAGTAATGCATTTTGGTAGATTGAACCAGGGCAGGACTTGCTCAATTAATGGTAGGGCATTGGGGAGAGTTACAGAACAAAGAGATTTAGGGGTACAATTCATAGCTCCTTGAAAGTGAAGTCACAAATGCACAGAGTGGTGAAGAAGGCATTTGACATGCTTGGTTTCATTGGTCAGAATATTGAATACAGGAGCTGGAATGTCTTGCTGAAGTTGTACAAGACATTGGTAAAGCCACACTTGGAATACTATGCACAATTCTGGTCACCCTTTTATAGAAAGAATATTATTAAACTAGAAAAAGTGTAGAAAGGGTTTACTAGGATGCTACCGGGTCTTGATGGATTGAGTTATAAGGAGAGGCTGGATAGACTCGGAATTTTTTCTCTGGAGCGTAGAAGGCTGAGAGGTGATCTTCTAGAGGTCTATAAAATAATGAGGGGCACAGATCAGCTAGATAGTCAATATCTTTTCCCGAAGGCAGGAGAGTCTAAAACTAGAGGGCACAGGTTTAAGGTGAAAGGGGAGAGATACAAAAATGTCCAGAGGGCAATCTTTTCACACAGAGGATGATGAGTGTCTGGAACAAGCTGCCAGAGGTAGTAGTAGAGGCGGGTACAATTTTGTTTTTTTAAAAAGCATTTAGATAGTTACATGGGTACCATGGGTATCGAGGGATATGGGCCAAATACAGGCAATTGGGATTACCTTAGGAGTTTTAAAAAAGAAGGGACGGCATGGAGAAGTTGGGCTGAAGGGCCTGTTTCCATGCTGTAAACCTCTATGACTCTATAATTGACAACATGCAGAATAACAATCAAGTAGTTCCAAATTCTCTGCTTGGATCATGTGGATACTGAGTAACAGAAACTGCCTTAGTAAGCTGGTAACATTGAATATTGTTTGCTTTTGTTTAAAGTTTATTTCTTAACGTCACAAGTAGGCTTAGAGTCATAGAGGTTTACAATATGAAAAGAAGGCTCTTCAGCCTGACTTATCCATGCTGCCCATTTTTTTAACAGCTAAACTAGTCCCAGTTGCCCACGTTTGACCCATATCCCTTGACACCCACCTCAGCCATGCCTGTTTGAGTACATTGAGGGAGAATTTAACACAACCAATGTACCCAACCTGCACATCTTTCAGACTGTGGGAGGAAACAGGCACACCCTGGAGGAAACCCATGTCAACAATGTGCAGACTCCGCGCAGGTAGTAACCCAAGCGGGGATCGATCACAGATCCCTAGTGCTGTGAAGCACAAGTGCTTCACGGCATATTGTGCCACTCTCTTAAGTGACTAGAAACTGAAGCAGTAAGTTATTGCTTGGGATATTGAATATTTAGCTTTGGGACACATAAACTTTCCACAGCTTAATCATTTCAAACAAGATAGAAAACAAGTACAATGCAGATATTATTAATGTAATATCGTGTAATTCACCTTTGATACCAAGAACATATAATGTGAATAAAAACAAGACTTGTTTTCACTGCAATTTCATGTGCACTTAACTGTCCATTGTGGCTTAAGGAGGGGGCACACTCAACCTGTTGAGTGTGTACTCTCATGGTTTAAGCCCCATGCCAGAAAACAAAAGCCAATGTGGCATTCGCTGCGCAGTACTGAGGAAGTTACTGCACCGTCAGTGGTGCTGTCCTTTGAATGAGGTCTTTAAGATGAGGCCCGACTGTTCTCTCAGGTGAAAGGGAAAGATCAGAGAAGCAGAGGCCAAAATTTTACCAGCACGCCCATCCCAGAATCAGGGCAGGCGAAGTTTACAGAATGGAATTCTCCATAGCTTTGGGTGGGATTTTATGAGCCTCGTCTGAGCAAGGTCATAAAATACTGGTCATAGAATCCGTACAGCACAGGAGGAGACCATCTGGCCCATCGCGTTAGCACTGACTCCCTGGGAAAGAATCTTTATGATGTGGATATGCCGGCGTTGGACTGGGGTCAACACAGTAAAAAGCCTGACAACACCAGGTTTAAGTCCAACCGATTTATTTGATAGTAAACTCACAAGCATCTTTACCCAGGCCCACCCCGTCCCTATACCCCACATATTTACTCCGCTAATCCCCCTAACCAATATATGTTGCGATAGGCACTAAGGCTCAACTTAGCAAGGGTAGTCAACCTAATCCGCAAATCTTCGCAGTGCGGGAGAGAACTGGAGAACCCAGAGGAAACCCATGCAGACAACATGCAAACTCCACACAGACAGTAACCTAAGCGGGGAATTGAACCCAGGTCCCTGGTGCTGTGAGGCAGCAGTGATAACCACTGTGCCACCCTCAGTCACAGGATGCTATTTGGAAGAAAGGTAGAGAAGTTCTCTCCAGAGTCCTGACCAATACGTATTCCTCATTTAAACAACAGCACTGAAATCTAGATAGGCCGTTATCTGATTGCTCTTGGTGGGAGCTTGCTGTCTGCAGACTGGCCGATGTACTGCTTCACTGACAGCAAATGATTACATTCAAAAAAGTACCTTGTTGACTGTAAAGCACTTTGGGACATTCTGAGGCTGTGAAGGGTGCTGTATAAAGCGCAAGCTTTTCTTTTTTCTAGATCCACTTAAATCCTGCCCCCGGAGTCAATATTTAAATTTTATCCCCCTTCGACGTGACTCATGGTCATTACTCATGCGATATGCCTTAGTTTAGTGCAAGTGTCAGGAGTAATGACACCAGCGAACAACATCATTCATAAATATTACATTCGTGTGTTGTATTTATAACTCTGCTGTATCATAAATTGATGTGTTGCCTGCAAGAGTTCCAGTTAATGCATTTTTACATATATTGGATTAATGCAGGTGGATCAATTTAGCTTCATATTTTATTCAGTGTTTGAAAATCTGAGCATTTCAAAAAAAAATACTCAATGGGTATTTAAGATCCTCACTGCAGAATAGAGACTTTGCGTCATGTACTGATTGACAGCCCAGCAGAACCATGGCTGTTAGAGCCATTGGATTGTTGCAAAAATCTGGTTTAATGCGTTTTTCTGGGGAAGGGAATCTTTTGAACCTGATCCAGTCTAGCCCACACATGAATCCCACCCAACTTAATGGGGTAGGTATTGACAGGCAGTGGACACGTCAGGTAAACTGCAGGATGGGAGCTAAATAAGATGCAACTCGTTATATTGAGTTTGAGTTATAAGGAAAGGCTGGATAGACTGGGACTTTTTTCCCTGGAGCGTAGGAGGCTAAGGGGTGATCTTACAAAGTTCTATAAAATAACGAGGAATGTAGATCAGCTAGATAGTCAATATCTTTTCCCAAAGGTAGAGGAGTTTAAAAATAGAGGGCATGAGTTTAAGGTGAAAGGAGAGAGATTCAAAAGTGTCCAGAGGGGCAATTTTTCCACACAGAGGGTGGTGAGTGTCTGGAACAAGCTGCCAGAGGTAGGAGCAGAGGCAGGTACAATTTTGCCTTTTAAAAAGTCTTTAGACAGTTACCTCAGTAAGATGAGTATAGAGGGATATGGGCCAAACATGGGCATTGGGACTAACTTAGTTGTTCAGCAAAAAGGGTGTCATGGACAAATTGGGCCAGAGGGCCTGTTTCCATGCTGCAAATTTCTATGAGTCTATATTGAAGCCTAAGAAACAGATCACAGCTTTCTCCACTGAGGTAAGATTTGTTAGGGGATGCGATATTCCCCCAAATAATAACTGGATGCTTGAATGGCCTGGCCTCTTTGATTCCATTGCCCCAGGGCCAGGAGCCATGAGCCCAACTCAAGTTCCAACCATTCTGACCGAAAGGACGATTGAGGTCCAATTTACTTCTTGAAATCTGATTTCCATCTCAGATGGAACCCCTCCTCAGAGGCTGGAAGAAATGGCCTCTCCCCTGAATGCAGTAAGAAGTCTCACAACACCAGGTTAAAGTCCAACCAGTTTATTTGGCATCAGAAGCCACTAGCTTTCGGAGCACTTGCTGCCCCTTCGTCAGGTGAGTCAGCACATCTCCACATCATGACTCTCCTCTGAACACAGAGTGGATTTCCAATAAATAAAAGCAAATTACTGCAGATGCTGGTATCTGAAACCAAAACAGAAAATGCTAGAAAATCTCAGCAGGTCTGGCAGTATCTGTAAAGAGAGAAAAGAGCTGACGTTTCAAGTCCAGATGATCCTTTGTCAAAGCTAAAAGTCATAGAAAGTGGCATTTTCTCTAGCAGGTTTCCAAAATGTCCCCAGTCCTTGTTGTTAATAGAACGATGAAGTAGTTGTCTCCATCCTGAGGACTCTAATGTCCCTGTTAATGACAGGGAAACATGTTATCATTTTGACTGTTTGATTCTTTGACTGTTTGGCAGGAATCTTATAGCTGTTCATGCCAGTGGGATAATCCCATGCTGCTGGAGTGAACGGAGATTTTGCAGGCCACCAAATTCTTCAACCTCACTGCAGCAGGCGCATGTCGTGAACGGTTGGTAAGATCGTACCCTCTGACTTTTAATGCCTTCAGTGCAACTTGTGAAAGGGTCGATAGCTTCAAGTTTTTAGGTGTCCAGATCATCAACAACCTGCCCTCGTCCCCTCATGCCGACATTGCAGTTAAGAAAGCTCACCAACACCTCTACTTTTTCAGAAGACTGAGGAAATTTAGCATGTCAGCTACAACTCTCACCAACTTTTACAAATGCGCCATAGAAAGCATTCTTTCTGGTTGTATCACAGCTTGGTATGGCTCCTGCTGTACCCAAGGTTGCAAGGAACTACAAAAGGTTGTGAATGTAGCTCGATCCATCATGTAAACCAGCCTCCCATCCATTGACTCTGTCTACACATCCCACTGCTTAGGAAAAGCAGCCAGCATAATTAAGGACCCCATGCACCCTGGGCATTCTCTCTTTCACCTTCTTCCATCAGGAAAAAGGTACAAATGTCTGAGTTCACGTACCAACTGACTCAAGAACAGCTTCTTCCCTGCTGCTGTCAGACTTTTGAATGGACCTACCTTGCATCAAGTTGATCTTTCTCTACACCCTAGCTATGAATGTAACATTCTGCACTCTCTCGTTTCCTCCTCTATGAACATGTATAGCGCGCAAAAAAAATACTTTTCATTGTATATTAATACATGTGACAATAATAAATCAAATCAAATCAATATCAATATCAATAAAATCCACCTTGCATTGTCTAAACTCCAGGAATAATTCCAAATTCACTTAAGTTTCTCATTTTGAGACACCTGATTTCACATTTAATAATCAGTCATTAAATTATGGATGAAGCTAAAATATTTCATACTATGTAGCTTTTCAAGACAGCTAACTGAAAAGCTTTCCTGTTTAAAAAAAGACATGCAATTTTTTCCTTTCAATTATTTAATACCTTCTTGGGGTCTCTCACTGAGATTATTTGGCACTGAGTAATCTATTTTAGGTCTGTAGCATTTCATTTCTATATTTAAAAGTAAGAATTGAAAGTTGTTCTTCATAAAAAATCATTCTGTCTTTCCTCTCAAATTTGCCTTCTCAGTTCATTTGTAAACACTGACCTCCGTGGACTGCAGGCAGCCTTTTTCAAAATCAGATGTCTTCGCAAATCAGGTGGACCGCCCAAATTTGGTGCACTGGTGGGAGCCTCTGAAAGTTTCTGGAGCTCCATCGTCTTTCTCAGGAGGTCCACTTTCCGGTCTCAGAGTGCTCCCGGAGATCTATCTTCCTTTCCAGGAGGTCCATCCTTTTTCTTCAATAGTGGATCAGCGGCGTTGGGTACCTTTTAGAGATAGTGTCTGGATGGCACAGCAGACTACGTGCCATCCAGTCATGCCCCACCACTGAATATGGCACAAAACACACTGGTTCGTAATTTATGAGGTGTGAGCGAGAATTTCTGCCGTGATTTCCTGCCAGCCTCTGCAGCGCGGCACCCCCCTCAATGAGTCCCCAGCTGAGAGAACGCCACCTAAACTTTATCAGAGTGGCACAACGGTTAGCACTGCTGCCTCACAGCTCCAGGGTTCGATTCCTGGCTTGGGTCACTGTCTGCGCTGAGTCTGCATGTTCTCCCCGTGTCTGCATGGGTTTCCTCCAGGTGCTCCGGTTTCCTCCCATAAGTTAGAAAGTTAGGTGCATTGTCCATGCTAAATTCTCCCTCAGGCACTGGATTGTGGCGACTCGGGGATTTTCACAGTAATTTCATTGCAGTGTAAGCCTACTTGTGACACTAATAAATAAATGAATATTAATGACTTGAATGTAAGATCAGAAAGTATTGTAGCCAAATTTGCTGAGGACATGAAGAAGAAAAGCAAATGGTGAGGAGAGTGTGAACAGTTGGCAAAGGGGAATAGATAGGTTAAGTGAGTGGGCAAAGATATTGGCAGATGCAGCATGATGTGAGAAAATGTGGGGATGTCAGAAAGAATAGAAAAGCAGAGTATTATTGCAGAGTGCTTTGGAATGCTGAAGGACTTGTCTATCCTTATCCTTGAGTTACACAAAGTCAGCATGCACACGCATCAAGTAATTAGGAAGTTAAGCAGTGGTTATAAGTCTCCTGTCTCGCCATGGGAGTTGTAGTGGGCGAGACAGAACATTTGGCAGATCATTTAAAAGTCCGTTGAGCTCAGGCACAAGTTTCTGGCCTCGAGGTGCATGCAGCCAGAGAATACTGCCCTGAATTTTGGCTTTTATTGAAGGGGGGAGCAAAGTATAAAAACGAGAAAGTCTTGGCACAACTGTACAGGGCACTGATCAGAGTATTCCTGTAGCAAAACGCTGCACAGTTTTGATCACCATGGAACGGCTATACTTGCATTGGAAACACTTCAGAGAAGATTCACCAGGTTGATTCCTGGGAAGGAGGGGTTACCTTATGAGGAAAAGATGAGCAGGTGGGGCCTATATTCACTAGAGTTAAGACAAATGAGCAATGATCTTAATGAAATGCATGAGGTATATCAGGGTCTTTCCAGGGTAGATGGTCTGAGGTATTCACTGTTCCGGCCAGCACTGCAGGCTGAGTGATAAATATACTCAAGACTGAGTGAAGCAGTTTTCTTTAATAAGCAAGTTATTGGGCCAGGCAGGAATTCAGGCCACAGCATGTCAGCTACCAACTTATTAACTGGTAGAGTGGGATCGATGGGCTAAATGGCCAACTCCTGTTCCTAGTGCCAAGGTTCTTATGTGCCAACCAAGTTGAGAATTGACTCAGCAAATTGGGTGAGAATCACTCAGTGACTGGAGTGTTCTGAAGGAAGATCATACAGACTCGAGACATTCGCTCTGGTTCCCTTTCTTCAGATGCTGTGGAGTTTATCCAGCATTTTCTGTTTTTATTGCCCAGTGACCAGATAGTTTAACTGCAGTAGGAGAAGGTTGAATCAGCAAAAACTAATTGGCCCAGTTATTCTGTCTAATTCATTTGAGCCAAGATGTACGTTAGGATCGAGCGGAAGTCATATTGCGATGACTGCTGCTGGAAACCCCTGGGAAGTTTCAACTTTCCGCAGACAATACCCCTTATCCCAGGAATGCTCAATTCTATGGCCTGTACCTGATTAATTACCAGGAAATGTAAAACAGATTAAAATTTTGTTTGATTCCTGAATAACCATACAAATAACAACCCAATCACAAACACTGATATCCCCCTTCCTATCTCAAGCTCCTGGCTGATCCTCCAATAACCCACTGACTACCACTCTGACCCACCCCCCCACCACCACCTCCTGAACCCCCACTACTCTCAACCAACCAATTACACCTCCAACTGAATCTGACTATACCCTCCACACTTGACTATCCTTGGCCCAACTACTCTGAACTATGTGTCTTCTCATTCACCAACCACACTGCCGAACTCCCATCTCTCCCACTGACCAGCTGATAATACGCCATCCTGCCCACTTAGCCACTTATCTCAACGACATACCCACCTTGACACTCAACCCATTCACCTACTCATCCACTCACCTATTCACTAACAACCACCCTGGAATTCACCACGGTGGCACAAAGGCAGCACAGTGGCACAGTGATTAGTACTACTGCCTTAGTGCCAGGGACCCGGGTTCAATTCCAGCCTCGGGTCACTATCTGTGTAGAGTTTACACATTCTCCCCGTGTCTGCGTGGGATTCCTCCAGGTGCCCTGGAACTCTGTGTATGGGCAGTTGCCCTGATCTGTCAGCCTCCCGTTTGCTGGCCAGCTCAATTGCCCCAATGTCCAGCAACCCCCCCCCCCCCCCCCCCCGCACCCAGCAGGGGAAATCCTCTCACCCTGGCAGACCCCCTAACTGACCCCCTAGGGTCTGACCACCCCGGGAGGCAGGCCGCCCCCGGGAGACCATCCATTCTCCCAGCTCAGCTCTATCACTGGCCTCCTTCCAGCCCAAATCAATCGCCATGCAGAGTGACAGCGGAACCCACACCCCCACCCCCACCCCCACCGATCGCCCCAGGCCCCGCTCACAATAGGCTCCATCCTCTTGGCACTGCCCAATGCCTCCTGAGCAGTGCCAATGTGTCCTCTGGGCATACAATCATAGAGTCATAGCGGTTTACGGCATGAAAACAGGCCCTTTGGCCAACTTGTCCATGCTGCCCTTTTTTTTAAACCCCTAAGCTAATCCCCGTTGCCCGCATTTGGCCCATATCCCTCTACACCCATCATACTCATGTAACGAGAACTTTGTATGGACACTTTGCCTCTTGGGCAGTGTCAGAGAGTGCAGGCTGGCACTGCCAGGCGTTATAGGCTGGCACTGCCAGGGGGTACAAGCTGGCACTGCTTGGGTGCCCATGCCTAGGGGGCACCACCCCCTTGCCACCCAATCCCCTGGTGGGCCCCAATTTCATCCCCCTCATTCTGGCGGGGTCTCTCACTAGTTCCCCAAACATGGGGAGCTACTCTAAACCCTGCCAGAATGAAGTGGGTGGCAGGATAACACAGTGGGTAGCATTGATGCTTCACAGCATCAGGGACCTGGGTTCGATTCCTGGCTTGGGTCACTGTCTATGTGGATTTACATGTTCTCCCCGTGTCTGCGTGGGTTTCCTTCGGGTGATCTGCTTTCCTCCCACATTCTGAAAGATACGGTGGTTAGGCGCCAGACTGTGGCGATTAGTGGAATTTCACAGTCACTTCACTGCAGTGTTAATGTTAACCTTACTTGTGACTAATAAGTAAACTTTACTCCTGGAGGGTGGAAGATTCAATCAGCCCCAATAATCGCACGCAAGACATACTTAAACTACATTAAAAAAAAAGATTCAAATCACTTACTTGTCTTCCCGTCGGTTTCCAGCGTGGTCTGGACTCCAATTCTCTCTGGCTCTGGGAGGCACGCAAGCGTTCCGGCGCATGTGCAAATCGCGGAAAAAGGCTGGCGACGCACACCTCCCAGCCTGACCCACCAGAAAATTTGTGCATCGCGATGGGAGAATCACCCCTCATATTTTGCGGTGATCGCACTGGAGGGGATGCAGAGGAGAGTCACCAGGGATGCAGCCTGGGATGGAACATTTAAGTTATGAAAAGATGTGGGATAGGCTTGTGTTGTTTTCATTGGAATGGAGAAGACTGAGGGGCGACCCGATTGAGGTGTACCTGATTATGAGGGGCATGGACAGAGTGGATAAGGAGTAGTTCCCCTTTGTTGAAGGGTCAGTTGCTAGGGGATACAAGTTCAAGGTGAAGGGCAGGGGGAAAAATAGGGTGGTGACGGTCTGGAATGTGCTGCCTGGGAGGGTGGTGGAGCCAAGATGCCTCACATCCTTTAAAAAGTACCTGAATGAGTACGTGGCACACCATAACATTCAAGGCTATGGGCCAAGTGCTGGCAGATGGGATTAGGTAGGAGGTAGGGTATTTCTGGCATAGTCTTGATGGGCTGAAGGGCTTCTTCTGCACTGTATGATTCTATGATTCTAGACTTAAAAAATGAGGGAGAAAAAATGGAAATATACATTCATATGGTAAAGTGCAGTTGAATGGGAAGATGCTCTTGTGGATTAAAGATCGATTGGGCTCAACGGCTGGTTTCTGTGCTGTACATTGTTTCTTCAGAGTGCATAGACATCATACAGGTGGAGCAAAGGTAAGAAAATTGAACAGGGAAAACTCCACGCAGAGAACAGAACACACCTGATCTACACTTCACATTTTACAGTACACTCACGTTGCATGTCCGCAGTGCACTTTCCAGGAAGAAAAATACTTGTCTCTCTTAGTAGGGGAATCAGGGAATAGACGGACAGAACAACGTGTACACAGTGCAGCTATATGATCTTATTTTGAATATTTAGCAGTGTTCATTTGCAGATTCAGTATGTGTGCTGACAAGAGATCAAATGAGATGTTTGGACGAGGAAAAGAGAAGCCCAGTGTTTCTTAGGTTCCTTTCTGCAGTGTTTCCTGGGGTCTTTCCAACAACATTATTCCCAAGTGGTAAACAAGTTCGAATGGCAAGCAATTACTGCAGGATTCTTGGTCGATGCGCATCCATGGCTGCCAAGGCAGAAAATATGAGGCATTCAGGAAACTAGACCACCAGTGCTCATCAGCTGCTCCCTTTATTGCAAGTTATATTTTGGAAATAGGGCAAGAAGGACTGTTTATTTTTTTTTAAATCGTCATCTTAATCAAAACAAGATAAAAGTGTATTCTAGTTCTTCCCACTCATTCAGGACTAACATTCAGTTTTTCTCTTTGGAAAGGCTGTGTGCTTCGAATGCGCTTAAAGGAGTGTCTGCGAGCCTCATTCAGCCGATCGGGCAGCTGTGAGACTAGTGTATTTTCCTTTGAAACCTTTAACTGGAGACTCACTTGTGCAAACTGCAGAAGCAAAATAAGGCAGAAAACAAAGGGCTGTTTGTTTGCAGCACCAAGAATGTAACTCTTGAGCCACGCAGAGTTATACTGTCGCGTTCAGCTTCCCTGCTCAGTGTCAGACACGGCGAGCAGGTGAGATTCCTCAACCACTAACTGCCCTCCCACAAGAAATGACACTTCACACTCTTGACTTGGAGAAGATGATTCACATTTATATATTCGTGACTTTGAACTATTTCAAAGAACCAGTAAAGTACTTTTTGAACTGTGGTCACTGTTTCAGTGTAGGAAACAACATTTTTAAAAAAAAAATGCATTTATGGGATGTGGGTGTCACTGGCTAGAGCAACATTTATTATCCATCCCTAGTTGCCCTTGAGCAGGTGTGTGCACAGCGAGGTCACACCAACAGCAATGTGATAACAAAGTGATAACATTGGCTGAAGGATAAATACTGGCCATGGCGCTTTGGAACTTCCCCAGTCTACTTTAAAATAATACCACAGAATCCTTCGGGGCGCAGACAGGGTTTGGTTTGGTTCATAACGAAGACAGCATCGCAAACAGTGTGGTCCTCCCTCAGTATTGCACTGGGACTATCAGCTTCATTCGTGGGACATGAGCATCGCTAGCTGGCCATCATTTATTGCCCATCTCCAGTTGCCCCTGAATGGGCACTTAAGAGTCAACCACATTGTTGTGGTTCCGGAGTCACATATCGATCAGACCAGGTAAGGAGGGCAGATTTCCTTCCCAAAGGAACATTAGTGAACCAGATGGGTTTTTCCGACAATCGTCATTGGTTGATTCTTAATTCCAGATATTTTTTATTGATTTAAATTCTACCATCTGTCGTGGCGGGATTCAAACCCGGGTCTCCAGAACATTAGATGAGTTTCTGCATCAGTAGTCCAACAATAATACTAGTAGGCCGTTGTCTCCCCTCTAGCTTGGGTTATATGTGCTCAGTCCTCTGGAGTGGGACTTGAGCCCACAACATTTTGACCCATAGACAAGCAGAGTGCTATCCATCAAGGCATAATCAATATATGTTTTTAAATCAAACTCGGCATTTGGCGAGGACAGCCTTTGATACCATCATTCTGTGGAAATTCTGATTCTTCATTGAGACAGAGAGAAACAGGTTTTATCTTTTACCGGCTTGCACAACATGACAACAGAAACCACAATACGTGATATGTTTTATAAACCAGAATCAATGGCAAGTTGTCTTTGATTTGAAATGTCACCAAAGATGCCATCTCCGTTGGTACAACAGTACATGATGGGTAGAAAACAACTCAACCAACACATTTCACAAAAAAACATAGGAATTCGCCACTTAGTGACTGCCTCAAATTGTTTTTGGTTGGATTGTGATCCTCATCATTAAGCTAATCACACATTAGCCAAGTGGAACAGCTCATCAAAAGCCTCTGACTGCGGCTGAAAAGGGTCAGCATCGAATGCAAAATTCACTGAAATAACTGTATGATACATTCTGTGTGTTTAACATCTGGTGCCTTTGTTAGTGATTCTGACATTAATAATAGACAGTCAGCACCATGCACAAAACACAAGTGTCATACACATTCGGTGTAAGCGATGGACACTGTCGGGAACTTTGATTTTGTGAATTTTTGGTTCACCTTCAGGGTGAATAGAAACTGCAGCTGAGAACTGAGGAAAAAACTACAGCGAGCTTTCATCAAAATGAGCAATGAAAGGAGAATGAAAACAGCTTTGGGTACATGTCAAAGGGGAGAAAATTAGCAAGATTGCAAACCAGATTGGGAAACAGTGTTTCTATTTGATTTTGGGACAATATGAAATCAGAAAAAGCTACTGCAGTCCCTTTCACTCGTTCAGTCTCTTGAAATACATATTTTGCTGGCAGATTTTTCATTCGCAATCTATCCCATTCTCCCTCAAAGTTGTAATTAGCACCTGGGCTGCTTTTTCCAGCCATGCAACACAGTCATGTCAAATTAATTTTAGGACGGCGCGATGGCACAGTGGTTAGCACTGCTGTCTCCACTGTCTGTGTGGAGCTAGCACGTTCTCTCCATTTCTGTGTGGGTTTCCTCCCAGTTCTCCAGTTTGCTCCCACAGTCCAAAGATGTGTGGGTTAGGTTGATTGGCCATGATAAATTGTCCCTTAGTGTCAGGGGGATTAGCAGGGTAAATATGTGAAGTTACAGGGACAGGGCCTGGGTAGGATTGTTGTCAGTGCAGACTCGATGGGCTGAATGGCATCTTTCTGCACTGTAGGGATTCTATGATTCTATGAAATAATCAAATTAAAATTGGCACCCAGACAGCAAGGCGGTGAAAATTACTAATGTAGAAGGTCGTTGGAACACAAAGTACTTTGCAACAGAGAATGTCTGAGACAGAAACCATTGAATCTCTGAAGGAACATCTCTGAATAGAGGGATACAAATGGCTGGTCTAGTTAGGAACACATGATTGGTGCAGGCTTGGAGGGCCGAAGGGCCTGTTCCTGTGCTGTATTGCTCTTTGTTCTTTGAACATTTGGATAATCTATTGAAGCAGTAAGCGATTCTGGGCTATGAGTAGTCCAAGGACCAGGGAGACATGCTGATTCAGAAGAGCGGCAGTCACACTTTTAGACCACTAATGGCTAACTGTAGGCATTTTATTCACAGGTCAGGGAACCTGGTGACCCACAGAGTTGAATCCATTGAGATAAATGGTGGCTGTGAAAATTGCTATTTAAATGCAGGTCCTGCTTTTCTTTCATACCTGGAACATTCCAAAATGATCTGGATGATGCTCTCCCTGACATGATGCCCAGTGAACAATGTTCAACATCATGAGGGATCTGGACAGAACTGATAGGGAGAAACTTTTCCCATGGGTTGAAAAAGCGAGAACCGGAGGGGAGGTTGATACAAGGTGACTGATAAAGGAAGTAATGTGAGGTTTTTTTTCATAGCGAGTGGTTATTTCACATTTGCACCATACAAAGCATTCTTACTGGTTGTATCACAGCTTGGTATGGCTTCTGCTCTGCCCAAGACTGCAAGAAACTACAAAGGATTGTGAATGTAGCCCAATCCATCACACAAACCATCCATTGATTCTGCCTACACTTCCTGCTGCCTCGGCAAAGCAGCCAGCATAATTAAGAACCCCACCCACCCTAGACATACTGTCTTCCACCTTTTCCCGTCGGAAAAAGATACAAAAGTCTGAGGACAAGTAGCAATCGACTCAAGAACAGCTTCTTCCCTGCTGCCATCAGACTTTTCAATGGCTCTACCTCGCACGAAGTTGATCTTTCTCTACACCCTTGCTATGACTGTAACACTACACTCTGCACTCTCTCCTTTCCTTCTCTGTGAACAGTATGTTTTGTCAATATAGCGCAAGAGAATCAATACTTTTCACTGTATCCCAATACATGTGACAATAATAAATCAAATCAAAAGGATCATTATGTAAGAATGAGGTGGAGGCAGATTCAATTGAGGTTTCCAAAAGAGAATTGAATTATTATTGGAAAACAAAAAAAATTGTGGAGCCAAGCAGTGTCCTGGTCAATATCCACACCTTATTCACCAGCACAATAACAGCCTGTCTTGTCATTACCAATTTGCTGTTTATGGGAGCTTGCTGTGCACAGGTTGGCTGCCATGTTTCTGACATAACCGCAGTGACTCTACTTCTCATCTACTTCATTGGCTGTACAATGTGTACTCATGAAAGGTCCTGCATACATACAATTTTTAAAAATGTATACAGTGCCATTCATGATTATGGGACACCCAACTTGCTTTTCAGACAATGAAGTAAATGAGAAATGTAGTCTCTGCTGCTCTTTCAGAAAGATGGCAACCAATTTAAGGACAACCTTGTCTCACAAAGCTCAACGAGGTAATAACAAGACACTCTGTTTTGGTGATGGTGGTAAGGAGAGAAATGTTAGTCAGCAGGGTTTCCCTGCTTTTCTTTGTACTCGTGCCAGGGGATCATCGACAGCCCATCTGAGAGGGGACCTTCATTTCGCATCTGAACCAAAAAGACTACGGCCGGAATTTTCTGGCCCTTCATGTCCTGCTGCCACTGCAAGTGAGGAAAGAGAACTTGATGCTCAGCCAAATCTCTGTTGCAGCGGGACTAGAGAATCCTGCTGACATAAACAGCCAAAAAATTCCAGCCCACATTTCTGAGGAGTTCAGTGCTCCCTTCATATTTCCCGATTCAATGGCTATCAAGTCATAGAATCTCTTCAGTGCAGAAGGAGACCATCCTGCACCGACAACAATCCCACCCAGGCCCTATTCCTGTAACTTCACATGTTTACCATTTGTCGCCCTGACATCAAGGGCAATTTAACATGGCCATACATAACCCACACATCTTTAAACTGTGAGAGGAAATTGGAGCACTTGGAGGAAACCCATGCAGACACAGGGAGCACGTGCAGTCTCCACACAGACAGTGACCCAAGGCCGGAATTGAACCCGGGTCCCTGGCGCTATGAGGCAGCAGTGCTAACCGCTGTGCCACTGTGTGCCACCCGTTTCCACTGTGCCACACTAACCATTGTGCCACCGTGCTGTCTATAGCTGTTGCTAACTCACTAATTGGTCTTGTGACAATGCTGCCACCAAACTTTTTGGAAACTGCTCGCAGCCGTCAATGACTTGAGTAATGGACGCAAACTCCGGCGTCACAGAATGCTGCTGCCCATGTCTCAGTTAACATTGAGTCCAAACTCTGATCAATTCTTTTTGTTGCTCTGCTCGACTAGACACCTTCAGGATTATGTATCTCAGCATTTAGTCAGAATTACAACACCTCTTTATCATAGGCAGCCATTAAGGAATAAAACAAACGTTATAGCAATGAGGCATTTAATTAGATATTCGGAACAACAGGATCTCAAGGCTATAATTTTGTAACTAAAGTAAATAACTCACCAGATTTATCACAACAGCTATTAATATGTCTCACAATTGCAATAAACACACCACGACATACAGAATGTTTCATTCCTGCTGCCATTGTCACAGCATTGTGCGATCTGTAATACTAACTAACTTTGCATAATGGGTGAGCTAATCACCTGCCGATAAATTGTCTCTGGTGGGAATTTGTTGGTGCTGAATGTCAGGATTTCAGATGCATGTTACATGCAAGAACATGCCGACCCAGTGCGACACCAATCGTGGCACTCAACTAGGAACTGGAAGGTTATGAATTGGAACAGCACCAGAACAATCAGTGGAACCAGTAAAAAGACCTGACACCAGGAAACAATCCTGTAAGTTGTCAGAGTGTCAGCCCTTCAGGGAAAGTTTTCACATGATTCCAATTAAACATTAATGCCCTCCCTTTTTTTAAATTCATTCATGGGGTGTGGGTGTCGCTGGCTGGCCAGCATTTATAGTGCATCCCTAGTTGCCCAAGGGCAGTTGAGAATCAATCACAATGCTGCGGTTCTATAGTCGCATGTCGGCCAGACCAGGTAAGGATGGCAGATTTCCTTCCCTAAAGGACATTAGTGAACCAGATGGGTTTTTCCAACAATCAAGAATGGTTTCCTGGTCATCAGTAGATTCTTAATTCCAGATTTTTTTTATTGAATTCAAATTTCACCATCTGCTGTGGCGGCATTCAAAGCCATGTCTCTGAAACATCAACTAAATTTCTGGATTAATAGTTTAATGATGATACCACTGGGCCATCACCTCCCTGCAAAAATGGGCAACACCAAGTCAAGGAGTTGCCCTCAAGGCCACAAAATACAAGTGACTGATGTGACCTTGGCATGTTCTGCACATGTCCTGAGAGCAATTAAAATATATATATTGACATTTGTGCGACATACTGTACCACATTGCTAACTTGTGTCGTACATTTAAACCTCAATGTAAATGAAGAAGAAAATAAGTGGTGCGTTTATATAGCACCTTTCACAGTTCAGTCACTCTACTCAGCAGGGAGGCACTGAGGGGTGAGCCAAGTGAGTTTAAAAAGGAGCAACAATGGGGGAGAATTGCCAGTTGGTGAGGAGCAGTGATGTAGCAGAAAATTCCAGAGGACTCAAGAATTCTGAGTAAGTGGAGTCAGGATAGGCATCGCAGTGAATGTGTAGGAAGTGCTCCAAGAATGACTCGATTGGGTGAGTAAACAGCAATTAATTTATTTCTTCCACAAAGGTAGTATTCAATTAGACAGCCTGGCGTTAAGGGAATGTGAGGAGATGAGTAGCTGGCGAATTATTTTTTAATTGATAAAGGCAGAAGCCAAGAGCCAGAGCAAACATTGGAAATGTGCATGTTTTTTTATAAAATTTCTAACTGGTAAACTGTAACTTGCTAGGACTTAGCAATTTAAACTAGATAAACCAATTAATGAATACAATTCAAATAATTAATTCAATTAAAAACATAATTAGCTAATTAATCATCAAATAAACATATTAATAAGATGAGAGATATGGCAGGGCAGATGGTTATGTCATAATCGCAGCATGTGGGATTTAGTGGGAAGGGTTCCAATCCCAGACAACCTGCTGGAAGTAGCTGCAGTTTGACTAACTTTTGATTATTAAAGGAGGAAAGTAAATAATTCTGTTGACAATTGTTCAGGGCATTGGTGAGGCTGTATCTGGAATACTGTGTGCAGTTTTGGCTTGCTAACACGAAGAAGGTTGTACCGGCCCTTGAGGAAGTGTAACAGTTCACGAGACTGGTTCCTGGAATGTGGAGTTTGTCCTACAAGGAGAGATTGTGTGGACAGGACCGTACTCTCTGGAGTTGAGAAGAATGAGATTTGATCAAAATCTGTTGCATTCTGAAGGAGCATGACAGGGAAATGCTGAGAAAATGTTTCACTTGTCCCGGGAATCTAGAACAAGGTGTCACAGTCTCAGATTGTTGGCAATTCAGAACTGAAGTGAGGAGAAATATCTTTACCCAAAGTGTTGTAAATTGTTGGAAGTTCTCTGCCCCAAAGAGCTTTGCAATCATTGACTATGGAGACGGATGGATTTTTAGATACTAAGTGAATTAAGGTATCGGGAGATACTGCAGAGCAATAGAATTGAGCTAGATTAGCCATGATACTATTGAATGATGAAGGAGACTTGAAGGACCAAATGGCCGATTCCTGCTACTATATGATGTTTACAGCCAATTAGGTAATCCTAAAAATACAGTTGTATTGTAATTTAGAGAAATTTGCCAGCCAATTTGTGGACAGCAAGAATCTCAAACAGCAATGAAAAATTACCCAAATCTTGCTTTTCTACTGTACCGGTTGACAGTTAAACATTGGCCAAGGCATCAATGAAGCTCTGCTCTGCTTCATTTACTGCCATGGGATGTTTTACATCCACTCAGGGGGTGATTTTTAATTTTTTCTTTCAGGAGATGTGGACATCACTGGCGACACCAGAATTGGGTGCCCATTCTTAATCACTCCTTAAACTGATTGGGTCATTTCAGGGACAGTAAAGAGTCAACCACAGTGCAGATAAGACTTTAGTTTAGCATTTCATCTGAAAAATTGAACCTCTGACAGTGCAGCACCACAAAGGACAAAGAACAAAGATCAGTACAGCACAAGAATAGGCCCTTCGGCCCACCAAGCCTGCGTCGATTATGTTGCCCTATCGAGACCAATACCTGTTCATCTATCTATCCAGATAAGTCATAGAGTCACAGATAGAGTCATAGGAGTTTTTAGCATGCAAACAGACACTTCGGCCCAACTTGTCAACGCTGCCCTTTCTTTAAAAATCCTTAATCCAGTCCCAATTGCCCGCATTTGGCCCATATCCCTCTATACCCATCTTACCCATGTAACTGTCTAAATGCTTTTTAAAAGACAAAATTGTAACCGCCTCTACTACTACCTCTGGCAGCTTGTTCCACCCTCACCACCCTCTATGTCACAACCCTCTGCGTCAAAAAATGGCCCCACTGGACACTTTTGTATCTCTCCCCTCTCACCTTAAACTTATGTCCTCCCGTTTTAGACTCCCTGCCTTTGGGAAAGGATATTGACTATCGAGCTGATCTTTGCCACTCATTATTTTGTAGACCTCTAATAGATCACCCCTCGGCTTTTCACGCTCCAGAGAAAAAACGTCCCAGCCTCTCCTTATAACACAAACCATCAAGTCCCGGTAGCATCCTTTTCTCCACTCTTTCCAGTTTAATAATAACCTTTCTATGATATGTTGACCAGAACTGTACACAGTGTTCCAAGTGTGGCCTTACCATGTCTTGTACAACTTCAAAAAGACATCCCAACTCATGTATTCAGTCTTAAATGTCGCTAACATATCTGCCTCAACCACTTCACTTAGCAGTGCATTCCAGGCCCCCACTATTCTCTGTGTAAAAAACTTCCCCCACGCATCTCCACTGAACCCTTACCTTGAACTTGTGCCCCCTTGGAATTGTTATTTCTGCCCTGGGAAAAAGCTTCCAGCTGTTCACCTTATCTATACGCCTCATAATTTTATAAACTTCTACCAGGTTGCCCCATCAGCCTCCGTCTTTCCAGGGAGAACAATCCCAGTTTTTTTCAATCTCTCCTCATAGCTCATACCCTCCTTGCCAGGCAGCATCCTGGTAAACCTTTCCTGTGCTCTCTCCAAAGCCTCCACATCTTTCCTCAGCATTGAACCTGCAGCATCAGCCTGGATTGTAAGTTCTTGTCTTGGGAGAGGGAATTGACCCTATGATCTTCCGACTCACTGGGGAGACAGCTGCTAATTGGATGATAAACCACTTGGATTAGAGGGACACCAACCGGGATGTTAGGTTTCAGGAAAAGAAAAATCTGATTTGACACTTTGTATGAAACAGTGGCATCACTTTTTAATTCATTTGTGGGACATAAGTGTCACTGGCTCACCAGCATTTATTATATAAACCTGTTGAACTTTAACCTGGTGTTATGAGACTTCTTACAGCATTTATTGCCCATCCCTCATTGCCTGAGGGCAGTTGAGATTTAACCACATTGCTGTGGCTCCGAAGTCACATGTAGGCCAGACGAGGTAAGGACGGCAGATTTCCTTACCCAAAGGACATTAGTGAATTAGATGGGTTTTTCCAACAATCAACAATGATTTCATGGTCATCAGTAGATTCTTAATTCCAGATATTTTTCACTGAATTCAAATTCCACCATCTGCCGTGGTGAGATTGGAACCTGGGTCCCCAGAACATCAGCTGAGTTTCAGGGTTAACAGTCTAGCGATAATCCCATGAGGCCATTGCCTCAGAAAGGGATACAGATGTTGATGTGGGAAAAGTAAGAAGAGATGGTATAAAAGAGTGAGCATCCACATAGTAGGTAAACTGTGCAAATTCTCTTCAAAAATAACAGTTTACTGCAGTAAGAATGTATTGTGATGGCTGTACCCTGCATTATGTAAGCTTACTCACTGTGGAACATTTACTCTTACTGTTATTATAAGATATTTTGACTCTTTTGATTGTTGGCACAGAAAACATGCAATCATTTTTTATACATCTATCAATTTATTTCTGCATCTCTCTATCCTCTATCTTTGTAACTCAATCATTCTCTCTTTCTCTCTAGCTCTCTCTCTCTCTCTGTATCTGTCTCTCAATTTCTCCCCTGTAAGTGCAACCCCACAATTCACTTTCTACCAATCCAGGATAATTCCCATAGTTTTACTATTTGACCGCTGACCTCATATACCCTGCCCTCTGGCATAATTCTTTCATGTGGCGGATCATCAAAGGCTGCCTGGGGACCCACACACATCACAACATCAATGGCGCTGCACATTTTTACTCTTCCTGTTCTTCAGTAAGTCAGACCTCTAGCCAGGCAGTGCAAATCAGTGTAGTCAAGGAAGGTTGGGTGCAGTGAAGGAATTTACAGGCTGACTACTCACTGCCTCTGCGATATGAACAATGTAAAAGATGATTTTAGAAAAGCACTGCATTTCATTTCTTGCCAAGCAAGGACTCGTGTTCAACCTGTTAGACCATATTTGGAACCCTGCACACAGTTCTAATCTCTCTATTAAAAGACAACTGGGTTGGAATTTTCCCAAATATTGGCAAAGGCTGATAGCAGTTGTAAAGGTTGCATGGCAAGCCATTGGTAGCAATGGTAGCATTCTCCGCCATATTATCTGGGACATAGTGCAAAATATTTAAAGGGTCCCAGAACATCACTCTGGCAGTGAGGGCTCTGATTCAGCCCATCCCATCAACAACTTGGGTTTTGATTCTTTTTTAATTCTTTCTTGGGATGTGGGTTTCACTCGCTGGGCCAGCAATTGTTGCCCATCCTTAATTGCTCCTGAAATGAATGGCTTACTAGATCATTTCAAGGGGCATTTAAGAACCAACCACATTGCTGTGGTTCTGGAGCCACATGTAGGCCAGACCAGGTAAGGACAGCAGGTTTCCTTCCCTAAAGGATATTAGTGAACCAGATGGGTTTTTCTGACAATGGTTTCATGGTCATCAGTAGACCTTTAATTCCTGTTTTTTTTTATTGAATTCAAATCTTACCACATGCCGCAGCAGGGATTCGAACCTGGGTCCCCAGAACATTAGCTGAGTGTCTGGATTAATAGTCTAGTGATAATACCATGAGGCCATCGCTTCCCCACTTGGGGCACCAATTTAATGGCTGCCCGAGAGCACAAAATTTCATTTTGAACCTCTACGCCCATACACACATAAGCACACACATTCTCCCCTCTCCAGGGTGCCAGGGTAGTACCCGGTCACTGACAGGGGTCAGCACCCGCTGAGCAATGCCTGAGTACTGGGGGCCTGTCCACCAGGCACATGCCTTGGGTGACCATTTGTAATTCATACTGGTTTGCCCTCACATCTGCATGAATGGACTTTCTTAAAGGGACGGGGAATATTTTAGGTGTAGAGGCTTGACAATTGCATGTAAATAATCTCCCCAACGTTGCCTCACTGGCAGTGGGTGCATGAGGACAATTTACGTCACACTTTTGCATCAGCGTGAAATATGACTTGGACATCGCGTGAGATTTTTCTGCTCCCACTGCCATTTCTGCCATACAGAAACAATAGTGGAAAATCCACTCCCCAGGGCTCTTGAATGTAAGATAATCATTAATAAATCCGTTAGGAGATTCAGCAAAGCTTATTCATCCAGAACGGGGAATTCAGTACCACAAGGAGCAGTTGGGACAAATAGTTCAGGTGCCTCTCTGGGGAAGATTGACAGCATACCAGGGAGAATGGACAGGAAAATGGTATACATTGTAAAGGGTTGGGGGAAGACTTGTGCCAAGCATTAAGGTGAACAGAATGACCTGTGGCTTTTCCGTGACACTCTGATGTAACTTGATATATGAGCCAGATGTTAGGGTAAGACAGAGCATGGTACAATGCAATCGAATGAAATACAAAGTGGCACAGCAGAGGGTACAATCAAATGAATAGGACCCTTGGGACGTGGCTGCAGAGACAGCGAGAGTCACTGCAGGAGATTTAATGAGAATGCTGCCCTGGTTTAAAAATAGACTCGTATTTTCTACTTTTAGATTGGAAGGGATTTTGTTGTGATGTTTTCTCATATTTTAAAGGATTTTTTTTCTGCAGTAAATTTTCCAGGCTGTTTCCAAGTTTCTCCTTTTAATCCAGCTGGGTGATTTTGGCCACTGAGAGTGTTAGTTTCCCAGCCAGAGTAATCATATCTTCATTCTGTGCTTTTGTTGTTCAGCGTGCTGCTAATTATCAGAAAGTTACACAATGTTCTATTTTTACTGGTGTTCTTGTACTTCAGTGAAGTCCCCGTATTTCATGATCATTAAAATGTGACACAGACATTCCTTTCGCAATCAATATTTGATAATGTATCAATTAGGGACCTGCTCTGATACAGAGTGCTCCAGATAGACATCTGTAGATGAAGCTCTGTCCGAGGTCAAACGGCTGCACTGCTTAATGTTTTACAATCATAATAAAGTTTACAAGGATGGGCAGTAAGACCATATCCTTATCAGGAAATTCTGAACAGGTTCTTTTCTTGTGAAAAGAAAAGACTGAGGGATGAACTCAAATCGGTTGTTAAAATTATGAGGAGCTTTGATAAGCTATTCACAGAGAAAATGTTTCCATGTGTGAGGCTGTATCAATTAGATGATACAAATATAAGATAGTCACTAATAAAGTTTAAAATCCTTTTATTAGTGTCATAGGTAAGCTTAAATTAACACAGCAATGAAGTTACTGTGAAAATCCCCAAGTCACCACACCCCAGCACCTGTTCAGATATGCTGAGGGAGAATTTAGCATGGCCAATGCATTGGACTGTGGGAAGAAACTGGAGCACCCGGAGGAAATGCACTCAGACACGGGGAAAATGTGTTTCTGCAAGAGACTCCGCATTGTGACCCAGTGACCCCAGGCAGGAATCAAACCCATGTCGCTGGCAATGTGAGGCAGCAGTGCTAACCACTGTGCCACTGTGCCGCTCCAGTAAATCCAATCAGTCATTCCAGGTAAGTTACTGAAAGTGTGGTCAGAATGTGGAACCCACAACTACAAAGAGTGGTTGAGGATTCTTTTTCTTTTGTGTGGGCTGTGTTGCTCATCCAGCATTCATTGTCCATCCTGAATTGCCCTTGAGAAGGTGGAGGTGAGCCACCTTCTTGAGAAATTGCAGTCCATGTGGCGTAGGTACACCCACAGTGCTGTTAGGGACAGAGTTCCAGGATTTTGACCAGTGATAGTGAAGGAATAGTGGTGATATATTTCCAAACCAGGAGGAATTTTATAATCAAGCTCACAGCCAGGAAGAAGGTATAGATACTGCCCGACCTGCTGACTATTTCTTTTTTTGTTCATTCATGGGACATGGGCATTGCTGGCTGGTCAGCATTTATTGCCCATCCCTAGTTGCCTGAGGACAGTTGAGAATCAACCACATTGCTATGACTCTGGAGTCACACGTAGGCAAGCCTGGCTAAGGATGGCAGATTTTCTTCCCTAAAGGACATTAGTGAACCAGATAGGGTTTTATGACAAGCATAAACTTTCTGTTTCTATTTCTAGATTTTCTGGTATCGTCAGCATTTTGCACTTGTCTTCTCAAAGTAGGGAGAGGGGTCAGGGGCAGGGCATTTGATCAACTGTAGCACCAAGGAGCCCTAGCAAAACTGGAGTCAATGGGAATCAGTGGGAAAACTCTCCACTAGTTGGAGTCATACCTGAGATGGAGGCAGATGTTGTGTTTGTTGGAGGTAAATCATTTCAGTTCCTGGACATCATTGCAGGATTTCCTCACCTGAATTCCTCCAAGATGTTGAGTGTCCCAAGACCCAACCAGCTGAGCTTCAACTGCTTCACCAATGACTTTCCTTCCATCATAACTCCAGAGGTGGTTTTAATGTTCCCTGGGATTGCACAGAAGAGTTTGATTGGGGTGATTGATAGGGCATGCCAATCACAGAGCATTCCAGTTTTAGCAACGGTTTTCAGAACCTGTTGGGGGCTGTGAGAAAGAGCAGTGTTTTCTCCCCTTTCTGAAGTTTCAGCTTTGCAGTCAGTTGCTGCCTAGATGTTGTTTTTGAGCTAAGAGAGAACAGTTTCTCTCTGTTCCCCTCTCTGAAGTTTGGAGCTTGGAAGCTGTCAGAGACTGGGTTTACCTCTCTGAGGTTTGGGTGTTTTGAGGATATATACTTCCCTGAAAACTGCTGGCTGATTTTTTTTATATTCGTTCATGAGGCATGGGCATCACTGGCTGGCCAGCATTTATGGCCCATCCCTAGTTGCCCTTGGAGGGCATTTGAGATATATCCACATTGCTATGGCTCTGGAATCATGTATAGGCCTGACCAGGTAAGGATGGCAGATTTCTTCCCCTAAAAATATTAGTGAACCAGGTGGGTTTTTCCAACAATTGACAATGTTTTCACAGTCATCAATAGACTTTTAATTCCAGATTTTTTTTTGTTGTATTCAAATTCCTCCATTCGTCATGGCAGGATTCGAACCCGGGTCCCCAGAACATTAGCTGAGTTTCTGGATTAATAGTCTAGCGTTAATATACCCAGCTATCACCTCCCCTGTCTGTAGGTGTTACAAAGCTAGAAATCCAGCATTATGTGAGCATATTTGTGTTTGTGCTAGCTAATTCTGAAGACGGGTGTATATCTACGGATGTTGTTTTAAATTGAAAAACAGAGATAGTTAGCTGTTAAGAGTTATATTGTGTCATGTTTAAGCCTTTTATTTGGTAAAAGTTATGCATATTCTTTTTGTTATATTTTAATTATATTCTTAAATAAACTTTGATGAAAGCCTCTTACTGGTTCACTTGAATCATACATGGACTGAGACACCTTATGCTCACCTTAATGTCAAAATCAAAGGAAAACTTGTTAAATTCATTCAATATAGTGAAGTTTTTGGCTTGGGTCTTTGAATCATACAATGTCGAAGAGGCCCTTCAGCCCATCAGGTCTGCACCAACATATTAGAAAAAAACCTGAACTCCCTCCTAATCCCTCCTGCCAGCACTTGGCCCATAGTCTTACCAGTGCTATCTACAAGATGCACTGCAGGGTCTCACCAAGGCTCCCTTGATAGCATCTTCCAAACCCTCAACTGCTAATATCCAGAAGGACAAGAACAGTAGGCAGGTTTATTCAACTTATTGTACAAGAATAGGACATTCCAATAATCCATTCCTCTGGGATCTGAACTCTGTATCTAAAGTGGATTGAAAGATCGTGATTAATATTTCTAAAATTTCTACTCTTACTTGTCCCAACCCAATATTTGTTTGATTTGGACCTATTGAATTATCAACTTCAAGTAAAGTCAGCCTTCCCAGTACCTATTCTTCACATTTTACTTAATCTCATTTAGTCTCTGAGAACCTCTTCTTTTACCATAGTCATGGCAACATAAGAATCTTATGATACTTCTATGTCATTATTAGAGTGGTCGAATTTAATATTTTGTATGTTGTAAGGGTTGGTTTGAATGTTTATTTTTTTTTCATTGAGATGCATTGTTCATCAAACATTTAATGGAAGCTCCTATTTCAAAATTAAATCACTGCAAATGCCGGAAACCTGACGTGAAGAAGCATAAACAACTGGCAACACCCAGCAGGTCTGGCACCTGCTGTGGAGAGTGAGACAGAGTTCAGAACTGTCTTTTAGAGCTTACCTGTTTTGTTTCTGAGGTAATTTGGGGAGACAATGGCCCAATGGTATTATTGCTAAACTGTTAATCACTACACTATTAATTGCGACAGTAAGAAGTCTCACAACACAGGTTTATCTGGAATCACAAGTTTTCTGTGTGTTGCTCCTTCATCAGGAGAGTTAATCGTTAGACTATTCATCCAGAAACTCAACTCAAACTCTGGGGACCCGAATTTGAATCCCGCCATGGCAAATAGTGGAATTTAAATTCAGTAAAAGAAAATCTGGAAGTGAGAATCAACTGATGGCCATGAAACCATTGTGGATTGTCAGAGAAACCCATCTGGTTCACTAATGTCCCTTTAAGGAAGGAAATCTGTTATCCTTACCTGGTTTGGCCTGCATGTGGCCCATTGGCCCACTGACCTAATGAAGGGGCAGAGCCCCAAAAGTTAGTAGCGTTTGCTACCAAATAAACCTGTTGGACTTTAACCTGGTGTTGTGAGACTTCTTACTGCATGTGAACTCCAGAGCCACAGCAATGTGGTTGACTCTCAATTGCCCTCTGAAATGGCCGAGCAAGCCATACAGTTCAAAGGTGACTAGAGAAGGGCAATAAATGCTGGCCCAACCAGCGATGCTCATGTCCCACGAATGAATTAATAAGAATTTATAGAACCCTTCCTAATTTAAATAAAATATTCGCTGGTTAAGTGTTGCAATGACAAAAAAAATCAGGAATTTTTTTTTCAAAAACATTATACTCATGTCCCTGACAGCTTTATCCCATTAAGCATCAATGTGACAAAATCTGTTTATGGTTTCATCCACTGGGTTATGCACATTTATGGTTTACACCTTCCAAACCCTGATAAGTAGCATTATCTTGTCCGACAGTATTAACCTATGTCCATTATGCACCCACTCACTGACCCTCAATTATATTTATCCCCTGACTGGCAAGTTATAATCATGCCATGTGTATTGGCTGCTCAATGTCACAAATGTCATTGTAATCAGAGTGGGAATCCCTGACTTTTAATCATCCTTACTGCAATCCTCTGTAAATGTTGACTATTCACAGTGTTAGCAGTGGCTAATCAGAAGATTAAGGATTCAGGATCCCTCAAGACAACTGAGAAGAATACCTGGGGTGATACTTTCTGCCGAATACTGAGGGAATGCTGCACTAGAATCATCAAATCTCTACATGAAGGAGGAAGCCATTCAGCCCAACAATCCTACCCAGGTCCTATCCCCGTAACCACACATACTAACCATGCTAATCCCCTGACACTGAAGGGCAATTTAGCATGACCAATCCATCTAACCTATACATCTTTGAACACTGAGGGACAATTTAGCATGGCCAATCCATCTAATCTGCACATCTTTGGACTATGGGATGAAACTGGAGCAGTTGGAGGAAACCCACACAGACATGGGGAGAACGTGTGACCTCCACATAGATAGTGACCTAAGGCCAGAATTCAACCTGGGTTCCTGGAGCTATGAGACAGCAGTGCTAATCCCTCTGGCACCATGCCACCCATGGGATGGAGGGAGGGAGGTGCCATCTTTTGGGATGTTAAACTGATATTTTGCCTCGTGTATCAGGAGAATATAAAAGATCCCATGGCATTGTTTTGAAGACAGGCAGGGGGTTCTTTCTTGTCTGCTGGCCAATATTTGTTTATAAACAAAGTCATTTAAAAATGGGTGGCCTAGTCTAGTCAAGAAACAATACTTTTCACTATTTATTAATGCATGTGACAATAATAGTTCAAATTAAATCAAATCATTTGGCAGGATATTCTGGTCACACCAATCCCAAAACCAGAAATTTCCACCCAAAGTTGAAGGAACTTTTCATGGTCCATTGGATTATCTGTCCCACCTATGATGATTCCCATGGTGGATGGGACAAGAACATTTCATAGAAAACTGTAAAAAGCTTCTTCCCTGCTGCTGTCAGACTTCTGAATGGACTTACCTTGCATTAAATTGATATTTCTCTACAACCTAGCTATGACTGTAACATTACATTCTGCACTCCCTTGTTTCCTTCGCTATGAATCTTTTGTCTGCATAGTGTGCAAGAAACAGTACTTTTCACTGTATGTTAATACATGTGACAATAATAAATCAAATCAAATCAGATCAAATCAATCAAATCAAATCAAGTCAAATCAAATCAAATTCTAACAAGACTGGACAGAATAGATGCAGACAGGATGTTCCCAATGATGAGAGTGCCCAGAACCAGGGCCCACAGCCTGAGGATATCGGGTCGACCATTTAGGACAGACATGAAAGGAAAAATCTTTGCTCAGAGAGTCATGAACCAATAGAATTCACTATTAAAGGAAGCAGTTAAAGACAAAACATTGTATGTTTTCAAGAAGGAGTTAGATATAGCTCTTGGGTCGAAGGGGATCAAAGGATACGGGGGAGGTGGGATCAGTCTATTAATTGGATGATCAGTCATATCATGATGAATGACAGAACAGACTTGAGGGGCCAAATGGCCTCCAACCCCAATTTTCTGTGTTTCTATGTATATATTTACCCAACTATTACATTTCAACATGTGGGAACTTGCTATGAGCAAATTAACTGCAGCAATTTTGATGTTGCTTCAGTGATTACATCTCAATAAGTAATTTAATTCGCTGTCAAGTATTTTGGCACTTAAGGTGGTAGACAATGCAATATAAATGCAAGCCTTTCAAGATCTGATCAGGGGTCAGAGATTACCCACACCTTTTGGCTAATTGAGGTGTTAAGCTGAAGCGATCACAACTGAGGAAGCTGTCTCCTTTCAACAGGTTTTTCCCATTTGCTGTTTAGAGATTCAAATGTTAGGGGCTGAGTGTCTCATGCCAGTTACTTGCTCAGTTACATTGTCCCATTCATTTGTCCAGTTACCATGAAATAGTTTATTTATTTACTTGTTTTTTTTTTATTTATTAGCGTCACCAGTTGGCTTACGTTAGCACTGCAATGAAGTTAATGTGTAAATCCCCTAATCGCCACACTCCAACACTTATTCGGATACACTGAGGGAGAATTTAGCATGGCCAAAGCACCTAACCAGCACATCTTCGGACTGTGGGGGGAAACCAGAGCACGAAGAGATCATGAGGACTACACACAAACTGTGACCCAAACCAGGAATCGAATCTGGGTCCCTGATGCTGTGAGGCAGCAGTGCTAACCACTGTGGTGTTTGATACGTGGTCTAAGCGGTGTAACCAATAGGTGTTCGAGGGGACAGCTCCTGGCCTAGGTCTCAAGCCCCTGAGATTATCTTTGCTCATCTCTTGTTAAGGACAACGTGACAATTTGGTTTTAGGTATCAAGTCCAAAATGGGGGATCAAATTGAGGTAAAGGGAGATCAAAATGAGGGATTTAAGATGATGAAAGATATGGATAAAATAGAGGTGGTGCGGAAGCTTCCTCTCGTGGTGCATTCTAGGACAAGAAGTCATAGTTTTAGAATATGGGGTAGCAAAATTAAAACAAACTACTTCTCCCAAAGGGTTGTGAATCTGTGGAATTCTTTGCCCCAAAATGCAGTTCATGCTGGGACAGTGAATAAATTTAAGGAGGAGATTTTTAATTGACAATGGGTGGAAGGGTTATGGGCAGAAGGCAGGAAAATGAGGATGAGGAGCATATCACCATGATCGAGTGGCGGAGCAGACTCGATGGGCCAAATGGCCTAATTCTGCTCCTAAAACTCATGAAATTCTGAACTCAGTGCGCTCGAGGTCCATTCTTCGGGGTTTTGTGAAGAAGCTTAATCGATCTGACATTGCTATCAGTTTTAATTCCTTCCTTACTTTTATATATATATAGAGAGGGAAATCTATTTTAGTAAGGTTCAATTTTGTATAATTGATTGGCCATAAGATCACAATTACAGTCGTGCGGAAAAAAAATTCACCAAAAATATAATCAATGAAGTTCCCTGCTGCTTTACTATCAGAAGGATGCCTTCAGGAATATTCACATCGGTTTGCAAATGCCACACTTTTAGACTTAATTAAATGGCAATGTGAAAAAAAATATTTTATTCACTCATCAGATAGAGTTTCCAAACATTGATGTATTTTGGGAGCAGAATGCAAGCTGAAATTTCTGGGGCTTTTTAATGGAAGTTTCACTTCATAAAGGTTAATATATTTACATTTGCTTTACTCCCAACTGCTGTTTACAAAAATAACTGATTGCTGAAAAGTCTCGGTAGACATTTGGAATGCAGTGAAATCTCTCAGACACATCCACTAATCTCTGTGGAATATTATGCATCAGTCTTCACATTTTACATCTCTGGGAAAGGTTTGCAATTGTTATCTATGGCTGCAGATGTGAAAAAGTGCTTATTATCCTACAGAGTATATAAAATGTGTAGGAAGTGCATTAATGGGCCAAACTCTCATATTTTGCTCGATGCCTAGTTACAGCGCAAGAAATAGTCTTGGAGGAACGACACAACTGAAAACAAAACTGTCAATGACAGTGAATATGGAGAAACAAAAACTCATCAGATTGATGTCCAGAGGATGTAACAGAAGATAACCAAGATTCTCAATTCTATTTCTCAGATTGGCTGAATTAGAAAAGATACAGAACTAATTGAGTGATTCAAAATGCGGGAAATTGACTCAGACTCTGGGCTGCCTTCAGGTGTTCTTATTACTTTTCCACCTAGCTGAGTGAAAATCCTAGGTTAGGCAGCTAAAATATCTGTTTAGGTGGATTGGTAAAATCTTTAGAACCAAAGACTGGTTAGAGCGCAGAAGGAGACTATTCAGCCCGTCATGTCTTTGCCAGTTCCCTTGGAGAGTATGGTGCGATCTTCTGGCTCTTCACACCAGCAGGATCGCCTGATCCTACTGAGACTGGACCCCTGCCAGGTGATTCCTGATGGCACAGAGTGGAATCAATGGGAAATTCCACCGACTGCGGTGGGGCCAGAAGATTCCATTGTCAGCCAATGGTGCGCTGCCAAGAGAAACAGGGAGGCCAGAGAATCCCAGCATATACCTCTCGTATTTGAGGCTAAGGTTCTCAGTGCAACCTTCACCTCAAGGCTTGCATACTTACTTGGAAAGTCATGGGTGTCAGTGCTACACACATGACCATGTGTGAGAGGGCAGCACAGTGGCACAATGGTTAGCACTGCTGCTTTACAGCATCAGGGATCTGGGTTCAATTCCAGCCCTGGGTCACTGTCTGTGTGGAGTTTGCATGTTCTCCCCTTGTTTGCATGGATTTCCTTCGGGTGCCTTGGTTTCCTCCCACAGTCCAAAGATGTGCAGGTTAGGTGGATTGGCCGTGATAAATTGCTCCTTAGCGTCAAGGGATTAGAAAGCTAATGTGTGGGGTTACGAAGAAAGGGCCTGGTTGGGACTGTGGTCAGCACAGGCTCAAATGGCTGAATGGCCTCTTTCTGCACTATAGGGATTCTACAATTGCCAGTCTAGGATTCATATATTTACTCATTGTTAAAGGTTGTGGGTGTGAATGCCACCCTAGGACTTGCACATTTACAGACTGCGGATTGCGGACAGTAAGGAACTTCTGATAACAACAAACCCAAACTAAATCAGACCACTTTGCCTTTTGGCTATGTTACAACAACACCAAACATCGCAAATTATTCTCACTTGCCAAACATTCAAATATTGAGAAACTCAGTTCAAAAATGTGAAAATTCAGCATTGGAAATTAAATTATCACCTCCGCAGCCTCAAACTGTTATAATAATACGATAAAAGCAAAATACCGAGGATGCTGGAATCTCAGACAGAAACAGAAAATGCTGGGACATCTCAGCAGGTCTGACAGCGTCTGTCGGGAGACAATTTTCTGTTTTTGTTTCCAGCATCACAGTATTTTTCTTATATCTCACTGCCACTTCTCTTCCAGGAATGCCTGTTCTGAAGTACTTCTCTCCTACAGAATTTCTCCTGGCTGACAGAGGGCCATCCAGACTTGAAATGTTGGCTCTGTTCTCTCTCCACAGATGCTGTCAAACCTGCTCAGATTTTTCCAGCATTTTCTGTTTTTGCCTCAGATTGCTTGTACGTGTCCCAGCATCTAGGAAATTGATGGCTACTCCAGACACACTAAAAAGGAAAGAACTTGCACTTGTATCGCACCTTTCAAAACCCCAGGGCATCCCAAAATACTTGAAACCAATGAATGGTAATCGTCTAACCGACTCAAGGACAGCTTCTCCCCTGCTGCCATCTGACTTTTGAATGAACCTACCTCGCATTAAGCTGATGTTTCTCTCCATCCTAGCTATGATTGCAAACTACATTCTACACTCTCTCCTTCCCTTCTCTATGTATAGTGTGCTTTGTCTGTGTAGCACGCAAGAAACAATACTTTTCACTGTATACTAATACATGGGGCAGCATGGTGGCACAGTGGTTAGCACTGCTGCCTCACAGCACCAGGCACACAGGTTCAATTCCCAGCTTGGGTCATTGTCCGTGTGGAGTTTGCATATTCTCCCCTTGTCGGGGTGCACCAGTTTACTGCCACACTCTGAAGGACATGCCGGTTAGGTGCATTGACCTGAACAGGCATCGGAGTGTAGCGACTAGGGGAATTTCACAGTAACTTCATTGCAGTGTTAATGTAGACCTTATTTGTGGCTAAGAAATAAACTTTACTTTAATGTGACAATAATAAATCTAATCAAATCAAATCACATTCGAAGAGTAGTGTTTGCTTGACAGCAGGCGATCCTATTTTGACAGGGTAAACTATTCCGTGGGACCGTTCAACAAAGAGCAAGGAATTAGAACATGGAACATAGAACAGTAGAACACAGTACAGGCCCTTCGGCCCTCAATGTTGTGCCGAGCTATGTCCAAACCCAAGATCAAGCTATCCCATTCTTATAACAAATTCTTTTCAGTTTCCTAACCAGGCATCGTTCCTGAACCCATACCAGAAAAACTGGTTCATTATCTAACTGATTTGTGAGATCTTGCTGTGCATTAATTGGCTAGGGTTTTTATCTGAAAAAACCCAATGCGTGCGATGTCAGGGACTTTGGGATGTTCTGCGGATATGGAAATTTTTCTTTTTGTTTTTGCCTAATATCTTACTAATGAGCTATTTTAATTAAATCAGGATGGTGCAAACTGCACTTAAGATCTATGGACAGCTCATTATCCTACAGATTATATAAAATGTGTAGGAAGTGCATTAATGGGCCAAACTCTCATATTTTGCTCGATAACAAATGCAGGTCCCAGTTTATATGCTCGCTGATTGCCAATTCTGTCAATCATCGGGCTGACTGCATCAGCATCTGTCTCAAAACATGGATTGGATACATCACTCAAGGTGGAATGAATGTGTTTCCAATCACCATAGAAAGCATTGTTTCTGGTTGTATCACAGCTTGGTACAGCTCCTGCTCTGTCCAAGACCACAAAAAACTACAAAAGGTCGTGAATGTAGCCCAATCCATCACGCAAACCAGCCTCCCATCCACTGACTCTGTCTACACTTCCTGCTGCCTTGGCAAACCAGCCAGCAAAATTAAGGACCCCATGCACCCCAGACATTCTCTCTCCCACCTTCTTCCGTAGGGAAAAAGATGCAAAAGTCTGAGATCACATCCCAATCCACCCAAGAACAGCTTCTTCCTGGCTGCTGTCAGACTTTTGAATGGACTTACCTTCATTAAATTGATCTTTCTCTACACCCTAGCTATGACTGTAGCACTACATTCTGCACTCTCTTGTTTCCTTCTCTCTGAACGATATGCTTTCTCTCTAGAATGCGCAAGAAGCAATACTTTTCACTGTATGCTAATGCATGTGACAATAGTAAATCAGATCAAATCAAATCAAAATCATCCTGTGTCAACCACTAGTGCTGCTGGAGATAAATTAGGATGGGGAGTGATAGGAATTGTTCCAGTGGAAAATGAAGTGATTGAGAGGTGATGTGATTGCTGGTTTGTGATTCGAGTTGTATGTGATAATGTTGGGGCAGCATGGTGGTACTGCTGCCTCACACAGTGTCAGGGACCCAGGTTCAATTCCTGGCTTGGGTCACTGCCTGTGTGAAGTTTGCATGTTCTCCCCATGTCTGTGTGGGTTTCCTCCGGTTTCCTCCCACGGTCAGAAAGACGTGCTGGTTAGATGCATTGACCTTAAATTCTCCCTCAGTGTACCCAAACAAGCTCCAGAGTATGGCACCTAGGGGATTTTCAGAGTAGCTTAATTGCAGTGTTAATGTAAGCCTATTTGTGACACTAATAATTAAACTTTAGCACAACCAACTGTTTCTCCTTGTCCAGAATAGAAAACATAGAATCATAGAAACATAGACCATTCGGCCCTTCGAGCCTGCTCCGCCATTCATTTTAATCATGGCTGATCATCAAGTTCAATATTATGACCCCACTTTCCCCCTATATCCCTTGATCCCTTTAGCCTCAAGGTTTATATCTAATTTCCCCTTGAAATCAGACAGCATTTTGGCCTCAACTACTTTCTGTTTTAGTCAATTCCACACATTCACCACACTCTGGATGAAGAAATTTCTCTTCATCTTAGTTCTAAAAGGTTTACCCCTTATCCTCAAACTGTGACCTCTAGTTACCCCGCCCCCCCAGCCTCCACCATTGAGAACGTTCCTATGAATCTACCCTGTCTAAACCCATTAGAATTTTATAAGTTTCTATGAGATCCCTTCACATCCTTCTAAACTCCAAGTCCACTCACCTGTTGAAGGAACAGCGCTCCAAAAGCTTGCGATTCCAAATAACCCTGTTGGATTTTAATCTGGTGTTGTGAGACTTCTGACTGGAATGCAGTAGTTTGAGAAGTTAAGACAGCTCACCATTTCCTTTCAAAGGGATAGGCAGCAACTGGTGGCCCAGTCAGGAACATCCATGTTCCATGAAAGAATAAACTAAAGAAAACCCTTAGAACACTAGTCCCTGCCTTTTAATTTACACAGGAAAATACTTTTCAGTGTTTAGCCAGCTGCTAAAACAGAGAGAATTTGTCGAATGCTTGCAGCAAAGATCAGGAATATAATTTGTAAGTGCGTTAGCATGTAGCTCCAGGGGGCTGACTGTCTGCTTAATGGAACAACTTATTACCTTTATTGTTTAATATGCAGAAAGCTGACAAGGAGGCAGTAATTCTTGGAAACCAATTAGATACAGAGAGCTTACAGATGCAACATGTAGCCAGTGTTGCAGCTGAGACAAATATGACATCAACTTGGCAAACATGCTTAAAAATATATTCCATTCAATAAACATGGACACCGGTAGCACATGCTATTTTGGGACTCTATCAGTGAATGTCTCTGCATGCAAAGAAACATAAAAATAATTTATACCTTTCCTCCTGTCATCTTAAAGAAGGAACAAAGAAATTTCCAATGGGAAAGACTGAGGTCAGGATTTTTCAGCCGTGCTCCTTAAAAAGGAAAATCCCACCCAAGGTCAATGGACTTCTGCATGGTCTAGTGGAAAAAGGTACAGAAGTCTGAGGTCACGTACCAACCGACTCAAGAACAGCTTCTCCCCTCCTGCCATTAGACTTTTGAATGGACCTTTCTTGCATTAAGTTGATCTTTCTCTATGCCCTAGCTATGACTGTAGCATTACATTCTGCACCCTCTCCTTTCCTTCTCAATGAATGATGTGTGTTGTCTGTATAGTGTGTAAGAAACAATATTTTTCACTGTATACCAATACATATGGCAATAATAATTCAAATCAAATCAAATCAAATTCCTGTGGTGGGCAGGACAGGAAAATCCCACCTCTAAGTTCACTTTTTTCCATCCTGATACCAATAAGAAAAAAGAGTTGTTGAATAGACAAAGTAACCAAAGCTCATCAGTGAGTCCAGACAAAGTTCAGGAGAACCCCAGCAGATGGGATTCTCCAGTTCCACTGCAGTGAGCAGAGTTTTGGCTGAGTGCCAAATTTTTTGGTCTCACTGGCAACGATAGCAGGAATTCTGGTCGTCATGGCTCAGGCTTCTCACATACTGTGTTGTAATACATTATTTTCGAAAATTAACCTACCTAATTTTCATTTGAATAACCTCCATGCAACAAGCTCAAAAAACTGACTTTACTACACAGTCCCAACAGAAAACCAAATGGAAAAAATATCACTTTTAACAACAAAGAACAAAGAAATTCACAGCACAGGAACGGGCCTTTTGGCCCTCCAAGTCTGCACCAACCACAACTCCCTACGCTTCCAGGGGCCATATCCCTCTATTCCCATCCTAGTCACCTACTTGTCAAGATGCCCCTTTAAAGTCATTGTCATATCTACTTCCACTACCTTCCTCAGCAGCAAGTTCTAGGCACCCACCACCCTCTATAAAAAAAACTTGTCTTAAACATCTTCTTTCAGCCTTGTCCCTCGTACCTTAAACCTATGCCCCTTAGTAATTGACTCTTCCACCCCAGGAAAAAGCTTCTGACTAGTTACCCTGTCCATGCCCCTTATAATCTTGTAGACTCAATCAGTTCACCCCTCAACCTCCATCGTTCCAGTGAGAAACAAATTTCTCCAACCTCTCCTCATAGCTGATACCCTCCATACCAGGTAACATCCTGGTGAATCTTTTCTGTACCCCCTCCAAAGCCTCAACATCCTCTGGTATAACAGCGATCAGAGTTGAACACTATATTCCAAGTGCGGCCTAAGATTCTATAAAGCTGCAACATGACTTGCCAATTTTAAAATATTTACTGTAAGCATCAAACACATAATCAACATTAACAGAGAATGAACTTACAGGAACATGATGATTGATTAGAAGCTATACATTACACATTAAATGCCAGATACAATTGAGACTGGCCATAGGAATTTACTTGGCAATCCGAGAATTAAAGTTTATTTATAAGTGTCACAAGTAGGCTTACACTGCAATGAAGTTCCTGTGAAAATTCCCTGGTCGCCACACTTTGACACCCGTTCGGGTACACTGAGGGAGAATTTAGCATGGCCAATGCACCGAACCAGCACGTTTTTCAGACTGCGGGAGGAAACTGGAACATCCAGAGGAAGCCCATGTGGGCACTGGGAGAACGTGCAGACTCCACACAGATAGCAACCCAAGCCAGGAATCAAACCAGGGTCTCTGGCAATGTGTCGCAGCAATGCGAACCACTGTGCCACTGTCTTGGTCAGAGCAGGAGCTATAACAAGCTGTGATACATCCGGAAAGGATGTTTTCTGCGGTGTATCTGTAAAAATTGGTGAGAGACGTAGCCGCAGAACTTGCGGCTTGTTGTGGCATTGAGGTTGTGGTTGATGAACCGATGAGGTATCACCATCAGGACTAAATCTTTTTTCTTTCCTTAACGCATAGCAACAAAATGTTGACATGCATTCACTGCAAAGTCCCTTGCTGAGTTTTGTGCGGCCCATGGGATATATGGAGGAAACACTACTAATTTATCAGCTAAAAAGTGTTTTGAGCTACGTTGCTCTTGGAAAATGTGTTGTACTGCTTCATTTAGCACAAATTAGGTTTGGAGAGAAGTTTTATATGTTGCTACTCCTATGTATTTGATGGATGCCTTTTATATTGAGAGATTCAATTATTATAATTGTTCAATCAATCCGAGCCCTCATTACGTTTCATACGGAACAGGGTTGCAGCTGTCACAGTCTCGTGCTTCAAGTGAAAGATTATTTTATTTTGAAAATATTTGTTAGAGACATTTTTTCCAAGGAGAATAATCTTTTTTTCACTTTTTTTTAGTCAGTGATTGTATGAGTATCATCCTCTTTAAAAGACTGGGGGTGAGATGTTGACGTAGACGCCAGTGACCCAGCTATCGGGCACAAATAGCTGAGGGTGACACTCACTATGAGTACAGATGGGCAGGGCTGGAGGACTGCAGCTTCCTAACACACAATCCCTGTAAGGTCCCATGGAAGGCAGGGGTGTAGTGCCGCTGTCACTGGACTAGCAATCCCAAGATCAGGAACAATGCTCTGGGGGCCCAGATTCGAATCCCAACATGGTGAGATATTGAATCATAGAATCCATACATTGCAGAAGGAAGCCATTTAGCCCATCGCGTCTGCACCAACAACAATTCCCCCCAGGCCCTATCCCCGTAACCCCACATATTTACCCTGCTAATCCCTCTAACCCACACATCCTGGGACACTAAGGGGCAAATTAACATGGCCAATCCACTTAATCTGCACATCTTTGGAGAGTGTGAGGAAACCTGAGCACCCAAAGGAAACCACACAGACATGGCGAGAACATGCAAACTCCACAAAAACAGTGACCCAAGCTGGGAATCCAAACCGTGTCCCTGGCGCTGTGAGGCAGCAGTGCTAACTGCTGTGCCACCATGTTACCCTTTTAATCCATCTAACCTACACACCTTTGGACACTAAGGAACTACCTAACATGGACAATCCATTCAAATGTGCACATTGCTGGACTTGTGGGAGGAAACTGGAGCACCCAGAGGAAACCCACGGAGGCATGGGGAGAACTCACAACTCCACAGAGATACCCGAGGCCAGATAGAACCTGAGGCCCTGGAGCTCTGAGGCAGCATTGCTAACAATTGTACCACTGTGCCACCCCATGCATGAGGCAATAGGAGTTTCCGTGCAGAAACCTCACCCAATTCAATGCAGTCAACTTCAGCTATTGGCGCGGCTTCTATTCTTGTGAAACACTGCAAAGGCTGAAATGGCGAATAGCGATTAGGGATAATGCATGTGCAGCTCGCATTTTCTACATGGGGAAGACATGAAAAAGGTGAGAGCTTAACAGTCTAACAGTTTAACACAGGGGACTAAATCGTGGAGGACTGAAGTTTTGGGGCCGCGATTTGGTGCACGTAGACATTCACACGGGTAAATAAATTTGCAATTTGTGATGAAGAGGTTGGAAATGACAGGAGTTGACTGTGCATTGTTCTGAAAATCAAATCAAGCAACATACTGGACTCACAAGCCCGTGGAGATGATGGAGGGCAGTAACGTGGACATGTGAGATGGAAACAGTTTCAAAGTCCATTCAAGCCAGACGCTAATTGAAAAGGGAAACTGAGCAAAGATATTGAATTTTCCAGTTTCAAAGAAACTGCTGAAACTGAGATTGGAAGCCAAACCTTTGAGTGAGACTGAAACTGGGTGAAATGTTATAAGAGGGCACAGAACCATCTGAAGTTTGATGATGAAAAAAAGACTGCAAAAAAACTACCAAGGGTTGTAGCCCGGAAAAAAGTACAAAAGTCTGAAATCACATACCAACCGACTCAAAAACAGTTTCTTCCCTACTGCCATCAGTCTTTTGAATGGACCTACTTTATATTAAGTTGGTCTTCCTCTACACCCTAGCTATGACTGTAATACTACATTCTGCACACTTTCCTTTCCTTCTGTAGTAAGAAGTCTCACGACACTAGGTTAAAGTCCAACAGGTTTATTTGGAATCACAAGCTTTCAGAGCACTGCTCCTTCATCAGGTGAGTGCAACAGGACTCTGAAAGCTCGTGCTGCCAAATAAACCTGTTGGACTTTAACCTGGTGTTGTGAGACTTCTAACTGTGTCCGCCGCAGTCCAACATTGACATGTCCACATCATGGCTTTCCTTCTCTATGTATGGTATGTTTGCTCTGTATAGAGAACAAGAAGCAAAATTTTTCACTGTATACTAATACATGTGTCAAAAATAAATCAAATCAAATCACATTCATGTTATGCACATCACCGATTCCAATGTTGTCCTTCTTTGCCTTTCTTACATTTCTTGTGCATTTCGAATCCTCTTTCTCACAAATGTTAAATTTACAACAGCCTACGTCATCGCATTATCAGGGAACCCACTGTGGCGGGGTTGCATGTCAAGCACCTTAGCCTATCCAAATGCACAGGTTCAAGACAATGCTTAATCTCAATGAATCCAAAGTAAAATGGGACAAGAGTATCAAAGAAATCCCAACTGCGCATCTCTCTGCACACACACTGACACACGTGCAGCTGTGAAAATAGCTCAACTGAGATAACTTGACTCTGACTGAGTTCAAATGATATAAAGTTCACCTTTCTTGGCTGAGATAGGATGAATAAAATTTTCCTTCCTGCCAGTAGGACTTTCCAGTTGCAATGAAGGTGACCCCCGCCCCCCTCCCCTTCCCCGCTACAATGTGTTCCCTGGTAATGAGGTGGCCGAGGGACACAAAACACCATAGATAGACATCAGTAGGACAGAAGACCCTGCAGACAGCCAATGGCAAGCCACCTCCATCTTTGGAAATAACACTGTGTGGGGCAGAGAGGGAGGGGGATGACAGGGGACAGGTCCGTGGTGGCGTAGGAGGGAGAAGTTAAAAATTCCAGCCATATGTATAATGAAGTTGAAGAGCAGTACGACCATCTTAATATTTTTTAAAAGTGAATCACTGGAATTCTCTGATTTCGCCTGCTGCTGGGATTCTCCGGTCCCGCTGCAGTGAGTGAAGTGCTAAATTCTCCATTCTCGCTGGCAGCAGGGGTGGGGCGGACAAGATCAGAGAATCTTGCCTGGTACCTAAATTCTTCCAAAGTGCAGTAGACAACCATTCAAAGTTAAAGGTAATTCACTGGTCACAAGTAAGGCTTACATTAACACTGCAATGAAATTACAGTGAAATTCCCCTAGTTGCCACACTCCAGCACCTGTTCGGGTCAATGCACCTAACCAGCAGATCTTGCAGACTGTGGGAGGAAATCAGAGCGTCTGGAGGAAACCCACACAGACATGGGGAGAATGTACAAACTCCATACAGACAGAGACCCAAGCTGGGAATCTAACGCAGGTCCCTGGCACTGTGAGGCAGCATTGCTAACCACTGTGCCACTGTGGAACTTTGCAAATCGCTGTTACAAAATAGTAAGTTGGATTTCATGATTGGAGCTATTTTAATGCTAGTGGGAACCCATTTAAAATAAATGGATGAAAGAAATGTCAATCAGACAATTCAGGCTAAAGTGCACTTTCAAGGATATAAATAGAAAATATAAATGACTAAATATTGCTGGCTGGCAAATGCTTCATGTTTGTTTGCTATTGCTTATTATTTTAATAACAGTGTTAACCTATTTAATGATGAGTTGACAAGTCCCCAAAAATAACACACAGAAGACTTTCATATGACCATGATCATCTCCCCGTATTATTAACAATACTTCTAACTTAATAATGCAATGGGCATTGAGAAAATGATTTATAATGCTGTGATGCAGAGGCATTTAATTGACACCTTAAATAGATGATTAATGAAGCATTAGAAAAGCTTAAAGTCTGTTCATTATCAGAGTGATTGCGGCCAATATCAGCAAAAGTTTCATCAATTCCACTGGCTTCTTTTCATTTCAATATCAATGCATTGATTTAAATAGGATGATAGCCCTCCTTAATGAGTAAAGTAATATTATGAATGGATGAAGTGTTCATCAACTGATATCAGCAATAATCATTTCACTTGTTCTGTCAAATAAAGTTCAGTGTTGTCTGCTAATGCTAGGTTTAAGTGCAAACACATGTAGATTGTGTAACTGTGATACACTGATTGATCTGAAATGGATTACCATCCCAACAACTTTTCCGGATCAGACATACCGCTTGGATGATCACTCCCACTTAAGGTTGAGAAAGCCAGATCTCACAGACATTTAAATGGGTCCAAAGAACTGTACTAATTCTCCCTGAAGGAATGATTTCCTGAAGGGAAGAATTCCACCGGGACGGCATGTTGGCATGGCAGTTAGCACTGCTGCCTCACAGTACCAGGGACCCGGGTTCGATTCATAAGAACATAAGAGCAAAATAACTAGGAGCCATCTGGCCCCTCGAGCCTGCTCCACCATTCAATAAGATCATTGCTGATCTTTTTGTGGACTCAGCTCCACTTACCCGCCTGCTCACCATAACGTTTAATTCCTTCACTGTTCAAACATTTATGTATCCTTGCCTGAAAAACGTTCAATAAGGTAGCCCCAACTGCTTCACCAGGCAGAGAATTCCACAGATTCACAACCCCTTGTGTGAAGAAGTTCCTCCTCAACTCAGTCCTAAATCTGCTTCCCCTTATTTTGAGGCTACGTCCCCCGAGTTCTAGTTTCACCCGCCAGTGGAAACAGCTTCCTTGCTTCTATCTTACCTATTCCCTTCATAATCTCATATGTTTCCGTAATATCTCCCTTCATTTTTCTAAGTTCCATAGCCCCAGTCTGCTCAGGCTCTCCTCATAAGGCAACCCTCTCAACTCTGGAATCAACCTAGTGAATCTCCTCCGCACCCCCTCCAGTGCCAATATATTCTTTCTCAAGTAAGGAGACCAAAACTGTACACAGTACTCCAGGTGTGGCCTCACCAGCACCTTATATAGCTGCAAGATAAACTTGCTATTTTTAAACTCCATCCCTCTAGCAATGAAGGATAAAATTCCATTTGCATTTACCTGCTGTACCTGCAAACCAACTCTTTGTGACTCTTGTACAAGGACACACAGGCCCCTCTGCACAACAGCATGCTGTAACTTTTTACTATTTAAATAATAGTCCATACTGCTGTTATTCCTACCAAAATGGATGACCTCACATTTACCAACATTGCACTCCATCTGCTAGGCCCTCATCCACTCATAAGAACATAAGAAATAGGAGCAGGAGTAGGCCATCTAGCCCTTCGAGCCTGCCCCGCCATTCAATAAGATCATGGCTGATCTGATCTCAGTTCCACATTCCCGCCCTCTCCCCATAACCCTTAATCCCCTCGCTTATCAAAAACCCATCAACCCGCGTCTTAAAAATATTTAGCGAGGCAGCCTCCACCACTTCAACAGGCAGAGAATTCCAGAGATTCACCACCCTTTGAGTGAAGAAGTTCCTCCTCAACTCCATTCTAAACCACCCCCCCTTTATCTTGAGGCTGTGCCCTCTAGCCCTACTGTCCTTTCTGAGCAGGAAGAGGCTCTCCACCTCTATCCTATCCATCCCATTCATCATCTTATACATCTCAATGAGATCCCCCCTCATTCTTCTAAACTCTAACGAGTGCAAGCCTAGTTTATTCAGCCTCTCTTCATAGCTCAACCCCCTCAACTCCAGTATCAGCCTAGTAAACCTCCTCTGCACTCCCTCCAAGGCCAAAATATCCTTGCGTAAGTGCGGTGACCAAAACTGCACACAGTACTCCAGCTGCGGCCTCACCAATGCCCTATACAGCCGCAGCAAGACCTCCCCACTTTTATATTCAATCCCCCTCGCTATGAAGGCCAGCATCCCATTTGCCTTCCTGACCACCTGCTGCACCTGCAGGCTGGGTTTTTGCGACTCATGCACAAGGACCCCGAGGTCCCTCTGCACCGTCGCCTGCTGCAGTTTTTCGCCACGTAAGTAATAGTGCTTCCTACCATTATTCCTACCAAAGTGGACCACCTCGCACTTGCCAACATTAAATTCCATTTGCCAGTTCCTGGCCCATTCGCCCAGCCTATCTAGATCCTTCTGCAGACTCTCCACACCCTCCGCGTAATTTGTCGTTCCACCAATCTTGGTGTCATCAGCAAATTTCGACACCACACACTCGGTTCCCTCCTCCAGATCATCTGTATAAATGGTAAATAGCTGAGGCCCCAGCACCGACCCCTGGGGCACTCCAATAGTCACCAACCGCCAATCCGAATAGCACCCATTAACCCCCACTCTCTGCCTCCTATTTGACAACCAATCCTCTATCCAAGCTAACGCCCTACCCCCAACTCCATGCCCCCTTACCTTCTGCAATAACCTCTTGTGAGGTACCTTGTCAAACGCCTTCTGAAAATCAAGAAAGACCACATCCACCGGCTCTCCTCTATCCACCGCCCTAGACACATCCTCATAGAACTCCAATAAATTTGTCAGACACGACTTCCCCTTAACGAAACCGTGCTGCGTCTGCTCTATCAAGCAATTCCCCTCAAGATGCCTCGCTATTTCCTCCTTGATGACGGATTTTAACATTTTACCTACAACAGACGTTAAACTAACCGGCCTATAATTCCCTGCCTTTTGCCTGCCACCCTTCTTGAACAACGGCGTAACATTAGCCGTTTTCCAATCATCCGGCACTTCCCTGGAATCCAACGATGTTTGGAAAATAACCACCAAGGCATCCACTATCACCTCCGCCATTTCCTTCGGAACCCTCGGATGCATTCACTTAGACTATCTATACCCCTTTGCAGACTTTCAGCATTCTCTGCACGTTTTGCTCTGCCACTCATTTTAGTGTCATCTGCAAATTTTGACATACTACACTTGGTCCCCAATTCCAAATCATTTATGTAAATTGTAGACAATTGCGGTCCCAATGTTGACCCCTGAAGCACACCACTAGTCACTGATCACCAACCAGCAAAACACCCATTTACCCCCAATCTTTGCTTTCTGTTAGTTAACCAATCGTCTATCCATGCTAATACATTATCTGTAACACCGTGAACCTTTATCTTATGCAGCAGTCTTTGGTGTGGAACCTCGTTAAATGCCTTCTGGAAATCCAGATACACCACATCCACAGGTTCCCCATTGTCTACTGAACATGTAATGTTCTTAAAGAATTCCACCAAATTAGTCAAACATGTCCTTCCCTTCATGAACCCATGCTGCACCTTATCAATGGGACAATTTATATCCAGATGTCTCACTATTTTTTCCTTGATGATAGATTCAAGCATTTTCCCTACTACAGAAGTTAAGCTAACCAGTCTATAGTTACTTACCTTTTGTCTACCCCTTTTTTAAACAATGGTGTCACATTTGCTGTTTTCCAATCTGCGGGAACCACCCCAGAATCCAGCGAATTTTGGTAAATTACCACTAACACATTTGCTATTTGTCCCACCATGTCTTTTAGTATCCTGGGATGCATTTCATCAGAACCAGGAGACTTGTCTATCTTTAGCCCCATTAACTTGACCAACACTACCTCTTTCATGATAATGATATTTTCTAGATTCCTGCCTTGGATCATTGTCTACAATGGAGTCTGCACGTTCTCTCCACGTCTGCATGGGTTCTCCCAGGTGTTCTGGTTTCCTCCCACAAAGATGTGTTGGTTGGATGCATTGGTCATGCTAAATTCTTCTTCAGTATATCCGAACAGGTGCCGGGGTGTGGCGACTAGGGGATTTTCACAGTCACTTCATTGCAGTGTTAATGTGAACCTACTTGTGACACTAATGCTTAAACTTAAAAGGAACCACTAGAGAATGCTACTGTCCTCGAGATAGCCATTTTAACAGGTCTTAGCAAGATTACAGCAATCTGGATATTATAAGAGTCTCGACATCTCTCTTAAGCAATTTAACTCTCCATTGAAGAGTTTACAGAGATGGGTTTTCGAGTTTGGATACAGAAGAGTAAATGAGACGATGTAATCTCTAAACTACATAAAATGTTTATTAAATAACCACACATGTAATTTATACTTAATGGAAAGTTAATCACAACATTGACAGTTCTAAGAAAATGAAATATAATCATGTTTCTCTTCCCCCTTTGCCCCATCCCCCACCCACACTGATCCATCTGTTCCTTGTTATTAAGATTGCTACATCTTGTTGCAATCTCTCCCAGCTACAGTTTAATATCCAACATATTTCTCCTTCTCTTTAGTTCTGATGAAGTCAAACAGACACGAAATATTAACTCTGTTTTCTCTTCCTATAGATGTTAGCAGACCTGCTGAGTTTTTTCAGCATTGCCTGTTCTTGTCTCAGATTCCAGCATCCACAGTATTTTGATTATTACAGTGTGAAGTATGATAATTGTTGGTTTTGTTTGTGAATTACCTTTACTTACCAACGATGTGGGAGGATGTTCAGCCTTGGCATAGCAGTAGTTGACACAGTAAGAAGTCGCACAACACCAGGTTAAAGTCCAACCAGTTTATTAGATAGTAAACCCACAAGCTTTCCGAAAGTTCCACCCACCTGACGAAGGAACAGCGTTTCCGAAAGCTTGTGGGTTTCCTATCAAATAAACTGGTTGGACTTTAACCTTGTAAGACTTCTTACTCTGTTTACCTCAGTCCAATGCTGGCGTCTCCACATCATAGCAGTAGTTGAACCCAGGATGTCAAGAATTGTAAGGCAGCAATTGTTTCTCTTTGAGATCCTAAGGGGGACCTATTGCAGCAGTTGTATATAACAGGAAACCATGAACTGTCTACCCATCATATTACCAGTGCTAATGGTAGCAGGCTCACATTTTTTCAATATGGATTGGTAATATACAAGGACTTCTGTGAGGAGCACAAATTAAGAGATTTGGTGCTATATATCTGACTTTTTCAGTTTATCTGCAAACGTGCAGTGAATTACAGAAATCCAGAAGTTGCTATCAGTAATTCTCTCCTCATCTGTAGGGTGCGATGACAGTGCTTGCAAATGGAGACCTAGTCAAAGTCATTGATTTGATGTGCTCCCATCTTTTATCCTATTCATCGATAGAATCCATAGAAACATAGAATCCCTACAGTGCAGAAAGAGGCCATTCAGCCCATCAAGTCCATGCCGACTCTTCTAAAGAGCATCTTACTTAGGTCCCAATTGAAAATTGCTCCAAAATATCTTTTGTTACAGGGCAGTTCAGAAAAAATGGGAGGTGTACCTCAAAATGTTTTACGATCTAGATGAATTACTGACCTACACCTCAGAGACTGCAGCATTTCAGGAAGGCAGCTGAGCACACCCACTAGGGATGGGTAATTGATGTTTGACTAGCCAGCAAAGCCCACATCCTGTAATTGAATAAAAAGAAGTCTGCCTGATGACATGATGCCAGAAATCCCCTATTTAAGACACCAGAATGAAATAAACATGGTGAACGGAAATTACAAAAACCTTGTGCCTTCCCTTACAGCAGGTCCCTTGATATCAATGGACAAAACAACATGAATAACATTTCACCAAATGTGAAAATGGGCAGCACAGTGGCACAGTGGTCAGCGCTGCTGCCTCACAATTCCAGGAACCCGTGTTCAATTCCAGCTGTGGGTGACTCTGTAGAGTTTGCATATTCTCCCCATGTCTGCGTGGGTTTCCTTCAGGTACTCCGGTTTCCTCCCACAGTCCAAAGGTGTGCAGATTAGGATTGGCCATGTTATATTGCCCTTTAGTGTTCAAGTCAGGTAGGATAGATGGATTGGCCTTGGTAAATGTGTGGGGTTACAAGAGTAGGGCTAAGGTACTCTGCCAGAGAGAGTCAGTTCAGAATTGATGGGCAGAATGGCCTCTTCTGCACTGTAGAGATTCTATGGCTTCATGACTTTCCCCAATAGATGCAATATGGGGGTTCCTGCCTGCTCTCTGATTGACAATCAAAATCTCCATCGCCTCCATTACAGATCCATATTGATTTTGTTTCAACCAAACCATAAATCTTCGATATTCCGAGTGTGGTGGTGGTGTCTCAATCTCTTATAGCCATGGTTCTCTAAAGGTGGAAGAAACTTCTTTTACAAAGACTTCTTGAATGAAATGAGAAAGGAGTATTGATGGATATCCCTGAGTTTGAATAATAATTCATCGCAAGGGATGTATTTTCTCTGTGAAAGGTAGCAAGGGTTTGGAAAGAGAAAGCCTGGAATGTAATGCGAGTGACATTGCCAGAAGGTCTTTTCCAATGCATAACATTAGGTAAAATATATGATTCATCCCTTTCTATGACTTACATAGATCAGAGTTTAGTGTAAATCTTTATGTGAATGCTACATTGCCCAGTGGATGTCAAACAGAGCTGTGTCAGTGCAGAATTCTATTGCAGGCCTGTGTCAATGTAATAATTCACTTCAGAATGATTTGGATGGATAAGCAGTAACACGAGAGCTTGCCCTCCCCTTGGGGGATTATTATTGAGCCAAAGTCATCAGCCGTGATCACAGAACTCCTTTCAGGGCACAATGATCACGAGGACCTCTGAGATTCAGGTAGTTTGTATCACGGCAGTCACATCAATAATGATAACGAGACTTTATTAGGTCACTCCTTCACCAGCCCAGAACAACTTCCCTCAGAGAGCTTCTTCCGTCAGTGAAGGCAGGCACTGCTGAATTCAGATCATTGGGGTATAAGATTTTAATATTACCTGCCTTGCAGTTGGTGAATCTGCAATATGGATTAAAAAAAAATGAAGGGTAATTTTGACTTTGGAGGGTAGAGTCAAATGGAAATATTGAATCAGCTGGTCGTCTGGACTCAAAATGTCAGCCCTCTTCTCTCCTTACAGATCTGCCAGATCTGCTGAAATTTTCCAGCATTTTCTCTTTTGGTTTCAGATTCTAGCATCCACAGTAATTTGCTTTCCTTTATTGAATCAGCTACCTGACATGCACCTCTGACAATTGCCTTACTGGAGGTGAAAATAAGATGAAATAAGTTCTGACGAAGAGTCATATGGACTCAGAATGTTAATTCTGTTCCTGTCTCCACAGGTGCTGTCAGGCTTGCTGAGTTTTTCCAGCATTTTCTGTTTTTATTTCGGATTTCCAGCATCTGCAGCATTTTCCCCTTCATGTAATGCATAAGAACCATAGAATCTCTGCAGTGCAGAAAGAGGCCATTAGTCCTCTTTCTTCGAAAACACATCCCATCCAGCCTCTGCCCCCTGCCCTACCCTTGTAATTCTGTGCAGTTACCATAACCATGGCCATTCTTCCCACTGTCCATTTTTTTGGACAGTGGGAAGAAACCAGAGCAACCGGAGGAAACCCGCGCAGATATGGGGAGAATGTGCAGACACCGCACAGACAGTGACCCACACACGCAAGGCCGGAATTGAACTCAGGTCCATGGCACTGTGAGGCAGCAGTGCTGGGGGAATAGGTGGTTAATCTGATATCATGAGCAGGAATTTACGGCTTCGCTCATGCGAGACCAGGAATTCCTGCCCGAGGTCAATGGAGATTTTCATTGCCGGAGCCTCACCCGCACTGATTCCGTGATGGGCAAAGTGGTAGAGTTCTGGCCCACATTTTTAACGCCATCCCAAACATCAAAGCCAAAATTTCATATGTCAAGCCTTGTATTCAAAGTTGCCTCTTATCCATGCTTGTTGGCAGATTATGTAATAAGAATAAAGACTTTTGACAACTGATATGTTTCATCAATTCAACTTCTACTGAATCCTGAAGACTGAAATTCAGTTCATTGAGATTGTATAAGGGCTGAATTTTCACAACGGGGTAGGAAATGTGAGGTGGTACAACTGCCTCAATGTGAACCAATCCCTCATGGAGGGAAATAGAACAGATCCATAATATTAACAGAGAAAATCCAACTGCTCAATCAGTGACTACAACGCAGGAAGCAGAGAAAGGACCTCGAATGTGTGGCATGACTTAAGTCATCCAATAAATTTATAAACCTTCTGAAGACATCTGAGGAAAGCTGCAGATCTGGAACCCAAGGTAGGGCTGCCCTTCAGTTCCCCAATGCAGGCCTAGAGGCAATGATGGAGGAAGAGGAGGGAGATCTTCACCCTGGTTGGTGCAGACTCGATGGGCCAAATGGCCTCCTTTTGCACAGTAGAATTCTATAAGAAGGAGGCCACAAGCTCAAACAAAACAGACCTGGCAGCACATGACAGTCATTACAAGAAGCCACATTACACCAAATTGAAGTCCAAAAGGTTTATTTGAAATCGCAAGCTTTCGTCAGGTGAAGACTTCATACCTGCTATGCAAAGACAGTGGCTATGAAGCAACTTCAGTGCATGGCAATGGTGGAGCAGTCAGCAAGAGCTCTATTTTCACGGTGCTTGCACAGGCAGTGAATTTTGGATTTTCACAATTTAACTGCAAATTTGCCCTTTGCATAATATTGCTGAAGCATTTACTCATAAATAACAATGAGCATCACCATTATTTTGACAGAAAAATCTGTCCTACCGTCTTTTCAGATTTGGATGACTTATTTTTGGGAACTGCTCCGGAAAATGATGTTCGATCTGGGATTGCAATGAAGCAGATCCACTAATTATTAACCTCTCACCAAACTGCCAAGAGTTCCTCTGGAAACTGGGATTCCAGGGAGATTGGCCTCATGTGTCCCTTTAGGGCATGATCTTTCTTTATTATCCTCAGTGAAAAGACTGCATCAATACAATAATGCATTTTTCATACAGAGAAATTCTATCATAAGTTCTATCATAATTTGGGAATAATTAAGACAAATGCTATAATATAAATTGATTTTCAGATCAATGTGGAAGGTTTCAGCTTCAGAAAAATATTAGCATTTTAAAACCATTTGGAACCAAATTAAGTAGCTTTCAATTGCCAATGGAGATACAGGGAGTTAAGATTAATGGGAATGCATAGGAGACACCTACTCCTCAAATGCGATGGAATGACTCATCACCATGCAGAATAAACAGAGTATCTATGTTGCTGTGCTTCTGGAGGGATTGCAGGCGCTGGAGGGAGCAGACAAGAGTAGGGGAAGATCTTGACTTGTGCACTGTTGTAAAACGGTGCATTGCCAGTCACATGGGGAGGGGAGGGGGTCAGTTCGGTCTGGGAGTGGGGTGGTGTAGGTGATACACTAAGGGGTTTTAATTTGATTTGATTTGATTTATTATTGTCACATATAGTGAAAAATATTGCTTCCTGCGAGCTATAGAGGCAAAATATACCACTCATAGAGAGGGAAACAAGTGAGGACAGGATGTAGTGCTACAGTCATAGTTAAGGTATAGAGAAAGGTCAACTTAATGCAAGGTAGGTCCATTCAAAAGTCTGACAGCTGCAGGGAAGAAGCTGTTCTTGATTCGGTTGGTACTTAACCTCAGACTTTTGCATCTTTTTCCCAGTGGAAGAAGGCGGAAGAGAGAATGTCCGGGGTGCGTGGGGTCCTTAATTATGCTGACTGCTTTGTTGAGGAAATGGGAAGTGTAGAAAGAGTCAGTGGATGGGAGACTGGTTTGTGTGACGGATTGGGCTACATTCACGACCTTTTGTAGTTCCTTGCAGTCTTGGGTAGAGCAGGAGCCGTACCAAGCCGTGATACAACCAGAAAGAATGCTTTCTATGATGTATCTGTGAAAGTTGGTGAGAGTCGTAGCAGACATGCCAAATTTCCTTAGACTTCTGAGAAAGTAGAGGTGTTGTGGGCTTTCTTAATTTTGTGTTAAGAAAAGAAAGTGGGTTGTGTGTTTGTGAGTTATGCCGTTTGAGCCTAGGTGTTTAGTTTCTTGCTCTGGAATTCAAATTGATTTCTTTTTCCCTTCTAGCTCTTTCAGAGCAACCATCAGGGTAAAAGCGGCAGAACCATCCAAAGTAAGCGATTTAAGTTGCTTTGTCAGATGTTTCCCAGCCTATTGCAATTGTCCATGGGAAATTAGTGCAACTGGACAATTGCTGAGTAAACCCTGATGTGGGAACATCCTAAAGTGCATTGCAGTAATCAAAGAACAAAGTACAAAGAAAATTACAGCACAGATCAGGCCCTTCAGCCCTTCAAGCCTGCACCAACCATGTTGCCCACCTGAATTAAAGCCCCCTCCCCTTCCAGGGATCATAACCCTTTATTCCCATCCTATTCATGTATTTGTCAGGACGCCCCTTAAAAGTCCCCAGGACGCTGGGGAATCAGGAAGTGATGGGTTAAGAGTTCTAACCCAGCACTTCCTGGGGCACAGTGCTTAGCACTGTTGCCTCACAGCGCCAGCCTCGGGTCACTGTCTGTGTGAAGTTTGCACATTCTCCGTGGATTTTCTCCAGGTGCTCCAGTTTCCTCCCGCAGTCCAAAGATGTGAGGTTAGGGTGATTGGCCGTGCTAAATTGACCTTTAGTGTCAGGGGGATTGGCAGGGTCAATATGTGAGGTTCAGGGAATTATGTCTGGGTGGGATTGTGGTTGGTGCAGACTCAATGGCCTCCTTCTGTCTTGTAGAGATTATATGATTCAACAACTCAATCTCAACTGGCATTAAATGAATGAAGGAAGCATTAATCCCTTCAGTTTAGCATTCTGTTAAAAAGCCATATGGGATTTTACCATCCATCCTAGCTTTAGGTGTCAATGAAGGCAAGATTTGTCTCACTGAACTGTTTTACACTATCCTGTTTGGACTATGTTAGGCCTGATTTATTCAATCTCCATTTCGGATACATATAAACTGCCAATTGAAGGAATGTATAAGTTCTTGCAAAATAATCAAAGAAATTGTTCTACACTTAAATTATTTTATTTATTGCTAGATTGCAATTAGCAGAACCTAAACCTAAACAGATTGAATTAACTAATGAAATAAGTAAAATAAGTTGTAAAGGGAGTTCAACTGCATGACAGCAAGCCAATATTTACAAGGTTACTGATTTTCAACTTGTAATCAAGATTACAGTTGAAAATCTGGTATATATTAGTGAGATTATTTTAGTTGCATGCTTGTTGGATGAATTATGGCTTTAGGTAAATGTTGTTATTAGCAATTTTTCCAGAATTTATTTAACATTGTCCTTAGGCACAGATGCGCTTGAGTTAGCTATTTACCTTCTCCCTGGGACATTGGGGTCCTGGACCGTCTTATCCATTCCCAATGGATCCATAGTGCCTGGGTAAATCCAGCCTACGCAGGAGCAAATTTATCCAGATTAACTCATTTAAACTGCACCAACAGTCATCTGATTGAACTGAGGTTACATAGTTTTGCTGATCTATAACTGCTTGGTTTATCTGGGCAACCTTGACTTTTTTCATGTCCCTCTCTCTATCAGAGATGCACTTGGCAGCCTTTTACAAGGACACTCTTGTACATGCACAAGACAAGATTACTGCAAAACAAAATCCTCCTCAAAACATGAAGCAAGCTTTTAACTTTCAAAGAAGTCTTTCATTCCGTTGAACACTTTGACTGAGTCACGCATCAGGGATCTTTCTCGCTCACACTGCCATGTTCAAAACCTTTAGGACCTTTCATTTAAGAAGGAATACATATTAAACAAACAGTAGCACATGAACTAACATGTCCATTTATCTCTATCATAGTCTTAGAGAAGGTGTTGGCTATCTAACATTGGATTTTGAACTTGAACAGTCTCAGAGATTTTCTACAGCTCAGAAGGTGGCCATTCAGCTCATTGAGCCTGCACCAACTCATACCCAGGCTTAACCCCTAACCCAATGCATTTACCCTGCTAATCCCCCTAAACGATATATCTTGGGACACTAAGGGGCAATTTAGCATGGCCAATCCACATAACCTGCATATCTTTGGAATTCGGAGCAGCCAGAGGCAACCCATGCAGACTCAGGGAGAATGTGCAAACTCCACACAGACAGTGACCCGAGGCCAGAATCAAACCCAGGGCCCCGGTGCTGTGAGGTAGCAGAGCTAACCACTGTGCCACCATGCTGCCCATTTGAAGTTATCTATCTCAATGGTAAGAGATGCTTTGTGAGCATAAATTCATTCATACCAATCCTTTAATTTTCTAGCTTTGAGTCTAACCAATAATTACAACTTGAGGATTCATTTAGGGTCATTCCCAGGGCATCGTGCCTACACAAACTATAGCCAGAAATAAGAAAGGGTGAAGGAGGAGTCTGACACTCCTAAACATGCCATAAATGGAGTACATTAATTACAGTCACCACATCATGTTAGTTGTTTAATGAATTAATGTACTGGAAAGTGTAAGGGACAAGAGGTTTCTTTTCAAATGAAAAGTAAACATGTCAGAAGATAAATGTTATTCATCACTTTAATTCATGGATATGCATGTATGTGTGTGTACACAGAGACACTCACTCAGACATATAGGGCGTGATTTTTGTGGTCAGGATTAGGTTAGAACAAAGGTGAACAACTTCCTTCCTATCATGCCAATTTTTGTGATGGTGGGAGGAAAGCAGGGTGGGAAATCAAGTTGCATGCATAGTTAATTCAGCACATTTAGATAATATATATTCATGTGAAAGTCGATCTCATAAAAAGTAAATTTCACTGGTGACTGATTGTGGTGAACACTGTCAAGAAGTTGGGAGCAATGCGGGGGGGAGGGGTTCGAATATTAGCAGGAAGGTGATGAGCATTGAGGGGTGGGAGCACGGTATTGTGGAGTGGGTGGGTTGGGAGGGATTGTTCAGAGGGTGGACATCGTCAGGAGCCAGGCTGAGCTTCAAAGGGGAGTATTAAGCATTGCAGTGATGAGGATGTACATTATCGAGAGTGGGAGTGAACATTGTGGGAAGGAATGTGCCTTGCCAGGACAGGTGCTTAGCTGTGGTGTGAGGCAGTGATGAACAGTGTCAGGGAGGATATTGTCAGTAACAGAGAGGGTGTTGCCTATAGCAGGTAGGGTGTTGCCTGTAGCAGGGAGGGTGTTGTCTGCAGCAGGGATGATGTTGTCTGCAGCAGAAAGGGTGTTGTCTGCAGCAGCGAGAGTGTTGTCTCAGCAGAGAGGGTGTTGTCTGTAACCTCGAGAGTGTTGCCTGTAGCAGAGAGGATGTTGTCTGTGGCAGGGAGAGTGTTGTCTGTAGCAGGAAGGGTATTCTCTGTAGCAGGGAAAGTGTTGTCTGTAGAAGGATGGCGTTGGCTGTAGCAAGGAGGGTGTTGTTTGTAGCAGGGATGGTGTTATCTGTAGCAGGGTGGGTGTTGTCTGCAGCAGGGAGGATGTTGACGTGTAGCAGAGAGGATGTTGTGTAGCAGGGAGGGTATTGTGTGTAGCAGGGTGGGTATTGTCTGTAGCATGGAGGATGTTGACCTGTAGCAGAGAGGATGTTGTGAATCAGGGAGGGTGTTGTGTGTAGCAGGGAGGGTGTTGTGTTAGTAGGGAACTTGCTAACCTGTAGCAGAAAAGGTTTTGCGTGTAGTGGGGAGGGTGTTATCTGCAGCAGGGAGGATATTGACCTGTAGCAGAGTGGGTGTTGTGTATAGCAGGGAGTGTGTTGTGAGTAGCAGACAGGGTGTTATGTGTAGCAGGAAGGGTGTTGTGAGTAGCAGGGAGGGTGTTGTGTGTAGCAGGGAGGATGTTGTGTGTAGCAGGAAGGGTGTTGTGTGTAGCAGGGAGGGTGTTGTACGTAGCAGGAAGGGTGTTGTCTATATCAACGGGTTGCTGAGCAGTGTCCAGGTTGTTGCAATGCTTTGACATTCCAATTGATTTAGTTAGTGCCATGTTCCTCACAGGCATCAAATCTGTGTAAAGTCTGGCGAATTTTTGGGCAAATAGCCAAGTCTACTTAGTCTCATCCCACTATAAGGGGGAGTGACGCATCAATTTGGGCAAGATCAAACCACCAATCGAGAGTTTAAATTTCCCATTGAAGTATGTGTGCACACTGGGACTTCCCCAGCGTCCCGACACATGAGTGACTCAGCTGAGCCAAGCGCCATTCTCAAGATCGGAAGTTTCAGGCCACCATTCATCCAAACATTTGAGATTCTCGGGGGGGGGGTGGGGGGCAAACCGGCCAAACTGCTGCTGAAACAATGTTCTTCCTCATAAAGGAATCTCAATCTAGGAGACACAGATTCAAAGTAAAGGGTTGCCAATTTAAGACGGAGATGAGGAGCACGTTGTTATTTCAGCGGGACAGTAATCTTTGGAATTCCTTTCCACAGGGAGCAGCGGAGGGTGGGCGTTGAATATGTTTAAGGCCGAGTTAGACAGATTTGTGATCAACAAGGGGGGGTTTATGGGAAGAGGCAGCAAAGTGGGGATGAAGGCCAAAATCAGATCAGCCTTGAATTTATTGATTGGTAGAACAGGCTAGTTAGGCCAAATAGCCTTCTCCTACGCCTACACCTTATGAACTTTTAACAAGCGAATGAGCATGAATGCAAAGCATCAAGCAATAGAATTAATAATTGCATTCCAGAATGGACAAGCTGATCTATTCCCAATGATCATTTTTTGCAAGTTTCTAATAATCACAAATTAAAGTAAACCAAGTTTGTTTGGAGACGTGAAAAGTAAAAAAAAATCCACTATTGCAAATATGTTGTCATCATGTGAACAAAATGTCTCATAAGGAACTTTCAGAAGGACATGCACTTGAAGGGAGGACTCGATTGCAGAGTTATGAGGAAATGTGGAGTTTGGGACTGATGTGGGCAACTCTTTCTAAATGCTGACACATGCATGGTGAGCCAGACAGCGTTTCCCTTCTTTAAGGTTCTACTATTTCAACCTTATTGAGACAAAATACTCAGATAAGTATTCTTTTTCCATGTCTTCCAGCTTTGAGCCTGAACTCTTAGGCCCAAAGGCTTGACCCCTGACATCCAAAGAGCTGGTGAGGACTGCATTCCTGCTCACTCCAACAGACCCACTACCATTTTACCCTCAAATAGGCATTGGTTGGAGTCAATGTGGGGTAAGTGACTGGGGTCAAAGGGAGGAGAGGGGATGCGCTGGTGAGATGTGGGGAGTAGGGGAGCGAGTGGGTAATCGGGGATTAGGCTGGGAAGGGGGTGGGGGTGGGGAGATGTGTGTGGGGTGGGAGACATTGGAAATTGGGAGATCCAGATGTCTCCAGTCCATGAGGGGAGAAAAACCTTCAGTTAGAAGGGGGGCTTGCACTGGAGGTGCTTCCCTACTCCCATCCCAATTTTGAGGGTTTTTTTCCTGCTTTTCACTCTCAGCTACCTGACACTCATCAGCCTAGAAGTTGAGACTGGGTGGGAAAAGGCCATTAAACGGCCACTTAAATGCCTCCATAGGGACATGGGCGGGCTCAGACCCAGGTCAGAGCGGGTGAGATCCTGCTGGGGTTGTGGGCAGGACAGGCGAGGGGTGGCGTTGGAGATGGTCTGATGTAGAATTCAGCTTGTGTATTTTTTGACACATTTCTTGAGAGTGTAGTTAGAATCATTAGAAATCCTGTAGTGCAGAAAAGAGGCCATTCTGTCCAGTAAGCCTGCACAGACAACAATCCCACCCAGGCCCAATCCTTGCAACCCCACATATTTACCCTGCTAGTCCCTTTGACACTAAGGGGCAATTCAGCATGGTCAATCATCCCAACCCGCATATCTTTGAAGTATGGGAGAAAACCAGATTGTGGAGCATCTGGAGGGAACCCACGGGGCGAACATGCAAACTCTACATAGGCTATGACCTGAGGCCAGAATTCAGCCCAGGTCCCTGGCACTGTGAGGCAGCAGTGCTAACCACTGTGCCACCATGCTGCCCATTAGTTACATTCTTAAATTATGTATTGTGAAATGTACCCAAGCAGTACGTTTTTAAACGTTTCATATCTAAAAAGAATTGAGAAAATGATGGAAGTACTGATCTGGTCTGGGGACAACATTAATATTTCAGGTCTGTGACCTTGCAACAGAACTGGGGAAGTTAGAAATCTAATAGGCTTTGAGCAAGTGAGACGGGGTGAGGGTAAAAGGGAAAAAGAAGGATCTGTGATGGCATGGCGGGCAGGACAGATTAAAGGACAAAAGTGTCCATGTTGTCAGGGCAAAGGGAGTGGTAATGGAGCAAGAGAGGAATCAAAGGACACGATTAGAGGAGGTGTGAAAGGCAGGAACATGGCAAGTTGTCAACTGAAAGCAAAGGAAAAGTTATGCATGATTTTCCATCTCTTCACGCCAATGGGATCTTCAGGTCCCACCAATGGCAAACCCCCATCGCAGGTTTCCCACAGGTTGGGGTGGGGTCAATGAGCAGCGAGGCCAGAAGATCCTGCCGTCAGTCAATGCTGAGAAAAACATTGTGGGGAAGTCAGAGAATCCCAGCGACTGACTGGAATATTAGAGGGCAGAAAAGAACAAACCAGCAAAAAAGGGGTCAAAATGGGGACACAGAGTGAGTTCAAAAGGCTGTCAAATGCCAGTTGAAGGATGAATCACAGAATCACTGCAGTGCAGAATGAGGCCATTTGGCCCTTCGAGTCTGTACTGACTCTCCAACAGAGCATCTTACCCAAGCCCATCCCTGCCCTCGCCCCGTAACCCCATGTATTCACCCTACTAATCTTTCTAACTTGTACATCTTGGGACTCTAAGCGTGGCCAACCCATCTAACCTGTAGATCTTTGAACCGTGGGAGGAAAACAGAACACCCAGAGGAAACACACACAGACATGGGGAGAAAGTGCAAACTCCACATAGACAGTCACCCAAGACCAGAATCAAACCTGGGTCCCTGGCACTGTGAGGCAGCAGTGCTAACCACTGTACCACCGCTGTTTCTCAAGGTTTTGTATTGGTGATGCAGCATTTCAATTTTTATATTTACACTCAGGTTCGAATGCTAGCAAGCAAAAAAGTTCTGAGAGCACATTTTGACACCTGCTTTACCTGGATTCAAAGCAGTGATGCATTTGATGTAGCACTGCTGGCTTACATCAACAATGTACTGATGTAAAATTGGCAAGTACAATGTAACTGTGCCACAAATTGCAACTGGGAATTTTCACTCCTCTGCTTGTTTTAGTTTGACAAAAGGTGATTGAGAGGAATTCCAACTGAAACCTTTCAAGTAAAAAGCTGGATGAGCAGCTAGTTACAAATAGCTTGGAAGATGAAAGAGATAATGAAGGCCAAGTGGTTCATGATTGTAGAAATTTTATGGTCTTGCAGCAATCAATGCCAGGAAGACAACCGACCAATCAAAGGTGAATGCTGAGATGGATATTCTGCTTTAACTTGGCTTTACTTTGCTGTAGAGGATGTAAGGACCATGATAAAATGGATTGGGAATGGACCATTATAAAAAGTTAATGAGCTGAATGGACCTTCGATTTTTCTATTTTCATCTGTGCCAACGTTTCTTGAGCAGATGTATAGTGAAGTGTTTTTACCTCATATATAATGGCTGATTGCTCAGTGATTCTGTCACAGACGTCAAACTCAAGGTCTTCATTCAAGAGGCTCAGAACAATTTAGCACTGGAAGGCGAATAATATTCAGAAAAACAGAGTGGGAAATGGAGATTTTGAATATAATTACCTGCTCACACATCACCAACAACAAGTATAAACACATTGGAACTATTGCAATTAAATGTTCACTTACAAAATTATTGGCTTCCTCGTTTCCATCTGTGGGACTTTCTTTTGCAGTGTAATGAATTTGAAATAAACTATCTTCTTTCTGAATCATCCCTTCCTTTCTCTTATCCTTCCTCTCTCCCTACTCTTCCCCCTACCTACCTTCCTTCCTTCCTCCCTCCTTTCCTGCCTTCCTTCTTTCCGCCCTCCCCCACTTACTCCTCTATCCAATTCCCCCCTCCCTTCCTCTCCCCTCTTTCCCCCCTTCTTCCCTCCCTCCTTCCCTCCCTCCTTCCCTCCCCCTCCCTTCCTCTCCCTCCCTCCCACCTACATTCACTCCTTCCTGCATGAGAAATACTGTTGTAAGTTTGTGTTGCAACATTGTATTTTCACCAGCTATAAATCTATGGGGAGAGGTTTCATTTATAACCAAATCAAGTGCAATTATGCATGAAATAATCATTCTTACTCATTGTATCACGCAGACTATATGATATATTTTTGCACAACTTTGGCCTTGTCTTCTGAGGTAATCAGACTTCCATATTTTAGTCTGCTCTCACATATTGAGTGTACATTCTCTGGGGACCCCTCTATGTTCTCCGATTCTAACACATCGCTATTTTTTTCATTTCCTGACCCGGATAATGAACCACAAATCTTCCTGGTGCTTTCCTCAGCTACTGGATCTATCCATCGCCACAATGGGATTCTCCACATCCTCAAAATAGCAAAGTAGCACTGAACTAGTCACAAGTCATAAATGTAAATTAGAATTCTTCAACGGGAGAGGAAGTAACAAATAAAGGGCAATTGTATACAGCCATTATTCACCTTTTTCTCTGCTACGGTATTACCCAATTTTGTCATGGTATTAAAGTTGGCTGAAGGTATCAGGGGATTTGGAGGAAAGGGCGAATGGAGTCAATCTGCTGATCAGCCGTAAGCTAATAGAGTAACAAAGTCAACTCAGTCCAGCCGATTCCTATTTCAGTGTTTGCAAAGTGATGATTTTATAACATAAAAGTACAGTCACCATAACCCCAGGTGAGCGTTGACTGCTGTTCCCCTCAAAAAGGGATGGCGGTGATTTAACCTGAGGATCACCACACCTCAGGCAAGGGTCAAGTTTGAGAAGCAGGGCCTTCAAGGACAACTTTAGCCAGTGTGGGAATTGAACCTGTGTTGTTACCGTCACTCTGCAACACTAACCTGCATCCAGCCAACTGAGTGAAACCTCCAACCCCCTCTCCATACTTCAGCAACACAAGTGCTGAAGATACTAAAAAATCCAGAAAACAAACCCAGAAAATGCTGGACATAGTCAGCAGGTCAGACAGCATCAGTACCTTCTCCCTGGCTCTGGGCTTGCTTATAAAGTTCCACTCCAAACCCACTCACCATTCTGACTTGGACGTACCACAGAGAGCTGATATTGCCCTTCATTCCCTGTCATTGAGTCAAAATCCTGGAACTCTCTCCCCAAAACCACTCTGGATGTACCTACACCACATGGACAAGAGCAGTTCAAGAAGATGGCTCACCACTGCCTTGTCAAGGACAATTAGGGATTGGCAATAAATGCTGGAGGAGGTCTTGTGGTGCAGTGGGTAGCATCCCTGCCTCTAAGCCAGAAGCTCCAGATTAGGGTCCCACCCCAGGATATGATGGCCAAGGAAGGTGCATTCATTATGCAGTCAAACAGATTGTGTGTCAACCATCACACCAATGGCTGGTGGTAAGAGTGGGAGAGGTTACTCCCATGTCAGCCATGCTTTATACAGAGTGGCAACCCTCAAGCTAAGGTTCATTTATTGGTGTCACAAGTAGGCTTACATTAACACTGCAATGAAGTTACTGTGGAAATCCCTCCCTCCGGCACCTGTTCGCATACACTGAGGGAGAAGTTAGCATGGCTAATGTGTTTAATTGGCACGTCTTTCAGACTGTGGGATGAAATCAGAGCACCTGAAGGAAACCCACACAGACATAGGGAGAACATGCAAACTCCACAGAGGCAGTGACACAATCTGTGAATTGAACCTGGGTCCCTGGCGCTGTGAGGCAGCAACGCTCACCACGGTGCCACCGTGCCGCCCCAATAACCCCCCGTGACAAACTACAACCTGTTCCAGAAATTGAAAGCTATGTTTAGCTATGAGGAGAGATTGGGTAAACTGGGGTTGTTCTCCCTGGAAAGATGGAGAATGAGGGGAGACATAATAGAGGTGTACAAAATTATGAAGGGTATAGATAGGGTGAACAGTGGGAAGCTTTTTCCTAGGTCGGAGGTGACGATCACGAGGGGTCACAGGCTCAAGGTGAGACGGGCGAGGTATAATTCAGATATCAGAGGGACATTTTTTACACAGAGGGTGGGGGGGGGGGTTGCTGGAATGCACTGCCAAGTAGGGTGGTGGAGGCGGACATGCTGGGATCGTTTAAGACTTATCTGGATAGTCACATGAGCAAACTGGGAATGGAGGGATACAAACGAATGGTCTAGTTGGACCAATGGGCGGCTCAGGCTTGGAAGGCCGAAGGGCCTGCTTCCTGTGCTGTACTGTTCTTTGTTCTTTGAAACAGATGAAAATCTGCCTTCGTGCACCACTCAGTTGGGTATTGGAATTGGAACAAATGCTGGCCTAGCCAGTGAAGCCCACTTCCCATGAATTAATAATTTAAAAAAAGTCTTTAACCTCTTCCAGCCCAGTCCTGATGAAGGATCGTGCCATTGACCCTGACACAGGTTTCTTAGTAGTGCAGAGTGCAATTAACGAGAAATCCCACTGACAGCAACGGGACCAGAAGATCCGGCCACCAACGAATGGCATGTCATCTCCAGCTACAAGAAACACACCGTAGGGATGCCAGAGAATCCTTTCATTGTTTGAGCTGTTGAGAATTTCTACCATTCTTTTACATTACCATACCTGATTTTTATTTCCATGTATTCTTACTGATGGGGGATAGTTCTCCCCAAAAAATTCTAAGTGTTAAATTCGCGTGAAAACTGGAGTAATTCACACTGTTTTTTCGGTGGGAGTTCAGAGAAGAATCTCCCGCACTCTGTGCACTGCAGAGGCCACGAGTGTAAATAAGAACATAAGAACATAAGAAATAGGAGCAGGAGTAGGCCATCTAGCCCTTCGAGCCTGCCCCGCCATTCAATAAGATCATGGCTGATCTGTTGTGGCTCAGTTCCACTTTCCCGCCCTCTCCCCATAACCCTTAATCCCCTCTCTTATCAAAAACCCATCAACCCGCTTCTTAAAAATATTTAGCGAGGCAGCCTCCACCACTTCAACGGGCAGAGAATTCCAGAGATTCACCACCCTTTGAGTGAAGAAGTTCCTCCTCAACTCCGTTCTAAACCGCCTCCCCTTTATCTTGAGGCTGTGCCCCCTAGTCCTACTGTCTTTTTTGAGCGGGAAGAGTCTCTCCACCTCTATCCTATCCATCCCATTCATCATCTTATACGTCTCAATGAGATCTCCCCTCATTCTTCTAAACTCTAACGAGTACAAGCCTAGTTTATTCAGCCTCTCCTCATAGCTCAACCCCCTCAACTCCGGTATCAGCCTAGTAAACCTCCTCTGCACTCCCTCCAGGGCCAAAATATCCTTGCGCAGGTGCGGCGCCCAAAACTGCACACAGTACTCCAGCTGCGGCCTCACCAATGCCCTATACAGCTGCAGAAATCCTGTTGAAAATCAGTGGGCCAGGCCTATTCCTGCGGGAGAGGCTGGCAGCATAGCGCTGAGCGAGCCACTGCACGTGCGCCGACCTGTCAGTGCTGAGATCGGCAATGAGTATCTCTGTACTGCTAGTTTCCAGATCGCTGGCCAGCCCCATGACCCCTGCATCGCTGCACCTCTCACCTCCTCCACGGGCCGAATCCCTCACCTCCAGCCCACTTCAATGTCTGCGACCTCCCAGGCAACCCCTCCCCTGCCTCCCCCCCCTCCACCCCCCGCAGCAGTCCTGACCTCCTTCTCCACCCTTTGCCTAGCCCTGAGCACTGACAGCAGAGGTAAATTTGCCAGACTGAGGGTTTATCATCAAGAAGCATCTTACACATAGAAACATAGAAACAGAGAATGTTACAGCACAGTACAGGCCCTTCGGCCCTCAATGTTGTGCTGAGCTATGTCCAATCCCAAGATCAAACTATCCCTCCTTATAATTCTGGAGTGCTCCATGTGCCCATACAATAACTGTTTGAAAGTTCCTAAAGGCTCCACTATCACAGCAGGCAGTCTATTCCACACCCCAACCACTCTCTGAGTGAAGAATCTACCTCGGACATCTCTCCTATATCTACCTCCATGAACCTTATAGTTATGCCCCCTAGTAACGGCTACATCCACCTGAGGAAATAGTCTCTGCACGTCCACCCTATCAATCACTCTCATCGTCTTATAAACCTCTATTAAGTTGCCTCTCATCCTACTCTGCTCCAAAGAGAAAAGCCCCAGCTTCCTTAACCTTTCCTCAGAAGACCTACCCTCCAAACTAGGCAACATCCTAGTAAAGCTCCTCTGCACTCTCTCCAGTGATTCCACATCCTTCTTAAAATGAGGTGACCAGAACTGAACACAATATTCCAAATTATTCCAATTACAAATGTGAGGCACTGCTGGATGTGCCTGCCATTGTCCAGAGATCTCATACATCACACATGCTGCATTCTTTGTGAAGACCTGATTCAATGTGGGATTGGATGCTCTTGGCTTTGAAGGTGTTGGCAGCACACAATTTATTCACTTTGGGTCTTTTTTTTCCACATTTTAATATGGGACCTGTTCATCTCTCAGTTTGCAACACGCTGCTGCATAAAGGAAGTCACTGATGCCCTTTCCAGGAAGGAACATCAATATGTCAGGTTTGCTCTGGACAAAGATCCTAGAATCATAGAATCCCTACTCTGCAGAAGGAGGCCATTTGGTCCATCAAGTCTGCACCAACTCTCTGACAGAATATGTTACCCAGGCCCTATCCCATGTATTTAACCCCACTAATCCCCTAACCTACACATCTTTGGACACTAAGGTGCAATTTGCCATGGTCAATCCACCTAACCTACACATCTTTGGATTGTGTGAGGAAACCGGGGCACCTGGAAAAACCTACACGGAATCACCAAACAATAGAATCACAGAATATTACAGTGCAGAAGAGGCCCTTTGATCCATTGAGTCCACACTGATACACGAAAGGCCCTGACCGGCCCATCTAATCTCACTTGTCAGCACTTGGCCCATAGCCTTGAATGTTATGGCGTGCCAAGTACTTACCCAGGTACTTTTTAAGGGATGTGAGGCATCCTGCCTCCATCACCCTCTGGGTAAAAAAGTATTTTCCTCAATTCCCCTCTAAAGCTCCCACTCTTCACTTGTGTCCCTTGTAACTGATCCTTCAACTAAGGGAACAGTTGTTCCCTATCCACCCTGCCCATGCCCCTCATAGTCTTGAACATCTCAATCAGGTCAGCTTGAAATGGGGAGAATGTGTAAACTCACACAAGACTGGAACTGAACCAGGGTTCCTGGAGCTGTGAGGCAGCAGTACTCATCACTGTGCCACTGTACTGCCCATGATAGCAAGGCTCAAAGATTCACTGGCTTCACAGCTATCTGTCTTTTCCCAAGAATGCAGGATCGTGCACCCATGTGGCTATGCGGGTTCCATATCAGGAGTCTCTAATGTTTATAAACTAGAGGTACTGCCCTTCTACCAATGACTAACTGGTGTATGACCCTTAAGAGCACATCCTGCATGTGTGTGCATGGTACCTAGGGAGTTGCCATGACTCCCGTATCCTCAGTCACTCCCAGGTCCCTGGAATTTCGGAGGGACTGGAACGTCTGCAGGGATGGCTGCTGCGGGATAAGGGTTACCCGCTGAAACACTGCCTGATGACACCAGTGTGTCATCCTCAAACATGTACTGAGGAGAGGCACAACACTGCTCGCAACTCCATGCACTCCCTTACAGTGCAGACCATTGGACTTCTGAAGATGTGTTTCAGGTGCTTGGACCGTGCAGGTGGCTCTCTGCAATACACTTTGGGGAGGGGTTCCCACATGATCACAATCTGCCAATGCAAAGAGGGTGAGTCGTTGCCAGAAGATGAGCTGGGGGAAGGTGAGAATTCACTGGAAGACGATGATGCGGAGGACCAGGAAGCTCAGGGGCCTGTAAAGGATCAGTATGAGCATGATGATGCGAGGGAGGAAGGAAGATTTGAGAAATGTGCTCATGATAGGTTAATTGCGACAGGCTCCAGGAAGAGTAAAGTTTATTGAGGATTTATTATCACATCTCTCCTAGCTTGCAAATTCATTCCTTGTCACATATCGGGGAATGCTCAAGCACTGGCAGTGAGAGCTAGTTCTACGTGCACGCTTGCACATTCCACCCTCATGAATTATTAGGACACGGTCTCAACTTCGGTCTATGGTTCTCACTCTACTGAGAATCCACTGAGGGACAGCAGCAATGTGAGACAAGGCCTGACAATCACTGCCAACTAATGATGCACGCACTGCCACGACTGAGATGAGAACAAGGGATCACACCCAAAAGTACATGTCTTGGGTTCAGCCACAACCACTGAGGAGACACAGATGCCGCTAGAATATCAATGCTGATGAGCTGTCCTTACTTATTGGTGTCCCTTGAGGAAGAGAGGTTAGAAAGGGTTCAATCATACATTTCAAACAAAGATTTAAACACCTCCGTGACAACACACAAGAATACGGAGACTAGCTGAGCAGAGGTTGACATCACCTGAATGTTAATCTCACAGCCAGACAGTGTCAGACACAGTGCAAGGATTCCAAAGTATAAATTCACCACATCTTGAGTTGACCAGAACATTCACAGACTCGTCAAATATATTTAGAAAAGTGTAATTGATTTTCAGTAATAGCACACCTCTAAACCAGTGGCAATATCAACACTTTTTAACTTCCCTAACCGTCTCACTATGCCTTGGTGCAGTCCCGGCATAGATAGCAGGGATGGAGACCGCTACATCCTGATGACGGTGATGACTTTGTTAGGTGCCCTCTGGTGGCCCGAGGTTTGGAGGGCTACAGCCTGATCAGGGTCATCTATTCAGAGGCAGTAGTACCGTCAAGTGGCCTACGCTGCTGGAGTTGGGGTGGGCACAGGCAGACGGGACTGTGGGTGGCTGTACACCCTTTGAGTGCTCTGAGTGGAGGCCTCTGAGGTTTCTGACTGATGCCCATCCTTCCTGTGGGTGCTAGATGACTCCGGCCTGACTGTTGCAGGAGATGGGGCACCTGGAGGGAGATCAAGGTATTACATTCCATGTTGGTTACATCCTGACTGTGCCCATCAGCCATTGAGTGCATGGCCGAGTGCAAATTTGGCAAGGTCTGCTGGACCAAGGTGCCCATGGTGGTGACCAACCATCCACTGGTGATCTTGAGACGCTCACATGTTGGAGGCTTGACAGCAGAAAGAACACAGATGCACTCCTCCAATATTCATTGAAGTTTGATGAATGACTCTCAAATCTCCGCCTGACATTAGCCACTGCTTGTCACTGCATCTCCAGCATTGAGACATGGGGAAAGATTCAGAGGGCGGGGGTTCATGAATAGCCTCAGCTGGCACAAGAATTGAAGCCCCACTATTAGTGTCGTTCTGCGTCACAAACCAGCTGTACAGTCAACTGAGCTAACCAAATAGAGAATGGATGGGTGTGGGTCATAAGGGACATCAGTTGGCTTCACACTGGCATAGCTGAAGGGCTGTTTCTTGTGTTATTGTTTATTTTCAAAGCCTGAACAAATTTCTAGTGTACCCTGCTGATGCTTCACCTTCTGCCCCTGCATCCGGTTGTCTCTGATTATGTTCTGGGGTCTCCTACCATGACTCCCATTTTCACACATTCTTTCCCAGACACTTTCTCCCATGTCAGTCCATATAAATAATAACCCCCCCCACCCCCCCACACCCACTGCTTTAAGTATCGTTTGAAAGAAGTTAATTGGATTTTTACAAACAGGACACATCCCATACAAATTCCTGATCAGCTGAAAACATTCGAAGTGTTTGGGTTCTAGCCTTTATTACATTGGAAGGAATTTTTATATAAACATGGTTAAAGTATAGAGCTCTCAGTCATAATTTTGCTATTAAAACAGTATCTAGGAATTGGATAATTGCTTGGAAGCAGAACTTTAATTTATCTGGTTTCTTTCATACGGTGTGGAGATACCGGTGTTGGACTGGGGTAAACACAGTGAGAAGTGTCACAACACCAGGTTAAAGTCCAACGGGTTTATTTGGTAGCGAACGCCACTGGCTTTCATAGCGTTTGCTATCAAATAAACCTGTTGGACTTTAACCTGGTGTTGTGAGACTTCTTACTGCTCTTTCATATCCACAGGATTGCCCCAAAGATTTTTGAAGTGCGGTTACTGTTGCTTTGTAAACAAATCTGACCACCACTTTGTGAACCATGATGTCTCATAAACAACTCAATAATAAATTGATAACTAATGATATGAAAGCAAAGAAAATAAGGGTCTTCATTCCTAATGTAACTTTTAAGGCCACGCAATGTCCCAAAAGTGGTGTACAGCGCCTGAAGTGCTTTCAGAAGTGTAATCTACAATGGCCCTGCAGAAAAAAATAAGTTTGAGTTGATCATTATTTACATAAGAACATAAGAACTAGGAGCAGGAGTAGGCCATCTGGCCCCTCAAGTCTGCTCCGCCATTCAATAACATCATGGCTGATCTTATTGTGGACTCAGCTCCACTTACCCACCCGCTCACTGTAACCCTTAATTCCTTTACTGTTCAAAAATTTATCTATCCTTACCTTAAAAACATTCAATGAGGTAGTCTCAATTCTTTCACTGGGCAGGGAATTCCATAAGTTCACAACCCTTTGAATGAAGAAATTCCTCTTCAATTCTGTCCAAGACCTGAACAAAAAACTTTGCCTGTTTCTTGCAGATGTAAAGGAACGCAAGCTTCAATAACTTATCGACACCACTGCCCATCCAGCAGTCCCAATCCCTTAAGCTCCATCTTTTCTAGCCCCAGTCCTTGCCATATCTTCACCATACCCTATGACCTTCCCCTCTCTGAGGCTCAGCGTGCTATTCTCAGCAAAGGACTCAGCTTTTGTACCGTTTTGCCCGCACATCAATGAATTCCGGGCTCGACATGATGTTGAACTCTTCCTCTGTCACCTTCATCTTCGTGCCCACTTCTTTGGGCAAGAGTCCTCCTCTCCATTCCACAGATCCTTTCATGTGCCTCCAATTGGACACCCCCACAATTACCTGCCCTTGATCTTTTCATTGGGAACTGTCGACAGGACATTGGCCATCTCAATTTTTCTGCCCCCCTCACCCATTCCAACTTCTCTCCTCCCAAACTTCCCACCCTTCACTCCCTCAGCTCCAACCCTGACATTGTCATCAAAGCTGCCAACAAAGGGGGCACTGTTGTCACCTGGCATATTGACCTCTACCTTGCAGAGGCTGAGCGCCAACTCTCAGATATTTCCTCCCACCTTCCCAGACCATGACCACACCACTGGACATCAAGCCATTACCTCCAACACCATCACCGGACTCATTTCCTCTGGATGCCTTCCCCCCATACTTTCCAATCTCATCGTCTCCCAATCCTGGGCAGCCTGCTTCTACCTACTTCCCAAAATCCACAAAAAGGACTGTCCTAGTACGCCCGTTGTGTCAGCATGCTCCTGCCCCACTGAACTTATTTTCTCTTACCTTGACACCATTCTCACTCCTCTGGTCCATTCCCTCCCCACTCCATCCGGGATTCCTCTGATGCTGTGCATCATATTGACAGCTTTCAGTTCGCAGACCCTAACCGCCCCTTATTCACCATGGATGTGCAGTCTCTCTACTCCTGCATCCCACACTAGGATGGCCTGAGAACTCTTTGCTTCTTTCTTGAAACGGGGCCTGGACAATTCCCATTCACCACCACTCACCTCCACCTGGCCGAGCTTGTCCTATCTCTCAACAACTTCTCCTTTAACTTATCCCACTTTCTCCAAATCAAAGGCGTAGGAATGTGTATCCTAAGTTCTCAAGCCTATTGTGCAAAGATAAACAGTTGTTAAAACATCTGGCCCTGGGTCTTCAATTAATAGTTTAACTTATGGCATTAGAAGGAATATGCAATTACTTTCTTCCATTTAGTTAAGTTCTGTAGTTAGTCTTTGTAGCATGTAATTCTCTTGAGTTTTATCAAGGAATGTGTCATGTAATGTTTTTAACAGTATCTTGCTCCCTTAACTTTGACACACTAATTATTTTCAAGTCTTGATTTTTGTCTTTTCTTTGCTCTTTGTTGTTTGTTCAAAAGGTGAATAGAAAGCTAATTGTTGTGGGGTTGGGTCAGGCTGTATTTTCTGTTTGGCACTATAAATCCCAAGAAGAATTTGTATTAAAAAGAAACAAGCAAGATTCTTTCTAAATGGAACAGTCTCTGTTCCACGATCTTCAAACAAACACTGGTCTTGAAGCAGCTCACTAAGAATAGAGCAAAGACTGTGTTATCGCATGTGTTTTACCATTAGAAAGAGCAAAAGAGTTGAAGGGAGGAAAAGCAGATTAGACTGGTTCACTGTTGTTAGAGCCCACCAAAGAATTTAAAGGGGTTGGAGAAGGGAGACTTTGGGATCCTGTGTTTTCTACCTGAGTGGGCAGAACTTCTCATCCAAAAAATGGTCCCCTGATCAGTACAGCATTCACTCAGTACTGTGCTGCAATGATGGCTTAGATTTGGGTTCCAAATCCTGAGCTGGGGCTTCTAACTCAGAGTGCTTCTAACTCAATCAATTAAGATTCAACTGAACCTTCTGGAAGGGATTTAATAGGCAAAATGGAGGGTGTGATGTTGTAAACGTTTATGAAAGTAAGGTAACATGGAGGTATTTTGTTGAAACAATAAGGTTTCTTTCCAAAGAAGTGAATGACAAATATTGTATTTTAAGGGGTCTCTTTATTTCATGATCAACAGTATATTTACACAACCAGCGTTCATTCTGTGACTATGTTGGCCAGACTTTTACAAAGTCATTCATGAATATATCAGTCTGTCTACTAAAATTCATTGAGCTTGCTTGCGGACAGTGCAGTGGCTGCATTTGAACAATGCTGAGACATCAAGTATGAGCAATTACTGTTTATCTGAATCCTTAAATTATTTTTTATCATTTCATGGGATAGGAACATCACTGGGACGGCACAGTAGCACAGTGGTTAGCACTGCTGCGTCACAGCGCCAGGGACCCGAGTTTGATTCCCGGCTTGGGTCACTGTTTGCATGTTCTCCCCATGTCTGCATGGGTTTCCTCCAGATGCTCAGGTTTCCTCCGACATTCTGAAAGACGGATGGCTTGGTGCATTGACCCAAACAGGCAGTGGACTGTGGCGACTACGGGAATTTCACAGTAACTTCATAGCAGTGTCAATGTAAACCTTATTTGTGACTAGTAAATGAACATTACGGCGGCTATGCCAGCATCTATTGCCCATCCCAAATTACCTTTGGGAAAGTGGTGGTGAGCTGCCTTCTTGAACCGTTGCAGTTCATGTGGTGTAGGGCACATCCACAGTGCTGTTAGGGAAAGAGTTCCTGGATTTTGACCCAGCCATTGTGAAGGAATGGCGATACAGTTCCAAGTCACTTGGCACAGTGGTTAGCACAGAGACAGCATAATGTCAGGGGCCCAGGTTCGATTCCCAGCTTGGGTCACTGCCTGTGTGGATTTTGTATGTTCTCCCTGTGTCTGCGTGGGTTTCCTCCAGGTGCTCCGGTTTTCTCCCAAAGTCCAAAAGCCGTGCTGGTTCAGTGGATTGTCATGCTAAATTCTCCCCCCGGTGAACCCGAATTGGCGCCGGACTGTGGTTACTAGGGGACTTCCACAGTAACTTCATTACAGTGTTAATATAAGCTTACTTGTGACACTAATAAATAAACTTAAAAAAAAGTCATATTGAAGAAATCTACTTTTTAGGGACAGGCTTATTGCTCTGAAAAAAACTTGTCATCGTATTCACATCAATTATGAACTGACATTGTGTGTTTCCTGTGAGTGCTCCAGTTGCCTCCCACAATCCAAAGATGTGCAGGTAAGGTGGACTGGTCATGATAAATTGCCAAATAATGTCAGGGAGATTAGCAGAGTAAATATTTCAGGATAGACCCTGGATGGGATTGTTGTCAGCACAGGCTTGATGGGCTGAATGGCCTCCTTCTGTAGGGTTTCTATGATTCTCTGATTGTAATTTAAATTAACATGCAAAAACCTTATGTTAAATTACTTAAGTGACTAAAATTATCCTTGTTGCAGTTCAGGCTTTGTAAAAATCTTAGCCCACTTTCATTAGTTGATGTCACACATTTCTTTCTGCCTCCGCTAGTATTGAATTAGAATCTCCCTTCCCTTTACATTTTTATTTGTCATTTTAAAAGCATAAAAACAAATGTTAGCTTGTCTCTGGATGTCAGTGCATAATTAAGGCTAATATTTCTCTGCAACTCCATGGAATGCTGAGAAGGAAGCCACTAGCTATTTCTAAAATACACTTCTGAAATAAACCATTTGCTTTCAACAGATTAGCGGATTAAACATTGCAGCAGAGATCATGATGGTCACCAACATCTGATACATCCCTCCAGCAATCAGTGTACCTTCTGATGAAGCATGAAACCAAGGTTATGTCCACTTGCTTGATTTGATTTTTGAAATTGAAGAACAGCAAGCTCATTCAGTGTCATGGCTGACTATCAAGACCATTAAAACTATCAAACAGCCATTTCATTTACTGAATGTTACAGCATAGAAGACTGCCATTCGATCCATTAAAAAAGCTTTCCAATTAGACACACTTCCCCGCTCTTACTCTGCAGTTTTATTCTTTACAATTATTTTTTTCATTCATTCATGGGACATGGGTGTCGCGGGTGGGCCAGTCCATCCTAGATTTCCGTGGGCAGTTGAGAGTCAACCACAATGCTGCGGCTCTGGAGTCACATGTAGACCAGACTAGGTAAGGACATAGACATAGAAACATAGAAGATAGGATCAGGAGGAGGCCCTTCAAGTCTGCTCCGCCATTCATCACAATCATGGATCATCCAATTCAATAGCTTAATCCTGCTTTCTCCCTTTGATCCCATTCACCCCAAATGTGATATCCAGTTGCCTCTTGAATACGTTCAATGTTTTGGCATTAACTACTTCCGGCGGTAATGAATTCCACAGGTTCACCACTCTTTAGGTGAAGAAATGTCACCTCATCTCCGTCCTAAATGGTGTAGGCTGGCAGATTTCCTTCCTGAAAGAATATTAGTGAACCAGGTGGGTTTTTTCTGATAACTGTCAATGGTTTCATGGTCATCAGTAGATTCTTAATTCCAGATATTTTTTATTGAATTCAAGTTCCACCAGCTGCAGTGGCGGGATTTGAATCAGGTCCCCATAACGTTAGCTGAGTTTCTGGTTCAATACCCTAGCGATAATACCACTAAGCTATCACCTCCCCATTATCTACACAACATCCCTTTGAAAATCACTGTTGAATCTGCTTCCAGCATCCTTTCAGGCAAAACCTTCCAGATCACAGCAAGAGCTGTTTGTGGTGATGTGAATTGCTCTCAATCTGTTCTGAAGGACGAGTGCTCACTGGATACAAGATCATTCTCTCTTCTATCTAAAATACATTTCAGTGTAACAATATTCAAACTTCTGGAAATGATTATTTTGAGCTACTATGGGAAAATTGAGGTCAGAAATATCATTGATGGGGTGATGGAATGGAGTCAGATGCAGAGCGTAAACACTGATATTGACCTGCTGTGTTGAAGAATCTGTTATTACTCTGTAAAGGTGATGTACTATTAGGATATACATTACTTCCCTTTCAAAGTGTTGAATTGTAATGACCAATGTCCAGAGTGACAGATTGACAGTTCCATTATCAACTGCGTAACATTGTTAAGAAAAAAAAATCTGCAGTTGCCTTTTCTCTTGTCGCATATCTCAAGGTCTGCAGAAATACATCCAGTCAATGTGACGCAAAGCTGAAAGAAAAAAAAAATTGACAAACTAATGCGGAGGCTTTGGAGAGGGTACAGAGCAGATTTACCAGGATGTTGCCTGGTATGGGGGGCATTAGCTATGAGGAGAGGTTTATTCTCACTGGGGCGACAGAGGTTGAAGGGAGACCTGATAGAAGTCTACAAGATTATGAGAGGCATGGACAGAGTGGATAGTCAGAAGCTTTTTTCCCTGGGTGGAAGAGTCAATTTATTAGGGGGCATAGGTTTAAGGTGCAATGGGCAAGGTTTAAAACAGATGGAGGAGGAACATTTTTTATACAGAGAATAGTGGGTGCCTGGAACTCGTTGCCGGGGGAGGTAGTGGAAGTGGATGCCGTAGTAATTTAAAGGGACATCTTGACAAGTCCATGAATAGGATGGGAATCGAGGGACCTGGTCCACTGAAGGGTAGGGGGTTTTAGTTAAGTCGGGCAGCATGGTCGGTGCAGGCTTGGAGGGCCGAAGGGCCTGTTCCTGTGATGTAATTTTCTTTGCTTTTTGTTCTTTGTTCTAACTTCTACATTTGACACTTCGGACACTGAAAACATGCAGTTATGGGGATAGGGCCTGGGTGGGATTGTGCCCAGCACAGACTCGATGGACCAAATGGTTCCTTCTGTATTGTATGATTCGATGATTTTATGATTCTAACCCATCTTACAACCTCCCCCTGTCGACTTCCTGACACTCTCCCCGCTCTATTCTGTCCTTTCACCCACTTGCTTTACACACTGGTACCCTCTGTCCAGGCTTGTTGAAGTGGCTGGGACATTTAAACTTGTTGGTATCCAATAGCTGACACTCCAACACTGTGAGGGAAGGACCTCAGGAGCGGGCATGATCCACATTTCTCAGCAGGCCGGTGTCAGATGTTTGAGAAATGTGGAGCTGCAGTTTAAGGTTGGAAAATGGGAATGGAATGGCAATCCACTCTGGAATCAGGAACTACCTTTTCAATAGATCTTTAGTTTCGTTTATTCATTAGTGTCATAAGTAGGCTTACATTAACACTGCAATGAAATTACTGTGAAAATCCCCTCATGGCCACACGCTGGTGCTTGTTTGGGTACACTGAGGAAGAATTTAGCACGGCCAATGCACCTAATCAGCACATCTTTCAGAGAGTGGGAGGAAACCAGAGCACCTAGAGGAAACCCACGCAGGCACAGGGAGAATGTGCAAACTTCACACAGACAGTGACCCAAGATGAGTCCCTGGTGCTGTGAGGCAGCAGTGCTAACCCCTGTGTCACCTTGCCACCCTAAAAACTCTGTGGGCTTTTCTGTAGCAGGTCAAGAAAGCAACTCGTCACAAACTCCTCAACAGCAACCAGGGGTGGGCAATTTCCACTGAACATCATTTGAATGGAGGCTTTAGCCTATTGAAAATAAATTTGGGTGAGCATCACCTTTGAAATATCAGATAGGAACATTGTAGTTTATTTGCAATGGTTGAACGGTAACATCTAACATTAGGTGGTATGAACAGTATTTCATATTTTAGGGCACTCAACATACATCAGATATAACCAAGACGGAATTACCTGTTCAATGTGGCAAAGAGATTTTAAATTTCTGGGACTGATTTGGAGCCCGTGCTCTCCATCTGCAGCAATGGCAGAAAGACTTGGAAAGTACAATTCACATCGGTGAGTTTCTGAGTCCCAATCTTACTGGCCCCTCGCCAGTGGAGTGGTGTGAAACATTCTTCAGGAGCACAGAAAGCTCATTTTAATACATTTGCATGTCAATAGTGAGTGGTCTCGCCGGGACCTCGCCCCACCTCACCAGTTATTCACTGGGCGCCAGCATCATGTCACACTAGTGCCATTTCTAACAGCTCTACATAAGTGCGAACCAGGTACTTTTATCTCCAAGTGGGATTTCAGAGATGGGCGCCCAGGCTGCCAGCATCCTATGGGTGGCATGGTTGGAGCAGTGGTCAGCACTGCTGCCTCACAGTGTCAGGGATCTGGGTTCAATCCCAGTCTTGGGTCATTGTCTGTGCAAAGTTTGAACTTTCTCCTCGTGTCTACGTGGGTTTCTTTCGGGTCCTCCAGTTTCCCTCCACACTCCAAAGATATACAGGTTCAGTGGCTTGGACATGTTAAATTGCCCCTTGACCTACTGAGATGTGTAAGTTCAGGAAATTACGTGGTAAATAGGTGGGGTTGTGTCGGAAAGTCGGTGCATGTCTGATGAGCCGAATAACCTCCACTGTATGGATTCTGTGACCCTCCAGAGTGTTCACTATGCACAATTAAGTGCAACTCAGGGCTGGGGGCGGAGGTCCCAGAATCACCATATGGGGTGGAGAGGTGTTTTAAAGGGGTTGTGAAAGCTGGTATGCAGGCAGTGCTTCCCATGTCCTGTGTCCTAGGTTTCTGTCGATATGGCAGCTGGGAGAGTGCCTGGTGAGAGGCTGTGAGGGATTGAAAACAAGAACCTCAGCATTGGGGGTGACCGCAAGTTGCCTGGCTGAGTTCCCATGATGGGGGTGTCAGAGCAGAGTAAGGGTTTCAGGAATGGGCTGCATCTCCCCTCATGCAGTGTGAATAGCCTTGCATTCAGTAAGGGGATTGACTGCAGTATCAGTGGTTCTATAGTCTGAAGTTGTTGTACTTTGTGATTCGCCTGGAAGTTTGCAAAGTGCCTAATCAGAGGATGAGGTGCTGTTTCTCCACCTTGCATTGGGCTTCACTGGAACATTGCAACAGTAAAAAATCTGACAACACCAGGTTTTAGTCCAACCGACTTATTTGATAGTAAACGCACAAGCTTTTGGGTTAGTCCCTTCATCAGGTGAATGGAGAGTTCTGGCCTCAGACAGAGCATATAAAGCACAGACAGTTTACAGATTACTGATTAGAATGCGAATCTTTACACCTAACCTGCTGTTCAAGTCCTGAAGTGGCCGACAATGTGAGTGGAAGGAGCACTGATCACAGGTTAAAGAGATGTGTATTGTCTCCAGACAGTACAGTGAGTGAGGTTTTGCAAACCCAGGCAAGTGTTGGGGGTTACAGATAGTGTGACATGAACCCAAGATCCTTGTTGAGACCGTCCTCATGTGTGTGGAACTGTTGGCGAACACTTCAGTGGTCACGGGCATTCAGCCTCTGACCTTCGGGTAAGCATTCTCCAAGGCGGCCTTCACGACACACGACAGCGCAGAGTCGCTGAGCAGAGACTGATAGCCAAGTTCCACACACATGAGGACGGTCTCAACAAGGATCTTGGGTTCATGTCGCACTATCTGTAACCCCCAACACTTGCCTGGGTTTGCAAAACCTCACTCACTGTACTGTCTGGAGACAATACACATCTCTTTAACCTGTGATCAGTGCTCCTTCCACTCACATTGTCGGCCACTTCAGGACTTGAACAGCAGGTTAGGTGTAAAGATTCGCATTCTAATCAGTAATCTGTAAACTGTCTGTGCTTTATATGCTCTGTCTGAGGCCAGAACTCTCCATTCACCTGATGAAGGGACTAACCCGAAAGCTTGTGCGTTTACTATCAAATAAGTCGGTTGGACTAAAACCTGGTGTTGTCAGACTTTTTACTGTGTTTACCCCAGTCCAACGCCGGCACATCCACAACATTGCAACAGGACAGATACGTGGATATGAGAGCAGTATTTAAGTTTTTTTAAGTTTTATTTATTAGTGTCACAAGTACCTTACATTCACATTGCAATGAAATTACTTGAAAATTCCCAAGTTTCCATACTCTGGCAGGGTCTGTTCAGATACACTGAGGGAAAATTTAGCATGGCCAAAACACCTAACCAGCGCCTCTTTCAGACTGTGGGAGGAAACCACAGCACCCGGAGGAAACCCACGCAGACACAGGGAGAATGTACAGACTGCGCACAGTGACCCAAGGTGGGAATTGGACCCGGGTCCCTGGCGCTTTGAGGCAGCTGTGCTAACCACTGTGCCACCGTGTCACCCAGGATGGTGTACTGAAGTGCCAAGTGGCAAGAAGCCTGGGTACTGCCTGCAGATGGACCAAAGGTATTCTGAAAAGCGTTCACCCAGACTGTGTCTCTCCAATGTAGAGTAGACCACATTGGGAACAGCAAAGGCAATAGACCAGGTTAGAGCAGGTACCGTGAAGCATCTGAGAAGAGTGTTTTCTTTTTGCTTCTTTTGCCTTGCCACCCACACTTGCTGTGGAATGGTTCCCCTTCAAGCTGCAGGACCAATTGTCTCTCTCTAACAGAGAGAGATGCCTCTGATCCTTTGTGGGTTAAGGTTAATTACCTTACACACCTTTGGTACGATATTACAATGGAATAAATTGTCTTGGATGCCAAGTCCGTCTCGTTTATCAGGTTTGTGAATTATTCCCTCATGTTTATTTAGCTGTAAACAACAGCTCTTATCAGATACCCAATACACAAACGACTGAATAGCATCAAATTTCTTATAATCCTTATGCAAGAGATTGTCATCTTTTTGCAAGAAAATCAGTGCACAAGCATCTAGTTTATCTGATACATTGGGTGTAATCAATTAGTTGTTGGCTGCCTGAGAAATACATCATGCCGAACTTCCCTTGCTTGCTAGGTAGTCAGAACAGAACGCAACACTCTATAGATTATCTGGTTAATCAAGACAGCCATGCAAATAAATAAATATTAAGGTAACTGTTATATATATTATGTAGTCCTTTAATTGGGACTCAATACATTGATTCTTTCCTCTAATGCATCTCTCAGAATTTTATCTCAAACCCTCTACAGTGCACTATGGATTTTATTTCAGCAGATTCTGAAAATGAGGCACTGGATTGCACTTTACTCTAACTCTGTCAACATGTCTTTGCAAGAAGTCTCATTCTCAGGCAATTAGAATGCTAATATGCCACAAAATCTTGAGAGGATAATTCAAACAATGAACATTATAAACTAGCTAAAATGAATCTTAACTAAGCGGCGGGTAACTAATCTAGCCCCGCTGAACATTTTGATATGTTAGAAAAATGGGCAAGTTATTATACGGTATATTGTTCTATTTAAGTAAACTTCAATTTAAGTTTATTTATTATTGTCACAAGTCAGCTTACATTAACACTAGAACTAAGTTACTGTGAAAATCCTTTGGTCGTCACATTCTGGCACCTGTTTAGTTACACTGAGGGGGAATTTAGCACGGCCAATGCATCTAACCAGCATGTCTAGTCTGGAGGGCATTAGCTATGAGGACAGGTTGGATAAACCCGATTTGTTCTCACTGGAATGGCAGAGATTGAGGGGTGACCTGATAGAGGTTTAAAAGGTTATGAGTGGCATGGACAGAGTGCATAGTCAGATGCTCTTTCCTAGGGTAAAACAGTCAAGTACTATGGGACATAGGTTTAAGGTGCGTGGGGAAAAGTTTAGAGGAGATGTGCGAGGCAAGTTTTTTAAAGAGGATGGTGAATGTCTGGAACACGCTGTCTGGAGAGGTGGTGGGAGCAGATATGATAATGGCATTTAAGAGGCAACTAGACGAATACATGAAGAGGATTGCAATGGAAGGATATGAGCTCTGAAAGTACATACAGTTTTAGCTTCAGCAGGCACAATGATCGGCGCAGGCTTGGAGGGCTGAAAGGCCTGTTCCTTTGCTGTACTGTTCTTTGTCTTTTGCATGGTGGGAGAAAACATGTGCAGACATGGGGAGAATGTGCAAATTCCACACACACAGACAGTGATCCAAGCCAGGAATAGAACCTAGGTCCCTGGCATTGTGAGGCAGCAGTGCTAACCTGTGTGCCACTGTACCGTCTGGGAAGGTTTGCAAATTTCCACCCAACACTTCAGAAGCAAGCAATTGGTTGTGAAACTGAGGACACAAAAGATCTAAAAATACATGCAAGGAGAGGACAGCAAAAGAAAGTCACAGATAAGGAAGAAGAAAAATGAAGAGTTTGGTGTCCCTGCATCTTAGTATGGAATATTTTACCATTTACTACACAATTCACTCCCATACAAATGTAACACAGCTAAATGTAGAACAGAGTTCACCATTCAGAACTTCATTGTTGTACCCGTACTCCACCTAAGAGCAACACCTCATTATTGATAAAAACAAATTACTGCGGATGCTGGAATCTGAAACAAAAACAGAAAATGCTGGAAAATCTCAGCAGGTCTGACAGCATCTGTGGAGTGAGGGTAGAAGCAATGTTTTGCATCTCAATGAGCCTTTGTCAGAGACAAGGAACATATTGGGGGCAGTTCTGTTCACCTTGTCCTTTCACTCACGATCCTATTTCCAGCAAAAGAGCCAGAGGGGAGGGTTGCACAGAGAATTGGCATGATCTGGAATGTGAAGGCACTAGAAACAGTTAATAATTTCCAAGAGACAGTTGAAAAGAAATGTCTTACAGGTCTGTGGGGAAAGAACTGTGGGGTGGTAAGTCTAATTAAAAAGCTCATTAAGTGCTCAGCGCAGGTAAGGTGGGCCAAATGGCCTCCTCCTGTGCTGTATGATTCAGCTTGAATGCAGAGAATTATTAGGATATGGAATGCCTTATCAGGCAACAGTTGAAAGCGGCATCCGTTACAGTTTTTAAAAGGGCAGCGGATGAGTATTTCTAAAAGAAATATGGGAAAGGTCAGGATAATAGGACAAAGTAGTTTGTCCTTTTCAAGAGTTGGCACAATGACCAAAATGACTCTCTTCTATGCTGCAAAATTGTCTGACTGTCCTCCTGAAAAATGGGCAGATTATCTACTGTTTTATGTTCCACTGGCTGGGAAGTGTCCAAGCTCCTTTCTCTTTAGTCATGATGTGGAGATGCCGGCGTTGGATTGGGGTAAACACAGTAAGAAGTCTCACAACACCAGGTTAAAGTCTAACAGGTTTATCTGGTAGTGGTGTTTGCTACCAGAAAAACCTGTTGGACTTTAACCTGGTGTTGTGAGACTTCTTACTGCCTTTCTCCTTAGAACAGCCCTCTTACGACTAAGGTTGTGGCTTCAAGTGCCACTCCAGAGCTTTCCGGGGTCTTAGGGGAGACAGTTGTTTCGTACTAATGCCAATGGACTGTAAATCTCGAGGCCCAAGCGAATTGTCTGGGGACAAAGGTTCAAAACCCAGCACAGCAGCTGGTGGAATTTAAATTGAATTAATCAAATGTGGAATTGAATATGAGTCTCAGTAATGGTGATAGTGAAGCTATCATTGATGGTTCTAAAAAGCTATCTGGTTCACTATTCAGGAAGGAAATCTGCTGTCCTTATCTGGTCTGGCTTACATTTGTCTCCAGACCCACAATAATGTGGTTGACTCCTGACTTCCCTCTGAAAGGGCAATCGAGGATGAGCAACAAACGTTGGGATGTCCACCTCCTATGAAAGAATAAAAAACACACACAATTCTCAGTTGGCAGTGCAATACTGAGGAAGTGCTACATTATTGGAAATCCTCATCAAAACTCTTCCTCCTCATTTGCGGCTGGGATTCTCCGGAGTGCCTGAAGGTGAATGGAGTTTTGGTTGGAATGCTAAATGCACCATTCCCACTTGCAGCGGGGCAGCCACAGGCGGTGTCAGAGAATCCCACCCACTATCTTTCGGGTGAGAGTTAACTCAGGTCACGTTTGCACCCCTCGGTGATCCCATGGGTGGGATCTTCTAGCCCTTCCTGTCGGCAGGACCTTCCAGTCTCATCAAAGGTGAGCCTGCACAGTAGGTGCCCCAGTAGCAGGGCAGACAAGCCACACAGAATGCCACAGACATTAACGCCACCATAAAACATGCCATGGGGTGGCGAGGGGTGTAGAAAATGCTGCCTCATGGCATTGCCTGAAGGAGTAGCAGGGACACTCTCCAAATGTCCTAATCTACCTGCCCCTGTCCAATACTGAACACCAAGCTTTGAGTCAAAGCACAGATTTATTTGTTCCTATGAGCCACCAAACAATACAGAAAAAGAAGAAAAAGTGCTTTACATTGGAAAACCTGAAGTGATGATGAATTAAGAAGCTGATTTCTAATGTAACACTCTCTTGTACCTTGGTATTGTGGCCCTATATGTATTGAAAATTAATAACAAGAATCTACCTTCAACTCATTGACCATGCAGGAGCACATGGAATTGAATATTTCAAGTAATCAATGTCTTGGTTTTAAAATCACAGGAAGAGAAGGAGGCCACTCAGCCCCTCCATCTATTCCAACATTAAATTAGATCACTGCTGAACTGTACATTCACTACATTTACCAGACTGTAAAGTTTGACGAATTTATTGGAATTCTGTGAGGATGTGACTAGTGCAGTAGACAGAGGGGAACCGGCGGATGTAGTGTTTCTCGATTTTCAAAAGGCATTTGATAAGGTGCCTCATGAAAGATTGCTTCAGAAAGTTAGGGGGCATGGAGTTGGGTGTAAGGTGTTAGCGTGCATAGAGGATTCGTTGTCTAATAGGAGGCAGAGAGTTGGTATCAATGGGTGCTATTCTGATTGGCAGTTGGTAACTAGTGGAGTGCCGCAGGGATCAGTGCTGGGGCCTCAGCTATTTACCATTTATACAGATGATCTGGAGGAGGGGGCTGAGTGTAGGGTGATGAAATTTGCTGATGACACAAAGATAAATGGAAAAGCAAATTGTGCGGAGGGTGTGCAAAGTCTGCAGAGGGATCCAGATAGGCTGAGCGAGTGGGCGAGGACCTGGCAGATGGAGTACAATGTTAGCAAGTGTGAGGTTATCCACTTTGGCAGGAATAATAGTAGGAGGGATTACTATTTAAAGGGTGAAAAGCTGCAGCATGCTACGGTGCAGAGGAACCTGGGGGTCCTTGTGCATGAGTCGCAAAAACCCAGTCTGCAGGTGCAGCAGGTGATCAAGAAGGCGAATGGGATGCTGGCCTTTATAGCGAGGGGGATAGAATATAAAAGCAAAGAGGTCTTGCTGCAACTGTACAGGGTACTGGTGAGGCCACAGCTGGAGTACTGTGTGCAGTTTTGGTCGCCGCACTTGCACAAGGATATTTTGGCCTTGGAGGGAGTGCAGAGGAGGTTCACTCGGCTGATACTGGAGATGAGGGGGTTGGACTATGAAGAGAGACTAAATATACTGGGTCTGTACTCGTTGGAGTTTAGAAGGATGAGGGGGGATCTTATTGAGACGTATAAGATAATGAAAGGGATGGATAGGGTAGAGGTAGAGAGATTCTTCCCGGTCAGAAAGGACAGCAGGACTAGAGGGCACAGCCTCAAGATAAGGGGGGGGGCAGTTTAGAACGGACTTGAGGAGGAACTTCTTCACTCAAAGGGTGGTGAATCTCTGGAATTCTCTGTCCGTTGAAGTGGTGGAGGCTACCTCGCTAAATATATTTAAGACATGGGTAGATAGGTTTTCGGCAGACAGGGGAATTAAGGGTTATGGGGAGAAAGCGGGAAAGCTGAACTGAGCCACTTCAGATCAGCCATGATCTTATTGAATGGCGGGGCAGGCTCGAAGGGCTAGATGGCCGACTCCTGCTCCTACTTCTTATGTTCTTATGTTTATGTTCTTATGTTCTTATCATGTTCTTACTTCATTCCTGTAATAAGTCTGCGGAGGCAGAAATCCCTTCACTAAAATCCCTTTATTTACAGACTCTAACAGCAGTACACAGAGTGCTAGTAGTTAGCAGTCTACCTCTGGGGGTGCCAGAGGAACTGACAATCCCTGTGAAACATGAGGAAAAGACTCCCTGATTGGCCCATCAATTGGATCCTTAATCAGGATGTTCACACTCCAATAGGCCAACCTCAATGGCCTGATTTAAGTTATTACAGCTCCATAAATCCTAATGTCCTTCCCCCATACCCTTCAATAACAACAATCTATCAATCCCAGTTTGAAAATTTTAAATTGACACTCAGCCTCAACAGTGTTTTTTACAAGGGAGAGTTTCAGATTCTCTCTAACTTTAATGCGAAGAGGTGCATCCTTTCATAACCGCGTAGGCTAGCCCTAACTGTAGAATTGTGTTCCCTTGTCCTGGACAACTCTTCATTCAACAACAGAACAAAAACTTCATTGATTCAGCAGCTTTGTATCTGTGGAAGGTGCCAGCTTTTCACTTTGAGATACTTGATGGTTTAATTCAACAAATGATTTGTCAGAATATCACACAATAACTAAAAGCCTCGCCAGGTGTGAAATGCTACAGGAGCTGTACAGTATGTATGCACTAACTAACTTCAATTTGAAAATTGAATCTGATTTCTATCCCTCTTCAAATGGCACAAATTCCACTTTTCCTAATAGCAAGTTGTATTAATATTGCTCTTTTAATGTTGTAAATCATCCCAAGGTGTTTCACAGGAATGTTATATTGTTAAAGACAATGAGCCCACATAAGGAGATATGACAGCATAAGGCCATGGAACCTGCCTAAGGAGTGTTTAATAGAATCATAGAATTCCTACAGTGCAGAAGGAGGCCACTCAGCCCATCAGGTCCACTCTGACCACAGTCCAAAGACATGCAGGTTAGGTTGATGGCCATGCTAAATTGGTCCTAGTGTCGGGGGAATTAGCAGGGTAAATATGAGGGATTACAGGAACAGGGCCTAGGTGGGATTGTGGTTGGTGCAGACTTGTTGGGCTGAATAGCCTCCTTCTGCGCTGTTGGGATTCTATGATTCTATGAACTTACCCAGGCCCTATCCCTGTAGCCCATGTATTTATCCCACGCATCCCCCTAACCTATACACATTGGGAAGATAAGGGGCAGTTTAGCATGGCCAATTAAGCTAACCTGCACATCTTTGCATTGTGGGAGAAAACCAGAGCACCCAGAGGAAACCCACGCAGGGACAGGGAGAATGTGCAAAATACACACACAGTCACTCAAAGGCTGGAATTGAACCTGGGTCCCTGGAGCAGTGAGACGTCAGTGCTAACCACTGTGCCACCTTGCCTCCCCAAAGTTTAAGGTAGGGAGGAGACAGGCAAAGAGGTGTAGGGAGGGAATCCCAGTGCTTCGAACTTAAGACAGTTGAAGGCATGGTGACTGATGATGAACAATTAAAATTGAGGATGTTCCAGAGGTGAGAATCAAAGAATTTTAAAATTGAGTTGCTGCTTAGCTGGGAACCGACGCAGGTCAAAAAGCACAGAATGTTGGATAAGCAAGGCTTGGTGTGAGCATGAACATGGGCAGTAGAGTTTTGGGTGACCCCACACTGAACTGCCAGCTGCACATTACTCTAAGGTGTCAACCTTGGCTGAGCACTTTGATCTCTGAAGATTGTGGATTGATGTCCAAACCAGGGACTGCAGCACAATATCGGTTTGAGAGATTGCTGCACGATTAGAGATGGTACATTTTGGATGAGACATTTAAAGAGGCCCCCTTCATCAATTCGCAAGAACATGTGAGTCCAGCCCGGAGCGCATTGCAATAGTCAACTCTGGAGGTAACACAGGCAACTTGGAGAGTGTCACTAGCAGATGAACTGATCTCAAGACAAAGGGGTGAGGCACTCCAGTTGCACTGGCCCTAAGGCCAGAAAATACCACCCAAGGTCAACAGACTTTTGCATGCTCTGTGTCCTGCCTGCTACAATTCCCGTGGTGGGTGGGATGGGAAAATTTCTCTTAAAGTCTGAAGATATTACAGAGGCATGGATAGATATTTGGTCAGAAGCTGATCTCGGATTCAAATATAACACCATGCTTATGTAAACAATTTGCATTCATGTGAAGTGCTTGTTTTGACTTCTCATCAATACACACAGAACATTACAAAGATGGAATTGTGGATGATCATGGGGTAGAGGCAGAAACATCATCAGCTTCCTATTAACTATAACTGTAATCAACTTCAAAAAAACTCTCACACAGGAATTTTTCCAACTCCATTGTCAAAACTGAAAAAAAAATGACTAATCTGCCACCTCTTCTCCAATATCAATCTTAAATTACATTTATGTTCTCCTAATTTGGATTCATAGTTTTGTACAGGCAGCTACCAGCATTAATGTTGCCCATTATCTTTAGCTGTATCATACACAAAGGCCCACTTATTACAGGTTTCCTTCGCTGCAATGATTTGTATTTTAATTCAGATTGAAGGAGCAGTGTATCTACACTTTCCATCAGTGTTTGGTCACTTGTGAATACCCTGATTACAAATGCAGGGTGGTAAACAGTTTAATTCAGCACTGCCAGCTCCACAGAACTCTGGGTATGCCGTGAACTTTGGTGGAGCACTGTGACCTCCGAAGACTGTGAACTGAAGTCCAATCCAGGGACTGGATCAAGCTTTCATCGAACAATTGCAGCATTGTTACATTTTGGGTGCTGCATTTAAACTCAAGAGGATGTTAAGGATCTCAGGGTATGACTTTGAAGGATAGAAGGAGAGATTCTGACCAACATTTAGCCCTTAATCAAACAAATTCCAATGCAAAAGAATTATTTGGTCATTGTCACTTTGCTGTTCATGGGATCTTGCTGTGTGCAAACTAGCTGCCGTGTTTCTTACATTGCATAATGTTCCGATAAGGCTTTAGTTTTAACAGTAGTCCTGTTTTAACAGGAGCGTAGTCCCGTCCACTGCGGTACCACTATAAAATGTTTTGTCAGTTCCAACAACTATTCTGTTCTGCCTTCAAGCCCATCTATCTAACACTCGCTCTTTCAGAATTAGATTTGTGCTGCATTCCCTCGGGAATTTCAGTCCTTTCCCCTCATCACGATCAACTGGAAAACAGTGGCTTTATATTCAATACATTAATCAATATTTCTCATTAGTGAAGATTAAACATACTAGCCAGGTCATTGGCTAGTTGCCCAGAGTAAATCTTAGTGTCAATAATGCAAACAAGCTAATTACCATTATAAGGGATTCATTGCCCCGCCCAGTGCTCTTTAGATCTATTTTATTGCTTTCTCGAATAGCCATGACACTTATTTAATCAGATGTCTCCCCCTTTCTCCCTCTCCAAATTCACAAGATGTTTCTATTGGAAAAGTTCGAAATAAAAGGCAGGCACAGAATTTGTCATAAGTGGTTTCTGCAGTAAATAGCAGCAATAGTGTTCAACAGAAGCACAGGCATCCTAGTTTTTTAACTGTTTGAGGGCAACTCTGCACCAAAATACATCGTGAGGCAATACGGCAATTTTTGGTTCAGGTCACATTCTACGTCAGCAATGCTTCACAGTGTACAATGCAACTTAAAGTTTAAAGTTTATTTATTATTGCCTCAAGTAGCCTAATACTGGCATTGCAAGGAAGCAAAAATCTCCCTGTTGCCACATTCTGGTGCCTGTTTGTACACTGAGGGAAAATTTAGCACGGCCAATGCACCTAACCAGTACGTCTTTCGGACTGTAGGAAGAAACCAGAGAACCCAGAGAAAACACACTCAGACACGGGTAGGAAGTGCAGATTCCGCACAGGCAGTGACCCAAGCTGGGAACTGAACCTGCATCCCTGGCGCTGTGAGACAACAGTGAGACAATAGAGCCTGGGATTCTAGCCTGCTATTATCTGCGACATTTCATTCACAGTGTTAGGTGACAGATTCTGACTGCATTTTTCACTGGAGAGAAAACCAGAGTTGAAAATCCATCAGGGCGGCTCTTAAATCAACCACTCTGATTTTGTGTAAAAAGCCTGGTAAAGGATGGTGAGGCAGTGAACACACCTATTTTCACTGTTAGTTCATGTTATATACATAAAACAAGAAACCATAGAAACCAAACTGAGGAGAAAAGAATACCTTTACAAAGCGGGGAATATTCCCTGCTCCTACAATTCAGTTTCATATACATTGTTTTAACAGACTGTGAAAATAAGCAATAGTTTATAAATCTCAAAGAAAGTCTAACACCTCTATTATACCACATTTCAACAGTGATCACAATTCAAAAATCCTTTATCAGCTGTGAAGCACTGTAAAGCAACATACTGAGGTTGTGAAAGGTGTTATATAAACGTAAGACTTTCTTATTCTAATTTTTTTGCATGTAAAATTTTAATTGAAGAATTTCCCCAAATTTGTGAATACTGAAGTATTCCCAAGTTGGGTATGATTTCAAGGCAAAATTCTCCCAGTGTCTGCGTGGGTTTCCTCTGAGCGCTCCAGTTTCCTTCCACAGTCCAAAGATGTGCAGGTTAGGTGGATTGGCTTGCTAAATTACCCCTGTCAGGGAGACTGGCTCGGGTATATGCATGGGGTTATGCGAACAGGGCCTGAGTGGGATTGTGGTCAGTGGAGGTTTGATGGGCCAAATGACCTCCTTCTGCACTATATATTCTATGAATTCCCAGAAATCCTACAATGTTCATGTGAGGTCTGAACAATGTATAACATATTTCATCTTGATCAGTTTTCAGATTTAAAAAAAGATACCAGCAAAATGCAAGTTTTCATTTTACTCTTAGGAACCCAAAGATTAATGAGTTTGATACCGGGCATTGATAATAATACACAATTAAGATCTTCAGTTAACACTTAAGAAATTACCAACCCTAAAAGAGAGCAATGATGTCAATAACTATCAAGAAATGATCCTGTCGTCATCAGATTGCTGTTTATGGGACATGGTTGTGCACAGTTTATTTCCAAATTGCCTAATTGGCTGCAAAGCACTTTAGGGTATTTTAGAATCCCTACAGTGCAGAAGGGGGCCATTAGGCCCATTGAGTCTGCATCAACCACAATCCCACCCAGGCATCAAACCCTGTAACCCCACGTATTTACCCTATCAATCCCCCTGACACTAAGGGAGAATTTAGCATGGCCAATCCACCGAACATGCACGTATTTCGGACTATGGGAGGAAACCGCAGCACTCAGAGGAAACTCACACAGTCAGGGAAAACGTGCAAACTCCACACAGACAGTGACCTGAGGCTGGAATTAAACTCGGGTCCCTGGTGCCATGGGGCAGCAGTTCTCACCACCATGCCACTCTCTGAGATGGTGAAAGTGATAAAGAAATACAAGTTCTTTATTCAAGGTATTTACATTTTAAATCACTTCATATGCCTTAATGACATATCCAATTTATAATGTCAGTGCCAAGCCTATTTTAATCCTTGGTCAAACACCTTTTATGGACACCGGTTACTTTCAACAGAAAGCTGTTTATGTTTGGACACACCATACAATTGCTGCCCAATACTGAGGGAAATGACTCTCTTTACAAAGCACCCCCTCATACCAAAAAATAATTAAATTTTGTATCAACAAATAATTATCAGTGCACACATATGACTACAAGTTCTGCAGAGTTAATTATAAACAGTAATACAATTCCCACTGGGAATATCGCTCTGAATATTCAATTGGAATTTGAAATAGCTGAAAAATGTAAATTAAATAATGTATGCAATGGTTTCAATATCTTATCCTAATGTTCTAAGTTATTGCACTTGCTTTTCAAAATTTTGACTAGCATCTTAAAAACTTACTTAGCTAAACAAAATGGGCATCACTTATCTTTTATTGTTCATTTATAGGATGTAGGTATCACAGGCAAGGCCAGTATTTATTGCCCATCCTGAATTGTCCCTTGAACTCTGTGGCTCACAAAGCAGTTAGAATCAACCACATTGCTGTGGCTCTGGAGTCACATACAGGCCAGAGGAGATAAGGAGGGCAGATTTCCTTCCCTAAAGGACATTAGTGAACCAGGTGGATTTTTACATTAAGCTAATAGTCTCAAAGTCATTGGAACTGATGTTAACCTTTTAGTTCCCCGATTTAATTAATTAATCGGATTTATATACGAACAGTAAATGCTGGGGATATTCAGCAGGTCAGGTAGCAATATGGGGAGAAAAACAGTTAACATTTCAAGCTGATAACCATTCATCAGAATGGTGGAAAGATTGAAGTATAATATATTTTGAACAAGTAGTCTCACAACATCAGGTTAAAGTCCAACAGGTTTATTTGGTAGCACGAGCATTTGGAGCAAACAGTACTCTGAAAGCTCATGTTACCAAATAAACCTGTTGGACTTTAATCTGGCGTTGTGAGACTTCTTACTGTGCCTACCCCAGTCCAATGCAGGCATCTCTACCACATCTTTTGAACAAGTGAAAGGGGTGGGAGGGAAAAGGGGGATTGCAGATAGCAGAAGAAGACCAAAAGGGAAGGACTGTAATAGAGTGGAGGGCAGGAAAAGTTCAATAATAAAATGATTCATGATTTTAAAAAGCAAAGGCCGAGATAGTGGGCGAAGTATGGACATAGAAGGCATGTCCGGGGTGAGGTATTAATGGCAGAACAGCAGCTGACTGAATGCAAAGTGAAGGAGCAGTGAAAAACAAAAAAAAGACCCAAAACATGAAGCAAAATGGATACAGACTCTATGATTTAAAATTGTTGGACTCTGTGTTGGAGAGTTCTGAGTCGAAAAGGGAGGTGCTGATCCTTGAGCTTATGTTGAGTTCTTTGGAACACTGTAGCAGGTTAAGGACAGGAATTGCTACGTTTTTCCTCATCATTCTTTATTCCATCACTTTGCATTTGAATAGCTGCTTTCCTATCATTCACACCTCATCTCTACACATCTTTACTTCACCCTTTAGCACTCTTTTTGTCTTTCTTTTTAACCACAAAATCTTTTACCATTCAATTTCTCCTGCCCACCAACCTATTATTGACCTTTCCGTTTGGAAAGTAAAGTTCGTTGCTGTGTTAGTGTAAGCCTTACTTGTGACTAATAAAAAAGATTTACTTTCCAAGCAGAAAGGCCTGTAATAGGTTGGCAGGAAGGAGAAATTGAATGGTAAAAGGTTTTGTGAAATTCGCCTAGTCACCACACTTCAGCACCTGTGTGGGCCTCTTTTAAGGAAAAATATGGAATGCTTCACGAATTTGCGTGTCATCCTTACGCAGGGGCCATGCTAATCTTCTCTGTATCGTTCTGTTCTTCTCTGTTCTCTGTATCACTCCAATTTTAGTATATGTGCTGCTGAAGCACCTGTTTGGGTCAATGCACCTAACCAGCATGTCTTTCAGACTGTGGGATGAAACTGGAAAATCCATGCAGACACATGGGGAATGGTGCAAACTCCACACAGACAATGACCCAAGCCAGGAATCGAACATTGGCCCCTGGTACTGTGAAGCAGCAGTGCTAACCACTTTACTACTGTGTCACCCCTTTTAGACAGTGGGACACAAGAATTTGGAGCAGGTGTAGGCCACTCAGCCCCTCCAGCCTGATCGGCCATTCGCTAAGATCATGGTTGGTCTGACCAATGACTTTGCTCTTCCTTCTGCCCTTTCCCTACATGAAACCAATCACATATCTATCTTTCTTGAGTTCAGATGAAAGGTCATCAACCTGAAACCTTAATTGTTTCTCTGTCCACAGATACTGCCAAACCTACTGAATGTTTCCAGCACCATCCATGTTTAGTTTAGTTTCATAGAAGCTTTTCAGTGTAAAAGGAGGCGATTCAGCCCATTGAGTGTGCACCGACTCCCAACATCTCACCCTCTGCACTATCCCTATAACCCACACATTTATCAATCCACCTAATCTGCACATTTTAGCACACTAAGGAGCAATTTAGTATGGTCAATCCATCTAACCTGCACGTTTTAGCACACTAAGGGGCAATTTAGCATGGTCAGTCCGTCTAACCTGCACATTTTAGCACACTAAGGGGCAATTTTGCATAGGCAATCCACCTAACCTGCACACCTTTGGAGTGTGGGAGGAAATTGGAGCACCTGGAGGAAACCCACGCAGACACTGGGTGAATGTGCAAAGTCCATACAGACAGTGACCCAAGCTGGGAATTGAATCCAGGTGGTGGGGTATGGGGGGAGAATGGGGGGTGGGGTGGTGTTGGGAGTGGAGGGGGGGAACGAGGGGGTGGAAGGACTGAACACATGAACATTATGTCAGTGGCATTTGCTACCACAGCCACAAGTACCTCAGTGTCAATGAACCCAGACCTAATCATGTTATATCCAATCGCACACACACAAAAGAAACAGTTAACAGAAACTTACCTTAAATTTTACTCATTCTGAAGTCATTAGTCATTGTTATGATTCAGTCCCACTAGTAAACCATACATATAACATGACATGGTTTCGTGTGTATCATTCCAGTAAGATGTAGATAGGGCTCCTTCTGCTCTCTGCTGGTAACTGCAAGGACTAGAACTTTATACAAGCCCCAATTGTACTTGGGGAAAAATAAAAATATTCAACGCCTCTTGATGGCCATGGGAATGCAATATTGTAATATCTGCAAACGACAGAACTTATCCTCAGGGCTGACAGACATCGTCCAAGGGAGGCGCTGACACCGAGTTTAGTCCTGAACATTTGTGGACCCCTTGATTTCAAAACCGTGTGACAGGCAGACACAACTCAATGAAATATTAAGACGAGAAGAAGACCACACGTGAGCCTGGAACGGACGATTGATAAATAAACACGGGGCTGGTTATTTAAAAAAATGGCACCTTTTTTATGTATACTCCAACACAGAGAACTCGAAATGACATGTGTTGTATTTTTAATATGATACAGATACAGCCACTTGGGGGGAAAGAAAAAGTCCAGCTCCCAAAATACAACACGGCCAGAGGGGCCGCCGGCGCTGAGAAATACCGCTAAATCTCACAGTGCTAAAAGCACCTCGCAAACGCGTCAAATACTCAATGTCCAGCGACCCAGTTGGAAGTAACGAATTCAATCTAAAACAACAAAGAAAAGTGTCTTCCCTGCTATATACTGGACATATATAGCTGGCTAAAGAGAGAGAAAAATAAATTCAGAGGTCTTTGGAAATACGAAACTTATACGATATGGATAAACTACTAACACCGGTAATAAGCTGAAACTAAAATAAAGAAATTTGTGAGGGCAGTTATGAAATGAACATTGCACTGAATGTCAAGTCCAATAATTATACAGGTGAATCTTCACTGAGAGAGGAGAAATCAATAGGATTTTGGACATTGTCGGTTCATTAGAACTCAGAGTTTGAGTCATGTTACATATTGTAGAATAAGTCCTATGAGAATAAGCCATCCTGTCCTTTTGTTTAGTAGTTAAGATCCAGTTTTTTTTATTCCCCGCCCCCAATTTACCCCATCCTACAGCTGGCTGATGACAGTCTGTTTTTCCAACACTTCGAGGTAGTCTGGTTCAGTGTGAAACTTCCCCTGCAGGGAGGCATTGTCCCGGGGCTGCTTCCTGGGCGTCCCGTACAGCACCGTCCTGTTGAGCTTGTCCTGCTCCCTGAGCTGGGCTGGAGCAAAGTGGCGCTTGGGCAAAGTGCAGAAGCTGTAGTGGGCATTCAGTCCACCGGGCAGCACCTTCGGCCGCTCGGCCAGGTTCTGGTACAGCAGCTCCGAGTGTCTGGCCAGCAGGGCAGGCTGCTGTTGCTCCAGCAGCTCCACCGTGCTGATGGAGTAAGTCTTCTTCACATCCAGCCCGCTGTAACTCAGATCCTGCAAGCCCCGGTAGAAAGCCACCTGCTCCCCTTCCCTCTGGACATAGATGGGGTTTTTGCACATCTGGCCTACTGGGTGGGCAATATAGTTGTAGACATGAGCCTCTGCCTTCTCCCCAGGTTCATTAGTGCTGTAGGAGCCATACTGCAGCTGGTAAGAGTTCAGGTCCAGATTGTTGGGGGCACCCCCGCTGCTGGTGCTGTTGCCATTCTGGCCACTTTTGCGCCTTTTGAGGACAAAGACAAAGAGACCTGCTCCAAAACAGACGCTCAAGATAAAGACCACCAGCAATCCAAGGATGAGCACCGAGAGTGGGACTGCACTAGCTTGGGCCACCTCTGGACTGGCAGTGCCAGCCTCGCCGTTGAGTAGATTGGAACTGTGGGTGCTGGCCAGGGGGATGGTGGCCACCAGATCCGAGTATTCCGAGCAGATCTCCTGGTTCCCGAGGGATCTCAAAGCCCTGCCTGCGAACCTGGCCGGGGATTCACAAGAAACCTCGTGGATGAGGACTCCAGCCCGGGATTGCTCGATCCAGCCCTTGAGGGGCAGAATGGGGCAGCTACAGTCCCAGGGGTTCTCCTGGAGGTCGATCTGCACCGAGGGGGGCAGTTGGTCCAACACCCCCCTGACTGGCAACTGGGAGAAGTGGTTGTTCCTCAAGTTGAGCCTGGTCAGGTTGGTGCCCACAAAGACATTGTTGGGCAGGGACCTGAGGAGGTTGTTGTTGAGGTACAGGAGGTTCAGCCTGGCCAGGGAGTGGAAGGTATACTGCAGCACCTCCTTAATCACGTTGGACTCCAGGTAGAGATACTGCAGCCTCTGCAAGCCCACAAACAGGGCAGGAGACAGCCTCTCAATGTGATTGCCATTGAGATAAAGTCGACGCAAATGGCTGAGGTTGCGAAATGCACCCTCCTGGATGACAGAAATGCGGTTATTCCCCAGATGCAGCAGCTCCAGGCCCCTGTAGTCCCTCAGGTCATTGAGCTGCACAATGTGCAGCAGGTTCCCGGTCAGGTAGAGTTTCTTTGGGTTGGCAGGTTTGGGGTGCAGATCTGTGATGTTTCTAATCCTCCTCTCGTGGCAGTGCACATTGAGGGCATTGTCTGAGTTCTGCACACTGCACGAACAGATGCCGGGGCACACCGCCTGCATGGGGGACCTGGTCTGATAGACCATGATGGGGCCGAATATCTGCCGAGGGTTGGTGGGGGCAGCCGTAGCTCGGACGCGGCTCTTGGAGTGGCGGCCGGGCTTGTTGCCCCGGGGGGTAGGGTTGACAGGGGTCAGGGATGAGCTCTGGGTGGCTGGCAGGCTGGGGGGCACCTTGGCGGGACGCTCATTCCTCAGGCTGGAGTCTCCGGCGCTTTTGCGGGGGCAGATGTCTTGCTTGTTGAGTTGGGTCACATCCTTGCCGTGCAGGCGGAAAGGGGACTCGCAGACAATGTCACTGACCATGTAGGAGATGGTGTCCAGCCAACCTTTCAGGGGGACCAGCTCACAGGTACAGTTCCAAGGGTTCTCCTCCAGCTGGATCTCCATGATGCCCCCGATGTGCTCCAGGACCCCGGTGAAGGGCAGCTTCCTGAGGCGGTTGCCCCGCAGGTCCAGGTGGGTGAGCAACACGAAGCGGAAGACGTTGTTGGGGAGACTGGGCAGCAGGTTGTCGTTGAGGATGAGGACTTTGAGCTTGTTCAGCCGGCTGAAGGTGCCGGCCTCGATGCTGCTGATGTAGTTGTAGTCGGCTTGCAGGTACTCCAGGCTCTCCAGCCCCAGGAAGGTGTCCTCCCTCAGCACCTCCAGCCGGTTGTTGTTGAGGTGGAGACTCTTCAGGATGGCCAGCCCATGGAAGGCGCCGTTGCGGATCTCCTGCAGCCCGTTGCTGCCCAAGTGCAGGGTGACGGTGTTGGTGAAGTTGATGAACCCGTTGGGGGGCAGCTTGCTGAGGGAGTTCCCGTTCAGGAAGAGTTGGTAGAGGCGACTGTGCGGCGGCTGCAGCCAGCTAACCTTAGTAAAGCCTTTGTTCTGGCAATTAATATTCAGTACGTTTTCCTTCTCCTCGCACGCACATCGATTCTTGCAGATGTCTTTGGCAATTTTACGGCTCTCTGACGGGTTTTTGGAGCACCAGCTTGCCACTGCCAACGCACTCAGCACCAAGACGCGCTTTAACATTTTTTCTTCTCTTATCTCCTGGATTCACCAGTGTTGGGGTAAAGTTCCATCCAGCTCAGAGAAATAAAGAGACAGGGGGGAGAGAGAGAGAGAGAGATGCAAATCCTTTGCAGCCAGACTCAATCAACTCCAGTTTAGCAAAAAAAATAAAATCACACCAGCAACATTCTTCCTTCAGTCAGCCCGGACACAAATGCACAATGTCAAAGTCGACATGGCTGTAACTGAAGATCTCAGCTCTGTCCCCAAGCACTAAGCGGAGTGAATTAAAACAGCAGAGCGGGCTGCAAGATGGTTCTTACTCACTCAGACAGAGAGAGAGAGAGAGATAGCCTTGTCCTCTGGGAGCATTCCGACACTCCCAGCCCACTCCCAGCTGTGACATTCCCAAATCCGATTGACTCAGTTTGCAAGGCAGGACTGGCATCCAGAGGGCTCCCGGTGAATGTGTCCGCACCCAGGCACTGTGGAGTTTGCCCGCACGATGAGGTTGGAGGAGAGGCTGACAGAGGGGAGGAGATGGGGAGGTGGAGTGGAGGTAGGGGGTGGGGGGCGGATAGAGAGAGAAAGCTGGGACTGATCGCTCTCTGTCGCTGGAGAGTTTGGGTCGAAATCTCCTCCTTCAATCCGCTGCCAATGGTCGCGTCAGCGAGCTGTGGTGAGGAGCACCTCACTGTGTGTGTGTGTGTGTGTGTGGACTTTCTGCCCGCCAGCAATACAACATGTACCAAAAAAAATCCCCCCCCCCAACACACTCACTCCCTCCAGCCTGCAATGTATTCAATCACTTCAATGCACTGAATCCTCACCAACATTTCCATTCTGCATCTTCACGCTGCAGGGATCGCTGACGCTATCTTTTTTTAAACGGGAAAGAAAATAAGGATCACGCCGAGATTTTTTTTTCTTAAAGCTCAAACTGCCCGAAATATTATTTTTGTAAAGTTCAGCTCCGATGCAATGCGTTGGGCAGATTACATAAAATGAGAACACACACAGAAAAACAGTTCCTTCCCCAATTGAGGCTAGTCCGAATTGCCCACGAATCTCATTCGTCCTCTCTCTCTCACACTCTCTCCTCTTATAAATCGGTTGGACTTAAACCTGGTGTTGTCAGACTTCTTACTGTGTTTACCCCAGTCCAACACCGGCATCTCCACATCACTCTCTCCTCACACAGACGCACACACACTCTCTCCTCACTCTCTCTCCCACTCTCACACACTCTCTGACACGCATTCACATTCTCTCCTCACACACACACATTCACTCACATATACTCTCCTCACACATATACACTTTCACACAATCTCACACACTCTCACACTGCGCACTCTCAGACACACACTGTCTTCACACACACGCACACACACACGCACTCTCTCACACACACACACTCTCCTCACACACACACACACACACACACCCATGCACACACACACACACATTCACACCGTCTTTCTCACTTACACCCTCACACTACACACTCACACTCACTCACACACTCTCCCTCAGTCTGTCTCACACAGGCACACCTCACACACACACACTCTTTCACACACACTCTCACACACTCCTCTCATACTCTCTCACACACACCACACACACTCTCACATAGACTGTCTCGCTCATTCACTTACACAAACTCTCACACTCTCCCACTCTCACACACACACTCACAGACAGGCACTCTCATACACACATTCTCACGCACACACACTCTCATAAGCTCTCTCACACACACACCTGCTCTTATATTTCCTCACACATACATTCTCACATTCTCTCTGCCCCACATTCTCTCTCTCTGTCACGCTCTCTCACACACAGTCTCCTCACAGACTTTCATACACCTCTCTTTCACACCCACACATACAGACGCACAATTAACCCCAGAAGCTTTCCTCTGTTGGGCACGGGGTCGCACTTCTATGACTTTATTTTAGCCATTAATAAATGACTTTATTTTAGCCATTTATATGTGGGCGATTAAACAAAAAACAAGCAGGTGTGGTGAATAGTCTGGGATGCTTCCTCAGTCAGTGCCAGTAGGCAGTTCTGGGCACGATTCCTGCTAAGGTTGGCAAGGCTGCATTCTACATGGAGAATACACAGCCTGCAGGACCAATAGACATCTCTGCTGAACCTGCTGTCGGAGGCACCGGCAGGGATTTGGGGACCGGTTTAATATTCTGCACCCACGGCCTACTTGAGGCTGTGCAATCTCTTTGTAACTGCAACAATGCAGGGAATTGTAACCAATCTTGTAATGGTTCTTATTTCAGTGCATGTGGGCTGAATGTTTCTTTTCCTTCAACATTCAATCCCGGGTGGGAGGCGTCCGCAAACTTGTTGGTGACCAATCAAATTTCACAGGGATGGTTAAACATCTCCATCAGTGGTTAAAGGGTCAAGGTTTAAAGGAGACGTACGAGGCACGTTTTTTCACATAGAGGGTGATGGGTGCCTGGAACTTACTGCTGGGGGAGATAGTGAGTTTTGAGGGGCGTCTTGACAAATACATGAATAGAATGAGATTGGAGGCATATGGTCCCTGGAACGGTAGGGGGTTTTTGTTCAGTTGGGCAGCATGGTCAGTGCAGGCTTGGAGGGTCTGTTCCTGTGCTGTAATTTTCTTTGTTCTTTACTCCAAAGGCTGTGGGAAATGTCTCGAGCAAATTCAGTGCAGGCACTGGAGAGAAGTTATCCAGATCCAGCAATGCTGAGTGGGAAGCGATCTGAACATGGCTCTCACCCAGGTTCCAATATGTCAACAAAAACCGAACATGCTGGAAAATCTCAACAGGTCTGACAGCATCTGGGGGGAGAGAATAGAGCTAAAGCGTTGAGAGCAAGTTTTTCCAGATCACCAACAACCTGTCCTGGTCCCACCATACTGTTGCTATAGTTAAGAAAGCCCATCAATGCCTCTACTTTCTCAGATGACTAAGAAAATTTGGCATGTCAGCTACGACTCTCGCCAACGTTTACAGATGCACTCAAATGACTTGGACTGCGTCAGAAGCTCCTCACCTGCCCGATGGTTCAATCTCTCCTCACAATACATCGAAGGGGGCCATTTGGCCCATCAAGTCTGCACCGACTGTCTGAAAGAGTATCTTACCCACAACTAATCCACCTAACCTGCACATCTTTGGACACCTCAGGGGAAATTTTCCATGGCCAATCAACTAACCTGCATATCTTTGGACTGTGGGAGGAAACCGGAGCACCCAGAGGAAACCCACGCAGACACGGTGAGAATGTGCAAACTCCACACAGACAGTGATGCAAGGCTGGAGTTGAACCTGCGTCCCTGGCGCTGTAAGGCAACAGTGCTCACCATTTATGTCACTGCGGCCACTCTTGTGAGATGTCATTCCATGAGATTCACAAAGCTGCGTCCCTGTTTCAAATTCTGGGCCTTTTCAGAGATGGCCAGCTTCACCCAGCTGTCACTGTCCCGTGGTTCCTCCAGTCTCCCATCTGTATCAAGCCATGAATAGCTCCCAAAGCTTCCAGAGCATTATCCTGCATCCCTGGATTACTAATCCAGTGATAATTCTACTGCCCCACTGCCTTGCCTTTAAATTTGAATTCTAGCTGTAGTTCTACTTATTTCTTTCAGCTCTAACCTCTCAGTATTTGACCTGAAATGTTTAAATTAATTCAGAAACATTTCCACCCTGTCACAGAGTCTGTTAAATGTCTCCATCCAACTTCACTTTTTGTCTCCCTCTTGCAGTCTCTCACTCTCTGCTGATTGCCACTGGCTCTATTAACAGCACCTACCCCATTCCCTCCCTGAATCGCGACTCAAGCCTCATGCTCCCTCTTCCCCCAGTGGTTTTGGCACCTTTTAATCAAAGCTCTCACAATGCACTTTCCCTGGCCCCTGAAGTGATGTTCTTCCCAGGTCATCAGAAGGCCAAGTGTCAGAAGCAGAGTGCTCTGATTGTTGGAGCCTGGCACATGTGACCCACCAGGCCAGCATGTTGGTGATGTTGGTGCTTTAGTTCACATAAGCAGGTGATTGGTGGAAGGCTGAGACTGCGGGAGAGGAGGGAAATGTTAGCCAGTCTCCGCCCAGCATCTTCGCCTTTCCAGGCCTGATTTTACCATCGAGTCGCGCCTGATCTTGGGTGCGAAAACTTGGTAAAGTTGGGCGTGAGACGAGTAGCACGGTCTGCGCCCACCTCTGTGCCAGCTCCCTCTTTACAAGGCCCGAAAATCGCCACGCTCATGACCGCGCCCGAAACAGTCATGGAAAATTTGCTTGCATTTAAATTGACTTAATGGGCTGCACACCCAGCCTTACCGGCACTCCCTCTTTTACCACTGCGTTTGCTCGTCCAGATTCAGCCCAAAGCAGACATGCTCCATAGAAGTTTGATTCGCTCCAATTAGTGAGGAGGTGAATGCTGAGCATCCGATGGCTCTCTGCTTGAAATCGGTGGATGGTGGGTGTGGGGTGGGGGGGAGGGGGGTGGTGTCCGCTGCTACTCTGCCTGAGATCAGTGAGGGGGAACGGGGGAGGGGTCTCATGATTAGTCTGGGTGGCGGGGTGGGGGGATACAGAGGTCAGTCATGTTGGGGGATTGGGACAATGTGGGGGGCAAGGGGGAAGCATTATCCGGCCCAGGAGCAATGTGGCAGGAGAGCCGCATTCTATTATTTCAGGCAGAGAGCCATCGGATGCTCAGCATTTACCTCCTCACTAATTGGAGCGATTCAGACTTCTATGGAGCATGTCTGTTTTGGGCTAAATCTGGACGATGAATGGGATGGATAGGATAGAAGTGGAGAGGCTCTTCCTGCTCAGAAAGGACAGCAGGACTAGAGGGCACAGCCTCAAGATAAGGGGGGGGGAGCAGTTTAGAACGGAGTTGAGGAGGAACTTCTTCACTCAAAGGGTGGTGAATCTCTGGAATTCTCTGCCCGTTGAAGTGGTGGAGGCTGCCTTGCTAAATATATTTAAGACGCGGGTAGATAGATTTTTGATGGGCAAGGGGATTAAGGGTTATGGGGAGAAGGCGGGAAAGTGGAACTGAGCCACATCAGATCGGCCATGATCTTGTTGAATGGCGGGGCAGGCTCGAGGGGCTAGATGGCCGACTCTTGCTCCTATTTCTTATGTTCTTATGTTCTTAAATGCAGTGGTAAAAGGGGGAGTGCCAGTAAGGTTGGGTGTGCAGCCCATTAAGTCAATTTAAGTGCAAGCAAATGTTGCAGGGTCAGGGTTTTTTTTTCCAAGGGATGGCAGTTGTGTGGCAAGACATCACTCTGTGGCTTTGAAACCTTTGATGTGTCTCTCAACATGTCAGACGAAGCTGAAAGTCCTCCTCTGATAAGAACATAAGAACATAAGAAATAGGAGCAGGAGTAGGCCATCTGGCCCCTCGAGCCTGCCCCGCCATTCAATAAGATCATGGCTGATCTGTCGTGGCTCAGCTCCACATTCCCGCCCTCTCCCCATAACCCTTAATCCCCTCTCTTATCAAAAACCCATCAACCTGCATCTTAAAAACATTTAGCGAGGTAGCCTCCACCACTTCAACGGGCAGAGAATTCCAGAGATTCACCACCCTTTGAGTGAAGAAGTTCCTCCTCAACTCCGTTCTAAACCGCCCCCCCCCCCCCTTTATTTTGAGGCTGTGCCCCCTAGTCCTACTGTCCTTTCTGAGTGGGAAGAGTCTCTCCACCTCTATCCTATCCATCCCATTCATCATCTTATACGTCTCAATGAGATCTCCCCTCATTCTTCTAAACTCTAACGAGTACAAGCCTAGTTTATTCAGCCTCTCCTCATAGCTCAACCCCCTCAACTCCGGCATCAGCCTAGTAAACCTCCTCTGCACTCCCTCCAAGGCCAAAATATCCTTGCGTAAGTATGGCGCCCAAAACTGCGCACAGTACTCCAGCTGCGGCCTCACCAATGCCCTATATAGCCACAGCAAGACCTCCCTACTTTTATAGCCAATCCCCCTCGCTATGAAGGCCAGCATCCCATTCGCCTTCCTGGCCACCTGCTGCACCTGCAAGCTGGGTTTTTGCGACTCATGCACAAGGACCCCGAGGTCCCTCTGCACCGTCGCCTGCTGCAGTTTTTCTCCACGTAAGTAATAATCCTTCCTACCATTATTCCTACCAAAGTGGACCACCTCACACTTGCCAACATTAAATTCCATTTGCCAGTTCCTGGCCCATTCGCCCAGCCTATCTAGATCCTTCTGCAGACTCTCCACATCCTCCGCACAATTTGCCTTTCCACCAATCTTGGTGTCATCAGCAAATTTTGACACCATACACTCAGTTCCCTCCTCCAGATCATCTATATAAATGGTAAATAGCTGAGTCCCCAGCACCGACCCCTGAGGCACTCCACTAGTCACCAACCGCCAATCTGAATAGCACCCATTGACCCCACTCTCTGCCTCCTATTTGACAACCAGCCCTCTATCCAAATCCTATTGGGGAGAGTGATCATTGTATGGTGGAGTTTCTGGTGCAGATGGAGGACGACAAAGTGGGTTCCCGGACACGCGTCCTTTGTTTGAACAGAGGGGAGCACGGTATGATGAGAAAGGAATTGGCGAATGTGGACTGGGGGAGTGTGTTGGAAGGTAGGTCTGCTGAGGAGCAGTGGAGGATTTTTAAGGAGATCTTTCTTGGTGCTCAGCAGAAATTTATTCCGATGGTCAAAAAGGACCGTAGGAGGAGAGGTAATCAGCCGTGGATAACGAAGGAGGTGAAGGAAAGTGTTAAATTAAAAGCGGAGGCGTTTAGAGTAGCTAAGAGTAGTGGGCGAGAAGAGGATTGGGAGACGTTTAAATGTCAACAAAGATTGACAAAGAAATTGATAAAGAAGGGTCGGATAAACTATGAAGCTGGGCTAGCGCTTAATATAAAAAAGGATAGCAAGAGTTTTTGTAAGTATATAAAAAGGAAGAGGCTGGCTAGGGTGAACGTTGGACCCTTAGAGGATGAGAAGGGGGACTTAGTGGTAGGGGATGGGGAAATGGCTGAGGTCTTGAATAACTTTTTTGTTTCTGTCTTCATGGAGGAGGACGTGAATAATTTGCTGGATGTTAGAGATGGAAAGGTGGTAGGACTGGAGGGTCTAGATGACATTACTGTTACTAGAGAGGTGGTGCTAGACAGACTGGAGGGGCTGATTGTGGACAAGTCCCCAGGACCGGATGGAATGCATCCGAGGGTTCTGAAAGAAATGGCGGAGGTGATAGTGGATGCCTTGGTGGTTATTTTCCAGACGTCGCTGGATTCCGGGGAAGTGCCGGAAGATTGGAAAGTGGCTAATGTTACACCGTTGTTTAAGAAGGGTGCCAGGCAAAAGGCGGGGAATTATAGGCCAGTTAGTTTAACGTCTGTTGTAGGTAAAATGTTAGAATCCGTCATCAAGGAGGAAATAGCGAGGCATCTTGAGGGGGATTGCTTGATAGAGCAGAAGCAGCACGGTTTCGTTAAGGGGAAGTCGTGTCTGACAAATTTACTTGAGTTCTATGAGGATGTGTCTAGGGTGGTGGATAGAGGAGAGCCGGTGGATGTGGTCTTTCTTGATTTTCAGAAGGCGTTTGACAAAGTACCTCACAAGAGGTTATTGCAGAAGGTCGGGGGACATGGAGTTGGGGGTAGGGTGTTAGCGTGGATAGAGGACTGGATGTGATGAAAATCTTCGAACCGCTCATTTCACATTCAAGTTCATTCCCCTTTCACTTTTTGGATGGCCTGTGAGAGGATCTGAGTTCAGATGGTGGGATCGGTGTGGGGGAGGATGGTGAACCTCTTCTGGGAAAGTACTCCAACACGGAGGAGTTGGAGCTCTCAGGTACAAGATTCTCTAATGTTGATTATTTATAATTGCCTATTCCTAAGTATAGTGTCTGCCTTCACCCATATGCACTTTTTCCTACGTGTCCCACAGACATTGTCCCAGCCCCCCAACATTACTGACCCCCGTATCCCCCCGCCCCGCCACCCAGACTAATTATTGTGAGGTGCCTTCCCGGGATGCAGATCAGAACTGGAGGTGGCTTGCTGTCTTCTGCACCCTGCAGTTTGTGATATCTTTGACATGTGTCCTGTACAGGGCCTGGACCTGTCCAATGTTTGGGTGTAATTGGTGTTGCCATGCCTGTCTGCTCCATTCACTTCCCAGGAGATGCACGGTTGTCAAAAAGGGAGGATTCAGAATGGATGGAGACTGCCAGGGCTCCTGGCTGGAACACTCTGGGATGCTTTCCAGGGCTTTCTCCCCTCTTGGGGTACTCATGGATCTCTGGGCTACTCCATTGGGCATTGTGGCAACTGGAATGAGCTCCAGAAGCCTCAGAGTCACCTGATATTGCCAGTCCTGAAGATCCACCATTGCCTACACCATGGTGTCAAAGCCCTTTGAACTCTGTATCTTTTCCAAGCTCTGGCACCCATCGGCAATGCCTCTCTATGTTTGGACCTCGCTCTCAAGGTCCTCAGCCATGGTTCTCAGAAACTGAGTGAAGCCTTGGACTCCACCGTTCATGGTTTGGATGCCCTGTCCCAGCCTTTCCACTGGGGGTGTCATTCTGGCAGTGTTGGCCTTAGTGCCAAGTATTACCGCCCACATCTCCTGTGTCCCAAGCGCTTGGGACTCTTCCAAGTGACCTTGCAGTTGCTGGAATGTTGCTGACACAATGTCCTGGGTTTTCCAGCTTTGCCTTTGCATCTCCAGCAGCTCTGGCAGAAACTTTCCAAAGGGTCTCCACCTGACTGGAGGTCCTGCAGACCTCTATCTGCACTCTCCTATGGAAGTTCCTGCTTCCCACCTGACGTTCATCAGCAGCTTACCACACAGTGACCCTGAATCTTGTCCACTAAGGTATCCTCCTGAGGTCAGTTTCTCTGATCTGGTGGATGATGCAGGTGAAAGCAGTGATGACTGATTGGTGTCTTCCTTGGAGCTATCTTCCTCAGAGCTCTTCTCCTCCTCTGGTTCACAAATGCCCTTTAGGGAAGGAAATCTGCTGTCCTCATCTGGTCTGGCTTACATGTGACTCCAGATCCACTGCAATGTGGTTGACTCAAAACTGCCCTCTGAAATGCAGGGCAGTGGAATGGGCAATAAATGCTGGCCCAACGATCAATGCCCAGATCCTGTAAATAAATAAGAAATAATACATTTTTTGCAAGAAATGCAGCCATCACACCTCCAGTTCTTCAGCTAACTAAGTGCATCTGCTGCCTTCTATTCTGACTCTCTTAAACATGCGGGAATGATTTTACTTTAAGGTGTTTTGACAATCTCGAAAGCCCAGCATTTTAGTGACCCTCACTTCAGCAATCTTCCCAGAATTAAACATTACCTCTAAAATATTAACATGAACCATAAACTAAAGAGTCGTCATTATTATATGTCATGAAACCTGAGCACTTAATCCAGACTGGCATTTCAGTATAGCACTGAGAGAGTGCTGCATGGTCAAAGGTGATATATTTTGTTGAGACAGCAAACCAAGTTCCATCTGCCCTTTCAAGTGATTGTAAAAATCCCATCACAATATTTGAAAAATGCGAATGTTCTTCCCCGTGTCATGGCCAATATTTATCCCTCAACTAACATCTGAGAATAGATGATCTGATCAGTTACTGCAGTGCATCCTGTGGAGACTGCACCCTGCAGCCATGGTGCTTTGATGGCCGAGGGAATAGGGAATTGGCCAGCTTAAGGTATTCCAAGGTTATGCATTGAAAATTACCATCGTATGCTCAGAGCTGCATTAAGAATCGTGTGCGCTAAGAACATTCTGGCCTTTTCCACTCTCCTAATGCACAGCACACCAACCTCCCCCACCAAACCCCCACTCCCACCCTAACTTGAAAGGCTGCTCAGCTGTAGCCATACTTGACAAAGTAGAAGAATGACATTGTTTGGTGTTCTGCTTATTCTGTGTGCTCTTCATTAATTTATTTTTGCAGACCAAGTATGCATTGTGAAGGCACAATAGATAGCTACCCCGTTCAGAGGCTCTGGCTGTTCTTTTTCCCATTATTGACAGCATGCAGCAAGGGATGTCAATCTTCTTCCTCATTTGCACTTCCCTTTCAGTTTCTTGGTTTTGCAAACATGCTTTTCATCAAAATCACCCTTCTGACTTCTCTTTCCAGCTAAAATTGGCAGTTGACCCAATTTCAAACCTGTGCAAGTGAGTTCTTCTTTATCCTTTGATGGGATGTGGGCATTGCTAATAAGGCCAACGTCCCTAACTGCCCTTCCCAAATTAACCTTACTCACTGGGCCATCTCAGAGCGCAGTTAAAAGTCAAACAAATTGTTGTGGGTGCAGAGTCACATGTAGGCCAGGTCAGGTAAGGACGGCAGATTTCCTTCCCTCAAGGGGCATTAGTGAACCAGATGGGTTTTTACAATAATGGATGATACTTTTGCGGCCATTATTTCTAAGACTGGGTTTCAATTCCAGATTTTACTAATTGCGTTCAACCCCTACTTTCTGCAGTGGTAGGATTTGAGCCATGTTCCTCTTTGAGTGAGTTAAAATCTTATCCCCCATGACACTTCTATTCAGGGAAGTCCAAAACCAAGGCCACAAATATATGACGGTCCCAAGAAAATCCAATGAGGAATGCAGGAGAATGGTTAGGACATGCAGCAATGGGATCAAAACTTGAGTACAAATTTGGAAGCACCTTTAGGCTAGTAAGTAACAAATAAGATGCTTACAACAGGGAATTAATCCCCTCTTTAAGAAGATGATTTGATTTGATTTATTATCATTACATGTATTAGTATACAATGAAAGTATTGCTTCTTGCACGCTATACAGACAAAACATACCGTTTATAGAGAAGGAAATGAGAGTGCAGAATGCAGAGTTACAGTCATAACTAGGTTGGAGAGAAAGATCAACTTAATGTGAAGTAGATCCATTCAAAAGTCTGATGGCAGCAGGGAAAAAGCTGTTTTTGACTTGGTTGGTACGTGACCTCAGACTTCTGTATCTTTTTCCTGATGGAAAATGGTGGAAGAGACTATGTGCAGGGTGCATGGGATCCTTGATTATGATGGCAGCTTTTCCAAGGCAGCAGGAAGTGCAAACAGTGTCAATGGATGGGAGGCTGGTTTGAGTGAAGGACTGGGCTTCATTCATGACACTTTGTAGTTCCTTGCGGTCTTGGACAAGACAGGAGCCACACGAAATACAACCAAAAAGAATGCTTTCTATGATGCATCTATAGAAGTTGGTGAGAGTTGTAGCAGACATGTCAATTTCCTTAACCTCCTGAGAAGGTTGAAGCATTAGTGCTTAACTTTTGCGTCAGCGTGGAGGGACAGGACAGTTGTTGGTGATCTGGACACCTAAAAACTTGAAGCTGTCAACCATTTCTTTGTCCCTGTTCATGTAGACAGGGGTATGCCCTCCATTATGCTTCCTGAAGTCAATAACTATCTCCTCCGTTTTGTCTCAAGTTAATGTTGAAGTAGTATAATAGCATTTCCAATAAGCTTTCAATAAAGGTAAATCATTAGCCTTTTCTATGTACTGCAATAAAATGCCAATAATAGTTATTCAATATTTTATTGTAATTTTTCCATTACTGCAGCCTCCAAGCCCTTTTTGTTTCTCACAAGCAAAAACAAACTTATCACTTGAAACCAAATAATAAAGAAGATGGGAAGTTTGTGTAAAAACATTGCTTCTCATATTCTCACTTTCTGATATGTTCAAGGCCTGTCCTTTGTTGCATGTAAAGGTGAATCATGTAACTACTTACACAGTTTTGTTTCTTTAGCCCACACAGCCGCCTACAGCCTTACAAAACTCGAGGATTACTGTACAACTTCAGTTCTTGTGCTCCTGTACAATCCAATTCCATTGCTCCAACAACAGAGGCAATGCTTTCAGCTACCTTGGTCCTAAAGTATCGACTTAGAGTATCTGTAAAGTATCAGGGCTGGAGGGCACAGCCTCACGATAAGGTGGAGTGGGTAGTTTAGATCGGAGTTGAGGAGGAACTTCTTCACTCAAAGGGTGGTGAATCTCTGGAATTCTCTGCCTGTTGAAGTGGTGGAGGCTACCTCGCTAAATATATTTAAGTCGCGGATAGATAGGTTTTTGACAGACAAGGGAATTAGGGGTTATGGGGAGAAAGCGGGAAAATGGAACTGATCCACTTCAGATCAGCCATGATCTTATTGAATGGCGGAGCAGGCTCGAAGGGCTAGATGGCCTACTCCTGTCCCTATTTCTTATGTTCTTATGACTTCCCCTCCACACCACTGATTTGATTTGATTTATTATTGTCACATGTATTAACATACAGTGAAAAGTATTGTTTCTTGCACACTATACAAACAAAACATACTGTTCGTAGAAAAGGAAACAAGAAAGTGCAGAATGTAGTGATATAGTTATAGCTAAAGTGTAGACAAAGATCAACTTAATGCAAAGTAAGTCTATTCAAAAGTTTGACAGCAGCAGGGAAGAAGCTGTTCTTGAGTCGGTTGGAATGTATCTTTTTCCTGAAGGAAGAAAATGGAAGAGAGAACCGCGGCAAATGGTGAAATTTGAATTCAATAAAAATTTGGAATTGAAAGTCTAATGATGACTACGTGTCAAGTGTTGTGGAAAACCATCTACTTCACTGATGTCCTTCAGGGAAGGGAAACTGCCTTTCTTGTGTGTTCTGGTCTTCATGTGATCCAGATCCACAGCAATGTGGTTGACACCTAAATACCCTCAGGGACAGGCAATAAATGCTAGCCCACCCAGCAATGCCTACATCTCATGAATGAGCAAAAAAAAGTTCACTTTTCAAGTATATGTGTCATTACCCCTTTAAGACAGCTTAAAGGTACACCTTTGAATTCTGTCTTGCATTGAAGAGCTTATAATGGCATAGAAGCCACAGTGCTGAACTATATTATCAACTCCATCCAATTCTTTGGTCAGGCTCAAGCCTGGCCCTACTTCGTAATGTTACTTTAACAATTCTGACTCTTAAATCGGCCTCGCAGGTGGAAGAGGTGGTCAAGAAGGCGTATGGTGTACTGGCCTTCATTAATCGAGGGATTGAGTTTAGGAGTCGGGAGGTAATGCTGCAACTTTATAAGACCCCTGTCAGGCCTCATTTGGAGTACTGTGCGCAGTTCTGGTCACCTCACTATAGGAAAGACGTAGAAGCTATTGAAAGGGTACAGAGGAGATTTACAAGGATGTTGCCTGGACTGGGAGGCATGCCTTATGAAGTTAGGTTGAGGGAGCTGGGTCTCTTTTCCCTGGAGAGACAAAGGTTGAGAGGCTACCTGATAGAAGTTTATAAAATGTTGAGAGGAATAGATAGGGTGGATTCTCAGAGGCTATTTCCCCGGGTTGAAATGGTCTCTACGAGAGGACACAGATTTAAGGTGCGGGGAGGAAAGTACAGAAGTGATGTTAGGGGTAAGTTTTTCACTCAGAGGGTGGTGAGTGAATGGAATCGGCTGCCGTCAGTGGTGGTGGAGGCGAACTCGCTGGGGTCTTTTAAAAGACTTCTGGGTGAGTATATGGGGTTTTATGGGATTGGGGGTTATAGATAGGTCTATAGATTGGTAGGTGTTGATGTGATCGGCGCAACTCGTGGGCCGAAGGGCCTGTTTGTGCTGTAGTGTTCTATGTTCTATGTTCTAATTGTTATTGGAATATAAGCATCGCTGGCAAGATTGGCATGTATTGCCCATCCCCTGGCTGCCCAAAGAAAATGGTGGGAAAGCCTTCTCATGGAATGGTTGATGGTGTTTTACTGGTGCCAAGTAAGATGTTCCAGTGTTTTAACCCAATGATAATGAAGGGACAAAATTCTGGAAATGGTTACTTATTGCCGGTACCATCAGCACAAAAACTACAACAGTTGAAGAAGAAGCGCTCATCATTTACTCTTTGGATTCCTGGGGCAGGAGGATGCTATCACCAAAATGTTTGCAGGTGAACCTTAATAAAGTTCCTAAATAATGAAATGCCAATGTAAAATGGGAAAATTACACTGTAATCACTGGAGACACAAGGATAAATGGCTCATTAAATTTTATAATATGCAACACATATTTGTGAGGAAGAGCTTAGTTGGCTACACTAACTGGCAATTCCATCATTGTGAACTGATGTGGCGCCTTTTTTTCTAATTTAGATGGAAAATTTAATTTTTTTGTCTCTGAGGTCAGAGGGAAAATAGCCTACTTCAACTGATACTACAAACTGCAACATAACTGCAGGCAACATCTTCCAATTACCGCTTTTACCTTGATTTGAAAGGCCTTCAATTGCACAGATTTTCATTACCGAGCTAGACTTTTGTTGTGAAGGTTCAAAAATGACATGTTTGGAATTGGTTACCACATAGAATTTCTGGAACAGAAGCAAACCTTTGAAACCCAACTGCTCTATATTTCTGCAGCACACAAACATCTTCCCACTCATATTGCTTCTTCCCACTTCGTTCCTGCACTGATATCACTCTAATTCTATCCCCTCTCAATTCTGTCTGCTGTGCCAGCTTTGGTTTTCTTGGTAGCATGCTTACCCCTGCAAAACAAACACTCTGCTTCTCCATATCTGATTCCTGTCTAGCAACTGTGGCTCAGTGGGAAATACTCTCCCCTGGGAGACAGAAGGATTCAAATTTCCTTTTGAGGGCTTGAGCACAAAGAACAGTCTGACTGTTCCCAACCAGCCTGTGCTTGCAAAACCACTGGAATTCTACTGCCCTGTCCACTGTGGGAATCAAAGAGGACGAGTGCTGGATAATGAGAAGGTCTGTTGACCTCAGGCAGGATTTTTTGGTCTCAGGTCGAACGAGGCCATAAAATCCCACCCATAGTTTCTAGCACTCGATGTGACTCTGCATTTGGATAGTACCTGCTAAATAATCCTGACTGTGCTAAGAATCATACTGACAACCAAATTAAGATTATCAGTCCGCCATACAGTGTGGCTCATTTATATTCACACTCACAGCCTTGTCCTCTGCAGACAGAAGGAGCATGTCCACAAATGAGGAGCAGACTTCACCTGATTCAGTCAATACCATGGCCAAATAGCTTTGACCCATATGGTTTGAATTTAAGAAAAGCTTGGCAGTTAACTATTCTCTGATGTATTCTCCATGCCAATGCTTTTACCAGTTAGAGTGCACTAGGTACTTGTCAGGAGGTAGGTCTCAATAATCTGTATCTGCATCTGTAGCTATCAGAAAAAGGTTTCTATTTCTTTTTGTTTCTATTCCTATTCAATCAAATCAAGTCCAAATCAGAGTCTCAACAAGTTGGGACATTCCCAATCCAAGCTGACAAGACAGGGCTCTCACCGCCTGTCTTGGGCTTTATCTACATGATCCAAGTTGATTGGAGTAGGCATAGCTCCTCCTCCAAGTCTTGATCTCATTTGCATCTTAGCCAAAAGGCCAAGATGCCACATTTAAAAATTGCTTCAAATGAAGCTAAAATGTAACCTAATGACTTCAACCAAGCACAGCATGTCAATACTACACTTGATCATAGCCAAAAGTCTGAGAAGTGATGTATAGTTTTAAGTAAGTTAAATTTTGTATTTGATTTGATTTACTATTGTCATATGTATTAGTAAACAGTGAAAAGTGTTGTTTCTTGCATGCTATACAGACAAAGCATACTGTTCATAAAGAAAGAAATGAGAGAGTGCAGAATATAGTGTGTTACAGTCTTAGCTAGGGTGTAGCGAAAGGTCAACTGAATGCAAGGTAGATCAATTCAAAAGTCTGCTAGGAACAGGGAAGAAGCTGCTCTTGAGTTGATTGGTACTTTTGTATCTTTTTCCTGACAGAAGAAGGTAGAAGAGAGAATGTTCAGGATGTGTGAGGTCCTTAATTATGCTGGCTGCTTTGCCGAGACAGCGCAAAGTGTAGACAGAGTCGATGGATGGGAGGTTGTTTCTGTTCAAGAAATAGTTAAAACTTTAGTTAACATCACGTTAGACAAACATGCCTGTGTGTCTGTTGGTTTTGGCTAACTTAAATTGTGCCTGCATTGAAAGAGTTTACAATGTGAAAGTAAACAGGGTTTAAATGAAAAGTAGGTTGCTGTTTAGCAATCAGGGACCACTCTAGGTCAAAATGAACTTTTGAGTTCAGGTTTTTATGTGTGGCTGAGTATTTAAGAGACAATGTGGAAGCTGGAACATATGTAGAATTTCAAGACAGAACAATACTGAAAGGAGAGATTGAGATCCTGGAGGTGGATCTTTGTTGAAGACCTCAATAGAAAGCATTGTTTGGGAGAAGATTCCAAGATATGTATTTTGGGAGTGGAGTTCAGAAACACACATGTGGAAGTCAGAGTTCCAGTTAGACCAGTTGACTCACTGTATGACAAGTGTATGTGGGGGATTTGATGGGAAGTTGTACTGAGAGACATCTGCCACTTGGTTTCAGGATGTGGTGAGTCTGATGACATTTTAGCCATTGGTTTACATGTACCATGTACTTACCAACAACATTAAAGTGAAAAATCTATTTTGGTAAGTTATGTAATCCTGGCAAACCTGCCTGCATCTGTGAAGGTATTGGTGGGCTGGATGAGTAGTGTGTTATCGTTAATGTTTTCTGATTTAATAAATGTTTTATTCTTCTGTTAAAAGTTAATTGACAGTCCTATGACTACACTCATCATGCCTCTGAACAAAAAAAATAAAAATTATGATCTATTGTCGCATGGTTCCTTTCTGGGACCTGAGTTGTGCAGTAGAAACATTAGCTGGGATTGTAACACAGTCATCAACATTCATCTCACATGCAATATCAATTGTTGTTCCCTTTACAGCTGGTATTCTTGTGAATCTGTTATCATAGAATCATAGAAGCCCTACAGTATAGAAGAAGGCTGTTCAGCCCATCAAGTTTGCACCCAGGTCCTATCCCCATCCCTTACATACTTACCCTGTTAATCCCTCTAAACTACACAGCCCAGGACAATAAGGGGTAAGTTAGCATGGCCAATTGGACTGTGGGAGAAAATGGGAGCACCCAGAGGAAACCCATGCGGACACGGGGAAAATGTGCAAACTCCACACAAACAGTGACCAAAGCCGGGAATTGAACCCAGAACCTAGAAATGTTGGTGGGGAGATTGAATATCAGCTTTCATGACATTACCAAACGAACAGCATAGAATGAACGCTCGCGATGCACTCCATCTGATAGTGAGATCCATTGAAATCAAATTCTACCAATGTTGAATATTCTTCACTAACTCAGGTTTTAAACTTTAACAGGGATTAGTTAATGTTTGATTGTACTTTCATAGCTGATAACTAATACAATGCCCCTTGATATTCAACAGTGTAACCATCACTGAATCCCCCACTGTCAACATCTTTGGGCAAACCATTGACCAGAAACTCAACTGGACTCACCTCAAACACAATGGCTACAAAACAGGTCAGAGGCTAGGAATACTGTGATGAATAACATACCTACTGACTCCCCAAAGCCTATCAACTATCTACAAGGCACAAGTCAGGAATGTGATGAAATACTCCTCTCTTGTCTGGATGGATGCAGCTCCAACAACACTCAAGAAGCTTGACACCATCCAGGATAAAGCAGCCTGCTTGATTGGCACCCATCCACAAACAGCCGCTCCCTCCATGGCTGATACTTAGTAGCAGTAGTGTGTACTATCTACAAGATGCACTGCAGCAATTCATCAAAGATCCTTAGAAAGTACCTTCCAAACCCACTTCTGTCATGATGGACAGGGGCAGCAGATACATTAGAACACCACCACCTGCAAGTTCCCCTCCAAGTCACTCATCATCCTGACTTGGAAATATATCACCATTCCTTTGTAATTTCTGGGTCAAAATCCTGGAATTCCCTCCCTAACAGCATTGTGGGTAATGGACTGCAGCAATTCAAAAAGGCAGCTCACCACCACCTTCTCAAGGGCAACTAGGGATGGGCAATAAATGCTGGCCAGCCTGTGGCGTTCATGTCCCACAAAAGAATAATGAGTAATAACTGAACAAAAATAACTACTGTTTCAATGCTCAGATCAGGGAAGTCAGTGAAATCTCTGGATTTGAGGCAGTTCCTTATTGTCTTGGTGTCTTTTGATGAGATTCTTTTCCAAAGGGAAAAAAAAAGACTTGTATTTATATCGCACTTTTACATTCTCTCGGGAGCCCAAAGTGCTTCACAGTGAATCAAGTACTTCTGAAGTGTTGTCAGGAGGAGTGTAATGTAAGAAATGTGGCAGTCAATTTCTGTACTGATGCAACAATTTCCAGATAATTTGTTTTTTGCCCTGTTGGCTGAGTGTAAATGTTGGCCAAGGTACCTGAAATCCCCTGTTCTTCCTCAGAATAGTGTGATGAAAATTCTTAAATCTACTCGACAAGACAGTGAGACTTTTAAACATCTTATCCAAAAGATTCTGACAATCATGTTCAAAATAATCTGTCTGGGTCTTATCATTTAGCAAGGAAATTGGTGAAAATTGTTCAATTTCTCACAGGCTCAAGTCTGTGCCAGAGTGCAATTGCATCACGATTTTCTGTATTTGAATTAATACCAAGACTATTATCATGAGGAAAGCATTGCACATCCAAGTCATTCAAATGCTATACAGTGGAGCTCAGTTTAAAATAAATAGGTTAATGAAAGTTAACACAACATACATTTGATACTAATCTAAAAGCAAAATACTGCGGATGCTTGGAAATCTGAAATAGAAGCATAAAATCCTGAGAAAACTCAGCAGGTGTGACAGCATCTGTGGAGAAAGAGAATCGAATGAATGTTTCAAATCCAAGAAGACTCTTCCTTAGAACTCATGTAATTTACCATCCTTGTTAACCAGTTAAAGTTGTTAGCAGTTAAAGTTTATTTATTGGTCACAAGTAAGGCTTACATTAGCACTGCAATGAAGTTACTGAGAAATTCCCCTTGTTGTCACAGTCTGGCGCCTGTTCGGGTCAATGCACCTAACTAGCACATTTTTCTGAATGTCGGAGGAAACTGGAGCACCCGGAGGAAACCCACGTAGACATAGGGAGAATGTGCAAATTCCACACTGACATTGACCCAAGATGGGAATCGAACCCAGTCCCTGGTGCTGTGAAGTAGCAGTGCTAACTACTGTGCTACTATGCCACCCTACAGACAAAATTAATACTATAAATATTTCATGTTTGAGATCAAAAGGTCTGACTTCAGCTAGGCATACATTAACAGGCACATATACACAGCGAGGGGTAAGCAGATAAAACAGCACTTAGCAATAACTCTGTGCAGAGCATAGAAATACCTTGAGGCAACATCAGTGCCAGTGATAATAACAGATAGGAACAAGATGGGAAAAACTTAATGAAAAATAAAAAGCATTTCCTTCAAAACATAAAAAGTCAAATGAACAGCATAGAAAGACAAATGCAAAATACAGCAAATGCTGAAAATCTGAAATTAAAAACAGGCAATGTTGTAAATATTCAGGGGTCTGGCAGTTGTTGTGAATATAGAAAACGGTATTAATGCAGAACAGTTTGATTGAAAGCATTAAATTCCAGCCTTGGGTGACTGTCTACGTGGAGTTTGCACATTCTCTCCACGTCTATGTGAGGTTTCCACTGGATGCTCCAGTTTCCTCCCTCAGTCCAAAGATGTACATGTTAAGTGGATTGACCATGCAAAATTGCCCACCAGTTTCCAAATATGTGTAGGTTAAGTGGATTAGCAGGATAAATGTGTGGGATTACAAGGATAGGGAATAGGTGAGATGCTCTGTCCAAAACTCAGCAAGACTCAGTGGGCTGAAGGGACCCATTCTTCTCAGCTCTAAAGGGGTTCTATGAAAGGTTACAGACCTGATTTTTTTTCCATCCTTGTGCTGAAAGAAATGGATTTACCAGAAAAACAGTAGGACCTGTTGCATCAGGACGAGCCCCTGATGCATACCTGTTGCCGAATAATTGCCCAGGAACTGGCTTCTCTGATGCAAGGAGGCAGTCAAACAATTTAAATAATTATGGTCCAAAACAGGGGCAATTTTATGATGTTGCTTGCAACGTATCCCCACTGCCATGTTACCATGTGGAGGCAGTGGATTGGCTATATTAAATTGCCCCTTAGTGTCAGGGGGACCAGTTAGGGTAAATACATGGTATTATGTGCCTGGGTGGCATTGTGGTCGGTACAGATTCAAAGGGCCGAATGGCCTCCTTCTGTATTGTAAGATTTTATGATTCTATGTAATATGTGAATAAACAGAATACTTGAATTGAGACAAGCACACAATCAGGAAAATCACAGTTTTGTCATTCATTGCCAGGATATGGGCATTGCTGGTAAAATAGGAAACAGGTTTCAATGGCAAGACCAGTATTGATTGCCCATCCTGATATTGTTTTGAGAAAGAGCAGGTGGATGTTCTTAAACCACAGCAGTTTGTGTGAGGAAGGTGCCCCACACTGTCGTTAGGTGGGTGTTCCATAATTTTGAACCTGAGACAATGAGGGAACAGCCATCACCTGGGATGATTAGTGAATTTAAGATGATATTCTGCCCCCTTGCCACTGTATTCTATTGTGGCAGAGACGGCCCACCATTGGCAACAGGTTCTTCCAGTTCTGTCACTGCCAATGCAGTTTCCCCTTGTTCGTACCCTCCAACACTGGGGGATGACTGCTGGTAGGACTGTACCAGGGACCTGTGTTCAATTCTGGCCTCGGGTCACTGTCTGTTTGGAGTTTGCACACTCTGCCTGTGTCTGTGTGGGTTTCCTCCGAGTGCGCTGGTTTCCTCCCACAATCTGAAGGAGATGCTGGTTCGGTGTATTGACCCAGACACATGCTGGACTGTGGTGACTAGGGGAGTTTCACAGCAACTTCATTGTAGAGTTGTAATGGAAGCGTTACGTGTGACTAATAAATCTACTTTAAGTAAATAAACTTTAAAGATCCTGATGGTGGGAATGGCCAGAAAATACTGCCTGATGCAATTGCTGCCCTTGTCCTGACCAGTGGCAGAGGTATGTGTGATAAGTAATTTGTAGATAATGGAAATAATTATTTTAGGGCAATGTTGAATTCAAATGTCCCATTGAAATTCTCCTGACATTCTCATTCTGGCCATTGGTTGAGAGGATACTTCAACAATGATTTGCTAATTAACTGTTAGGAGTAAGCATTCCAATCAATTGTGACCTTGCATTTGGAATATGGATTTGCTCACTGCATAATATGGATTATCAACATTGGCAGTTCTTTGCTTTGTACCCTTACTCATCTGTCACAGCTTACCCTCTGATTTCAGCTTTTCTGCCGTTTGGCCATTCACACCCTTTATTCTCTCGATGGACTGCCATTAGCAGCCTTTTCCCTTGTTTCTGTGGCTATGTCTCATCTTTCATTCCCTCACCCTATGGTATGAATATCTCCCACTTTCTATGTCTTTTAGTTTTGACAAAGAGTCATCTGGACTAGAAATGTCAGCTCTTTTCTCTCCTTACAGATGCTGCCAGATCTGCTGAGATTTTCTAGCATTTTCTCTATTGGTTTTATATTCCAGCATCTGCAGTAATTTGCTTTTATTTTGGTAGTTCCTTCTGGTACACATGGGATTGATGACTGTATTACCAGTTTCTAAAGGAACTGGTTGTTATGGATACTTTTCAAGATGCCAAAGGAAATTTGGAAATTTCCATGAATTGTTTGATTTGTATCAGTGACACTGAAAGTACAATCTCATTGTGTTATATTGTGGCCTAAGCCATCAGGAAACTGGAGATTGTGGACAAGTGTCCATTGAGGACACCTTTGTAAATTAGCATTTGGGAAGACCTATCACTGGAAAAGACATACATGGAGTGAGAACTCCTTAGGTTACAACAGGAAATCAAAGTTTTATGTCCTATAAAACATCACAGAATATGGAAGGTTGAACTAAATGCAAATTGAGCAAAAAGTCATTAAAACATGCAAAACTTCCTTTTATTTGAATGAACGTTTTTAACTTTCAAAGAGGCTCATAAGGTTTTGACGGAAAGTAATGTTTCATTTATGTAGCACCACCAGATATCCCAAAGTCCTTAGCTGAAATTAAATGAAATATTTTGGAAGTGGAGTCACTGTTATAGAATCATAGAATCATACAGGTTTACAGCATGGAAACAGGCCCTTCAGCCCAACTGTCCATGCTGCCCCTTTTTAACCCTGAAGCTAGTTCCCAATTGCCCTCATTTGGCCCATATCCCTCTATACCCATCTTACCCATATAACTACCTGAATGCTTTTTAAAAGACAAAATTGTACCTGCCCCTACTACAACCTCTGGCAGCTTGTTCTAGACACTCACCACCCTCTATGTGAAAAAAGTTCCCCTCTGGACACTTTTGTATCTCTTCCCTCTCACCTTAAATCTATGCCCTCTAATTTTAGACTCCCCTACCTTTGGGAAAATATAGTGACTATCTATCTGATCTGTGCCCCTCATTATTTGATGGACCTCTGTAAGATCACCCCTCAGCCTTCTACACTCCAAACAAAAAGTCCCAGTCTCTCCTGCCTCTCCTTATAACTCAAACCATTGAGTCCCGGTCACATCCTCATAAATCTTTTCTGCACTCTTTCTAGTTTAATAATATTCTTTCTATAATAGGGTGACCAGAACTGTACACAGTACACTGTTGTAATGTTGGAAACATTGCAGCAAAATCCCATAAACAACAATGTAATAATGACTAGATAATATGCATTTTTTTGTGGTGTTGATTGAGAGATAACCATCTTCTTTAAATATTCCATGGGATCTTTCATGATTCAGCACCACCTTCGAGAAAGCAGTTAGGGACAAACAACAAACGTTGGCCTCATCAGCGATACTCACATCCCAAGAAGAAGCACATTAAAAAAGTCCACTTGTGCAGGGCACATGGCTTACCAGCTCATCACAAAATCATCTTCCACAGTATAACTCTCCCACAGCATTGTGTTGGGATACAAACCTTGATTCTTGTCTCAGGTCCATGCAAGAACCCAGAGATGTTGACAAAAGGGCTAAAGCGCCCTCAGTTGAGCTATGCCTGACTCATGCATGAGTGCTTAGATAGAGGCCAGAATTTTATCATACATCCCACCATGGGAATTGGAACAGCAAGGGACAGACAATGGAAAGCTTGGGTGAGATTTTACAGTTTTACAACAAATGAGGCCATAAAACCCCATGCAGTGAGATTTGCAATGGTGCAATCAGGCATCATTGTATCAATGATTCTATCATCCACCAGTATTTTAAGCTAGTTTAATTGAATTACACATCTCCAGTTGAAGAGCTAGCATTAACACAATTGATTGAATGGCCTTCTCTTGTACTGTAGTCTCTATGATTCTAATTATGAAGCTCAAACACTAACCTGAAAACATGTTTATTTATTCATGCCACACCATAAAGGGGACTGATATCTCCTTAGGGTAGGTGCTTCTTCAGTTGCCTTATTGCATGTGAATTTAAGTGTCAGACATGGTTCCTTGCTGAACCTTATCAGCTTACTCAGATGTGGATTCAAATCCCATATTGCAACATGGAAGAACAAAATCTATGCCAACACTGCTTGTGCTACAACGAAGAGAGTCCTGCACTGATGGGGATGGTGTATTTCAGAGATAATAATAAGCTGAGATCTTATCAGCAACCTCTGGTGAAGGATAAAAGCTTTCTCAGCATTATCTCAAAGAAGAGCAGCGTAGTTATCGATTTTGTCCTGGTCAACATTTATCCCTCAACTATCATCTGACCATCTGGTCATGGTCTCATTGCTGAGTGTGGGAGCTTGCTGTGCACAAATTGTCGCCACATTTCTGACATTACAACAGTGGCTGCATGCCAAATATTCTTGAAGTGGCTTTAAGATGTACATAAATACAAGTTCTTCCTTATAGTTGATTGATAAATCATTTTCTGTCCAACCTCAATGTTTAGATCTTTAACCTTTTTATAGTCTGCTCTGCTCTGCCCAAGACCACAAGCAACTACAAAGGGTTATGAATGAAGCCCTCTCTCTCATGCAAACCAGCTTCTCATCCATTGACTCTGTCTACACTTCCCGCTGCCTCGGAAAAGCAGCCAGCATAATTAAGACCCCACGCACCCTGATATACTCTCTTCCAATTTCTTCCATTGGGAAAAAGACACAAAGACTGAGGTCACATACCAACCAACTCAAGAACAGCTTCTTCCCTGTTGCCATTAGACTTTTGAATCATACTAAGTTGATCTTTTTTTACTCCCCAGTATGGCTGCAACACTACATTCTGCACACTCTCCTTTTCTTCTCTATGAATGGTATACTTTGTCTGTATAGCATGCAAGAAACAATACTTTTCATTGTATACAGTAAGAAGTCTCACAATATCAGGTTAAAGACCACCAGGTTCATATGGAATCACAAGATTTTGGAGTGCTGCTCCTTGATCAGATGAGTCTCACCTGATGAAGGGGCAGTGCTCTGAAAGCTTGTGATTCCAAATAAACCTGTTGGACTTTAACTTGGTGTTGTGAGACTTCAAACCTTGCCCACTGCTGTCCAACACCAGCATCTCCACATCATGGCTATCACTGTACACTAATACATGTGACAATAATAAATCAAATCAAAAACCACAATTTCATCTCATTGGCTGAGGACTTGTAGTTGTAGAATGCAAAAATAATGGATAAGATCAGAGTTATGCATTGTATTGTGACTTGCATTCCGCCCATCCTTGTGCATGCATGGTTCTGCATGAAGATTTTTTTCCCAGTATTATAATTCACAGTCTGAACTTTTTCAAAATATTTAAATGCCTCAAAATTGTGTTTACTGTTGTGAGAAGTATTTCCTGATATCATGCTTAATAGCTCTAAGTTTAAGGTCACGCCTCATTGTTCTGGACTTACCCTATCAGATAAAAACAGTTCCTTTCCTTCGTCCCGATGCATCAGTTATCTACACCTCCATTATTTTGCACCTCAATCTTCTACACTTAAGGGACTACAAACCTAGTCTATGCAAGCTGTCCTCATTATGATAAACTTTTATCCCTGAGACCATTCTTTAAAATCTCAGCCAATGCCATTTGTGTACAATTTTCTTACATTAGAAAAAATTTTATGTCGAAGTTTAATAAAATTTTGAACGTTACAGTGTGAGCCGTAATTGCAATATTTCTCACACTGGTTGAAAATGTTCTGAACCATTACTAATTCTGTTGAAGTTCCTGTTAATTGTTTTGATAATTAATTTGCACAATTTACATTATCTCTAGCTGTGCTGTGTGTGAAGGGATTGAGATTAATTTAGCATTTGTATCCTTTGGTAGTACTAGCTTGAAATTCATTAGTAAACTTCAATCTCCTTCCGATTTACCCTCCTCCGAGGACACTAACCTCACTTCAACCTCTCTCAAATGAATTGGTGGGATAATTTGGACGACACTTTGCCCGTGATTTTCATTAGCATTGCTCGCTGGTTGACTGGCAACAGAGAGGCATTTTTGCTGGCAAGTATTTTTAAACTGCCACAGAAAAGAAACATCCCACTCAGTGAGTGAGTGGATCCAAATGCCGGGAACAGCTTGAGTCTGCTCCTAAACACTGGGCCGTGAACAGCAGCGACAGGCAGCCTCCGCAAGTGTTTTTCTGACTTTTCGTTGTCAGGTGGCTGGCAAGACTGGCAAAAATTGCACATGCCCAGTAGTCCTGGCAAGATGGACGTGGGCGTCTTTTTGGAACCGCTGTAGCCCCTGAGGTGATGCTACTTGACAGAATTCTGTGCCATCCATGGCAAAAGGAAACGTGACAGAAATCCGAGTCAGGATGGAAAAAACTGCAGCTGTTCCCATGACTGGGTTTTTCTTTTATTCATCCGTGGGGAATGGGCATCACTGGCTGGCCAGCATTTATTGCCCATCCCTCGCTGCCCAAGGGCAGTTGGGAATCAGCCACATTGCTGTGGCTCTGAAATCACATGTAGGCCAGACCAGCTAAGGATGGCAGACTCCTTCCTGTAATAACTTTAATCAGGCAACTGGGGTTTACCTGCTTGAATATGAACTCCCTGATTAAGTGTCAAATTGATGGTCCGGTCAGGGACCCTTGTGCTGTGTACTTATACAGGAGTGTCAGTTCCTCTAGTACTCTAGATATAGACAGCATATTGACAGCACTCTGTACAGTGTTATTGGATCTTTAAAATAAATTAATTCTGGTGAAGGAACTTCCACCTCCAAACGCTTATCACACTTTCCTAAAGGACATTAGTGAAACAGATGGGTTTTTCCAACAATCGACAAAGGTTTCATGGTCATCAGTAGATTCTTAATTCCAGATATTTTTTATTCAATTCAAATTCCACCACCTGCTGTGGCAGGATTCAAACCCAGGTCCTCAGGACATTTGTTAAGTTTCTGGATTAATAGCCTCACGATAACACCATTCGGCCGCCATGGCTTCCCCAGGGTACTCTAGGTGCTGGAGATCTTTTCTTCATTCATTGACAGCATGGCACAGAGGCACAGTGATTAGCACTGCTGCTTTACAGTTCCAGGGACCCAGGTTTGATTCACTGTCTGTGTGGAGTTTGCACATACTCCTCGTGTCTGCGTGGGTTTTCTCCGGATGCTCCGGTTTCCTTCCATGCTCCAAGTGTTCAGGGTAGATGGATTGGCTATGCTAATTTGTCCCTTAGTGCTCTTGGGTTTGTAGATTAGGGGGATTAGTGGGGTAAATACATGGTTTTATGGGGATAGGGCCTGGGTAGGATGCTCTGTCAGAGGATCAGTGCAGACTCAGTGTGCCAAATGGCTTGCTTCTGCACTGTAGGGATTCTCTGGTTCTATGGCATGTGGGCATTGCACACCGTCAGTTCTCATTCCTCATTACTGTTGAACTGAGTGGCTTGCTGTGGGACTAGGTTCAAACATAAGACTAGACCAGTGTAAAACAGCAGATTTTCTTCCCTAAAGGGCATTCGCGAAACAAGTGTGCCTTACAACAATTGATCATAGTTGTCATGGGTACCAGGAGGGTAGCTTCGTATTCTAGTTTCTTATTTTAAATTAAATTCCACCAGCTACCATCATGGGATTTGAATCTGCAAAATCTCTGGACCCCTGGATGAGCAACATGTTGGCATACCATGGCATAACCACCGCTCCTGGAATTGGGGGAAGGGAGTTGCTTTAAGAGCAAGCGAAGTGAGATATTGCCGTACTTTACCGGCAGAAGGATTGGGAACAAAAGGACAGACTTCAGATACTTCATAAAAGCCAGTGGGATATAATGATAATTATTTTAATGCTATGATCTAGAAATACATAGTTTGAATGGGAGATGGGAATAGATTGAATTGTAAGGTTCAAAAGGGAATTGGATAAATAATTGAAGGGGAAATAAAAATTTACCGGGCTGCAGGGAAAGAAGTATGGGATTAATTAGTGAGGGAGGAAAGGCATGATAGCTTAAACTGGTCTCTTTGGTGCAGTATGGATAGCGAGACAATGAGAATCAAGCTGCATCTAAGCGTCAGTTGGATGTACAAATCTGCCTGGCACCATGAGAGGAAAAATTTTAAGCAGCTTAGCTTAGTCCACCAACTCAAAAGGATTTAACTAGGACGGCACAGTGGCACAATGGTTAGCACTGCTGCCTCACAGCACCAGGGACCCGGGTTCAATTCCGGCCTCAGGTCAATGTCTGTGTGGAGTTTGCACATTTTCCCCATGTCTTCATGGGTTTCCTCCGGGTGCTCCTGTTTCCTCCCACAGTCCAAAGATGTGCCGGGTTTGATTAATTGGCAATGCTAAATTGACCCTAGTGTCCAGGGATTAGCAGGATAAATGTGTGGGGTTACAGGGACAGGGCCTGGGTGGGATTGTGGTTGGCGCAGGCATGATGGCCAAATGGCCTCTGTCTACACTGGAGGGATTCTATGATCAATCTGTGATTATATAAGATCTGGAAGCAAGCATATAGGGCTGGATTCTCTGATCCCATCCGTGGTTGGGATTCTCTGATCCTACTGCTATGAAAGGCGATTTGGCTAGGCGCCAAATTCCTCATTCGCGATGGTGGTGCGTGAATGGCCGAAGAATTCTGGCCAGATTTAGAAGTGGCCTGTCATATGTCTATCTCGTGTTATTTACTTATCAGCAATCCAAGGAATCAAATTCTAAATTTACCTCAATAAGTTAAATTGACACAAGACACCATCCACCATGAACAATCAGAGAGATTTTGCTGCTGAATTATTATAACATCCCTGAGTGGTTTGTGTAAACTCTGATCTTTCCATCAGTGAAACCTAATTAATTAATTTGCGTACTCAGTATTCAACAATAAATGATTGTTAGTTCACAAATTCCTTGCTGGTAATGAACAAGCAAGGGTTACTTTTCCAGTTGCTTGCTGATCTTGTAGGGACGTTGTAGTGTAAATGCTAATACAATCCAAACTGATTTACTGAGGCAAAAACAGCTTGGCGAGGCATATTTGGGCATCATTACCTTGCAAGTATAGATTGAATGGTAAGCCCAGACATTTCCTTGGCAAAGGATTAAAATAAAAGTGCTAAAGATATGCCTGGTGCTTTGATGAATTTTCTTTCACTGTGTTTTTTTTATTTACTCGTTCATGGAATATGAGAATCACTTGTCGTGTTCTCATACACTCCTTCTTGAGGTCACATATTATCTACCAAATCATTGATTGTAGATTGTCTATTTCACTCCACAGGGAAAGCCCTACACAATTTCTCTCTCATCTACAAAGTTAATTAAGAAAACTCTCAAACATGTAGCAACCTCTCAGTCTATTCTCGGTCCATTCTCGTCTTCAATTTACCATCAAGTAATTATGAATACTTCTTGGTGTTTGGATAGATTTGTTAATAATGGCTTTCAAGCAGCCACTCTCATGTGGTGTTGCAAATGAGCAGAATCTAAAATCCCTACAGTGCAGAAGGAGACCATTCGGCCCATCATGTCAACACCGACTCTCCTACAGAGCGTCTTACCCAGCCTCTCCCAACCCCATAAACTTGTGCACTTATCCTGCTAATGCCCCAAAACTGACACATACTGGGATGCTAAAGGGCAATTTAACATGGCCAATGCACCTAGCCTTTGGACTGTGGAAGGGAACCAGTACACCCAGAGGAAACCCAAACAGACACAGGGAGAATGTGCAAACTCCAAAAAGGCCAGAATCAAACGCAGATCCCTGGCACAGTGAGACAGCAGTGCAAGTCAGTCTGCCACCCTGATCATTTGTCCACTGACGTAACCATTATGCTAGTGCGGGCCAGATGCAGCACCAGCAAGTTACCCAATTTCACTTCCCTGGCGATTGTAATTTTCCTGAGTCCCTCCCTCCCTTCCATTCCCAGGTTTACAGCTATTTCTGGTATGTTACTTTGTCTCCTTTGTCGTGAGGACTGATGCAAAATACTGGTTCAAATCATCCGACATCTCTTTATTTTTCATTATTAATTCCCCCGGTGCATTCTCTATTAAACCAACACTCACTTTGTTCACTCGTTTCTTATTTATATATCTGTAGAAACTCTTACCATCCATCTTTTTATTTCTAGCTAGCTTTTTCCAGCCTTGTTAACCTTTTAGTCACTCTTTGCTTTTTTATTATGTTCTATTCAATCTTCTGACCTGCCACCCATCTTGGAACAATTATTTGCTTTTTCTTTAAGTTTGATACTATTTTTAATCTTTCTACTTAACCTCATGTTGGAAACTATCTTCCTCATTGGAATGTGTCTGTTCTGTTTATTCTGAAATATCTCCTTAAATTATCTCCCCTGGATTTCTGCTCACATTCCCCCTTCTTGCCAGGTCATTGGATCTGGAATATCATTACGTTTATTTGTTGGGAGCTGCCACAGCCTCAGAATTGAGGGTGGCACAATAGTTAGCACTGCTGCCTCACAGCGCTAAGGATCCGGGTTCAATTCCCGGTTTGGGTCACTCTCTGTGTACAATCTGCATGTTCTCCTGTTCCTGCATGGGTTTCTTCTGGGTGCTTTAGTTTCCTCCCACATTTTGAAATGTTAGAATGTAACCAATGATAACATTGGATGGTTGTAGTGACCAATGGTAACATTGTATAAGAATCAGCTGACCCAATAAGCTATGTAACCAATGACAAAATGATGTGGTGATCAGCTGACTCAGTATAAATAAGAAGCTTCTGTGGGAGCCTGGAATGGCCCAGGATGAAGCCTCAAGTCTTGGAGTAATAAAGTTTCTTTATTAAACATTTTTCTTTAATTTATAAGTTGGATCAAGTTTTGCTTAATTTTTGTTGCCTATAATTGAAGAGTCCCTATTGTTGGGATCAACAAGAAAGACATGCTGTTTACGTGCATTGGCCATACTAAATTCTCCCTCAGTTCACCAAAGTAGACACTGAAGTGTGGCGACTTGGGGATTTTCACAGTAACTCTGTTGCAGTGCTGATGTAAACTTACTTGAGACAGGAATAAATAAACTTTAAAACATATACACCACATGAGGAAATAGTTTCAACAGCATATTGTGAGATTGAGGTAACTACCCATGTCATGAGCCAGAAAGCCATGTGTTCAAGCATCACTTTGAACATGTAAGTACATTCATCTAGGCTGACACTCCAGTGCTATACTTGGCAGTGCTGTCCTTTTGGAGATGCTGGGTAAAATCGGCAGCAAATATGGTGGACAGGGCACTTAATTTGGCATGAATGAAAAATCAGTTCTCTGCGAGTGGATAATAATTTGAAATGTTGTTCTCCTGACTTGCAAGGAATTCACTACCACAGAAAGTAGCTGTGGCCAAAGCATTGTCTGATTTCAAGAAGAATTTAGATACAGGTCTTGGTGCTAAAGGGGTTAAGGGACATGTCAGGGAGGCAGGATCAACATACTTAATTTGATGATCAGCCATGATCAAAATGAATGGCAGAGCAGACTCGAAGGGCTGAATGGTTGATGCCTGCTTCTAGTTTCTATGTTTCTTTGTTTCCAAGGCATGTTAAAGGTGGGTCTAGTTTCCAACTCAGTAATGTTGGGAACCCTAATGTATTCATTAGTATCCCATGATTGCTCATTAAAAACCAACTTGTCAGAACACTCTCCACCTCCAAATTAAACACCCCAGCAGTGATCAACTAGAACATTCTGTTCTCTGACAGTTTGTAGCATGCACCTGGGAGACTTTACTTCACTGTAAGATTATTGACTTGGAGGTCAGTAAACACTGCTTTTCATCTTTCTTTCACACTGTCACTCAGATGTATCAGGTGCCTGTTGCCCTATGTCTGCACCAAGGCTGGGAATTGGAGGGAGCGTGGAAGGGTGAGACTGAGGCAGGACAGCTGTAGCTGGGGCGAGGGGGGGTTGGTGTGTGTGGTGGCAGGTGTCAAGGATCAGAGTAGTGAAGGGCTGTCCTGTGCCCAGACTGTCCAGAGAAGTTTGAAAGATTGCCCTAGCAGAAATGTTCATGAGACTGACCGGAGGATGAAGCCACTCTGTTGGGGTATGTAAAATAGACTGCCCTGGAATTATACAGGCTATGTTAGGAGGCTCTATGGCATACAGAGCAAGGCCTCTTTGCAAAGTTGTGACTTACACAGAATGGCGTGTCAGCCTGGTCAGTCAACTAAGGTATTTGATCCCATGCATTCAAGTCATGAAATGGTCGAGAACTTTATGCTTTTAGATATCCAGGTCACCAACAACCTATCCTGGTCTCCTCATGCCGACACTATAGTTAAAAAAGCCCACCAACGCCTCTACTTTCTCAAAAAACTTTTACGGATGCTCCATAGAAAGCATTCTTTCTGGTTGTATCACAGCTTGGTAAGGCTCCTGCTCTGCCCAAGACTGCAAGAAACTACACAAGGTCATGAATATAGCCCAATCCATCAGCCTCTCATTCATTGACTCCGTCTACACTTCCCGCTGCCTCGGCAAAGCAGCCAGCATAATTAGGGACCCCATGCACCCTGGACATTCTCTCTTCCACCTTCTTCCATCAGGAAAAAGTCTGAGGACATGTACCAACTGACTCAAGAACAGCTTCTTCTCTGCTGCCATCAGACTTTTAAATGGACCTACCTTACATTAATTTGATCTTTCTCTACACGCTAGCTATGACTGTAACATTACATTTTGCACTCTCTCGTTTCCTTCTCTATGAACGATATGTTTTGCCTATATAGCGTGCAGGAAACAATACTTTTCACTGTATGTTAATACATGTGACACTAATAGGTCAAATCAAATCAAAATCAAAAGAATTGGGAGGAAGAGGCCACAGTTACATATGGGAGATGCATCTGAATTCTGTTGATTGACAATTGCAAAGTTATTTTTGAGGGGTGACATTTTTTCATCAAAGATGTCTTAGGATGTAAAGGTGCTTGTAGCCTTGAGAAGGGGAGGTATCTGTTGTATTTGCAGGATTGATGCTAGGGGGCATGGATGCTGAACAACTCAAGTAAGGCATTTTTTAGTGAAGCATGTTGAGTACAATCTGTTTCCTTACTCTGCCCAGTTACCCATGCTAGCGATTGGTGGTAACTCTAATGGTGTCATATTGCCATGTGTTGGGGGGCACAGTGGTTAACACTGTTGCCTCACAGTGCCAGGGACCCGTGTTCGATTCTTGGCTTGGATCACTATCTGTGTGGAGTTTGAACGTTTTCCCCGTGTCTGTGTGGGTTTCCTCCGAGTGCTCTGGTTTCCTCCCATAGTGTGAAAAACGTTAGGTGCATTGACCTGAACAGGTGCTATAATGAAGCGTCTGGGGAACTTCACAGTAACTTCATTGAAATGTTAATATAAGCCTTATTTGTGATTAATAAATAAACTTTACTTTTACTTTATTTTACATTGTACTCAGTGCAGTTTCAGAAAAAACAATATAAATACATAAAAGTGGCAGATCAACAAAGGACATTAGGAATCAACATTGAAGGGAATGCGTGGGGAACAGAAATATCAACATCAATGGGATGAATGATAATGAGGCAGGCAGGGCATTGACAGGACAGATGTGAATTGGGAGGTGGATACTGTGAAGGAGGATTGGAGCAGCTTGATGGGTGGTGGGAGGAGACTGGAAACTGTAGTCACATTGTAAGGAGCTCTATCTTTGCCCTGAGCGATTGACAGCACAATTTGAAAAACCTGCTTGAGAAAAAAAAAGTATGGGTGGGTTCTCAAGGCAAGGGGGTGAAGTAAGAATGGTCAAGTACTTCAAGTTTTTAGGTGTCCAGATCACTAACAACCTGTTCTGGTCCCACCATGCTGACACTATGGTTAGGAAAGCCCACCAACGTCCCTACTTTCTCAGAAGACTAAGCAGATTTGGCATGTCTGCCAAGACTCTCATCAACTTTTAGAGATGCACCATAGAAAGCATACTTTCTGGTTGTATCACAGCTTGGTATAGCTCCTGCTCTGCACAAGATCGCAAGAAAGTACAAAGGGTCAAGAATGAAGCCCAGCACATCACGCAAACCAGTCTCTCATCCATTGACTCTGTCAACACTTCCCACTGCTTCGGAAAAGCAGCCAACATAATTAAGGACTCACACAAGTCCTGGGTTTTCTCTCTTCTACCTTCTTTCTTTACGCCCTAGCAATGACTGTAACACTACATTCTGCACTCTCTCGTTTCCTTCTCTATGAACGGTATGCTTTGTCTGTACAGCGCGCAAGAAACAATACTTTTCACTGTATGTTAATACATGGGACAATAATAAATCAAATCAAATCAAATCAAATCTTCCATTGGGAAAAGATACAAAAGAATCTGAGGTCATGTACCAACCGACTCAAGAACAGTGTCTTCCCTGCTGCCAGACTTTTGAATGGAAAGACCTCACATTAAGTTGATCTTTCTCTACACCCTAGCTATGGCTGTAATGCTACATTCAGCACTCTCTTTTTTCCTTCACTATGAATGGTATTCTTTGCCTGTATAGCATGCAAAAAACAATACTTTTCACTGGCTGTTAAGAACAATAATAAATCAAATCAAATAAAATCAAATTATTTGGGAGGTGTTCAGCACTATTGTTTTTGGCCAATTGAAGAGGCAATCTATTCAATACTTGCTCAAGTTGTGGAGAAGGAGGCTCAGCTGGTTACTGGCTTTAAGGCACAAATGCCCTTTGAAGAAGCATTGCTTCTTTACCAGTTGTGCTCATGCATGCCAACATGCATTAAGGCTAATTTAACACGAGTCTCAATTGTCATCTGTTCCTGACAGAGACATGTAAAAATGGAAGGGGGATCAAACAAGCAAGGGCCATGGCTGCTGGACAGGGGCTACGTTCGCACTGTAAGACTCAACATACCCATGGCATGGTCATGGCTTATGGGGCACTGTGCTTACATGGTATTGGCACAAGTTTGGTGCGGCAACAGTGATTGTCTAGGTTAATGGAAGCAAGCTGAAAATAGCCTGAGAGTATGAGTGCACATATCCTGATCAAGAACCTTGTTATGAATGTTGGATCATGTCTGAGGACAATGCTCAGCCACCATTGGACCTCCAAGGTGTTGCTTATCTGCAAGAGAGTGGCCTGGGGATGCCATAACCAGACTGAGGGCAGGTCTTGACTGACTTGGAGATGAAGGAGGTGCACTCTAGGGGAAGTCACAATGATATCTCAATTTTATCCATTCACAGATACAAAAAAGGTGGAGCGTATCAACTGCAGGCATCACTGCCTCATTGTAAGCTGTGATTTGAATGAGGAGCAAGGCCCATCACTGACTGACTCAGGTCCATGAGGAGCATTAACCTGAGCAGGAAGAGACAACATGGCCATGGGAAGTCCCAGATGCCCCCAGTCAGGGGCAAAATCCATGAAGAAATAGGGGGCAATCAAGTGTGTACAGAAGACACAGCTCATATATGGAGGTGCGTGAGAGACAGTGCCGCTGGTGCTTTCGCTTGCTGAGGGATGTTGTAACTCACATTTAAATTCAGAATTAGAGAATACTACAGTGCAGAAGAGGCCATTCTGCCCTTTGAATCCAAACCGATGCAGGAAAGGACCTGACTTGCCCACCTAACCCCATTTGCCAGCACATCATAGCCTTGAATATTATGGCATGCCGAGTACTCATCCAGAAATATCTTAAAGGATGTGAGGCCTCCACTACCCTCCCAAACAGTGCATTCCAGACCATCTCCACCCTTGGGTAAAATGGTTTTCCCTCAAATCCCCCCTAAATCTCACATCCTTCACTGTTAACTAGTGTCCCTTTGTAACTGACCCTTCAACTGGTCCCTATCCATCCTATCCATGCCCCTCACAATCTTGAACACCTCCATCAGATCGCTCCTCACATGTTCCATGAGGAATTAATGCCACAAGGAATTGGAGGCACCCCATGCTGCTGCTTTTGAAGGGGACTGCCACACTGAACATTTTTGCTTGTGAGTCATTCTTGGTCTCCACTTGAACAGGCAACGCACAAATGCACAAAAGAAGTGACAAATGTCCTTCTCAGCAATGCTCACCATTTTGTCTAGTTCCTCCTGGGCGACATAAGCCAGGCTGACAGAACAGTTGGCTTTGCAGTAATTTCAGGAATTCTGCAGGGTGTCATTGACTGCACACATGTAGCCTTGAGAGATCTCGAGCAGCAGCCAGTGAGATTCATCAATCTCAAAACGTCCAGTTAACTTGTAATCACTAAAAGCAGATCCTGCATGTTTGTGCTCGATACTGAGAGATCTCTGATGATTCTTACATATTGTCACATTCACAGCTCCCTCAAATCTCTGAAGACCTAACAAATGATGTCTATTCATCATCCACATGGTGCTGTTAAAGAGAGATGCAATGTTGCACATTCTGCCACAAGGTCCTTGATAGGGCAAGCAATTGGCCTCATGATGATGTGTTTCTGATGTTTGGAGCAGCTAGGTGGGACATCACAGAGAGTATCCCCACTGTTTACTGTGCCCTGCACAACCCAACACTGCAAAGGGAAGATCTGTTACCCGAGTGAGAAATCCAGGAGCGAGAGATCTCCTCCATTGAAGAGGACATTGAAGGGAATGGCTCCGAAGAAGCCACAAGAAATGGTCTTTGCATGCATGCAATGCAACACATAAACCCGTGATAACCTGATAGTGACAAGATTCCAGGAGGACTAAGGTGTTAACGAATTCTCATAACTGAAATTTCTTTTTGTCTATGCTACATGGAATGCCCCACCACCTTCAAACTCACCTAGAAAATCTCAGAAATTCTCAAAGCTCTGATAATTATTACAGAAAGATCAGTGCACACTGTGTGCCTGAATGATGGGATCATCCCTGTAAAAGATGAAAACAAACCTCAATGAGTAGCCTTATCAACACGTGGACACCATGGAATCTGATTAACTCTACTTAACTCTCATGGAGCAATGGCCTCACAACGTTAGTAACACCTACAAAGATGCAAGTCCAGACTGTACAGGGAAGTACTTATGTCATTCTGACCGCAGCTCAATAAGGCAGACTGAACACATGCATCACACTTTCATGCCTACTGTATGGACAACTCAAACAATGTCTGGAGAGCTCCATATGTGCCATCACCAGCTCTCACCAGTGCAGAACACTGCTGGCCTCAAACACCATCCACATAACACACAAACCAGCCTCCCATCTATTGACTCTGTCTACACTTTCTGCTGCCTCGACAAAACAGCCAGCATTAGCAAGAATACTACACACCCCAGACATACTCTCTTCCACCTTCTTTCATGGGAAAAAGATTAAAAAATTTGGGGTTACCAACTCAAGAACCACTTCTTTCCTGCTGCCATCAGAATTTTGAATGGACTTACCATATATGAAGCTGATCTTTCGCTACATTCTGCATCCTATCCTTTCTTTCTACCCATGTTCTCTTTGAATGGCATTCTTCGTCTGTATAGTGCGCAAGAAACAATAATGTATCTCAATACACGTAACAATAATAAATCATCAGGAAGAAGTAACCATTCACATCTGTTTTATTAATCTACTTATTATTGTCACAAGTAAGCTGACATTAACACAGCAATGAAGTTACTGTGAAAATTCCCTCGTCGCCACACTCCCATGCCTGTTTGGATACACTGAGGGAGAATTTAGCATGGCCAATGCACATAACCAGCACATCTTTCGGACTGTGGGAGGAACCAGAGCACCTGGAGGAAACCCATGCAGACACGGTGAGAATGTGCAATCTCCACACAGACAGTGAACCAGGCCAGGAATCAAACCTGGGTCCCTGATGCTGTGAGGTGGCAGTGCTAACCACTCTGCCACTGTGCTGCCATAGGTTGCAACAAAGCTACAAGGAGGGCCCTATTTTACCATTTTGATTCTAAGCGCTGGGCGGACTCGAAATTGGGCGTGTTTCAGATCCGACTTTTAGACCCGTTCTCAGGTACCCCCATTCACACTCTGCCTGAAAAATATCAGCAATTCTGAATTGTGCTGCACGAGCCTGTGGGCAGGGCATAACCTACCCGAAATTCTGCAGCTTCGATTGGCTCCTCCAACTGCGCGTGCATAGGAAAAAGTGATAGAATGCGATTCCCCTGCCACATCGCTCCTGGGCTGGATAATGCCTCCCCTTGGCCCCCACAGACGTTGCCCCACCCCCACAACATTACTGACCCTCTTATCCCCCCACACCCTCCGCCACCCAGACCGATTGGGGCCCCTCCCCCCTTCCACCCCACTGATCATGTGCAGAGTGACAGAGGATCCCTCTCCCCTTTCTACTGATCTCAAGCAGAGAGCCATCAGACGTCTCGCCTTACCCCCTCACGAACTGGAGCACCCGAATCAGACTTTTGTAGAGCATATCTATTTCACCTAAATCTGGATGGGCGAACATGGTGATAAAGGGGAAAGTGCTGGTAAGGTTGGGCATGCAGCCCATTAAGTCAATGCATGCACGCAGATCACGCAACTCACCTCGCGACTTGCCTCACGGCCGACTTTACCAAGTTTGCAGGCCTGAAACTGGTCGCAACTTGATGGTAAAACCAGGCCCGGAGTGTTGGCATTGTCCTCACTGAGTGTATCTCATCAGGACAATGGGTGGCTGAGGTGCAATCACTTGGGACACTGCAATCTTTAGAACCCTGACAAGTTCCTGTCCTACATGACCTTCACGTCCGGGTGAAATTCTGACCGGTCATTCCTGACACATCAAACACTGGCAACACAGATCCTGTTGACGGTCAAGATGCGATAAGCCATTTTGGGTGATTCACAGTCCTTGATAGCTCAGAAAGATCATTTCTTTCTCGATACTCTACCCTAAGTCAATTGTCATGCAATGAATTCCAGATTGAGTTGTGAATTATGCTTTTTCCCAAGGCACACAGAAGTCCCCAAAAAGCAGCCATCCAGGTCCAATGTGAAACCTTTACAGGTAAGGGGCTTCATCAGATTGTGCATGTGCCTCTGACACATCGCACAATCCCTCTAGCAGACAAGTACAAGCTTTCTGATTGATTCTTACTTGTCCAGTTCTATGTCACACGTGGAGAGATTGGAAACTCAGCGTGAAACATGGACACTGAGTCTTTCTGCAGGGAGGCGCAGAAGCATGTGGATTTCCAAGTTTTGCAGCATAACTTTCAGAAACTGATTCCTGCGGAGTCAATATCACTACAAACGACACATTGGACATCCGAATGTAGTGTGAGTTGTAATGACTAATTGTGCCAGCCACAAAGAACAAACAGCGCTACAACAGCAGAGAAATCATTAACCTGATGAGCATTTCTCCAGAGTCCAGAACATGTCTGTCTGAGACTGAAGACTGACAGGTATCAGTATCACAGCTAGGGTACATTTCCCAATGTTGTGGATGTGGATATAAAGATTACTCACTGTGATGAGATTATATGAGATTCGATGCTACTAGAGATCCAAATGGGCTTTTATTGTGTGTGTGTGGGAGGGTGGGGCATTTTGGAGCCTTAAATGACCTCACGATTTTGAAACAATTTGAATATAAATAGAATCCATGAGTCATACAGAAGGATTAATGCAATATAAATTATCATAAAATCCCTACAGTACAGAAGGTCATTTAGTATATACCAACCACAATCCCACCCCGGCCCTATTCCCGTAACCCTCATTTACCCTGCTAACACACAAGGGTCAATTTAGCATGGCTAATCCGCACATCTTTGGAGCACCTGGAGGAAACCCACGCAGATACAGGGAGAACATGCAAATTCCACACAGTGACCCGAGGCTGGAATCGAACTCGGGTCCCTGACACTGTGAGGCAGTAGTGCTAACCACTGTGCCGCCCAGAATTTACAAAAGTGATAAGTCTACACAATGATTGACCATCCATGCCAGCAGTGTTTCTGGGGCCAAGGGTTTCTTGTGTCTTGGAGCCCTCATGCACTTCTCCACATCTCCTGGTCTGTTGTCAGTGAGTGCCTATCCAGATGCCATTTGAATACACCACGTGGAAATTCAACTCCATGAATAATGGCGGGGTCAGCCACTTATTGACCCACCCCTCTCCCACTCCCCTCCATTCGATCCAGCGAGCTCCTCATCGATACATAGTTAATAAGCTGCAAATCAGAAGATCATGCAAGTTCAGCTGTCCCACCACCCAGTCAGACTCATGCTAATTTTCCCACCCCTGCCCACTGATTTAATCTCCAGAATGGAAAGTTCCACCAGCTGTTTTTCGGATGAGATGCTGAGCTAAGGTCCTGTCTGTCCTTTCCAAACAACATCAAAGATCCCATCGCACTATTCAAAGAGAAGACCAGTTCTCCGAGTGCCCTGATCAACATTCATCCCTCAAAGAAAGCCCAAAACAAATCATTTATGTTGCTGCTTTTCTTGAGAGCATGCTGTACTCTAAGTGGTGACATCATAAGAGTGGCAACTCTTCAAAAGTGTTTATTTGCCTACAAAGCATTTCAGAAAGGTGCTCCATAAATAAATGCAAATCTTTCTTAGTGGCTAGGAGAGGTTTCTGCAGATTGGCAGTTGTTTCATTCTCAGAATCTACCCTTGTGAGAAAGGGTTAGTGAGCCTAACACAAAACAACTGGACCTCTAATTCAATATGTACCTTTGTTCAGCAGTATCAGCAAAATAATAGAAGTGAGTTTGATGAATATTATTTTCTATGCAAAGGATCTTTTATTATCGACTGTCTCTTCAGTGTCATACTCACTCTTTCTTGCTCCAGAAGGTATCATCTTCCATTGATCTACGTCCAAATCCCACAGCATCCAGCTCCCCTCCCCCCAACTTGGCACCTCCCCCATCCCCCATCCCAAAACCTCATTGACAATGCAGCAAGGAAGATGGAAACCTTCCAATCTGGCTATGTCAGCCTTGGAGAAGGTTGGTGTTGGAAATTGGTGTCTGTGGGGCCCAGAGAAAGATCATACTGCGGGGCAGGAAATGCATGATTCATTTACCACGCTCCACTAGGGTACATAAAACTGCTAACCATGGCAAAGTCACACTCTCATAAGACATTAGCCATCAGGCAGGGAATCATCGACTAGGTGCTAGTCAACTCACTGAAATATTGTAGGACCAAAAAGATAGTTCTCCTCAACTTTCACTGAGAGGTGAGTAAACATGAGACCCAGAAAAATAGGGAACCATTTGGTTCATTTGGAAGATGTCCACCTCTGGTTAGCTTCTGGGTTCAAATTCCACTCCGAAGACATAGGCACAAAATCTAGACTAACACTTCCAATGCGATGCCGAGGGTGTGCTGCCCTTCCTCTCAGACAAGATATTAAATCATGGTGCCATCTGCTCTCACAAGTGGATACCCTGGCATTATCTTTGGAAAAGTAGCAGGTGAACTGGCCAATGTCAGTCTCTCAAAACACCCGTTAACATCATTGTTGATTCTAGCTTTGCTTGCTGAACTTCCTACATTATATAAATGTCACCATGTTTGAAAGCTTTAATTTGCTGTAAGGCAAAGGCACTTTGTGAAGTCCTGATGTCATGAAAGTCGCTGTAGAATTGCAAGTCTCCCTTTCTTTTCATTTATCGAGAATAATCTGCACTAGGAAAGTAGACACTGTGGAGAATGCAACTTGCTGCCTTGAAAGGCGTTCTAGCAGTGCTTTAAAAAAAGCTGCTGACCTCACCCTTTGGGAGATTGCTACAGAATTTTAATACCTTGGATACAAAACTTCATTCACTTTCAGTGACATCCTTGCCTTGTGCAGCAAGTAAGGAGATTTATTCAGTTTATGTATAGGTGAAGGTGAGTCAGGCAATGTTGAATCATAACTAATTCCAGTTAAATCATTTGTGAAGGTGCTCATTGGCAGATGTCAGTTTGGTTTTCCAGTCAACATGTCTCAGTCGCACAAACTGCTTATCACCATCATACTGATGACCATTATTAAAGTAGAAGCTGTGCAGAAAAGATTTACTAGGATGCTGCTGGGACTTGATGGTTTGGGTTATAAGAAGAGGCTGATTAGACTGGAACTTTTTTCCCTGGAGCGTAGGAGGCTTAGGAGAGATCTTACAGAGATCGATAAAATAATGAGGGGCATAGATCAGTTAGATAGTCAACATCATTTCCCAAAGGTAGAAGAGTCTAAAACTAGAGGGCAGGGATTTAAGGGGAGAGATATAAAAGTGTTCAGAGGGGCATTTTTTTTCACACAGAAGATGGTGTCTGGAACAAACCGCCAGAGGTAGCAGTTGAGGCATGTTCAATTTTGTGTTTTAAAAAGCATTTAGACAGTTACATGGGTAAAATGGGTATAGACGGATATGGACAAAATACAGGCAATTGGGACTAGCTTAGTGGTTAAAAAAGGGGGCAGCATGGACAAGGTTGGTCAAAGGGCCTGTTTTCATGCTGGAAACCTCTATGACTCTGATGAACAGAATCACTTATTTTTTAGCATTTTATAGGCTGATTTTTTGCTGACATTTCCTTCCTTATACTTTTAACCTTCTTTCTGTTTTAGCAAAATCTAACCAGATCTTTGGTTACTGATTAGGAAAGTTGCTCAAATTAGCAACTCTATATGACCCTTTTTTGTCCAAAGGAGTCCTCTTTATTTTCATCATTATCAACTTCTTCGCTTTTTTTTATTATTATTCATTCATAGGACATGGGCGTCACTGGCTGGCCATCATTTGTTGCCCATCTCTTGCTGCCCTTGAGAAGGTGGTGGCAATCTGCCTCCTTGAATTGCTGCAGTCCACGTATTGTGGATTGACCCACAATGCCATTAAGGACAGAATTCCAGGATTTTGCTCCAGCGACTGCGATATACTGGCAATATATTTTTAAGCCAGGATGGTGAGGGGAACCTGCAGGTGGTAGTGTTCCTGTGTATCTGCTTCAAGTGAATTCAAATAAAGAGAATGAGACTTGCATTTATATCAGGCCAACTTAAAGTAAAGTTTATTTATTAATCACAAGTAAAGCTTACATTAATACATCAATGAAGTTACTGTGACATTATTGTGATCCTAGTCAAAGAGAAAACAGAAGCATTTGTCAAGGCTGGGAACACATGAAGCAAGTGTGGAATACAAAGAAAGTGGAAAGAAACTTAAGCAAGTAGTAAGAAGGGCTAAAAGGGGTCACAAAAAATCATTGGCCAACAGGATTAAGTAAAAGCCCAAGGCTTTTTTTGCAAATATAAAGAACAAGAGGGTAGCCAGGAAAAGTTTGGCCCACTCAAGGACAAGGGAGGGAATCTATGTGTGGAGCCAAAGGAAATGGGTGAAGTTTAAAATGAATACTTTGCATCAGTATTCACCAAAGAGAAGGCTTTGCTGGATGATGAATCTGGTAAAGACTGTGTAGATAGTTTGAGTCATGTTGAGATCCAAAAAGGAGGAGGTATTGGGATTCTTGAGAAACATTAAGGTAAACAAGTCCCCAGGGCCTGTTGGGATGTACCTCAAAATACTGAGAGGGGCCAGGGAGGAAATTGCTGCGGCCTTGAGAGAAATCTTTGGATCTTTATTGGCTGCAAGGGAGGTCCCTGAGGATTGGAGAATAGCCAATGTTGTTCCTTTGTTTAAGAAGAGTAGCAAGAATAATCCAGATAATTATAGGCCGGTGAGCCTTATGTCAGTGGTAGGGAAATTATTGGAGGGGATTCTTCGAAACAGGATTTACTCCCACTTGGAAGTAAATGGACACATTAGCGAGAGGCAATGTGGTTTTGTGAAGGGGAGGTTATGTTTCACTAATTTGATCGAGTTTTTCCAGGAAGTGATGAAGATGATTGATGAAGGCAGGGCAGTGGACGTTGTCTAATGGACTTCAGTAAGGCCTTTGATAAGGTCCCTCATGGCAGACTGGTGCAGAAGTCGTGTGGGATCAGAGGTGAGCTGGCAAGGTGGATACTGAACTGGCTCAGCCATAGAAGGCAGAGGGTCCGATTTTACCATCTGGAATCTAAGGGCCGGGTCCGGGTGTACTACAGACCGAGCCCAGAATTCACTTTGCTGCACACCCATAAGCGTTTTGCTGGCTCCAGTCCGATTCACGCTGTGGGCGGGGCTTAGTGTTGCCGGAACGATCGGAGCTCTGAACTGCACATGCACAGTTTGAAAAAAAATCTGAAGCAGTGTGACCGGGCGGGGAAGTGAAAAAGCAGAGAGAGCAGCTCTCTGACACATGGAACAGTTGGCAATAATTACACCTGCTATTGTTAGAGAAAATATTGTTCTAACAATCTGATAACGCTATTAAGCTGGAAACTTTTGTCGAAAGATTACACTTGCATCTTTTTCAACTGTCTACTTTTGTCTCAGTAATGAATGTGAGCTGCCTGGGCTATTTTAGGCTGATTGTGTCTGCTTGCAGGGCTCGAGTGAAAAATAAAATTTGCATTCCTGAGAATCTTCGACCGCACAGAGCAAAGTACATCCATATCATTTTGAGTGTCTGTTCACTCCTGTTGTTACAGAGACATCTCCCCATCAACATATTGTAAAATAAATATATAACAAACCCAGTACTTGTAGCATATGTCCTGAAGCAACAGTTCTTTAGAAGAAATTTCTAGTCCCAGGAAGATATAGGATATACTTAAACAGTGTCAGAAGTTTAATATTTTAGATCAAATGAATGAAATGGTAGTTTATGCAAAAAAATTAGTTTATTAACTTTCTAAAGTGTAACAATATTTTGAAACGAGATGCTTTTTACTGTTAAAGGATAGGAATTAAAACATTCAAATGTTTCAATTCCTATCCTTTAACACTGAAGATAATGAATGGTTTACGTGCCTGGAATGGTTTACGTCCTTCTCCTGCCGCAACCAGAGATTCATTCTCCCCCTCCCCCTCCAACCAGAAATCCATCCTTCCCCCCCTTCTCCCCCCAACAACCAGAGATCCATCTGAGTCCGCTCCCCTCCTCCGGCAAGCACCAGCGGAACAGTGTGAAGCTCGGTCACTTCAGCTGTGGCTCCAAGTCTGTGACCAGGAAGGTGCTGCAGGCTCTCGAAGGATTGAAGATGGTCGAGAAGGACGGTGGAGGGAGACTAGCAATTGAGGCAGGATGTGAGTGTGGGTCTGCTGAGGGGGGTCTGATCCCGGGGTGGAGTAGGGGTGGTATCAGGGGGAGGGTGGTCAGCAGGGGGTGGGGTGTTCTACCAGGGGATCTGCCTCCTGTCAGGAGGATCTGCCTCCAGGGGAGGTGGGGGGGTGGGGTGGGTTTGGTCTGCCGAGGTGGTTAGCGGGGGTGGGGGCGGGGGGGTGTCTGCCAGGGTGAGGGTGGTGAAGGGACTGCCACTGCTGGGGGGGGGGGGGGTGGGTTGAATATTGGGGCGCTCTGAGAAGGATGGTCGAGAAGGATGGTGGCCGCAGACTGATTTCACAAGTGCAGAGAGAGATTCAGAGGGTCCCCCGCAGAATAGAAATTTGCTTTGGGCTTTTATTTAGCAGGTCGCTTACAGCGTGGATCCGAATCAGACCAGAAGAAGGTAAAATTGGATTTGGCGGTAGAATTGGGTGTGCAGTTCATTAAATCAATTTAAATGCATGCTAATGTTTATCTTGCATGCATTTAAATTGCAAATTAAAATGCTAATGCATTTAAATCGTCGGGCCGCCCAATTTAGTTGGGACTGGATCCGTGCCCGAATCAGGTGTCGGTAAAGTTGCCATTTGCTTGGATTCGGGTGCAGATCGCGTTAAAAGCCCAAAAACGGGCGCAAATTGTTGGTAAAATCAGGCTCAGAGGGTAGCAGTGGAAGGGTGTGTTTCTAAATAGAGGGCTGTGACAAGTGATGTTCCTTAGGAATCAGTGCTGGGACCTTTGCTGTTCGTAATATATATAAATGATTTGGAGGAAAATGTAACTGATTTGTTCAGTAAGTTTGTGGTTGACACATAAGTTGGTGGATTTGAGGATGGCGATGAGGACCATCAGAGGATCCAGCAGGATATAGGTCAGTTGGAGGCTTGGGCAGAGAGATGGCAGATGGAGTTTGATCCAGGCAAATGTGAGGTAATGCATTTTGGATGGTCTAATAAAGATTGGAAATATACAGTAAATGGCAGAACCCTTAAGAGTGTTGAGCGACAGAGGGATCTGGGTGTACAGGTACACAGATCACTGAATGTGGCAACTCAGGTGGAGGAGGTATTCGAGAAGGCATACGACATGCTTGCCTTCATCGGGCATTGAGTTTAAAAATTGGCAAGTTCTGTTGCAGCTTTATAGAACCTTAGTTAGGCTGCACTTGGAATATAGTGTTCAGTTCTGGTCACCATGCTATCAGAAAGATGTGGAAGCTTTGGAGATGTGGAAGATTTACCAGGATGTTGCCTGGTGAGGAGGGCATTAGCTATGAGGAGAGGTTGGAGAAACTTGGTTTGTTCTCACTGGAATGACAGAGGTTGAGGGGCGACCTGATAGAAGTCTACAAGATTATGAGAGGCATGGACCGAGTGGATAGTCAGAAGCTTTTTCCCAGGGTGGAAGAGTCAATTACTAGGAGGCATAAGGTTTAAAGTGCGAGGGGCAAGGTTTAAAGTGTATGTACGAGGCAAGTTTTTACACAGAGGGTGGTGGGTGCCTGGAACTCTTTGCTGGGGGAGGTGGTGGAAACAATATGATAGTGATTTTTAAGGAGCATCTGGACAAATACATGAATAGAATGGAAATAGAGGGATATGATCCCAGGAAGAGTTGGGTGTTTTAGTTTAGATGGGCAACATGGTCGGTGCAAGCTTGGAGGGCTGAAGGGCCTGTTCCTGTGCTGTAATTTTCTTTGTTCTTTATTCTTTGTTCTCTCAGCCTCACCACATTTCAATCCCTATGGCACCTTGCTGCTGTAACTTTACAGTCACTGTTTTAATGTTTGAAGTGTGGCTTCCAATTCACACACAGCAAGAGCACAAAAGTAGCAATGTGATAATGACCAGGTAATCTGTTTCTGAGTGATGTTGGATGCAAGATAAACATTAGCTAGACCTTCAGGAGGGCTTCCAAACTCTTCAAAGTAATGTTGTGAGATCATTTACATTTGTCCATGGTTTATTGGAAAGACAATGGCCAGAATTCAACTTAATGCGAGTAGGTCCATTCTAAAGCCTGATGGGAGCAGGGAAGAAGCAGTTCTAGAGTTGATTGGTATGTGACCTCAGACTTCTGTGTCTTTTTCCCGATGGAAGAAGGTGGAAGAGAGATTGTCCAGGGTGCGTGGGGTCGGTCCTTGATTATGCTGGCTGCTTAGCTGAGGCAGCAGGAAATGTAGAGAGAATCAATGGATGGGACAGTGGTGTGAGTGATGGGGGTTCATTCATGACCCTGTGTAGTTTTTTCTGTTCTTGGACAAAGCAGGAGCCATACCAAGCTGTAATATAGCCAGAAAGAAAGCTTTCTATGGTGCCTCTGTAAAAGCTAGGGAGAATCGTAGCGGACATGCCAAATTTCTTTAGCCTCCTGAGAAACTAGAAGTATTGGTGGGCTTTCTTAACTATAGAATCAGAATGGAGGGACTAGGACAGGTTGTTGGTGATCTGGGCGCCTAGAAACCTGAAGCTCTCCACCATTTGCAGCTGTATAAGACCCTGGTCAGACCCCACTTGGAGTACTGTGCTCAGTTCTGGTTGCCTTATTACAGGAAGGATGTAGAAGCCATAAAAAGGGTGCATTTAGAAAGAGAGATTTACAAGGATGTTGCCTGGATTAGGTGGCATGCCTTATGAGGATAGCTTGAGAGAGCTCGGTCTTTTCTCCCTACAGAGACAAAGGATGAGAGGTGACCTGATAGAGGTGTATAAGATGTTGAGAGGTATTGATCGAGTAGATTCTCAGAGGCTTTTCCCCAGGGCTGAAATGATTGCCACAAGAGGACACAGGTTTAGGCTGCTGGGGAGAAGGTACGGAGGAGATGTCAGAGATAAGTTTTTCACTCAGAGGGTGGTGGGTGCGTGAAATCGACTGCTGGCAGTGGTGGTGAAGGAGGATTCGGTAGTGTCTTTCAAGAGACTTTTGGATAAGTACATGGGACTTAGTAAGATAGAGGGTTATAGATAAGCCTAGTAGGTAAGGACATGTTTGGCACAACTTGTGGGCCGAAGGGCCTGTTTGTGCTGTAGTTTTTCTATGTTCTATGTTCTATTTCCAATTCATCATCATTGACATAGACAGGGGCATGTCATCCACTCCGCTTCCTGATTTCAATAACTATCTCCTTCATTTTTTGACATTGAGGCAGAGATTATTATGGTCGCACCAATTCACTAGATTGTCTATCTCATTCCTGTACTCTGTCTTGTCGTTGTTTGAGATCTGACCCATGATGGTGTGTCGTCAGCAAACTTGAAAATCGAGTTGGAGCAGGAATTGGCCACACACTCATAGGTGTATAAGGAGTTACAGTAATGGGCTGAGAAAACAGCCTTGTGAGGCACCAGTGTTGAGGATTATCGTGGTGGAGTTGTTGTTGCCTATCCTTACTGATTGTGGTCTGTGACTTAGGAAGTCTAGGATCCAGTCTCAGAGGGAGGAGCCCAGACCAAGGCCATGGATTTTGGAGATGGGTTTTGTTGGTTGAAGGCTGAGCTCTAGTCAATAAATAAGAGCCTGACATATGTGTCTTTGTTGTCGAGGTGTTCCAGGGTTGAGTGCAAGGCCAGAGAGACAGCATCTGCTGTGGACGTGTTGCAGTGATCGGCAAACAGGAGGCTGGAATTGATGTGTGCCATGATTAATCTTTTGAAGCACTTTATAATGTCAGAGCCATTGGACGATAGTCATTAAGGCATGTTGACTGGCTTTTATTTGGTACCAGGATGATTGCTGTCTTCTAGTGACCTAAGGGGCAATTGCATTTCTTTATTCTGCAGGTTGAGGAGTAAGAAGAGATTGCTATTGCCAACAAACATTCTTCTATTTGAAACCATACAGAAAATGCCAGCGGCAAACCAATTACAAAACAGTAGTAAGGTGAACTAACAGTGACAATGTAAAACACTGAGTTGACTTGTAAAGCTCTTCAAGGTGCTGCTTTGTATTATTTTATTACAATCATTCTAATTGGAAATCCCGTAGTTACTGCATGATCTCTGAAGCACACAGTTCACTGTCATTACATCTCAAAAGTATTATGGGGTTGAATTTCTGTTTTTCCACCAATTATATAATCCAATCTGAACAGAATGGATCAGACTGATGGAAAAAAAAAGGAGAATTCTAAACCTAAGTGCCCAATTCCAATTCTCTTACTGTATCTAGTGGTGCACTAAGGAAGAATTTTGTCTGTTTCTAGAGCTAGTTATTCCCAGCACAAGTTGTTGGTCTGTCACCAGGGGCTTATAGCTTGAGAGGCACCACTCCACACCAAGTGGGGCTGACCGGCAGTCTCTCCCAGTCTTACTGCCAGTCTTTGGTATGTTTGGAATCATAGACTCGCTACGGTGCAGAAAGAGGCAATTTGGCCCATCAAGTCTACACTGAACACAATCCCACTCAGGCCGTATTCCCGTAACTCCATATATTTATCCTGCTAATCCTCCTGACACTAGGTTCAATTTAGAATGGCCAATCAACCTATTCCGCACATCTTTGGACTGTGGGAGGAAACTGGAGCATCCAGAGAAAATCCACAGAAACATAGGGAGAATGTGCAAACGCCACACAGACAGTGACCTGAGGCCGGAATTGAACCCAGGTCCCTGGCACTGTGAGGCAGCAGTGCTAACCATTGTTCCACCGTGCCACAGATTTACAGATTAACACACTCAACCTGTTTGACTGTGTTATGAATGTACCTTCCTTGGTCATCATGTTCTTGGGTAGGATAATGAACCCACAGCTTCTGGCCCAGGGACAGGGACACTACCAACTGCTTAACAAGACTTCCAATAAAGCCAATACCCTCAATTTCTTACACTCTTCTTGCTATGATTTTCTTTTACACTGGCTTAAGATTCAATTCACCCATATTAAATTTTGCCCATCAGATGTTACGTTAGCAACTGAATAGTTGTTTAGGATACTTGTGATTGTTGCTGCATGGACACACGAGGCTCGAGTTTCTGCTTTGGATGCAATTGAGAAATTGTGCCTAAATCATCTTGTAGTCGCATTGGTTCAGTCTCACTAAAAGTGTCCGTTAACATTTATTTATTTTATCATAAATGTAATAGCTGCAATGAAACAGGATATGTGGGCAGCCTAAAAAGACATAACTGTTTTTCTAGGAAGAAATATTCCTTGTCGTATTTAAGACCAGGAACCTGGCCCACTTTTATAAGCAGAGGAGAAAATATCTCCCATATTGCCTCTCCCACAAAACTGGCCACATATCCAAATTGAAATGCAAGTTTCCACCAACACTACTAGTTTGGCAAGGTTCTCCTAATGTGGGTATGCTGGCGTTGGACTGGCGTAAACACAGTAAAAAGTCTGACAACACCAGGTTTTAGTCCAACCTATTTATTTGATAATATACTCACAAGCTTTCGAGGGGGCAGCCTCTTCGTCAGGTGAATGGAGAGTTCTGGCCTCAGACAGAGCATATATTATTAGAGCTGTCTGTGCTTTATATGCTCTGTCTGAGGCCAGAACTCTCCCTTCACCTGACGAAGAGGCTGTCCCCTCAAAAGCTTGTGAGAATATTATCAAATAAATAGGTTGGACTAAAACCTGGTGTTGTCAGACTTTTTAAAAGGTTCTCCTAATCAGTCTCATCCACTGAAATGCATTGGTCATTAGTCAACACATAATAAAATCTTCTTAATATATCTACAAATGCTTATCTTACCAAGAAACTGATTAGTTGCACCAATGAAACGATTTAATAGTACAGTATTGTTTTTAGTAGTTGTTTTCACTGATTTGGCAGCAGATTCCTCACAGGTGGTAAGGTGGTAAAAGAGGTGGAGAAGTAGCATTGTTACTCAAGGATAGTTTAACGGCTGCTGAAAGGCATTTCGAGGGGGATCTTTCTACTGAGGTAATATGGGCTGAAGTTAGAAATTGGAAAGGAGCAGTCACGATGTTACAAGTTTTCTATAGGTCCCCAGACAGTAATAGAGACGTGGAGGAGGAAATGGCAAAGCAGGTTATGGATAGGTGTGGAGTCACAGGGTAGTTATATGGGCAACTTTAACTTTCCAAATATTGATTGGAACCTTTATAGGTCGAATAGTTTGGATGGGACACTTTTTGTACAGTGTGTGCAGGAGGGTTTCCTGACATAATATGTGGATAAGCCGACAAGAGGTGGGGACACATTGGACTTGGTACTGAATAATGAACCAGGCCAAGTGTTAAACTTGTTTGTGAGAGAACACTTTGGAGATAGTGACCACAATTTGGTGTCTTTCATTATTGCAATGAAAGGGATAAGGTTACATGGCAGGGCATCGTTTATCATTAGGGCAGGAGCAATTACGATGTGATTAGGCAAGAATTAGGGAGCATAAGATGGGAACAGAAACTGTCAGGTAAAGGCACAAATGAAAAGTGTAGCTTGTTCAAGGAACAAATGCTGCATGTCCTTGATAGGTACGTCCCTGTCAGACAGGGAGGAAATGGCCGAGTGAGGGAACCATGGTTCACAAAGGAGGTTGAATGTCTTGTCAAGAGGAAAAAGGAAGTGTATGTAAGGATGAGAAAACAGGGTTCAGATGGGTCACTTGAGGGTTACAAGGTAGCAAGGAATGAGGTAAAAAAAGGACTTAGGAGAGCTAGGAGGGGGCATGAGAAGTACTTGGCGGGTCGGATCAAGGAAAACCCCAAGGCTTTTTACTCTTATGTGAGAAATAAAAGAATGACCAGGGTGAGGCTAGAACTGGTCAAGGAAAATAGTGGGCACTTGTGCATGGAGTCAGAAGAAATAGGTGAAGCATCGAATGAATACTTTTCTTCAGTGTTCACTAAGGAGAGGGTCCATGTTTTTGAGGAGGAGTGCGTGATACAGGCTGATAGGATGGAGGAGGTAGATGTTCTGAGGGAAGATGTATTAGCAATTTTGAAAAACCTGAGGGTAGATAAGCCCCCTAGGCCAGATGGGATACATCCTAGGAGGCAAGGATGAGATTGCTGAGCCTTTAGCTTTGATCTTTGGGTCCTCACTGTCTACAGGGACTGTGCCAGAGGATTGGAGATTGGTGAATGTAGTTCCTCTCTTCAAGAAAGGTAATAAGAATGACCCTAGTAACTATACGCCAGTTAGTCTTACTTCAGTGGTCAGTAAGTTAATGGAAAAGGTCCTGAGGGATAGGATTTATAACCATTTGGAAAGATGCAGCTTAATCCGGGATAGTCAACATGGCTTCATGAGGAGTAAGTCTTGTCTCACAAATTTGATTGAATTCTTTGAGGAGGTAACTAAGTGTGTAGACGAAGTTAGAGCAATTGATGTATACATGAATTTTAGTAAGGTGTTTGATAAGGTTCCCCATGGTAGGCTCATGAAAAAAGTAAGGAGGTGTGGGATAGAAGGAAATTTGGCCAATTGGATAGTAACTGGCTACCTCATAGAAAGAAGTCTCACAACACTAGGTTAAAGTCCAATCAGTTTATTTGATAGTAATCCCACAAGCTTTCGGAAATGCTGTTCCTCCGTCAAGTGTGTGGAAGGTTGTGATCAGAGAAGAGCATATAAAGTCACACACAGTTTACAGAATACTGGTTAGAATGAAAGTCTTTACAGCTAACTGCTATTCAAGTCTTAAAGATGCAGACAATGTGAATGGAGATAGCATTAGGCATAGGTTAAAGAGATGTGTATTGTCTCCAGACAGGACAATAAGTGAGATTTTGCAAGCCCAAGCAAGTCATGGGGGTTACAGATAGTGCAACATGAACCCAAGATCCCAGTTGAGGCCGTCCTCATGTGCGCGGAACTTGGCTATCATTACTATCATCTATTATTCCATCTGCCACTTCTTTGTCTACACTTCTAACCTGTCCAAGTCCTTTTGCAGCCCCCTCCACTTCCTCAATACAACCTGTCCCCCCACATATCTTTGCATATCTGCAAACTTAGCAAAGTGTCTTCGGTTCCTTCCTCTAAATCATTAATGTATACTCTGAAAAGTTGTGGTCCCAGCACTGACCACTGAGGCACACCACTAGTCACTAGCTACCAGCCTGAAAAAGACCCCTTTATCCCCACTGTCTGCCTTCTGCCAGTCAGCCAACCCTCTATCCATGCCAGGATCTTACCCTTAACACCATGGGCATTTAACTTATTGAATAGTCTCCTATGTGGCACCTTGTCAAATGCTTTCTGGAAATCTAAATAAATAACATCCACTGGTTCTCCTTTATTGAATTTCCTTGTTACCTCCTCAAAGAACTCTAACAGATTTATCAGGCATGACCTCCCCTTGACAAAGCCCTGCTGACTCAGTCCTACTTTATCATGCACTTCCAAGTACTCTGCAATTTCATCTTTAATAATGGACTCTAAAATCTTGCCAATGACCAAAGTCAGGCTAACTGTCCTGCAATTTCCCATCTGCTGCCTCCCTCCCTTCTTAAACAGTGGTGTTGCATTAGCTATTTTCCAGTCCTCTGGTACCCTCCCTGCCTTCAGTAATTCCTGTCTTGCTAGTAAAGTGTCTCATTGGCAAAATTTAATGGATGATAAAATGTGGAAAACACCCGTGAAACTGGAAATCCAAAAGAATTAAATCATTCATATTTCATAGCCCAATTGTCACAACATAACCAAATTTAATCAAGTTATAACTTCACATCATTTTGTTCTTCACAGAAAATATTTATAGCCTAACAGACATAAACAAAATTAAACAAGTAATAACATTTTTATATAATCATAATTACCTGACGAGGTGGTAATTCATGACTAGCTGTTGCTCAGTGAAATATATCCCCCACTCCCATAGGTCTGCCCTTCTGTCTGAGGCCAAGGATTTAAATTAGAGGTTTCTGTACAAACATTGGCACTGGCTTCTACTCGAACACTTGGCCTTTTCCCTAAAGGTTAGAGTCTACCGGTGTGATCTTAACAGTCGTTTACACCACATTCCTGCTGCAGCGAGGTTGGAGAATTTGGCACCCGGACAAATCTCCATTCACTGCAGCTAGATGGGGGAATCTTGCCGGCATGAATGGTGGCAATATTCTGACTAATACTTTTCATCTTGTTGTGTTAATGATATCCTTGTCCCTTTTTGTCTGTTATTATTTTGTGTTCTTTCTACAGTTCTTTTTGCAGCTGTGAGCCGTTTTCTACTGTTACTGAATATGCATAGACTAAAATGTAGTAAAAAGTCTGACAACACCAGGTTTTAGTCCAACCTATTTATTTGATAATATACTCACAAGCTTTTGGGGTTAGTCCCTTCGTCAGGTGAATGGAGAGTTCTGGCCTCAGACAAAGCATATAAAGCACAGACAGTTTAGAGATTACTGATTAGAATGCGAATCCTTACACCTAACCTGCTGTTCAAGACCTGAAGTGGCTGATAATGTGAGTGGAAGGAGCACTGATCACAGTTTAAAGAGATGCGTATTGTCTCCAGACAGTACAGTAAGTGAGGTTTTGCAAACCCAGGCAAGTCACGGGGGTTACAGATAGTGCGACATGAACCCAAGATCCCTGTTGAGACCGTCCTCATGTGTGCGGAACTTGGCTATCAGTCTCTGTTCAGCGACTCTGCGCTGTCGTGTGTCGTGAAGGCCGCCTTGGAGAATGCTTACCCGAAGGTCAGAGGCTGAATGCCCGTGACCACTGAAGTGTTCGCCAACAGGAAGGGAACAGTCTTGCCTGGTGACTGTCGAGCGATGTTAAAGAAGCCATTCCCTATGGACAAGCCCTCCGTATACACAGGATTTGCTCAGATGAGGAGGATCGTGACAGACACCTCCAGACCCTGAAAGATGCCCTCATAAGAACAGGATATGGTGCTCGACTCATAGATCGGCAGTTCCGATGCGCCACAGCGAAAAACCGCACCGATCTCCTCAGAAGGCAAACACAGAACACAGTGGACAGAGTACCCTTCGTCGTCCAGTACTTCCCCGGAGCGGAGAAGCTACGACATCTTCTCCGGAGTCTTCAACATATCATTGATGAAGACGGACATCTCGCCAGGGCTATCCCCACACCCCCACTTCTTGCTTTCAGACAACCACACAACCTCAAACAGACCATTGTTCGCAGCAAACTACCCAGCCTTCAGGAGAACAGTGACCACAATACCACACAACCCTGCCACAGCAACCTCTGCAAGACATGCCGGATCATCGACATGGATACCATCATCACACGTGAGAATACCATCCACCAGGTACACGGTAAATACTCTTGCAACTCGGCCAACATTGTCTACCTGATACGTTGCAAGAAAGGATGTCCCGAAGCATGGTACACTGGGGAGACCATGCAGACGCTACGACAACGGATGAATGAACATCGCTCGACAGTCACCAGGCAAGACTGTTCCCTTCCTGTTGGCGAACACTTCAGTGGTCACGGGCATTCAGCCTCTGACCTTCGGGTAAGCATTCTCCAAGGCGGCCTTCACGACACACGACAGCGCAGAGTCGCTGAACAGAGACTGGTAGCCAAGTTCCGCACACATGAGGACGGTCTCAACAGGGATCTTGGGTTCATGTCGCACTATCTGTAACCCCCGTGACTTGCCTGAGTTTGCAAAACCTCACTTACTGTACTGTCTGGAGACAATACACATCTCTTTAAACTGTGATCAGTGCTCCTTCCACTCACATTATCAGCCACTTCAGGTCTTGAACAGCAGGTTAGGTGTAAGGATTCGCATTCTAATCAGTAATCTCTAAACTGTCTGTGCTTTATATGCTCTGTCTGAGGCCAGAACTCTCCATTCACCTGACGAAGGGACTAACCCCGAAAGCTTGTGAGTATATTATCAAATAAATAGGTTGGACTAAAACCTGGTGTTGTCAGACTTTTTACTGTGTTTACGCCAGTCCAACGCCGGCATACCCACATCTAGACTAAAATGTCCCAGCCTTCATCACTGTCCACTGCACCTCCTATCTTTGTATCATCAACAAATTTGCTGATCCAATTTACCACATTATCATCCAGATCATTGATGTAGATGACAAACAACAATGGACCCAACACCAATCCCTGCGGCACACCACTAGTCACAGGCCTTCACTCAGAGAAGCAATCCTCCACAACCACTCTCTGGCTTCTCCCATTGAGCCAGAGGTTCTGCTACAGTGAACGGAGATTTGGCTGAGCGTCAAAGTCTCCATCCTCACTCACAACAGCAGCGTAGCATTAATGGACAGAATATTCTGGCCATATCGTCATTGCTCCAATCTTCCAATTGGACGTCAGAGAAAGTTCAGATGTTATCACCCAGAGGAAGTGCCGATGGGTTCACGTGCATGGTATTTAAGCAGGAATGTCAAACTCCTGGAGGACAATGATACTTCCATGGATTCCCCCGATAGTGCATAATTTTTAATGGAATCGACATTGCTAATATAAACTTAGTGCAAAATTATAAGAGGTGCCAGATTCTCCATCCTCCCCAGTTAAAAAGTTAGGATGAATCCCTCCCAGGAGAACACCAACTGTCCCACATCTATTTAAGAGTCAGTTGGCTGTTAATAGACTGGATACAAGCAAATTACAGCAAATGGTGGAATCTGAAACTAAAATGCTGGAACATCTCAGCAGATCTGGCAGCATCTGTAAGGGGGGAAAAGATCTGACGTTTTAAGTCCAGATGACCCTTTGTCAAAGCTAAAAGACATAGAAAGTGAGGGATATTTATAATGCAGGGTGAGGGAGCGAAAGATGAGTTGCAGCCACAGAAACCTGAGGAAAAAGCTGCTGATAGCAGTTCACAGAGAGAATAAAAGGAGTGAATGGCCAAATGGTGGAGAAGCTGAAATCAGAGGGTAAGCTGTGACAGGTGAAAATGTGGGGGGGAGGGGGAAGGTGGGTGAGAGAGAGGTAAAATTAGAAAAACTGTTGGGGGGGTGGGTGGTGAGTGGAAGCAAAGGGGGAGAAAAGGGAAGAGGGGGTTCAAGTAGGGGAAAGAGTTTGGGGGGTTGGAAATAAAATGAAGGAAGACTATAAAGAAATAGATCTAAAAACAAAGAGGCTGAGTTGCTGGTTAGTTGCATTGGTTCCTTTGTGTACCCAGACACCGGAATGTGGCGACTGGAGGGTTTTAGCAGTAACTTCATTGCAGTGTTAACGCAAGCCAACTTGTGACACTAATAAGTAAACCTTTAAAAGTTACTGTGAAAATCCCCTAGTCCACACTTGGCTCCTATTCAGGTACACTGAGGGAGAATATAGCACGGCCAGTGCGCCGAACCAGAGATTTATCTAACAATCAGTCAATGTTTCATCATCTTTTTTCAATGGGTTTTGTTCCTGCGCTCCAGATAAGAACAATGAAAAACAGGAGGCAGTGGGAAAGAGGTGAATTAAGTGTTGGCACATTATTTATATTACAGTGAGTGAACTCAAGTCCTTGAAAATAATTGGCCCCGTGTGCTGAAAACTTGGCAATATCTGTCTCCAAGTTAAATTGAGGCTGTTAAAGTTGTTGTTTTTATCTCTCTGCAACACTTTAACATTCACCATTGGATTTTGATTTGATTTGATTTGATTTGATTTATTATTGTCACATGTATTAACATACAGTGAAAAGTATCATTTCTTGTGCACTATACAGACAAAGCATACCGCTCATAGAGAAGGAAACAAGAGACTGCAAAATGTAGTCTTACAGTCATAGCTGCGTGTAGAGAAAGATTAACCGAATGCAACGTAAGTCCATTCAAAAGTCTGATAGCAGCAGGGGAGAAGCTGTTCTTGAGTTGATTGGTATGTGACCTTAGACTTTTGTACCTTTTTCCTGATGGAAGAAGGTGGAAGGGATAATGTCCAGGATTTGTGGGGTCCTTAATTATGCTGGCTGCTTTGCTGAGGCAGCAGGAAATGTAGAGAGTCAGTGGGTGGGAGGCTGGTTTGTGTGATGGATTGGGCTGCACTCGTGACCTTTTGTAGTTTCTTGCGGTCTTGGGCAGAGCAGGAACCATACCAAGCTGTGATACAACCAGAAACAATGCTTTCTATGGTGCATCTGTAAAAGTTGGTGAGAGTCATTATTTTCTCCTCAGCAAAACACTCCAATGTTTTAGCCTGCATCAAGTAAGCCAAAGAAGGTTTATTTGATTTGACTTGATTTGAGTTACTATTGTCACATGTATCAGCATACAGTGAAAAGTATTGTTTCTTGCACGCTATAGAATCCTTACAGTGCAGAAGGAGGTCATTTGGCCCATCAAGATTGCGCCAACCACAATTCCACCCAATCCCTATTACATAACCCCATATATTTGCCCTGCTAATGTCCCTAACACCAATCAATCTAACCTGCACATCTTTGGACTGTGGGAGTAAACCGGAGCATCCGGAGGGAACCCACACAGTCACGGGGAGAATGTGCAGACTCCACACAGTCACCTGAGGCTAGAATTGAACCTGGGTCCTTGGCACTGTAAGGCAGCAGTCTAACCCACTGTGTCACCCCCACAGTATCACCATGCTGCCCAGACAAGCATATTGTTAATAGCGAAGGAAAAGGAGAGAGTGCAGGATGTTGTGTTACAGGCTCAGGTAGGGCGTAGAGAAAGGTTTAGGGTGCTGGGAGTAGGTACAGAGGAGATGTCGGGGGCAGGTTTTACACTCAAAGGGTGGTGGGTGCATGGAATCGGCTGCTGGCAGCGATGATGGAGGTGGATTCAATAGAGTCTTTTAAGAGACTTTTGGATGAGTACATGGGACTTAGTAAGATTGAGGGTTATAGGTAAGCCTTGTAGGTAAGGACATGTTCGGCACAACTTGTGGGCCGAAGCGCCTGTTTGTGCTGTAGTTTTTCAATGTTTCTATGTTTTCTATTAGAAAGTTCAAATTAGTTTAGGTAGGTTCACTCAAAAGTCTGATGGCAGCCGGGAAGAAACTCAGTATTGTCTGAAATGAAAAGTCTTGCATCAAGATTGTTTGCAAAAGAATGAACATCCTAATAACAGGCTTAACTTCAGTTGAATTAATTTCATGCTTCATTTGATACAGATATTTAAATATGATAGTTACAGTGTTATCTGCGTTGTGTGTAGCTTTGAAACTCGAGGGTTGGGATTTCCTCTGGAATACAATATAACAAAGTGTTGCTCACAAGTAGACTCAGAGTGACACTACGTATCGTACAGGGAAATTTGCCCCCCCACCCCCTCCCCCCTCCACCCTTCATGTTTAACTGATGCGCTGGATGTAATGCTGTTTGCTCGACAAAATTCGTAATTTTTACAATGTGGTACAATGATGCAGGATCAAAGCAGCAGTGATCAATTAGACTTGCAGATTAGTGTTTAACATTGAAAGCAAGCAGCCTTATTTACCCATGACGATTGTGTCTTCAAGCGTAACGATGAACAAAAGAGTGACAAGGGGCCGCATTTTTCAAAACCCAGTGAAGGTGGGCAATCTCAACCCTCCCACCACTAACTGGCGTGTCAGTTTGCTGGCACGGTTTCCCTCAGAAGCCAAATTTTAAAAAGGCCTAGCCACTGTTCAGGCAGCTACCCACTCACAAATGGCAAGTAACCAACAAAGGTGATTAAAGGGTCTCCCAACACAGAGATAAAGGCAAAATACTGCAGACGCTGGAATCTAAAACAAGAACAGAAAATTCTGGAAAATCTCAGCTGATCTGACAGCATCTATGGAGAGAGAATAGAGTCAACTTTTCGAGTCTGGGTGACCCTTCAGAGAATCCCTACAGTGTAGAAGGAGATGATTCAGCCCATCGAGTCAGCACTGACCACAATCCCACCCAGACCTGCATATTTACCCTGCTAATCCCCTGACACTAGGGTTAATTTAGCATGGCCAATCAATCTAACCCGCACATCTTTGGACTGTGGGATGAAACTGGAGCAACCGGAAGAAACCCACGCAGACACGGGGAGAACATGCAAACTCCACACAGACAGTGATCCGAAGCTGGAATTGGACCCGGGTTCCTGGTGCTGTGAGGCAGCAATGCTAATCACTGTGTTACCGAGATGCTCAGGACTTAGTCAGAGCTCTTTTTTTAGAATATAGCAGTTGACCCTGAGGGAGTTGGGGTGGGGGGGGGGGGGGAGCGGTGGGTGGTGGGGTTGGGGAGCGGGGGGGGGGGGTGGTGTTGAGGGGGGGGGTGTTGTGGGGGGGTAGGGGGGAGGTTAGAAGACAAATTGGAGATTTCAGAAGTGGAATAAGAACTTAAGAATCTGATGTTATAAAAATGGACAAATAAGATGAAAAGAATAAACCAAATAAAATGTATGGAAATTTATTTTCAGCTCTGACGAAGGGCTTCTGGAGATTGTGACTCATCTGACTAATATTCTCAATCGTGAAGACAATGAATTGCTTGGCATGGTGAAACAGGCCTTATGGTGCGCTACTGTTATGGTGTTTTATTTTTCTCCCATTGTGAAGGAAGATAAATTGATATTTCCAGAACCTTTTTTTTCAACCACCTCAGGGCATCTCAAAATACTTAACAGTCAATGAAGTACTTCTGAAACGTAGCCACTATTGTTATGTTGGAAATGTAGCAGCCAATTTGCATTCACCAAGCTCCCACACACAGCAAGAGATAATGACCGACCAGTTTGTTTTAAATAATAACAGAAAATGCTGGAAACTCTCAGCAGGCCTGACAGCGTCTGCGGAGAGAGAACAGAGCCAACATACTCATTCTTTCGCAAGCAATCTTGATGCAAGACTTTTCATTTTTAGACTTCTTCCCCGCTGCCATCAGACTTCTGAATGGACCTACCTCATATTAAGTTGACCTTTCTCTACACCCTAGCCTATGACTGTAACACTACATCCCACACCTTCTCCTTTACCTTCTCTATGAACAGAATGTTTCTGACTGTATAGCGCACAGGAAACAATACTTTTCGCTGTATACTGGATGACCCTTCGTCAGATGTGAAGACAAGGAAAATTGGACAGTATTTGCCAGTCCTTTCAATTACAGTCCCCCTAATTCCATCCCCACACCCACCCAAATCACCCTCACAGTGTAAATCTTGTCTGATTTTCCATGCCTTCTGATGAAGGGTCTTCCTGAGTCGAAACTTTGGTCACCATTCTCCCAAAAGCACTGAATTGACAGGAAAACTGTTCTAGATCCCGACTGTTTTGTCAGTTCAGCTTCTCACCCGAATCGCCACACTCCGTGCACCAGAGGTCCCGGTCGTGAATATCATCAAAAACCCAGGGGGATGGGGCCTATTCTTGCCGGAGTCTGACAGTTTTGGAACTCTGCACATGCACAGTGGCCTCAAACTGTCAACCTCCCGTTTGCTGACCAAACAAGGGTCCTCTGAGGACACCCCACCCCTCTCCTTGGAGGCAGCTCCCTGCGGCAGACCACCAATCTCCCCTCCACACCACACCACCTCCTCCCGCCCCCCCCCCCCCCCCCCCACAGCCCAACCCAATCGCTGCCCTCTCTCCATTCCAGACAGATCCTGTCTGCAGAGTGGCAGCGGGACCCTCCACCCCCACTGATCACCCCCAGACCCCACCCACAATAGGCCCCGACCCCTTGGCACAGCCTGATGCCTGGTGGGCAGTGCCAAGGTGCCCCCTGGGCTGTCATTGCCAGGGTGCCCATGCCCAGGAGGCACCAGCCCCCAGCCACTAGACCTCCTTGTAGGCCCCGATTGCCCCTTCTTCATACCGGCTAGTTCCCTGAACGTGGGGAGCTAGTCTAAACCCTGCGGAATGAAGTGCTCCTGGCAGTGTGGGCCTGAAAGTTCCTGATGATCACATTTAAAGCATATTTAAAACATATTTAAAGAGGATTCAAATTACTTACTTGCCTTCGTGCCGGTTTCCAGCGTGGTCTGACCAGCAAGTGTTCGCCGGGTTTGGGAGATGCGCATATGTTCCTGGTGCACGCACAAATCCCGGAACAAGACCGGCGACACGCATCTCCTACCCCAATCCGCCAGAAAAGTTGTAGGTCGCAATGGGAGAATCGTGGCCATTGGTTCTATTGTCTCCCCACAGATGCTGTCAGACCTGCTGAGATTTTCCAACATTTTCTGTCTTTATTTCAGATTTCAGCATCCACAGCATTTTGCCTTTGTTTTGAATTATGTTGCTTGCTAAATGTCGAGCAGAACTCCAAGAAAGGCTCTTTTGAAAAATAACCAGAAGATAAAATGTTGGAAAATCTCGGCAGGTCTGGCAGCATCTGCCAGGAGTGAAAATAGCGAACGTTTCAAGTCTAGATGACCCTTTGTCAAAGCTCTTATCTCTCCTTACAAATGCTACCAGACCTGCTGAGATTTTCCAGCATTTTCCCTTTTGGCTTCCCCATTAATTTGCTTTTATTTTCTGAAAAATAGTTTCCTGGGACCCTTCTGACGCACTTGAAAGGGCTTCAACACGCTATCACCTCCAAAAGGCAACATCTCCAACAGTGTAGCAAGCCCTCAGTGCTTCACTGGGAGAGTCAGCACGCATCGTGTGCTCAACTCTCTTGTGTAGAAGTGAACCCACCTGCTTCTGAGTCAAAGTCAAGACAATGCTGCACACTGAGACATGGCTGACACTTTAACAACTGGTGCCAGCCAACCTTTCAGTGCCAGCGAATTTCATCCAACACCAATGTGACCTCTCGCTGCCTATGCGAGAGCATCTGTACACGCTGGTACTAAACAGCACACTGTAATGGTAAACTGAGCCAAGGAGCTGATGTAGGCTGGACGAGGAGCCAACTGGCAGGGCAATCTCTCTTGTTTCAAAATACATTTTGTTTTATATTCTTAAAATTAACTGGTTTCAGAACCGTAACCTTAATTGTAAGTTAATTATCCTTTTTGAACTTTCACAATCAATATGTAGCTTTCTGGCTGCTGAATCAATTCACTTAAATTGTAACTTTTCCAAACCAATCTTAATAACTTGTCACTGTGAATAAGATGCCAAATTAAGTGTTTTGCGTGCCTAAGCATATTGCATTACTTTAATATAAAAGCTGCAGATGCTGAAATCTTTGATTTGATTTAATTTGTTATTGTCACAACTATTGGGATACAATGAAAAGTGTTCTTTTTTGAGCACTATACAGGCAGAACATGCCATTCATAGAGTACATAGGTGGAAGGAAAGGACAGGGTGCAGAATTAGTGTTACAGTCATAACTAGGGTGTTGAGCAAAGTCAATTTAATATATGGTAGGTCCACTCAAAAGTCTGATGGCAGCAGGGAAGAAGCTGTCCTTGAGTTGTTTGGTACGTAATCTCAGACTTCTGTATCTTTTTCTCACTGGAATAAGGTCGAAGAGAGTATTTCTGGGGTGCATGGGGTCCTTGATTAAGCTGTCTGCTTTTCTGAAACAGCGGGAAGTGTAGATGGAGTCAATGGATGGAACAAAAATCTGAAGAAAGAGCAGAAAATGCTGGAAAATCTCAGCACATCTGACAGTATCTGTGAGGGGAGAATAGAGCCAATGTTTTGAGTGAGGAAGACCCTTTGTCAGAGCATTACTTTAATGTCAGGTCAAACAAAATTAAATAAAGAAAGAATTTGAATTTCTATAGCACCTGCTGCAACCTCATCATGTCTTGCCAAATTATATATTTAGGGAATACCATTGCTCTTGTTTTCTTCAATGATGCAGCATCCAAGCTGAAGATGGTAAGCTCAACAAACTGCAATTAAGAATATTGAGCAGCCTGATTTACTTTGAGGGACAAATTTTGCCCAGGGAATTTTCTAATTTTTTTTAAAAAGTAGTCAGTCCTCACTTAAAGTTGTGGTTGTGTTCCTGAAAATCAAGACTTTAAATGAAACAACTTTAAGTGAATCGCTGGTTCCCATAGGAATCAGTGTTAAAGCCAAGGGAAAATTTCTTCAGACGTTGCTTTCTCAGAAATCTCAAGGTACAAGTTGAATCGCTGTACCATACAGGTTCAGTGCTGTGTATTCTAGCCAGAATTACTTCCAAAATAAAGTACCACAATTTCTAGGGTTTCATATCTGGGGGCATAAGTCAAAGATGCTCTGAGGAAGCCCCTCCAAACTTTCTCAGCCAAAGTTTGCATGACAATTGCCTGGGAATTGCAAATGTCCCATTGTCCCCCACCATGAACCATCATTTTTTTAAAAATGAAAAAAAAAGTATTAAATATGAAGTCCACATGTGAACAAATTATAATTTATCTCATAAATTTCAGACGGTTCTGACTGTGTTGCATCAATAGTTACATGGAAAAAGAATTCAAACCGCTTCTAACTCTGGGTAACTTTTAAACAGACCCAAACTAACAGGACCTGCCTTGAAACCCCAGAGGACTTCCCCAACTACTTCCCCTTTTGACAGAACCGACCATGCCCGCAGGACACATTCTGTGTGTGTTGTCAGGGAGGACTGATGCCTATGGATGGGGTGGGGACTTCCCCAATAAGTCTGTGGTGATGGGGGAGGAGTGCATCCGATACGTGTGTGGTGGTTGTTGAGGATGGGGAGGGGTGTTAGGGAGACTGGGGGAGTGCCCCTGATAGTTGTGGGGATAGGAGCATCCTTCTCGTGCATTGGGTATGAGTGGGGTGGAGGTTTATTATCCACACAGATCAGGGTAAGTGAGCTTTGGAGTTGGCCTTGTACTCTTCCTCAGATAAGGCGCCCAAAACTGCACACAATATTCTAGCTATGGTTTCACCAAGGCCTTCTATAACTGCAGCAATACATCCTTGCTCCTGTACTGAAATCCTCTCACTATGAAGGCCAATATACCATTTGCCTTCTTTATCGCCTGCTACAGCTGCATGCTTATCTTTAGTGATTGGTGTACAAAGACACCCAGGTCTCATTACACATCCTTCTCACTTAATTTATAGCCATTCAGATAATAATCTGCCTTCCTGTTTTTGCTACCTAAGAGGCCAAACTCACATTTATCCACATTACACTGCAATTGCCAAACATTTTTGCACTCACACAGCCTGTCCAAATTACACCGAAACATCTCTGCATTTTTCCCACAGCTCACCCTCTAAACCAGCCTGACTGGTGTCTTTATGGATACCCATCAGCTTCCAAAGTACATGAGGTTTTCTCTGGTTAATGTGTTAAAGATAAACCTGATCTCTCTAAGCACATTCATGGTTTTGCTACATCTGGAAAACAGTAGAATTATCCTTCACAGAAGTTCCCTGTGTTGACCAGTCCAAGGGACTGAGAACTACAGAAACAGAGAGTGACAGAGCACAGTAAGAGACCATCCAATCCATTCTATCTGTGCTAATTCTTCTAAAGATCTATCCAATGAATTTCTTTCCCCAAAATTTTCCCACAGCCCTACAAATGTTTTCAATTTAGGGAATACAAGATACAGTTGCGATAGTCCCAGATGACCATAGGCTACTCTTCCCTTTGAGGGGGAGAAGTGACTGGTCCTGAGGGTCACACAGCTCAGGGCAGGGGTAAGATTGAGAAGACGGGGACCTAAATAGGCTAAATCACCTCAGCCTGTACTGGGATTGATTCTGTGCTTATGGGTGACATGGTGGTACAGTGGTTAGCACTGCTGCTTCACAGCGCCAGGGACCCGGGTTCAATTCCGGCCTTGGGTCACTGTCTGTGTGGAGTTTCTCCCCATGTCTGTGTGGGCTTCCTCGGGGTGCTCTGGTTTCCTCCCAGAGTCCAAAGATGGATATTTTGGATTGGCCATGCTAAATTGCCTCTGAGTGTCAGGGGGACCAACTAGGGTAAAATGCATGGGGTTATGGGGATAGAGCCTGGGTGGTATTGTGGTTGGTGCAGACTCGCTGGGCCGAATGGCCTCCTTCTGCACTGTAGATTCTATGATTCTATGTTGGTGTCACTCTGCATCACCAGCCACTGTCCAGCCAACTGAGATGAACTGACCTCAAGCTGCTGTTACATAACACCTTTAACATTGTAAAATATCTCAAAATGCTTCAAACAAAATGAGTGATATCAAACAAAGTGTGATACCGAGACATCCAAAGAAACATTGGAACAGGTGACAGAAACCTTGGTCTGCAAGATATACTTTTTGAAGAATGGTTTAAAGCAGGAGAGTTGGACAGAAGTGCAGAAAGGTTAGTGTGAGGGTCCCAGTTCTTGCAGCCAGGATAGCTGGAGTCACGGCCAACAAAAGTGTGGTGATTAAAATTGAGGATTTGCATCAGGCCAGGATGAGAGCAGCGCAGAGTTCTTACAGAGTTGCAGGACTGAGACAATTCACAGGGGTATGGAGAGGTTGGGCAAGAAAGGACATGGAGGATTTGAATTCGCTGGAGCGGGGGTGGGGATGGGGTTTAGAATTTTGAAATGAAGGCAATGCCGGACTGGGAGACAATGCAGGTCAGCGATCAGAGGGGCAAAGGGTGAAGAGGACTTAGTGTAAGTTTGGAAATGGGCAGCAAAATTTAATGGCCAGAGAATTATGGACATTGAGCACAGGATTTTTCATATGTGAGCCTGATAGGTTTAAAATTTATTTATTAATGTGGCAAACAGGCTTACATTAACACTACAATGAAGTTACTGTGAAAATCCCCTAGTGGCCACATTCTGGCGCCTGTTCGAGTACACTAAGGGGCAATTTAGCATGGCCAATGCACCTAACCTGCACATCTTTGGACTCTGGGAGGAAGCCGTAACACCCCGAGGAAACCTAAGCAGCCACGGGGAGAATGTGCAAACTCCACACAGACAGTGACCCGAGGCTGGGATTGAACCCAGATCCCTGGCATTGTCAGGCAGCAGTGCTAAATGCTGTGCCACCCTGATGCCCATAAGAGAAGCTTCTTATCAATGCCATTCACAAATTCAACATTTGAGTTTCAAAGTTCAAACTTTTGACAAACTAATTCAATATTAAATGGTTATGTTCCATACATTATTGCCTGGGGACTGGATACATGGAACTTTCTGTGTAGTTTTGGATAAGTTGAACAGCCTCATATGTTTCTTTAAATGTTTTAATTAAATGATTGAGATGCACACAAATTGGCTGGAGAGCCCCTGATGGATATAAGTTGTTGGAAAGTATCTTGAGAGACAGGATCTACAGGCATTTAGAGACACAAGGACTGATTAGGGACACTCAGCATGGTGATCCCTAAAATCATGTCTCACAAATTTGGTTGAGTTTTTTGAAAAGGTAACCAAGAAGGTTGATGAGGGCAATGCAGTTGATGTTGTCTACATGGACTTTAGCAGGGTCTTTGACAAGGCACCGCATGGTAGATTGTTGCATAAGGTTAAATCTCATGGGATGCAGGGTGAGGTTGCTAAATTAGTACAAAATTGGCTTGATGACAGAAGCCAGAGGGTGTTTGCAGAGGGTTGATTTTGAAACTGGAGGCTTGTGACCAGCAGTGTTCCTCAGGGATCAGTGCTGGGTCCACTGTTATTTGTCATTTATATTAATGATTTGGATGAGAATATGGAGGCATGGTTAGTAAGTTTGCAGATGACAGCAAGATAGGTGGCACAGTGGACAGTGAAGAAAATTATCTTGGATTGCAATGGGATCTTGATCAGTTGGGCCAGTGGGCTGATGAATGGCAGATGGAGTTTAACTTAGATAAATGCAAGGTGATGCGTTTTGGTAAATTGAACCAGGGCAGGACTTATTCAGTTATGGTGTGGCACTGGGGAGAGTTACAGAAAAAAATTAGATTTAGGGAGAGTTACAGAAAAAAATTAGATTTAGGGGTATAAGTTCATAGTTCCTTGAAAGTGGAGTCACAGGTGGACAGAGTGTTGAAGAAGGCATTCAGCATGCTTGGTTTCATTGATCAGAACATTGAATCCAAGAGTTGGGACACCTTGTTGAAGTTGTACAAGACATTGGTAAGGCCACACTTGGAATACTGTACACAGTTCTGGTCACTCTACGACAGAAAGGATATTATTAAACTAGAAAGAGCACAGAAAAGATTTACTAGGATGCTACCAGGACTTGATGGTTTGAATTATAAGGAGATGCTGGATAGACTGGGACGTTTTTCTCTGGAGCGTAGAAGGCCGAGAGGTGATCTTACAGAGGTTTATAAAATAATGAGGGGCATAGATCAGCTAGATAGTCAATATCTTTTCCCAGAGGTAGGAGAGTCTAAAACTAGAGGCATAGGTTTGAGGTGAGAGGGGAGAAATACAGAAGTGTCCAGAGGGGCAATTTTTTGACACAGAGGATGGTGAGTGTCTGGAACAAGCTGCCAGAGGTGGCAGTAGAGGTGGGTACAATTTTGACTTTTAAAAAGCATTTTGATAGTTACATGGGTAAGATGGGTATAGAGAGATATGGGCCAAATGCAGACCATTGGAACTAGCCTCGGGATTTTCAAAAAAGGGCAGCATGGACAAGTTGGACCAAAGGCCCTATTTCCTTGCTGTAAACCTCTATGACCTCTATGATCTCTAAGCTTATTGCAGCGATTGCATGGATGGGTGTCTCTCTGAATGCTATGGCTAGAATTCTCCAATGTCGTACTCCGCTGCTGCCAGTGATACTTTCCACATCTCCATGCATATCAACAGGTCTGGAGAATCTCAGAAGCAGGCAAGGTTGAGAATCCCAGACTGTACCAAGAGGCAAAATGTGCCAGCAAAACCAAAGCTGCCATTAGCTTACTATACCAATTCAAGATGACTTTTAACACTTTCTACTTCAAACTTTTCATTATAGAATTCTTACAGTGCAGAAAGAGGCCATTTGGCCCATTGAACCTGCTCTGACAACAATCCTATCCAGGCCCTATCCCTGTAACCCCACATATTTACCCTACTAATTGCACTAACGGGCAACTTAGCATGCCCAATCAACCTAATCTGCACATCTTTACAGTGTGGGAGGAAATTGGAGCAACCGAAGGAAATCAATGTAGTTACTGGGAGAACGTGCAAACTGTGCACAAGCAGTCACCCAAAGCTGGAATCGAACCCAGGTCCCTGGCATCGTGAGGCAACAGTGCTGAACACTGTGCCACCATGCCGCTCCCCGTACAACCATGGCTTCAGTAACACCAAATGTTCTGATTTGTGAATTCAGAGTTAATGGTATTCCAAAGGCTGAAAGCAATAACAAACTGCAAACATGGATGGCACGTATGCATCAATCAGATTTCAGGTCCTTTTGCATTTTGTTTTGAAAAGATAACAATTCCCTTTCTCGCGTTGGCACTGAGGAAAAAGCTTTGCATGCAGAGCAGTAGATCTGAATGATGTTAACATAAATAAATATTATCACAACGTTTTCTTGCATTACTGCTCATCCTGTGGTTTGCCATCTGTTCTTTCAGATGGATGGAGTGAAGCTCCAACTCACAGCCCCTTGCATAAAACATTTTTTTTTCACATCACCCGCCGAGTCAATGGCAAAATTTGTGACAACTCATTAATTAGTGCCAGACAAGTGGAGGTCCAAGAATATCAAAGTTGGGTGCCTGTAGTGAACAATATTACAACAGATTGCTTTGTAAAGTGCATAATAACATTTTAAAGGGCCCATTAGTTTACTTATTGTTTAATGACAAACAGTTTCTTTCAAGTTTCTGGCAGGCAAGTGGACTGAGTGATCAATGGATGGATCTGTAGAAGAATATAATCAGTCCCACAGGGATTCTGGAGTGAAACCCAGATCTACAGAAGCGCAGCCTCCAAGTTGGTTTGAGTTTTTTAATTACATTTTTTGGAATGATTTCTGACATTCAGACAGCAATAAACAGCATTGGACCCGAGTCTCCCATCGCGACACGCTATTTGTTTGGCACACTGGGTTGGGAGATGCACGTGTCAGCCATTTTGTGGGACTCACACATGTCTTCCTGATGCATGCACGTCTTCCACCACCGGAGAGTAGACACAGTCAAGATCACGCTGGAACCGGCGGAAAGATCAGGTAAGTGATTTTAATCTGTTTTTAATGTAGTTTAAATGTCATTTTCGGGCCTGGGATTGAATCCTCTGGGTCCAATAGCATCTCCTACCCTGCCAGGGTTTAGAGTAGCTCCCCATGTTCGGGAAGCTAGCAGAAGACCCTGCTGGTGTGAAGGGGAGGGGGCATTGGGGCGCCCCAGAAGTCAGGTGGCAGGGGGTGATGTCCCCTAGGCATGGGCACCCTGGCAGTGCCAGCCTGTGCTCCCTGGCACTGCCCAAGGGGCAAAGTGTCCATGCACAGGGGCACCTTGGCACTACACACCGGGGATGGGGCAATGCCAAGGGAGCGGGGAGAATTGTGGGCAGTCCTAGGGGTTATCAGCTGGGGGGGGGGGGCGTGGTGAGGGGTCCCGCTGCTACTCCACATTGGGATTTGGTCAGGCCTGGTATGAAGCCAGCGATCGGGTGGGCTGGGTGATTGGGATGGTATGCCGGGGAGGGAGGGACGTGGTCTGCCTCCCAGGAGGGGTCTGCCTTTCTTGGAGGAGGGGTTTCTGCTGAGGTGGGGGGTTGGGGGGGGGGGGGTTCTGCCGGGATGGGGAAAGGTGTGCCGCGGGTGTGGGTAGTGGGGGAAATCGTCACTGCTGGTGAGGGGGAGGGGCTGGAGGTTGGACACTCAGGACAAAGGACGAGTTTGGGATTGGTCCAGTAATGGTCGCGGGAGCCACAATCGGGCCATGGGAGAGTTGAGGAGGCAGAAATGCAAGGGTCCTGAGGAACTATTTCTGCTGCTTGGCAAACAGGGATGAGAGACGTGGGTCAGGAATTTCACCCATATTTACCCCAAAGCTGGAAATTCTCACCCGGGTCAATGGAACTTTGCATGGTCTGCCCCTGCCCTCTATGATACCCGTGGTGCGCGGGACAGGAAATTTCTGCCCATTGGCCGGGATTCTTCAGTCTCATTCATCCTACTACTACTGCCAACGAGACCAGTGAATTTGGTGCTCAGCCAAAACTCCATTCACTGCGGCAGTACTGGGAAACCCCTGCCATGGGCGAGGTAGGAGAATTCCAATGTGAGTCTAAAAGTTAGAGTCATATCTTCCAGGAATGAAATTAGGGATTGCTCAGAGAGCCAGAGGGTAGTGGAGATTTGGAACTCTGTACCACCAATGGCAATTAATGTTTGATTAATTGCTCATTTGGATTCCGAGGTTGAGAGATTTTTGTTAACCAAAGTTAGTGAGGGATTTGGGAAAAAAGCTGGATTAAGGAATTAGGTCACCAATCAGCCATGATCTCACTGGAAGGTGTAACAGGCTCAAGGGGGCGAGATGACCTATTTCTATTCCCACATTGCATCCTTCCTGAAGTATGGTGCCCAGAACTGAATGGAATATTCCAGATGGGGTCTGACCACGTACAGACCATTTCTGGAACTGACACATGTCAGATGGATGCCAGTGATCTTATGTTTCTTATGATTTCTCATGATTCTTATGTTCTTACGTTCTTATGATCTTTTATTGTCATGTTAATTCCTATATTCTTACAATGATGGCATCATGCTGCATAAAAGCAGGGCTTCTGTTTTCACCAGCTCCATGAAAGAGCAACCCCATTAGAGGCTTGCCTCAAAACCAGAGAATCCCTAACAAGCACATCATTCACTCTGTGGGAAGAAAATTGTGGCACCCAGAGGAAGCTCACACAGACACGAGGAGAAGGCACAGATTCCGCACTGACAGCGACCCAAGCTGAGAATTGAACCCAGTCTCTGGTGCTGTGAGGCAGCCGTTTCTGGTGTAGCTAAAAATTCGCGAATTCCCTTTCGCCCCAACTTTTGAATACTGTGCAGTTTGCATCTTTGTGTGAAGATTTCATTCACACAGGAAACTCAAATGTTGTTTTTTAAAAAGGAGCAAGGACGTCCTTTGGTCACAGGCTTCGTGATCCAAGAGCAAATATATTAGATAAATTGCCATACACTGTAAAAATGACTTTATTTCAACAGGAAGTGTTATCGCTGCAACACATTTTCTGTAAATATTTTAGCCCAGGAAAATAAATTACCGAGAAAACATTGATCTCAAATATTTCATTTTGCCGAAGCTTATGGAAGTGTATCTATCTGAGATATCTGCTGAAATACAGGGAGAGAAACAATACAGAAAAGTAGTTGTAAAGCAATTTTATCCATACTCTGTATGAAAATAAAAATATGGTAGTAGCTCGGCCAGACTGAGAACTTAGTGGCATTGTCACTGGACTAGTATCATAGAATCATGGAATCCCCACAGTGCAGAAGGAGCCCATTTGGCCCATCGAGTCTGCTCGGACAACAATCCCAACAGACAACAATCCCACCCAGGCCCCAGCCCCGTAACCTCACATATTTACCCTACAAATTTCCCTGTCACTAAGGGGCAACTTGGCATGCCCAATCAACATAACCTGCACATCTTTGGACTGTGGGAGGAAACTAGAGCTGCTGGAGGAAACCCACGCAGACACGAGGAGAATGCGCAAACTCCACACGGACAGTGATCCAAGCTGGGAATTGAACCCGGGTCACTGGTGCTGTGAGGCAGCAGTGCTAACCACTGTGCCACCCAGTAACCTGGCATATCACGCTGAGGATCGAACCCCACCATAACAGATATGAAATTTGAATTCAATAATCAAATTAAATGTTGATTGCCGTACAAGCCCATTTGGTTGGCAAATATCAGGAAGGAAATCTGCCATCCTTACCTGGCCTGACCTACAAGCTATTCCAGGCCCACAGCAATGTGGTTGGCTCTTAAAATGCCCTCTAAAATGGCTAACCATTTTGGGCAGCAAATTCTGGCCCTGCCAAAGATAGCCACATTTTATGAATGAATAAAGAAAATGGTAAAAAGATAAGCACTTAAACTTTGAGTCCTCTCTGACATTCAATTCGGTCATGGCTGATCCTCTATCCTCAACATACTCCAGTGCTCTCCTTTAACATCTTTCAATTTTAGAAATCAATCTATTTCCTTCTTAAATATCTTCTGTGATTTGGCCTCCATAGTCTTCTGCGTAGAGAATTCCACAGGCTTACCACCCTCATGTGTGAAGACTTATCTCCTCATCTCAGCCCTAAATGGCCCACCTCATATCCTGAGACTGTGACCTCTTGTTCCCTTGGTGGCGCGGTGGCACAGTGTATGGCAAGGCTGCCTCACAGTATCAGGGACTGACTTGGGTCAATGTTATCCACTTTCTCCCCATGCCTGCATGGGTTTCCTCCGGGTGCTCTGGTTTCCTCCCACAATCCAAAAGACATGCTCGTTAAATGCATTGGCCATGCTAAATTCACCATCAGCGTTTCTGCACAGGCGCCAGAGTGTGTTGACTGGGGGATTTTCACAGTAATTTCATTTCAGTGTTAACGTAAGCCTACCTGTCACAACAAATAACTTTAAACTTAAACCCCCTAGTGAGAGGAAACAACATTCCTGCATCCTGTCTGTCTAGCCCTGTTAGAATTGTTACAGCTTTCGATGTAAATTGCAGTGTATTGGTCCATGAATATGCTTGACAAATTGCTACAGTGGGTTTCTGCAGTCTGGCTGACCAGGCAGAACCAAAAAACAGTAAAGACTGGAAAATAATTTTTCGCAATGTTTAAGAAGCATATAGACAAGCACTTAAAACACTGCTGACAAGGCTATGGACCAAGTGCAGTAAAATGGGATTGGAATAAACAGGCAAATTTGATAGGGTCTTTCAAGGGACTTCTGGATGAGTACATGGGACTTAATAGAATTGAGGGTTATAGGTAAGCCTAGTAGGTATGGATATCATTGGCGCAACTTGTGGGCTGAAGGGCCTGTTTGTGCTGTAGTTTTTCTATGTTCTATGATGGGCTGAAGGGCCTCTTTTTGTGCTGTCAAACTATAACTGGCCTTGCATACCTCAAAATGGAACACCTGAAAAAACTGGGAAGTAAGACTACTACACGTGAGCCTGAATTGTTTTTTTTTCCCTATCTGCTCTTTGCTGCCTCCTGTGAGACCTACTGGGAGGATTGACAGGCTGGTCACTCGGCCCACTTGGCCATGTTATGAACATAACTTCCATGGCCATCAAAGCCTGAAGTGTGATTTGAACCTCCTTCAATACCTCTCCGCTGGGTGGGGCTGCTATCACCTGGATACATCTCATGGTAAATGGTTATGTGGCAAATCATGTCAAAGGCTACATAAATGTCAAGAAAGACAAGGAGGGAAGGTTTATCATTGTCACAGGATGGCATGGTCTTCTCAATTTACCATAGTCGAAAGCTGACTGTAGTCCGTAGAAAATAATAAAGAACAATCGCAGATCAGCCTTCAGTAGACAGTTATAGTTGCTGGAATATTAACTTCAGAACTCAGTTCTATCGTGAGTTAAATCAGTCTCCTGATATAAAAGCACTAAAAATATTCAATTACACCCTGAATATTTAACATGTTTCTTTAGCCTTTACTTCTTTGCTATTTTAATGATTTTGCTATCCTTTGAAGAAGTACAATAGAGAAGCCCACTTATTGGACCTTTTTACATGAACCCCTTTCGATATAATTAGAAGACTTGCTATTAACATAAGTGCATCATGACTTTCTTTTCATATGCACTGCTTTCTATGTTGAAAGCGTTTTGCAAGTGGCTTTTGTGGTCTCGGAAATTTTAAACCTCTAAGTATCTCTAGACAAGGGTTATGCAACTAGCGCGCAAAAGCCATTGATTGAAAGAAAGGACAGGGTTTAATGGTGCTGCGGGCTGTGGAAAGGGCAACAAGGTGGCACAGTGGTTAGCACTGCTGCCTCACAGTGACAGGGATCTGGATTTAATTCCTGGCTTGGGTCACTGGCTGTGCGGAGTATGCACATTCTCCCCATGTCTGCGTGGGTTTCCACTGGGTGCTCCAGTTTTCTCACACAGTCTGAAAGATGTGCTGGTTAGGGTGCATCGGCCGTGCAAAATTCTCCCTCAGTGTACCTGAACAGGGTCCGGAGTGTGGCAACTAGGGGATTTTCACAGTAACTTCACTAAGTGTTAATGTAAGCTGACTTATGACAATAATAGAAAGAAGATGATGGTGGGCGGGCAACTGAAACAGACAGGAGCCAGAATTGTGGCTCCCGAGCAGGGGTAAGTTTAAGGGATTAAGTTCAGAGCATTTCAGCGGCAGGTTGGGACCTATGGTGACCAGTGGCAGATCATTTTTCTCCAATATTTACATCCATTGATACTCATTTGATCACTATTTCTCAAAATTAAATCAAGATCAATGAGTTGGGAAACTCCTGACAACTCACGTCGGGCGAATGGTGGTGAACACCAGGCTAACTAGTCTGTTGGGCCATTGTCCTCGCTGAATGCTGAGTGAAAGGGGAGGTGAGCAGGTGAAAGGTCACAAATCTGGACAGTCAGCAGTGGCAAGGACAAAGCGGGGCAGAGGTGAGTGGAGTGGAGGAGATGTCAGAGGGCAGAATAGTATGTCAGGCCTCTTATAAGTCAAGCCATCAAATCACAGTAGCATTCTAGTACATCTTTTCTGTACTCCTTCTACTTTAATAATATCCTTTCTATAATAGGGTGACCAGAACTGTACGCGGTATTTGTTACCAATGTCTTGTACAACTTCAACAAGACATCGAAACTCCTGTATTCGATGTACTGACCAATGAAACCAAGCATACCGAATGCCTTCTTCACCATTCTGTTCACCTGTGACTCCACTTTCAAGGAGCTATGAACCTGTACCCCTAGATCTCTTTGTTCTGTAACTCTCCCCAACATCCTACCATTAATTGAGCAAACCCTGCCCTAGTTTGATCTACCAAAATGCATCACCTCGCATTTATCTAAATTAAACTTCATCTGCCATTCGTCAGCCCACTGGCCCAATTGATCAAGATCCCATTGCAATCCTAGATAACCTTCTTCACTGTCCACTATGCCACCAATCTTGATGTCATTTGCAAAATTACTAACCTTGGCTCCTAAATTCTCATCCAAATCGTTAATATAAATGACAAATAACAGTGGACCCAGCACCGATCTCTGAGGCACACCACTGTTCATAGGCCTTCAGTTTGAAAAACAACCCTCTACAATCACCATCTGTCTTCTATCATCCAGCAAATTTTGTATCCATTTGGCTACTTCATCTTGGACCCCTTGAGATTTAACCTGATGCAACAACCTACCATTTGGTACCTTGTCAAAGGTCTTGCTAAAATCCATGCAGCCAACATCAACTGTGCTGCCCTCATCTACCTTGTAGGTTTCCCCTTCAAAAACCCAATCAAATTTCTGGGACATGACTATCAGAGATAAGAAGGAATTTCTTCTTTCAGAGGGTAATGAATCTGTTGAATTCTTTACAACAGAAAGCTGCAGAGGCTGGGTCATTAAGTTGTTCAAGACTGAGACAGACAGACTTTTAATCAGTAAAGGAATCAAGCGTTATAGGGGTAAGGCGGGAAAATGGAGTTGAGGATTATCATATCAGATCGGTCATGGTCTTATTGAATGGTGGAACAGACTCAATGGGCCGAATAGCTGGATTCTAATCCATGTCTTACAGTCTAATGAGAGGCACTGGGAATCCTTGCAATGTCCTCTGATGGTTACCCTTCTGTTTCTGCAAGCCACACTTATAAGCGGCTGAGTGGCAGCTCCCTCAAAGGCGTGCTCACAGTCTTGGACCACTGGGACATCAATGGCACCTAAACTGGAACTCAAGCTCTCCAGCTGACAGTAGGCACTTCTTGCACATATGGTTAACCAGGGAACAAGAAATGTCCTGGATTATCGACACAGCACAGAATATATTGAACGAGACTGTGGTGTCTTACTATGTCTTTATTTATTCAACAACCATCTCGATCTGTCAAAAATAAATGTAAGCCAGAACATTGGAACTGTTAACGCCGGCAGGATGTTCCCATCCCACCAGGGCGAACAGAGCATTGGCTGGGTTCCAAATTTTCCGATTTTGCTGCAGCAGAATTGTGGCATGAACATTCAGTGATGTTGCGCCAGTAAGATTTGTACTTTACCTGGACTCAAATAGACCTGAAACTCCATCCCACGTGCTGACGTCAGTCTAACTATTTATTTCAGTTGCCCTCTCCCAGACATTCATGCTCACTTACCTTCAGGTTGCTTTCTGTGTTTTAGGAACTCACTCCAAGCTGCACTGTGCCCCGCATTGCTATGGAATTATCTTTGTATTCTGTGTATTCGGTGCTTGAAGGACTCAGTTTCTTTTGCTGTTGTCCCTTTCTCGACACAAATGAGCCAATTTGGCAGCACAATCTCAACCTGTTCACTGGGTATTTGCTGCACAATTTTCCACACAACGTCATTATTTACACTTCTCCGACAGGGTGTTAAAAATAACTCAACCTTTATACATTAGATCTATGAATAGCTGCCGTTTTTGATGAATTCTTGATTGTAACTTCTGTATTCGATGGCGGTGCATCTCTCAAGATTTATGTATGCTTTTAGACATGGCTTAACATCCAATTTTTTAAAAATTTTGATTTGCATAAGGAGTTAATCGACACTTTGAAGATTTGTGATCGTAGAAATCAATTAGTGTCTCTGTTAATGAGACTGAGCATTAATGACACTGAGCATTAAATCTTGGTAATGGGTCATCTGTGCTATTCAGGTCCCAGTTGCATCATTCTTTTGGCATCAGTCACTCGTTTAACAATGTCATTTCTAAAGTCATCAGGGCTTTTCTTCAACAAGGATAGCAGGCATTTATAAAGTGCCTTCAACATACAGGAGCTTCTTGGAGAGGTGAGAGGGAAGCTGATTGGCAAACCTCAAAAGGAGATATTAGGACACAGCAATCAAAATATTAGCTGAAGACATGAGCTTTTCAGAAAGCTTTTTGTTTAAGGAACAGAGATTGAGCAAGAGATGGAGAAATTTAGGAAGGAAATTCCAAAATGGCTGAAGACAAGGTTGCCAATGGTGGGATGACACTATGAAGATACAGGGAAGACCAGGCATGGGGAATAGTTGGGTGAAGTTGGGCAGCCACTTGTAGGACATGTTATCATAAATTAAAGTTTGAGTGAATGCTATAAATGTAGTGATTCCTCAAACTCTGAGTGCTTACACAGTGATATGAGAGATCTTGTGGCACTGTGGTAATGCCCCTTCCTCTGGCCCAAAAGGACTGGGTTCAAGAACAATGTAAGAAGTCTCACAACACCAGGCGGCAACACTTGTTGGTCATTGTTCAATGAGTTTATAATCAACTCAGGAATTCAAAGAGGAAAAAAACAGTGTGACTGCGTGGGTGCACATGTATGTATGCACATCCAATTATGTGTGTGTGTGTTTGTGTGTGTGCTTGTGCATGTGTGTTCATGCGTCTCTGTGTGATGTGTGTGCATGATGTGCACATGTGTGTGTGGGTATATGTATGCACCTGTATGTGCAAGTGCATGCACTTGTGTGTGCATGTGTGTGTGTTATGGGTACTGAGTTGGATGATCAGCCATGATTGTAACGAACAATGCAACAAGCTCGAAGGGCCAAACGGCCTCCAACTTCTCCTATCTTCTATGTTTCGATGTTTTAATGCGCGTGTGTGTGTGTGTGTGTGTGTGTGTGTGTGTGTGTGTGAGAATGTGTGTGTGTACAAAGAACAAAGACAATTACAGCACAGGAATAGGCCTTTTGACCCTCCAAACACCCACCGACTGTGTGGCCTGACTGAAATAAACCCCTCTACCCAAAGAACAAAAACAAAGAAAATTACACCACAGGAACAGGTGTGTGTGTGTGTGTGTCTGTGTGTGCAAGTGTGCATGTACGGATGAAATTAAATGAACACACTGGTGGCAATTCTTCACCCCTTTACTCCCTAGATTGCTAGTATAACAACAAGAAGCTACAATTACAGAGCAAATGGTAAAACATCCCAGCCACTTCACAGGAGCATTATCAGACAACATTTAGCACAATGACATGTACAGAGATATTAGGACAGACGATCAAAAGCTTGAACAAAGATACAGGCTTGAAGGTCAAGGATGAGAGAGAGGTGGAAAGGCTTAGAAAGGAAATTGCAGAGCTTTGGGTCTCGGCAGCTCAAGGGACAGCCAGAAGTGGTGAATCTGAAAAGATCAGGGATCTCCAGCTGATCAGAACTGTGAGTAATGTGTGAAAATGAACTCAGGGCAAATCTTTGGTGTTTGCCCCCACTGAAGTTAAACGATTATTTCTTCTGATTCTTAACATTTGACCAGCAGAGATTAATTATTCCATCAGCATTATCTGGGCCTGAGTGCAGGTGAAGAGCTAAATGAGAAACATTCTAACTTTTTCCATAATTTAGTCCTCTTTGAAATAAGTTTTATTTTTAAGGACAAAAGGAAAGTCCTTATTAATTCAATTACTATCAATAATAGGATTTACCAGGAAGCCACTGTGCTGAACATTGGATCATTTGGATATTTTACCCTTCAGAATGTTCCTCTAAAAAGATTTTGCTTTGCTACAAAAAAAACCCTCTTTTTTCTTATTCCATGGAATGCCGGCATTGCTGGAAAGGTCAACATTTGTTGGGCATCTCTAATTACCCTTGAGCAGGTGGTGAATTCCTGAACTGCTGTGGTCTTTGTTGTGTAGGTATATCTCACGGTGTCGGTGGGAAACAAGATCCAGGATTGTAACCAAATGACAATGAAGGAACCATTATTTTACACTGGCTGCATGAGAAACCATGGTCAGAACTCTACCACCATGCCCGCCATTGAATCAACGTGGGCAACGGTGCGACAATGGAAATCTCCATTGACCCTGGGAGAAAATTTCCGGTCTCTCTCGAGCTAGGCCTTAAAATTTCACCCCATGTGTGAAACTGTAGGCTCAATTAATTATCTGGAGCCCAGCTTTAACTCTCTGTGAGCCTGCCTCACTCATCTTAATATTCCAGATTTTTATGGCACATCCTTTTATAAGACTAGAGGGTGCACAGAGGCATTTTTGTGGTCATTTTAGCAGCTAAACCAACTCTACAAATTAAACAATGCTCACAGCAAGTCTCATGAAAGCTAAATTATTGTCAAGAATTTAACCATGTCCTTTCAGGATAGCTCTGAGTCTCATGAAGAAATAGCAAGAATCTCCCTTGTTTGGGAGACTCCCGGATGAAGTAACGCTTACAAAGGTCAGGTTGCAGTTCAGCCAACTTTGCGCCACATCTATTTATTTATATCAATTAAGTTAAATGGTGGTAGTGAGGCCTTTAAAGGGATATTCCCGAAGAGTCATGTGGATGGGCCAGACCCTATGGAATGGAGATGGGAAGACGAGCGAATTAAGGTGAGGGTACGTGTCCAGGTGGGAAGAGGATCCGCAGTTGGAGTCAGAAAGGAGTAACATATTCTGCCTGGGAGGAAATGGCCTCATGCTATTATCACTAGACTATTAATTCATAAATGTAGCTAATGTTCTGGGGAACCGGGTTTGAATCCCACCATAGCAGCTGGTGGAATTTGAATTCAATAAAAAAATCTGAAATTAAGAATCTACTGATGACCATGAAACTATTGTCAATTGTTGTAAAAACACACCTGGTTCACTATTGTCCTTGGGGGAAGGAAATCTACTATCCTTACTTGGTCTGGCTGACATGTGACTCCAGAACCACAGCAATGTGGTTGATTCTCAACTGCCCTTTGGGCAACTAGGGATAAGAAATAAATACTGGCCAACTAGCGATGCCCATGTCCCACAAATGCATTTTGAAAACCCTGCTGTAACTATTGATATTTGTTCCTTGGTAATGAAGCCTTTTCCTTTTTAGCCTCATCGATTTATTACATATACGTGCAAAGTTATTGCCTGCATTTCCCCAACCACAGCAACAAAAGAATTCCTTTGATGAGAAAGGCCATCTAGTTTACCTTTTGTCTTCATCTTCAGTGATAATGAACTTGTTGACTAATCGTTGCAATAAATCTCCATCAATGCGTATGATAGAGCCAGTCATAAAGTGACCCCCCAGTGGTGCAGAGCTCCTCCCAAGCATGCCACACTCACCACAATATCCTTGTTCTTGAGGGAACCGTTTGACATTGGGAATGTTAGCACAGGGCATCATACCTAAGCGACGACTTAGAAGCAAACCAATGCAGAATTTAAAGCCCTTTCGTTCATGCTATTGGAGTGCTTTGCAAAGAATTCCCAGGGAGATTGCCCTATTAGCTGCCATAAACTCATCAGCAGAAATTCTGCACACATCCCAGCAATGGGATTTCTACTGATTTTCAGCCAAAGGTAGGGCACCCGATTGGCAAAAATCCAAAAGAAATTTCTAACACAAAGATAATTTTTAATGTTTTCTAATCTGATCATAAATCACTCAGCAGCCTGTCTAAATAGGCAGGTGAGCTGAAAATAAGATACTTGGCGGTTTGCCACTGGATAGGAATCAGTCAAGAGTTATCTAATTGTGACAAAAATTCTGCCATCAAAGACGACCATCTGATACCCCTTCACAGAGCTTTTGCCCAGTAATTTCAGAGAAAGATGTTAAGATATATAACTACACTGGTTGCACAGTGAAGAGCAAAATACTTTATTAAATGGAAAGCAAACAGAATTATGGCATTTATAGCTAAAGAAATAGTGTATCAGAGTCAGAAAATGTTGCTGAAACAATACAAGGCATTGATGAGACTATACCTGTAGAACTGTGTACAGTTTTTCTCCACTTATTTGAGGAAGGGTATGGTGGCATTTGATTAAATTCAGGGGAGGTTCACTGAATTGATTCCAAAGATGAAAATCGGAATTTTACCAGCACGCCCGCCATGGGAATCGGAGCAAGCGAGAGGCGAAACATGGGAAGATCCATTGACCTCAAACGGGGTTTTATGGTTTTGGGACAAGCGAAGCCATAAATTCTCACCCATGGAGTTTCTCTTATGAAGAGAGATTGAGTAGTTTAGGTTTAATCTCTAGAGATTAGAAGAATGAGGGAAGATCTAATTGAAATGAATCAGATGAGAAAAGGTATTGACAAAGTAAAGGTAGAGCAGATGCTTCCACTTGTTGGGTAGTATAGAACAGGAGTTCATAGTTTTAAGATTTGGGCTAGCAGAGTTAAAACAGAAACGAGGAGAAGTTATTTCACTCAAAGGGTCATGAATCTGTGGAATCTATTACCCCAGAGTGCAGTGGAATTTTTTTCTTTTTGTTCATTCATGGGGCATGGGTGTTGCTGGCCAGGGGAGCATTTATTACTGATCCCTAGTTGCTCTTGAACTGAATGGTTTGCTTGGACATTTCAGGGGGTAGTTGAGAGTCAACCACATTGCTGTGGCTCTGGAGTCACACGTAGACCAGGCCAGGTAAGGATGGCATATTTCCTTCCCTAAGTGATGTTAGAGAACCAGATGGTTTTTTCAATAATCAGCAATGGTTTCATAGTCATCAGTAGATTATTAATTCCAGATATCTTTCATTGAATTGAAATTCTACCACCTACTGTGGTGGGATTCGAACCTGCATCCTCAGAACATTAGCTGAATTTTTGGAATAATAGACTGGTGATAATAGCACTAGACCACCACCAACTTCCCTGATGTTAAGACATTGAGTAAATTTAAGGAGGTGCTAGCCAGATTTTTAATTCATCATGTATTGGAGGGACATGGAGAATAAGCAACAAAATGACATTGAAGCTTAGATGAGATCAGCCATGATCGATTTGAATAGTGGAGGAGGCTCAAGGGATTGAATTGCTTACTCCTGCTCCTTGTTCTTATGCTCTTATTGCACACTAGATAAAATGTCTTTGCTATGGCAATAATGAAAAGGTTGAAGTCCAGGGATCTCTATATCCATGAGTTTGCTGAAGTTAATGGTAAACCTATGCTTGACAGTAAGCTAGAATTTACTGTGCACTTGAGTTCACTACCAAAGTTGAATACAATCTCCATGGTGTCATTTGGGATCTGAATTACTATCAGAGTAGTACTGGAAGATTTGAACAACAAGCTGCTGATACACATTTGTTAGTAGTGAAATCCCAAAATAACAACGAGGCAGAGTGGGACAGTGGGAGAAGCAGGTGGGAGAGGATGGGAACAATATTGGAGCAAATTATCTCATTCCCCCAATCTCCATTTTGGACTTTCCTAACAAAATACAGAGCAGAAATGGAAAACCTAACTGTTTGTTGTGACTGAATACTCCTTCTGCATTTTATTATTTATAGGTTTATCATTATATGTAATGCTTTTTTTTGTTTATTTAGCTTTTCTGTTATGTGAATGGATATTATTTTAAAAATATTTTGGGGGGAATGTCATGTTGTTAAATGAAGAAGGATGTGTGTGTGTGCGTGTGCGTGTGTGTTTGTGTGTGTACGTGTGCACGTGCATGTATGCAATTAAATTATTTAATTAAGTTGGGGAAAGGTTAATGGAGTCAATTTGTCTAGAAGAGGGATGAAAGAAATGAAAGTGCTAAGTGCACGTTTGCAATGAAACTACAGTTAAGTGGTATTATAAGTAAATAGCAAAGTTTAGAAATTTGCATTAGCAGATAGAGATGGACATTTTTTAAATTTCAAAAGGCAGCTTGCAAAGGTTTGATAAGTAAACAAGTGAAGATTATTACATTTTATTTGATCTCCAAAGGGTGGAAGAGGAATGCCATGAAATATTGTTATATTTTAGAAAAATTGAGTTCAAATAAATGTTGAGAACAATGCAATAGAAGGTCAAAGGGAATACAAAATATGTAAGGAAAGATATTGAGGTGAATTGGTGTTGGAAGTGTGAGAAAGATTTCCAGGAAACAGCTCTAGGCTGGAAGAAGATGAAACTTGAATCAGCCATTGAGTCAAGCCAGAAATACCTTGCACTGCAAAAAAGTCTTGTTCATAAATAAAGAACAAAGAACATTACAGCACAGGAACAGGCCCTTCAGCTCTCCAAGGCTGCACCGACCATGGTGCCCGACTGAACAAAAACCCGCTACCATTCCGGGAACCATATACCTTCATTCCCATCCTGTTCATGTATTTGTCCAGACTCCCTTTAAAATTCACTATTGTATCTGCTTTCACTACCTCCCCAGCAGCAAATTCCAGGCAGCTACCACTCTATGTGCAAAAAACTTGCCTTGTACATCTCCTTTAAACCTTGTCCCTCGCATGTTAAATCTATGTCCCCTAGTAAATGATTCTTCCACAATGGAAAAAGGCTTCTGACTATCCACTCTGTCCAGGCCCCTCATAATCTTGTAGACGTCTATCAGGCCGCCCTTCAACCTCTGTCGCTCCAGTAAGAACATAAGAACATAAGAAATAGGAGCAGGAGTAGGCCATCTAGCCCTTCGAGCCTGCCCCGCCATTCAATAAGATCATGGCTGATCTGTTGTGGCTCAGTTCCACTTTCCCGCCCTCTCCCCATAACCCTTAATCCCCTCTCTTCTCAAGAACCCATCAACCTGCTTCTTAAAAATATTTAGCGAGGCAGCCTCCACCACTTCAACGGGCAGAGAATTCCAGAGATTCACCACCCTTTGAGTGAAGAAGTTCCTCCTCAACTCCGTTCTAAACCGCCTCCCCTTTATCTTGAGGCTGTGCCCCCTAGTCCTACTGTCTTTTTTGAGCGGGAAGAGTCTCTCCACCTCTATCCTATCCATCCCATTCATCATCTTATACGTCTCAATGAGATCTCCCCTCATTCTTCTAAACTCTAACGAGTACAAGCCTAGTTTATTCAGCCTCTCCTCATAGCTCAATCCCCTCAACTCCGGTATCAGCCTAGTAAACCTCCTCTGCACTCCCTCCAGGGCCAAAATATCCTTGCGCAGGTGCGGCGCCCAAAACTGCACACAGTACTCCAGCTGCGGCCTCACCAATGCCCTATACAGCTGCAGCAAGACCTCCCTACTTTTATATTCAATCCCCCTCGCTATGAAGGCCAGCATCCCATTTGCCTTCCTGACCACCTGCTGCACCTGCAAGCTGGGTTTTTGCGACTCATGCACAAGGACCCCGAGGTCCCTCTGCACCGTCGCCTGCTGCAGTTTTTCGCCACGTAAGTAATAGTCCTTCCTACCATTCTTCCTACCAAAGTGGACCACCTCACACTTGCCAACATTAAATTCCATTTGCCATTTCCTGGCCCATTCGCCCAGCCTATCTAGATCCTTCTGCAGACTCTCCACACCCTCCGCACAATTTGCCTTTCCCCCAATCTTGGTGTCATCAGCAAATTTCGACACCCTGCACTCGGTTCCCTCCTCCAGATCATCTATATAAATGGTAAATAGCTGAGGCCCCAGCACCGACCCCTGGGGCACCCCACTAGTCACCAACCGCCAATCCGAATAGCACCCATTGACCCCCACTCTCTGCCTCCTATTTGACAACCAATCCTCTATCCACGCTAACACCCTACCCCCAACTCCATGTCCCCTGACCTTCTGCAATAACCTCTTGTGAGGTACCTTGTCAAACGCCTTCTGAAAATCCAGAAAGACCACATCCACCGGCTCTCCTCTATCCACTGCCCTAGACACATCCTCATAGAACTCCAGTAAATTTGTCAGACATGACTTCCCTTTAATGAAACCGTGTTGCGTCCGCCCTATCAAGCAATTCCCTTCAAGATGCCTCGCAATTTCCTCCTTAATGACGGATTCTAACATTTTACCTACCACAGACGTTAAACTAACAGGCCTATAATTCCCCGCTTTTTGCCTGGCACCCTTCTTAAACAACGGCGTAACATTAGCCGTTTTCCAATCTTCCGGCACTTCCCCGGAATCCAGCGACGTCTGGAAAATAACCACCAAGGCATCCACTATAACCTCCGCCATTTCTTTCAGAAATGTCTTAGGTTTCCACAGCAAAATGGAAGTGAGTTTGAGAGGTCATGTAGTACAGCTTTATTAAAGTGACAGCAGCTTTGCTTTGGGTAGTATTACTGAATTTTTATGCTTAAACATTTGGAAGGATGTGTTAAAAGCAAAATACTGCAAATGCTGGAATCTGAAACTAAAACAGAAAATGCTGGAAAATCTCAGTCGGTCTAACAGCATCTGTGGAGAGAGAATAGAGCTATCATTTTGAGTGTGGGTGGCCCTTCATCAGAGCAGAAAGAAGTGTTGTCTGAATGGTATTTAGTTGTGGGTCTGACTAATCAGAATCATTGAATCATAGACTCCTACAATACAGAAGGGGGCTATTCAGCCCATCGAGTCTGCACCGACTAAATCCCACCCAGGCCCTATCGCTATAACTCTATGCATTTAACCTAGTTAATGCCTCTGACACTAAGGGGCAATTCTATATAGCCATTCCATCTAACCCGCACATCTTTGAGAGTCATTTGGGGAAATATTTTGCAAGACGATTTTAACTGTGCACCTATTATCTCGTATGCCAAAGGTTTCTTTTCTTTTTGTTAATGAACTATTTAATTTCATTTTTTTTTAATCGCAAAAATAATACAGAACTTCTTGCTGCTGAGATCGTACAGTTTCTTTTTGTTTTTAGAATAGAAACAAAAAACGGGGTATGACCTATAAGCCAAGTTTCCCTCTGGGATTTGGTCTGCTCAGCGACTAACATCTGCTGTGGACAAAACACTGTAAAAATAGGGACAATTTTGTTATTCATTTATGGGGTGTGAACATCATTGACAATATCAATGTTTGATCATTCCTAATTGTCCTTGAGAGCCCTTCAGAGGGCAATTAGAGATCAAACAACATTGCTGTGGGTCGAGAGTCACATATCATAGGAATCATAGAGGAATCATAGAATCCTACAGTGCAGAGGGAGGACATTTAGCCTATCGAGTCTGCACCGATCACAATCCCATCCAGGCCCTATGTCCATAATCCCACCCATTCACCTGCTAGTCCCCCTGACACTAAGGGGCAATTTAGCATGGTCAATCCACCTGACCCGCACATCTTTGGACTGTGGGAGGAAACCAGAGCACCCAGAAGAAACCCAGACAACATGGGGAGGATGTGTAAACTCCACACAGACAGTAACCCAAGACAGGAATCGAATCTGGTCCCTGGCACTGTGAGGCAGCAGTGCTAACCACTGTGCCACCATGCCGCCCCTTAAGATCAGACTGGGTGACAATGACAGATTTCCTTCCCTAAGGGCATCAGGAAACTATATTTTTTACAATAATCTGGTAGTTTCCCTGTCATCTTTATCAATGCGAGCTTTTCGCGCAGGATTATTTAATAAACTGAATTTAAAATTCTCCGCTGCCAGATCATTAAGTTTTCTTATCATTAGTTAAAACCTCTGGATTACTCATCCAGTAACATAACGACTATACCATGGTACCCAAATAGATATTTCACATTGGCTTTCGCAAAGAAATGGAAATGAAAAGTGAATGATCCGCATGAGGATTTTGGTGATAAAATAATATGCAATATGGTTTATGCGTTGTTATGTTAATGAGATGAAGACCTTCATATATTAAAGTGGTTCACTTTTTCCATTTGTACATAAATAATGACAAATTCAGAATGCACGGTGAACATTCATTCAGAAAATGCAACCAAAAGGTTAAGAAAGGGTCAGGGGTGTTGAAGGTCCAGCAATAAATTCCAATCTTGTGTCAGATCTGTTTTAATTTCCAGTCCAGATTGACGAAAGACTCTTACGTCTGGCATCAGCGAGGGGTCTGAGTGAAATGAATTTGGGCAAATTTCCCAATTGGCACAGTATACGGCAGCCTATTACTTTGGCACAAACTGACTGCCCTTTTGATGCTTCCCTTTGCGAACACACGAGGTTAGTTAGCAAAGGAAATAGAAATGTCATACTGATACCCTCTTGACATTGGGGTTATGGTGCTTCTACAGACAAAAGGGACCTTTGCCCAATATTTGACTTGATGTTGACATTAAAAAATGTTCCAATTACCTAAAGTTCACATCCCTTGACTTGATAAATGTAAGCATTTTCAAAAAGTCAGAAAATGCAATTATTCTCTTATTCATTCATGGGATGTTGGTGGTGCTGGCTGGGGAGAATTTCTTGCCCCTACCTAATTGCCTTGAACTGAGTGGCTTGTTAGGTCATTTCAGAGGGCAGTTGAGAGTCAACCACATTGCTGCGGCTCTGGAGTCACATGTAGGCTAAAGAAGCTAAGGAGGGCAGACTTCCTTTCCTAAAGGACACTAGTGATCCAGATGGGTTTTTATGATAATCAACAATGGTTTCATGGCCATTAGACTTTTAATTCCTATTTTTTTAAATTTAATTCAAATTTCACAATCTGCCATGGTGGGATTTTAACCTGTGTCCCCAGAGCATTACCCTAGGTCTCTGGATTGCCAGTCCAGTGATAATGACCAGTACGCCTACACATAGATTAATATTTGAGTATTTTCTCACCTTAATTATTTATTCCAATGTATCTTGTCCTTCATTGCAACATTGTGATGAAGGATCATAAATCAAGTATATTTAGATGTCCAATTAAGGCCTTTACAATACATGCATAAAACTATTTTACAATTTAGACATTTTGCACTTGTCTAATTTCCAGCTAGACAAATGAATTGAAGGCATCCCAAATCTAAATCTAAATCTAAATCTTAAATCAAAATCAAAATCAAAATCTAAAGCTAAATCTAAACCTCCCAGGCCTTACACTCAAGCCTGGAATACCGAGATAAAAAAGACACCTATGTCAGACCCCAATTTATTGACTGCAGCTCAGCCTTCAACACTATTATTCCCACAAAACTCATCTCCAAACTCCATGGCCTAGGCCTTGGCACCTCCTTCTGTGACTGGATCCTAGACTTCCTAACCTCCCCGTCCACGATCAGTAAGGAGAGGCAACGATACATCATCCACGATCATTCTCAACACCGGTGCCCCCTATGCTGTGTCCTCACCCCTTACCATTTTCCTTATACACATATGACTATGTGGCCAAATTCTCCAACAACTCGATTTTTAAGTTCGTTGATGACACTACCGCAGTGAGTCAGATCTCAAATGAGATAGAATATAGGAAAGAGATAAAGAATCGGGTGAACTGGTGCATTGACAATAATCTCTCCCTTAATGTCAACAAAATGAAGGAGATTGTCATCAACTTAGCATAGTGGAGGACATGACCCTGTCTACATCAACAAGGACAAAGTGGAAATGGTCAAGTATTTCAAGTTTTTAGGTCTGCAGAACACCAACAACCTGTCCTGGTCCCTCTACGCTGACACAGTTGTTAAAGTCCACAATGCCTCTACTTTCTCAGGAGGCTAAGGAAATTTGGCATGTCCACTATGACTCTCACTGACATTTACAGATGCACCATAGGAAACATTCTTTCTGGTTGTATCACAGCTTGGTATGACTCGCACTTTGTCCAAGATTGCAAGAAACTACAAAGGATTGTGAATAAACCCCAGTCCATCATGCAAACTTGCCTCCCATCCATTGACACTGCCAACACAACCTGCTTCCTGGGAAAAGCAGCCAGCATGATCAAGGGCCCCACACACCCTGGAGATACTCTCTTCCACCTTCTTCCATCAGGAAAAAGACACAGAAGTGTCAGGACGTGTATCAGCTGACTCAAGATCAGCTTCTTCCTTGCTGCCATCAGACTCTTGAATGGACCTACCTCGTATTAAGTTGATCTTTCTCTACACCCGAACTATGACTGCAACACTACATTCTACACTCTCTCTTTCCCTTCTCTATGTATGGTATTCTTTGTCTGCGTATCACCCAAGAACAATACTTTTCACTGTCTACCAATACATGTGACAATAATAAATCAAATCGAATCAAATAAATTTAATGATTGTATAGGTCCCATGGGCAGCACAGTGGCAGAGTGGTTAGCACTATTGCTTCACAGCGCCAGGAACCCAGGTTCGATTCCGGCTTCAGGTGACAGTTTGGAGTTTGCACAGCCTCCCTGTGTCTGCTTGGGTTTTCTCTGGGTGCTCCAGTTTCCTCCTGCAGTCCAAAGATGTGTATGTTAAGTGGATTGGTATACTAAATTGACCCTTGAATTAGCAGGATTGATGTGTGGGCTGAAAAGGTGTCGGGCCAGAATGGGGTTACTGTCGGTGCAGTCTCAATGGTCTGAATGGCCTCCTTCTGCCCTGTAGGGATTCAGGGATTCTATGATTCTAAGTATAGCACAAGAGGAGGCTATATTGTCCAGCATGCCTGTCTCAGCTGTTTGAGATATCCAGCTCATCCTGATCCCAGTTCCTTCCCTATTCTCCTAGGAAGTATTCCACTTGAACGAGGTTCCACTTCAACAGGTTAAGCATATAATTTTATGCTGCTACGGTGCAGTGGCCAAGCGAGTGCTATTTCACTAATAGGATACTGCCATCAGTCTAAAAGGGGTGTGCTGCTGAACACAATGTCATGTGTGCATTTCAATGCCAGTGCAATGCCAAACTTCCCTCTGATTGGTTGATCGAATCAAGCAACACATTCCTTCATTTGTTCATAATAGAGAAAATATGGACCTTCCTCCATCATTTCTGAGCTTGCAAAACTCAAAACAAATGCTTCTTGTTCGGTGTGATTCCATGATTGGACAATACTTACTGACTAATCCTGAGAGTGCTAATAGCTACACTAACAACCAATTGAAGATGATCAGTTGAGTTGGCAATGTGGCTTTTTTACACTTGCTAGAAGCAACATACATTCATACACAGGGACTTGCTCATTGTCAGAAATATGTTCCATCCTTGCTCCTTTTCTAAATGACCCAGGAGCTTGAAGAACCTGGGTCATTTAGAAAATTCCCCTTTCTCCATGACAAGGCCTTGGCCAACCAGAGTTATCCTGACAACCAAACAACACACTTTGCTCCTGGAATATAAATTGTTGTGGTCATTTTGACTTGGGGACATATCTCCTGGGGAGAGCAAGATGAAAAACTTCAGCAAATGCCTCTCTTTTCAACAATTTTCAACTTCAAGGATACAGCATCCTTTGACTGGGTTATGTTGATTGGCCATGCAAAATTGACCCTTAATGTCAAGGGGCTAGCAGGGTAAATACTGCTGATAAGGTGTGATTTTTGTCGGTGCAGACTCGATGGGCTGAATGGTCGCCTTCTGCACTGTAGAGATTCTATGATTCTGTGAAATTGGAGAAATGCTGACAGAGAAAAGTTTCACAGGACAAAGGAGAAAGGAGAGGAAAATGGAACCAATTGGACAGCTCTTTCAAAGAGCTAGCAGATGCACAGTGGGCTGAATGATCTCTTTCTTTGCTGCACCATTCTACAATTTTTAAAATCTCTGCATGTGTGGCAGGAGCATTAATGAACGAACACCTGTCTCTTGCAGCTGACGTATTCCTTGGTGGGTTCTCTGGTATTATCCAGAAATATTCATGACTGTGTCACTAGTTCCATCTTTCATCATTACCAGCATAATAACTCATTAATTTGCATGGATAAATAGGCTTATTTCCGCTGATTAAGGCAGCATATTTGATATATTTTCAACTTGTATTTAATTGCATAGCTTAAGTTTTTGCAGGTGCCAAATCAATAACCAAGTGGACTGATAAATGAGGCATAATTGGCACAGCTGTATTGGATGCAATTGGCTGTCTGAAGTGAATTTAAACCAGGCAAATTGAAAATAGGGCCCATGATTGAAATCCAAACAATCATTAGCAACTAATACTATTGACATTGTCTAATGAGGATGTGCGATTGAATGTTTGATTACCGTAGATCTGTCCTTGCCCTCTCTCAGCACACATTCTTTTTCTAAAGGGGACCAGGGATGCAGAAGCAAATTAATGATGAATATAGTAATGAGGGAAGGCTATGGGAAGGTTCTTAAAGTGAACATTTTGTCTAATGGGCATGGAATGAATTTGGTACATTTTAGATGGGCATCTTACATTCTTTCCCATTGGTAACAAATATTTTTTAAAATCACTTTTCCCTGACAGGTACACACTTCCAGCTTGTATGTTGAACTCACAGATGTGTTGTGTTTGATTGCCCTGATATTATGGCCAGGATTTTACCAACCCACCCACCATAGGAATTGGAGCAGGCGAGGGACAAAGCGTGGGAAAATCCATTGATCTCATGTGGGATTTTACGATTTTGCGGCGAGCGAGGCAGTAAAATCTTGTTCTACAGCTTGAAAGGATTCAACAAAAGAATGGCCAGAGAGAGTCACACAAGCTAAATGGTATCTTCACTTCCTCTTAAATCTGGTTCTTATATCGAGGTCAGAGTATTAGATTTTTGATTTGATTTATTATTGTCACATGTACTGATATACAGTGAGAAGTGTTGTTTCTTGATTGCTATACAAACAAAGACATACCGTACATTAAGAAGGAAAGGAGACGGAGCAGAATGTAACTTTACAGTCATAGCTCGGGTGCAGAGGAAGATCAACTTATTGCGAGGTAAGTCCATTCAAAAGTCTGAAGGCATCAGGGAAGAAGCTGTTCTTGACCTCAGACTTTTGTATCTTTTTGCCAATGGAAGAAGGTGGAAGAGAGAATGCCCAAGTTGCATGCGATCCAAGATAGTGGGAAGTATGAGAAGGGGTTCCATTTTTTTACATTAATACTCTTTTCAATTTTTTTCCTTTATCCTTATGTGGAATGTGGGTGGTGCTGGCAAGGTCAGCATTTGCTGCCCTTCTCTAATTGCCCTTGAACTGGCTGGCATACTAGGCCACCTCAGAGGGCAGATAAGAATCAACTACTTTGCTGTTACATGACAACCACAACAGGGTAAGGATGGCAGTTTCCTTTCTGAAAGAAACAACATTTTGACAAAATGTAAACCTTTACTGCTTTTCATTCCAAATGCTATTAATTGAATTTGAATTCTACTGGTGTCTGTGGTTTGATGATAAACTGTGCCTTCAAGAAATGTGTTTCAGTTATATCTCTGTGCATTTTGTTTTTGTCTGTTCTAACACTGGTGCTGCTGGGTCTATATCCAGCAGCCTTGTGTTGTTATTGTAGCAGCATAATCACTCCAAATTACTAGAATGTTTGATTAATCTGAACTAATGCTGTTCTGTTATTTTCATGTTCCCCTGGGGTTTTGCAGAGTAGGGCCTGATTAGGTTGAGTGACAGAAAAATCATGTGACTAAGTAGAGTTAGGCTTCTCAGGGAAATCAAGCTTAGATGCTGCTTGAAGTTGTTAGAGAGCAATGCCTCTCTCTGGAGTTGGAAATTCTGAGATTCTGCATCTTGGGGGATAGATCTTTCTCTGGAGTTGATTGTATGAGTCAGAAAACAGGTGTCTGTCTGGATCTCTGTCCAGGGGTGTTAAAAGGTTGGAAATTCAGCATCTACATGAATATATCTGTTTTTGCTGCTAACTGGATCTGAAGAAGGGTTTTATGTCTATGGGGATATTACTTACATTGGAACTATAAAGATAGCTAGCTGACAAGAATTATAACTTGTCCTGTTTATTTGTAAAGTACTTTAAGTGGTAAAAGTTATGCTAATTTATTTTGTTATATTCTAATTGTGTTCTTAAATAAAGTTTGTTTCAATAAAAGCTTTCTTGTGGGTTACTTGAATCATACCTGGAGTGAACACGTTATGCTCGTATTAATGCCAAAATCAAAAGGAAAAGTTAGAGTCTAGAATAACTTAACTATATACCTTGACGTTCCTGATATGGTCTCTGACAGTGCTGAATCCATGACCCAATACCATCAGGGTAGTTCTTTGGATTATTAGTCAAGTAGATTTGCCACTCTGCTGCCTACTCCCCCGAGTAGCAGCAATTGTGAATGACAATTGAAGAAGTTAATACTTGCAAGTGATGACAAAATAAAAGAAATAGGCCTGAAAATTGTGGCAACTCAAACAAGTTAAGCTGTTGTGTACATTCTGTTTTGGATGTCAAGATAGATAAAAAGAGTTTTCACTTAAAGAGCAATGTAGGCTTTGGTGATCTACTGAGATTTATTGCATGATGAACAGAATAGATGATGCTCCAGTTGTTAGTTTGTTCAAATTAAATAGTTTACGGAAACAGTCATAATGAAGTTGTATAAAGCCAGATCGAGGTTAGATGTCAGGAAATGATCCTTTTCATAGAGAATTGTAGAATCTTTGGAACAGCATTAGACACTAATTTGCAAATAAAAACATTAAAATGCTGGAAAATCTCAGCAGGTCTGACAGCATCTATGAAAAGAGAGTAGAGCCAATGTTTTGCTCTAGATCACCCTTAGTTATTGAATAATGCCTTTCTTAACTATAGTGTCTGCATGGCGGGACCAGGATAGGTTTTTGGTGATCTGGACATCTAAAAAGCTGAAGTTCTTGACCATTTCTACTTCAATCCCACTGATGTAGACAGGAAATGTGCTCCACTACTTTTCCTGAAGTTGATGACCATCTTGTTTGTTTTGTTGACATTGAGGGAGAAATTATTATCATCACACCAGTTCACCAGATTCTCTATCTCTTTCCTTCATTCTGTCTGATCATATGACAATGATAATTCAAATCAAATCAAATCAAATCAGTGTAACCTCATTTTAAGACTTGAAAATCAATGAGTCCAGGTATCAACGAAACAAATCAAGAATGAAGCAGGATAATACCGTCCAGTATATGATTATGAAAATTCACATGTTATTATTGATCAAGGTATGGTAGCTCATATCAAAATGAAAATCTGTAGTTTTAAAGCACTTTGTCAAAATGTTATTGCTTTATGTCCTCACTGGAGCATCATCTATTCTGTTCATCATGCGATAAATCTCAGTAGATCACCAAAGCCTACATTGCTCTTTAAGTGAAAACTCTTTTTATCTATCTTGACATCCAAAACAGAATGTACGTAACAGCTTAACTTGTTTGAGTTGCCACAATTTTCAGGCCTATTTCTTTTATTTTATTTGAACCATTCCACCTCATGGACCTTGCTTAGGGAGTGCTGATTGAGAGAACTGAGGTGACTGATATTGAAGCCCAGGTGAATCTGCAGCACCTTGTGAGGGGGTTTGATTCTAACAGGCTGCTGTTCAGCAGTGGAGCTATCACCACCAGTTCATGGCCAGAGTCAGACTTTGAGAGTCTGCAGTGGCCATGGGCAGAAAACAATGGTGAAGGAAGAGTGACCAAGAGACTAAAAAAAACGAGCAGCGCCAGAAGCCACCTCAGCCTCGGTACTAGTGTGGAAAGCAAACCCAGAGGAGAGGAGAATGACCCGGCCTCACCGCCACACTGTTCAATGGCTTCAAGTTTGCCATTCCTTGTTTCAGAGTTTTGTCTTCTTCATCATTTGGAAAACTTGCTCTTACTTTGAATTCTTGCACAACCCATGACAAAATGAACATCTTTACATGAATAATCCTCGTCCTCACATGTCAAAGTCAGGTTCAAGTCTGGCTCACTGCTCAGAAATTTAATGGTTGTCACTTGACTTCAGGTGGGTCTTCTGCCCCCTTCTAAAAACAGATCCTGTCTCTGAAAGCTGCTGGAAAATCAAACGGTCAGCAGTTCTCTTGTCCTAACGGCAAAACCAAGAGTGATGTCCACTGCTGGGGACTATAGTTCGTCTCGCCCCCACCACCTCCCTGGTGTTTTAGGGGGAGGATACAATTTTGGCCATGATTAGTAAGGCTTGATTTCACCTCTACACCTAATAAGTATATTAAAAAGTCTCACAACACCAGGTAAGTCCAACAGGTTTGTTAGGTATCATGAGCTTTCAGAGCACTGCTCCTTCATCAGGTGAGTGGAGAGGTACATTTCACAAACACAGCATGTGTAGACATCTTATTGTGCCCACCCCAGTCCAACATCGGCATCTCCAAATCATATTAAGTATGTTATCTTGCTCTGCACTTTGCCTTGTAATTCAGTATTGTATTTCTTATGACATTGTTCTTTGTGTCTGCAACCCCAGTTGGGGATGTGACCCACAGTTTGGGAACTGTTAATATGTCTTCAAAAGCATGCTCAGCATTGTGCTGGAGAGATAACCAGCTCTTAAATTTTGCAAACAGCAATAAGTAATGGTAAGATCATCTCTTTTGGTGAAGTTAGGTGAGGAAAGTCTGATTATTAGCATCGCAAATAGACTTACACTAACACTGCAATGAAGTTACTGTGAGAATCCCCTAGTCACCACACTCAAGTGCCTGTTCAGACATGTTGAGGGAGAATTTAGCATAACCAATGCACCTAACCAGCACATCTTTCGGACTGTGGGCGAAAACCAGAACTCTTGGATGAAACCCACGCAGACAAGGGGAGAACATGTAGACTCCACACAGATAGTGTCCTAAGCCAGGAATCGAACCCGTGTCCCTGTCTCTGTGAGACAGTAGTGCTAACCACAATGCCACCAGGAATGTTGACCAGGATACCAGAGAGTAAACCCCTGTTTTGCTTTAAAATAGTGCCACGGGATCTTTTGCGATTACCTGAGAGAACAGATGGGGTCTTGATTTAATTTATATCTCTGACAAGGGCAGCATTCCCTTAGTACCGCACAGCAAGTGTCAGCCACATTTTATTCACAGCGTTCTGGAGTGGGACTTGAGCCCAGAACCTCCTGACTCACAAGCGAGAGTGTGATTGCTGTGTGGCAATCATCTCAAGCAAGTTTTTTAATAACTTACTCTGTAGGAAGAGGCTTGGGATATTTTTGAGACACATTAAGATGTTCCGCCAATGCATATTGTTGTGGAATTGTCGCGTCAGTGAATAAATTTGAGACTTTCAAGGTCTCAAAATTAATTACTGGCTCTCATTGTACTTCCTTTCATTATGTACAATCACTGCAATCTGCAGTGTTAAAAATGGAGGAATTCCAGATTGTATCACAATAGCGCAACACATTTACCCCATTAGTATCGGCAGGCCTGGGGAAATGAATTGAAAATGAATTTCTGCAGCCATTAGGTGGAGTAAGAGGGTTTGATAAGGCTCTGAGTGGAAATGCAAGGTAAAGCAATGCCAACCATTTGTCATTCTGCCTTTATAAATAAAAACACTGAATTTGAATGATGGAGTGACTGATGCAGGGGCACTAACTTTAAGTGGAGCATGGTTTGGTTATTTGCAAGGCAGCTGTGTGGTTTGCAAGATATTTAAAAATGCAAACTCAAATGCGAGTTCAATGACCCTCAAGGATGTGATTGCTGTGGATAGAGTTGCCTTGAGCATCATTTTAATCAAAGTTTTTTTTATATCTGAGGCTGACTGATTATTAGGGAAGCCATCTCTATTGTAAACCAATGTATGTTATCACTTGCGCCACCCTACAGGAACTCAGTACAATTTATATCCAATGTTTGCGATCAAGATAGATTTGGCGCTGTTATCACTTTTAATAATGTTTTTGTTCAAAACTATGGCAAGTCTCAGGGGAAATTTCTTTCCAATTTCGCCATATCTCTTCCTGGAGTGCTGTTTTCAGAATTTAGTTTTGTTGTGAATCACAACGCAATGGTTTAAAATAATTGATTCTCTGCAAAATGGTCACAAGGGATAAGTAAGCTGGTGGTTGATTGATCCATACATAGTTCTTCAAGTTTAGGACTGTATTATACATTGCAGTATATAAAAGACAAATGTTTTTTATTTTGGCCTCAATTGTGCTAAATAATGACAATAACTTCTATTGTATTCAGGTTCTATTAGAGTAGAATAGTACATGAAATAACAATAGCCTTGTATTCCCAAAAGCTTTATTCAGGGTTTGCACCTGTATTTGTTCCCCGCGTCCCTCCACTGATTAGAATGTTCCATCCCAGGCTTCTGCCCCATTGCAAACCCCTGTCTCACAGAAAGAACAGGTTTGCCTTTAGGAGGTGGGCCGTGGCGTTAATGTTGTGGTATTGCCATTGGGCCAGTCATCCAGAGACCCCGGATAATGGTCTGGGAACCCGGGTTCAAATCCCACTTTGGCCGTTGCTGGAATTTAAATTCAGTCAATAGAAATCTAAAATAAAAAGCAAATGATGACCATGAAACCATTGTTGATTGTTAAAATCCCATCTAAGTGCATCAGAACTAGGAGCAGGAGTGGGCCATTTGGCCCCTCAAGCCTGCTCCACCATTCAACAAGACCATGGTTGATCTTTTCATGGACTGAGCTCCACTTAACCGCCTGCTCACTGTAACTCTTCATTTCCTTACTGTTCAAAAATCTACCTGGTTCACTAATGTCCTTTGGGAAGGAGAATCTGCAATTCTTATCTAATGTCTGACTTAGCAGGTTTGGAACATTCTAGAGCATAATCCAAGGCCGATGCTTCAGCACAATTGTGAGCATAAGCATATGTTATTGGCGGCGTCAATTTCCAATGAATCATGTGTTTTATGAGTTTAAATGGATTTAAATATCTCAGGATACCAATTAGAGGACTTCCCCCTGGTGCCTTGAGGAAAAAAGGATCAAAAGAGGTGGGAGAAAGGTGGAATTGGGTGATTTGGTTGAATGATCAGCCATGATCATAATCAATGGCACAGCAGACACAAAGGGCTGAATGGCCTTCTTCTGCTTTTTTTTTTACATTTCTATGCTTCTGCAACCCCAACAATACATCTGTGTAAAATAACACTATTTTGTTGGGTGTGAGATTTTATTACGTACATTTCAGATCTCAGTCACATTTCAGGAAACCTCTGTTGGTTAGAAAGTGCTTTAGATCCTTGTGATGATGTGATAAAACACTATGGCCCATATCTTCTAATCAGGGTCAGAAGCTGTGGTGGGTTAGGAGGTGGGGAGAGGGGGTGTGGAATTGCACATATAGGATTCTCTCTGGGTTCCTATCTGTCTTGACTGCTGAGTGATTTTTGATTTTGATTGATTTGATTTATTATTGTACATGTACACTGTGAAAAGTACTGCTTTCTTGTGTGCCATACTGACAAAGCATACCTTTCATAGAGGAGTTAAGGAGAGAGTGCTGAAGGAGAGCGATGTAACGCTGAGGAGAGCAGGCCCTCAGGCAGGAAGCGTCCCTTATACCAATTAATGGCCACTTAACGAGTATTAAAGCCCAGTCTCAATTGTTGGGCTACTGGGTGCATGACAGCTGAGTGCGAGGGTGGGGGTGTGGGGGTGTGGTGTTGGGTGGGGGAGGGGGGTGGCTGGGGGTGGTGGGGGGAACCCCTAAATGAAGAAAGATCCATCTTGGGTAGGATGTTGGGGGGTCTGGGGCAGCCTTCACCTTGAATTTCAGCGACCCCAGAACCTCCCTCCTCTACAGCTTATCCACTGATGACCCTAATAGTCCCCTTCCCTCACATCCCTCACACCCCCCAGGCCTTGCCAACACTTGTCTGGTCACACAGCTCCATGCAGTGCTTACTCCGACCATTGCAGCACCTTTGCTGGAGGGATTGGAGAGCTTCCGGCCAATTTGATTGGCTAGAACTCTCCATGATGAAACTTAAGCTTGACTATGCAAGTCCCACCTTACACCAATCACTGTTCATTAGAGCATTAAATGGCAACAGGGCTCTCAGATTCGATGGCAGTGTAAAAATTCAGGCCTCATTAGCAACTCTGTCCAGTCATAAATCCATGCTCACCGCCTTCCGACTTCTGTGGTGAATCTTCCTTTTTTTTAATTCAATCATGGGACATGGGTATCGCAGATTGGCTAGCTCTTATTGCCCAGCCCTAGTTGGCCTTGTTCAGAGGACAGTTGAGAGTCAACACCATTGCTGTGTCATTTGCATTCACAGCTAGTCCAGACCAGGTAAGGATGGCAGATTTCCTTGCCTAAAGGATATTAGTGAACCAGATGGATTTTTTCAAACAATCAACTTTGGTTTCATGTTCATCAGTAGATTCTTAATTCCAGGTATTTTTACTGAATTCAAATTCCACCATTTGCTGTGGCGGGATTCAAACCTGGGTCCCCAGAACATTAGCTGAGTTTCTGGATTAGTAATCTTGCAATAATGCCATAAAGCCATCACCTTCCCAATTTCAATGAAAAATCCAGCAAATCTTGAGGAAGCAATGGAGAAAATTTGTGCCGCACTCCATTTTTGGTCAAAAGCATGTATATTCTGATAAGTGAAGTGCTTAAATATTTCCAAACTCTTTGAAAAGTACAGAGGGAATGTAAGTGTCTAAGGAGGTAGGAAAGGTAAGAAGATTGGGTAGGTAAGAGGTTAGCGTGGATAAGGAGTTAGGGTAAATAAGGGATTAGAGTGGATAAAGTCCTGGAACAAGCAGGGTGGCAGATGAATGCGTTAGTAGGTGGATGAATGGGTTGGCAGGTCGGGGTATTCTTCTGAATCTCAAGGTTGGATCAGAGGGAATTGGTGGTGGAGGCTAGTCAAGTTGGATAGGGAGGAAATCAGGTCAGGAGCTGGTCAGGGTAAATTGGGGACGGTATGAGTTGGGTCGGAGGGAGTCAGGTGGGGTCGGGGGTTTGGGTCAGGTGGTGTGTGTCAGCTGGAGAGTGAGATAGAGCTGTTTCGTGTTCAGCCTTTTAATTTATTGCAACTTTGTTCCCTTTGAGTAGCCAGACCAGGTTACAGAAATTTTTAAACAGCCATTTATTTTTCGAAGTGTAGCAAGAACTGTGGAGCACCAGCTCATGGCCAGACAGAATTGAGAACATAGGTTTACACAAGTATATATACTTTCTGATTTGCTTACAAGTAATTAACATATATCAATCAAAGTATAGGCATTATCTCTATCCACTCATAACTATCGATGAGGATTGCATTCTGCATAAGATACAAATGTTAAAACCCAATCACACTGGTTGCATACCTGCTTAATTATGATTTCCAATCAGTATGAAGGTTTGATCATGTTACCTAATCTGTTGTTGTTACAAGTTATCCTTAGCATCCCACCTAGCGTCTGTGTTTGTAAATACCAATTATCTCTCCCATATCCCAATATCTGATTGAACTAATTCTTCCAGACTGAGCCATGGATAGGTAAGCAAACCTGTGCTCCATAGTGCATTTCTCCCTATAGTATCTGTAGGCCATATATAATTCCTTGACCAGGCTTTCATTGTTTAATTGTGATATTTCTACCTGGGAATTAATAGCCCACAGCTTGGTTCCTGGTGTATTGTCTCACAGTTAAACCATGTGCAGGCTTTCTCTGCTTGACTGCATCTTTTAACCCCTTACTGAGTATGATTATTAACATGGCTATTCGTCCCCTTTAGAAGACACATGTCACTTTGAGTGGAATGGGGGGAGAGTGGGGGGGGAGTCAGATGGATGAGGTATGGTCTGGTGGTCGTTGTTATTCAGGTCAGGTAAGGAGAGCTGGTCGGTGGGAGTCAAGCAGCAGTTGTCTAAGCAGTGGGAAGGACGGTCAGACTGTTAGGAGGAGAGTTAAGAGTGTCAGTTGTATAGTTATTCAGAAGTTAGATGTGGCTTTAATCTGTCTATAACTTCCTGGATAACTAGCAAGCTAAGTAAGTTGGAATCATCCAATGCTAGGTAAGAAATGGACACAGTAAGAAGTCTCACAACACCAGGTTGAAATCCAACAGGTTTATTTGGAAACAGGAGTTTTCAGAGTGCTGCTCTTTCATCAGATGCTGCTCAGCTGATGAAGGAGGAGCGCTCTGAAAGTTTGTGATTTCAAATAACCCCGTTGGATTTTAACCTGGTGTTGTGAGAGTTCTTAACGTGCTCATCCCAATCCAACGCTGACACATCCACCTCAGGAGAAATAGGAACATTTTGGGTGAGTCTTGGGGGGAGTTGCCCATCGGAAGTTCAATCTTCTTGAGAAATTCCTATGGAGTCCTTGCATAGGGACTTCCAAAGGGCTCCTTAGAGCATTGTCTAGGGAACATCAAGTCTCTGGCTATCTGAAGATACAGAAGATCTGGGCCTATGTATAAATTCTTCCCCTTCCTTTCTCCTGACTGGGCGCTAATCTGTGGAACACATACTTACGTAAAAAATACTCAGCACGTCAAGCGTCTGAGGACAGAAATAGAATTGGGGCGTAATGAACTTGAAGGCTGTGGAAGGAATATCTCCACAGGGGATGAGGTCACTGGCAGTCCTGGAGAAAATGGTTTGATGTTTGGGGGTAAGGTCATGGTCCAGAGGGAGGTTGAGTTGGGGAGTTGGTGTTTGGCCTATGCTCAGTCAAGATCAGATTGCCAGACAGCAATGGCAGCAGGTCTGATGTTGATGTTAGGATTGAGAGAATGGAGTGCTCCACATTCAGAGTGAGATAGTTTAGAACACTCAAGGAGAACAGTGAAATTCATACAGACAATGTCACGTGGGCAGTTCTCAGTGAGAACAGCTAGAGGGGTAAAGGGAGGGGAGAGACACAGAATTTTGGAGACAGGGTAAAGGAGTTTGCAATATTTGGCTTCTGTAGGAAAATTGCAGTGTTGAATGTTTGAGAAAGCAGAGTTCTTGGAAGGAATGCGTCTAGGTAATCTATGCTAATGTATTAACATGGATAAAGGATTGGCTAACTAACAGAAAGCAAGGAGTCAGGATAAATGTGTATTTTTCTGCTTGGCGATCAGTGACTAGTGGTGTGCTGCAGGGATCAGTGTTGGGACTATAATTGTTTACTCCAATGATTTGGAGTTGGGAACGAAGTGTAGTGTGCCAAAGGTCACAGATGGTACTGAGGTGAATGATAGAGCAAACTGTGCAGAGGGAATTCAAGAGCTCAGGGTCAAGTTAAACAAAGGCACAGCCACCAGGAGTTGAAAATATGGGAAAATACAAAGAGAGCAAATTTGGAAGAGCGTAGAGATTTCAGAAGGAGAGATTAGAGAGATAATGGATGCATCTGACCAACAATCAGAATTTAATAAGGGACCACAGCCCTGGAATGCTTGGAGAGATCTGCTCCATTGTTGCAGGTGCTATGGAGTGACACCTCAGTCTATTTTAGACCTAAATCACTCTCAAAGCATCTGTTGGAAATGCTGTAGTATTTATTTGACTTGAAGTGAAGATAACAACTACAAGGAAGGATTTTATGGCCCTATCATGTCATGTCTCCGCGCTCCCATCCCCTCCCCCCCAGCAAGTTGGCCAGCCATTCATTTGGGTGGGTCTGTTACTATCCCACCACATGGGAGGAGCCATAGAATCCTGTCCATAGAGTAAAGAAAACCCAAACAAAGGCTACAGCTGAGCCTTCGATATGCCAATGAGGGTACTGCACCTTTCAAATTTATTTATACAAAGCCAATGTGAATACAATTGAAATGTCCCATTTTTTGAATTTTTACACTGTACAATATAATGCGCTAGCAAAACGAGATTGAGGTCTAAACTGCTAAATCGCAGAGCTACTATACAGAGTCGGCAAGTTTGTAATCTCTTGAGAAAAATAGAATTCTTGCACATATTGCTTTCCCTTTGTTGCATTCCAAAACCACAGCAATAAATTCTGGGCTTGGAGAGGTTAAGAAAAGCAGATGGATTAGGTGTCATTGCAGGAGGAACACAACAATCTGGCAGCTGATGGCTTAGTTCTGCAGTCTTTGTGTTTGGTCTTTTATCCACTTACTCATCTGATGATTTTAAATTTCTGTAAGTTGCTAAATGAAGCAAAATACTATTTCAATGTCTCCACGTTCTGCATTACACCCAGTCCACGATTATGCAGAGGGTGGGATTTTTCTGCCTCGCTTTCCCCAAGGTCGGAAATTCCTACCTGAAGTCAATGGTTGATTGCATGGTCCGCCCCCTCCCATGATGATTCCCGTGGGGGGTGAGATGGGAAAATTTCACCCACAATTTCTCCCTTTGCTGATAAAATACAGATGTTTGCCAAAGAGTGTCACCAGAAAATCTTGAAACACCCATTCTGGGCTTCATCAGCCAGTAATTTCTGGGCTATTGACTGTTACCAGACCCCTGTGTCTGCGTGGGTTTCCTCTGGGTGCTCCAGTTTCCTCCCACAGTCTGAAAGACATGCTGATTAGGTGAATTGGCCATGCTAAATTCACCCTCAGTGTACCTGAACAGGTACCGGAGGGTGGCGACTAGGGGATTTTCATAGGAACCACATTGCAGTGTTAATGTAAGCCTACTTACGACTAATAAATAAACTTTATTTTCTTTCTTTTCTTTCACGTGGTGCGTTACAGTTCACCCAAGGAGTTTCTGAGTTGTTGTGGCAAACTTCACCTTTATGTGCGTGTTGTACTCTAGAGTTAGCGCCGGTGATGGTGGCAACTGTTTCCTTCCCTCAGATGCCTGACCAGGAATCTCTCTGGTACTTATCACCTGCCAATGGCATATATGGAAAGGATTTTGAAGGTGACTTTCAACATGTTTGGCCACATTATTCGCCCACCTTCTTGGCCAGCAAGTCCTGAGGTGGGACTCAAACCGAGAGCTTTTGGCTCAAAGGCAAGGACACCACCCACTGTGGCATAAGACTTCTCAATTAAAGGCTCTTGTCCATGGCTATTGGGAATTCAAGGCCAATTGGAACTTTCAGAAACTTACTTTGAAATAATTTATATTCATATTAGTGTTTTGTAATACAAGGGAAACAGGCCAAGGACTATTAATAAGCAAAATTTGTCACCAACATACATAAGGCAACATTATTGTCAGGTAACCAAAAGCTTGGTCAAAGTTGAGTTTTAAGGATAGTCTTAAAGAAGTCAGTGGCAAGCATTAGGGAGGGAATTCCTGAATTTAGGGCATTGAGACTTGATGGCCATCAACAGTGAGGTGACTTGGGATTATTAATCACACAATTATAAGAACATAAGAACATAAGAAATAGGAGCAGGAGTAGGCCATCTAGCCCTTCGAGCCTGCCCCGCCATTCAATAAAATCATGGCTGATCTGTCGTGGCTCAGTTCCACTTTCCCGCCCTCTCCCCATAACCCTTAATCCCCTCTCTTACCAAAAACCCATCAACCCGCGTCTTAAAAATATTTAGCGAGGCAGCCTCCACCACTTCAACGGGCAGAGAATTCCAGAGATTCACCACCCTTTGAGTGAAGAAGTTCCTCCTCAACTCCGTTCTAAACCGCCCCCGCTTTATCTTGAGACTGTGCCCCCTAGTCCTACTGTCTTTTTTGAGCAGGAAGAGTCTCTCCACCTCTATCCTATCCATCCCATTCATCATCTTATACATCTCAATGAGATCTCCCCTCATTCTTCTAAACTCTAACGAATACAAGCCTAGTTTATTCAGCCTCTCCTCATAGCTCAACCCCCTCAACTCCGGTATCAGCCTAGTAAACCTCCTCTGCACTCCCTCCAAGGCCAAAATATCTTTGCGCAGGTGCGGCGCCCAAAACTGCACACAGTACTCCAGCTGCGGCCTCACCAACGCCCTATACAGCTGCAGCATGACCTCCTTACTTTTATATTCAATCCCCCTCGCTATGAAGGCCAGCATCCCATTCGCCTTTCTGACCACCTGCTGCACCTGCAAGCTGGGTTTTGTGTACATATTTTTGTGTTTAAGGGGAGTGTTCAAAATTCAACTCTATTCTGCAGGCAGCCAGTTTGTCTGGAAAACATTTAGCTCAGATGCTGGAAGAGCAGGATAACTATTCATTTTAGCCACATCATGTTTATTTATGATAGAGCTAACAGACTTTTGTTTATAGATTAAGCTTTTCCCCCAGAATTTTGATTAGATTGATTGACAGGTCATGTGATGATGTGGTTAATGGGAGGAGTTCAGTCAGTATGGGAAGGAAAAATGGCTTTTCAGTTCTGGCTAGGGTTTGTTTGGAAACAGAGTTTTTCTACAGGCTTCCCTCTGTCCATAAAGTCTCTCTGGCAGCTTCAGAGCTTTCTACACTCCTTATAACAAGAATATTTATGGTTCATGGTTGCTAACTGTATTCAAAGTGGCATTTTATGTCTGTAAGAAGAGTGTTGCTTCTTTGGAACTGAAACACTGATAAGTTAGAAATTAATGCTTTCATTTTTAAATATTGTTCAACTTAATAGTTAAGTTTCTTTATTTGTTAGAGATATATTTAAACGGAGTTATGAATAAAATCTGTTTTGGTAAAGGATCCCTAATCTGTCAATGGAATTACTCCTGGAATGAAACATCCTTTCCCCACATTTACGCTAAAATAGAACAGTTGTTGGGGTCCAGTCTAATGCTGCATACATGACGAGGAGTAAGAAACTGTTCACATTTACATAAAAGAGGCATTTCCAAGAAAATTCAATTTTGGAACCATTTCATTGTTGCTCATTCCACAAGTCTACACTTCAAGTTATAAATCATACTACCCAAATTATTATTTACATAATTTTCAGTTATTTCAATAATTCAATTTATCACTGAAATTTATTGGTTTGATATACACTTTTTATATTTATGGATTTAATTTTTCTTTTCAAGTTTTTATAGCATAATACCACCTTATGTTATGAATGCGGTCCGTCAGCGCGAACATTTTAATATTCGAATGCACTAAATTATATCTTGTGCAGTTATACTCCATAAATCATGGTCATGCTGACCAGGATCAAGCACTCACATTGCTGTTTCTGATTAACGTATTTATGATGCCTTTATTGGAATGTTGTTGGTCTCTGGGAAAACTTTTGCTGCTTAGTTTGCTGGCAGTATGAAAAATCGGCACTCCTGTTTAGCATCAATGTTATTTATTCATGCTGAGGGAGGTGCACATATAACTAAACTTCCAATATGGATCCATAGTTGGCAAATTAATTTTGGTATAGTTAATGGTGAAATGCTACAATTTATAAAAACAAAGGGACCATTTTCTTCCTGGAAAAGTAAAAGCCTGTATTGGATGGAGATGTACTTGTTAACAGATCAGTAAAAGTAGCCAGGAGAGTTATTAAGATTATTTTTAAAAAAATCAACCAATGTTCTAGGGTTAATTTATAGGAGCATAGGGATTAGGAGCAAGAGTAAGTAATTCAGCCAATTGAGCCCCACTCCACCATTTAACAAGATCATGGCTGATCTTATACTGGTCTCAACTCCATTTGTTAGAACAAAGAACAATACAGCCCAGGAACAGGACATTCGGCCTACCAAGCCTGTACTGATACACAGTTTCTATCGCTCCATTTGTCTCCTGTTCATGAGTTTATCATGAGGTGGTGCCCACCACCCTCTGTGTGAAAGTTTTCCCCACACGTATCCCCTAAACTTGCCACCTTAAACCTGTGCCCTCTTATAATCAACACTTCCATCCTGAGGAAAATAAATCTTGACTATCCACCCTATCGATGCCTCTCATAATTTTGTAGACTTCTATCAGGACGCTCCTCAGCCTCCACCTTTCCAGTGAAAACAATCCAAGTTTATCCAACCTCTCCTCATTACTAAAAGTCTTGAGACAACATCCTGGTAAACATTCTTTGTACAGCCTCCAAAGCATTCACACCCTTTTGTTACTGTGGTGACTAGATCTGCATGCAATATTCCAAATGTGGCCTAACTAAAGTTTTATACAGCTGTAAAGTAACTTGCCAACTTTTATACTTGATGCCCTGGCCAATGAAGGCAAGCATGCTGTTTGCCTTCTTGACCACCTTATGCTCCTGCGTTGTCATTTTCAGAGACCCATGGACCTGTACGTCCAGGTCCCTCTTTATGTCAATACTCAAAAGGTTCTACCATTTGCAGCATAATTCACACCTAAATTTGATCTTCCCAAGTTCATCACCTCACATTTGTCTGGATTAAACTCCATATGTCATTTCTCTGCCCAAGTCTGCAATCTTCCTACGTATATCCTGTTGTATCCTCTGACAATCCTTGTCACTATCTTCAACTCCACCAATTTTTGTGTCATCCATTGTGTCTCCAAATTAGAAAAAGCATATAGATATACAGGAGAAAATGCAAAAAAAAAAATAAGCATTAACTGGATCTCAGAGATGATGCTGATCATGAAATGTTGAATAGGCAGGTACTTTTTCTCCAGTAATGATGAGGTCTTTAAGCTGAAGAAAAGGTTTCATAGGATCCTACAGTGCAGAAGGAGGCCATTTGGCTGACAACATTCCCAACCAGGCCCTATTCCTGTAACCCTCATTTACCCTGACACTAAAGGACAATTTAGAATGGTCGATCAACCTAACCTGCACATCTTTGGACTCTGGGAGGAAACCACGGCACTTGGATGACATCTACGTAGACATGGGGAGAATGTGTAGACTCCACACAGACAGCCACCCAAGCCAGGAGTCGAACCCAGGTCACTGGCGCTGTGGAGTAGCAGTGCTAACCACTGTGCTACCATGCTGCCCTGAACTATTTTCCTTCCTCAGAGCATTTAATTTTTAGATCTGTGTTGAAGGAGGTAAATAAGAGTTAGGATGCAATTACAGACAAGTCAGTGACCCGACTTTTAGAGCAGAAGGAGAACATAAAAAAAATCACTGGGAGAAATGTTAGACGGGTTGCTGACTTGCTATTGTGATACTTACACCATTGTCAACATCTGTCAGGATCAGGTTAACATAGGAGCAAAGTAATAGGAGGTCATTCAGCCTCTCGACAGTAATCTGTCACCCTATTAGATCATGGTTTCTCTATACCTGAACTCTATTTACCCATTTTCATTCCATGGCTGTTAGTGACCTCATCAAACAAAAATCCATCAATCTCAGTTTTGGAGTTTTCTATTGAGCTTCCACCCTCAGCAGCATTTTCTGTGGATAAAGCTTCCAGCTTTATTGAACATAAGAACATAAGAAACAGGAGCAGGAGTAGGCCATCTAGCCCTTCGAGCCTGCCCCGCCATTCAATAAGATCATGGCTGATCTGTCACTGCTTAGTTCCACTTTCCCGCTTTCTCCCCATAACCCTTAATCCCCTCTCTTATCAAAAACCCATCAACCCGTGTCTTAAAAATATTTAGCGAGGCAGCCTCCACCACTTCAACGGGCAGAGAATTCCAGAGATTCACCACCCTTTGAGTGAAGAAGTTCCTCCTCAACTCCGTTCTAAACCGCCTCCCCTTTATCTTGAGGCTGTGCCCCCTAGTCCTACTGTCTTTTTTGAGCAGGAAGAGTCTCTCCACCTCTATTCTATCCATCCCATTCATCATCTTATACATCTCAATGAGATCTCCCCTCATTCTTCTAAACTCTAACGAGTACAAGCCCAGTTTATTCAGCCTCTCCTCATAGCTCAACCCCCTCAACTCCGGTATCAGCCTAGTAAACCTCCTCTGCACTCCCTCCAAGGCCAAAATATCTTTGCGCAGGTGCGGCGCCCAAAACTGCACACAGTACTCCAGCTGCGGCCTCACCAATGCCCTATACAGCTGCAGCAAGACCTCCCTACTTTTATATTCAATCCCCCTTGCTATGAAGGCCAGCATCCCATTCGCCTTCCTGACCACCTGCTGCACCTGCAAGCTGGGTTTTTGCGACTCATGCACAAGGACCCCGAGGTCCCTCTGCACCGTTGCCTGCTGCAGTTTTTCGCCCCGTAAGTAATAGTCCTTCCTACCATTCTTCCTAACAAAGTGGACCACCTCACACTTGCCAACATTAAATTCCATTTGCCATTTCCTGGCCCATTCGCTCAGCCTATCTAGATCCTTCTGCAGACTCTCCACACCCTCCGCACAATTTGCCGTTCCCCCAGTCTTGGTGTCATCAGCAAATTTCAACACCCTACACTCGGTTCCCTCCTCCAGATCATCTATATAAATGGTAAAAAGCTGAGGCCCCAGCACCGACCCCTGGGGCACTCCACTAGGGTAAATATCACGGCGAATTCTCTCCTTCTCTTACAGGTATAGAACACAGAATCCCGACAGTGCAGAAAGAGGTCATTCGGCTCATCAAGCCTGCACTGACCACAATCCCACCCAGTCCCTATCACCGTAATTCCATGTTTTACCCTGCTAATCCCCCTAACCTACACATCTCGGGACACTAAGAGGCAATTTAGCATGGCCATTCAACCTAACCGCAATATCTTTGGACTACAGGTGGAAACTGGAGCACCCGGAGGAAACCCACGCAGGCAAGAGGAGAATGTGCAAACTTCACACAGACTCCCAAGGCCATAATTGAACCCAGATCCCTGGTGCTGTGAGGCAGCAGTGCTAACCACTGTGCCGCCGTGCCACCCTCATTTGACTCATGTTGGCAAAGAATGGCTTCTGGGAATTTCAATCCCATTTTTTTAGCACCTTCCTCTTGTCAACAGTGGTGGAGTGTATAGCAGCCTTGCCTCTGAGTCATAAGATTCCAAGTTCCAGTCCCACTTCAGGACCTGAGTACAAAATCAAGGCTGTCGATGCAGTGCAATACTGAGGGAAAACCACACTGTCAGAGGTGCTGTCTTTTGTGTGAGGAATGAAGCTCAAACCAGCTGTCCTCTTGAGTGGATGCAAAAGATTCCACGGAACTACTTTCAGAAAGAGCAGGCGTGCTCTACCTCAAATGTAGCCCAGTCCATCACTGAAACCAGCCTCCCATCCACTGACTCTGTCAACACTCACTGCTGCCTTGGAAAACCAGCCATTAGTAAGGACCCCACGTACCCCAGACATTCTCTTTTCCACGTTCTTCTGAGGGGGAAAAGGTACAAAAGTCTGTGATCAACCAATTCAAGAACAGCTTCTTCTCTGCTACCAGTAGACTTTTGAATGGACTTACCTCATATTAAGTTGATCTTTTTCTACACCCTAGCTATGACTGTAACATTACATCCAGCACTCTCTTCTTTCCTTCTTTATGTACAGTATGCTTTTGAGGCAGCATGGTGGCACATGGGGTGGCACAGTGGTTAGCACTGCTCCCTGACAACGCCAGGGTCAATTCCAGCCTCAGGTCACTGCCTGTGTGGATTTTGCACATTCTCCCCGTGTCTGCGTGGGTTTCCTCCAGATGCTCTGGTTTCCTCCCACACTCCAAAGATGTGTGGTTAAGGTGGATTGCCATGCTAAATTGTCCGTTAGCCTCAGGGGGACTAGCAGGGTAAAATGCGTGGGGTTGCCTGGGTGGGATTGTGGTCAGTGCAGACTCAATGGGCCAAATGGCCTTCTTCTGTACTGCAGGGATTCTATGATTCTGTATAGTGCACAAGAAACAATACTTTTCACTGTATACTAATATGTGAGACAATAAGAAATCAAATTAAGAAATCAAATCAAATTTTATCCATCATTCAAAATCACAAAAACAAGTTAATTTGCCATTATCACATTCCTGCTGTGTTTCCAACATCAGTGGTTCCCAACCTTTTATATATTACGACACACTATTTCTTATGTTCTTATGTTCTGATACTATCGGACCATTTTGAGGCACACCTCTTATTTTCTCTGACTTGTCCTCTGGTAAAAGACATTTTTGGAGCAATTTTCAGCCTACTTTCACCGTCAAAGAGAACAGTGACATTGGCAGAAAATCTGGAGAGAATCAGGTAGAGGCGGTTTCCACGTTTCACTGTGCATGCGTGGATGCCAAAAATCTCATTTCCACTGTAATGATACTGAATACTGATAGGTTCAGTTTGAGCTTTCGCCAAACCTGGGCCATTGACTTGGCAAAAATGTGAACAATGCAATAGAAATGTAAACTTAATAAAGAGGACCTGGATTTCCTTAAAAACACAGTTCACAAATAACTTATCCAGTTCATACAAGATTTAATAGTTTGGAACGATTATCAACATGAACTTGACTGTTTCTCTCCACGCTGCCTGATCGTCTGAATTTTTCCAGCGTTTTTTTCTTCCCGCGTCAGATTTCCAGTAACTCCAGTACTTTGATTTTGTATTAATATTTTGTGTACTATTATCTCAGGCCAAAAAACAAAGCATGAGAAAAAAGCAGTAACATAATGAAAAAGGAAAGAGGAGAAAGGGAAGGACAGAAGTCCCAGGAAGCTTTGCACAGACAGTTACCCAAGGCCAGAATTGAACCCCAGTCACTGGTGCTGTGAAGCAGCAGTGCTAACCACTGTGCCACCGTAATCCTCTCCTTATATGGCTTAGTGTCACACATTCTTTCTGATGGTGTCACAGTTTGATGTGGCTCCTGCTGTGCCCAAGACAGCATGAAAATACAAAGGGTCATGAATGAAGCCCAGTCAATCACTCAAACCAGTCTCCCATCCATTGACACTGTCTACACTTCACACTGCCTCAGCAATGCAGCTAACATAATCAAGGACCTCACGCACCCTGGACATTCTCTCATTCACTCTCTTCCAGTGGGAAAAAAAAACAAAGGTCTGAGACCACATCGCAACCAAATCAAAAACAGCTTCTTCCTTGCTGCCATCAGACTTTTGAATGGACCTACCTCACATTAAGGTGATCTTTCTCTACACCCTAGCTATGACTTTTCACTGTGTATGAATACGTGTGACAACAGTAAATCAAATCAAACTAAATCAATGAATGATTTGTCCCTCACAATACTGACCTGTATGAAGCAGTCTATGTTAATGCACATTGTTATGGTCGATTTGATATGTACAGCAGGCCCCTTGATGACTTCATCTGAGTTCACTTTTCAAGGACTGGAAAACAAGTTTCTCCTTTGATATGTGACATCCCCAGGGTGTCCTAATGTCCTGCTCTTTCCTCTGCATGTCGATGCTGGCTGCATCTCCCAGTGCAGACTCTTCTTCTCCTGAAATCTAGACTCTGCACGGTGTCAGTCTATGAGCTGCTGTCAAACTGAGTGACAGCTCTCTGCTGCTCAGTGCTGGCACCTTTTCTTTATCTTGTGCTTCTCGAGGGCAGAGTGGATTTTCCAGGAATGAAATGGGAAGAAAGGGACAAGAGTCAGCATTTTGAGACGCGGATAAGCAGGGACAGATGGTTGGCTTCTGCAAGCAGAAACAATTAATCAAGCTTCATCGGCAGGGATGACATTTAAGTGGGAAGGCAAGGGGCAAAACTCAGAACTCTCTAAGGCTTCTCCACTAGCCCTCGCCAGCAGCCACATTCGTGAAATACTCCTCATCGTCCCAACCGCCATCACCCTGTCCCCAAGTAATGACGGCACAGGATTGAATTGTAACACTCTTTCTGTGGCCTGCCCACACCCTGTTACAATATGCAAAATTCTCTGTGAAAATAAAAGGTAGTATTTAGAGTGATGAAATGTTATCAGTACGTGTGTATCCTTGTAGAATAATAGCTGTGAATGTTGGCAGAAGTTTGAGAAGGTTAAAGAAGTAGCTGTGAGGAGGACTGTGTGTACAGAATGGAACCATTGGGTCCATGGCACAGAAAGGGGCTACTGAGCCCACCAAGCCTTCCCTGAAAGAGCATCCCATCCTCCCCTCCCATGCCCATAGCCCTGCATATTCACATTTAAAGTTTATTTACTAATGCCACAAGTAGGCTTATGTTAACACTGCAATGAAGTTACTGTGAAAATCCCCTATTTGCCACACTCCGGTGCCTGTTCACATACACTGAGAGAGAATTTAGCATGGCCAATGCACTTAACCAGCACATCTTTCAGACTGTGAGAGGAAACTGAAGCACCCGGAGGAAACCCACGCAGACACGGGAAGAATGTGCAAACTCCATACAGATGTAGCCCAAGCTGGAAATCCAACATGGGAGCTGGGAGGCAGTAATGCTAACCACTGAGCCACACGCTGCCCACCATGGCTAACATACGTAATCTGCACATCTTTAGACTGTGGGAGGAAATGGGACCATCTGGAAGAAACCCACGCAGACATGGGGAGAACTTGCTAACTCCACACAGGCAGTCACCCAAGGTCAGAATTGAACCTGGATCCCTGCTGAGGCAACAATGCTAACCACTGTGCCACCATGCTGTGAAATGGGGGTACAAATTGTGTTGCCATGATTAAAAGTAAATTAGGAAGAGGAGGATAAAAGGTGTTGGAGAACAGGTTGTGCAAGGTTAAGCAAACAGTAATGTTACATCTGGGTTGGGATGCTTACCGTATACAGCTTTGTGAGGTCACTGAACTTTTTTCTCATTGTTATCATGTTCTAGGAGCATCCTGGTACTCAGTCCTCTGCCACCACCTTCCCCTGAATAACTTCCTGCAAGCTGTTGGACAGGAGATATATCTGGTTATTACATCCTCCTCTACCAAAGCCTCCCACAGAATTAGTGTAACCCTGGCAGAACTATCCTAATTTTTCGACTTGTCACATTTTTGGTTGATTCCTCACATGGGGCAATTGCCCTGAGGAAGTTAGCACTTCTGAGCAATATTCCAGAAGACAACAAACCTGGTTGTAATTTAGAGAGTGACTAAAATTCTATTTTTTGGTTCATAAGTGGGAATTGTATTTACCTGAGCAGCATTCCATTAGAATCGTGCATTATCCGGTTTGTTTAAGGTGCATGGGGAAAAGTTTAAAGGAGATGTGTGAGGCGAGTATTTTACACAACGGATGGTGAATATCTGGAATGCACTGCCCAGGGAGGTGGTGGGAGCAGGTACAATAGCGGCATTTAAAGGGCATCGAGACAAATACATGGATAGATTGGGAATGGAAGGATATGGACTCCATAAGTGCATATGGTTTTAGTTTAGGCAGGCATCACGATCGGTGCAGGCTTCGAGGGCTGAAGGGCCTGTTCTTGTGCTGTACTGTTTTTTGTTCTGTAAGATTCAGTAAAGGATTCCCCTGTGCACATGACCCATCTCATCACTTCACCACCCCCATCACATGCCTCCCCATTACATGCAAGGTTGAGGAGATCTGGAGTTAAGGATCATGAATATTGGATGAATTCTGCTTTATCTTTGCAGGTGAAGCTACATGTTTGCATATAAAATGTTAATTTGAATATATTTAGACCTGCATCTTCTTTCCACATCACTGTCTGACTCACGCTCCCACATTCTCTGGTTTGATTATACATTGTGTGAGTTTGCTGCTGTACTACAGAGTTGCAGGGGATTAAATTCAGCAAAACTAAAATAACGATGCAAACAACTCTTCAAACATGCTTCAAGATTGCTTTCCCTTGCTACTGCTACTGTGGAGGATTCAGAGATATCCCATACACTTCCATATATAGGGAATCAGCATCCATTAAATTATAAACTCTTCTGTGCCAGACATTGCTTCAAGTTACTAGGCATTTTGCTTTCAGCATTAAACATGCTTGAGAATTTTTAGTGATGCCATTTGCCTTGAACACCACGAATTAGTGCTGTTACGAGGCCGCACTCTAACCCCTGTGTCGAGATTTTGCATTTCCTTGACCTAATCCAGAGATTTGAGCACAAAATCAACACTGACACTCTAGTGCAGTAATGAGGGAGTGCTGCAATGTTGGAGGTGTTATCTTTTCGATGTGATGTTAAACCGTTGCATCCTTTTAAGTTGATGTAAGGGCAGCATGCCGCTATTGAAAGAAAAGCAAGGGAATCCCCTGATCACCCCCCACATCGCTCACTACCTCCCCTACCACATACCTTCCAAGTGTCCCAGCCAATTATTATCCCACAGTTGGGGTGGCACAGTGATAGAGTGGTTAGTGCTGCTGCCTCACAGCCCCAGGGACCTGGGTTCAATTCCCAGCTTGGGTCATTTCTCACTCTGTGTGGAGCTTGCATATTCTCCCCGTGTCTGAGTGGATTTCCTCTGGGTGCTCTGATTTCCTCCCACTGTCCAAGATGTGCAGGACAGATTGACTGGCTATGCTAAATTGTCCTTTAGTGTGAGGGAGATAAACAGGGTAAATATGTCGGGTAATGGGAATGGGGCCGAGGTGATATTGTTGTTGGTGCAGCCTCGATGGGCCAGCATAATTAAGGACCCCATGCACATTTTCTCTTCCCCCTCCTTCCTTTGGGAAAAAGGTACAAAATTCTGAGATTGTGTACCAATCAAGTCAAGATCAGCTTCTTCCCTGCTGCTGTCAGACTTTTGGATGGACTTACCTTGCATTAAGTTGATCTTTCTCTGCACCCTAGATATGACTTTAATGCAATATTCTCCACTCGTGTTTTCTTCTCTATGAATGGTATGCTTTGTACAGCATGTAAGAAACAATACTTTTCACGGTCTGCCAATACATATGACAATTTTTCAATACTTCAGATCAAATCAAAATGGCCTCCTTCTGCACTGTACGGATTCTATGAGAAACTCTTACTTATGTTTTTTTTCCTATTTAATGGTAACTCTTCAAAGATATTAACAAGAATTTCCTGAAAAATAATTGAAATCCGACGAGCAAAAAGTAGTGAGTTCTGACAGAGTGAACACTGGACAGATAATAGTTCAGCTTACTGGGTAAAATGTTCAATTCAAATATTTTTTAGACTGCATTTTCACATCAAATCCGATTCCAAAAATCCAAACAAGAATATGGTAGGAAATGAATTCACAATTTTGCAGCCTACGTGGGTGTTGCATTTAATATAAAATGTAACTTGCATCCAACATTTTCAGAAAGTCCCAATGCTTGCGTATGTGTAATTCATGCCATGAAAAGCTAAATATTTATATTTTTGGATGCATTAGGAGATTGTTCCATGGAAAGCAGCAAAATCAAGTTCAGTTACCCTAGAGTTTTTATAATGAGGCAAATCTTATTTATTATTAAGTTACTGTTCACCCCTAATAAGAATTAATGCATTTTCATCTCTTAAAATGGGGAAGGACGGTGGCACAGTGGTTAGCATTGCTGACTCATAGCGTCAGGGACCCAGGTTTGATTCCCAGCTGAGGTCACTGTCTGTGTGGAGTCTGCACATGCTTCCTGAGTCTGCGTGGGTTTCCTCCAGGTGCTCCAGTTTCCTCTCGCAGTCCAAAGATATGTGGGTTAGGTGGATTGGCCATGCTAAATTGCCCCTTAGTGTCAAGGGAATCAGCTAGGGTAAATGCATGAGGTTATGAGGATATGGCCTAGGTGGGATGGTGGTTGGTGCAGACTTGATGGGCCAAATGGCCTCCTTCTGCACTGTAGGATTCTATGAAAATGTTGAGTTTCTGCATGGTTGACTTGCTCAGGTGCGTTGAATTTTGTTATATCTTTGTTATAACTTTGGGTTTTAGATTCCAATGAATTTGCGTCCCAAGATTGTTCCAGCTGGGTCATAGAATATAGAACATTACAGCGCAGTACAGGCCGTTCAGCCCTCAATGTTGTGCTGAATTGTGAAAACCAATCTAAAGCCCATCTAACCTACACTATTCCAATTTCATCCATATGTTTATCCAATGACCATTCAAATGCCCTTAATGTTGGTGAGTCCATTACTGTTGCAGGCAGGACATTCCATGCCCTTACACCTCTCTGAGTGAAGAACCAACCTCTGACATCTGTTCTATATCTATAACCCCTCAATTTAAAGCAATGTCCCTTCATGCTAGCCATCACCATGCGAGGAAAAAGACTCTCACTGTCCACCCTGTCTAATCCTCTGATCATCTTGTATGCCTCTATTAAGTCACCTCTTAACCTTCTTTTCCCTACAGAAAACAGCCTCAAGTCCCTCAGCCTTTCCTCAAAAGACTTTCTCACCATACCAGGCAACATCCTGGTAAATCTCTTCTGCACCCTTTCCAATGCTTCTACATCCTTCCTATAATGCAGCAACCAGAACTGTACGCAATATTCCAAGTGCGGCCGCACCAGAGTTTTGTACAGCTGCAACATGACCTCATGGCTCCGAAACTCAATCCCTCTACCAATAAAGGCTAACACACTATACGTCTTCTTAACAATCCTATCAACCTGGGTGCCAACTTTCAGGGTTCTATGCACATGGACACCAAGATCTCTCTGTTCATCCACAGTACCAAGTATCTTATCATTAGCCCAGTACTCTGTATTCCTGGTACACCTTCCAAAGTGAATCACCTCACACTTTTCCACATTAAACTCCATTTGCCACCTCTCAGCCCAGCTCTGCAGCTTATCTATGTCCCTCTGTAACCTGCAACATCCTTCCACACTGTCCACAACTTCATCGACTTTAGTGTCATCCGCAAATTTACGAACCCATCCTTCTACATCCTCATCCTGGTCATTTATAAAAATGACAAACAGCAGTGGCCCCAAAACAGATCCTTGCAGGACACTACTAGTAACTGAATTTCAGGATGAACATTTTCCATCAGCCACCACCCTCTGTCTTCTTACAGCTAGCCAATTTCTGATCCAAACCACTAAATCACCCTCTATCCCATGCCTCCGTATTTTCTGCAATAGCTTACCATGGGGAACCTTACCAAACACTTTACTGAAATCCATATGCAACACATCAACTGCTTTACCCTCATCCATTTCTTTGGTCACCTCCTCAAAGAACTCAATAAGGTTTGTGAAACACGACCTACCCTTCACAAAACTGTGTTGACTATCCCTAATCAAACTATTCATCGCAAGACCTTAAGTTACATGATTGACATGAAGGTTGGAGGGTGGAGATTTTGTGGTGCAGTGGGTAGTGTCCTTTCCTCTGAGCAGAAGGTCCAGCTTCAAGTCTCACCTCAGGATCTGATGGTCAAGGGAGGTGCGTTCATAACACAGCCAGCCTGCAAAATCCCTCCACATGTGCCAAAAGCTGGTGGTATGAGCAGGAAAGACTCCTGATGAGCCATGTTGATGTGGAGTGACCCCTCTCAAGCAATGAGACTCTGGAGACAGACTGGTGATCTCTTTCAGAATTACTAGCTGTGGAAACAGACAAAAATCTGCCTTAATGCACCACTCGGTATGGGAAGAGAATTGGAATTCAGGCAAGAACCACTTTCTTAAGATAAGCAGAAATAAGGGGAGGCAATGGCATGGTGGAGCGATTGCTCAACCATTAAATCAAAAACTCAGTCAATGTCCTGGGGATCCAGGTTCGAATCTCACAATGGCAGATGGTGGAAATTGAATACAATGAAAAATATCTGGAATTAAGAATTTATTGATAACCATGAAACCATTACCAATTGTCAGAAAAACCCATCTGGTTCACTAATGTCCTTTAGGGAAAGAAATCTGCTGTACTTCCCCTGGTCTGGCCTACATGTGACTCCAGAGCCACAGCAATGTGGTTGACTCTCCACTGCCCTCAGGCAACTAGGCATGGGTAATAAATGCTGGCCAGCCAGCGATGCCTATGTTCCATGAGTGAATAAAAATAAAGCTTATTGTCCAAGGGCGATTTCACTCCCAAATGTCTATAGAACAACTTAGCAGCTCTGGTGTAATTGAACCAGCTGACAGCACACTGTTGCACGCCAGTTTTGGGAATGAATGCAAACTTGATGCACTCTTGTCCTATTGTATTTGGAACAAAGGTGACAATTATAGGAAGCTCACTTAGAAATAAGTGTGTGAAATTAAACTTGTGCTGATTATATCAGGGTTCACTCTGAGGTCACATTAAATTTTCAGAATACAATCGAAGAGGTTCAACAGACTAATCTGCAGAGACAACATTACAATTTAACTCGACAAGCGTACCGTTTGATAAACTGAAAACTTTCAATTGCATTAATTGCACCGGCGAACTTTAGCCATTACCTCACCAGCACAAACAGTTGACTAGTGTACAAAGTGAATGCAGTCTTACCTACTCTGCACAATTTTTTAAAATCATTGAATCATAGGATAATAGAATCCCTATAGTGCAGAAGGAGGCCACACTTGGAATGCTGTGTGCAGTTCTTGTCACCTTATTATAGAAAGGATATTATTAAACTAGAAAAAGTGCAGAAAAGATTTACTAGGATGTTACCGGGACTTGATGGTTTGAATTATAAGGAGAGGCTGGATAGACTGGGACTTTTTTCTCTGGAGCGTAGGAGGCTGAGGATGATCTCATAGAGGTCTATAAAATAATGAGGGACACAGATCAGCTAGACAGTCAATATCTTTTCCCAAATATAGGGGAGTGTATACCTAGAGGGAATAGGTTTAAGGTAGAGGGAGAGATACAAAAGTGTCCAGAGCAGCAGTTGTTTCACACAGAGGGCAGTGAGTGTCGGGAATAAGCTGCCAGAGGTAGTAGTAGAAGCGGATACAATTTTGTCTTTTAAAAAACATTTAGATAGTTACATGGGTAAGACGTGTATAGAAGGATATGAGCCAAATGTGGGCAATTGAGATTAGCTTAGTGGTTTAAAAAAAAGGTGGCATGGACAAGTTGGGCTGAAGGGCCTGTTTCTATGCTGTAAACCTCTATGACTCCATGAGGCCATTTGGCCTATTGAGCCTGCACCAACCACAATTCCACAACTCCACGCGTTTCCCCTAGCTAGTTCTCTTTAGCGGCAATTTAGCATGGTCATTCCACCTAACCTGGACATCTATGGACTGTGGGAGGAAACCCAAGTACCTGGAGGAAACCCATGCAGACACTGGGAGAATGTCCCGCTGCAGCACTGTTCTTGTTGGCAGCGGGGGTGGAGCGTAAATGGCCAGAGAAACCAGAATGCTGCCATAACCTTGAAGCATGTATCCTGTTCAAGTTCTTGACCTCAGCGTCTTCCCACAGCTGTGATTGACTGTGTCTAAGAGGGAGAAGAAGACTTTAGAAATACAGGGACTGTCTTTCATTTTTGGTGCCTAATTTTCTGGTTTTTTGAGAGTGCGGAATCTCTGACTCTGGCCAGTCACCTGCTGTGAGGATGGGAAATGTCAAGTTTTTCTAATCTTCCGAGCATCTGGAGAGGAGAGAGAAGGGGTTGAGAAGGATCATAATTTGAGGGTGGGTGAGAGGGTCCAAACTTAGGGTTGAAGGGGCAGTTGAACAATAGGGGAATGAAGGGTGTCAGACCTTGTGGGGGGCAGTAGGGAGTGAGTCGGACAACAAGGAACAACATTTGAGATGGTCAGTCCTTGTTGGGACTGGATGGTTTGAACTTCAGTGGTGGGAATGCTTGAAGGTTAGATGCTGGAGTGGTGAGGTGCTGGGTCAGAGGGGTAGAAGCAGGTAGGTGTTGGACTGGTCCAACTGAGGAGGACAGGAGGCGGGTCTGTGGGGTGACTTGTGTCAGAAGGTCAGATTGGGTCAGGTTGTGAGGTTCAGTTAAAACCTCTGAGTAAGAGGGGTAAGGTTGGGTCTGCTGCCTGGAGGGTGGGGCATGGGAGGGGGGTGATCAATCTTGGGTCCAGCTGGGGCAGGGGCAAAAAGTTGGGCCCATGGAATGGAGTTCGGAGGTTGTGGAGTTCTGTTTGGATAAGGGGAATCCCATGGGTTTGGGGGAGAGTTGGGGAGGGCGGGATTAGGGCAGTGGAGAATACTGTGGAGGGGTTGTTGGTTTGGAAATTGGGGAGTGTGTGGGAAGTCTCGGGTGAGCAGATGCGAAAGGTGTCAGAGTTGCAGGGGGAGTCCTGTGGGGGATGTCAGCCTGGGCCTTTGCGATATTACTCACGACTGAGAAGAGATTTTTATTCTTCTAATGTTTGTAAAGTATCTATTTTGGAGTAACCCATCCTGCTGGAATCACACCAAGTTTATGATTTAAATCATATTTTCAGCACATCACAGTTGGCTGGGGGAGTTTACATTGCAATTGCAGTACAAATTCTTAACTATGAAGTCCTAAGAAGAGTTCTCCAGCGCACCTGTGGGGAGCCTCCCTAAACCCGGCACTGGGGAGGTTACAAGTTACTACCTGTTATCTGGACATGACCTCATTAATGTTTGTGGGAGCTTGCTCTGGGCAAATTAGCTTCTGTACTTTCTACATCACAACAATAATACTGAACTAAGTACTTTTTGGGAAACATTTGAGGAAAGCTTGACCTTGTGACCAGTGCTGTATGAAATGCAAGTTCTCTGTCTTTACTGGCTGTGATGATTGAAAGAGCAATAGCAAACTGGAATCATGTCCTGTAGCTGCTCTCTCGTCAAGGTGAAAACATGAAGGTTATTGATAAAGCTTTTCAGATCAGATAGCCATTGAAATCTGATGTATCTTTTCTATGTGTTCCTATCTAGCATACCTGAGTGGCATACGGTGCAGTTATAATTTACACAACAGATAGCCCTGATGCATTGAAGCCACACTTAAGATACTTATTACAGTGGAAGTGATTTCATGGACAGTGCATGAGCTCTTGCTCGCAACACAAGTGATGTGCAAACAAGGAGTGGGAAGTAGGCCGTTCGGCTCATCAAACCTGTTCTACTATGCAATAAGGTCATGATTGATCTGATAGCAAACTCACAAATGTATCTTGTCTAGCCTTGATAATCTACCACCCCCTTGCTTACCAAGAATCTATCCACCACTGCCTTAGAAATGATGATTACAAACCATCAGTCATTTGACACTGCAACATTAGCAGAAAGGAAAGTTGTGTGTGTATATAGAGTTGTTGATTCGCTCCTACACACTTTACCATCATCATGCAAGTTCAGCTTCAGCCCCATTAGTCACAAGAATACTGTTGGATTCTCCTTGCCTTGCAGTAACCAGTGTTGAGAAATTTGACACAAGAACTGCCAATCTTCAGCCTGATAGCAGATCCAATTGCAAGTCTATTTTAATTAAAACAAATGTTCTCAGCTTGTAGGTGATGTTGTTAATGCCATTTTTATCATCATTTCTTAGTTGTTCACTATCGCTGAGTTAAAATTTTGGAGCTCCCAGCATGGTGGCACGGTGGCACTGCTGCCTCACATCGCCAGGGACCCGGGTTCGATTCCTGGCATGGGTCACTGTCTGTGCAGTTCACACATTCTCCCCTTGTCTGCATGGGTTTCCTCCCACGGTCCAAATATGTGCAGGTTAGGTTGATTGGACATGGTAAATTGCCTCTTAGTGTCAGGATAAATTAGCAGGGGCAGTATATCAGGTTCCAGGGATAGGACCTGGGTGGAATTGTGGTCAGTGCTGACTCAAAGGGCCAAATGGCTTCCTTCTGCACTGTAGGGTTGCTATGATTCTAACAGCACTGTGGGTGTGACTGCAGTGGTTCAAGAAGGCAGCTCACCGCCACCTGCTCAGGGGCAATTAGGGATGGACAATAATTGCTGGCCTAGCCACTAATGCGCACGTCCTGTAAATTAATTCACAACAGACGCTTTCTCTACTCCATCAGAACAACTCTTTTTACTTGCTGTGACACTTTGGTGGGTATTGAGAGTTAACCGCATGTGGATTGGAGTCACAGGTAGAGCCAGTTGTGTGGCAGCTTCCCTTCCCCAAATGACCCAGTGAACCAGTTGCTTCTTTTGTGGCATTCCAATCACTTTTAATTTCATTTCTACCGACTGATAAATTTAGCAGATTTAGTTTATTTCCATCGCGTGGCACAACTGGAATCTGTAAATTCTGCTTTGTTAATCCACTATCACACGCAAGATGGTCTAATCATTTTCATTGTATTCTGTACAGGGGAATAGAATAGTCTTTGAGTACAGCTTTGGAGCACGGTTTAGCTTTTCACACGTTCATATAAGCAAGGGATATTGTGTTGGATTTTTCTGTCTATTTATCAATCTGTCTGCATTCTGAGGAAAGGAAACAATGTGCACAGCACTCAGAGCAGTCCCCTCAATCTTCACTGCTGTTGTGTGGCAATTCCCTGGAGCGCTTCCTCTTTTGAAGAAGTTGGGTTAGTCTCTAAAAAAAATAATAAGCTCGCCAGGTCATCTGGAACGTCAATGAAATAACTTTGATGCGGAGGGTAGTCACCTTGTTCAAGATAATTAATCTCTGCTGGTATCATAAAGGATAGCTTCCACCACTAAAGTACTTTAGGGCTATTGTGTGCCAGACGTTAAATATGCCGTGAATCCTGATACATGAAGAATTGAATCACACACAGTAGCCGTTGCCTAATTTTGAAGTATACGGTTGTTTCCTCTCTCTCTCTCTCTCTCTTGTTGTGCATGTTAAATTCATGCCAATATTTAGTGGTGCCAGAAATCATTAATAGAATATGCATCAGGCAATGATTAAAGTTAGACTGTGTTAAATATAAAATGCATCCTATGTAACCTCGGCAACATTGCTTAATGCATCTCTCCAGTGTTCAGTATTTTCCCAAATAAAACTTCAGAAGGTCAAGCAATCGGGGTTGTATGATAAATTCTGCTCCTGGTACAGTGGCACAGTGGTCAGCACTCTGCCTCACAACACCAGGGACCCAGGTTCAATTCCAGCCTTCAGTGACTGCCTGTGTGGAGTTTGCACGTTCTCCCCCTGTCTGAGTGGGTTTCCTCCAGGTGCTCCAGTTTCCTCCTATAATGTAGGGGTTAGGTGGATTGGCCATGTTAAATTACCCCTTAGTGTCTGGGGAACCCGCAGGGTGAATGTGTGTGGTTATGGGGATAGGGCCTAGGTGGGATTGATGTCAGAGCAGGCTGATGGGCTGAATGGCCTGCTTCTGAACTATAGGGATCTTATGACCCTCTGATATACTTGAAAAATCTGTGTTTTGTAGAAGTGATTAGCTCAGTGTTGAACTCAGCTTCCACTGCCTACCACATTGCTCTGCTGTAGTTAGTGACTGCACCACCTGCTTTTCCCCTGTACCATATTGAGATGATGAGATTGTATCTAATCTCCTGCCCCTTTGCCCCCTGCTTGTACATAAGGCTCCAACCTTGGGACCTACCAATGAAACATAAAAAGAATGTGACAGGATTAACTTAGTCAATCCTTGGCTTTTATTTTCTTTTTATGAGAAAAGATACAGTGAGAAAAAGTAATATAGTTTTTATCGATCTTTCTACGTTTGTTTGACTGAGAGCAGAGTACCAAGGCAGTGGCAGACCAAACATTTTGGAGAAACTTCCATACCTTCTACAGGTTAAACTCACAAAAATAATGACATGTTGCGCAGGGATTCTATGAATACTTCACTTTTGTCAACCAACTCTGTACTAATTTTCACACCCTTATTACACTGATATAAGTTTAAACCCAAATAAAAGATCTGAGTATATCATCTGGGCTGACACTCATAGAATCAGAGAATCATAGCATCCGTACTGTATAGAAGGAAGCAATTCAACTCATCAAGTCTGTGCTGACACTTTGACAGAGCATCTTACCCAGCACCCATCCCTGCCCAATCCCCATAACCCTGCTATTTACCCTGCTAATCCCCCTAACCTACATATCTTGGGATACTAAGGGGCAATTTAGCATGGCCAATCCACCTACATACTCCATTTTCTTCTGTCAGAAAAAATGATGCAAAGGTCTGAGGACAAGTGCCAACCGACTCAAGAACAGCTTCTTCTCTGCTGCCATCAGACTTTTGAATGGACTTACCTTGCACTAAGTTGATCTTTCTCTATACCCTAGCTATGACTGTAACACTACATTTTGTACTTTCTCCTTCCTTCTCTATGAATGGTATGCTTTGTTCATATAGTACGCAACAAACAATATTTTTCACTGTATGTTAATACCTGTGATAATAATAAATCAGATCAAATCAAATTGAATGATAGGTGGCACAGTGGCACAGTGGTTCACACTCCTGCTCACAGCGCCAGGGTACCAAGTGCGATTCCCAGCTTGGGTGACTGTCCGTTTGGAGTTTGCACGTTCTCACCGTATCTGGGTGAGTTTCCTCCGGGTGCTCTGGTTTCCTCCCACAGTCCAAAGGGATGCAGGTTAGGTAGATTGGTTGTGCTAAATTGACTCTCAGTGTCAGGGGGACCAGCTAAGATAAATACATGGGGTTGTTGGGGATGGGGCTTGGGTGGGAATGTGGTTGGTGCAGACTCGATAGTCCAAATGGCCTCCTTCTGCACTGTCAGATTCTATAATTCCATGATTCTATGATCTCCTTCACTGCTATAAATCTTTCTATATTTCTTTGTCAGCGTACAAACTTTGATGCCTGTTTTGATAAAGTAAGCAAGGTCTCGTTTGCCATTTCATCTGAAAACTGACATTTCCAGTAATCCTTTAATCCTGCAACTGAGTACCAGCTTTTATTCTGCCCTCAAGTCCTGGAGCAGGTTTTGAAATCCAAAGCACAGTGACTCAGTGTTATCATTGTGCCAATCTGACATCTATGATTAAAAGTGTGTACATATCACATAAGTGTTCCTTTTTCTGAATGAACGGACAGAAGGTGCTTTGCCCGCAAGATTATTCAAGGGTTCCACGTGAATGCACCACATCATTTCTGCTGGAAATTTAGCAGTACTCTCAAGCCATGCAGATTACAGTTTTGAAAGTAGCTCACTGGACTCACTCTGTAGATAGGAATCCATTATGTTTATACCCACAGCTATTTTCAGCTAGAAAGAATTGCATTAGCATATGAAAGACAGCACAGTAATTAGATTGGTAGACCTTACATATAGATGTGAGGCAGAGCTTGAGATAACAAACATTGCACTGTGAGCTAAAATGCTCCAAGAAGGCTAAATGAACATACTACAGAATGTTTATGAGATATTATTATGAGCATAATTTGAAGAAAGATTATTCCACGTTTTGGTCAAACAATTGTCAGGGTTATGGGGCAAAAACGGGGGTGGGGGGGAGACTATCATAAAATTATCATTGAATCCTACATTGCAGAAGGAGGCCATTTGGCCCATCAAGTCCACACCAACAACAATCCTAGCCAGACCCTATCCCCATAACCCCACATATTTATCTTGCTAATCCCTCTAATTTATGCATCCCAGGATAGTAAGGGACAATGTAGCATGGCCAATTAACCTAACCCACACATCTGTAGACTGTGGGAGGAAACCCATGCTGATGGGGAGAATGTGTAGACTCCACCTAGACAGTGACTCGATCACTGAATCGAGTCCCTGAGCTGTGAGGCAGCAATGCTAACCACTGTGACACCCTGCCACCCTCGTTGAGTAGGTCTACCAGAATGCCGACACTGGCATAATGGCCCAATGGCCTCCTCCTGACTGCTGCCATTCCACGATTCTGGTGACTTAAATAGAGCTCACAAGCTTATAATGGTGGCTTTTCATTATGGAAACCTATGTTGCACCCCAGGTGATTTTTTTTTCCCCTTTCTGTCAGTTCCTATGACGCGTAACGTTCTTCTTCATTTCTGATTGATCAGGGACACTTTAGCGTTTTAATTTGCCTAGCAAGAGTGTGTAATATTTCAAAGGACCATCAGCCAGTCCAGCTGACCCACTCAGTTAAGCCCTCTTTCAGGCCTGGGCAAACCACATCTTCCTGGTTTGGCACTCATCCCATAGTCTTCGTTCCAATACACTGTTGAAGCGGGAACCTGTACTTCTTCATTTGGAATGTGTCCACAGAGTCAGGACTCAGTGTACTTGCTGGCACTTCATTTAATAGTTCTGAGTATGCGGCGAAAAATCTCAGAGTGGGTTTCAAATGCTAACAATTTTGCACGCCCAATTGCCCCTGAACTTCTTTGCGATTGTGAAAATAAGAAGGGCAGTCCTTCTCATTTAGGCTCAATCAGTGGGGTTTTTGGAATGAAACATCAACTGAGTTGAAAACCCAAAGCAAAGCACACCAGTGCATTCGATGAAAATTGGGCCAGGAGGAGGTCATTCAGCCCCTCGAGCCTGTTCCATGGGTGGCACAGTGGCACAATAGTTAGCACTGCTGCCCCTCACTGCCAGGGACCTGGGTTCAATTCCCGGCTTGGTCACTGTCTGTGCAGAGTTAGCGCATTCTTCTTGTGTCTGCGTGAGTTTCCTCCGGGTATTCCTGTTTCCTCCCAATGTCTGAAAGACATGCTGGTTAGGTGCATTGGTCATGCTAATTTCTCCCTCAGTGTGTCCAAACAGGTGCTGGAGTGTGGCAACTAGGGGATTTTCACAGTAACTTCATTGCAGTGTTAATGTAAGCCTAATTGTGACACTAATCAATAAGCTTTTACCATTCAATTTGATCATGGTTGATTTTTATCAGCCTACCATGGTTCCATAACCTTACATAACATAAAATATAGCAATGTCAGTTTTATATACCTTGTTGATTTTCTTTGAGATCTTTTGAGTTCCATAATTTTCTTTTGAGTTCCATAATTCTACTCACGGTTGTGTGTTTCTTGGTGTCACCCTTGCATGGCCTTACTTGATTTTAAGGTTATGTCCCTTGTTCCAGATTCTCCTCATCAAAGGAAATATTTCAACTCACTTAATCATATATTTTAAATACTTCAGTTAGATCACCCCTTAATTTTTAAGAATTCTATCATTGGATGAGGATGTCGCTGGCTAACATTAATTAATTAATCATCATTACTTATCCATCGCTAATTGCACTTGAGAAGGTGATGGTGAACTGCCCTCTTGCATCACTGAAGCCCATGTGTGTAGGTACATCCACAATGCTGATAGAGAGGGTACTTCAGAATTTTTATTGAGCAACAGTGAAGGAATGACAATATATTTCCACGAAAGAGTGATGTCTGGCTTTAACCTTTCACACTTAAAGGAATACAAGCCTTGACTGATACCTGGGATGGGGGTTACCTTACGAGTATAGGTTGTGCTAGGAATGGTTTAACAGGCCTTCTGCTTAAGTCCTAACTTGATATCATTTGTTCAATAGAAGTCACTGATATATAAAGGGGCTACAGGTGGCACTGAGGGTTTGGTGTGTCTGTGGGGTTGTGCAACACAATAGAGTGAGTTTATGAAGAAGCAGGACTTGCATTGTCTTTTATCATTGGACTGCAACTGTGAGGCCTAACAAGTTGGGCCTGTGTCTGTTTGAATGTTGAGAGCTGATCGTATTGAAACGTATATGGTTCTGTTGGAACTTGACAAGGTGGATGTTGAAAGGATGTTTCTCAAAGAACAAAGAACAACCCAGCACGGGAAACAGGCCCTTCGGCCCAACGATCCTGCGCCGCCGCATCACCCTACACCTATTCTACCCTGTGTGTCTACGAATGGAACCCCTGACTTAGCCAGATTCAGGGGAGAATAGTGTCAATTTGGTAAACCAATCAGCCTAAGAGCACATCTTTGGGGTGTGGGAGGAAACCGGAGCGCCCGGAGGAAACCCATGCAACCACAGGGAGAATGCACAAACTCCCGCAGACACAGGCCCAAATCCATGCATCTGCACAGATAGCAGCGCTAGTCACCGAGCTGTCGCGGCGCCCTTCTACCGGTCCAGGATCAAGCACACACACCCGACACGAAGTACTAGGCCACTCCCGGAACCTCCAAGAGCAGCCCACGCACGACCCACCGTGTGCATGCCCCTCGTTTGACAACGAGGTGGACCTCCACCTGCGGAATAAAAGACAAAAAACGTTAACTTACAAGTCTGCATTTCCGGTGTCTCCCGAGGATCTGACCTTATTTAATAGCCCCTACTATAACCCTCCATCCTCGTTTCGCTCATGTGTCTGTCTAATTGAACATTAAACGAGTCCAACGTTCCCGCCTCCACCACCCTACTCGGTAGCGCGTTCCATACCCCCACGACCCTCTGCGTAAAGAACCTTCCTCTCACATCCAAATTATGCCTCTCCCCCCTCACCCTTAAATCATGACCTCTCGTATTTGTACCCAGTCTAGGGAGCAGTCTCTTACTGTTGACTCTATCTATTCCCTTCAGTATCTTATATACCTCTATCATGTCCCCCCTCAATCTCCGTCTTTCCAAGGAGAAAAGTCCCAGTTTCTCCAACCTTTCCTCGTAACCCAGTCCCTCCATGCCAGGCAACATCCTGGTAAACCTCCTCTGCACCCTCTCCAGAGACTCCACGTCCTTCCGGTAGTAAGGTGACCAGAACTGGACGCAGTATTCCAAATGCGGTCTAACCAACGTTCTGTACAACTGAAGCATTAGACTGCAGCTTTTCTCCTTGTGGGAGAGACTAGGAACAGGAGGCGGAGACTTTTAAAAAAAAGAGGTCCGCTATTTAAGACAGAGATGAGAAGTTTTTTTTCAGAGGGTCATGAATACTTGGATTACTCTTCCTCAGAGAATGGTGGAGGCAGAGTAATGGATATTTTGAAATTGTGCCCTGTATCCCCAATTCCAAGTTTAAAATATATCTGGAAAAGTGAGAAATACCCTGTTGTTCTTCAAAATGGTACCATGGGATCCTCTGCACTCTGTTGAGAAAACAAACAGGACTTCAGTTTAATGTGTCAATTGAGGGACAATTCTTCCATCGGTTCTACCTCAGTGCAACAGTAGGAGCATCAGTCTCAAGATTAGGCTCAAGCCTCTGGAATCCATGCCCAATAGACTCAGAGGCCAAAGAGCTGTCCATTGAGTGCAGTTGACTTGTATAATAAAGTGATGGATTACCATTTAAACAGAGCTCCCAATATAAGATTACAGAAGTCTAGAAAATTATGAGAGGCATAGATAGGGTTGGCAATCAGAATATTTTTTCCCAGAATTGAAATGTCTAATTCTAGGGCGCATGCACTCAAGGACAGAGGGGGAAACTTAAAAGGAGGTGTGAGGGGAAAGTGTTTTACACAGAGTGGTAGGTGTCTGAAATGCGCTGCCTCTCTGCCGCTGAAATGTATTGGTGCAGATAGACATGATAGGGGCATTTAAGGGGTTTTTAGTTATGCACATGAATATACAAGGAATAAAGGGATATGGACCAAGGGCAGGCAGAAGAGATTAGTTTAATTTGGTGTCCTGTTTGACACAACATTGTGGGCTGAAGGGCCTGTTCCTGTGCTGTACTGTTCTACGTTCTGGGGAAATTCTAGGCAGGAGATGTTCATTTGCAAGCCATCTGGGTGCCATAGGTGCACTCTCGCACGGAAAACATGAACTTGGATTAAAGCAACATGCTGAGTCTGTCATATAGTGCACAGGGGAAAAGCTTTATCTAGACTTTGATCTGAATCTACTTCCCTGTTAATGCTGAGATAGCTGCTCTGACTGACTGATTTGCTTTGTGCCTCTTGGTAATGACAGGATCAGGCCTCTCAACTCATCCACAATTGGAAATTACCTGCAGGAGGCCATCACTCAGTGCAAAGGTCAAAGGTTATTGATTGCAGTCCAACAGCAACTGCCACAAGACCTCAATTTTATTTGCAATGAAGGAGAGGATGGTTACTATATTTAAAAAAAAGCCCTGTGACATTGTGAATCATCAGTCACATCATCTGGTAAAATTGCACTTCCACAATTATCTGAATGCTGAGCTTCAAGACCTTGGGGAAATAATGAGCTGCTGCATGAATGCAACACCATAAATGATAAAGAAGAGCCGACAATTCTGTCAGCTATTTCCTGAGAGTAAAATCTCAGTCGTGATGAACACCAAACTGTGCTTGACTGAAAGTAGGTAGAACATGCACTCATATCGAACCTTTGGGTAGCAACATTATCGGTGACCATGAAGGTAGTCATCCATGTGTTTTGCATGTTGCTCTAAGACTGGCTAAGGGTCTTGTGCTCACGGTTATAAGCCATGTTCAATGCTGGAATGAGCAAATTTTCAGTGGTGCTGACAGAAGGGCTACACATGGAGCAACAACAGTTACTTACGGACAGAGGATCCTTTGATAAGAAGGCCTTGTGTTTCCTTAAAGCACACATGAGGAAGGCAACAGAAAATCACCTCACGTATTCTTTTTCCCGGACATATTGGAGAATGATCATTGAAATTGAAAATGGAAAACTCTGACAAATAGTATAATCCAGGTTAAAAACTCCAAGATATCTTATGAGGTCAGCCTAGACCATATGTTTTGCACTTTGAATTTGGCACAAGTGAGCATAAGATATTTCACTCCAGGTATGATTCAGGTGACTCACTAGGAACTGTTGAAATTTCACAATGTAGATAGTCTCTGGCACCAGTGAGACTGCTGCCCCAATGTCAACTTCCATCCTTACTGGCTGTCCATTCAGTAGTGGAGTGACCCAGTATTGCTGTGTGGCACCAGCATTGCCTCGCACATTTAGTGATAATTCCTCCTCAGACTACGTGTCGCCACATTTTTCTCAACCCTGTTGTACAGCATTAACATTTCTCCTTTTGCTCTGTTTAAACACTCTCTTTATTTGTCCTTCCTTACTTTTACACAGAACTTCCAGCAGGCACAGTCTATGTGTTCTGTTTCTTCAACAGCTGCTCCTTACCCAATCTGTCCGTGCACTTCATTATCTTGTGCACCTCGATCAGGTCACACCTCAGTCTTCTCTACTCCAATGAAAACAACTCAAGCCTACCCATCCTCTCCTTCTAACTAAAATGCTCCACTCCAGGCAGCAATCTTTCAGGGAAGGAAATCTTCCTCATGCCTGTTAGGGAAGGAAATCTGCCACCCTTACCTGGTCTGGTCTATATCTGATTCCAGATCCACAATAAAAGGATTGATTCTTAAAAAGCGCCCTCTGAAATGGCCGAGGAACCATTCAGTTTTAGGTCAATTTAGGGATGGGCAATAAATGCTGACCTAGCCAGCAATGTCCACCTCCAAAGAGCAAATAGAAAAATGTTGAGTTGACATTTAAGTGATGTAGTGTCACATTGCCAGAAACGTTACTGGTTGCATATGATGTGAAACAGAAATCCTGGACAGGATTTTCCAGATCTCTGCCCCAAGACTGGAAATTCCTGTCTGAGCTCAACTGATCTTTAACTGTTCCATCAAAATTCTTGCCCCACCCGAAACAATTCCCACGGCAGGTGAAATGGGAAATTTCCGACCCCTGACTACTTTTTCTGTTGACTGCATTTCAAAGTTCTCATGTCACTATTTGAGAAGGAGCAGTAAACATTTCCTCAGTTACTTAGCCAATATCTAATGGTCAGCCAACTGCACGAAAATAGATTAGCTCAGGGCTAATTGTGGAATCTTGCTGTGCAACATATTAGCTACATTTTTCTACAATAGTGACTTCACTTCAAAAGGTAATTGGCTATAAAGTGGCTTGGGGGTATCCTGTGGTTGTCACGGATGTTCTGAGAAATCCAAGCTCTTGGCTGAATGGAGGATGGTCAGAAAACTGTGAATGGAAATTTCCTGTGCCCTGGGCATATTTAAAATGCAATATGCAAAATTATTGTCTGATCCACACAGTATTCAAAGTATTTGGTTACATCGCATAACAAATCCTATGTTGATGTCCTGGTAAATGGGAGAATGTATTACCCTGCTGCACATCCCTTTAAGACTGCAAGTTATAATTGTTCTCATGTAATTATAGCAAAAAGCCAGAGTTTAATTGCTCTGTTAAGACAGGAGTTTGCAGATTGGAGCTTGATTGCAAATATAGAGTACAAGATTGAACCCAAGGTGCTTTGTGTTATTGCTTCAAGTATGATTACCATAGTAAGACAATAGATCAGGACTCGAGTTGCAACACTGCTTCCTCTGTTGTCTTTGCTATTGGCATTTAACACTTGTGTATTATTTCTAACTGGAAATAATCCCCTCTACATTGCAAATCATAGAATGGTAAAGTATTGAAGCTGGCCATTCAGCTCATTATGTCTGGTTGGCTGTTTGAAAGAATGATCCAATTAGTTCCTCTTCCTGCTTTTCCCCATAGACCTGCAAACCTTTTCTTTTCAAATCTGTGCCAATTACCTTATGAGTGAATTTGCTTCCATCATACATTCAGACAGCACATCTGAGAGCATAACTGACTGTAAAAAAAAATTCTCAACACGCCTCTTCTTTTTGCCAATCACTGTAAGTTTGTGTTCTCTAACTTGAACGTCTGGTCAGTCGAAACAGTTTCTTCCTAATTACTCTAACGGAACCCCTCGATCAAATCATTTCTTGACCTCCTTGGCTTGAAGGAGAACCAAGCTATTCCAGTCACTCCACCTAATTGAGGTCTTTCATCTTTCATCTCATTGCAGTAAATCTTGTCCACAGCCTTTCCAAATTGTTCTTTCTCTACTCTGAGGTACCTTATTTTCTTGGTAATGATTTTTGAAGTATAACATGGAGATTTTTGTGTAGGCAGCTGTAATGAACGGGTTCTATGCAAGACCTTTCGCATAATTTGTTCAAATCTCCCGTTGTATTTTTGTTGTGTGAATGTAGCCCAATCCATCATGCAAACCAGCCTCCCATCCATTGACACTGTCTACACTTCCCACTGCCTCGGCAAAGGACCCCATGCACCCCGGACATTCTCTCTTTAACCTTCTTCCATTAGGAAAAAGATACAAAAGTCTGAGGTTACGTACCAAACGACTCAAGAATAGCTTCTTCTCTACTGCTGTCAGACTTTTGAATGGACTTACCTTGCGTTAAGTTGATCTTTCTCTACACCCTTGCTATGACTAACTACATTCTGTATTCTCTTGTTTCCTTCTCTATGAACAAAATGTTTTGTCTGTATAGTGTGCAAGAAACAATACTTGGCACTGTATGCTAATACATGTGGCAATAATAAATCAAATCAAATCAAAGAAATTTCAGAAGAAAATGCTGCAATGAGAAAAATACGCATCACCATTAAAGGAATATGGAATGAAAGTTTCAAGTGTTTTGCCCAGTGATACAGAAATAACTTTCTATTTCCCAATTATTTCTTGAAATATTAAAGTTTTTCTTTCTCACTGCAGCTAGACAGTGAACATCACACCGTGTTGGTCTGAAATAAATCTGAGTTGAACGATAACTGTTTTTCAGTGGTACCAGCTCCAAAAGATTTTTTTTTGCACATCATGATGAATGTGGGAATTTTATTGAAGTCTTGTTTTGAAATCCCTCCATGGCCTTGTCTGTCATCCCCAGCTTACTAAATTCCTCCAGCCCTATAGCAATCCAAAATTTCTGATCTCCACCAATTTATTTCATTTATTTATTCATGTGATGTGAGGAGTGTTTGCAAGGCCAGCATGTATTGTAATAAGGAAGTAGTGATCAACTACATTCTTGAACTGCTGCAGTCCACGTGGTGTAGGAACACTCACAGTGTCATTAGGGAGGTGTAATAACTCAGGAGTTGGCTGTAAAGGGATGGTACCTTATTGCACAAAGTAAAGGTAAAGCAAAACCCCAAACCTGTGGTGAACACAAACAGGTTCCAACCATGGCATTATAACAATGACTTACTCAGGGGCCTGCTTTATAAAGGGCTTGAGATATGAGTTCAACTTGGTCAGGTAATTACCAATCACCCAGGAACTCATATTCCATGAGTCCTACTGGGCGGTCAATCAGGGATTCCCCATGTAAGTCCTGGGATTTATCATAGCGGGGAGTTCCAGGATTTTGACCCAGCAACAATGGATGAATGGTGATATGGTTCCAAATCTAGATGGTGTACAATTTGGAGGGAAACTGACAGGGGATGAGATTCTCATACATATCATCCCTTGTCCTTCAGGATGGTAGAGATCACAGGTGTGGAAGGTGCTTTCAAAGGGACCTCGATGAGTTGCTTCACTGTATCTAGCATCTGGTACACACTGCTACCCATGTGCATTGGTGGTGGCGGGAGTGAATGTATAGTGATGGATGAGGTTCTGATTATATGAGCTATTTTGTCCTAGATGATGCTAAACTCTTGAGTGTTGTTTGAGCTTAACCCATCCAGGCAGTTATGTAACTCTTGCTATGCCTAGAGACTGAATTCTGTATAACAACAGAGATTTGCATTGATATAGCACCTTTTAAAGTAGCAAATTGTCACAAGGCATTCCACAGGAATAATTATCAAACAATACTTGACTTTATGCTACATAAGGGGATATAAGGACCAGCGACCAAAGCTTTGTCATAGAGCTAAATTTTAAAAGTGTCTCACAGGAAGAGAGAGGCAAGGAAGGTTTCGGGAGTGATTTGGATCAAAATCTTCATCTCAATTTTAAAGGCAGAAGGGGAGAAAGTGGGAATATGGCATTGAGATTGACGATCAGCCATGATCAGATCGAATGGTGGAGCAGGCTCAAAGGACTGAATGGCCTATTCCTTTGAGTTTCTATGCTTCGATTTTTTTTTATCGACATGTGTAAGAATATCATTCAGATGCTTTATATACTGGCGCAGAAAGGTTTAATATTCCTGTTTGGTCTGACCTTTAAAAAAAAGTTACCTGATAGTTTCCCCAGTCCCATTCAGGTAGAACTTTATCTATTTATTTCCCAGTTTTATCAACACCCTTCTCATTTCGAATTTTGACTGTCCTTTCCAAAACGTTGGGCGGGATTTTCCGGCCACGCTCACCCCAAGACTAGAAATTCCCACCTGAGGTTAATGGATTTTTGCACAGTCCGTGTCCTGCTAGCTACGATTCCCATGGCGGGTGAGACGGGAAAATTCCACCCTTTAAGTCCTCCACTCAATCAAAAATTACCATATTTCACTCATTTTTGAGATTGTAACTGGTCTTTTGAACACAGTCCAATTGCCTGTATCTTTCCAGCTGTGTCCTGTATCTCAACACTGACAGGCACAGTTAACACTTGTGCCATCTCAGCACTGGCAGAACCATTTATTTCAGTGTTAACAGTCACCATCATTTTCGGGTCACTCTGAGGTCCCAGAAAGAGGTTTCTAAGACAAATTTTGATTTAGAAGCACTGCAGAACCTTTTGCTGTCTTTGTACTGTGTCTCAATTAAACTATTTTGTTTGTATTTTTCTTGCATCAGTTTGATTCTTAACTGGATTAAAGATGCATGATGAGTTTTTCTTATGGGAACCATTTCTGAATTGTGGCTTAACGTCCCAGACTGTGGAAAACAACATTGCGAGTTATATCATTTCCCAATATAAAAACTATGTTATTAATCGGTAATTTAAGAACAATTGCAAGGTCCCTTTATCAGAGACTTATTTAAATTTACATTCATAGAATCTACAGTGCAGAAGGAGGCCATTCAGCCCATCAAGTCTGCACCAACCACAATCTTACCCAGGCCCTATCCCCATTAATTTACCCCTAGCTAGTCCCCCTCACACTAAGGGGCAGTTTCACACAGCCAATCCACCTAACTCACACATCTTTGTACTGTGGGAGAAAATCAGGGCAACCGGAGGAAACCCCCACAGAGACAGGGAGAATGTGCAAACTCCACACAGACAATGACCCAAGCCAGGAATTGAACCTGGGTCCCTGGCACTGTGAGGCAGCAGTGCTAACTACTGTGCCACAGTGTTGCCCAAATGCTTGAAGTTCAATTATGCACACCCTTCTCACCAACACCCTGTATTAATGAACTTCGATATAGCAACATTTCTGAAGAAATATCTAACTCCCTTGTTAACAATAAGCTCTGAGAGAAACTAGTATCTCTCTAGGGAACCATCTTTCTGGCACTTTCTTGAACAAAAATGGATTTATTCCCTCTTCGTCCCAATCTATTGTCAAGGGGATGCAATAAGTGTTTTACAATCTTCATTTTTTGGTGCAGCTTTCAGTGGAAATTCCTACCACTTGAAACAATGCCATTGATTTAACACCCATTTTCTTCTCTGGTACAACATTTTTCAGAAGATCCCTTAAGAATCCTTATTACTGTCACCAGTTTACCAATCTACTGCATTTTACTCGGATGTTACCACCTCTTGATGGTTTGTCTTATAAGGAGAGGCTGGATAGACTGGGAGTTTTCTTCCCTGCAGTGTAGGAGACTTAGGGGTGATGTATAAAATAAATAGGGACTAAATAGCCAACATCTTTTCCCAAAGCTAGGGAAGTCTAAAACTAGAGAGCGGAGAAATACACGAGGGCCAATGTTTTCACACAGAGGGTGGTAAATGTCTGGAACAAGGTGACTGAGGTAGTAATAGAGGTGAGTACAATTTTGTCTTTTAAAAAAAATTTAGATAGTTACATGGGTAAAATGTGGGCAGTTGGGATTAGCTTTGTGTTTAAAAAAAGAGTGCATGGGCATGTTGGGCCGAAGGACCTGTTTCCATGCTGCAAACCTCTATGACTCTATGCCAACAGTTTGCTTTCATATGCCTATTTTATGGCAATAAAAGCAGACTGGCTTCTTTTCATCACTTTTATCCTCCAAACTATTTTTTTTTGTTGACTGGAATAGGTCTGGCATTTGACTTAAAGCCAAACACTTTTCTAATTCTCTATTTTCCCTCTGGGTTTACAAATAGTGATCTACCACCCTTATACTGTCAATGTGATATATCATACGCATCCACCAGAACTGCCACTTCCCTTACATTAGAAACCATCTGGTCCTACAGTTGTGAGTTTTTGGCTTGCTGTTTCAAAGCTCCTACACATTCTCAGAATTCTGTTCAAGTTTGATTGCTGAAACCGCTTGTGCCACAACATTTCTTTCTCCTTGGCAATTCCACGAAGGTTTAATTCAGACCACTTCTTTAAAGGCCAAAATTTCAACTCATGTGCTTTGCGGAAAAGTCCATAAGCATTAGGTGTCATAGTTGTTACCCTCAAACTCAGGTCAACTGACAACGTGGACAAAGACACTCAAGCTCTCAAATTATCGTGCAACAAATTTCCTTTATTGTGCTGGACCAAGTTAGCACAAAATTACACCAGGCATCAACTTGGTTATGCACAAAGTAACTAACCTCTGACTTACTTCATTACACAAAAGTAGCAAACCTCTGCCCTACTCTGTTATACACACAAGCGTTCAAAAGTTATTAAAAAAATAAAAACTTTGCTAAATATTCAAACTCAAGATCTACTCTTAGAGATACTACCCATGGTGATGAAAACTGATCAGATTGTACTATACCGAGTTCCTTCCTGATAGGGTTTTGTTCTGGTGTCTCCAAGTCCCAGACTTGGGATCTTGTTTCTACAGTGGTTAATCCCAGGTTACTGCTGACAATTGTTTTTTGTCTCTCCTTCTTATAGAGATCCTGCTAGGACTGATTGTGCTTCCAGTCGCACATTCTAAGGAGAGGCACTAACCACTCACTGTCTTTTGGGTTATGAATTCTGAGAGTCATGTCTCTGACAAAAAGTTGTAATTCTCTCAGGAACAGAACACATGGGGACCTATGTTCAATCACTGTCTGTTCAAGGCATAGCAATAGCCACTGTTCAATCAATTTCTGTGTTTGTTTCATACCTGCACATGCTGTTCTCCGCTGCTCCCAGGGTCCTGAGCCTGATAGAGATTTAGCCCTTCTAATCAACAGGCATTGATGGTGTCTTTATAAATATCCATCAGAATGCCATTTTAACTCTCTCATGATATGAAAATTGTTCTTCCAAAAAACTAGAATACACAACCATAGCTTTCCCGCTATACTCTGCAAAATCAGAATCTGTGCTGTTTGGTCACACTTGCTTTGTTGCCATTTTTCAAATGAGATTGAATATCTTTCAACTCCATCCTCAGGTAATTTAGGTACTAGGTAAAGATTTATCATTTGATCAAAACTCAGAGTGGGAATCAGCTCAGCATCAAAACTACTTGACTCTTGTTCACCCTATAACCAATACTTTCTTCAGCATATTCTTTCTAATTCTAATTCTTTTCTCCCCTTGAAGATTCCTGTTTCCTTCCTGATTTCTTTTCCCCCTTGATACCTTTACTTTCTGGAGCTCAAAGGTTCAAAGGTGGAGCAACATGGTGGTACAGTAGTTAGCACTGATGCCTCACAGTGCCAGGGACTGGGGTTTGATTCCCAGCTTAGGACGCTGTCTGTAAGGAGTTTGCACATTCTTCCCTTGTCTGCGTGGATTTCCTCTGGGTGCTCTGGTTTCTGCCCACAATCTAAAGATGTGCAGGTTAGGTGGCTTGGCCATGCTAAGTTGCCCTTTAGTGTCGGGGGACTGGCTAGGTTCAATGCATTGGGTACAGGAATAGAGCCTGGGTGGGATTGTGGTCAGTGCAGACTCAATGGGCTGAATGGCCTTCCTCAGCACTGCAAGATTCTATGACTTCACTTTCTTATGTATTTTTTTCAAACTCAAGCTTTTTAATTTCTTTTTCTTTTTCAAGATCAAAATGCTTCACCTGCAGCTAAATTCTAGCTAACTCAAACTATGTTATACTGGTGTCAGAATCTTCTTCTCCTAATTCCATCTACCTATTACTTCAAGTATGTCTGCTTTCTTATTCCTGCTTTTAGGTCTAGTTTTAACCATTCTGCTAGTGCAATTAACCTAACCTTGTCCCATCATTGGCAATCGCTCAGGGATAAATCTGCCCTACCCAGAAAAGTCATAGCAATTGACAAGGTCATTCTGCTTTTCAGAAAGTATGGCAAAATCCACAGTGAAAAGCTTGTCAGCCGTAGCCTCTGCAAATACCAACAGCAGCATCAGCACTTTTTCTGTGGATTCAAGAACCCTCAATTTATGATACAATCTGGATAGGAACTGGAACCTTTTGTTTAAAGTAGACAAGATTTGAAATCCTGGTTACTCTCTAGGGGAATAAAGGCACAAGATTCCACTGTTTTAAACAAACAAATTAAACTTTACGATACAAAGTCAGAAAAGTAAAACGATCTATAATATTTGCCTTATACTTAATATCTAATGTTTGGAATTAACATGCAGCAAATATGAATTGACAGAAAATTTGTGGTCAACCACACCACACTGCATGTTAAATGGTACGTGCAACTGAAACACATCCCACAGATTTCTCAGCAACCCATCCAGACATCAGTTATCACAAAATCCCATTAAAATTCTGTCTCCATCATGAGAAATTTCAACTCTTCACTTTTGAAAATGAAGCCTCTGATTGCCCTTGAAAACTGCTCTAACCTAAACTGCCTTAGCAATTGCTCAGCTCCCATCACTAGTGATCAGCACCTTTCCAACTCTTTTTAGACAACTAACTTCATTGCACTGGCACAGCCTTCGGTTTCTCCAAATTCCAGAACTCTGACTTCACATGGCCCCCAGGGCTTCTCTGAGCCCTAACTGCCTCCAGCGCAGAACCAGCAACCTTATTTCACTCTCAGTTCCACAAGACTGTGCTTGGCCTCTGATTGCACAGAACATCTGTGAGCTGCAACCCACACATGGTCCAAATTGCAACTCTCAGCTGCACTATGCAGCTCTCAGGGATTTCCTGAGCCCTACATATAGCTAACAGTGGCATCTTTTCAGCATCGAATCTCTTCCCTTGCTGCAGAAACCCATTCTCCCAGCTGTGTTCTTATGACAACCAATGATGGTTGCCATGGTCATCATTACTGATGACCATGTTTTTAAATTGCAACCATATTTTTAAATTGCACTGAAATTCCAATGGTAGGATTTGAACCCATATTCCCAAAACATTCGCCTGGGTCCAGTTAGATTACTAGTGAGCTGCCATTACTAGTACACCACCATCTCCCAAGTGGTGAGGTTGTCCCAAGCAAAATCTACACAAATCAAAACCTCAAGCACTGAATTAAGGGAAAGTTTTGTTGCATGCTGAACCCTTGCTGTCTACTTGCTGTGGTTTCCATTGTATACTTGCCAAGTTTGTCACTCAAAAACAAACCAAACTCTGTGAAGTGATGAAAGCGCTAAAGATTCCACCTCTGGCACTGAGAGATTAGTGGAGTTCACAAAATCTCTGTCCTACAGCATGTATAAACTTGTGGAATTGCTATTGATTTCAATCTTCTGTTTCTTAATAGAATTTCACCCCTGTCCTGTGACAAATCTGATAGCAGAGCTGCGTGGAACACAAATGATTGCATTTTGCAATGTTTTACGACCAAGCAGATGTTGCTGTGGGTTTATTACACCTTGAGTTAACTTGCGCCATTAGTAATTTGAAAGAATAGTAACAGCTTTATGAGGAGTTATTAACATCCAATGAAAGATCAACTACACCCCGAAGAAGTCATCCAATTTGGAAAATGCCACAAAATAAAAGGGGTTGCTGATATTGCGCAATGGCTGCAATTGGGGGGAAAAAAGTATAGTGGTAAATTTTACGGTCTCACCTGCCAGGGAAATCGTTGCAGGCAAGATGAAAAATTTGACGAACCATCTATGGGTCCATTGACCATGGGATAGAATTTCCAGTTTCAGGGTTGGTGCGACTGGATAATCACACCCATCAAATTAGGAAGGATATAATTGCAGAGGGTGCAGAGCAGATTCACAATAATCATTTCAAGGCTGAGGGATTTTTGCCTTCACGGTTAGATTGGAGAAACTGAGGTGGTTCTCCTTCGAGATTGTGATGTCCCTAAGGATCTATCCTTGGCCCCTCCTATTTCTATCTTTAATACTGCTTCTTGGTGACATCAATGTGATGAATTTCTGGTCTCCCCCTACTTCCAACCTCAAAACCCTTCAGGCGGATTTTTACCTCCTTGTTCACCCCAGAATTGGGGCAGGTGGAGCTCGCAGAACAGCAATCTCCATTGGCCTCAGGCAGGATCTTATGAGCCTTGGGTGGGTGAGGTAAAATTCCGGCATTTGTGTTCTTTGGACTCCTCTAATCCCAGCTTCTTCAGCATTGCTTATCTTCACCACTCTAACATAGGTTACCATACCTTCAGTTGCCTGGATCCTTGTTCTGGAATGTTATCCGTATACCTCTCCATATCTCTCTTCCTCTCTCTTACCCTCAGGAAGATCCTTCAAATCTCTCTCTCTGGCCAATCTATTGATAATTGATATCATTGTGGTTTATAGTGTCAGATGTTGTTCAACATTGCTCCTATGCAATTCCTTAACATTGATAGCACCAGACTAGAAATGCCAAGGTGTTTTATGAAGTTAGCCGAGACCCTAAGTTTTACATTTGATTTTGGCACAGGTGAGCATAAGGTGTTTCACTCCAGGAATGATTCAAGTGAAGCATGAGGAAGCTTTTATCAAACAAAATTTATTTAAGAACCCACTTAAAATATAATAAAAAGAATTAGCATAACTTTTACCCATTACAAGATTCAAAAATAATGCAGTATAAACCTTAACATATTATATTCCAAGTCAATCACCATCCCACAAACATGCATCTCTTTCTGGACTTGGCACAAAGAACAAATATGCTCACACGATGCTGGATTTTTTTAACACCTGCTGTGAATTGATGCTTTGAATGTTGGAACAAACCTCTGAAGATTCTCAATCCTGGAATAATACTGATGGCGTGAGAGAAATCTTTGTATCTTTACTGGCTACAGGGGAGGTCCTAGAGAATTGGAAAATAGCCAATGTTGTTCCTTTGTTTAAGAAGGGTAGCAAGAATAATCTAGGTAATTACAGGCTGGTGTGCCTTATGTCAGTGGTAGGGATATTTTTGGAGAAGATTCTTCAAGACAGGATTTACTTCTGCTTGGAAATAAGTGGGTTATTAGTGAGAGGTGGCATGGTTTTGTGAACTTGATGGAGTTTTTCAAGGAAGTAGGACGGTGGGTGTTGTCTACATGGACTTCAGTAAGGCCTTTGACAAGATCCCTCACGGCAGACTGGTAACAGAAGGTGAAGTCGCGTGGGATCATAGATGAGCTGGCAAGGTGGATACAGAAATGGCTGGGCTGTACAAGACAGAGGGCAGCAGTGGAAGGATAGTCAGAAGTTTTTTTCCCAGTGTGGAAGAGTCAATTACTTGGGGCAGAGGTTTAAGGTGCGAGAGGCAAAGTTTAAAGCAGATGTACGAGACAAGTTTTTTTACATAGAGGGTGGTGGATACCTGGAACCCATTGCCAGGGAAGATAGTGGAAGCAGATACAATAGTGACTTTTAAGGGACATTTTGACAAATACAAGAATAGATGGGAATAGAGGGATACAGTCCCCAGAAGGGTAAGTGGTTTTAGCTCAGTCGTGCAGCATGGTCGACGCAGGCTTGAAAGGCCAAAGGACCTGTTCCTGTGCTGTAATTTTCTTTGTCCTTTGTTCTTTTGGCACACCGCTGGAAAGAGAGAGCAAGGCAGAGACACTGTCTGCCTCCTCCAGCTTCTACTAGCAACTAAGCCAAAACTAAAAACTTGGACTTTTCTTTGGAAAGTAAACCATCCTGAAGCATATCACCTGACCTGTCAATCATCGCAAATCCGAATTCTATATCCCCAAAGGACCATAAAATCCCAGAACACTCCTTAATGCAGATTAAAATCAGCACAATACCAATTATATCATTTCAGTAACAATTAGAGAGCACCTGTTACAGACAATTTTGCAAAGAAATGTGACAAAATTGCATTTCTTAAAGGCACAATATTACCACAACATTTTACTTCATTGAATGTGCTCGAAGAATGCAAGCTGCTGCTATTGGTGTTGTTAATAAATGGTGATCAGCCCACAGATATTTAAGGAACACCACTATTGGCCGGAATACTCCAGCTGTTCATCCTGGTGGGATATTCTGGCCTCACCAATGCGTATCTCCGCCAGGGGTTTCCTGATAGCGTGTGGTGCAGTCAATGAGAAATCCCATTGATAGTAATGGGATCAAAGATACTTTCTCCAGTGAATGGTGCAAGACCTCCTGATTCAAGAAATATGCAGCAGGGAGGTCAGACCATTCCCCACCTGCTCCCCCCATTCTTTCTCAACTGATATAAATAAGATTCTTGCCAGAATTCTAACACCCCACCCGTCACGGAATCAAAGGGGGTGAGAATTCCTGGTCTTGCTCAAGCGAGGCCCTAAAATCTTGCCCTCTCTGTCTGTCACTGTCCTTGCAGGGTATCATTGGAATCTAAAGTTTATTTATTTGTGTTACAAGTAGACTTACATTAACATTGCAATGGAATTACTGTGAAAATCCCCGAGTCACCACACTTCAGCGCCTGTTTGGGCATACTGAGGGAAAATTTAGCATGGCCAATGCACCCTAACCAGCACGTCTTTTGTACTGTGGGAGGAAACCCCAGCTCCCAAGAAAAAAACCCACGCAGGCATGGGGAGAACATGCAGACTCCACACAGACAGTGACACAAGCTGGGAATCGAGCCCTGGTCTCTGACGTTGTGAGGCAGCAGTGCTAACCATTGTGTCACTGAGAATCTCCATCCTTTCTGCAGGATTTCAGGGCCTTGGGGAATTCTTGTGATTGTATCTTAGTTAAGCTTTGTGCATTCTAAACCCACTCCAAATACTATAACATGGTGGATGTAATCTGACCATCTGTTCATGCCATGCACCCACAGAAATAAGATTGGAGAGGTTGGTATCTAACCAACGCTCCATTCACTGCAGCGAGATGGGAAAATCATCCCAGTGTGAATGGTGGTAAAATTCAGGCCATAATCTAGGCTGCGTGATCAACAGTGAATGGACATTGCTCGACAGTCACCAGACAGGAGTGTTCCCTTCCTATTGGGGAACACTTCAACAGTCAAAGGCATTCAGCCTCTGATCTTCGGGTAAGCATCCTCCAAGGTGGCCTTCAAGACACACAACAACGCAGAATCGCTGATTAGAAACTGATAGCCAAGTTCCGCACACATGAGGACAGCCTCAACCAGGATCTTGGGTTCATGTCACACCATCTATAACCCCCATGACTTGCCTGGACTTGCAAAATCTCACTAACTGTCCTCACTTGAGACAATTCACACCTCATTAACCTGTGTTTAACGCTCTCTCCACTCACATTGTCTGTACCTGTAAAAACTTGATTACCTGTCAAGACTTGCATTCCAACCATTATCTTGTAATTGAGTTTCTTTCTACATATGTCCTGTTTGTGAACACAAGTCCTCAATCACCTGATGAAGGGGCAGCGCTCCGAAGGCTTGTGCTACCAAATGAACCTGTTGGATTTTAACCTGGTGTTGCGAGACTTCTGACTATAATCTAGGCTGATGTTCCCTGTACAATGCAGAGGGGAGAACTGCACTTGTTTCCATCTTTCAGATGAGTCCTCAAATTGAGGCCTCAACCTGTTCTCTCAGCTGAGGCATCCCATCCCTTCAAGGAGAGCGAAGGAGTTCCCCCTCATGTCCGACCTCAGTATTTATCTCCATTACAGTGAGGACTCATTTCAAAAGGTACTCAATTAAAGCTTAAAGTGTTTAGTGACATCCTGAGGCCATAGAAGGCATCATATAAATGACTCCTTTGTTTTGCTTCATTCATCACAACGTCCCATATCTATGATTGAATGAACCATGGGGCTTATTTTGGGATTACTTATTGAGAGAGCACCTCAGCTTGCTGGGAGTCAGAGAAGATGTCAGGCACTAATAATTTAAAATATTTTAGCTGGCAGGTAGCAGTTTGCAGAGGATAATTGGCAGAGGCATTTATCTGGATGGTGTTTGTCACTTTTCTGGTAACGGCACTGTTTTTGTCCAATGTATGGCAGACATGAGTACTTATTTAAAATGCCAGACAAATCAGTGACAGCTCATCCATCACTAATGAAGATTCTGCCCAGTCTCAGATATTTGATGAATTGTCGCATGTGAGACACATTACTCATTACATTCAGAACTTAATATCAAAGCTTCATTGCAACACCAGTCATTTCTACAGCAGACATTCCACATTTTCAAGTGATTTGCTGTTTAATGCACTTTCAGAGGTAGTTACTGACTGTTTTGCTGCCCTTCCTCTCAGTGTTCACCCAGAAGCAAAGGCCATAAGAAAACGTGGAATAAGGTAAAAACCATTTGGCAATTTAAAGGGGTGATTTCTGGATGAGATAGGAACCGACGAACAGAATAAGCCATTCAGCCCACGATCACAGTCAATCTGACTCCTAGCAACAACTTAGGATCGGAGAATTATCAAATTATATAGTTCAGAAGGAGGCCATTCGGCCTATTGAGTCTGCACCGACCACAATCCACCCAGGCACTATCCCCATAACCCCACATACTTACCCTGCAAATCCCTCTGACAGAAAGGGGCAATTTAACATGATGTGGATGTGCCGGCGTTGGACTGGGGTAAACACAGTAAAAAGTCTGACAACACCAGGTTTTAGTCCAACCGATTTATTTGATAGTAAATGCACAAGCTTTCGAGGTTTCCCTCTTCGTAAGGTGAATGGAGAGTTCTGGCCTCAGACAGAGCATATAAAGCACAGACAGTTTAGAGATTACTGATTAGAATGCGAATCTTTACACCTAACCTGCTGTTCAAGTCCTCAAGTGGCTGACAATGTGAATGGAAGGAGCACTGATCACAGGTTAAAGAGATGTGTATTGTCTCCAGACAGCACAGTGAGTGAGGTTTTGCAAACCCAGGCAAGTCACGGGGGTTACAGATAGTGTGACATGAACCCAAGATCCCTGTTGAGACCATCCTCATGTGTGCGGAACTTGGCTATCAGTCTCTGCTCAGCGACTCTGCGCTGTCGTGTGTCGTGAAGGCCACCTTGGAGAACGCTTACCCGAAGGTCAGAGGCTGAATGCCCGTGACCACTGAAGTGTTCGCCAACAGGAAGGGAACAGTCTTGCCTGGTGATTGTCGAGCGATGTTCATTCATCCGTTGTCGTAGCGTCTGCATGGTCTCCCCAATGTACCATGCTTCGGGACATCCTTTACCTGATATGTTGCAAGAAAGGATGTCCCGAAGCATGGTACACTGGGGAGACCATGCAGACGCTACGACAACGGATGAATGAACATCGCTCGACAATCACCAGGCAAGGCTGTTCCCTTCCTGTTGGCGAACACTTCAGTGGTCACGGGCATTCAGCCTCTGACTTTCGGGTAAGCGTTCTCCAAGGCGGCCTTCACGACACACGACAGCGCAGAGTCGCTGAGCAGAGACTGATAGCCAAGTTCCGCACACATGAGGACGGTCTCAACAGGGATCTTGGGTTCATGTCACACTATCTGTAACCCCCGTGACTTGCCTGGGTTTGCAAAACCTCACTCACTGTGCTGTCTGGAGACAATACACATCTCTTTAACCTGTGATCAGTGCTCCTTCCACTCACATTGTCGGCCACTTTAGGACTTGAACAGCAGGCTAGGTGTAAAGATTCGCATTCTAATCAGTAATCTCTAAACTGTCTGTGCTTTATATGCTCTGTCTGAGGCCAGAACTCTCCATTCACCTTACGAAGAGGGAAACCTCGAAAGCTTGTGCGTTTACTATCAAATAAATCGGTTGGACTTAAAACCTGGTGTTGTCAGACTTTTTACATAATTTAACATGGCCAATCCACCTAACTCCCACATCTTTGAACTGTGGGAGGAAACCCACGCAGACAGAGGGAGAATGTGCAATCTCCACACAGTCACCTGTTAGCGCATGTGGGCGAAACAACCACTATGGACTCAGGGTGAAGTTCAATAACGGCACAGCTTTATTTTCTTTACATCGACAGAGAAGCACAGTCAGGACATACAATCGGACGGTCCCGAAAGTGCTCTGCCTGTCCCTCGCAGCAGGCTATAGTTATACCTGAACTTCGGTGCAGTATGCAATTCAAATGCTAATACTTTATTTACAGTATTTGACCTTAGCCATCCTGTCTCAATGTTTTCAAGTGTTGAGGAAATTGTTTTAGGTGTGTGTTAATTGTTTGTCTGATTGGTTATTTAATAGTCTAGAATCTCCAGGGTTTGAACCATAGGTGTGTCATTGATCTCAAAAGAGGTTTTGAGGGGCCAGGAACGTTTCCTTAACTATGCTAATTTTAGGTGTCTCCATGGGTTGTTTGACTGTTTTAGAAGTGCTGATTTTGATGGGGTGGAGATTTAGTTCCTCTAGGTCCCATCCTGTCCAGCTTCCCTTATGTGCTAGCCCTCATTTGCATTCTAAAAGCATGCTCTTGCCAATTGATCGGTGTCTGTTACTTTGTGATTTTTAGTGGAGAGGCTCTATGTGTAACTTCAGTCTGCTTCCATTTTGTGTGCCCAATTTCATAAAATTTGTTGTCTGATAACACACCCAAGCCGGGAGTCAAACCCAGATCCCTGACACTGTGAGACAGTAGTGCTAACCTCTGTGCCACTGTGCAGCCCCTAACTTGCACTTTTATAGTCACTGACTAGGTCAGCATTTATTGCTCATCTCTAATTGCCTTTCAGAAGGTGATGGTGATCTGCCTTATTGAACAGCTGCAGTCCATGTAGTGTATGTACACCCATAGTGCTGTTAGGGAAGGAGTTTGAGGATTCCACTGTCCCAATGACAGTGAAGGAATGGCCATTCAGGATGATAATGGCTTGAAGGGGAACTTACAGGCATTGGTGTTCCCATGTGTCTGCTGCCCTTGTCCTTCTAGATAGTAGAACTCGTGGATTTGTAAGGTGTTGCTGAATGGGTCTTAGTGAATTCCTGCAGTGCATCTAGTAGATAGTACACTGTTGTCTCTGTTACTGCTGGAAAGTCAGATCCAAGGTTGGAACCAGGCCTGATAGATCCTAACTTCAATTTTTTCAAGAAGCAATCAGTAAGGATAGGCAACAACACCTCCTCCATGATTATCCTCAATACCAGTCCCCCACAAGGCTGTGTTCTCAACTCCTTACTATACTCCTTACACACCTATGACTGCATGGCCAAATTCCCCTCCAACTTGATTTTCAAATTTGCTGTTGACATCACCATAGTGGATCTCAAACAATGGTGAAATGGAGTACAGGAAAAAGATAGAGAATCTGGTGAACTGGTGCAACGACAAATAATCTCTCACTTCATGTCAGTAAAATGAAAGAGATCATCTTTGACTTCAGAAAGCATAGTAGAAGACATCCCCCTACCTATATCAATGAGGATGAAGTGGAAATGTTTGAGAGCTTCAAGCTTCTAGGTGTCCAGATCATGAATAACTGTCCTCCGCTCTGACACCAAGAAAGCCCAACAGTGCCTCTACTTTCTCAAGAGGCTAAGGAAATTTGGCACATCTGCTACACCTTATGGATGCACCATAGAAAGCATTCTTTCTGGTTGTATTGCAGCTTAGTATGGCTCCTGCTCTGTCCAAGACGGCAAGAATCTACAAAAGGTTGTGAACATAACCTTGTTCAACATACAAATCAGCCTCCCATCCATTGACTCTGTCTACACTTCCTACTGCCTCGGGAAAGCAGCCAGCATAATCAAGGACCTCACGCAGCCTGGACGTACTATTTTCTACCTTCTTCTGTCGGGACAAAGATACAAAAGTCTGAGGTCATGTACTAACTGATTCAAGAACAGCTTCTTCCCTGCTACCATCAGACTTTTGAATGGATCTACCAAGAAATCAATCTGATAAATAATGATGATGCGGGCAGAAATGTTGAGATCAGTGTTGAGTGTCTTGAGGTTCCACATTTTCAGGCTCAACGTAAGATATTAATAGATGAATTTAATAGGGTCAAGGTGTAAGACTCCCCACAATTAACAGTGATAAGAGTAACATTCTCAGGAACCATGAGCAAGAGTGTGATAAACTGACTGTAAACCTCCCATTTGCAGAGATTAGGAATGACTTTGAAGGCAAGGCTGAGAAATAGAGTACTTTTAAGTAGGCTAACATCTTCTATCAGTGACTGTTATACTGCCTTGTGGATTTGAGGCTATGATTTCAAGGCAAATGTATTGTACAGTGGCTGACAATGGGACAAACACAGATGTAACTAAATGGCCTGCCTCTTTCGAACATAAAACACACATTAAAGTGAAGTGAAATTGAATTGTTGTCGCAGCAGATGCTTCTCCTGGCTTCAAAATACTAATTTGCAGACTAGATTGAGGCTTTAGAGAAAAATTTGCAGATTGCTTTTGACTGAAATATGAATGCCGGATATCTTTGTAATTGATGTATGAATCTTTTATTCTTCCAGATTGACATCATTGATACTTGTAATTACCAACTCAATTGAAGCATAACATTTTCCTTGATTTAATTACAGCAATTGAGTGAATCAATGATTGTACCAACAAGAAACTATGCCTAGAGAAGAATGGGATGTCACAAGGAGCTTTGTCTTGAGATAATTTGTTCTTCATCGACAAGCTTTGTTTCTTTTTGTTATTCTTATAAAGATCCATACAGTGGTGGATAAATTCTCAAATTAGAGCAGTGAATCAGCACGATTGTATTTGGCAGTTCCTCTATTATCTCACACAAAAACCCTCTCCACCCCCTCCCCGACTAGAATGTGATGCCTTATACTGAGCAAATAGATGACAGTGAAAACTCTGCTGCTTACGTTGTTCAAATTATGACATTCCATCTTTGCTTGTTACACACAGTTAATAACCCAAAACATTTAAATTAACGCCACAAGTCAGGAACGATCATACCCAATTTCATTAAAATGTGATCTGCTCATTGTTTTTACAATATAGACTGACTACCTTGCTCCTTATTCTCAGGCAGCCCCTTGGGATTGAGGGCGATTTGTTTCCATTCCTGATTGATGGGCCCTGTGCTAACTGCTCAGTCCCACATATGATCCGCAGACTCTGCCACATGTGTGATGTTCATGTCCCTTTAAGAAAGGTTTTTTTCTTAAACGTGATTTCTGCATCTCACAGCTTCAGTGATGTCATCGTTGCTGACTTGACTGGAATTGTCCATTTATTGCTACTTCAATGGGGTTGTTTGTGTTTACACTGCGATTAGTTTTACGATTCTGCATTGTTCAGAAAAAAGGTCATGTGTTCTCTTCCCAGTGAGTTTAAGGTTTCAGTTTTGAGAGTTCTAATACTGTTCCAGTTTTAGCAGGGACATCAAGCAAGAAAGAAGCTGAAGTCTCTGTCTCTACGTGCTTTTTGGGCATTTTACTCTTCAGGAATTTAATATTGACAAAGTAAATTAATTTTTGACTTGGATTGATGAACATCTTTCAGTGGTTATAATAAATTATTCTTTTTATGATCTCTTTTATCAATGTCTCAATGTTTATTTGAGCAAGATTAAGAGTTAGAAAGTTAAGAGCAAGGTTAAGAGTTTGAGGCTGCTGTCATTGATATTTTATTGACCTGATTGATTGATACTTTACAGGATTATAGGAGAAGCGATTCCCCACCCCACCACACCCCCCCGCAAGAACATTTGTGAATGAGTTTTTTTTTCCAGCAATTTCATGTTTGCCACTGTAATTATATGGACCAGTATTTTTTTTAAAAGTTAATGTTTGATGGAATTAAGGAGAAAGAGAATGAATAGTTTTCTACACAGCCCAATCCCCTACGATATAAAACTTATCAATAGCACGTAAGTGATTGCAAATTTAACATACTCAACCTGACAACATATGAACAATGGAGTTTAATACAAAATGTAGAGTGTAGATTCTTTTAGAGGGGTAAGTAAAGCGTTTGAGATTCAGGGCTAAATAGGCAAGCTCCTCTGGAAGGCTTACTGAGTCTCTAGGGGTATCCTTCCTTGCTGATGGCCCTCCTCTCTGGGACATGGAGCCTATGGTTCCAATGCTGCAGCCGCCCCTCTCCACAGACCAAGAACCTTCAATGTGGCAGTTAATTATTTAAGTAAGCAGCAAGTCTCTAACCCGAACTCGAATCCAATCTAGTCCCCTTCAGTTGTTTCCCCCATCACTGGGAATCTTCCTCAATGGCGGGCCTGTGTCGGAGAACCATTCTGCTGTGAATCCTGTTATTTGCTGGGATCTCCCTTTTGCTATAGCCTGCAGGGAAAACCCAGCACCAAGATAGCGAGTAGGGCATAATTAATTCAGTGGCAGAATGGACTTGAGGGGCTAAATTGCCTACTCTTGTCCCTATATGTTTGTTGACTCTTTACTGTCTCTGAGTGATTGGCACACTACATAGTTTTATCAAGATACTATTTGCAGTAGTTCAAGAAGAAGGCCCACCAAGACTGTTTTAGAGTAACCAGGAATGGGGTGTTAAATGTTGACCTTGGCAGCAATTTTCACGTTTCAAGAATGAATTGATAAACAGTTCCAGTGAATCTCTTGTTCAAACTTTTTTATACCACTGTGTTTGGTCTTTGCAGCTCTCAATTTCGGTAAACTCTGTGCATAGAAGTGTGAATAACTTATTACAAATTATTGGAGGACAAAAGCTGATCAGTGATGACGGGAATAGACAATGAGACACATTGGACATGCAACTTATTGAAATGTATTCGATGGTGAATACAACTGAAAATCCATAAACCGTTCTTGAGGAACAACTTATTGGCCCAAAAGTTCCTTCACTTTCTGTGTTCATTATTCTCACGTAGTGACTCCTTTGAACCATTTGTCAGTGACAAATCTTGCATAGAGGCAATAATTGCAGAACCGTTTACTTAAACTTCAATGTTTTTTGTTTCATAGTATTTCTAATCATTAGACTGTGTTCCTGAAAGTGAAAGAGCCTTAACAAATATATTCAGATATTGTGAGCACTTTCTATGACTATCCTAACATCTTTCACAATGAGTGACTAGGTGAGTGTGTGTTTCCTCCTGCGTCCCTTTGGCCTGAATCTTTCATCATGGGGAGTGATGAATGACTCCACTTAAGTCATTGAAGCAACTCAGGATCTTGAAGAAGACCTAACAGGCATACAAGTGTGGCACTTTCATGGGAAGTTTAAATTCTGTTTGCTGGATTCACCCTGTCAGGATTTCTGCATCATTCTCCATGACGGGGGAATCAGCTGATCATAACCTTGGGATGCTTGCCTTATATTCACTCTGGGTTTTACACAGATTGATTTAAAGCTTTTCTTAGCCCGCGTCTTTTTTTTTTGATTCATTCATAGGATGTCAGCATCGCTGGCTGGTCAGCATTTATTGCTCGTCCCTATTTATCCGAGGGCAGTTGAGAGTCAACCACATTGCTGTGGCTCTGGAGTCACATGTAGGCCAGACCGGATAAGGGTGGCAGATGTCCATCCTTAAAGAACATTAGTGAACGAGATGGGGCTTCCTGAAAATCGACAACGATTTCATGGTCATCAGTAGATTCTTAATTTCAGATATTTTTATTGAATTCAAATCCCACTATCTGCCGTGGCAGGATTCAAACCCGGATCCCTTAGGGCATTAGCTGAGTTTCTGGATTAATAGTCTAGCAACAACTGCTCAAGAGTAAATCACCTGGAATATCAAAGCGCTCCAACACCATGGCAATCCTAATCAAGCTAGGCCCTGTCTTGACATTTCTTAACCCTCCCCACCTCCAGGCAGTGCTCACCCTACTCTCGCAACTCTCCCCACCTCACCTTCCCTCTTTCCCAATTCAGTTTATTGAATCCCTGACTTCTGTCAGGCCAATGTCCTGAGAGTTAGCACAAGAAGAAAGGGAAATAGGATTTGTTTGGGAGTGGGAGGCTGAGAGTGGAGTGAACATTGTCAGTTGATGAGGGAAGCAGTAAACACTGTCAGAGGGATGAGGATGGTGAACATTATTGAAGGGGGTGAAGCTGTACTACATTGGGAGTTACAGTCAATTTCAATCAACTCTGACAAAGCATTGTCCAGGCTCTAAATATTGGCTCTATTCTCTCTCCACAGATGCTGTCAGGTCTGTTGACATGTTGCAGCATTTTTCTTTTTGTCACAATTTAAATAAGTGAAAGCCAATGAACCCTACGCCATAAGACATAGAAACAGAAGCCAGCCATTCAGCCCATCAAGCCTGCTCTGCCACTCAATGAGACCACAACTGATTGGATGTGATCATCCTCAGCTCCACTACCCTGTCTTATCCCCATCACCCTTAATTCCCTTACTGTCTGGGGTGGCACAGTGACACAGTAGTTAGCACAGCTGCTTCAAAGCACCAGGTATCTGAGTTTGATTCTCAGCTTGGGGCACTATCTGTGTGGAGTCTGCACATTCTCCTTGTGTCTGCGTGAGTTTTCTTCGGGTGCTCCTGTTTCCTCCTGCAGTCAAAGATGTGCTGGTTAGGTGGTTTGGCCTTGATAAATTGACCCTAATGTCAGGGGGATTAGCAGGGTCAATAGATGAGGTTATGGGGATAGGGCCTGGGTGGGATTGTGGTTGGTGCAGACTTGATGGGCCAAATGGTCTCTTTCTAAGTCTAGTTGTGACTAATGAATATCTATCTCAGATAAGAAAAAAACAAGTGATTGTTAATAGTCATTGTAGATTGGGTCATCGTATGATTACATGATGATGCAGCCACATGGAGCGTCAGAGGAATAGAGTTTGTCGGGATTACCCTGCACCTTGGGCAGACTAGGTGTATTAATGAGAGTTTGTATGTTTAGTTAATAAATCTCCTATTTGCTGTAAGTTGCTTGTTTTGGATTTAATGGACCACGCAGAACTACAGTCATTATTAGACTATTAACTTCATAACATTCAAATTTCACCATCTGCTATGGTGGGATTAGAACCCAGGTCCCCAGAACAGAGTCTTGGTATCTGGATTATGAGGCCAGTGACAATTCAAATTCAAAACTTCAGACACAAGACAGCGTTTTACAACCGCACAATTTTTTTGGCTTATTCAAACTGCATCTCTTCCAGCCTGAGCTGTTGTGAGCAGGTCTTTCTCACATAACCAAACTCCCAATATACTTCATCTTGAGTATCCTTTTCCTCTTTCACTTTTGATTCCATTGTGTTAACACCTTTTTGAAACTTAATTTTCCCAAAATACAAAAGTCATTTTTGTTTTGCCCATTGCCCCACTTTCAGATAAACAAAATCAATAAGCTTTCCTTCTTATGTCCTTTTCCAACTTGTAAAACATCTGACTCCCCTTTGAAATTTAACAGCTGAACATAAAAAATCCTCACTTATCTCCTCATGCAAATTTCTACCCATTGCTTGTTTAATTGAAGAAAATTATTTAACTATGCCTATATCAAATGAATTCTATTACCACCAGTACTCTTCTCCTACTGTGATGGAAATATCAGGTTTTCCACATTTTCCCAATATCATTGTAATGTGCTGTGAAACAGGCCATTCTTGGATGGCATGCAGCATGCTGACACAGTGGTTAGCACTGCTGCCTCACAGCACCAGGGACCCTGGTTTGACTCTTGTTTTGGGTCACTATGTGGAGTTTCTCCCTATGTCAGTGTGTGTGTCCTTCGGGTGCTTTGGTTTCCTCCCTCAGTCTGGGGTATGTGCGGGTTAGGTGCATTGACTGTGATAAATTGCTCCCTAGTGTTAGGGGAGGGGATAGGGTAAATGCATGGGATTATGGGTATAGGGCCTGGTTGGGATTGTAGTTGGAGCAGACCTGATGGACCAAATGGCCTCCTTCTTCACTGTAGGATTCTATTCTATGTTTCTATGATACAGTTAAAAGTGTGCATTATACAGACAAAGCATACCATTCATAGAGAAGTAAAGGAGAGAGTGCAAAATGTAGTGTTACAGCCATAGCTAGGATGTAGAGAAAGATCAGTTTAGTGCGAGGGAGGTCCATTCAAAAGTCTGACAGCAGCAAGGAAGAAACTGTTCTTGAGTCAGTTGGTACATGACCTCAGAATTTTGTATCTTTTTTTCCAATGGGAGAAGGTGGAAGAGAGTATGTCTGGGGTGTTTGGGGTCCTGAATTATGTTGGCTGCTTTTCCGAGGCAGCGAGATATGTAGACAGTGTCAATGTCACCCTGCTTATGTTCATATTTGATTGAGTGATTTGTTACCACAAGATCGAATTTGCAGCACAATCTTAGAGCGTTCAGCCCATATTCAGACACAAAGGCGCACAGTCAGGCACAAAGATACACTGAACTACAAAGACACACTTTCAGAGAAAAAGAATTTGCATCCTGCCCCAAAACTGGAAAATCCCACACGAGATCAATGGAAGTTTGCATGGTCTTCCCCCCACCACTGCCCCCGCCACCCCCCCCCACCCCCCACCCCCCCAACTACAATTCCCGTGGTGGGCGAGATGGGAAAATTCCAGAATCAGATGTAAAAGGCGCATACTGTGATGAGAGATGTCATTATTTTTGTTATTTTTGGGTTATATTGTATTATTCTGCCAGGCAGGCTCATGATCTGCTAGGTATCTATATATAAGGAAAAAAGCAAGGGTTTGATTATCTGCTCAGGTTTGAAACATTGTCATGGTAATTACTGGGCTGCCTAAATCTCAAAGGGAAACTTGAACATGCCATCACAACAATTTGCAATCTATATTTCAATTTGAGAAGATTTGAGAAGCACTGAAGTAAACAGCAAAAAATTTCAAACCATTTTCAGTGATCTAAAATATTAAATTTAAGCATTTATTTAAAAAGAAAACTTCCATATAATATTGCATTTAAACAGTTAAAAGTTGTTGTGCACACATTTCCCAAACTATGTCTGCTTTGTTAAACTCAACTTTGTTAAACTTTTAGGCAACAATTCCGCATCGATATTTCTCGACGAAAAATTCCAGTAAGATTCCTACGAACATCCACAGCTGCTACAAGGGATTATTACACAAGCTTCTCCCTCTCTCACTTGATACTAGGTAACCAAAGTTTATGTCAAAATCTTGCAGACACAACACTTGTCTTCCCTGAGGGCTTTAGGTATGCTCTTCACAGGTCTGTTCAGCACACATGTTCTCCAGGATCACATGCCCATATTTACCCATACAGCCTTCAGTGTCTTGTTAAATATGTTTGCCCTTTTTCATCTTTAAAGCTACTACTTTTATATCCCTTTGAAAGTGCCTTGCCCAGAATTTATAGATCTTTCATGTCATTTTATGGCCACCACTTTTGCGTATAAATAAACTTAATACTTTGCTTCATTTATTTATGATCTTTTCTAATTAAGTGTTTTCCTTTTGAAATACAGCAGTCAAACTTCAATTCACCGCCTTATCTTCCTAATGCAAATGCCAGAACTCTCCAATCCTGCAATCAGTTACATTTACCTGACAGGAGACACAGGGCCTCAGTTTAACATCTCATTCAAAAGACAACATTTGGGGCAGTGCAGCACACCCTTGTTATTTCAATGGGAGTGCCAATCTACATTACATCCTCATATCTCAAGAGATGCAGGGACAGCTTTGTACTCTAAAAGTAGAAATATTTCTCATTACAAAACCTGGAGTTCTGTAAAATGGATAAGCTTGAGAATACAGGTATTCATAATTTATCAAGCATGTTAATATTTCTCCTTCCCTTCTTTGATATTTGCCTGGGTAACTTAGCCAGAGCTGAATTCTTGATACTCTAGGGCCTAAATACTTAGAAAGTGAGAAGTTCAGATATAAAATATTCAAATTGGACAGATATCCACAGGGTTTAAAATTATGAACATGTTTATCGTACAGGGCTCATTTTAAGAAAAATGCACTTGGGTTACAATCAAGGTTCAATAATTGACCCAAATGCAAATAAATATACATTAAATCAATGAATTAGTAGACACCATCTTACCTTTGGATCCATGTTTATTTTGAGGAGGTATTGCATTAACCATGGGAACCTAAGAGCAAGTTGTTAGAATATACATTTGAATATTAATTTGACGCACTAGTGGTATAGCTTGTGAAAAATTGATCATTGTACATTGTCGTCACATTAGGGGATTTTTGAGTACATGTTTTTCATTTGTATGCTTGGGACTGAACGAGAAAACCAATGCTTTTAAAGCTGCAAATGTGATGAGTTATGCGCTGAAGCATGTCCACTGTCCAATGCCTCTCAATCTAGAGTAGAAATATAGAAATGTTAGAAACTAAAAGCAGGAGTAGACCATTTGGCCTTTTGAGCCTTCCCGCCATTCATTTCGATCATGGCAGATTATCAAATTCAATATCCTGACATCTCCCTGCCCACCCCCTCCCCCCCAACGCCCATATCCCTTGATCATTTTAGCCGCAAAAGATATATCTAATTTCTTCTGCAGGTAGATGTTGGCTTCGTGATGTCATCGCTCGACTATTAATCCACAAACTGAGCTAATTTCTGGGGAACCAGAGTTCAAATCCCATCATGGCAGATGGTGGAATTTAATTCAAGAAAAATTATCTGGAATTAAGAATCTACTGATGATCATGAAACCATTGTCCATTGTCAGAGAAACCCAGCTGGTTCACTAGCATCCTTTAGGAAAGGAAATCTACCATTGTCACCTGGTTTGGCCCACATGTGACTTCAGAGTCACAGCATTGTGGTTGACTCACAACTGCCCTCTGAAATGGCCATGTTTTGGCCACAAGTATTTCTGTGGTAGTGAATTACACACATTACCCACCCTCTGGGACTTAATTTCGCTGAAGAAATTTCTCCTCAACTCAATTCTCAAAGGCTTACCCCTTATCCTCAAATGATAACCCCCCAGTTCTGGACTCCCCCGCCATTGGGAACATTTTTTCTGAATGTACAGTGCCTAACCCTATTAGAATTTTATAAGTTTCTATGAGGTCCCCTCTCACTCTTCTAAACTCCAGTGAATATATTCCTAACTGCATAAGACTCTCCTCAAATAACAGACCTGCCATCCCAGGAATCAGCCTAGTAAACCCTTGTTCTGTAGCACTCCTTCAATAGCAAGGACATCTTTCCTCGGATAAGGACACCAAAACTGCACACAATACTCCAGGTGTAGCCTCACCAATGGAAGTAAAGCATTCCTATCCCTGTACTCAAATGCTTTCGCTAGGGAATAAACTAGGCCGGCCAAAATCTACTAAACTTGAGAAATTAGGTAGATAACGATCTTTGAGATTTGATAGCATTGAAAATCTAATAGGTTAGATTGACAAAATAATGAAAGGAAGATGAGGAGAATTCTTCTTTTTGCATTAGATTGTTGTGATCTGGAGTACACTGCTTGTAGGTGGTGGAAGAAGAGTCAACAGGAAATTTCAACACAAGTTTGGACAAATTCCTGAAGAGAAAAAGAGACATCCAGGGTTATGGAGAAAGAGCAGGGGGTAACTAATCAAATATCGCTTTCAAAGCACCCGCACAAGAACAATGCCTCAGTGACTTTCTTCCTCAAAACCTAAGTCCCAGAACAGGCATCTCCCTAAATATTCCTTTATTCTTTGCTTTTAGCTCTGACAAATGGTCATCCAGACTCAAAATGGTGTTCCCTCTCCAGAGCTGCTGTCAGACCTGCTGAGATTTTCCAGCATTTTCTGTTTTTGCTTCTGATTCCAGCATCCACAATATTTTGTGTTTATCCCTGAATATCTCTTGATGAGGTTCAATGTCAATTCGTTGCACAAGGCGCCTGTGAAGAGAGTCACAACATTTTATTATGTAAAAGTACAATAACAATACAACTAATATTGCATAAAGAAATATCTCCTAGTCTCTCTCATGACTCTCTGAGTAATAATTTTAAATTGAGAATCCCGTCTTATTGATCCCAACCAGATTAACTGCCTTTCCCTCGTCACACTATCAAAGTCCTTCATAATACAAGGAAAATCTCAGCTAAATCTTTTTCTCTCATCCACCAGAAGCTAGGACTTGAAATTACTAGGATTAGTTGCATGATGCTTATCACTTTCAATCTCCCATTGATAGTGGGGAATCGAATATCTCACACAGCCTTCCAGTTCTCACATTGCTGAATATAAACTTATCGAAACCTCTTCACTCTTTCACTCTGACTTTCTATTTATTACATCTGAATTGCTACCAGCTATTTTATGGCTTTATCTACGTGGGTATTCAGGGAAGTATGCATGTCTCAGGACATACTTTGACTTTGTATGACAAGGTGATAATGAATCTGAAACATATTTTTCATTCAATGGAAAGAGGAATATGGAAAGAAGTCTCAATAGTTTTTGACTTAATATCAGCCATTTTACACAATCACAGGTCAATTGTGATTTTTAAAGTTTTGCATCCTGTTAAAATCACACTCAGGGAGGCAATGGCCAAGTGGTATTATCGCGAGACTATTCATCCAGAAACTCGGTTAATGCTCTGGGGATCTGGGTTCAAATCCCACCACGGCAAATATTGGAATTTGAATTCAATATATATAAAAAACAATTGGAATTAAGAACCTAACATGAAACCATTGCTGATTATCAGAAAAACTCATCTGGTTCACTAACATCCGTGAGAGAAGGAATCTGCCATCCTTACCTGGTCTGACTTACATATAACCCCAGAGCCACAGCAATGTGATTGACTCTCAACTGCCCTCGGACAACGAAGGATTGGTGATAACTGCTGGCCAGCTAGTGATAAATATTAGTTGTTTCAACATTGTGAAATGTAGTGATGATTATTTGACTCTAATGAGAAGAAAATACTGAATCCAGTATTTACATGAAAGTGGAGTGAATTTGGGTGAGGCCAAAATGCCTTTAACGTCCCACTACCCCCAATGTTAATCCTTTCCTTCCTGTTATTAGTGGAAGCATTAGATAAGGGCCTAATTAAACTTAAAGTTATGGAGCAATAGAAGGGGATAACTAATCGAATATCTCTTTCAAAGAACAAGCACAAGAATAATGCCTCAATTACTTTCTTCCTCAAAGCTTAACTCCCAGAGCAAGCATCTCCCTTTTTTCTTTGCTCTTTGCTCTCATGAATGATTTGATTTGATTTATTATTGTCACATATATTAACATACAATGAAAAATATTGTTTCTTGCATGCTATGCAGACAAAGCATATCATTCATAGAGAAGGAAAGGAAACAGTGCAGAATGCAATGTTACACTCATAACTAGGGTGCAGAGAAAGATCAATTTAATGCAAGGTAAGTCCATTCAAAGGTCTGACAGCAGCAGGGAAGAAGCTGTTCTTGAGTCAATTGATCGAATGTTCATTCAGACTCAAACCATTGGCCCAATTCTCTCTCTCCATAGATGCTGTCAGACCTGCTCAGATTTTCCAGTATTTTCTGTTTTTGTTTCAGATTCCAGCATCTGCAGTGTCTTGCCTTTATCGCTCAATATCTCCTTATGCGGTTAAGGTTGAAGTTAAGAGCTGTCTTGGGAATGGGTGGCATGGTGGCACTGCTGTCTGTCAGCACGAGGGAACTGGGTTCAATTCTGGCCTTGTCTGTGTGGTGTTTGCACATTCTCCCCCAGTCTGTGTAGGTTTTCTCCCAAACTCCAAAGATGTGTAGTTTAGGTAGATTGGCCATATTAAATCGCCCCTTAGTGTCAGGGGGATTAACAGGTAAATATGTGGGGTTACGGGGATAGGGCCTGGCTGAGATTGTTGTTAGTGTAGGCTTGATAGGATGAATGGTCTTCTATCTGCACCGTAGGGATTCCATGATTTTAATATCAAAGTACGGGCCTGAATGCTTGTTCCCAACTCAGGATTGAAGTGTTGGGTAAATTCCCAGCTCCACAGGACAAGTGAAAAGTCTCCTGGACTATTCAATTTCTATTTGTGTGGGTGGGGATGGTGGTGAAATTGTGTGTACCCCTGGAAGAAACTCAGACACACAGGGCCCGATTTTACCAACAACTTGCCCCTGTTTTTGGGCGCGAATTCGTGGCAAAATCGTGTGTGAGGTCTTTATCACCATCTATACCCACGTCCGAGCAGATCGCGACATTAACAAGACCTGCGAATGGGCGCTGATCTGTTCCGCGTCCAAATCGAGCGCAATGACAATTTAAATGCATTTAAATTGAATTAATGAACTGCCCGCCCAACTCTATCAGCATTACCCCCTTTACCGTGTTCGCCAATCCGAGACGGATTACAGACTCGCTAAATAAAAGCCTGAGTCGGGTGCTCCAGCCTCTGAAGAGCGCGTTCAGTGTTTCCAATGGCTCCCTGACTCAATAGTAGTCATGATGTGGGTATGCCGGCGTTGGACTGGCGTAAACACAGTAAAAAGTCTGACAACACCAGGTTTTAGTCCAACCGATTTATTTGATAATAGCTTGTGAGTCTATTATCAAATAAATTGATTGGACTAAAACCTGGTGTTGTCAGACTTTTCCCTGACTCAGATCAGTGGTGGGAGTGTGGATGGAGGTGGGTCAGACCATTCTCTGGCGAGGGGGGAGGAGGGGAGTGAGATCAAATTGCTGTCTGGTTGGAGGTGGGAGGAGGGGAGTGAGGTCAGATCGCTGACTGGTTGGGGGGGGGGAAGAGAAGGGAGGTGGGTCAGAAGGATCTCTGGTGGGGGTGGGGGTTAGATGGATCTCTGGGGGGGCGGTGGTCAGATGGATCTCTGGTGGGGGGGTAGGTCAGATTGATCTCTGGTTGGGGGGGGGCATAATAGTTTTTTCTTAAGTGACAAATTCATCAGTAGAACTTTTAAAATCCCTCCATGAGTCTTGAATCTGTCTATAGCAGGTGCTGGGTGAGTTGACAAGGAGGGCACAAACACAATGGATGGTGGGTGGGATCATGTGTGGTATGAAATGGCGCTAAGTTGACATGGGGCTGTAAACTGGCATGTGGGAGGGTAGAAGGGTATAGGTTAGTAAGAAAAAACTATTATTGATAAAAAATTAATTTATGAAATTTCAATTCCTTTAATCCTTTATATATTTTTATCATCCTGCTTCAAAACATTTATAAGTATGAGGAGCTGTCAATCAAACTGATCTGTTGGGAACCCCACTCTGATAATGATAGGTTGTAAAACCGGTCATACAACACTAATTATAGAATCACACATCTTTGGTCTATATCAACAGACAGAATGAAATAGTAAGCATTGTTTTATTAACATTGCAAACAGTTTATCAAATATTTGAAGGGCAAGGGATTTAAATGCCTCTGCAGTTTGACAGTTCTCTTTGACAGCTCTTCTTGACGGTTCCGCGTGCTTGACAGATTCAATGCATTTATGTGCTTATTATACACATTCATTTCTAAATTTAACAATTCCAAAGGCATTTGAATTCTCCCAAAGTTGTCCATTGACTAAATCCAAAAGGGAACCCTACCTTTTCAAAGAGCTACAGTAAGTTTAGATTGTCTCCTGCTAGGTCCAAAACAAGCAAATGGTGTTTTGGACATCCCAGCAATGAAAAGATCTGACTGAAGGCAGCTGCAATTTTACACGCGCAACTGCTTCCAGGAACCACAAATGTGGAAATCACAACCTTCTCTCATTTTTCCTCCTATGCAAAAATGATGGGAGGCTGGGTTTGTGGGCAGGAAATCTGGAACCTGACCTACTGCACCATTTTGGCTTTGAAAGCTTCTCTGCGCAAACAGTCAGGACATTGCGTCCATTTGCAACCTTTGGCGTGTATCCATTAAGCTCCTGCTTCTAACAGTTCATGTTGCTTAACATTAATAAGCATTTCCCCGTTCTCAAGATCCTCCTTGTTATATATTTCATATCTCAGTGTTATGCAGCAATGACACTAATTTCACTGTGTTCAGCAGCATTTACAGAGCTTTATAAAATGTCTACTCCATGTTCTAGATCTTTACTTCCAGCTATTTATTGCAACTTTGTTTGCTTTTCCCTGAGTTTGCACCCAGGTTTTACTAATCAAGCCGTGAATCACAGAATCATAGACACCCTACAGTGCAGAAATAGACTGTTTGGCCTATCGAGTTTGCACCGAACACAATCCCACCCATTCCCTACCTCCATATCCCTACATATTTACCCGCTAATCCCGCTAACCTACACATCTCAGAACACTAAGGGGCAGTTTTAGCAAGGCAATCAACCTAACCCACACATCTTTGGACTGTGGGAGGAAACTGGAGCACCCAGAGGAAACCCATGCTGACTCGAGGAGAATATGCAAACTCCACACAGACAGCGACCCAAGCTCGGAATCGATCCATGGTCCCTGGAGCTGTGAAGCAACAGTGCTAACCATTGTGCTACCGTGCTGCCTGAACATCAATTGTAAACAGATTCATATAATCAAACACAGAATAATTGAACACCAGCTCCCAAAATTATTTAGGATGGCATAGTGGTGGCACAGTGGTTAGCACTGCTGTCTCACAGTGCCAGGGACCTGGGTTTGATTCCCGGTTTGTCTGTGTGGAGTTTGCACACTTCCCCTGTGTCCACATGGGTTTTCTCAGAGTGCTCCGGTTTCCTCCCAGATGTGCTGGTTAGGTACATTGACCTAAACTGGTGCTGGAGTGTGGTGACTAGGGGAATTGCACAGTAACTTCATTGCAGTGTAAGCCTTAGTTGTGGCTAATAAATAAACTTAAAAACTATTTTTTTTTGAACACCATCCTTTTTGTGTTACCTGAAATCTTTGACACTTTGCCCCGGCTCCCAGAGAGTCTCATTAATCTCTGGAAAACATCACTTTCTGTCTATGTGAACCATGACCTCTGACTGTTCACTCTCCCTCTTCAGAATGTCCTGCAACTGTTCAGTGATATCTTGACCCTGGCACCAGGGATGGCAGCATACCATGTTGGAGTCCACATCTGTGGCTACAGAATTACCTGTCTGCATTCCTCACTATTGCGTCTACTATCAGTATTGCTCTTCCACACTTACTCCTCCCCGCTTGAGCTGAGCCACCCACAGTCCTGTGAACGTGGCTGTGGTTGCATTCTCCAGAGGAACCTTCCCTCTTACCGCTTTCTAATGTTTCTTGATTGTGGTGCGGTTCTTAACTACCTTCCTTCCCCGCCTTGTTTCTGACTGGTTAGTCACCCATTCCCAAGACCCTTGTCTAGACCCCAACCACACTACAAAATCCAAAACAAAACATCTACTATTAGATGTGATTTTGCAATTGGACAGCACTTACTGAACAATTCTGAGTTTGTTAATAGGTAATCAGTTGAACTTGTAATGTGTTGATCTTCTATTGAATTTAAACTAAAGTATGAAAAGTTGGAGGGAAAATTTTCTAAAGACTATGAATAGAAGTTACAGTCAGGCTCATCTCATATAGTCAGTACTTATTCCCTCATTGGACTGTTCTGTCCCTGGTTAATGGGAGGATGTCTGCTTAAATGAAACAAAAATGAATCTAACAGATGAAAAATTTGTACATTTCATAATTCCCACCTATAAATAGAAAATGAAGGGGCAGAGGACTAACAATGGTGCTGAAAATATGTATTGTTCTAAAGTGTATTCATATAAATGCTGTTCTTACCTCAAGACCTTTGCCATTAGTGTGCAAGACTTTATCTTTCCTTCTACATTGCAGTAATGTGATCCCTTTGTGTGTTTTGGTTGTAGCCTGAACCATTTTTGCTGACGAACAACTTTGGCCAAAATAATTTTGGAAGATGACACACAATTAAGTTAACAAGCCTTGCTGTGTATGTTCAGACAACCGTTACTGATATGACATGAATAAACTGATCTTGGCAGCAATCTGGAAACTGTTGGCACAATAAATTGTACCCCAGTGATGTGTGAATGGCCTGCGCTGGTGAATTGCAGTGTGGAAGGCTTATTATAAGTTGTTCTGCAAAGGCCACTTAAAGTGCACGCGCCGATAGTTAATTCGGAAGCAAACGGTTAATTATGTAATCAGCTTGGTTCTGTATTTTTACAGACTGCTGTCTTCCTTCACTGTCCTTCTTCCTTTAGCAAGCTCCTGAAATTCACTTTGCTAATCAAGTTATTTGTCATCCATTGACTCTGTCTACACTTCTCACTGCCTTGGTAAGATAGCCAGCTTAATCAATACCCCAAGCACCCTGGACATTCTCTCTCCTACCTTCTTCGGTCAGAAATCTGAGGTCACATACCAACCAAATTAAGAACAGCTTCTTCCCTGCTGCCATCAGGTTTTTGAATGGACCTTCCTCGCATTAAGATGATCTTTCTCTACACCCTAGTTATGACTGTAATGCTACATTCTGCACTGTCTCATTTCTTTCTCTATGAACGGTATGCTTTGTTTGTATTGCATGCAAGAAACAATACTTTTCACTGTATACCAATACATGTGACAATGATAAATCAAATCAAATCAATCTCATTATATGGCTCTGTGTCAAATAATGCCGCCTTTTGGGGGAGGGGTTGATAGTCTGATGGTCACATGACCTATCGATCCCTCCAGCAGGAAGTTGAAAGGGGTGTGGACCATGGGTTGAGGAAGGACTGGCAGTTGGAACTTTGAAGTCCAGAAGAGCAGTTGCACTTGTAGACAAGTTTTATCTTGTTGTACGTGTCTATGAATACTCTTTTGGCAACACCGCTTTTGCAGTTAAAGTGGCATTGAGCCCTCCATCTATTACAGTCCACATCCTCACTGGCCAGCTGAATTTCTGTCTCCTCAAAGTCCATGAAGCTTTTGAGTCTGGCATCCCTCCATCCGGCTGGGATTTCTCCCGCTTGCTGTGAGCCAGATGGTGCTGCATGAAGACAGATGGAGAAAGTGTAAGCAGAATGTGTGCCAAGGTAAAATGCCAGGCATGTGAGAATGGTGAGTGGGCCCAGGGAGGTGATGAGGATATGATCCGCAGGGGAGATGCATATGTGTGTGGGAGAGTGAGCGAGATCGCTGTAGATAAAGGACGTGTGCGTGTGAATAATGAAATGAATGGCAGAATGGGGGAGATCATTCATTCTCTTAAGGCACTGGATGGCTGTCCTTCTTTGCAGGGTATTAATACTGACCATCCCTGCTACTGCCTCCCATGCTGGGTTTGTGACCATGGTTACAGGTCTTTGCCCACAGTGTGGGGCATTGTGGCAGTCCTCCAGCAGTTGTTTGAGTGAGGCTTTGGTAAACTTGTGTGCAGTACGATTCATGGGTTTGGCAGCCTTGACTTCCAGACGGTTTCCTTTGACTTGAAGCTTGTCTGCAGAGGCAGCCTTTACATGAGGCACCCAGATTATTGAACAGCTGAGGTGATGGCGGGGCGGGTGAGTTAGAGGTTAGCATCCAGCATTTCATATGAAACCTGTGCCTGCTCTTTTTTTCCCACTAATCACTGCACAATATGGTGCAAAATGCCACCATTGCCATTAGCGAGTTAAATGCTGCTTACCCCATCTGCCCAAAATAGATCTTTCCTCGTTCTTGGACAATAACACCCAGGGGGTGGGATTTTGTGGTCATGCCCCAGCCAGAGTTACTGTTTCTGGTTAGTGGCCTTCCATTGAATTGGAAACTGGTCAAAATATAATGCACTTTAAGTAAGTGAACAGGATGAAGGTGCAAAAAGAACAAAAAGGGAAGTGAAAGATAGGAATGAATAACTGATTAAAGAGTTGGTGGTGCAGAGCCAAAGGAAGTGGGAAGAGGACAAATCAAGAAGCAAAAGATGTGCCCGGAGGAGGTGTGAATGGCGGAGTGATGAACAGCAAAAACAAAAACAAAACCTCAACATCAAAGGCGAAGGAAACAAATTGGGGGAAGATATTATGGTCTGAAATTGTTCATTTCAATGTTGAGTCTGAAAGGTTGACAATTGACTGGTTGAAAAGGACCAAAAAAGAGCAAAGAAAATTACAGCACAGGAACAGGCCCTTTGGCCCTCTAATCGATTATGCTGCTTATTTGAACTAAAACCCCCAACTCTTCCAGGGACCATATCTCTCTATTCCCATCCTATTCATGTAGTTGTCAAGACACTCTTTAAAAGCCACTATCGTATCTGCTTCCACTACCTTCCCTGGCAGTGAGTTCCAGGCACCCGCCACCTTCTGTGTAAAAAACATGCCTCGTACATTTTTAAATCTTGCCCCTCGCATCTTAAACTTATGCTCCCCCAGTAATCGACTGTTCCATCCTGGGAAAAAGTTACTGACTATCCACTCTGTCCATGCCCCTCATAACCTTGTAGACTTCGATCAGGTCACCCCTTAACCGCCGTCATTCCAGTGAGAACAAACCAAGTTTCTGCAACTTCTCCTCATAGCTACTGCCCTCCGTACCAGGCAACATCGTGGCAATTTTTTTTCTGTCTCCTCTCCAAAGCCTTCTGGTAGTGTGGCGATCAAAATGAGGTGCTGTTCTTAAAGCTTACTTTAAGCTTCATTGGCACAGGGCATGAGGCTGTAGACAATACTATCGGCCCAACCTGCCTAACATTTCCTCAGAAGACAATCCATTCATCCCAGGAATCAGCTTGGTGAGCCCTCTCTGACTGACTCCAAGGAAGTATATCATTCTTTATGTTACGTACACAGCACTCTATATGTGGCCGCAGCAAAGCCCTGCACAACTATTGCACAATCTCTCTACATCTAACCTGCATCCCCCATTCAATGAAGGCCAACATTCCATATGCATTCCTAATTACTTGCTATACCTGCATGATAACCTTTTGTGAATCACATGCAAGGACTCTAATTTCCTCTGTACTGCAGTATTCTTCAGTCTCTCTGTTTTTCTATTTGTCTACTCTGTCCAGACTTCCCATGCCTCGGCAAAACAGCCAGCATAATAAGGACTCCACACACCAGGGACATACTGTCTTACACCTTCTTCTATCGGGAAAAAGATACAAAAGTCTAAGGTCATGTATCAACTAACCCAAGGACAGCTTCTTCCCTGCTGACTTTTGAACAGATCTACCTTATAATAAGTTGAGATTTCTCTGCACCCTAGCTATAACACTGCATTCTGCAACCTTTCCTTTTCTTCTCCCTGATGTAGAATCATAGAATCCTACAGTGCAGAAGGTGGCCGTTGGACCCATCAAGTCTGCACCAACCACAATCCCACCCAGACCATAGCCCCACAACCCCTTGCATTTACCCAAGCTAGTCCTCCTGACACTGCAGGTTAATTTATCATGGCCAATCAATCTAACTCACACATCTTTGGACTATGGGAGGAAACCAGAGCATCCGGAGGAAACCCACGCAGACACAGAGAGAATGTGCAAACCCCACACACACCCAAGCTAGAAATTGAACCCACGTCCCTTGTGCAGTGAAGCAGCAGTGTTAACCACTGTATCACTGCGTTGTCTATGAACGGTATGCTTTGCCTGTATAGTGCACAATAAACAATACTTTTCATTGCATACTAATACATGTGACAATAATAAATCAAATCAGATCACATATTCTTCCCACCAAAGTGGACAACTTCACGTTGTGCCACATTCGAATTCACCTGACGATATTTTGCTCTCTCACTTAACCTATCTGTATCCTCTTAAAGACTCTTTCTATCCTCCTCACACCTTGATTTCTTCTCTATCTTTGGTCATTGTGAGGTCCAGGCAGTGAAATAAAATATTAAGTGAACGCAAGTTCAGGGTTATGCTTAAGTACCGAGAAGAGGTGTCTGCAAAGTGGTTATGTAATCGAAATTTGAGTCCTTCAAAGTGAGGGGACCACACACTGAATGGCCTATTCATTTTGGAATCACAGCACTCCTATGGTGCAGACAGGGGACATTTGGCCCACTCAGTCTGCAGCAACTCTCTAAGAGAACACCATGCCCATGCCCTCTCTCCTACCATATCTGTGCACATTTACCATCAACAATCCATCTAACTTATATACCTTGGAACAATAAGGGTCAATTATGCACAACCAATCCACCTAACCAACAGATCTTTGGAGTGTGGGAGGAAACCGGAGCACCTGAAGGAAGCCCACGCAGCCACAGGGAGAATGTGCAAACTCCACACAGTCAGTAACTCAAGGCAGGAATTGAACCCAGGTGCTGTGAAGCAGCAGTGTTAACCACTGTGCCTCCAGATTGAAAGAAGTGCACGTAACCTTTTAATATAGTTTACTGACTGAATATTTAATACCACCACGCGAAAGAGTAGTTTGGGAAAATTAAGCAATTAAATTTATCGCATCGTGGCAAAACTAATAAAGCAGGAGATAAAGAAAATATATTGTCTCCACAACAGTGAATTTGTGGGAGTTATTTTTGCTGTTGTATTTTGGGAAGACATAGTTTTAGCAGCTTGTAATTTTTGGGACTTTTGGGAAAAGCTGAAGGCCTTGCAGTCCAACACAATGTTTTTCACTTTTGCTTCATAGAATCATAGAATCATGACAGTGTAGAAGGAGACTATTCCGCCCATCGAGTCTTCACCGACAACAATCACTACCTATCCCCTTAACCCCACATATTTATCGTGCTGATCTCCTTGACACTAAGAGAGAATTTAGCATGACCAATCCACCGAACCAGCATGTCTTTCAGACTGTGGGAGGAAAGCAGAGCACCTAGAGGAAACCCTCGTGGACACGGGAAGAATGTGCAAACTCCACACAAATCCACCCAAGGCCAGAATTGAACCCGGGTCCTGGCAGAGGCAGAAGGGCTAAACACTTTGTCACTGAGTTGATTCTGGGAGACAAAATAGTGGCATAAGAATTTTGTGATCCTGCAAAAATGTTTGAGCTGGATATTTCTTTTTGTTGAGGAATTGGAAGTGTGAATGTTAGGATGGTAGTGGAATGAGCACACACAAGCTGATATTCTTCCACGTTAATGTTGTGAACCAGAAAGCATTGCGCATGTTTCATTGCTTAGAATTCCATGGTATTTGCAGAATAGAAGCGGACAATCCAGCCCATCTGGTTTATGCCTCACAATAGCCCCTGACCATCCTTCTTCATTTCACCTATGGCTGGAACTCTACCACCTCGCCCGCCCAGAATTGGCATGGATGATGGTCCGTCAACAGAAATCTCCATTGACCTCGGATGGGAATTTCCAGTCTTGCCCGAACGAGGTCGTAAACAGGTCGAGGGACATGTTACCACAAGGAGTAGAAAGGGTGAATAAAGTTGGATGTCTTTTATTGGAGGTTAGATAGATACTTGAAGGAGTATAGCATAGAAGAGCATGTTGATAGGGTGTGGTAACGTTTGGGAGGAGGTTTGTATGGAACTTATGAGATGGGAATTTAGAATTCAAAGCACAAATAGATCCTACTGAATAGTGGAACAGGCTCAAGGGCCTGGAATGGCCTACCCCTTCTCCTATTTCACACACTTATATGTGAAACATTTGCATGGACTAAAAGCCTTATTTCTGTGCCTTACCCGCTATGTAATTTTATGTATCTCCCACTGCAAACAAAGATTGGGAAGTCTAAAGCTTGAGGTCAAGTTTTAAGGTGAGAGGGGAGAGATACAAAAAGGACCAGAGGGGCAATTTCTTCACTCAGAGGCTGGTGAATGTCTGGAATGTCCTGCCAAAGGTGGTAGTAGAGGCGGTACAATTTTGTCTTTTAAAAAGCATTTAGACTGTTACATGGGTAAGATGGGTATAGACGGATATGGGGCAAATGTGGACAACTGGAACAAGCTTAGTGGTAAAAACTGGGCAGCATGGACATGCTGAGGGGCCTGTTTCCATGCTGTGAACCTCAATGATGACTCTATGAGTAAAGATCAAGATTAGACTTGAGGTGAAGTAGAGTTAGCAGGTGAATGGGAGAATGGACCAGAATGCACACAAATAATTTACATTTTAAAGTAATAGGTGTTGTCCATAATTTCTTTCACCCATTCTAAGTATCTGTGTCCACATTTATAATGGAAAACTGTAATGTAAACATGTAACACTGCCGTCACACTGCCATCACACCCCCCTACGAGTGGACATGCTTCAATGACATCACTAGTAACACAGTGTTTTAAAGTTTATTTATTAGTCGCGAGTACGCTTACATTAACACTGCAATGAAATTACTCTGAAAATCCCTGAGTTGCCACACTTTGAGGGAGAATTTAGCATGCCCAATGCACCTAACCAGGCTGTGGAAAGAGGAAACAAGAGCAGTTGTAAGAAATCCAAGCAGACGTGGGAAGAACTTGCAGACTCCACACAGACAGTGACCCAAGCCGGTAATCGAACCCAGGTCCCACAGTGCTAACCACTGTGCCACTGGAGTGTAATTCTATCATGGCAGAATTAAACCATAAAGGTGGATATAGGAACAGATAGCAAACAAAATTACAGTCAATATGCACAAGTGTAAGACCTGAAATGTATAATAGATTAACGGAGAGCTTATTAGCATCAAAATACACCAGAAATTAAAACACATTATGGCACATTTTAAGCACCCCATTATTTCTTTAAAAATAAATGATAGCATAACCTTTGAATGGTTTTGTTACATTCCATTTTAACATTAACATAATTTCTCAGGCATTATTTATTCAATTATTGTAATTAAATAATGGAAAATGGGAGTGTTGGAGTAATAATGATGAGGTAACTCTTGGAGCCTAAAGAAAGTACTTATGTTCACAATGCAAATGCAAAAAAATTAATTTAAATCAAGCTCAACTTCTAAAATGAAACAGATTACCCTAATTTAGTTCCAAATACACTAATTATTCATTTAAAGGAAAAAGCTGTCATTTAACAGGATGAGGACATGAATACTAAGGTGATTTAATTTCAGAGCAGCATGAATGCCAAAATTACATTGTCTTAATTACTAATTTCTGAAACATTGACTAAACTTCAGTGGGTTTAGAGAACCACTACCTATGGAAACTTGTAATTGTCTAGACATGTGGCACTGGTAGGTCAACCATCTCATGGAATCTTGTGTGATATAGAAGATTTTTATTACAGTATATCTTTAGACTTAAATGTTATGCCAAGTTTAGAAAATTCAAGAATTGTAATACATCCTGTTGACATGATAGGTTCCTGGAACAACACCTTCTGGAGCCATCCAGAGAGTAGGCTGCATAAGACCTGGTATAATGCATTGAGATAGAATTTATCTATAATCTCATGGTGAAGGCACCCTGAGGTAGCAGTGACCATAATATGATTGAATTTCAAATTCAATTTGAGGGAGAGAAGAGTGTGACCAAGACTAGTATTTGAAAATTAAATAAATACAATTATGAGGCCACGAAAGCAGAGCTAGTGGAAGTGAACTGGCAAATTAGTTTGAGCAATTGGTCAATGAAAATGCAGTGGCAGGCAAATAAAGGGATATTTCTGAATGCATAGACCAGGTATAGTCCAAGAAGAAAGAAAAATTCCAAGGGGAGGACTCACCATCCGTGGTTAACTAAAAATGTTAAGGGCAGTCTCAAGCTTGGAGAAAAAGCATATAATTGTGCAAAGACAGGTGGTAAGTCATGAAGTTGGACATAATCAAAAGAACAAAAGCATTAGAAAGCAGAGGAAAATCAAAGCACAGGATTGGAATTTTGCTGGCACGCCTGCCCTGATTCTGGGCAGGTGAAGTTCGCAGAATGGCACACTCCATTGGTCTCAGGCAAGATCTTACAAGCCTCAGGTGGGTGAGGCAGTAAAATTCTGGCACAAGAGAAACTCGAAATATGAAAATAGAGGGTAGGAGTTTCTATGGAGGTTTAAATAAGAAAAGTGTTTACATAAGAACATAAGAAAATAAGAAATAGGAGCAGGAGTAGGCCATCTAGCCCTTCGAGCCTGCCCCGCCATTCAATAAGATCATGGCTGATCTGTCGCTGCTCAGTTCCACTTTCCCGCTTTCTCCCCATAACCCTTAATCCCCTCTCTTACCAAAAACCCATCAACCCGCGTCTTAAAAATATTTAGCGAGGCAGCCTCCACCACTTCAACAGGCAGAGAATTCCAGAGATTCACCACCCTTTGAGTGAAGAAGTTCCTCCTTTAAGGAGGTTAGCATTGGTCCTATAGAAAGTGCATCTGGGAATTGATAATGGACAGTAGGAAGATGGTGGGATGAATGGTAAAGATGTTTTGCATCAGTTTAATGTATAGAAGATACAAGTAACATCCCAAAAATAGCTGTTATAGAGGAAATGAAAGGATGGGAGGAACTCAGAAAAATTACAATCGCCAGGAAAGTGGAATCCAGTTAAATGTTGAGGATGAGTTTCATCCTTGGGTTTTGAAAGAAGTGGCTGAGGGATAGTGTCATAGATATCTACAGCACAGGAAAAGTGCCTTCAGTCCACTGCATCTATTCCCATCAAAGACAAATCATCCAACTATTTTAATCCCATTTTCCAGCACTTGTTGTATAGCCTTGAATGCCTCGCTATCATTAGTGTGCATCTAAATGCTTTTTAAATGCTGTGATGGCTTCCGGTCTATGGTGGAAGTGATGAGGATGTTTCCTATTGTGGGAGAATCTAGAACTAAGCGTCATGGCCTAAAAATAAAGGATTGCTCCTTTAAGACAGAGATGAGGAAACTTTTTTTTCTCTCAGAGGATCATCGGTCTTTCTGCAAAAGGTGATGGAAACACAGTCTTTGAATACTTTTAAAGCAAAGCTAGATCGATTCTTGATAAACAAAGGGTGAAAGGTTATTGTTGGTAGGCAGGAATGTGGGATTGAGTTCCAGTCGGGTCAGTCATGCTCTTATCGATTGGCAGAATAGGTTCAAAGGGCCGAGTGGCCTAGTCTTTCTCCAAATTCGTTTGGATGTTCACATATGTATGTATAGAAAGGCAAATAAAGGCAGAGTGCAGCATGGGAATTTAATTGGGAAGGAGGGCAAGGGTGCTGGGGATAGATTGTCAGCTCTGAATTAACCCTGCTGCTAATAGCATTAATGAAAGACTGAAGCTTTATTTATATCCCAACCTTCAATTGTTTCTTGCCAATATCTGTCCACCTCAATGGACATAAAAAGCTATTAGCAACTGTGCCCCGCCAGGACTGAGTTAAATCACAGGTTGGGGGAGTCAGGCACTCCAGGGAACTGGGATGCCCGGAATCAAACATTCCTCCTGGTATCTTCAGGATTATCCCTACTTCTCCAAGCTCACAACTTAGCCTCCAGGTTCTCCATTTCTGCCCCAACTGATTCTCCAGAAAGGGATCATCTGCTGCCTGGCAACCCACTCAATTGACAGTAACAATCCTACTGGAGCCTTGACATCACAATAGGACTCTAATTTATGTACATTAATGAGCCATGCAGGGCACTTGGGCACCTCAAGTACTGTGACAGACACAAATGTCTCAGGAATAAGGTAACACATTCTCAGAGGCTAATTTACCTGTCTGACCATTCCGTTTTCCTGAAAGGATGTGTTCAGATAGCCCCCGAAAAGCTTATAGTTGTTAGACAATGGGTCCTTATTTCAGATGTGATTGTTTTAAGCCAGCTTTGCATAAATCAGATCACAGTTGATATTAGTATCTATTCTGGCAGTATCACTACCATTTTATTGTCCAATGTGACTATGTGACCAAAAAAGGGCAAGATGGCAACACAGGGTAAATGTGACATTGTGACCGCAGGGTCAGTTCCTGTAAGGATGATAAAATCCAATTCTAGCTCAGTACAGTTACTTTGGATGCTTCCCACTGCACCTGTCTGGTCAACCTGCTGGTCCTACATCCAATTATAGATCAAGTGCATTTTCTTTCAACCAATAATTGAGAACAAAGAGCAAAAAACAAAGAAAATTACAGCACAGAAACAGGACCTTCAGCCCTCCAAGCCTACACCGGCCATGCTGTTCAACTTAACTAAAGTCCTCTACCCTTCCAGGGACCATATCCCTCTATTCCCATTCTATTCATGTACTTGTCAAGACACCCCTTAAAAGTCACTACCATATCTGCTTCCCTGGCAATGAGTTCCAGAGACCCACTACTCTCTATGTAAAAAATCTACCTCATACATCCCCTTTAAACATTGCCCCTCGCACCTTAAACAATGCACCCTAGTAATTGAATCTTCCAACCTGGGAAAAAAAACTTCTGACTGTCCACTCTGTCCATGCCTCTCATAACCTTATAGGCTTCTATCAGGTCTCCCATCAACTTCCGTTGTTCCAGTGAGAACAAACCAAGTTTCTCCAACCTCTCCTCATATCTAATGCCCTCCCTACCAGGCAACAACCTGATAAGCCTTTTCTGTACCGTCTCCAAAGTCTCCACATCCTTCTGGTAGCATGGCGACCAAAATTGAACACTATATTCCAAGTGCAAACTAACTAAGGTTCTATAAAACTGCAACATGGTTGGCCAATTTTTTACTCAATACCCAGGCTGTTTGAAGCCATTGCCTTTGGCCTCTGCCCCTAGCGCCACACAACTGACATTGACTTGACCCATCACAGAAGGAACCTCAGAACCTTATTCAACTCTGAGATGTGTTTCCAAACTGTCCATCAGACCTTTTTACTTTCACCTCCATATCATTGTTCAGCTTTTCTCCTGCTTGTGGATATCGGTCTTTGAAAAGATCAATTTTTTTTTGCCTTTCAGACTTGATGATTCAAAAGCCCTCGTCAACAGACTCCCATTTTCGATTGTCCTCAATACCAAACTGCACCTGTATCCTACATTGCACTAAACCCCAAACCTTATTCCCTGTATCTTACACTGCACTAAACCCCAAAATGCATTGCTTGTACCCTACACTGCACAAAACCCAAAACCGCACTGCCTATATCCTATACTGCACTAAACCCTGTTCATTCATCACCCTGTCCTCACTGATCTTAGTTGTCTCCCATTCCATTAGTGCCTCAAATTTTAAAATTCCGCTCTGGTTAAAAGTCCTTGGCTGGAATTTTACTGGCCCGCCCATCACGGGAATGAGAGATGGACCATGGAAAGGTCCGTTAAGCTCACATGGGATTTACGGTTTCGGGACTCGAGATAATAAATTCCCACCCCTTGTGTTTAAATAGTTTTCTTGTTTCCCACCTCTGTAACAGGCAACAACTTCACCCCTTCCAAGCTCTTCATTTATCTGACACCAGCCTCCTGTCCAATTCTTTCCCTTTGTGGCTGTGTTTTCCAACTCCCCATTTCCATATTGTAGAATCCTTCCACAAATGTATCTTCACTTTCAGAATCTGTTATTCTGAATAAGTACTTGGCCAACTCTCCTGATCGCTCCTCCCTTTAGCTCGATGTCTATTGCTCACTTACCTTCTGCAATGCACTTTAGAAAGCTTTTCCTACATTAAATGCACAAAATAATTGCAAGTTTTTTTTCTTCCATTTCATCGGGCACCTGTTGCTGCTTAGATTCATGGATATCATCAACTCCTTAGCCACAATTTCACTCCAAGCATTAGGAGGAGATTTTGGATGATATTATCCAAGTCAGTATGTCCACTTTGTGATTGATGCACTCCTCAAAAAGCTGGCAGATTCATTAATTTTTCAAGGAGCATAAAGGAGCGGTTTTGTCACGCAGCAACTGTTCCACCTGCGAGGAGAAAAGATGCCATCAGTCAACTCAAGTGTACAGCAGTCACAAAACACTTCTGTTCAATGAATGTGCAGGTGATCTAGGAATAATCTTCCTGACAGTTACAAAGTGTGTGGCTCAACACATATCAAAATCATCTTGAACTGTTATCTGCCCTTGGGCATCCTAGAGGGATAGCTATGGTAAGGACTGCTTCTTTGAGAGACATGTAGAGCTGTGGCTGCTGACACTATTAACACCAGTACTGAAAATCCAGTGAAGCTCAATTCTAAATGTGTAAATTCTCAGCTTCCTGCTCAGGAATTTTTCTATAGTCAAGCAAATATTCAGCTGCATCGTGCTGTGGGGCTGCAAAACAGCGCAGTTCTTAATTAGCTTGCAAATTGTCTGCTGAAATACCTTTTACTTGTGACTATTATTCGCAAAGTGCATCTTAGGAAATCATAATCGTACATGAATAATGTTAAGACTAGCAGCACTCTAAGTTAATACAGCAACCCCTGGAGTCCACACATGGGCAGTTAAACACAGAAATCAAGTGCAAGGGAGGAGGGCAACTTGACCAGCTTGAAAGTCAATTGGAAAGGGAAAGGGAGGGGGTAATCTGGACATTTTGATTCATGTTGGGACTAAGAATGTACGGAAGAGTAGCGAAAGAGATCCTGCTTGAAGACTACCAGGAACTAGGACAGGACCTCAAGACTTAGAAGATTTGTATCATGTGATGATAGTGCGCTATTGATAGATTTTATCTTTAAAATTCAGCTTTTCTCTACAGGCAATCACTGTGTCTGGTGAGAATACAGGTCAGGTCAGAGAATACAGCTCGGGGAAGCAGGATAATAGTTCATTGTGGTCATGTAGTAGTTACTTAGGAAAGAACTAATGGACTTCTGTCCATAGAGTAAGATTTCCCTTGGGGTTTTGATTAGATTGATTGCCAAGGTCATGTGATAATATGGTTAATGAGAGGAGCTAGATTTATAGCAGGGAAACACTTTCAATTCAGGCTGCAGTTTGTTTATAAAGAAGTCTGGAAACTGCTCTAAAATTCAAAATCTCTCCAATGGCTTCAGTATTATCTATACTACTTGTACCAAAGCTAGCAGGAAGCCTCAAGCACAAAACATTGGACATAAATCATGTGTATTAGCAACTTGAGCTGGAGGAAGACTCAAGGGAATTTGTCACCATTAAAATACACTTTGTAGAAGGGGATACAGAAATCTCCACTTTTAGAGGACGAGTAAAACAAAGTAAATTAGTTTAAAATAAGGACCAAAGCATGCAATATATGTTTATGTCGATTTATATAGATCAAAATGTGCATTACTTGTATACTACACAAAGGTATTGTCTGTATGAGCACATATATAATAATTTTTGAACAAGTATTATAGATTCAAACTGTATATTTGCATTTTCTTTTGAGCTTTGCCCAACAAGCAAGTTACCCCTAGGCATAATGGGAAATAATTTTAATTAAACAGACCACATTCTTTGGGAACAATGAAGCATAGATTATAATGCTGTCATCAAGGGCAGGCCAGGCAGCTACAAACTATCAAGGTTTTTGAAATGAATAGAAGGATTCAGTTTCCAGCTGCAATGAAGAGATATATTCAGCCTCCACAGATAATGGACAGAAAACAGGCAAGAAAGACGACTCCCTTCTCATTCTCAGAGCTGCAGGTGTTAGGCGTGACCCTTAGGCACTATCGGATTTGCGTAGGTAAGGTGCCAAGGCAACGGGAGGGAAAGAAGCTCTGTGTTCGGTGAACCAATGCAGTCCTAATTCTTAGGGGAGATAGAATGTATTTGTGTATGAATATAATTGGACCACCTAGCTTGGATTACAGGTTGGTCAGGAGGATTGAACCTTCAGAAATGTATATCTGTTATGCTCATGTGATGTCACATCAGAAAGAAATTGGAATCCTTTGGCTGTCAAAGTACAGATTCTTAAAATTGGCAGCACAGGTAGAAAAGGTGGTGAAGAAACCATATGGCATGTTTGCCTTCATCGGCCAGGATATTGGGTACAAAAGTTGGCAAATTATGTTAGAAAGAGTGTTGGGGAGATTCACTAGAACGCTGTGGGACTTGATAACTTGAGTTATAAAGAAAGGCTGGATAGACTGGGACTTTTTTCCTTGGAGCATAGGAGGCTTAGAGGTGATCTTATATAGCTCTGTAAAATAACAGATAGTCAGTATCTTTTCCCAAAGGTAGGAGAGTCTAAAACTAGAGGGCATAGGTTTAAGGTGAAAGGAGAGAGATGCAAAAAGTCCAGAGGGGCAATTTTTTTTTCACACAGAGAGTGGTGAGTGTCTGGAACAAGCTGTCAAAAGTAGTAATGGAAGCATGTGCAATTTTGTCTTTTAAAAAACATTAAAACTGTTACATGGGTAAGATAGGTATAGAGAGATATGGGCCAAATGCAGACAATTGAGACTGGCTTAGTAGTTAAACAAAGGGTGGTGTGGACAAGTTGGGCCGAAGGTTCTGTTTCCATGCTGTAAACCTTAATGACTCTATGAGTTATAAAGAAGACTCCAGGTTTCATGTCAAGAGAACGAGGATACAAGAGCAGGGATGTATTTCTGAAGCTATATAAGGCTCTGATCAGACCCCATTTGGAGTATTGTGAGAAGTTTTAGGTATCTAAGGAAGGCTGCGCTGGCCTTGGAAAGGATGTAGAGGATGTTCACAAAAATGACCACTGGGATGAAGAGCTTGTTGTATGAGGAACAGTTAAGAACTCTGGATCTGTACTCATTGGAGTTTGGAAGGACGAGGGAGGAGCTTATTGAAACTTACAGGATACAGCGAGGCCTGGATAGGGTGGACGTGGAGAGGATGTTTCCATTTAGAGGAAAAACTAGAACCAGAGCACACAACCTCAGGCTAAAGGGACGACCCTTTAAAACAGAGATGAGGAAGAATTTCTTCAGCCAGAAAGTAGTGAATCTGTGCAACTCTTTGCCCCTGAAGGCTGTGGAGGCCAGGCCATTGAGTATCTCTAAAACAGAGATAGATAGGTTCTTGATTAATAAGGGGATCAAGGGTTATGGGGAAAAGCCAGGAGAATGGGGTTGAGAAAAATATCAGCCATGATTGACTGGCAGAACAGACTCAGTGGGCCGAGTGGCCTAATTCTGCTCCTATGTCTTATGGTCTTATGGTTGGTTCAGTCACATTTGGAATACTATGTCCAATTCTAGTCGCCACGCTACCAGTCGGACATGAAGGTTTTAGAGGGAGTATGGAAAAGGTTTACAATATTAGTTATGAGGAAAGATTAAATAAACTGGGATTGTTCTCCCTCGACAAATGGCGGCTGAGTGGCAACCTGGTAGAAGATTATAAAATTATGCCAGTGTAGCCCTGGCACTGCCCAAGGGACTAAGTGGCAATGCCAAGGGGGCCTCTTGGCACTGCCCACTAGGGGCAGAGGGGGCAGGGTCTATAGTGTGACATGGCCTCTGGCAGGGATGATCGGTGGGTGTTCCTGCTGCCACTCTGCATCTGGGACCATAGGTAGAGGGCGGTAGGCCAGTGATCGGGGTTGGCTATTGGAGTGGGCGGGGGTGGCACTATAGGAGGGAGAACTCATGGCTGTCAGGGGGCAGGGGAGGGGAGCTCGAGGTGGGACAGAGAGAGCGGGGTTTGTCCAGGAAGCCAGTGATTGGAGGGATTGGGGGAGCAGTGTTACGGGGTTCGTAGGCCTGACCAGCAATCAATCTGATCAGCAAATGGGAGGACAGAGTGTGGGGCCACTATGTATGTGTCAATCTCGGCACTGATAGATCGGCACACGCGCAATGGCCCACTCAGCACTATGTTGCCGGCGTCTCCAGCGATTTCTAGCATGTTTCCCGCTGGGGGTCTCTATGATGCACAGAGTAAGGGAGAGTCATTTTGAAAATCCAGCTGAAAATAAAGTTTCAGGTTTAATGTTTGTTTATTTGTGTCACCAGTAGGCTTACATTAACACTGCAATGAAGTTACTGTGAAAATCGCCAGCCGCCACACTCCGGCGCCTGTTCAGGTACACTGAGGGAGAATTTAGCATGATCAATGCACCTAACCAGCATGTCTTTTGGACTGTGAGATGAAACTGGAGCACCCGGAGAAAACCCACACAGACACGGGGAGAATGTTCAGACATCATCAGCAGGATTTACTTTAGTTTTCACACAAATTTGGTGCTTAGAATTTTTTTGGGAGCATTGTTAGAAAAACCCATCTGGTTCACTAATGTCCTCCAGGGAAGGAAATCTGCTGTCCTTATCAATCTGGCCTCGGCCTACATGTGACTCCAGCGGCACAGCAATGTGATTGACTGTCAACTGCCCTCCCAAGAATAATTAGGGATGGGCAATAAATGCTGACCAACCAGCAATAACCATGTCCCACGGATGAATATATAAAAAAGAATATAAACTTGCCACTTCCTGCCATTATCTATTTTTGGAAAATACAGTCATCTTGCTATCGCTGGCCCACTGAGATAATCAGCTGAAACATAATAGGTTCAAATTCCCTTTGTAATTTCAGTTCTATCAAGTACCAGTGTTCATATTTGTAGTCTTATGTATGCCCAAGATGCTAACTGATCAAACTGCTCACTATATTCGCAGTTAAAATCTCTGACTAAATCATAATGACAGCCTGTATCTGGAAGTGACAATGATGAGTCTAACCAAAGGCAAATGGCCTGTCAAAATGCAGAAAAGGGCAACAGCAGAGAAAGGAAAATAATAAAGTCTCCTGTATCCCGCTAACAGTAATTCTTTATTTTTTTTCTCTCCACACAGTGGAGCCTTCCTTGGGAATCACAATTTCAGCTTTATCTACTTTGTTACTGTTCATGTTCCTTCAATGTTAATAAAGCCACCAGAAAACACTTTCCAATTTACTGTCTGTGATGATCAGTATGGACTGTCTGTGGGGAGTTTGCACATTCTCACCATGTCTGCGTGGCTTTCTGCCAGGTTCTCCGGTCTCCTCCCACACTCCAAAGATGTGCAAGTTTGGCTGATTGGTAATGATAAATTGCCCCTCAGTGTCAGGGAGATTAGTAGGGTAAATACGTAGGGTTGTGGAGATAGGACCTGGGTGGGAAGGAGGGTGGGAGGAAGCAAAGGAGGAGGGAAGGGAGGGAGGGCAGGAGGGAGACAGGAAAGATGAAGGGGAGGGTTGGAGGAAGGAAGGAAGGAAGGAAGGAAGGAAGGAAGGAAGGAAGGAGGAAAAAATGGGGATGGAGGGAGGGAGACAGGAAGGAAGAGAGGGAGTGAGGGAGGGACGATCGCAAGAAGAAAGTTATCAAACATTTTAAGAGAATTGGGTGAATGGAGAGTTATCAGTTTTTAAGAAAATAACAAACCACAGAAAAGGGCAATGGGTAAGATTAACAAAAGGGGAAGGTCTATGACAGGTCTTTGAACAGGAGTGGTTCATTGACAAAAGGAATGTTAGTGCAAGGCAAAAGAGGACAGTAAGTGAACCAAATAACCAAAAAGTGAAAGAAATGTAAATTGCCCATTTGTATCATTTGCATTTCATTTCAGATTTCCAGCATTCACAGTAGTTCACGATAGAAAGATAAATTTCCATTTACACGATGCTTTCCCAAAGCATTCTACAGCTAGTGTGTAGTTTTTAAGAGTATTATAGGAAATGCAACATCCAAAGGTCTTACAAACAGGAATATGCTGATGATCAGATAACCTGTTGTTCAGGGTCATTGATTGAGAGATAACTGGTAAATGGGAAAGCTCTCCCAGAATCCTGGGATCTTTTGCATCCACCAAGGAGGGGGGACAATATCTCAATTTAATGAAAATGTGACCGTGGATCTGACACTGTTAAAAACCCAATGGGTTCACTAATTTCCAATAGCAAAGTAACCTGCCTTTCTTCCCTGGTCTACTAATGTGTGACTCAAAACTCATTAACATGCTTGATTTTCAAACTCTACCCATTGAATTAGTCTATCTATAAGGCCATAAGATGTGGAAACTGAAATAGGCTGTTTGTCCCATCGACCCTGCTCACCCATTCAATGGCAGATCTGATATGATAATCATAGAATCCCTGCAGTGTAGAAGAGGCATTTCAGCCTTACAAGTCTGCACCAACTCTCAGACAGAGCACCTTATCGAGGCCCTCTCCTCAGCCCTTTCCCTGTGACCCACACACTTCCCATTGCTTGCCTATATATCTTGTGACACTAAAGGGCAATTTAGCACAGCCAGTCCACCTAACCTGCACATCTTTGGACTGTGGGAGGAAACCAGTCCACCCAGAGGAATCCCACATAGACAGAGGGAAAACATGCAAACTCCACACAGACAGTGACTCAAGGCTGGGAGTGAACCCAGGTCCTTGCAGTTGTGATAACCATGCCACCGAGTAGTCCTCAGTAATCCTCAACTCCACTTCTCCACTATATCTACATAACCATTGACTTCCTTATGGATTAATAATCTGTCCATTTCAGCCTTGAACATACTTAACAACCCAACCCCTCTAGTCCCCTGTGGTAAGGATTTCCACAGATTAACTACCCTCTTAAAAAAGAAATTTCTCCTCATCTCTGTCCTAAATCATGCCATTTTGTTATGCCAAACTTCTACCAAAGTTTCAAGAATCTTGATGGGCTGAAGGGCCTTTCCTGCACTGAGTGACTGACTCTATAACCCTATGGCTCTCAGAGTGTCTGCCATTACCTTCTCAAGGGAAACTAAGGATGGGCAATCTATGATGACCTTGTCAGTGACACCCACATCCTGACAGTTAATAAAAATAAGATTCGCAATTAAGCGATCTGAAATCTTCATATGTTTTCATGATGGGCTTGTTATTCAACTCCTATCGTCCACTATTGCAGAAACATGTTCTGAATGTGCGCACATTACACTTCTTGAACACAATGAACTAGCAAGCAATTTGTTGTAATTGATTTTCCTTTTGTGTTATCAAAAAGTCTGCAGTTTTCGAAGTTTTCCCAAAGACTATCAATGATGTTATTCTTCAACAACTTCACGCACAGATTGGTAGCACCCAATTTATCGTCTGCAATCATCACTTAAATGGGACACATTCATAAATCACTATCAGGCTTTTTCAACCTATAATCATTATATCAGCACATGCAATCTACACAGTTATTCTCAAATCCCTTGTGCAAGTTTTTGCCTTGTCCATAATTAATAACTAAGGTTTATGGGCTAGCTTTCTGACCTTTTCTGAATCGAAATGTGGCAACAGGAGGACATAAGAACATAAGAAGTAGGAGCAGGAGTTGGCCATCTAGCCCTTCGAGCCTGCTCCACTGATCATGGCTGATCTGAAGTGGATCAGTTCCACTTTCCTGCTTTCTCCCCATAACTCTTAATTCCCTTGTCTATCAAAAACCTATCTACCTGTGATTTAAATATATTTAGTGAGGTAGCCTCCACCACTTCAACGGGCAGAGAATTCCAGAGATTCAACACCCTTTGAGTGAAGAAGTTCCTCCTCAACTCCGATCTAAACTGCACCCCGCTTATCTTGAGGCTGTGCCCTCTAGTCATGCTATCCTTTCTAAGCGGGAAGAATCTCTCTACCTCTACCCTATCCATCCCTTTCATTATCTTATACGTCTCTATAAGATCCCCCCTCAGCCTTCTAAACTCCAACGAATACAAACCCAGTCTATTTAGTCTCTCTTCATAGTCCAACCCCCTCATCTCCAGTATCAGCCTAGTGAACCTCCTCTGCGCTCCCTCCAAGGCCAATATATCCTTGTGCAAGTGCGGTGACCAAAACTGCACACAGTACTCCAGCTGCGGCCTCACCAGTACTCTGTACAGTTGCAGCAAGACCTCCCCGCTTTTATATTCTATCCCTCTCGCTATAAAGGCCAGCATCCCATTCGCCTTCTTGATCACCTGCTGCACCTGCAGACTGGTTTTTTGCAACTCATGCACAAGGACCCCCAGGTCCCTCTGCACCGCAGCATGCTGCAGCTTTTCGCCCTTTAAATAGTAATCCCTCCTACTATTATTTCTGCCAAAGTGGACAACCTCACACTTGCTAACATTATACTCCATTATTGATGGACACCTTATATGGAGACCATTCAGTCCATCAATCCCGCTTCTCCATTCAGTTAGATTTTTGATTTGATTTGCTTTGATTTATTAATATCACGTGTATTAACACATAATGAAAAGTATTGTTTCTTATGCGTTATACATACAAAGCATATCGTTCACAGAGAAGGAAACGAGAGAGTGCAGAATGTAGTGTTACAGTCATAGCTAGGATGCAGAGAAAGATCAACTTAATGCAAGGTAGGTACATTCAAAAGTCTGATGACAGCAGAAAAGAAGCTGTTCTTGATTCAGGTGATGTATGCGCTCAGACTTTTGTATCTTTTTCCTGATGGAAGAAGGTGGGAGAGTGAATGTTCGAGCGCATGGGGTGCTTAATTATGCTGGCTGCTTTGCCGAGTCAGTGGAAAGTGTAGACAGTGTCAATGGATGGGAGGCTGGTTTGCATGATGGATAAGGCTACATTCACAACCGTTTGTCATATCGATACTGATCTGTCTTTTAACAACATTAGCCTTTCTGCCCATTTGATTCTGTCAGCTCATTTTGGATATTTTCAATTGATCCCCAGTCACAGCAGTGTTTCAGGAGGGAGGGAGTTTCGATTTTTAACCTTTGTATGGACAAGTGTTCCCTTACATCACAACACAAGCAAAAATATAGCAGATGCTGGAAATCTGAAAGAGAAACAGAGAATGATGGGGATTCTCAGCACATCTGGTAACATCTGTGGAGAAATAAACAAAGTTGACATTTCAGGCCAATGATCTTATGTGCGACCGACTGCATGTTTCCAACGTTTTATATTCTTCTTGACTTTGTAGTTGAGCAAACCCCAGAGAGTGTGGGCTGCAGCAGGAGAAGAATGAATGGACAGAATTAGACAAGCAGTCTGACTGTAGTATTCACATTCACTGTGGCGGACACAACAAATTATCATATGTCAGACAGCACCAACACAGTCACACCCTAGGTGAGGTCTTTCTGAGGTTACAGCAACAGTAAGATGTCGATATCTTGTAAAATCAAATTACTGCGGATGCTGGAACCTGAAACCAAAAGAGAAAATGCTGGAAAATCTCAGCAGGTCTGGCAGCATCCGTAAGGAGAGAAAAGAGCTGATGTTTCGAGTCCAGTTGACGCTTTGTCAAAGCTAAAAGGCATAGAAAGTGGAAGATATTTATACTGCTGGGAGAGGGAATGAAAGATGAGTCATAGCTACAGAAACCTGGGAAAGAGATTGCTAATGGCAGACCAGAGAGAGAATAGAGAGTGTGAATGGCCAAAGGCAGAGAAGCTGAAACGAAGGTGTTGCAGGAGGGAGGGAGGGAAATGGATGGGACAGAGGCAAAATTTAGAAAAGGGGAAGCCGAGGGGAGAAAAGGCAAGGGAAGGGGGGAAAGGAAAGGAAAGGTAAAGTAGGGAGAAAGAGTGAGAGGGGGGATGAAAAATGAAGAAAGACAATAAAGAAATAAAAGATAGAGAACAATAAAAGATTGAATAAAATGGAATTAAAACAAAAGGTAGGGTTGAACAAATCATCTGATTTTCTGAATCTAAGTTGATATCTTATCAAGGCTCCACTATATCTAGCAGAGCCATTGTTCGGTGGGAAAACTAATCAAGTATCAGCGAGATGGGGACAATTAATACACCATCAAAATCGGTTTCACAAACACAACTCTTTGACTGTGTGTGTGTGTGTGTGTGTGTGTGTGTGTGTGTGTGTGTGTGTGTGTGTGTGTGTGTGTGTGTGTGTGTGTGTGTGTGTGTGTGTGTGTGTGTGTCCTCACTTCTACCTTGCAGATAGTGAACAGTCAGAAGACCCGTAGTATGTTGTTAGTAGAGGTTTCAGCAACAGAAATGTTATTAAATGTTGTGGGACAATGGTTAGGTTCTCTCTTGTTGGAGACAGGTATTGTCTGGCACTTGTGCGGCATGCATTGTTACTTCCCACTCGAGCCTGCTCTAAGCAACGGGCTATCCAGCTGTTGTTGCATTTACACACGGACTGCTTCAATATCTGAGGAGTAGCAAATGTTACTGAGGATTGTGCTGTCATCCTTGAATATCCTCACTTCCGACCTCATTATGGAAGGAAGGTGAAGCAGCTGAAGGGCCTGCGGCACTATCATCTGTCTTTACTGTCTCTGCTCCTTCTCCCTTTCATATTGCAGCCCCAGAGGCACTGCAATTATAGAATACAAGCAGTTTGAAGCCATGCATCAGCTGTACAAAGTGATGGGTAGATGTGGAGTTACAGTGACCAATTCTGGAAGAATGGCTGGAAGTTTCTGTCTCCTGCACCCTGCTACCTGCCGGCGGGAACAGAGAATGTGACACTCTGCTAAATCTTTGTTGACAGCAGCGGGACCGGATAATCCCAGACGTGGCTGAGGTCGGAGGATTTCGGCCAATATATTGGCCTTGGGGAGAATGCAATGTAGATTTCTTAGAATGATGCAAGGACTCCAAAAACTGAAACTACAAGAAGAGATTAAATAAATTTGGGTTCCCTGTGATTTAAAAGATTGGGATGATATAAATGGGAAGAATATAAATGGTAGGTAGAAATAAAATATTTCTGCTAATTGGACAGTCGAGGCAGAGATTTTTCCGTCTCATTCACGGTCAAGTGTATCTCTGATGGGACAGGACAACTTGGAGAGAAAACAAATGTTTGTTGACTTTGGATGGAGATTTCCACCTGAGGCCTTGGGCATCAAGTTTAAAAATCAGAGCCAAGCATTTGAAGAGTGAATTTAGGAAATATTGCTTCCTGCAAAGGGTGGAAAAGTTTGGAATATTCTTCTGCAAATGGCAATTGTTGTCACATTAAACGTAAACTTTCAATAAGAGATTGACTATTTCACATTAGCCATGGATATTGGGTTGCGAATCATCCAGGATCTCATTGCATGGTAGATCAGCCTTAAGACCCTAAATCCTAAATGGCTTTTTCATGTCCCCATTGGTCCGAAGTGTTTAGCTGTATCTAGTTAAGAGAGGCTACTCATAGGACCTGCAAAATCCATAATGTAAAGATATGGCAATAAATTAGAATTAAACACTGACTGATGGCCCATTCTGCACATTTCTGGTGCATGCCTTCATAGCATGCCCATCAGTGCAGAGCCAAACCCAATGGTTTATTTTGTATTTTGGGTTCCTGTAACATCAAAACCAGTGGCATAACACAGTTAACTTTTTGCAGTCATTGTCTGATTATTATCACATTTGTGGGACCTTGGCATGCACATAATGACTGCCACGTTCCATCAATATAAACTACACTTCAAATTCAACTTTATAATGTGTGAGGTCCTGAAAGGTGCTACAAAAAAATGCGTCTTGCTTTCAAAAGTCTTGCACTTTCCCTTGAAATAACACTGTGGGCACAGACTCAATCACTCCTGAAAATGCAAAGTAGAATGCGATCCGTAAGAACTAGCAGAGACTGAGCTATTGACTAACGTGTAGACATGTTAGAAAACATCAATGTGTAGCCTGCTCCACAAAGTGCACCAGCACTTAAATTCATCAACCAATAGAGGTCATCAAGAGGGGTTCGCTGAAGTAGACATCAAGAAGATGTTGCCAGTTTTTTAGGAGGCCAAAACTGGTGGTCATTAATATAACCCAGTTACTAACAGTGAATGAAGGAAAGCCTTCTTAACCCAGAGAATGGTTACAATATGTATCTGGGAACATTTGGACTGGTTGAGGCAAACAGCATCAATATATTTAACAGGAAGCTGAATAGACTGAAGGGAGAAAAGAAGGTTTCGCTCACTGGTTTAGAGGAAGTGGGATGGGAAGAGACTCATGCAGGGCATATGAACACAAGCGTGGTGCAAATAAGCTGAATAGCTGTTTTTTTTTGCTGTACACAGTATCTAACAGCTTTAGGCCCCTACACAACCTCATGATAATTTAGTATCATCAAATTTTGGTTGAATATAAATATATGACCACCACAAGAATGAGTTTCATAGAATCATAGAATCACTACAGTGCAGAAGGAGACCATTCACTCCATCGACCACAATCCCACTCAGGCCTTATTCCCGTTACCCCACATGTTTACACTGCTAATCCCCTGACTCTAAAGTTCAACTTAGCATGGCCAATCAACCTAACCTGAACATCTTTGGACTGTGGGAGGAAACCGGAGAACCCAGAGGAAACCTACGCAGATACAGAGAGAATGTGCAAACTCCACACATGATGTGGAGATGTCGGTGTTGGACTGGGATAGGCACAGTACAAAGTCTCACAACACAAGGTTAAAGCTGGTAACATGAGCTTTCGGAGCACTGCTCCTTCATCAGGTGAGTGAAGAGTTGGGTTCACAAACCAGGAGTATATATGGACACAGATTCAATTACAATATAATGGTTGGAATGTGAGTCTTAACAGGTAATCAAGTCTTCACAGGTGCAGATAATGTGAGTGGAGAAAGGGTTAAGCACAGGTTAAAGAGGTCTCTTTAACCTGTGCTTAACAGCCTGAACAGTTGTCCCTGTCTTTCAGGAGACATAAAAACTAGGAGCAAGAGTTCTGCCCCCTAAGCAGGTGAGCAAAGTGATTAAGCAGGCATATGCATTGCTTCCTTCACTGACTGGGACATTGAGTACGAGTTGCAAAATCATGTTACAGCTATATAAAACCTTAGGCTGCACTTGGAGTATTGCATGCGGTTCTGGTCACCACACTACATGAAACTCCAGTGAATACAGACACAGTTGAACAAATCTCTCCTCACAGGACAGACCCACAACCCCAGTATCAGCCTGGTGAACCTCCGTTACGCTCCCTCTAGAGCCAGTATGTTCTTTCTTAGGTAGAGAAATCAACATGGCATGCAATATTCCAGATATAATCTCACCAATACCCAGTTTAAAGTTTTAAAGTTTATTTCTTAGTGTCACTGGTAGGCTTACATTAGCATTGCATTGCAGTTACTGTGAAAACTCTCGCGTCGCTACACTCCAATGTCTGTCCGGGTACACTGAGGGAAAATTTAGCCTGGCCAATGCACCTAGCCAGCACGTCTTTCAGACTGTGGGAGGAAACTGGATACCTGAATAACCCACGCAGACACGGGGAGAATGTGCAGGCTCTGTACAGACAGTGACTCAAACCAGAAATTGATCCTGGGTCCCTGACACTCTGAGGCAGCAGCGCTAATCACAGTGCTTACACTAATCAGGAGTGTGCTGGAATACTGTTCGGAAATGGAGATAATTTAAGTAATCCATATTGTATTGTGTTTGTTAGAAATAAGGTATAAGTAATAAAGCTTATTTATACATAAGATATAAATAATCTTTATTTGTGTGCCTGCATTTGTGAAGGAAGAGTTAAAACTTCAGTTTAGCTACATATTAGACAGAGATGCCCGAATATCTATAGCCTAATTTCACTTTAACTTTTCCGGCATTGTAATGAAGGGTTTATATGTAAAAGCAGTTAAAGGCTTTGAAGAAAACTAAGCTACTTCTAAGCAACCAGAGGACCACACAGAGAAGAGAATTATTTGAGTTCAGTTGGAAATAGGTCACCCAAAAAGTGAGACGTTTCACAGAAGCTACAAGTGCAAGCAGGACAATAATGTAAGGAGCAGAAAGCAAGTTCCAGAAGCTAAAGAACAGAAAGTTCCAGAAGCCAGGAATTGAAAAGAGGAAAGCACCAGGAAGGCTGAAGTCAAAGGGACAAAGAATGACAATTGGAACAAGGTTATATTCACTGAAGTTACAGAAAGGAGAAGAGAGATGCTCCTAGTTAAAGGCAGAAGTGCAAGGTCTGAACCTGGAAATATCAGCTAGCGAGGATCCAAATACCCAAACTAATCATGAGGTTTGTGATACTATAACACAGCTTGTGAAGCAGTTGTGTTCTGTTGGTGTGGCCAGGTATCTGAGATATTGGGTTGGGGTTTTCCTCCCTGCCATCACCATAATGCATTTTCTGGTGGCTGAAGTGGCCCTCCATTGGCCAGCTGTGGGATTTTCCAGTCCTGCCACTGTCAATGTGGTTTCCTGTTGTTTGCAACCTCTGTCGTTGGGGATCCCATGGTGTGAGGTCACCATTGGTGGGACTGGAAGATCTCTCTGAGGGAATGGCTAGAAAAATTGGCCACTATACAGAAGCTGGAATGCACGTGATGTTCCAGTGTAGAGGAATACTGAAAGAAGAGATTGAAATCCTGGACGTGGGTCCAGGATGAAGGTATCTAAGAGAAAGACTTGCCTGGGAGAAAATTCCAAGTACGTTCTTAGAGAACGGAGTTGAAAACGCTTGTGTGAAAATTTGGATTCCAATGAAATCAGCTGGTTGGCAATGTGACAAGCATCTGAGGGGGATTTGATGAGAAATTGATAGAAGTTGTTTTGGATAGCATGCAATGGGAAAACCCACTGACAACAGTAGGACGAGGAAATCCAACTGCCATGGCCACCTCTGCTACCATAAAGCACACTACATGTGTATGTGTGGAAAATCCCATCCACTGGTATTCCTGGACTATGTACTTACTGGGAATATTAGAATATAAGACATATTTTATAACTTGTGTAATTCTTATAAATCTGTATATACTTGTAAAAGTATAGCTGGGAATAGTGTATTAAAATTATTCTTTTTTTGATTAATAAATATTTCATTCTTGTTATAAGTTGATCAGCAGTCATGTGACTCTGTTCATCCATTTCTCAAAATAAAAGATAAAAGTTACAATCGACTGAGCTAAGATTGTCACAAACCTCTCTCCTTGCCTGGATGAGTATAGCTCCAATGATACTCAAGAGGCACAATACCATCTAAGACAAAGCAACCATCTTGACTGGTACTCCATTTACCACCTTAAACATTTACTCCTTCCACCACCAGCGCACAGTGGCAGTAGTAAGTAGTATCTACAAGGTACATTGCAGCAACTCAGCATGGTACTTTTGACAGTACTTTCCAAATATGTGACCTTAGAGATTTACAGCATGGAAACAGGCCGTTTGGCCTAACTTCTCCATGCTGCCCCTTTTAAAAAAAACCCTAAGTTAATCCCGATTCCCGCATTTGGCCCATATCACTCCCTATCTATCGTACCCATGTAACTATCTAAATGCTTTTTAAAAGATAAAATTATACCCAACTCAACTACTACCTCTGGCAGCTTGTTCCAGACATTCACCACCCTCTTGTGAAACAATTGCCCCTCAGGACACTTTTGTATTTCTCCCCTCTCACCTTAAACCTATGCTCCCTAGTTTTAGACTCCCCTACATTTGGGAAGAGATGTTGACTATCTACCTTGTCTATACCCCTCATTATATTATAGACCTCTATAAGGTCACCTCTCAGCTTCCTACGCTCCAGAGAAAAAAGGTCCCAGTCTATTCAGCCTCTCCTCATAACTCAATCCATCAAGTCCCGATGGCATCTTAGTCAATATTTTCTGTACTCTTTCTAGATTAATAGTATTCTTTCTATAATAGGGTGACCAGAATTGCACACCGTATTCCAAGTGTGGCCATACCAATGTCTTGTACAACTTGAACAAGACATCCCAACTCCTGTATTCAATGTTCTGACAAAAGAAACCAAGCATGCCAAATGCCTTTTTCACCACTTTGTCATCCTATGACTCTACTTTCAAGGGGCTATGAACGTGTACACCTAGATCTCGTTTTTCTGTAATTGTCCCCAACGTCCTACCATTCATTGAGTAAGTCCCGCCCTGGTTCAATCTACCAAAATGCGTTACCTCGCATTTGTCTAAATTAAACTCCATCTGCCATTCGTCAGCCCACTGGCCCAATTGATCATAATCCCGCGGCAATTGGAGATAACCTTCCTCACTGTCCACCATGCTATCAATCTTGGTGTCATCTGCAAACTTACTAACCATGCCCCCTATATTCTCATCCAAATCATTAATGTAAATGACTAATAACAGTGGGCCCAACACTGATCCCTGAGGCACCCCACTGGTCACAGGCCTCCAGTTTGAAAATCAACTCTCTACAACCACTCTCTGGCTTCTGTCAAGAAGCCAATTTTGTATCCATTTAGATACCTCACCCTGGATCCCGTGAGGTTTAACTTTGTGCAACAACTTATTATGCAATACCTTGTCAAAGGCCTTGCTAAAGTCCATGCAGACAACATCTACAATGACAAAGGCAGAAGATGCTTGAGAATATCAGGACTTGCAATTTCTCCTCAAAGCCATTCATTATCTGAACCTGGAATCATATTGCCATTCCTTCAGTGTCACTGGGCCAAAATCCTGGAACTCTCTCTATAACAGCACTGTGGGTATATGTACACACAGGCACATTTGTGGTTCAAGAAGGCAGCTCACCACCACTTTCTTAGGGCAATTAAGGTTGGGCAACAAATGCTGGCTATGCCAGCGATGCCCACATCCCGTGAAATAATTTTTAAAAAGGATTGCTTATTGGAATGAGGGATCTTGAACGTGTCAAAGGCAATCTCTATAGGTCAACAAAACAACCTTTATGCAACGGGATAAGATAGGTGAATCCCTCAATTCACCTGAGATAGGACTCTCCACAACCCACACTGACAGCCAGTCTAAGTTTGCCACTTAAGGACCTACAACTTGAATGCTAATCGATGCAAAGATTTGAACTTGAGCTCTGGAATAGCAATCAGTTCCCATTAGGAACGGTTTCGACAGAGTCTGAACTTTGTGCAATAAAATCTAAACAAGAATCAATGCTAAGTGCTGGCTGGTGACCCTTCCAGTTATTGAGTAGTCAGAGGTTGTAGAAGATATTTTCACAGAGTATATATATTACTCTTCATGTGTTATCGGAAACAGGACTATAAATAGAACAATACCATTACAGATAAGCAAGGATTTGATGCAGAGTAGAAACAAGCCAATTTTTTAGGGGATTTTTTTCTTTGAATATGTTCACTTTTTTTAAACTTTGCATTTATTCAATCAAACAGTACTTCATTTTGCAGTGTATGTGGGATATATGTCATGTATCACGTGGGATACATGGTGGAAGTATGAATTACAAATACTTCCTCAGGTGAGAAATGCCAATTACAAGGGAGCACAAGTTCAAGGTGAGAAGGGAAAGTTTAAGAGAGATGTGAGAGGGAAATTTTTCCACACAGAGTGATGGGTGCACGGAATGCGCTGCCAGAGGGAGTGGTGGAAGTAGGCACATTAGCAACATTTAAGGGGTATCTGGATGGGTACATGAAAAGGGAGGGAATAGAGGGATATGGACCAAGTAAGGGCAGAAGGTTTTTTTTTAGTTTATTTAGGCCATCATGAACAGCACAGACTTGGATGGCAGAAGGGCCTGTTCCCATGCTATACTTTTCTTTGTTCTTTGTTTTTTATATAAGAGCCAATTCACGTAGCAAGCTCTGACAAACAGCTCTGTGACATAATTGGATGTGTTCAAGAGGAGACTAGATATAGCACTAGGGGTTAATGGGATCAAAGATTATGAGGATAGAGCAGGATTAGGCTATTGAGTTGGATGATCAGCCATGACCTAATGAATGGCGGAGCAGGCCCAAAGGGCCAAACGGTCTCCTCCTGTTCCAATCTTCTATGTTTCTATAATGAGGTAGTAATCTGTTTTACCGGTTGGAATGCAAGTCTTTCTTGCATCTTTGTAGAAACTTGACATCTCTATCGATACGCATGATCTTCTTGGAGGTCCTCTCCAATTGGAGCCAGCAGTTTGCAGTGTTGATGGTGGTCATGATGTGACTATTATTCCAACCATTATTTTGCAAATTGGGTTTGTGTCTTTATATGACCTTTTTATGAACAGAACTCCCACTTATCTGATGAAAGAGCAGCACTCCGAAAGCTCACGGCTTTTGCTACCAAATACACTTGTTGGACTTTAACCTGGTGTTGTGAGTCTTCTTACTGTGTTTACCCCAGTCCAATGCCGGCATCTCCACATTACAGAATCCTAATGAAGCTGGAAATGTGGAATTATGATCTGTTTATAAAGATTTTCAGGAGTGTGGGTAAAGCTCTAAGTCATTATGGCCTTTCAAGTTGGCAGCACTGTTCATTGCCAAATAATGCATCGTCTAGCTCTTGCCAGTTTTTGGTGGACATTCAAAGATGGCGCACTTCTACATGAGGAAGGGTCTGCAATGCCTCTGCGAGTTGGCTGGCTACTGATTCAGTCGGTACTATGGTGTTCCATGGTGTGTAGAAAAGAAGGGCAGGCTTTCTGTCCATGAAATCGAATGACTGCGAGGTATCTAAAGTTGAGAAAATTAATTATTAATCTTTTTTTCCCTTTGCTGAATTTAGGAGCCACATGCGGAGATTCTGAGTCGGGGATTAATGACGGGCTTCTTTCAAACAGCATTTCATTCTGAATGAATGAAAAGTGGTTTCTCAGGACTGGCTGGCCTGGAATTTAAAAAGCTTTATCTCAACCTCTGCTTGCTGAAGCTGAATTTCCAAGGGAAATTCATCGGAGCCTAATGCTAGAGTAAAGCTTTTAACCTTTATCTTCCCAGCCACTCAGTCTGGAGCTTTCTCTTTCTGGTGAATTTTCTCCACATCTGTAAGTTCAGTTGAGAGTTAAGTTTGAATTCAATGACAAAAATCTGGAATGAAGATTCTAACAGTGACTTTGAAACCATTGTTGTAAAAACCCATCTGGTTCAATAATGTCCTTTAGCTAAGGAAATCGGTTGTCCTTACCTGCCTTCATGGCTCATAAGAACATAAGAACATAACCACATTGCTCATAGCAATGTGGTTTTTTTCTTAACTATCTTCTGAAATGTCCTGGGGTCTAGCAAGCCACTCAGTTCAAGGACAATTGGGAATGGGCAACAAATGCTGGCCCAGCCAGTGACGATGTAAAGATGCTAGCATTGGACTGGGGTAAACACAGTAAGAAATCTCACAACACCAGGTTAGAGTCCAACCAGTTTATTTGATAGTAAACCCACAAGCTTTCGGAAACAGTGTTCCTTTGTCCACACACCTGATGAAGGAACACCGTTTTTGAAAGCTTGCGGGATTACTATCAAATAAACTGGTTGGACTGCAACCTAGTATTGTGAGACTTCTTACTGTGCCCAGCCAGTGATGCCAACATCCCCTAAAAGAATAAAAAATCAAATCAAATCCAAAGTAGCCTCACGGTTGGCTCTAGAAAATACTGCTTTCAGTAATATCCAAAATACACTCTATGAACTAATTTTCCGGACTAATTTAATAGGTGGCATGGTGCCACCATGCCACGGTACTGTTGCCTCACAATGCCAGGGCTCGATTCCCGTCTTGGATCACTTGGAGCCTGCAAGTTCCCCCTGTGCCTGCATGGGTTTCCTCCGGGAGGTCCGGTTTACTCCCATAGCCCAAAGATGTGTGGGTTAGGTTGATTGGCCGAGTGTCAGGGGATTTGGGCAGATGACACGACAGCACAGTGGTTAGCACTGCTGCTTCGCAGCTCCAGGGACCTGGGTTCGATTCCTGGCTCAGGTCACTGTCTGTGTGGAGTTTGCACGTTCTCCTTGTGTCTGTGTGGGTTTCCTCCGGGTGTTCTGGTTTCCTCCCACAGTTCAAAGATGTGCAGGTTAGGTTGATTGTCCATGCTAAAATTGCCCCTTAGTGTCCTGGGATGCATAGGTTAGAGGGATTAGCGGGTAAATGTGTAGAGATATGGGGGTAGAGCCTGGGTAGGATTGTGGTCGGTGCAGACTCGATGGGCCGAAGGGCCTCTTTTTGCACTGTAGAGTTCTATGATCTATGGTCTATGATTAGCAGGGTAAATATGTGAAGTTACAGGAATAGGGCCTAGGTGGGATTGTGGTCAGTGCAGACTCGATGGACCATGTGGTCTCCTTCTGCAGTGTAGGGATTCTATGAAAGATGTGCTGGTTAGGTCCATTCGCCATGCTGGGTTCTCCCTCAGTGTATCTGAACAAGCACCACAGTATGGTGATGTGGGGATTTTTTATAGTAACTTCACTGCAGTGTTAATATTGTGACACCATGCCCTTTTCTATTTCCCTTTGATTTTCTACACGCTAGTTATACAATTCGCCAGGACTCTGGTCCTACTTGTGACACTAATAAACAAACTTTAAATTTTGCCAATTTGATTCACCCAATATAAGTGTAAATTAAAGTCAACCAAGATTATGACAGTACTCCCAATTATTTCTTCCTGTATACTTGGTCTGACCATGTAACTATTTTAGGGAGCCTTTAAAATACAACCACAAATGACCTATTATCTCTATCCAAACTGATTCTATGTCTTGGTCTATTGACTGAAAAATCCTGCCCAAACTTTTACCGTTTTTCACACCCTCTGGTCTTACCCAGGAGTGCACTCTACTCTCTGTCTCTTTCTGTCACAATCTGGTTAACATCACACAAATTGCTTCACTGTCTTGGAATCATACGATAGAATCCCTACAGTGCAGAAGGAGACCATTCGACCCATTGAGTCTGCACTGACTACAATCTCACCCAGGCCCCATCCCTGTAACCCTACATATTTACCCTACTAATCCCCCAATTCTATGGTCAAATTAGCATGGTCAGTCAACTAACCTACATATCTTTGGATTGTGGGAGGAAACCAGAGCACTGGAGGAAACGCACGCAGACACAGGGAGAACATCTGAACTCCACGCAGACAGTGACCCAAGGCTGGAATTGAGCCCGGGTCCCTGGCGCTGTGAGGCATCAGTGCTAACCACTGTGCCACCATGCCTCTTACTGTGCCATGCCACCGCACCCTTTTATATTTCCCTTTGATTTTCTACACTTTAATTATGCAATTCGCCAAGACACTGGTCTTATCAGAATCCTTGGTGACAGGCTCCTTTAAGAAGTGTGAGAAAGGAAGACTGCAAAGTGGGAAGGTTTAGCTGAGGAAATTTCAAAGGTTTAAGGCCTGGGCAGCTTCAGGCTGCCAATAGTGGAGTTCACAGCGCATGTTTCATTAATTATTCCTCATTTATTGAGAGACGTAAAGCAGCACAGCATGGCCTCTTGGCAAAATACACGATCACAAGTACTCTGCAACATAACAGCATTGACATTTCTGCCCTTTTACAAAGCTACAGAAGCATGACTTGTGTATGTATTCACTATTGAACATTCCTCTGGCTGTTTGTGTTTCCAACTTTCAATCCATCCATCTTCCATCACATTATTACCTCTTCCTGAATGATTTTTTGAAACATTTTTAACTTGTTTATGCTCATAAATAAAATAAATGCCAAGTAAAATTATATTTGAGTGAGGTTTCATGGATGTACTTATAAAGAAGTTTAACATGATCCAGGCTAAAGCAGTTCAATTAATCACAAGCTCACCCACCATCTTATACATTTCCTTCCCCCATCTCTGGGCACTGTTGCCAGGATGCACTGCAGCAACTCATCAAGGCTCCTTCAGCAACACCTTTCAAACTTGAGACATAAAGAATAAGGGCAGCAAGACAGCATCACTTGCAAGTTCCCCTTCAATTCATGCACCATTGGAAATATTTCTTCGTGGGGGGTGTTCTTGAGCCCACACTCACAGTCTGTGCAAATGCCACGGGGCCTCAGTGTCTGGGAAGATCTCAGATCTTCCCCACCCCTTGTCGGCAATACGTCCAGGTTTATGTCCAGAACACGATTCTCTCCAGAGGGATCACATTCTGTGATTTTCCACTGCCCTCACCAGTGACGTAGAGGGTTTCATGCCCACAAAGAGCGACAACCGCCCACCCCCAGCTATATATATTCTTCCCTCACCATGTTTTCCAACCTTGTCGATGTGACATCAGGTCACTGAGGTTTACAACAGGTTCACCCAGAGGTGAACGTGATGTGTGGATCCGCCCAGGGTGCAGAGGTGAGTATAACCCCCGGGGGGAGAGGGACTTGTCCTCCCAGCACCAACACAGGTTGGCAGTGCCAGGTTGACACAGTGTCAACCTGTACCAGGGGACATATGATCTACATGATCCACGCTGATTGGGGTAGGTGTATCTCCTCGTCCAAGGCTTGATTTTATTTGCATCTTAGCCATGGCAAATCCTATTGCGAGTCTAATGGGAAGGACAGGGGGCATGCATGTGTAGTGAGGAGGATGCGAGGATGAACTGAAGGGTGAAGAAATGTTGGTGATGATTGCGAGTGGCGACGTGGCAGAGGAGTTGTAGGCGAGTTGTGGAATCCCTGATACACCCATTGTGGGGAAGGGGATGGTTACTTTTTGCTCTGATCATCCTTTTCCAAGGGTGCCCTGATTTCTGTGGAGCCGGCTTTCCTGCCATCTTTAGGCCCCGCTCCTCAAAATGATGGAGTGAAATATACTCTCCCTTCCTGTTGTTTTTGACAAAGTGCCGTAAGGACCTGGACAGAAAATCTGCCTGTCACTCTGGAGAGAAGCACACTGGTTTTCAGTCTGATCTGGACACTGTCATTTTTTTGTGAGATTGTACCCTTTGTTTCAACTTCAGTGAATTCAATCATGGTATAGCCAGCAGGCAGGACTGATTAATGTTGGGAAACACAGGTAAGAGACTGTGTCAGCTTTAGGTCTCATGTCATTTGTAGCTCATTGGCAGTCGGGAGGTAAAGTCAAAACTAAGCATGAAATAGGGTAAAAGAGTATATGCTAAATCTATCGTCCACAATGCAACCTGAAAGTGGGGGCTGATATTCAGCAATAGACAACATTGGAAAGTGGAAAATTCAACCGGAAGGCTTGTGTAGCTTTGGTTGGCAAAAGGAGAAATCTACAGCAATCCTCAGTGAAAGGTAGTAGGACTTGTTGCATTTGTAATTGTAGAAATCACCAGCACTGAGCAGTCGGAAACCAAGGGTATTTTCTGATGTCGCTGTGCAAGACTCGCAAGGAGGCCTATGCTTGAGCCCGGGAATCCAGACTCATCAGTTTGATAAAGAAATTGGAGGGTTTCTTTGCCCAAAGCTGATGGAAGGGCCCCCATGAAATCCTATAACTTCAGCTGGAATGCTGAACAGAAATCAAACTGAATTCCAGAGAGCTGTGGTGTACAATGATTTTGTCCCAGAGAAGGCAGAGTGAGCCCTCATGATTGGTGTAATGTACGCAGGAGTTCTTGTGGGAGAGTAAAATCTAGATTGAATTTATAGCAGAACTCGTTACAATTTATGGTGTGAAGATAATGTTGCCTGCTTTGTTTAATTTCTCTTTTGTTTTGATTATGGTAAAGAAACTCTGTAATTATACACAGAATATTGTACTTTAAAGAGGACCTGAGTTTTAAATTTTAACATGGCCACAAACCCCAAAGATGGAGTGGCACAGTGGCACAATGGTTAGCATTGCTGCCTCACAGTGCCAGGGACCCAGGTTCAATTCCAGCCTTAAGTCACTGTCTGACTGGAGTTTGCACATTCTCCCCATGTCTGTGTGGGTTTTCTCTGGCTGCTCTGGTTTCCTCCCACAGTCCAAAGATATGTGGGTTAGGTTGATTGGCCATGCTAAATTGACTCTAGTGTCAGGGGATTAGCAGGTTAAATATGTGGGGTTATGGGAATAGGGCTTGGGTGGGATTGTGGTCGGTGCAGACTTGATGGGTCAACTGGCCTCCTTCTGCATTGTAGGGATTCTATGATTCTGTTCTATGTTGACTGAGAATGTACAGCTAGCCTGTGACAGGAATGGCTGTAAGGGGTTTCTCTAAGGAAGAATGGAACCCCTCCCTGTATTTCCCAGATGGGGTATTTTGAAAGGCATCCAAAAACTGATGACCATCGAGAAAATAGACAAAGGAACATAATGTCCATCTCATTAGAGAAACCCTTGTAATTACCACCCTAGGCCGGCTAGTGAACTACAGTTTGAACACGACAGGGTGGGGGTCTGCTTGATGCTGGCCTCCATGTTTGTGTGTGTGTGTGTGTGTGTGTGTGTGTGTGTGTGTGTGTGTGTGTGTGTGTGTGTGTGTGTGTGTGTGTGTGTGTGTGTGTGTGTGTATACTGTGAGGAACAAAAGTTGTTGCTCCGCTCATTCTCAACAATCTTCAGATGTTGTGGCCATGTTAAAATTTAAATGTTTTGCCACACATTGAAGAGAATGCAATTACTGAGGCAGGATCCCTGCAAAATAGCCATCTTTTGCCATTTTTTGCCACTCTTTTTGCCCTTTTTTGCCATTCGTGAAGTTATAAATTTAATGCATGGTGTGTGCTTGGTGAATGCTTAATCCCTCTCCCTGCTTGTTTCGAAACCATTTCAAATTGAATCCAATTCATAGCCCTCGTGAGACTGACATATAGAGTCAAAGAGGTTTACAGCATGTAAACAGGCCCTTTGGCCCAACTTGTCCATACTGCCCCTTTTTTAAAAACCACTAAGCTAGTCCCAATTGCCCACATTTGACCCATGTCCCTCTATACCATCTTACCCATCTAACTGTCTAAATGCTTTCTAAAAGAGAAATTTGTACCCGCCTCTACTATTACATCTGACAGCTCATTCCAGACAATCAACATCCTCTGTGTGAAAAAATTGCCCCTCTGAACACTTTTGTATTTCTCCCCTTTCACCTTAAACTTATGCCCTCTAGTTTTAGAACGTCCGACCTTTAGGAAAAGATATTGACTATTCAGCTGATCTAAACCCTTTATTATTTTATTTTATGTGAGGTCCAAGCTGACAAGATAAGGCATTGCACATGATTTTGGGCTTGATCTGATTCTTGTCTTAGCTAAAAAGCCAAGGAGTGCACCTCTACCAGTTGATTGAAGTACCCATGCCGGGTATTATCCCAGCTGAATAGTGACAAATCAAAGGGTCTTGACTTGGTCAACAACCTTTGGGGACCCTCATCTGAGGCTGGTCATAACATTTTACGTATACAGTAACAGTTGCTTTTGTTTAAAAATGTAAAGGACGCAACCTTAATGGCTGTTCATGCCACACTCTCATTGTAGTGAGGTCGGTGAATTTGGCATCCAGCCAAATCTCTGCCACTGTAGCAGAATGGGAAAATCCTGCAGACAGTTGCAACATTCTGGCCAAAGTCTTTGTAGCATAATGTTTGGATTTCTTCTTTAAACATTAACATTGTCTGGATGTCTTCTTTAAACAGGAACAGTTCCTCACAGGTTTGTAACAACCTCCAAGACCACAGTGGTTTTCTGTTCCTACTTTGATTTGATTTGATTTATTATTGTCACATGGATTGGTATAAAATGAAAAATATTGTTTCTTGCACAATGCTCAGACAAAGCATACCATTCATAGAGCACATAGGGTAGAAGGAAAGGAGAGGATGCAGAATATAGTGTGACAGTCATAGCTACAGTGTAGAGAAAGATCAACTTAACATAAGGTAGGTCCATTCGAAAATCTGATGGCAGCAGGGAAGAAACTTCTTGAGTCGGTTGGATGTGACCTCAGACTTCTGTATCTTTTTCCTGACAGGAGAAGGTGGAAGAGAAAATGTCCAGGGTGGGGTCCTTGATTATGTTGGCTGCTTTTCTAAGGCAGTGGGAAGTGTAGACAGAGTCAATGGATAGGAAGCTGGTTTGCGTGCTAGACTGGGCTTCGTTTGCGACCCTTTATAGTTTCTTGCGATCTTGGGCAAAACAGGAGCCGTACCAAGCTGTGATACATCCAGAAAGAATGCTTTCTATGTAAAAGTTGGTGAGAGCCTACTACTGTACCTAGCAGCATTTACTGGATATAGTCACGAATACAATTGCTAATCTTCCCGCGTGTGATTGTTACTTTTCATTCATGCTTAAGCATTTCCATTTTCATTTGCTTCAAAGATCAGTTTGTGTTTTTGATCAAAAGTTCCAAATGGTTTATTTCTTGTTATTACATCAGCTTCGCAGCGAAAACAAAATGTTTGTCTACTGACAACCTATGTTGGAAACAGAAATGCAAAGTGTTACCGTACTCCTGGACATTGATCGATATGTTTCTGACATTTGCTCTATGTTTGTATAAATGTAAAAGCACTGCATGGTTTGATTGGCAACCTTTGCTTGAGGCAATGAGTGGAAGTATTGATTTTGACATTAAAGAGATTAAAAAGGTGGAGGTTTGAAACAGTGCAGGAATTCTGAAGCTGGATTTTGATTTGAATGAGTGGATCAGTGTAACTTCTCGCTTGATGAAGAATTCCATACAGAGGGGGAAAACAGAAAGTGCGTGCCTTGCAGTATGTAAATCTGCGGAACTCAACCTGACTGTGACCCAATGAGCCCTTAATTCTGAGTCCACAGATCGGTAGACTAAAGTGCCACTGTCAAGATTCAAGCACAACTTCTAAACTGGTACTCCACCATTACTGTACTGATGAAGAGTTATACTGTTGAAGGCATTATCACTCAGTGATGTCAAGTTGAAGAATGCTTGCTTATAGTTTCATGTTGAAGCAGGGGAATGGAACTTCAAAACTTTTTTTTTTAATAATCTGTTGTATTAGTGCCACAAGTAGGCTTACATTAATATTACAATAAAGTTACTATGAAAATCCCTTAGTTGCCACAATCCAGCACCTGTTCGGGTACACTGAGGGAGGAGTTAGCATGGCCAACGCACATCTTTTGGATTGTGGGAGGGAACTGGACCACTCGATGGAAATCCACGCAGACACGTGAAGAACATGCAGACTCTGTACAGTGACACAAGCCGGGAATCAAATCCAGACCCTTGGCATTGTGAGGTAGCAGCGCTAATCATTGTGCCAGCGTGTATGAAGCACCTTAGAACATATTACTACATTTAATAGTATAAATGTACTGTATCAATCAAACTTATTGCAAATGCTATATCCAGCTGTGCTTCCTATCAAACTTGGAGTTGAAATGGAATTAATATGATCAAATTTCACCAATATATATAAACAAAATCTCAGCATTTTACTAGCTTTGAATGATATTTAACAAAATTGTGCAGATCCCAACTTAAATCCTCTGCAGATAAACAATCATGAATAGAGGCAATTGAGGAATAAACTGAATTTAAAAACACAAATGTCACTTCTGACTGATTGTGTCAGTTGCACTTACCTTCCATTGTAACAACTGACTGACATAGATTCCAGTTTGACAACTTATTGCCTCATCTCTGTCTTCCCAAATTGTGTTGTCGATGGAAAGCATTAAGTGAACATTTACTAATAGCAGGATGGGCCAGACACTTAAAGGAAGTACACTAATGGAAATCCTCTCAAATGGGGATGAGCACTCATTGAGTAAACTCACAGAGATTAAATGTAAACTGCTCGGGAAACATAGATGTCAAGTAGAGGCTAATGAGACAGTGGATGAGTGATAAAGTATCTTAATGAATATAAATTGATTAAATGAAGCAGCGATTTGTCTGTAGGCTAGTGAGCTTAATTGAAAAAAAATCCAATAAGGAACTAGACTAATGCATCAATCCCGATTATCACATCTAAACTCATCCCATGTCAGCAGACAGTAGAGCCATTTTTATATGCAAAGTTTTTTTATGTATTGAAGTATTGAGTTATAAATTTTGCATTGCAATGTATTGGTTGATTATGCAAGAGCCCAGTTCCAATTGCTGATATCCTACCTTTAATAATTGTTGTCTCCCAGTGTAGAATCTAGCTTGCTATTTGCAAATTGGGAAATAATTTAACTTCAGTTCCAGTTTCTTGCCTTTTTCTACATAATCTATTGATAGACTTCCTTTGGGTATCATGATCCTAAGGGGGCATTGGCAACCACGGATTGGTTCATGAGTATGTTTGGCAAAGTATTACAGTGGTTTACTGTTGCCTTCTGAAGCATTGCTGACCTGGAAACTCTTCTATTCTTACTGGCTGTCATCAAGAATACCAGGGAGGTTGTTAGGCTGATGATCAGCCTGTTTGGCCACATCATGAACACACTTTCCATCACCATCAATCCTAAAATGGGCCTTCAACATAGAGGTCCTGGTTCAGGGATTTAGTCACTTCCACTGTGCCATAAGATGACTCCCCTTGAAACTCTGATCAAATCAAAGTCTATCTAACTCAGGCTTGCATATTCCAGTTGACCCCCAGAATCCACAGATTTTTTTTATAGGTGCAAACTCTAAATTCCAGATCTGCTGCAATTTTCCAGCATTCCCTGTTTAAATTCTAGATTTCCGCCCTCACTGTTGTGAAAGCGCTTCCTGATTTAACTCCTGAAAGGCAGTGTGCTAATGTCCCCTCATTTTTGATTTCCCAAATCCTTTTACTGGCATGAGTTTCTGGATTAATAGTTTAGTGATAATGCCTTTAGGCCACTGTTTTAAGTTTAAGTTAATTTATGATTGTCACAAGTAGGTTTATATTAGCACTGCAATGAAGTTACTGTGAAAATCCCCGAGCTGCCACACTCTGGCATCTGTTTGGGTACACTGAGGAAGAATTTAGCATGATCAATGCACTTCACCAGCACATCTTTCAGACTTTGGAAGGAAACCGGAGTATCTGGAGGAAGCGCACACAGACATGGGGGGAATGTGCAGACTCTGCACAGACAGTGACCCAAGCTGGGAATCAAACCCAGGTCCCTGGCACTGTGAGGAGGCAGTACTAACCATTGTGCCACAGTGCCACCCAGGACGAGGTATTGAAGTGGCAAGCGACAGGTAGGTTTGGGTCCTGTTTGTGGATGGACCGAAGATGCTCTGAAAAGTGGTCACCTAGTCTGCATCTCTGTGATGTATATGATAGACTGCATTGGGAACAGCAAAGACAATAGCCCAGGTTCCCCACAATTGGTTTGCATCGTCAGTGTTCAGTTTGTTTCAGTTTGCAAGTTTCAGTTTGCATACTTGAAAGTTTTGTTATAAAGATAAGGATTCATGATTTATTTGCATTCAAATCCTTTCAACAGCTGTCTAGGTAAACAGTTTCAATTATTTGTTTCAACAATATTTTTGTGAGTAATACATACTGACCCATCAGTTCTCGGAACATTTGAAGACTAGTTTTATTCTCCCAATATTTCTCCCCAAAACTAAAGTTAATCAGTGCCTCTGTCTATGTTGATCACACTAGTCCCAGGAGCTATACATTAATCACCCGTGGTTGATGCCACCCTGTCACTCGTTTCCATGCCTTGGTATCCTGTTGTTTTCTCACTCATCTTATGAACATTTTTGTTCTCTGATTAACTATAATTATGTAGGTCACTTAGATTATTAAGTCCTAACTCTCTACCCTGTCCAATATTCCCTGATACCATGACATTCACAATTCTTTTGAACTGCAGAAAGATGGGACATCCTCAATAAAATGGTGAGAGGTGGAGTGGAAATGGAGGAAAAGCATGAAGATTTACATTTATGTAGCATCTTCCATGTATTGCGATGTCCTAAAGAACTTCACAAACAATAAAGCACTTAGTCACTGTTGCAGTGTAGGAAAGTTGGCAATGAATTAGTGCAAAGAAGGCTGCCATAAACAACAATGAGAAGTGGCCAGATAATTTGTGTTTCATTGACGTTGACAAGGAATACAAATGGGGCAGCACGTTGGAATGATTAGCACTGCTGCCTCACAGTGCCAGGGGCCCAGGTTCAATTCTCAGTTTGGGTCATTGTCTATGTGGAGTTTGCACATTCTCCTTATGTCTTCCAGGTGCTCTGGTTTCCTCTCACAATCCAAAGGTATGTGGGATTAGATGGATTGGCCATGCTAAATTGCCCCTTATTGTCAGGTGGACTAGCTAGTAAATGCATGGGGTTATGGGAATAGGCCTGGTTGGGATTGTGATTGGTGCTGAATGGCCTCCTTCTACACTATAGGATTCTATGATACTATGGGATAGGATAGTGAGGCAGATTCCATGTTCCTCTTCAAAATATTGCAAGGTAGTCTTTTACATCCATCTTTAGTTTAATGTCTCAACTGCAGGAATGCATCTCCAAAGATGTATCACACCCTTGAAACTGTCTGGGAGTGGGAGCCTAAAGTTTTATGTTCCAATCTTAGACTTGAAATAGAGCTTGCGTTAAAGTATGCTTGCCCAAATCCAAGAGGGAAACGTCCAACAGCTGCCAAAATATATTTCTGCAATTTGTATATTATGAGGTTTTCTGAAAACGGGAACTGTGGCTCTGATCGATTGTAGGTCGATGTGCTGGTTAGATGCATTGGTCATGTTAAAATTCTCTCTTAGTGTGGAGTGTGGTGACTAAGGCTTTTTCACAGTAACTTCATTGCAGTGTTAATGTAAATCTACAAGTGACACTAATAAATAAATTTAAAATTTAAAACTTAAACTTAAAACTGGAGTACGACGTGAATTCACAGCCTTCTGACTTAGAGGTGAGTCGCTACCCATCTAGCTACAGTTGACACCCTAATGCCCCATGATTCCAGCAATGTTGATCAAATCTTTGGTCAAGTCAGTGTTCCTGCTGGAAGACTACTCATTATTCCACCCATGTCAGTCTGTTTACCTTCTCTCCTCTAACAGTTTCTCCTCTTGTCTCCAGATGATTAATACTTCTAACTCCGCATCTTCACCATAACCCTGAATATCTCCTTAGAAATATATTGAATTACTCTTTGGATTAATTCCAAAAAGACTTTTTAACACTGCACTGAACATAAACACATGAGAGTTGAAATTGGGCTTGTGTTAAGATATGTCCTCCCAAATCTGAAAGGGAAACTTGAAACAGCTACCGAAGTAGTTTCTGCAATTTGTAAATTATGGGGATGTTTTCTGAAAACAAGAAATATTTCCCCGACTGATTCTGCTGATTATATATTAGTGTAAACATTTATTTAAAAATAAAGAAAACATTTAATCACTTAAACGCAAGAATGAACTTACACTGTTAACAGTACTTTAAAATAGTTCCAAAAGATCTTTACTTAAATTATACTCAGAGCTAACCTTCATTTATCTGCTTGGCAACAATATGTATTGATTTTTAAATCCATAGATTTTCAATAATTTTACCATGTATTGTCATTTTGCTCTCAGGGTGTCCTCTGTAGCTGACAGAAATCTGGTTTTCCAAGTCTGGCCTTGTCCACACTGACCCCTGGGTGATTAGTTACCACACTGCCTTCTGAGAGATCGAGGCAGTAATACTCTCCCACAGGCTTCAGTGCTTTCTTCACTGTGTCCCTTCCCTTTGATCTCTCTATATCCTTTTTTGTTTAATCCAGTCTCTCAGAAGTGCCCTTTTCCCAGAACTGATTAGACTTCTTTCTTTACCTTAGCTCATGTATTTTAAAAAATAAATTCATCCTATCTTTGCCTCACTTACTTATGATTTCTAAAACTTGTACATGTTATAGGGGTCATAGTTTGAGGACAAGGGATATACCTTTTAGAATTGAGGTTGCGATTCTCCTAAAAGTGCCGACTTGGCTGGAAAATTGTTCTAAATCCCAACTGTTCTGTGAGTTCAGCTTCTCATCTGAATCTCCGCACTCTGTGCACTGCAGACGTCCTAGCAGTAAATACCATTAAAAGGGGGCAGGGGTGGGGTGGGGAGGGGGTGGTGGGGGGGGTATAGGGGCCATTCACACCACAGTTTGACATTCTGGAACTCTGCACGTACGCAGTGGTCCCGATCTGTCGGTCTCCCTGTTTGCTAGCCAGCCCGATCACTGGCCAGCCTGGGACCTCCACAGTGCTGCCCTTCTAGCCCTCCCCACAGCCCAATTGTGGCCCCCACAGCAATTCCTGGGCCAGCCCTGACCACCCGCTCTACCTCGGTCTGGCGTGCCCCAATGCACAGCCCACACCCCATTCTATCTCCCCCCCACCCCACTCCTCCCAGGAGTGGCGATCTTCCCACTACCATCACTTTGGCAGACCCCCCATGCTGAGCAACCCCCACCCCCCCAGGGTCAAACACCCCCCCAAACCCGCCCCCCCTCCCAAGGAGGCAGACTCTCCCCTGCAGACCATCCCCACCCACCCACCCACCCACCCCCAGCCCATTCCAATCCCTGCCCTCCCTCCATCCCAGACTGATCCTGTATGGAGGGTGGCAGTGGAACCCTCCTACCCCTTCCAATTGCCCATAGGCCCCACCATAACAGGCTCCACCCCACCCCCTTGGCACTGCCCGACGCCCAGTGGATAGTGAATAGGTGCCTCTTGGGCATGGGCACTTAGCCCCAGGAGGCACAGAGTGGCATTGCCAGGGTGCCCATGCCCACCAGGCATCATTGCCCCACCACCTGACCTCCTGGGGAGGGCCGCGATTGCCCTCCCTTCATTCCGGCAGTGTCTCCCGCTAGTTCCCTGAATGTGGGGAGCGAGTTTAAACCCCACCAGAATTAAGTGCTCCTAGCAGGGTGAGAGATTCTATTGGGATCGGAAAGTTCCCGATGATGAATTGCTAAACGTATTTAAAATACATTAAAAAAAGATTCAAATGACTTTCCTGCCTTCCTGCTGGTTTCCAGTGTGGTCTGACCGGTGACTGTTCACCGGCTCTGGGAGATGTACATGCATTCCCGGCACACGCACAACCCTGGAACAAGGCCGCGACGTGCATCTCCCACCTCGATCCACCAGAAAAGTTACGGGTCGCGATGGGAGAATCGCAACCGAGGTGAGGAGCAATTTCTTCACCCAGAAGGTGGTGAATATGCGGAATTCGTTGCCACAGAATGTAGTTGAGGCCAAGTCTTTGTCTGATTTTGAAGAAGAAATTAGGCATAGCTCTTGGGGCCAAAGGAATCAAGGGATATGGGAGGAAGGGGGGGTGGGGGATAGGAAATTGAATTCGGTGATCAACCATGATCAAAATGAATGGTAGAGAAAGTTTGAAGGGCTGAATTTCCTACTCCTATTTCTAGTTACTTTGACTCCTTTGAACTAAAGCAACCCATTTTAAAGCTACTGCTTTTATTTCCTTAAATAAATTCTCACTGAAGTAACTCTTGGTTCATTAACATATCAAAACCATTTCTTATGGTAGTTTTAGACCTTTGCAGTCATTATATCTCTCAATCCAATTACAACCATCACAGAGATCACATTGGTAGGATTATACTGTAGGTCCCCAAATAGTCAGCGGGAAATTGAGGAGTAAATATGCAAGGGGATTACAGATGGCTTAAAGGGCTGAATAGCCTCCTCCTGCTCCTATTTTCTATATTCCTACATTTCTCCCCATCCTGCCTCATTCCTTCGTGCTTTCTGTCCACTGGTGACCTCATACTGCAAACACCTTGACCTAAAAGTCTCTACTTTTTTCTTCACGATTCCCGCATTTTGGGGGAAGGACAGGGATAGTCCTGTCATGTGCCCTTCCATTTACCAAAACGTCTAAACAATGCCAGAAGCATGTTCATCACGATCAGGAGGCTGGTCATTAATTCATGACATCCTTTCCTGAGGATACCATTCACTGACCTTCAGCAACTGTCTCTCGTTCTTTCTCTGTTCCATGTTGGTAAGCAGAGAATGCCTGCAAATTCTACTCTTTGGCAACTGTCGCTGAGCTGGAAAAATGCAGGTCAATGGATTCAAATTTGTATGTAGGGGGGAATCTGCAGCTCCTAACACTATTTCAGTCATTTAAGACCCTTTCTTTCTACAATGAAAGAGAGGTTTTGTATGATGCATGGCACAGATCTGAACAGAGAGCACATTATGTATCCTTCAGTAGACACCAGTGGAACAAAAGAGCTTTTCACTAGCACCGTCAGTTTACAGTGTTTGATGGGGTGTTAAATAAAAAACAATAAAGAAAGATGCAAAAATATGAAGCAAATTTCTTAATGGGCAAAACATCCCTCACTAAATAGTGCTTGAGTCCTTGTACTTTCTTCAATAGTAATTCTCAATGGCTAATGTCTCGAATGCTGTATTACAAGCCCACTGAGTACAGTAAATCATTCCAGCATTGTGTTCTCAACCAGTTTCCTCTCTAAACTGCAAAGGAAGTGTTGTGACTATTATGTTGTGTAAAGACAAAACGATACAATCGTTAAAGCAAAAGGAATGAATGGCGAACTGAGCTCACTGTCGGCACTACATAAAGGGAAAGTGATGATTACGGACCATGCGTGAAAATGAGCTTGTCAGTATTTATATTGCTTTTTAATTCATAGCACGACCGTTCAGTTTGACCAGGAAATTACACCGGCAACAGCTTGCTGGAATCCCTCCTGTTCAAAAGACAAAATTGCTCTTGGCTGCGTGACAATGGATGCTAGAAACCCCTGTCAGGTCAGGGATGCAGAGAAACTTAGGGCCTGACTTTCCAGATTCCACAGAACAGAGAATACCCATTTTCTAGACAGAAAGGCCAGGTCAAAAGGGTTGGACCTCTCCCAGGATTGAGTTGGCCAGGGCTTTTTGGGGCTTCCCTGTTCGGAAACTTTTTCCCAGGATGGGAGAGTCAATTATCAGAGTGTATGGACTTAAGGTGCGAGGGGCAAAGTTTAAAGGGGATGTACACGGCAAGGTTTTTACACAGAAGGTGGTGAGTGCCTGAAACTTGCTGCTGGGGTAAGTAGTGGAAGCAGATACGATAGTGGCATTTAAGGGGCGACTTGACAAATATATGAATAGGGTGGGAATGGAGGAATATGATCCCTGGAAGGGTTGGAGGTTTTAGGTCCATTGGGTAGCATGGTCAGTGCAGGCTTGGAGGGCCGAAGGGCCTGTTCTTGTGCTGTAATTTTCTTTGTTCTTTATTCTTTGAGATGGAGTTGTGCCTGTGCTGCAAGACACAATCTTGTTGATGGAAGTGAAATGAGGACCAGGCATTTCTTCGACACAGTGGCACAGTGGTTAGCGCTGTTGTCTCACAGCGCCAGGGACCTGGGTTCGATTCCCGGCTTGGATCACTGTCTGTGTGGAGTTTGCATGTTCTCCCTGTGTCTGCATGGGTTTCCTCTGAGTGCTCTGGCTTCCTCCCACAGTCCAAAGATGTGTGGGTTAGGTTGATTGGCCATGCTAAATTGACCCTAGTTTAGGGGAATTAGCAGGGTAAATGTATGGGTTTACAGGAATATGGCCTGGGTGGGATTGTGATCAGCATAGACTTGATGGGCAGAATAACCTCCTTCTGCACTGTAGAGATTCTATTATGTTCTAATTTGCTGTCTGTGGCAGGGATGCTCTGAATGGCTGAATTTAACTTTCCACTTTGTTATTTGTAGCTCTCCCATCAGAGGAACTGCTCTCTCCTTCTCTCTCTCTTTCTCTCTAATCTACCGATTCCTTTAATCACTTTAGACACCTTAATTAGATCCACTCTTTAATCTTCTATACTAGCATCTCTCTGCCTTGGGTGATGATGGACTCAGGGGTGTTCGTCACTTCTGGATTGTCCCCAGGCTTGAATCCTGCCACAGCGCATAGTGGAACTTTCCTGATTGAAGTCGACACGATTATGAGGGGCACGGACAGAGTGGATAGTCAGAAGCTTTTTCCTAGGGTGGAAGAGTCAATTCCTGGCAAACATAAGTTTAAGGTGCGAGAGCAAGGTTTAAAGGGGATGTACAAGGCAAAGTTTTAACACAAGAGGGTGGGGAGTGCCTGGAACTTGCTGCTGAGGGGGAGATAGTGAAAGTAGATACAATAGTGACTTTTAAGGGGCGGGTGGACAAATACACGAATAGGATGGGAATAGAGGGATATGGTTCCCGGAAGGGTACAGGTTTTACTTCAGTTGGACAGCATGTTTGGTGCTGGCTTGGAGGGCCAAAGGGCCTTGCCCTGTGCTGTAATTTTGTTTGATCTTTGTTCTTTGAACATTGTTTGCTGTAGAGGTGATTTGAGAGTGACAGCCCCTTCCATGGCTGCCACAGATGAACAACATTGTCTTGAGATAGCAGATGTTTTTTTTTCTTCTAGTTGTCTCTCTTTTCCTCCATCTGGTCATTTCTTGAACCAATCCCTTCCTGACTGTTTGTCTCCAGGCACTCCAGTCAGCAGCCAGGTCTTCCCATGCACCATCTCCGATCCTGGTCACCTTGCAGTCTCACTTGCAGATATCTTTGTATCACAGGCATGGAAAACTTGTTGGTCTTGTACTGACAGCAAGCTTGCCGTAGGGCATATCTTTGAGGCTGCAGCATTATCCATTCATCTCAAAGGACTCAATCAGTAGACTCGCTACTGACTGAAGGCGCAAAATGCTTGGTATCTTTGAATACCTCCATATCTGACACTTTGCCTTGCCCAATGTTTGCCTGAGGGATTGGAGGTGGAAGGTGTTTAATTGTTTCTTATTCCTTAAAGATATATTGAGATTTCAAAACGGTCACTTGAGTCATGTGATCTTCTATCTCCAAAATGACGAAAAAAGGGATGTTTACCCAGCATCTGGAACTGCCAGTGGTAACATTCCTGCCACAGGCAGAATATCCTATTTTATGGCAAATCAATAAAACTAAATTAACAAATTACAGGACAAAATAAAAAGACAGCCCCTGAGAGAGACACTGCGCCACACAAAAACAAATTCCAAAGGAAGGTCTGACAACTGGGGATTTTCACAGTAACTTCATTGCAGTGTGAATGTAAGCCTATTTGTGATTAATAAATAAACTTTAAAGTCCGGTGCCTGTTTGGGTACACTGAGGGAGAATTGAGCATGGCCAATGCATTTAACGAGCATGTCTTTCAGCCTCGAGTAGGAAACCGGAGCACCCAAAGGAAACCCATGCAGACTCCGCATGGACAGTGGCCCAAGCCGGGAATCAAAACTGGGTCCCTGGCGCTTTGAGGCAGCAATGCTAACCACAATGCCACCGTGTCACCCTTTCCATGAATAATGAAGGAATGGTGATATATTTCCAAGTCAGGGTGGTGTATGGAGAGGAAGATACAGGTGGTGGTGTGCCCATTTATCTGCTGCCCTTGTCCCTCTATATGGCAGAGATTGTAGCTTTGGAAGATGTTGTCAAAGGAGCCTGGTGAGTTGCTGCCATGTTTCTTGTCAATGGTACATACTGCTGCCACTCTGTGTCAGTGGTGTAATGGATGTTGAAGGCAGTGACCAGATTGTCTATCAAACAGACTGCTTTGTCCTGGATATTGTCAAGCTTTCTGAGAGTTGTTGGTGTTACACTCATCCCAACACCTAAACTCAAGGAGGGCATTCAAATCTTCATGCTCTGGCCTTGTCCTACTGAGTCAATGCTGTGGATTAGTACTTATGAAACAAATGCCTGCCCACAGGGATATGTCAAACATTTTGCCATGAAATTGGCTCCTTACACTCATTTAGACCTCACTGGCTAACAGTGAAGAGTTTATCTTGTTCCTAGAATGTGAGCATAAGGAACAAGTCTATATTTATGAATGTCACTACTCAACCCCCACCCACCAACCCCCCTGTTACCATAATAAAGAGATGATGACCCTCCTTTTTGTATCACATGCTCCATGCAGCGATAGTGTTTCACTAAAAGTTCGAATTATAAAATATTCACTGAACGGAAGGAGGCCAGTTGGCCCATCAAACCCACGCCAGCAACAGCAGTACAGCAAATCCCACTCTTCTGCCCTTTCCCCATAACTTTAGAAATATTATTTCTTTGGGTGCTGGTCCAATTCCACTTTTGAAAACCACAAGCAATTCTGCTTCCAAAATCCTTTCAGGCAGTACATTCCAGATGGTAAGAATGTACTGAGTGAAGTAATTTGTTCTTGTGTCGTTTTTCACTGATTGTTTTAGCCCTTGCAGGGGAAGGACGGTGATGGATGTTCAGATCAAAAGGATGGGTGACTTTGAGGAGAACTTGCAGGTCATAGTGTTCCCATCACATGACTGCTCAACACCTTCCTAGGGATCACATGACAGGGAAGCAGCAACAGTGCCGAGGATTTACAACGGGAGCCCAAAATAGACCAACAAAATATTCCCATCTACCTTGAAGCATCATTTAATTTTAGTGCTGAACACTGGAGTCTATTTGAATGTTCCTAATGAGTTTGCTGTTTTACTGCAGCATTCAGGTGACAAATTCCATTCATAAACTTTGCAGATTAATCCGTTCACTCAAATCTGCTCAATCCAGCTTTTGTTTGCTAACACTAAAGTGATACATGTGCGATCTCTGGAAATCTGAAGTAAAAGCAGAAAATGTCGGAAGTACTTGCTTAAGATTTGATTTAATTTGATTTATTATTGTCACATGTGTTAGTATACAGTGAAAAGTATTGTTTCTTGCGCACTAGATACGATAGCAACTTTTAAGGGGTGCCTTGACAAATACATGAATAGGATGGAAATAGAGGGATATGGCCCCAGCAAGGATGGGCTTTTAGTTCAGTTGGGCAGCTTAGTCGGTGTAGGTTTGGAGAACTGGAGGGCCTGTTCCTGATCTGTAATTTTCTTTGTTCTTTCTTCTTTGTTCTTTGCTGTACAGACAAAGCATACCATTCATTGAGAAAGAAATGACATTGTGCAGATAGTGTTACAGTCATACCTAGGTGATAGAGAAAGACCAACTTAGTGCAAAGTGAGTCCATTCAAAATCTGATGGCAGCCGGAAAGAAGCTGTTCTTGAGTTGTATCTTTTTCTTGATGGAAGAAGGTGGGAGAGAGAATGCCCGGGGTGTGTGGGGTCCTTAATTGTGGTGGCTGCTTTGCCGAGGCAGCAGAAAGTGTAGGCAGAGCCAATGGATGGTTTGTGTGATGGTTTGGGCAATGCAAGGAGTGTTGCAGCGCTAACTTCTGCTATTCCTGCCACCAGAGAGTGATTTGAAACATTAATTGTGCTTCACTCCTCCCAGAGGCTGCCTGTTAGCTGAGTGTTTTCCAGCATTTTCTGTTTATAGTGAATCATTTGGCTTCGTAATGTTTGCTTGGACTTCCCACTCGCATTTGCTGCACTTCATTGGCAGAAACATTTCCCAGTCCTCTATGGACCATTCGATGCTGAGCTATTTTTTTAACACTTCTGCAATCAATGGCGTGTAATGGTGCAACCTTCACTCAAATCTTTAGCTTTGCCAGTAATTAATGTCTCTTAACACACACAAACGTATGCAGTCTCGGATAGTTAAACATGGCTTCATCCTGATTGCAGTTTAACAAACAGTTTCAGTGAATAGCAAACGAAGGGAAAAAGAAATGAGACAAAGATAGTCTTTATAGCATAATGCTCATGCCAAGTCCAGCTATAAAAGAGACAGATGCTTCATTGCCAAGACTTCCCTTCTCGCGGAGCAGCTGCGAGGCTCTGTGAACATTTTGGACGTTTTCAGCTTACTGCATTTTTATTTGTGCTGTGCTTTTCGTTCACATAATAAACGTGAAAGCAGTGGGCAACCTATGTAGCAAACGGAATGGCTCTTTATAACTGGCTCGTTGGTTCAAACCATCTGACATCTTGCTGAACAGATTCCGCAGGGGTCGTAGCGTAGGGAGGCAGGGATAAACAGGGGAAGAGAAGGGAAAAGAGAGAGGCTTGAATGACTTGATCAGAAGCCAAGCCTTTGAGTACAGCTTCAAGCAGAGACCAATATTAAAAACAGCAAATCAGATGAAAGCACAGAAAATGAAGAGAATGAAATTTCTTCTGGTGATGAAATCATCCTAGCCTCTGTTCGACATCCATACAGGATCAGTCTCCAATTATACACTGAAAGCCAAGGGTGGCTTTTGAAGATATTTGCTCAAGAGCAATATTTGCTTGTGCAAATATTTATTTCCAAATTTACACACACATTCCTACATCTACTCTCCCCCATTCCCCCCCACACTCACACTCTCCCTCCCCCCCACAAGCACACACCCCTATACGTACTCTCCCCCATTTGCCCCCACACTCACACTCTCCCTCCCCCCCCACACACACACTCCTATATATACTCTCCCCCACTCCCCCACCCCCCCAATACACACACACACACACACACACACACACACACACACACACTTCCTCACAGACACACACGTACATACTCTTACAAATACTCACACACATTTAGATTCACATAGAAGTGTACTCACACAAACACACACACACAGATCAGCAAGCAAACAGTATCTACAGATACTAACACACATTCAGATCAGATACTCATACACATTCAGATCCACATATAAATGTGCACAGAGACACACACACACACACACACACACACACACACACACACACACACACACACACACACACACACACACACAATGCAAGAAGCATGCTCAAAGTATTTCTGAATTTTTTTCCATTAAACAACTAATGCACTCACATAGTAGGTAAAAAATGGCAAATCTGCTTCAACACTGATAAATTCTATGTTCTATAGTTTAGGTTAGAGGGTCATTAGATTGGTTCCACTGAACGGCGTAACATTGCGCCCCAAAGGGCCTGTACTGCGCTGTAATGTTCTATGTTCTATGTAAATGTGCAGCAGTAAACTTCAACAGGAAGAATTACTTGATGGGGGGGTGTCTAGATGGGGTAAGGAACTAAGAGATCTTGGACTATCTCATTCTTGGCTGTCTGTGCAGATTTTGCACATTCTCCCCCTGCCTGTGTGGGTTTTCTCCTGGTCCTCCGATTCCCTCCCACAGTCCAAAGATGTGTAGGTTCGGTAGATTAGCCATGGTAACTACCTGGGTTCATGGGGGATGGAGGGGCTGGGGGGGTGGGGGATGGGAAGATACTCCTTCAGAGATGCAGTGTTGACTCACTGGGCAGAATGGCCCCCTAATACACTTGTCCTATATGGTTCGATAAATTCATGAAAAGTTGTCTGACAGTATCTGTGGAGAGAGAATAGAGCCAAAGTTTTGAGTCAGGATGACCCTTCAGCGGATGCTGTTAGACCTGCTGAGACTTTCCAGCGTGTTCTGTTTTTGTTTCTGATTCCAGCATCCACAGTATCTTTCCTTTAACTAAAAGTTGTGTCACAGGTTCGAGGCCACTAATAAACAAACAAAACACGAGTCTTTAGTTCTGGGAGGACAGAATTGAAAAGTAGGGAAGCTTTGCTAAACCTGTATCAAACCTTGTTTCAACTGCATTTACCTTTCTCCATGCAATATTGTTATAAAGAGGACACAGAGACAGTGATGAGGGTGTAGTGAGGATTTCCAAGGATGAAACCAGAAAGGTGTGAAAAACTTCCCCTGCACATCTCCCTTAAACTTTCCCCCTCTCAACTTGATCCTGTGCCCCCTTGTAATTGATACTTAGTCCCTTGGAAAAAGCCTCTGGCTATTCACCCTATCTATGCCTCTCATAATTTTGCAGACTTCTTTCCAGTTTCCCCTCAGCCTCTACCTTTCCATTGAAAACAATCCTAATTTATTCAACCCCTCCTCACAGCCAACACCTTCAAGACCAGGCAGCATCCTGGTGAACCTTCTTTGCACTCTCTCCGAGGCTTCTATATCATTCTGATGGTGTGGTGAGCAGAACTGCATGCAGTATTCCAAATGCGGCCTAACCAAGGTTTTATATAGCTGCAACATGATTTTCCAATTCCTGTACTCAATGCCCCAGCTGATGAAGGCAAACACACCACATACCTTCTTAATCGCCTTGGTCACCTATGTTGCCACTTTTAGGGAACTGTGGACCTACATGCCCAGATCCTATTTTTGTGCCCAAGTCTCCAATCTATCTGCACCCTGTTATATCCTCTGACAATCCTCGGCACTATCAGCAACTCTGCCAATCTTTGTGTCAAACTTACTAATCAGACCACCCACATTTTCCTCCAGATCATTTATATATACCACAAACAATTGAGGTCCCAGCACTGATCCCTATGGAACATCACTGGCTACATATCTCCTTTCTGAAAAACACCCTTCCACTGCTACGCTCTGTCTTCTATAACCAAGCCAATTCTGTATCCATCTCGCCAGCCTATCCCGAATCCCATGTGATTTTAATTTTTGTACCGGTCCACCATGTGGTACCTTGTCAAATGCCTTACTAAAGTCCATATAAATTACATTCACAGCCCTTCCCTCATCAATGTTCTTTGTCACCTCTTCAAAAAGCTCAATCAAGTTCGTGAGACATAGAACATAGAACATAGAACATAGAACATTACAGCGCAGAACAGGCCCTTCGGCCCACAATGTTGCGCCGACCAGTCTTATTTTTAAAAAAAAACATTGACCCACTAATCTAAACCACTCCTTTTTCGTCCATAAACCTATCCACCAATCTCTTAAACGCCCCCAAACTAGGCGCATTTACAACTGCAGCAGGCAGGGCATTCCAGTCCCTCACCACCCTCTGGGTAAAGAACCTGCCCCTGACATCCGTCCTATAACTACCCCCCCTTAATTTAAAGCCATGCCCCCTCGTGCTAGATTTCTCCATCCGAGGAAACAGGCTATCACCATCCACCCTATCTAAACCTCTAATCATCTTATATGTTTCTATAAGATCCCCTCTTAGCCGCCTTCTTTCCAGTGAAAACAACCCCAAATCCCTCAGTCTCTCCTCATAGGACCTCCCCTGCATACCAGGCAACATCCTGGTAAACCTCCTCTGCACCCTCTCCAAAGCCTCCACATCCTTCCTGTAATGTGGGGACCAGAACTGCACACAGTACTCCAAGTGCGGCCGCACCAGAGTTGTGTACAGTTGCAACATGACGCTGCGACTCCTAAATTCAATCCCCCTACCAATAAACGCCAAGACACCGTATGCCTTCTTAACAACCTTATCTACTTGATTCCCAACTTTCAGGGATCTATGTACACATACACCTAGATCCCTCTGCTCCTCCACTCTATTCAAAGTCCTCCCGTTAGCCCTATACTCAACACATCTGTTATTCCTACCGAAATGGATTACCTCACACTTCTCCGCATTAAACTCCATCCGCCACCTCGCGGCCCAGCTCTGCAACCTGTCCAAGTCACCCTGCAAACTTCGACACCCTTCCTCACAATCTACCACACCTCCGACTTTGGTGTCATCAGCAAACTTACTAATCCACCCAACTATACCCTCATCCAGATCATTAATAAAGATTACGAACAGCAGTGGCCCCAAAACAGATCCCTGAGGCACACCACTCGTAACCGAACTCCATGATGAATAAAAAAACATGATGACATGACCTTCCCAGTAAAAAACCATGTTGCCTGTCACTAACTAGTCCATTTTCTTCTAGATATACATATATCCTGTCCTTCAGTACCTTCTCCAAAAGTTTCCCCACCACTGATGTCAGGCTCAGCGGCCTATAATTTCCTGGATTATCTCTGCTTCCTTTTTTAAATAAGGGAACAATGTTGGCTATTCTCCCGTCCTCTGGAACCTTTCCTGTGGTCAAAGAGGATATGAAGCTGGGAGATTTTCACAATAACTTCATTGCAGTGTTAATATAAGGCTACTTGTGACAATAATAAAAAAAAAGACAACTGTTAAAGCCCCAACTATTTCTCCCCTTGCCTCCCACAGTAACCTGGGATAGGTTCCATCCAGCCCCGGGGACTTGTCTATCTGAATGCAATTTAGGATACTCAACACCTCCTTCCTTGATATATTGATCTTGTCCAGAGCATCCACATGCCTATCCCTGACCTTTACATCCATTATTTCCTTCTCCTTGGTGAATGCCGATGCAAAGTACTCATTTAGGATTTCACCGACTTCCTATAGTTCAACTCATAACTTTCCTCTATTGCCCCGATTGGTCTTCTCTTGCTATCCTCTTGCTCCTAATATATGCTGACAGAGAGAATATTTCTTCATGTGGGGAAGAGGCCGTAAATACAAGATAGTCACCAAGGAATCCAATTGGCAACTCAGAAGAAATATCTTAACACAAAGAATGGTGAGAATTGGAACTTGAAACCAAACGAATTTAAGTTTATTTAATAGCGACACAAGCAGGCTTACATTAACGTGAATTTACTGTGGAAATCCCCTAGTCGCCACATTCTGGTGCCTGTAGAGGTACACTGAGGGAGAATTTAGTATGGCCAATTCACTTAACCAGCACATCTTTCCGATTGTAGGAGGAAACCGGAGCACCCAGAAGAAACCCACGCAGGCACGAGAAGGATGTGCAGACTCCACACAGACAGTGACCCAAGCTGGGAATCGAACCCAGGTTCCTGGTGCTGTGAGACAGCAGTGCTAACCACTGTGCCACCTGCCATACAAGGAGTGGAAGAATGGAATAGAGGGTTACAATGGTATTTAGATGAGGAGGCTCAAATGAGTACCAGCATGGGCTGGTTGGGCCAAATGGCCTGTTAGTGTGCCATATACCTGGCGCAATCCTGTGTAATTCTTAAAACCTGCCTTCACTTTGTAACAACACAAACATTAAATCCAGGCCTCTGTTGAGACCAGCATGAATGGAGAATAATAGTAAAGCTTCCGTGTGAAGCAAAAATAATCTGATTGAGTCATCATTAACCTAAATATTCTGACCTTATTTTACCAGGTGCGAAAGAAAGCAGCATTCTGGCACTGCATCATTGCTTACTGAGAAAGATTCAGTATCAGGAGGTGAAAGAAGTACAGCGGAAATAAAAAATTGAACATTTTCACCAGCGTGTTTCACTGACTTGATGTGTCGAAGCACTGTGCAGTACTTTTCTTGAGGTGTAGTGACTAATCTAAATGTGGAGAGCACAGAAGTCAATGTGTGCAAAACAAATGCTAATAAAGAACTACAGATGTAAGTGATCATTGCCAGATTACCTGCTTTAGTGATGATGACTGGGGACTACATAGTGACCACGGGACCTGGAAAAATTCCCCACTTCTGCTTCAAAAATGTCCACCTGAAGGATCAAATGGGGCCTTGGTTTAATGTGTAGGTTGCAAGATGGCATCTTAGCCAGTGCAGCATTCCCTCTGTACTGCACTGGATCATAGAAGAATCAGAGAAACCCTATGGTGCAGAAGGAGGCTAATTGTCCCATCGAGTCTGCACTCTCTGATGGAGAATCCCACCCAGATCCTATCCTGATAACCCCATGGATTTACCCGACTAAACCCCCTAACCTACACATCTTTGGATGTTAAGGAGCAACTCAGCATGGCCAATCCACCTAACCTGCACATCTTTGGCCTATGGGAGGAAACTGGAGCTTCTGGAGGAAACCCACCCGGGCAGGGGAAGAATCATAGAATCCTACAGTGCAGAAAAGGCCTTTCGACCCATGTAGTCTACCCTGACCACGATCCCATCCATGTCCTATTGCCATAACCCTGTGCATTTACCCTAGCTAGTCCTCCTGACACTAAAGGACAATTTAGCATGGCCAATCCACCAAACCTGCACATCTTTGGACTGTGGGAGGATACCGGGGCACTCAGAGGAAACCCATGCAGACACAGGGAAAACATACAAATTCCACACAGATGGTGATCCAAATGGGAATCAAATCCAGGTCCCCGGCACTAACCATTGTGCCACCATGCTGACCAAGAATGTGCAGACTCCACATAGTCAGCCAAGAATGAGATAGTCCAAGATCTCTTGGTTCCTTGCCCTATCTTTGGACAGGAATGTTGGCCTACATTATGAGCTCCAGTCTTGGGATACTTATGCAAATACACCTATAAATATACATTCACTTCCCGGCAAATTCATTTGCAAGGCATCTATCAGCTGCCAGATCAAAATTGATTAAAATGTCACAGAAATGCTTTCAACTTATTGAAACGACAATTCTGAGAGTAAGACATTAAGACTAAACAATGTGACATTTGTTCCCAGAAGAGAATGGTGTTACTGCTTTCCACTTGTGATACGAGATGATGTTTTGATTCGCATCTACAAACACACCAAGGCTTACAGCACTTTCATTCGAGTAATTGAATCAAATGCAAGTTATTGACACTTCAGAAAACTGTCAGTGAATAAGCCCAGCATAAATATCAACTTATGGCATAAAACATAAACCAAGACCAGAAACATCATTCTCAAGCTGGTTAATCCAGTTCTGCCCGATGTTATATGTAAAACCACCTATACAGGCTTCCACTAACGTTTACTTTCAATTACATCACACTACCCCTGTCACATTTTGCTGATTCTCCCAGAGGTAACACGACAGCAACTTGGAACTGAAGAATTAAAGATATAAGAAAAATAAATTACTGAGGATTTATGAAAGCTATCTGATCTGATTGACTGTGAGTAATTCACGCAAGATTTGGTCTTCTGCATCAAGACACAAAAGTGAGTTTTATGAAGCATAAAGATATTACATTGGTATAGTACAATAGAATGCATTAATAAGGCATTGACGAGAAATCTTGCAACTAAAAGCATAACGCTGATGTTGTTCCAAGGCAATCAAACTTGAATGGGTACTGTTGAGCCTGTCCAAACTCATTCTGAGAATATTGCTTACCATAAGCATTCTTTAATCTGTTTTCTGCTGCCATGCTTTCTGGTGGAAATTTTGATGGAATGAGCATCCAGTTCATAAAATATGACAATCCCCATAAAATATTCCAGTCTCAGGTCACCGTTTGTATGGAGTCTGCACGTTCTCCCCATGGCTATGTGGGCCTCCTTTGGGTGCTCTAGTTTCCTCCCACAAACCAAAGATGTGAAGGCTAGGGGGATTGACCATGCTAAGTTGCCCCTTAGTGTCCCAAGATGTGTGGGTAAGATGTATTAGCCATGAGAAATGATTGCAGTTACGGGGATAGGGTAGGTTAAAGAATGCGGGTAAGATACTCTGTTGGAGAATTGGTGCAGACTCGATGGGCTGAATGGCTTCTTCTGCACTGTAGGGATTCCATTATTCTATGGTCAGCCTAATGAAGATGGAGAAACTCCACCAATAAACACCAAACTCTGACCGTACACCACCTATTATAACAATCAATGACACAATCCTAAAGGCTGTAGATAACTTCACCTATCTTGAAAGCACGATCTTTAATATCAGCGTTGGCAGCATGGTGACAAACGGAGCAGCAAGAGTCAGCTCGCCAGCATTTGACCAATTACTCTAGAGACTAATGAGGAGATGAGGTATCAAATCTGCAACATTACCCTCTGTGTACAGAGGAATTGCTCTTAACGTTATATAGAAAAGCTTATTCTGAAACTAAAAGCCTGCTAAAATGTTTTCCTTACAATGTTTGTCAAAAGAAACCTGCCAAAGGAGAAACTGCATCAATCAAATCACTGGAAAGATTTCCCGGAAGCTATTTCACTTCAGTGCTGGTATTTCTCTGCTTATATTAACAAAAGCTGGATCTCCTCAGGGTTGTGTACTTACACTTTACTTTTTACCTGCAAATGAATGCTTGTCAATCAATGCATAGCAACATAACAATTTGGAAAGATGCTGATGCTATCACATCACCACATCAGGAACAATGAAGTGAACTATTCAAACTCAGGGGAGAACTTTGTAAAATGGTACAATGAAAACTTTCTTAAACTGAACAAAAACAAAATGAAAGCGCTATTGACTTTTGGGAAAAGCCAGTTAACGATATGGTTCCTGTAAATATTAATGACGCAGATGTTAAAGTGGTTACCTGGCACAATTTCTAGCTATTAAAATAGATGTTAAATTGAATTGGAAGGAACAGATTTTTGTTTATTCATTCGCGGGACATACGCATCACTGACTGTCCAGCATTTATTGCCTCTCCCTAGTTGCTATGGACAACCACATTGCTGTGGTTCAATAATCACATGTAGGCCAGACCAGATAAGGGCAGCAAGTTTCCCTCCCTGAAGGACATTAGAGAACCGGATGGGTTTTTCCAACGATCGACAATGGTCATCAGTTGAATCTTAATTCCAGACTTTTTTATTGAATTTAAATTCTACCATCAGCTGTGGTGAGATTTAAACCCAGGTGCCCAGAACATTAGCTGGACTAGCAGTTAAATGATAATACCAGTAAGCCAACACCTCCAAGTGACACGCACAATTATATTCCCACAGAGAATTAAAAACTTTTTGAGGAGACCTCACAATTATGAAGATCTTCAGTGAGGTTGTAGTTGAGAATGCAATCTTTTCTGGATGTCTTGCTTGATATTGTCGTATTAAGAGAGAAAACTTTTCAAGAGTACAGAGACTATTGAATCAGGCACAAAGGATATGTGATGAGCTGGCCTTTCTTAAGAAAATTCTGTTCTTGAAGAACCCTGATAAATGTAAGAAGATATGAGCAGTGAGAATCGCATCTTACCTCTGTATTACTGATGAATGCATTCAGAGGAAAGATTGCACTTTTATTTTGTTATTAGTCATAAGAAAGGCTCACATTAACACTGTAATGAAGTTACTATGAAATTCCCCTGGTCGCCATAGTCCGGGTCAATGCATCTAACCAGCATGTCTTTCAGAATGGAGCATCCAGAGGAAACCCACGCAGACATGGAGAACATGTAAACTGCACACAGACACTGACCCAAGCTGGGAATTAAACCGAGGTCCTTGGCATTGTCAAGTAGCAGTGCTAACTATTGCGCCATCATCCCTCAAATGCAGGACAAATCAGTTCTTGAATTTGCTTGTACCTTTTCCTGTAATAACTTGTAACAGGAGTTTGACAAATGAATGAATGAAAGAATGAAAATTTGCACTCATGTTGGAACTCTCCACTAGAATAGTTTTATTTATATTTTAATCAAAGTTAAACTTCTGTGATGGGATAAATTTCATTCTTTTTACTGTTAATATTCATTTATAATGAAAGTGGAATGTACCAAAAATGAATTTCTATACAGACAGTAAATTAGAATTGAATTGAATAACATGGAAGATAAAATTTGCAACACGAAAGGCAGTTCACATCATAATGGTTAAGAAAACTATGGCGTTACGCTTTTATGAACCTTGCTAATGTTTCTCCAGCCTCTCAGCCTCATCAACATTAGGGACTAGTCATTGTTAAAAGCTTCCTTATTGTACTGATGGTGGGGGGTTGGTTGGGGAGGGGGGCGGGGGGGAGGGAGGTGGGGGAGGAGGTGGCTGGGTATTGGGGCAAGGGGCTGGGGGTAATGGAGGAAGCCCATTATATTTCTGGGTTTGAGCCTCATATGAATGCCACTGCTCAGTTTAAGATATCAAACATGACTTGCATCACCGTTTATCGGAGGCTGAGGAAATCCATTAGCTCCCACAGTGAGAGCAGACGTGGGGAGGGGAGGAGGGGTGAATTTGGATTTGAAGAAGTAGAGGAGGGAAAGTTTGAGCAAGGCTGGTACTGCTTTGCACTCTTGCTGCCACATATAATTTCAAAATATAGTAGAATTCTTTGTCAAGGTAGATAATGATATAGTTGATTCTGAGACCAGTGTTCTGAACCTCAATAATAAGTAACTATGATGGTATGAGGCACAAATTGGACTAGGAAATATTGCTGAAAGGAAAAACAGGGGACAGGCAATGGTAGATATTTAAATAATGAATAGGTGAACTCCAGAAGTTGCTTATTCCCATTTGGCAGAAGAGTGGTAATGGAATTGTGGCCAAATCATAGCTTACAAGGGAAATTAGTGACAGTATCAGATCCAGGGAAGAAGCGTACAAATTGGCAAGGGAAAGAAATAGGCCTGAGGATTGGGAGAAGTTTAAAATTCAACAAAACAGGACCAAGGCATTGATTAAGGAGGGAAAAATAGAGTATGAAAGTAAGCTAGAGTGGAACATAAAAACTGATTGTAAAAGTTTCCATTGATATGTAAAAAAAAGATTGACAAAATTAAATGTCAAAAACAGGAGAAATCATAACAGGAATAAAGAGATGGCTGAGGAATTAAATTTATACTTTGCTTCAGTCTTTACAAAGGAAGACATGAATAATGTGCCAGAAGTTCTGAGAGAAACATGTTTTCGTGAGGAGTTGAAGGAAATCAGCATTATAGGGAAATGGTTTTGGGGAAATTGATGGGACCACGGATAAATCTCCATGTCCTGAAAGACTTCATCACAGATTACTTAAGTAAGTGGCCCTGGAAATAATAAATCCATTGGTGGTTATTATCCAAAACTCTTTGGACCCTGGAATAGTTTCTACAGATTGGAGGGTAGCTAATGTAAGCCCGTTATTCAAAATAAGGAGGTAGAGACAAAACAGGAAGCTATAGATCAATGACTCTAATGTCGGTACTGGGGAAGTTGCTAGAGTCTATTGTTCAGGATTTCATAACTTGGCATTTGGAAGTCAACAGGGATTTACAGAAGGGAAATCATGTTTGATGAATCTATTGGAATATTTTGAGGATGTAATGAGTTGAGTTGACCAAGGAGATCCAATGAATGTGATTTATTTAGAATTTCAGAAGGCTTTCAACAATGTTTCACATAACAGACTGTGATGTAAAGTTAAAGCACATGGGATTGCAAGTAATGCCTTGAGATGGATAGAAAGCTGGTTAGAAGATAAGAAGCAAAGACTTGTCATAAATGGGTGTTTTCTGATTGGCAGTCAGTGACTAGTGGAGTTCCACAGGGATCGGTGCAAGGACCCCAGCTGTTCACATTATGCATTAATGATTCGGAAGGGGGAACTGAATATATTATCTCCAAATTTGCTGATGATACAAAGTTGGGAGGGAGGGTGAGCTGTGAGGAGGATGCAAAGATGATTCAGCATGATTTGGACAGGCTGAGTGTGTGGGTATCTGCATTGTAGATGCAGTATAATGTGGATAAATGTGAGGTTATCCACTTTGGTAGAAAAGTAGGAAGACAGCTTATTACTCGAATGGGTGTAAATTGAGAGAGGTGGATACTCAATGAGACCTTGGAGTTCTCATACATCAGTCATTGAAAGTAAACTTGTAGGTACAACAGACAGTAAAGGAGGCTAATTGTATGTTTGCCTTCATAGCGAGAGGATTTGAGTATAGGGAGGGGGGAATTTTGCTGCAATTGTTTAAGGTGTTGGTGAGGCTACACCTGGCGTATTGTCTTCAGTGTTGCTGTCCTTATCTGAGAAAGGATATCCTTACTACAGTGAAGGTTTACCAAGTTGACTCCTGGGGTGGCAGGTCTGTCACTTGAGGAGACACTAAGTTGGTTAGGATTATATTCATTGGAGTTTAGAAGAGTGAGAGAGGATCTCAAAGAAACTTATAAAATTTGAGCAGGTTTAAGCAGCGTAGATTCAGAAAGAATGATCCTGATGGTGTGGAGTCCCCAGAACTAGGGATCGTAGTTTGAGATAAGGCATAATCCACTGAGGCTAGGGGAGAAAAAAAAGCTAGAGGACATGGGTTAAGGGTGAAGGGGGAAAAGTTTAAAGGGAATATTTGCAGGGGGGAGGGTTCTTCACACAGAGAGCGGTGGGAGTGTGGAATGAGCTGCCAGCTGAAGTGGGAAATGCAGGCTCATTTTTAACATTTAAGAAAAACTTGGACAGGTACATGGATGAGAGGGGTGTGGAGGGATATGGTCCAGATGCAGGTCAGTGGGACTAGGCAGAAAAATGGTTCAGCACAGCCAAGAGGGGCCAAAGGGCCTATTTCTGTGCTGTGGTGTTCTATGGTTCTAGAACTGAGGTGAGGAGAAATTTCTTCACCAAGAGGGTGGTGAGTATGTGGAATTCACTACCACAGCATGTAATTGAGGCCAAAACATTGTTTGATTTCAAGAAGAAATTAGATAAAACTCTTGGGGCTAAAGGGATCATGGGATGTGGGGGGAAGAGGGGATCCGGATCTTGAATTTGATGACCAGCCACGTTCAAAATGAATGGTGGAGTAGGCCTACTCTTACTTCTAGTTTCCATGTTTTTTATGTGTTGGACTAGGTCCATGCAGAGGCCCAAATCAGGGTGGCAGGGTTTTCACTCTCAAGAACTTTAAGGCATTTTATACCAATCCAATCCAATCCACTGGTTTTAATAATACAGTGATGCGTGTCCCTTTCAGGGCAACACAGCAGGGTAAGGGTCATCTGGTCTGGGTGACCAACTGGGACTCAGAGTGAGGAATTACCCAGGGTGTTGAGTTCTTCCAGGGCAGATGTACTTTAGAATTAGCTGCAAACACCCTACTACTTTCGAAGATTACTAAATAATTCCTTTTTCTTCACTAATGAGTTCTCTGAAAGTGCATCATTACATATACCAACGATTTTGTGAACTGAATGTAAATTCTTTGTCTACTAAGGTAGAATTTGAACTCTTGTTCTTTAGAAGGTTAGTCCAGGCTTCTGGATTATTTGCCTGATGAAATAACCGCAATACTATTGTACCCAGATGAAATGCATTATTAAATTTCCATTAAGGCAGTGAAAACAAAAGTGTGCCCTTCTTTATATTGGGCTGATAATAATGAATAATTTTTTTCATATCTCATTTCACTGACATTTATCGAGGAATTAAGTTGCTCAAAATGAATGGATTAATGTCTGAGTTGAAATTTCAAGAGAGAGAGGGATGTCATACAAATATTAGTGTCACCAACAGTCATTCCAAGCTTGTGTCCTTTAGAACCTTGCCGATGGAACAGGCTGCTCCATTCACTGAACATGTGATGACATATACAAGTGCAGAATTGCAACTTTGAGCTGCTGTGGCATGATAATGAATCTTTTCCCTCAGTGTCTCTGACACAAAAAAATTCTAAAATATAAATGTGGAAGAGCATGGAATGACATTAATCGCAGCAAACAGGATGTTGACTGCTGTATCATCTGTTTCCCTGTTTTTTTTCCTGCCTTTGTAGGACATCCTAACCTTAAGACACCATTAAGCACTATGGAAGAATAATGCCACCTCATTAAAATGCCATTCAGGTTATTCTGAAACCAAAATTGCCCAAATTTTCTTGCTTCTTTTCATTAATCTGTGCGGGTCACTGAATCACACTAACATGGCTAAGGCATAATAATTGTCATGCCATACCCTTAATAGCTTATTGTTATGGGCAATTCGATAGAGGTAGATTCATAACGAATTTTGTCAGCATGCTAAACCAAGCTAGTTTTAGAATCAGAGAGCCATAGAGCTTGCCCATTACAGCTTGTCCACGCTGCCCAGTTTTAACCATTAAGCTAGTCCCAATTTCTTGTGTTTGGACCATATCCCTCTCTACCCATCTTACCCCAAGTAACTGTCTAAATGCTTTTTAAAAGACAAAATTTGACTATTACATCTGGCAACTCAGTCCAGACACTTACCACCCTCTGTGTTAAAAAATTGCCCCTCTGGACCCTTGTGAATCTCTCCTCTCTCACCTTAAACTATATCCTCTCATTTTAGACTCCCCTACCTTTGGGAAAAGATGTTGACTATCAACCTCATCTATGACCCTCATTATTTTATAAATCCCTATATGATCACCCCTAAGCCTCCTATGCTCCAAGGAAAAAAGTCCAAATCTATCCAGCCTCCCCTTATTACGCAAACCACCAAGTGGCAGTGGCATCCTAGTAAATCTTTTCTGCACTCTTTCTAATTTAATAATATCCTTTCTATAATAGGGTGATCAGAATTGAGTACGGTATTCCAAATGTGGCCTTACCAATGTCTTGTAAAACTTCAACTAGGTGTCACAATTCCTGTATTCAATGTTCTGACCAATGAAACCAAGCATTGATTGACTTTTATATTTGCAAAAAGTTTTTAAAAGTTTCTAAAAATTTTATGTAAAAAGTCAAAAGTATCATCAGTTCTCTTGCATTCCAAATGACTGTCATCAGTTAGCCAAAAAAATGAATGTATTCAAGGAGTAACATTACAATTGTGAAGTATATTAGAACTTAGCTGAAATATTTGATTTGATTTATTATTGTCATATGTGCTAATAGACAATGAAAAGTATTGTTTCTTGTGTGCTATACAAATAAAGCATCCATTCATAGGGGAAGAGAGGAAGGAGTGCAGAATGTAATGTTACAGTCATAGCTAGGGTGTAGAGAAAGATTAACTTAATACAAGGTAGGTCTATTCAGAAGTTTGATGGCAGCAGGGAAGAAGCTGTTCTTGAGTTGTTTTAGGAAAAATGCTTGAATCCGTCATCAAAGAGGAAATAGCGAGGCACCTTGAGAAGAATTGTTTGATAGAGCAGGCGCAGCACGGATTCATTAAGGGGAAGTCGTGTCTGACGAATTTATTGGAATTCTATGAGGATGTGTCTAGTGCGGTGGATGGAGGGGAACCGGTGGATGTGGTGTTTCTCGATTTTCAGAAGGCATTTGATAAGGTGCCGCACAAAAGGTTGTTACAGAAGGTTAGGGGGAATGGAGTTGGGGGTAAGGTGTTAGCGTGGATAAAGGATTGGCTGTCAAATAGGAGGCAGAGAGTAGGTGTCAATGGGTGCTATTCGGATTGGCGGTTGGTGACTAGTGGAGTGCCCCAGGGATCGGTGCTGGGGCCTCAGCTATTTACCATTTATATAGATGATCTGGAGGAGGGAGCTGAGTGTAGGGTGTCGAAATTCGCTGATGACACAAAGATAAGCGGAAAAGCAAATTGTGCGGAGGGTGTAGAAAGTCTGCAGAGGGATCTAGATAGGCTGAGCGAGTGGGTGAGGACCTGGCAGATGGAATACAACATTGGCAAGTGTGAGGTTATCCACTTTGGCAGGAATAATAGTAGGAGGGACTATTATTTAAAGGGCAAAAAGCTGCAGCATGCTACGTTGCAGAGGGACCTGGGGGTCCTTGTGCATGAGTCGCAAAAAACCCAGCCTACAGGTGCAGCAGGTGGTCAGGAAGGCAAATGGGATGCTGGCCTTCATAGTGAGGGGGATTGAATATAAAAGTAGGGAGGTCTTGCTGCAACTGAACAGGGCACTGGTGAGACCGCAGCTGGAGTACTGTGTGCAGTTTTGGTCGCCGCATTTGCGCAAGGATATTTTGGCCTTGGAGGGAATGCAGAGGAGGTTCACTAGGCTGATACGGGAGTTGAGGGGGTTGAGAAATGAAGAGAGGCTGAATAGACTGAGCTTGTACTCGTTGGAGTTTAGAAGAATGAGGGGGGATCATATTGAGATGTATAAGATGATGAAGGGGATGGATAGGGTAGAGGTTGAGAGGTTCTTCCCGCTCAGAAAGGACAGCAGGACTAGAGGGCACAGCCTCCAGATAAGGGGGGGGGGAGGTTTAGAACGGAGTTGAGGAAGAACTTCTTCACTCAAAGGTTGGAGAATCTCTGGAATTCTCTGCCCGTTGAAGTGGTGGAGGCTACCTCGCTAAATATATTTAAGACGCGGGTAGATAGGTTTTTTGTAGGCAAGGGGATTAAGGGTTATGGGGAGAAAGCGGGAAAGTGGAACTGAGCCACTTCAGATCAGCCATGATCTTATTGAATGGCGAGGCAGGCTTGAAGGGCTAGATGGCCTACTCCTGCTCCTATTTCTTATGTTCTTATGTTCTTGAGTTGGTTGGTACTTGATTTCAGACTTTTGCATCTTTTTCCCAATGGAAGAAGGTGGAAGAGAAAATGTCCGGGGTGCGAGGGGTCCTTAATTATGCTGGCTGCTTTCTGAGGAAGCAGGAAGTGTGGACAGAGTGAATGGATGGGAGGCTGATTTGCGTGATGGATTGGGCTATATTCATGACCTCTTGTAGTTTCCTGCAGTTTTGGGCAGAGCAGGAGCCATACCAAACCGTGTTATAACCAGAAAGAATACTTTCTACGGGAATATTTCATCCTCACAGCCTCTAGTCAGGATTCACAATCTTGACTCTGACTTTACATTACTTCACAGTAGGCTTTGTTAGTTGTTTATTTAGAAAAGAGGATCGGAGTTCTCCTTAGAGGCGTGGCCCAATATTTATCTCTTAACATCACCATAAAATAGATGTCTGGTCATTGGCACAATGCTATTTGTGGTCTGGTTGAGTGCAAGGTGGTTGCTGCCTCTCCACATTGCAACTGTAATGACACTTCAAAAATGCTTAATTGGCTGTGAAAGCACTTTGGAAGGTGCTTAGGACATTAAAGGCTTTAATAATTGCAAGCCTTTCTAGCAATGAACAAAAATGACTCACTCATATATGGTAATAAGCTCCCATACATTCATTCCAGTGTAATGGGTGTGCTGTATTTACAATAGGAAACAGATAGAATGTTGATTTTACTGCTAAAATAATTTCAGCAACTGAAGGTTTGCTCAATGAGGCTGTCCTTAGTATCTCTTGTCATTATGAGAATATTAATTTCTCCCTCCCATTACAAGTTATTCTGCTTCCGTGCACTGGCATCACAGGCTAATATCTATATTCCACCAATATTTCTATGGATAGTTCCAGTAATACGAGATACAACTTGCTGAGATCGTAGACCTGACAATGAAAACTTATCAAATGGAAATAATCCAAAGATGGGTGTTGGAGATTTCCAGTGAAAGGCCTGTGACTCTTTCCTATGGCAGGTCATTCCATTGTGGGATTCTCCATGGGAAGAAAGTTTGTTGATGAACTGTCTTGGAGTCAGGTGGTCCTCGTTGTTTGTGTGGGCCACCTCAGCCAGAGTTTTCAGTTTCAGCCCCAGGTTCGATGGTGATAAAAGGAAGTTGGAGTGACTTCCAGTGCAGGGTGGGTGGACACGGTGAGGTGTGTGCTATCTGCCTCATTAATTATACAGGTACAAGATTCACGATGACTTTCCTGGCAGAGCGAACAAGGAGTAACGTGCCCCATCGTCCAACATTTAAAAGAAACCCCGAACAACCATTCAGTCATTGTGCCTGGAACTTTGGAGACCAAGGAAATGTCAGACAGAAGGCAAGAAGTTCCAACCACATACTTCAGTGATGCCTCCTGGGAGGATCTACTCCAGGCCACCATTTACGGCAGCAGGAGATGCTCCTGTCTCACGACAGTGGCCAGGGAAGATTCTTCAGCGCCTGTACTCTTCACAAGAGGACACCCATGTAGTGCAGGAAATGGGCGAATGATTTAATTCACTCAGCTAAGATAAGTGGAAATTCTCCTCTCCAAACACACATGGGCCATGGGCAGTGCTGGCTCAGTGACTATTATTGTTGCTCAACCCTAATTGTCCTTGAGAAAGTTTAAGTAACTAAAATTTGTTTATTAGTCACAAATAAGGTTTACGTTAACATTGCAATGAATTTACTGTAGTATTTCCCTAGTCGCCACAGTCCAGCACCTATCCAGGTCAATGTACCGAACCAGCACGTCTTTCAGAATGTGGGAGGAAACCGGATCACCCGGAAAAAAATCCACGCAGACTTGGGGAGAACTTGCAAACTCTACACAGACAGTGACCCAAGCCAGGAATCAAACCTGGGTCCTTGGCGTTGTGAAGCAGCAGTGCTAGCCACTGTGCTACCGTGCTGCCCATCAAAGGTGATGGTGAGCTGCCTTCTTGAGCCACTGCAGTCCATTCAGCATAGGTTGACACACATTGCTTTTAGGGAGTGAGTTCCAGGCTTGTGACCACCAGCAATGAAAAGACGTCTGCGCATCTCCAGGTCTGGAGGTGGAGCTAGGAGTGGGGTTTATAGTTAACGATTCCCATGTTCCTTTGTCTTTCTAGGTAGGTAGAGTTCACAGATTTCAAAGATGCCACTAATTGCTGAATGATATCTAATGCTACCACTGCTGCCACTGCACCAGTGGTGAGGTGAGTTGATGTTGGAGATGGTGAATGGGGTCTCAGTCAAATAGGATACTTAGACTGGGATGGAGTAAAGTTTCCTCACTGTTGTTGGAGCTGTATTCATCCAGGCAAGTGGAGAGTATTCCATCACACTCCTGACTTGTGCCTTGTAAATGATGCACAGCCTTTGGATAATTAGGAGATGAGGTAGCTGTCCACAGGATCTCCAGCGTCTGTCCTGCTCTTCCATCCAATGTGCAAACATTCAATCCATCTGTCTATATGCAAGATCAGATGACTGACAACAGAAGAGAGAGGGAGAAGACAGGAGTTGGAACTCTATCTCTAATCCAAGCTAAGCAGCAGGCTGCAGGCTGGCAGGGAGGACAGAGAGTGTGCCTGTGCTGGTAGCATGGTGGACCACTCCTAATAACCCAATGAGAAAGCAAAGACTTTCAAAAAGTCTATGTGTGATGTCTGCAATCTCTGAGCCAGCCTAGACAGTCACTCATTCTCTCATCTTTCCATTCCAGGAAAGAAGAAGGCCAGCCTCTCCCAATGAAGAAAACCCCCAACCCCTGACCAACCTCAGGGGATGGAGAAGACCCTTGTAGAGCCATTGTAGCTTTCATCTGCACCGTCTCCCAGAACAGAGATGCACACATTTGTGGGTCATGGTTCAGGAGCAGGGCTGGGGAGTCACTCACTGGTGTCACGACAATGATATCTTTTCAAACCAGCAAGCAGAGACAATGAGAGCCACTCGCTGGAAATCTACTGCTTTTCCTGCCATGGAATCGGAATGGGTGAGGGGCGGACAATGGAAGTGTCTGTTGACCTCAGGCAGGAATTTCCGATCTTGCTCAAGCGAGGCAGTATAATCCTGATAATTGTCTCTGGCTCTCAGAGGTCAGGTCCCTGCAGAATCCAAGTCTAATGATGAGCTCTTACAATTGGCTCCCGCATGTATGCTGCAGATCCAAAGAGATGCAGGAAATGAAACCATTCTTTACCCACAAGACTGAATTAAATAGTTAGGGTTGCATCATATTCTGGGGAGCAAGACTATTCATTCCTGTACTAGGCAGAGAGCTGTTCCTAATTGAGGCACAAGTCAGGAGTGTGATGGAATGCCTGAATGGGTGCAGCTCTAAAAACACTCAAGAAATTTGACACCATTCAGGACAAAGCAGCTCTCTTGATTGGCACCACAACCGCAAACATTCAATTCCTCCACCACCAACACTCAGCAGCAGCAGTGTGTACTATCAACAAGACTAACTACAGCAATTCACCAAAGATCCTTTGACACACCTTCCGAACCCATGACCACTTCCATCTAGAAGGACAAGGGCAGCAGATACCTGGGAACACCACCACCCTCAAGTTCCCCTCCAAGACACTCACCATCCTGACTTGGAAATATATCACCATTCCTTTGCTATCGCTGGGTCAAAATCCTGGAATTCACTCCCTAGCAGCATTGTGGATCAATGTACAGCACATGGACTGCAGCGATTCAAGAAGCAGCTCACCAGCACCTTCTCAAGGGCAATTAGGGATGGCAATAAATGCTGGCCAGCCAGTAATGCCCATGTGCCATGAATGAATAAAAAAGACTTCATCCACACTAACCTGCTTGCCACAGATGCATCTGTCTATGATAGTTTCAATAGGAATTTCCATTGCACAGTCCTTGTGGAGACAAAGTCTGTCTATACATTGGTACACTACTACCTCACAGCTCCAGGGACATGGGTTCAATTCTGGCCTTGGGTGTCCACAGTCCAAAGATGTGGATTGGCCATGCTTGATTGCCCCTTAGTGTCCCAAGAGATGTAGGTGAGAGGGATTAGTCATGGAAAATTACAGGGATAGGGTGAAGAAGATGTTTGGGTAAGTTATCCTGTCAGAGAGTTGGTGCAGACTTGATGGGCTATCTGGTATCTTCTGCACTGTAAGGACTCTATGATTCTCATGGATACCCTCATTGTCCCACATTTCCTCCCATTCTACCTCACCAGCAAGCCAGGGGATCAACCCTGATTCAAAGTAAATTGCAAGAGGGCATCCCAAGAGCAACACCAGGCATAGAAGACAATAAGGTTTTGTTATAGTATGAGGTATCACAACGAGGAAGCTCTGAATCACGGCAGTGATTTACTGAAGAAAAACAAAACGATATACAATAAGGCCAATACAGATACAAGTCTAATTCCACTGACTCCCAGACTCACACGAAAGGTTCCCTTCGACCAAAACTTGCAACCTAACGTCTGAAAGGCAAGCTTCCTCCTGATAGGCCCCAACACCCACTCCTGAATGGAGGCAGGCTGCCACATTCCTCCCCCATCAACTGCACCCCCCCAACTCCCCCCCTACCCTCCCACCCACCCCACCCCCCCCGCCCCACCATCACCACCACTACCCCCTGCTAATTTATTTTGCTTTACTACAAACAAAATCTCTTATATACGGATATACAGGGTGGGATTTTCCAGCTGCACTTGCCCCAAAACCAAAAAATCCTGCAAGGTTAACAAGCCTTTGCATGGTCCTCCCCTCAAACATACAAACACACACACACATGCACACATACAATCTCTACATTTCCCATGGAAGGTTGGATGGGAAAATTCCCCCCACAATGTCAAAATTAAATAAGTAAGATGAGCTATTTGGCAACATTCGCCAAGTCACTCATTCTGGGGTCCTCCGGACACTTGCAGAGTGGCACAACAATGGACAAGTTGGGCCAAAGGGCCTGTTTCCATGCTGTAAACATGTATAACACTGCACCCACTGCACATTCCTCCGGTGAAAATTTTTGGTGAAAATTGCTACCTACTGAGCCACATCTAGTCAGGTCTGTGACCATCTGTTCTGTGATTCCCCATGACCACAGCTCCACATGGGGAATATAGAGTCAGGGAACCGTGCCGAGTAAGCCTCTGTGATTTCATTTGCAAATCACTTGGTTAGATTCTGACTTGAAAATCAGACAGAGTGAATGTTTAAGATGAATCTCCCAACAAACGTGTGGAAAAGTTACTCCTCGGTCCTTTTGTGAAAATGACTCCCCACTGTTCACTATTCATGGCTGAGAGGAGGGTTTGAAAGCCGGAACTTGATAACTTGATGAGCATGGAATGGTTGAGGCCAATGGCTCTGAAGCTTTTAAGGATATGCGGATGGAGTTATTTGATATTGGAAGGGAGGAAGCACTTGTGGAGCGTAAACACTGGCCCAGATCAGTTGAGCTGAATCTCCTGCATCTATACTGTCGATGTTATGTAACTTGATGGATGTACCTGTGACATTTGGAGCCATTTGAAAACGTATTTAACAAATCTCAAAAATATGTGCCTATATTTTGGTTGAAAGGATGTTTTGCGGAGAAATCTATCACTATGACAAAATAAAGGTAGTGACATCTTCTTTGAAAAATGGATATTTATGAGTTTTTAGAATTTTTTATTCATCGCATTTTACTGACAACTATTTCAGCTGGCGTTTCACCATACTTCATAAAGGATAATGGCTGGCAATAAATTAAGACTATCTGGAGCATAATTTAATTTGTGGTCTTGTTGAGTTTATAAATTCTTCCACTCTCTTTATGTTTTTTTCCCTCCAGATGAAACATAGTTTGTAGCTGACGGCCCTCTGTGCACTGCACTTAATGTTCTGAGCTGAGAAGATGAAACTGGGGTTTGGCTTCCACACAAGGTGAGCACACAGCCCTTTCCCCAAAGAGTAAGCTCTCAAGAAGCATTAGCTCAGTTTGTATGAGTGTGGTGCTAGTAATGTGTTTCAATCCCTCTGCTGCCCAGTTGTAATTACCTGTGCATATGCCACCCTGGCTCCTTTTATACTTACCTGGCAGGGGTGAAACCATGATCAGGCAGGTAATGAGGCAAGCCCATTTCACTGGGGAGCATGCCGTGCCTGTCATTTGCCTCAGCTAGGGTAGAGTAAAGGATCAGGATAGCCAATGTGGTTAAATCGAAGCATTATCTGATGCAATTTTTCAAAGCCGTCTTGACTTTTTCATAGAATCGTAGAATCCCTACAGTGCAGAAGGAGGCCATTGGGCCCATCAAGCCTGCACCGACAACAATTCCACATGGCCCCATCCCCATAATCCTACCCTACGAATCTCCCTGACACCAAGGGGCAATTTAGCCTGGGCTAGCCGACACACCTTTCGACTGTGGGAGGAAACTAGAGCACCCGGAGGAAACTCACACAGACACAGAGAGAACTTGCAAACTCCACATTTTCATCTGTGGCCGGAATTAAACCCAGGTCACTGGCGCTGTGAGATAGCAGTGCTAACCTTGCTGTGGCTAAAGTGAGGCATTAGATCAAGCTTGGGAAGGGCTGCAATGCCTCGTCCTGTCAGCTTGGATCTTATCTAATCGAGCCCAAAATGGTGTGCAAAGTCTTGTCTTGTCAGCTTGAATCTGAGTTGTCCCTCATGTGGGGACCATGAACTGGCTTTTTAAAACAAGAATTAAAAATAATTGGAGATACATGTCAGTTAGTGAAGAGATCTGGTCTTTTTTTTTCAATAACTTTGTTGCTTTTAAAAATAAATTAACCACTATCAATACTTTCTTCCACCTCATACCTTATGACATTAAAGTCCTAAATCCAACACCATTCACATCTACATAAAGATTTGAAGTCCCTTTCCAGCAACTTCTATGTTTCAGTACAACACAGAGTGTCGCGCACACAATGAAGTAGTTTTGCCATATAGCAAACGCAGCAGCCAATTTATTCAAGACGAGTTTATTGCCTCGAAAGATGATATGATGATGATCAGATAATCTTCCTTTGATGTTTGACTGACAGATATACATTGACAAGGACATGGAGGAGCCATTTTGCTGCTCTTCATCCAAACTGCTGTGGGGTCTTTTATGTCAAATTCCCACAAATAGCAGTGATATAATGTTCAGATATTTTTCCTCTAGTGATATTTGTTGAGAGTTAAATTCTGGCCGGTACTTAGAAACCCTACCACAGAAATCCTGCAGTGCAGAAGGAGGCCATCAAATCTGCACCGACAACCATCCCACCCAGGCCACTTTCCCACAACTTCACGTATTTACCTTGCCAATCCCTCTAACTTACGCATCCCAGGACACTAAAGGGCAATTTATCATGGCCAATCAACCTAACCCACACATCTTTGGCCTGTGGAAGGAACTTCCTCGGAGGTGGGGGGAGCAGGAGGAGGCAGGACAGAGCTTTCTCTGGGGGTGTGCAGGAGGACGAAGCAGGTCAGATGTATCTCGGGGTGGGAGGGCAAAAGAGCTGCTCGTTGTCCGGTGGTGGTGGTGGTGGGGAGGCCCGATCGCTCACTGATGAGGTGGGGGGAGGAGGCGGTGAGGCGTGCAGGTGGATCTCTGGTGAGTGGGGGAGGGGAGTCTGTTTCCACTCTGCAGGTGATCGGTGGGGAGGGGGGCTCAGGGGTGTTCACTGCCACTCTGCGAGCGACCCCTCCTCCCCACCGGAGGAGCGAATCCCTCTTCCTGGAGTGGAAATGCGGCCACTCCGGGAGGAGGGACTCATTCCTCAAGTGGGGAGGAGGGATTGTCCGCAGAGTGGCAGCAGACAACCCTGGCCCCCGCGCCAGAGATCCAGTCGCCCGTCCCCATCAGTGAGCAATCAGGCCTTCCCCCCCAATGCCAGACAACGATCAGCCCTCTTGCACCACCCCCCCCCCCGAGATACATCTGACTCACTTCCCCCCCCCGGAGGATGATCTGTGTCAGAAAGCTGCTCTTTCTGCATTTTTTTTTCTTTCCCGACCCGGGTGCGCTTTTTCAAATTTTTTTTCGAACTACGCATGTGCAGTTCAGGGCTCCGATCATTCCGGCAGCGCTAAGCCCCGCCCACAACACAGATCCGACCGGAGCCGGCAAAAAGCTTATGGGTGCACTGCAAAGAGGATTCCGGGCTCTGATCTGTATTACACCCGGATCCGGCCCTTAGACTCCAAATGGTAAAATCGGCTCTATGACTCTATAATTTGAGGCTAGTAACATTTGAACTGGGAGCTGCTGTTTATCAGTTACATTTGACACCAATCAACATTAACGTTATTCTTTATTATTGCCTGTTTCACACTTTGACACTATCTTCCTCTTTCTTCTTATTCTTTGCATTTCTAACCTGTCTTCAGTCTAGATGAAGACCTGAACACACATAATATTAACTTTCCTTCTTATTTTACAGATTCCTACAATCTTGCTGTCGTCCTGTATTTTTTCTTTATTTCCAATTTCTTGCACTCTCTCAATTTCCAACTCTTCAAAATCCTCCCAAAAAACATTCTAAGCGCCAAATTTGCATGAAAACTGGAGTAAATCATGTTTTTTTTTCCATTGGGAGTTCAGAGAAGAATCTCCCACACTCCATGCAATGCAGAGTGCATTAGCACAACTCACGTAAAAAATCGGAGTGCGGGGCCTATCCCCACTGCAGAGCCGGCAGCAGAGCACTGAGTAGGCCACTGTGCATGTGCCGATCTGTCAGTGCCACATATGCAGTGGCCCCCAGCTGCCGGCCTCCTGATTGGCTATGTTCCCTAGTTCTGGTTTCACCCACCAGTGGAAACAACATCCCTGCTTCTTTCTTATCTATTCCCTTCATGATTTTGTATATTTCTATAAGAACCTCCCTCATAAAGTCATAGAGTCATAGAGGTTTACAGCATGGAAATAGGCCCTTTGGCCCAACTTGTCCATGCCGCTCTTTTTCTTAGAACCCCTAAGCTAATCCCAATTGCCCACATTTGGCCCATATCCCTCTATACCCATTGTACCCATGTAACTATCTAAATGCTTTTTAAAAGACAAAATTGTACCCGTCTTTACTACTACTTCTGGCAGCTTGTTCCAGACACTCACCATCCTCTGTGTGAAAAAATTGCCCCTCTGGACACTTTTGTATCCTCCCTTCTCACCTTAAATCCCCTACCTTTGGGAAAAGATATTGACAATCTAGCTGATCTGTGCCCCTTATTCTTCTAAATTTCAATGTGTATAGCCCCAGTCTACTCAGGTAGGGGGAAACCTCGCCAATGGCTGGAGTCGTACCACAAATTAAGATGATAGTGCAGATTATTAGAAGCCAATCAGTCCCAGGTTATTGTGTGTGCCCCTAAGCCTACATAAATCAGGCAGCACCTGTGGAAAGAAGATGGTGGGATCAATTTTACAAGGGATCAGACAAAAGATATTAACCTAAACCATTGAATCTGTTTTTCCATCCACAGATGTGACTGATCTGTTGAGTGTTTCAATAACATTCTCTTTTTTTATTTCTTTAAAGTCATGGTGGCACAATGGTTAGCATTGCTGCCTCTCACCACCAGGGTCTGAGGTTCAATTCCAGCCTCGGGTCACTATCTGTGTGGAGTTTGCATGTTCTCCCCTTGTCTGCGTGGGCTTCTTCTGGATGCTCCAGTTTCCTCCTGCAGTCTGAAAGACGTGCTGGTTAGGTGCATTGACCCACCCAAATGCTGGAGTATGGCACCTAGGGGAATTTCACAGGAATCTTATTGGAGTGTTAAGCCTACTTGTGATGAATAAATAAACTTCATTAGACCTGGTGGATGTGGGAGGATATTTGTTTAAATCTTTCAGGCCAAGACTTTGATGCTTAAAACCAACAAGTGAAATTATTTTGAATGTTAAAAAGATCACAGAATAATGATGATGCTTAAAACCAACAAGTGAAATTATTTTAAATGTTAAAAAGATCACAAAATAAAGCCTTGGTTCACACGGAATCAAATGGGTTCTTCGGGAAAATACTGAAACGTCCAATGCAAAATCATTGGCAGCCTAAAACAACGGGCGTGAATTTCAGGTCCTTTCTGATGGTAAGATCTTCCAGTCCCACCAAAGGAAATCCTCTGAGGCAGGTTCTCCAGTGGCAGGACGAGCAAGCCACACAAAACGCCATCATCATATATGGTAGAAGATCCACCAGCAGCCAGTGGTGAGCCATCTCTGCCACTGGGCAACACGTTACACTGGGGGCTGTAAAATCCTGCCCAATATCAGGATAATATACTCCAAGGTTCAGTTTTGTGTTGTTCACAGCTGCAAAATACCTACATCGTACTGCCACCAAATACTTCCTCCTCTAACTTTTTAAGTTTAAAGTTTATTTATTAGTGTCACAAGTAGGCTTACGTTCACAGTGCAATGAAGGTACCATGAAAATCCCCCAGTCACCACATTCTGGCACCTGTTCACATATACTAAAGGAGAATTTAACATGGCCACTACACCTAATCAACACGCCTTTTGGACTATGGGAGGAAACCAGAACATCCAGAGGAAACCCACATAGAAACAGGGAGAACATGCAGACTCCAGACAGATAGTGACCCAAGCCAAGAAAAAATAAGTCCCTGACACTGTGAGGCAGCAGCGCTAAACACTGCGCCATCATGTGCCACTCTACAAAGTATTAATATATTTCCAACAGTGCCTGAGGTACTTCCAGTTCTCAGTTTCAGTAGTATCTGGGAGTAAGGTCACAAACAAAATCTATTAAATCTTCCCATGACATGTTCATATGGAGCCTTGTATTTTAGACTTCCATCCTGGATTTTATTGAGTCTGTTTTACTGGTCAAATCCAAAATTCAATGTGCAATATTTCTAATATTTTTCTAGAAGGCAATGTCACATATCCTAGAGCAGCATGAACTCTTGCTTGTGTCTATAATTCACTGCTCGCTGCCCTCACGTGTTGCCTCTGGCATCGCTTATGGTGCGCAGAAGGATAACTTTCCTATTCTGGGCTTTATCACATGTTACAATGAGGTCAATTCCTTTTGGGCACATCAGATGGAAGTTTTCTTTTGTGGGGCGTATTATCATACAACAACTTGCATTTACAATGCTCCATTACTGTAATATAACATCCCAAGAGGGTAGGATCCAGCATTATCAAGTAAAATGCGACAGCACGACACATAAAGGAGACATTAGGACAGGAGAGATGAGCTTGAAGAGAACCTGAAAGGAAGCGAGAGAGTTAAAAAAATGGAGATAGTTGAGAAATTCATTTTAATTTGATTTGATTTATTATTGTCACATGTATTAACAGACAGTGAAAAGAATTGTTTCTTGCGTATTATGCAGAAGAAAAAAGAATACCGTTCCTAGGGAAGGAAAGGGTGCAGAATGTAGTGCTAAAGTCATAGCAGGGGTGTAGAGAAGGATCAACTTAATTCAAGTCGAATGGCAGCAGGGAAGAAGCTGTTCTTGAGCCAGTTGGTTTGTGATCTCAGATTTTTGTATCTTTTTTCTGATGGAAGAAGGTGGAAGAGAGAATCTCCGGGCTGAGTGGGGTCCGTGATTATGTTGGCTGCTTTTCCAAGGCAGCAGGAAGTATAGACAGAGACAATGGATGGACTGGGCTTCATTCATAACCTTTTGTAGTTTCTTACGATCTTGGACACAGGAGGAGCCATACCAAGCTGTGGTACAACCAGAAAGAATGCTAGGTAGCTGGAGGTATGGCCACCAATGGTGGAGTGATTATAATTGGGTAAAGATTGGTTTTGATTGATCTAATCAGATGGGATTGATTTCTCACTGATTAAACTGGTCACCTTTAAATCAAGCATATAAATCAAATGATTTGGAATTACTGTTATTAAGAATTCCAAACCCACGATTTATAGCAATGTAAAATGATCTGGGTACTTGGACAGGCTCCAGTGTTCAATGTGTCAATTGTATCTTTTCAAGATGCAGTTATCTGCTACAGCTCTTGGTTTTTAGGGGAAGATGCAGATTGAAGTTAACTGAAACTGGCAGTCAGCATCAGTAATTGAACATCAAGTGAGGCACTTACCACTCTTTGCTGCATTCCATTAGCGTAAGAATCATTGCTAAACATTGCATGAAAACAAAGGTCTATGTTGCATCACCAGAAGTAGGAATGGTTCAGAAAACTTGGGCTGTAATTAACCCAGACCGTAGAGCCTTGCACCACCTCCACTGGGGAGGTTCCACTGTAATAAGTTCCAAACAGGCATTTAGGTGGCCAGCATTGGGCCTTCAAAGAACAAGGAACAAAAAAAATTACAGCACGAGAACAGGCCCTTCGGCCTTCCAAGCCTGCACTGACCATGCTGCTCAACTGAACTGAAATCCCCTACCCTTCTGGAGACCACATTCATTCCTTTACTCCTAACCTATTTATGTATCAAGACGCCCCTCACAATCCACTATTGTATCTGCTTCCACTACCTCCCCCGGCAGTGAATTCCAGACACCCACCACTCTGCGTAAAAAACTTGCCTCATACATCTCCTTTAAACCTTGCCTCTTGTACTTTAAACCTATCCTCCCTAACAATTGGCTCTTACACCCTGGAAACAAAGCTTCTGACTATCCACTCTATCCATGCGGCTTATAATCTTGTAGATGTCTATCAGGTCACCCCCTCAGCTTTCGTCATTCCAGTGAGAACAAGTTTCTCCTCATAGCTAATGCCCTCCATAGCAGGCAACATGCTAGGTAAATCTTTTCTGTGCCCTCTCCAAAGCCTCTACATCCTTCTGGCGACCAGAATTGAACACTATATTCCAAGCGCGGCCTAACCAAGGTTCTATAAAGCTGCAACATGACTTGCCAATTTTTAAACTACGCAGAGACATAACTCCCACATCCTGAGAGTTGCTGAGCAATCGAAGCTGACAGTTATTTATTGCAGGCAGTGCCAGTGGAATCAGTGGTAGCTGCCAGAAATGCACACAGCCGAGGTCCAAGGTCAACAAAGAATGTGGGTGGTGGCAATGGCAATAATCTCAGCGTGCCTCTTCTTTCCCAGTGTCACGTCCCATAATCAGGCACTGAGTGCCTTTGGATGAAGGACATGCCCATTCTGTAAGCCTTCAATAAACACCGTGGGGTTTGCTTTTTGGGCTTTTCACATGTGGACTGCCCTGCCAGCTGCTGCTTGACTACCAACAGAAACAAGATAAAACCCTTGAGCGGTACAGTGAGGTGCTGAGGTGACCGCCCTCCACCTTCAACAACCAGTTCTTCTTCCAGACACATGGAACAGCCAGGGAGACCAAATTCACACCTCAATATGCTAACATCTTCATGCATAGGCTCAAACAAGACTTCTTCACTGCACAGGACCTTCAACTGATGCTATACACTAGATACATCGATGATATTTTCTTCCTTTGGACTCATGATGAACAATCACTGGAACAACTACATGATAACATCAACAAGTTCCATCCCACTATCAGACTCACCATGGTCTATTCTCCGGAATCGGCTGCATTCTTGGAAAAACGCATCTCCATCAAGGGCGGTCATTTCAGCACCTCACTGTACCGCAAGCCCATGGATAACCTCATGATGCTCCACTTCTCCAGCTTCCAGCTTAAACACGTTAAAGAAGCCATTCCCTACGGACATGCCGTCCATATACACAGGATCTGCTCAGATGAGGAGGATCACAACAGACACCTTCAGACTCTGAAAGATGCCCTCATGAGAACAGGGTATGGTGCTTGACTCTTCGATCGACACTTCCGATGTGCTACAGTGAAAAACCGCACCGACCTCCTCAGAAGACAAACACAGGACACTGTGGACAGAGTACCCTTCGCCGTCCAGTACTTCCCCGGAGCAGAGAAGCTACGACATCTTCTCCGGAGTCTTCAACATGTCATTGATGAAGATGAACACCTCGCCAGGGCCATCCCCACACCCCTACTTCTTACCTTCAAACAACTGCACAACCTCAAACAGGCCATTGTTAGCAGCAAACTACCCAGCCTTCAGGAGAACAGTGACCACAACACCACACAACCCTGCCACAGCAACCTCTGCAAGACATGCCGGATCATCAACATGGATGATATCATCACACGTGAGAACACCATCTACCAGGTACATGGCATATACTCTTACAACTCGGCCAACGTTGTCTACCTAATACACTGCAGGAAAGGATGTCCTGAAGCACGGTACATTGGCGAGACCATGCAGACGTTACGACAATGAATGAATGAACACCACTCAACAATCACCAGGCATCATTGTTCCCTTCCTCTTGGCGAGCACTTCAGCGGTCACGGGCATTCAGCCTCTGATTTTCAGGTAAGCGTTCTCCAAGGCGGCCTTCACGACACACGACAGCGCAGAGTCGCTGAGCAGAGACTGATAGCCAAGTTCCGCACACATGAGACGGCCTCTGCCGGGATCTTGGGTTCACGTCACACTCTCTGTAACCCCCATGACTTGCCTGGACTTACAAAATCTCACTTACTGTCCTGTCTGGAGACAATACACATCTCTTTAACCTGTGCTTAATGCTATCTCCACTCACCTTTAAGACCTGAATAGCAGATTAGCTGTAAAGACTCACATTCTAATCAGTATTCTGTAAACTGTGTTTGCCTTTATATGCCCTGTTTCTGATCAGAACTTACCACGTACCTGACGAAGCAACTGCGTTCTGAAAGCTTGTGAGTTTACTATCAAATAAGCTTGTTGGACTTTAACCTGGTGTTGCAAGACTTATTACTGTATCACACTCTTGCCAGACTTAAAGCACCCCTGTCTCCAAATTGGCCTCAGGGGAGGACATTAGGCTGCTGGCTTCCAGCAGTGCCTTTCACATAGTTTATTACAACAACAAAAAAAATCTATATTTATATAGCATCTTTAATGTTCCAACACATCCCAAGGTACTTCCACAGATGAGACACCTGACAGTTGAGCCCATAAAGAAACATTAGGATTGTTGAAGATGTCGTCAGGAAATCTTCAAGGCTGAAAGAAAGCAATAGGGAGGCTGAGATGTCTGAAGGGGAGTTCCTAGAGATCATGGCCTGGGCAGCTAAAGGCATGAGTGCCAATGGTGGAGTGATAAAAATTGAGGAATGCAGAAGAAACCAGGTGGAGTGCAAATACCTCAGAGATTTGTTGGGCTGGAGGAGAGTGAGATAGTCTGCAACGAGGGATATTAAGTGCACAAAATGAAGCAATTTAAATGTAGGCCACTATATGTATGTAGCAAACAAATTGTGTTGCCATGAACATGCCCACTTTAGGTACTGTGTGTGTGCATGCATATTCACACACGTATGGTCGAGATTTGCAGATGTGGCAAATGTGATAACTAGAGAAGTTTCTCAAAACTTTCACAAAGAAAGATAGATGTTACTGCTCATAAAAGAAGGTCTTAATGGAACAAATATTTATTGTAGAATAATTTATCACAGTGGATAAATGTTGCATTTCGAGATTACAATTTGGTCTATGGAGATGATTGGACAATGAGTATAACATCTCTATGACTGATATATGTGCCTTCTTGACACTGCAATGAAGATGTCAGTACTTAATTAAATGTTGGTAGCCCTAAGAGCTTCCTGTGCTGTCTCAAGGCTTGCTAATCTGATGAGATGCAGTTGCATTTACAATGATTGCTATGTATCCTTCAGGGAATTCAAGGTGTCACATTGTCAAGGTTGTTAATCTTCTTTACTTTTAGAAATACATTGATTCACTTGGCAGAGGAAAATATAACAATTAGAGTCGTAGAGTCATAGAGGTTTACAGCAGGGAAACAGGCCATTCGGCCCAACTTGTCCATGCCACCTTTTTTTAATCCCTCAGCTAACCCCAATTGCTCACATTTGGCATTTAAAGTTAATAGTTTAGGCCTCTTTAATTCGAATTAAATAGTTTTTTTTTAACGGGTTCTTTTGCATTGGTTATATTAGAAGCAACAACTGCTTGTCACATGGCCATCATCAATTGTGAGCAACGGTTCAATATTTGCATTACATAGAATTGCAAAGAATCGTCAACACTGAACCAAGCCATTTGGCCAAAGTAGTCCATGCCAGAGTTTACTCTTGACATGAGCTTTTTCCCATCCTTACTTCATTGAATAATGTCAACATACTCTATTCCTTACTCCGTCATGTATTTACCCAGCTTTCCCTTAAATGTCACCATACTGTTCACCTCGAGCACACCATGTGACAGCAGGTTTCACATTCTAATCACTCTCTGGATAAAGAAGTTTATTTTAATTATTTATTCTAATTATTCATATCTATCCAATGTATATTGTTTTGATCTATGCCTGCAAATGGAAACTTATTCTCTAAGTCTGCCTTATCAAGATTCTTCATAATTTTAAAGACCTCTATTAGCTTACCCTCGATTCACGAGCTGTGTTAATGTTAGAGCTGCAATTATTTGACTAAGGATGTCCTCTACAAACTAGTTTATCCATCAGCTTTGTACCCCAGTAATGATATTTTAAATTCATTCGTGGGACAGGTCGCTGGCTGGCTAGCATTTATTGCCCATTCCTAGTTGCCCGAGGATATTTCTGTGGCCCTGGAGTCACATGCAGGCCAAACCAGGTAAGGATGGCAGATTTTCCTCCCTAAAGAACATTCATGAATCAGATGGCTTTTTCTGACAATCAACAATGGTTTCATGGTCATCAGTAGATTCTTAATTCCAGATTTTTTTCATTGAGTTCAAATTCTACCATCAGCTGTGGTGAGATCCGAGCCTAGGTCCCCAGAGCATTAGCTGAGTTTCTGGATTAATTGTTTGGTGATAAAATCACTACGCCATCCTCCCCTGAAAGAGAGTGCAGTTTTCTATACGGAGACATCTTTTAGACTATGCTGATTTGCAAAAATCTTTAATCTTTTGTCCATCCCATATCTCCCTGGCAACTGGCTAAGGTTGAATTAAATTTTCCATAACCTTGATGTCATATTTGTCCCAGTAATGAGTTGCTTGCCAGATACCCACACTGTCACGAAGATCCTTTTACTTCCATATCCGTAACATTGCTTAAGTTCACCCCTACTTCAGTAATTGGTGAGGGTAGGACAATGGATGTTGTCTACATGGACTTCAGTAGGGCCTTTGACAAGGCCTGTCATGGCAGATTGGTGCAGAAGGTGAAGTCGCATGGGATCAAAGGTGAGCTGGCAAGGTGGATAAAGAACTAGCTCAGTCATTGAGGATAAAGGATAGAAGTGGAAGGGTGCGTTTCTGAATAGAGGGCTGTGACAAGTGACTTTCCTCAGGGATCAGTACTGGGACCTTTGCTGTTCATGATGTATATAAATGATTTGAAGGAAAATGTAACTGGTTTGATTAGCAAGTTTGTGGATGACACAAAGGTTGGTGGATTTGTGGATAGCAATGAGGGCCATCAGAAGATACAACAGAATATAGATCGGTTAGAGATTTGGGCAGAGAGATGGCAGGTGGAGTTTAATCTGGAAAAACGTGAGGTAATGCATTTTGGAAGATCTAATAAAAATGGGAAATATATAGTAAATGGCAGAACCTTTAAGAGGATTGATGGGCAGAGAGATCTGGGTGTGCAGGTACACAGGGCACTGAAAGTATCAACGCAGGTGGAGAAGGTAGGCAAGGAGGCAATCCTGGTTCCTACACTACCAGAAGGATGTGGAGGCTTTGGAGAGGGTACAAAAAAGAGTTACCAGGATGTTGCCTGATATGGAGGGCATTAGCTATGAGGAGAGGTTGGAGAAACTTGGTTTGTTCTCACTGAAATGACAGAAGTTTAGGGGCAACTTGATAGAAAGCTATAAGATTATGAGGGGCATGGAAAGAGTGGATAGTCGGAAGCTTTTTCCCAGGGTGGAAAGGTCAATTACTAGGGGGGTATTGGTTTAAGGTGTGAGAGGCACCTTAAAGAAGATGCATAAGACAAGTTTTTTACACAGAGGGTGGGGTGGGTGCCTGAAGCTTGCTGCTGAGGGAGTTAGTGGAATCAGATACGATAGTGAGATTTAAGGAGTGTCTGGACAAATACATGAATAGGCTGGGAATGGAGGGATATGGTCACCAGAAAGGTAGGGGGTTTTAGTTCAGTCGGGCAGCATGGTCAGTGCAGGCTTGGAGAGCTGAAGGGCCTGTTCCTGTGTTGTAATTTTCTTTGTTCTTTGTTCTTTGTCTGCTGAAACCTTCACGCAAGCCTTTATTGCTACCAGACTTGACTATTCCAATGCTCTCTTGGCCATTCTCCCATCTTCTATCCTCCATAAACTTGAGCTCATTCAAAGCTCTGCTACCTTTGTATCAGCTTTCACTAAGCCCCTATTCAGTCATCAGTCCTGTGCTCATTAAACGAAAGGTTAGGCAGGGCCTCAATTTCAAAATTCTTATCCTTTCCTTCAAATACGTCCAGGACATCACCCTGTCCCTATTTCTGTAATCAGCAACTCTTTGAGCTCTCAATGCTTCTCTAATTCTGGCTCCTTGAGCATCCCGGATTATAATCACTCTACCATTAGCGGCCATGACTTCAGATGCTCAGGTTCTGAGCTCTGGAATTCCCTCCCTAATCTTCCCTCCCTCCTGGCCTCTCCCTCCTCCTTTGAAGATGCTCCTTAAAATCTACCACTTTATCCCAGCTTTTGATCATCTGTAAAGTTTTTCTTCCGTGGCCTGGTGTCAAATTTTGTTTGGCGTTGTTCCTGTGAAGCACCTTGGGATGTTTTTGCTGTGGTAAAGGGACAATATTAATACAAGTTACTCGTGTTGCCCTTCAGTAACTTACACGCAAAGGCTGAATAAATCTTTGCCCATCAGAGCTGGCAGGAATTGACCTGCTGTCTGAAGCTTACTCTTTCTGTAGAGTGCTGACATTGGCAAACAACCAAGATTCTAATATTATGAAGGAAAGCTAACAACAGCCAGTTGATGCCTGGAGCAGTTTTTCATTTCTTGTTGAAAGCCGTTCTGATTATATTTTTTTTCCAGCACTGATCAGCTGCCAACTCTTTCAAACAAATTCCTAAATCCTCTGCTATTGTCAAATTGTATAGCAAGCAAAACATAGGAAAGGTGTTGATACGTTTACAGGCTGGGCTGAATGGCTTCTTCTGTGCCGAATAAACCTAAAATTCTATAGTACAGTCACTCATTTTCTTATAAATTTAGTGTTACTGGTTGGACCAGCATTTATTGCCCATCCCTAATTGTTCTTGAACAGTCAGTCATGAGTCAACCACATTGCTTTGTCTTTGGAGTCACACATAGGCCAGGCCAGGTAAGGACAACAGATTTCCTTCCCTAAAGGACATGCATGGCATGGTGGCACAATGGTTAGCACTGTGGCCTCACAGCACCAGGGACCAGGGTTCGATTCTCGGCTCGGGTCACTGTCTGTGTGGAGTTTGCACATTGTCCCCTGGGTTTCCTCTGGGTGTTCTGGTTTCCTCCCATAGGCAACAATGTGTGTTTAGGTGGATTGGCCATGCTAAATTGTCCCTTTGTGTCGGGGGACTAGCTGGGGTAAATGCATGGGGTTATGGAGCTGGAGCCTGGGTGGGGGTGGGGGGGTGGTGGTGGGATTGTGGTCGGTGCAGACTTGAAGGTCCAAATGGCCTCCTTCTGCCCTGTAGGATTAACGGGCGGCACAGTAGCACAGTGGTTAGCACTGCTGCTTCACAGCTCTAGGGACTTGGGTTCAATTCCAGGCTTGGGTCACTGACTGTATGGAGTTTGCACATTCTCCTCGTGTCTGCATGGGTTTCCTCCGGGCGCTTCGGTTTCCTTCCACAGTCCAAAGATGTGCGGGTTAGGTTGATTGGTCATGCTGATAAAATTGTCCCTTAGTGTCCTGAGATGTGTAGGTTAGAGGGGTTAGTGGGTAAAATATGTAGGGATATGGGGGTAGACCCTGAGTGGGATCGTAGTTGGTGCAGACTCAATGGGCTGAATGGCCTCTTACTGTACTGTAGGGTTTCTATGATTTTATAATTCTATCCTACAGTACAGAAGTGAGTGAACCAGATGGGTTTTTACAATAACTAACAATCATCATGAGACTTTTAATTCCAGATGTTTATTGAATCCATATTTGACTGTCTGTGGTGGCAGGATTTGCACTTATCTTCCCCAGAGCACTGGGTCTCTGGATTACTAGTTCATGGCAATACCACGACAATAAGATATTTTTTATTGAATTCAAATTCTCCCACCTGTCGTGGCAGGATTCAAACTTCCACAAATCCCAAGACACTTCAAAGCCAATGAATCCCTTTCTAAGAGTTGATGCTGTTGTTACGTAGCTAAACATAGGAGCCACTTAGTGTACAGCAACATGCCACAAATTTGGTATTTCTTCTTTCCAGTGGCCTGTGGTTAGCAGATAAACTCCCCAGGTCTCTTTTCAACTGCAATCCTTCAGCTGATTGGGGCTGACTTCCCCCAGGCAGAGAGAGGGAGAGAGTTACGTACCTGCAAAAATGACTATTTTGCAGGGACACTGATGGCTGATTTTAATCAATGTGCCACACACCTTTAGTGTGAAAAATTTCCAGCTGTTTATCCATCGGAGAGCTAACAGTGAACCTATTCTCTGTACATTCCAAGTGGATGGAAAATCTTCAATTATGTTTTGGCATTATTCACAGGGTCTCTTGAGATGCGATCAATACTTATGTCCCTTTGTCTTTACTGGAGATGATAATCAGGCACCAGAATTCTACCGCCCTGCCCACCACAGAATTGGAGAGAGTGCGAGCAGCAGACAACAGAAATGTCCAGTGACCTCGGGTGGGAATTTCTAGTCTCACTCAAGTGAGGCTGTAAAATCCCACTCAGGATCTCTTGAGGTGAGGTGGTCATTATATCCCTCTGTCTTTATTGGAAGTGGTAATCAGTCTCTGGATGCTTTCAGAATTACCTTGTCTGGAAACAGGGTGGGCTTCCATTCTTCCTCAGAGAGTCACCCTGTGTAACAAGCCAGAGGCTTGTGTGTACATTCTCAGACAGATTTGATTTTGTGTCCATTTTTAAAAATAAAACTCAGGTTTAATTTTGTGCCTAATTCTGTGTCTTTTCCTCATGACACCATGGATTAGGCTGTCTCAGAAGGTGTTATCAATTAGTATTGATTCATTCAAAGACAAATTCAACATTTTTTTTTGATATCATTTTGGAACATAGTATGTGAGTAATTTACGGACAGCTTTGTGATGTAATAATGGGTAGTAGCGCTGCCTCTGGTGCTCTGGGTTTCAGTCCCACTCCAGGACTTCCTGACCAAGGGAGGTCTGCTCATAATGCAGCCAAACATTTTGAGTGTCAATCTGCAAAATCCTTCCAACATACACCAATGGCTGGCAGTAAGAGTTGGAGAGTCTCCTGGTCAGTCAGTTGATGGAAAGAAAGTTGGAGCCCCTACAGACACTGCTCCAGGCGACAAAATGCATGTAAGAAATGGATGCTGCCATAACAACTTAGCAACTCATACCCCCTGAGTGAACTGAACCCCCCCCCCCGCTCACTATATAAGCAATGTGAGACTGAACATGTGATGTGTAGCTTGGGAGAACAGATGGTTTTGGAGCTCTGGTTCCCAAAACTTTCCACCACTGGGAATTTTGTCATCTTATGCCTAGGCTTGTTGTTGACTCTTTATAGAGATTGAGTCTGTGATTTCTGAGCAACTCCATTAATATGGGTGTGACTACACCTCAGGAACTTCAGCGGTTCAAGAAGGCAGCTCTCCACCACTTTCTCAAGGTATGGGCAATAAACGTTGGTCTTGCCAGCGATCTCATAAATGAATTTAAATAATATTGTGTTAAATGTGACTTGCAGAAAGATGGAAGATGAAACAACAGTCCTTAGTCTTTTTTTATTCTCCAGTAACTTCGATGTTCTTATGCAGTGAGATGTTTCTCACAGATCTGAATAGGTAGAGAGGCGCTTTGTTTTGCTGAGGGGGTGGCACTTTTGTAAATGCAGCTCTCCCTCAGCAGCGTCAGAGTAAATCAAGCCCACAAGCTCTGGAGCGGAGTTTGATGTTGTGATAATTTTATGATGGTGAATCAGGTCACCAGTGATGCCCCTGCTAAAGAAAGTTGGAAGCTGACTGAACCTTCAAAATTTGCAGCCCAGAAATGTAACAAGCCATAACCTAATATCAACTTCATGTCAGGCTATCCTCATATTGCCTGCAGGCATCAGCAGAATAACAGCAGCAGGAGCTATGTGACCAGATAGGGGAGACTGATGTAAATAGAAAAAATTATTGTGCCTACCTCCGCAACGTATGAGCCAGGAGGAACTGGAGAGCTTCCCCGCCTCCTCTACCCCGGTTTGGCTGCTAAGGGGCACTTGGGCCTCTGCAGACATGTCTTCTTGCCCAATTCATAGTTATAGAAACTACCTGGCTCAGCCAGCACTGCTCACAGTGCCAGGGAACCAGGTTCAATTCTGGCCTTGGTTCATTGTCTATGTGGAGTTTATACGTTCTCTCCGGGTCTGCGTGGGTTTCCTCTGGGTTCTCTGGTTTTCTCCCACACTCCAAAGATGTGTGGGTTAGGATAATTGGCCATGCTACTTACAGGGGGTTAGTAGGATAAATAAGTAGGTTTATGGGGATTGTGGTTGATGCAGACTTAATGGGCCGAATGGCCTCCTTCTGCACTGTAGGATTTTATGATTCACTCCTCACTCAATTACCCCTCAAACCTTCAAGCCAGACTGCCCAATTGTGGCTTCCTGCTGCCAACTTCCCACTCCTTCCCGCTATCCTGTTAACTGGGACTGCAAGAACTTGCTTCTGTAATTGAGGCTCTTTTGTTAAAATAGTCTGAGCCACCACATCGCCAGATTCTCTGGCTCCATCTTATTCAAGTGCCTCAGGTCAGAATCACACTTACTATTCTCAACCCTCACCTATTTAACTTCTGTGTCCAATATGATTTCTTATTCAGAATCAGCTACAATAAAATGCCAGGAACACGCTGTATTACTCTTGGACTCTACGGCTGGAATTTCATCATCCCACCCGCGACAGGAATTGGAGTGGGCTAGGGGCGGACCATGGAAAGGTCTGCTTTGGATGGCACGATGGCACAGTGGTTAGTGCTGCTGCCTCACAGCACCAGTGATCTGGGTTCAATTCCTAGCATGGGTCCCTGTCGGTGCAGGGTCTGCACATTCTTCCCGTGTCTGTGTGGGTTTACTCTGAGTGCCCCAGTTTCCTCCCACAGTCCAAAGATTAATTTTGTTAAAGAATAAGGACATTCTCCCATTGTCCAGACCAATATTTATCCCTCAATCAACATCTCTCAATATTTACTGTCTTTTTTTATTTGTTTGTAATGCTGGCTGGGCCAGCGTTTATTGCCCATTATTAATTGCCCTCGGAAATGTAGTGGTGAGCTGCCTTTTTGAACCACTGCAGTCTATTTGGTGTACGTACATCTACAGTGCTTTTAGGGAGGGAGTTCCAGGATTTTGACCCAGAAACACTGAAGGAACTATGATGGTGAGTGATTTGGAGGGAAACTTGGTGTTGTCATGTGGCTGCTGCTCTTCTCCATCTAAGTGGTCATGGTTTTAAAAGGTCCTGCCTAAGGAGCCTTGGTGAGTTCCTGTAGTGCATCTTGTAGAGGTACACACTGCTACTACAGTGCGTCAGTGATGGAGGGGCTGAATGTTTGTGGAGGGATGTCAGTCATGCAGGTTGATTTGCCCTGGGTGGTGTCAAGCTTCTTGTGTACTGTTGAAGCTGCACTCACCCAGGCAAGTGGTGTTGCGGGAACTTGCTGTGCACAAATTAGCTGCTACATTTTCATGATGTGGAAATGCCGGCATTGGGCTGGGGTAAACACACTAAGAAGTCTCACGACACCAGGTTAAAGTCCAACAAGTCTATTTGGTAGCAAACACCGCTAGCTTTCGGAGCTTTGCCCTTTCGTCAGGTGAGATGGGGAGTTGTGATCAGAACTTCCCACTCACCTGACGAAGGGGCAGGACCCTGAAAGCTAGTGGTGTTTGTTACCAAATAAACGTGTTGGACTTTAACCTGGTGTTGTGAGACTTCTTACTGTGCTACATTTTCAACATTGTAGCAGTAATTGCACTAAAGGCTATTATTGGCTGCAAAGCAAAATGCAAGTTCTTTGTTTTTTACTAAACCTGAGTATGTAAGTTTAAGGTAAGAGGGGAAAGATTTATAAAGGACCTAAGGGGCAACTTCTTCACGCAGAGCGTGGTATGGAATGAGCTGCCAGAGAAAGTGGTTGAGGCAGATACAATAGCAACATTTAAAAAGCATTTAGATAAGTACATGGATGGGAAAGGATTAGAAGGATATGGGCCAAATGGGGACAATTGGGAATAGCTAGGAGCGCACCGTGGTTGGCATGTAGCGATTGAGCCAAAGAGTCTGGTTCTGTGCTGTGTTGCTCTATGACCCTACAGCTGAAATTTTACCACCCTGCCGACTAAAGGAATCGGAGTGGGCAAAAGGTGGATCATGGAAAGACCTGTTTTGGGTTGCAGGGTGGCACAGTGGTTCGCCCTGCTACCTCATAGCATCAGTGACCTGGTTTGATTCCTGGCTTGGGTCACTGATTGTGTGGAGTCTGCACGTTCTCCCCATGTCTGCATGGGCTTCCTCCGGGTGCTCCGGTTTCCTCACACAGTCTGAAGACGTGCTGGTTAGGTTCAACTGCCATGCTAAATTCTCCCTCAGTGTACCCGAACTGGCGCCGGAGTGTGGCGACTAGGGGATTTTCACAGTAACATCATCACAGTGTTAATGTAAATCCACTTGCAACTAATAAGTAAACTTTACAGTTTCAGGATGAGTGTGGCTGGAAAATCCCATCCTGGGGCTCTATAGCTAAGATTATGTAACATCAAATACAGTGACTTTTTGAGAAGCATTTAGTTTGCTGCTGAGGAAGGCAGAATGTTGTCATGTGGTCTTACATTGCTATCATCAATTTCAAAACTTCAGGATGTCCCAAAGGGCTTTACAGAGACAAAGGTTAAAAAAAAATCCATCATTGAATGGCAACACGGGGAGTCAAGAATGTTGTGTTGTGATATTGGTGATTCACAAAAGCTTTACAAATGCAATTCATATTGAGTAATAGACAGGGTGGGGAGTTAATTACAAGATGATAACTCAATCAAGGTGTGTAACTTGCTTCATAAAGCAAAGCTCAGTTGTCTCCTAAATTCTGATGCTCTTTTGCAGTCCTGTGCAAGTGCACTTATTATTTTATATGAGATCATACCGAGCAATATTTCTTTGAAGTGATTTATTATTTATGTGGAGCTGGTTGATGACCCTAACGTAAGGTAGAACAGATATGAATTACTGATTATAAATAAAGACCTGTTGATATATAGCATCACTTGAACTTACAGGAGTGAGTTGGGATTTCCTTGTTTATTGCTTTGAACTTTCTGAAATGCGTTACATTTGGTTCAATAATTCTACAGTGGCTTACCTACTCAAATAACAGATTACGGGGTGCAATTAATGTTTGTTTGTTTAAATCTTCACACAGGCTTCTTTCCCTTTGTGGAATAGTTGGGAAGTGTTGGAAAGATTGTCAGGCTAATGATCAATGGGTTTGAAACATGGACATCATAAGTTTAAAGTTTTTTAAAGTTTATTTATTAGTATCACAAGTAAGGCTCACATTAACACTGCAATGTGAAAATCCCCCAGTCACCACACTCTGGCACCTGTTTGGGTACTCTAAGAGAGAATTTAGCATAGCCAATGCACCTAACCCCGTACGTCTTTTGTGTGGGAGGAAACCAGAGCACCCAGAGGAAACCCAGGCAGACATGGGGACAACGTGCAGACTCCATGTAGACAGTGACTCAAGCCAGGAATCGAACCCGGGTCCCTGGCGCTGTGAATCAGCAGTGCTAACCACTGTGTCATGCTCATTCTGTGGTTAACCAGTCCTGGAGTGGGACTTGAACCAAGGTCAGAAGCAGGGTGGGCGCTACCAACTGAGTGATGGGACCTTCAGTGCAATTCATGGGATGTCTCTTCAACAAAAGAATCCAGCCTTTTGACATTTCAGTGAAGGCCTTTTCTTGTGGATATTCAAGGCATAGCAATGTTTGGCTTTAAACCTGTCTAATAGCTGAGGGAAGGATGCAAGCTTCACTCCTCTAAACACAATTCCTGTGGAGGGTCTAAAACAGACATGAAAGAAAGAAATTGCATTCATGTAACATCTTCCACAACCTCAGGATGTTCTGATATACTTTATCGCTGATTAAGTACTTATTTCAAATGTAGTAAAGTGAAGTTGTTGTAGTCGATGAAATGTGGCAGCCATTCTGGCACAGTAGGATCACAAAAACAATGATGAAATCAATAGAACAAAGAAAAGTACAGCACAGGGACAGGCCCTTTGGCCTTCCAAGCCTGTGTTGACCATGATGCCCTCATTAAAAAAAAACATCCTGCTCATACTCAATCTGTATCCCTTTATTCCCTCCTTATACATGTACCCATTCAGATACCTCTTAAATGTTGCTAATGTGCCTGTTTCCACTATCTCCTCTGGCAGCATGTTCCAGGTACCCGCCACTCTCTGTGTGAAAAACTGTATGTGCCTTTATGTGCCCTTCTCTGATCAGAACTTTCCACTCACCTGACGAAGGAGCAGTGTTCCGAAAGCTTGTGGGTTTACTATCAAATAAACTTGGTGGATTTTAACCTGGTGTTGTGAGACTTCTTACTGTGAAAATCTCCCCCATACATCTCCATTAAACTTTCCCCCCATCAACTTGAATCTGTGCCCCCTTGTAATTGACACTTATGCCCCTGGACTATCCATCCTTTCTATACCTCTCATAATTTTTTATATCTCTTTCAGGTCTCCCCTCAGGCTCCATCTTTCCAGTGAAAACAATCATAGTTTATATAACCTCTACTCATAGCCAACACCCTCATGATCAGGCAGCATCCTGGTGAATCTTCTTTGCAATATCTCCAAAGCTTCCACATTATTCTAAAAGTGTGGTGACCAGAACTGCATGCACTATTCCAAATGCAACCTAACTCAGGTTTTATACAACTGCAACATGATTTTCCAACTCCTGTACTCAATGCCCTGGCTGATGAAAGCAAGCACACCATATGCCTTCTTAATCAATTTGGCTACCTGTGTTGCCACTTTTAGGAAACTGTGAACTACACGCCCAGATCCCATTTCTGTGCCCACGTCTCCAATCTATCTATATCCTGTTTTCTCCTCTGACAATCCTTGGTAGTATCAGCAAATCTGCCAATCTTTCTGTTGTCTGAAAACTATCTAATCAGACCACACACATTGTCCTCCAGATAATTTATATATGCTATAAGCAACAGAAGTCCCAGCACTGATCCCTGTGGAACACCACTAGTTACAGATTTCCATTCTGAAAAACAGCCATCGTCGCAACTCTCTGTCTTCTATAACCAAGATGTGGAGATGCCAGCGTTGGACTGGGGCAAACACGGTAAGAAATCTGACAACACCAGGTTTAAGTCCAACCAATTTATTTGATAGTAAACTCATAAGCTTTTGGGGTTTGCCCTTCGTCAGGTAAATGGAGAGTTCTGGCCTCAGACAGAGCATATAACAGCACAGAAAGTTTACAGATTACTGATTAGAATGTGAGTCTTTACAACTAACCTGCTATTCAAGTTTTAAAGATACTGACAATGTGAGTGGAAAGAGCATTATGCATTGGTTAAAGAGATGTGTATTATCTCCAGACAGTACAGTAAGTGAGGTTTTGCAAACCCAGGCAAGTCATGTGGGTAACAGATAGTGCGACATGAACCCAAGATCCATGTTGGGACCGTCCTCATGTGTGCGGAACTTGGCCATCAGTCTCTGCTCATCGACTCTGTGCTATCGTGTGTCGTGAAGGCCGCCTTGGAGAACGCTTACCCAAAAGACAGAGGCCAAATGCCCGTGACCGCTGAAGTATTCACCAACAGGAAGAGAACAGTCTTGCCTGGTGATTGTCGAGCGATGTTCATTCATCCATTGTCATAGCGTCTGCATGGTGTCCCCAATGTACCATGCTTCATAACATTCTTTCCTGCAGCGTATTAGGTAGACAAACCAGTTCTGTATCCATCTAGCTAGCCCAACCCAAATCCCTTGTGATTTTAGTTTTTGTACCAGTCCCCCATGTGGAGCATTGTCAAAAGTCTTACTGAAGTCCACATAAACTACATCCATATCTCTTCCCTCATCAATTTTCTTTGTCACCTTTTCAAAAAATTCAATCAAGTGGTAAGACATGGCCTTCCCCATACAAAACAATGCTGCCTGTCACTAACTAGTCCATTTTCCTCCAAATGTGCACATTCTCCCCGTGTCTGCATGGGTTTCCTCCAGATGCTCTGGTTTTCTCCCACGGCCCAAAGATGTGTCGGTTAGGTGGATTAGCCATGCTAAATTGCCCTTAGTGTCCCAGAATGTGGATGTTAGATGGATTAGCTATGGTAGATGTGTGAGGTTATGGGGATAGGGTGAAGGAAAGCACCTGGGTAAGATAGTCTGTCAGGGGATTGGTTTAGACTCAGTGGGCTGAATGGCCTCCTTCTGTGTTGTGGGGATTCTATGATCTCCTTACTTAGCTCCATGTTCTCCAAATTCCCCACTCACAGGGTTATGGATGCTCAGTCGGTGGGCATATACAAGGCTGAAACTGACAGATCCTTCTAAGTAAAAGGAATAAAAGGTTATGAGGTTAGGGAAAGTGAAATTGGTGCAAAAGTCAATTTGATTGACTGGTATTGTAGGTCTAGAGCAGAAGAAACTCCTGCCCCTATTGTTTATGGTGTTATGAAAGTATTGGAAAAAAATCACTCTAAGCAGAAAGTGTTTAGAGCATGTCAAAATGTTATTATTTCCTGTATTTTTCTGAATTAATACTTCCATTAATATGGATCATAGAATCATGGGCATTCAGCCCATCGAATCTGCACCGACCACAATCCCACCCATTCCCTATCCCCATAACCCCAGACATTTACCCCAGCTAGTCTTCCTGACACTAAGGGGCAATTTAGCATGGCCAAACCACCTAACTCGCATATCTTTGGAATCTGGAGAAAATCTGGAGAAAAATTGGGGGTGTGCTGCTCTGTCAGTGGTGCGATCTATTGAACAAGACATTAAACCAATGGCCTCAAATGATCTCCTAAGTGGATGTAGAGTATCCATTGGCAATGATTTAAAGGAAATGGGTGTTTGCATTCACTGTCCTGGTAGATCTCTCAATCAGTACTAAAAACTCAGGTCATCTATCTTAGAGCATTTTGTAGGCTGTGACTGCGTGCAAATTGGCTGTTGCTTTTCCTTTGTTGTGACAAGAACTACACTTCAAAAAAGGGCTTAAAACTCGCATTATATTTTTTATTAAAAATATATATCTTCACAGCTACTTTCCAAACTTTTAAAAGTGGACAATGACATTTTAAAATGGTTTTAGCTCAGTCTGGCTGTGACCCTGAACAAAAGAGCTATCAGGGCAGGCTCGTAGAGATTTGCACCTCATTATCTCTGAACAGATGCTCGTGGCCCCTGTGGGCTTCAGAGACCAAATTCGAAGGGAATTATTCAAAGGCCTTTTACATTTCCTGAGCCAAGCCTGGCCAACCAAAGCTGAGTTATCTGCCAGGATAAAGGTCCCTGCAAACCCTTATTTCAAATTCTAATTAGTCAGAACATGAACAATCTGAGGAACCCAGTCAAGAGATAACACACTCTTGGTCAAAGCCAAAGTCAGCTGGTGGGGGTGATGTACCATGAGCCCCCTAGCTGAGAGAACCAATTATACTGCCCAGCTGTATTGAAAATCAGTCTGCCATCTTCCAGCCATCAAGCAGCAGCAGCACAGAAAAGGGAATCTTTTCAAATTCTAACGCCTGGCCCCATTCTACATATTTCGACTGGAACTTCGATAATATTACCTGCAAGACTTATTGGAGAGGCAATGGCAAAGTGATATAGTCACTGGACTAGCAATCCTGAGACCCAAGATAATACTCTGGGGACTCAGGTTCAAGTCCCATCATGGCAAATGAGAAGTGAAATAATCTGGAAGTAAATACCTAATGACTCTCAACTGTCATTAAAAATGCATCTGTTTCGGCAACATCCTTAGGAGAAGAAAGTCTGCTGTGACTCCAGATCCACAACAATGTGGTTGATTTTTAAAAGCCTCTTAGCAAGCCACTCAAGTCAGTGAATTAGGGATGGGCAATAAATGCTGGCCCAGCCTGTAATAACTGCATCCATAAATAACCACAAATAAAAGCAGACTAATGAATCTATGTGTGTCTACTCATCATGGCAGTCATCTGCACTGGAAAAGTCAATTACCCAGCATCAGTTTCCAGACTGTTGAATTCTGTGAAGGAACACTGGATTCACCTTTGAGGAATACATTGTAAGTAGGAAGGAACGTAAACATAGGAGGACTAAAAGGCACCATGAAATAACTTGAGCAAACAGAGTCAAGAAGAATTCCAAGGGTTTTTATGCATATATTAAGAACAAGAGGGTAGCAAGACAAAGAGTAGGCTCACTCAATGACAATGGAGGGGAGTTTTGCGTGGAACCACAGAAGTGGGTGAAATCTTTAACAAGTATTTTGCATTGGTATTTACCAAGGAGAAGAACATTGAGGTCAGGGATAATTGTGTGAGAATGCTTTTGAGCATGTCAATATATCAAAGGAGGAAGTGTCGAGTATTCAGGTAGACAAGTTCCCAGTGTTGGATGGGATCCATCCCAGGTTACTGAGGGAGGCAAGGGGAGAAATAACTGGGGCCTTAAAAGATATCTTCACATTTTCTTTGATCACAGGCGAGGTTCCAGAAGACTGGAGAAGAGCCAATGTTGTTCCCTTGTTTAAGCAAGAAAACATGGACAATCCAGCAAATTGAAGGCCGCTGAGCCTAACATCAGTGGTGGGGAATCTTTTGGACAAGATACTGAGGGATGAGATATATGCTCATTTGGAGAAAAATGGACCAGTTAATAACAGGCAGTATACTGGTGTATGGGGAAGGTCATGTCTCACCAATTGGTTTTTTGAAGAGGTGACAAAAGAAATGATGACGGAAGGGCTGTGGATGTAGTTTATATGGACTTTAGTGTAGATAGAGTCAATGGATGAGAGGCTGGTTTGCATGATGGACTGGGCTTCATTCACAACCCTTTGTAGATTTTAGCAGCCTTGGGCAGTACAGGAGCTATGCCAAGCTGTGATACAACTAGAAAGAATGCTTTCTATGGTGCATCTGTAGACGTTGGTGAGAGCCTTAGCAGATGTGCCAAATTTCCTTAGTCTTCTGAGAAAGTAGAGGCATTGGTGGGCTTTCTTAAATATAGTGTCGGCATGGGGGGAGCCAGGACAGGTTGTTGGTGATCTGGACACCTAAAAACTTGAAACTCAGAAGTTCTAAAAAGCTCTACAAATTAAAAGTTGGCACCTCAGTACTTCTGTCCTCACGTCTATGGATTGGGTACTTGAACGTCTAACTTTCTGATCTGGAGGCAAGAATGCAAGTGACCAGCCTGCACTGACACCAGGCAGGAGTTCATAACCTGCCACCATAGGTATTTTCAGAGAGAATATCGAGTGAGTCGGTCTGGAGAACACATGGGGGCACAGAGGAGGTATGAGGGGGTATTTGGTCTGAAGAGGCAGCGGTAAGAGGGAGCATGGATGTGGCACAGGGGAGTGTGAGAGAGGGAATGAATATGTCAAAGATGTGGGTTGGCAGCATAAGAATGAAGTGGAGAGCTGGGTTAATGTCCCGAGTCCTCTAACCAGCCCACATCAGTGAGGTGACAGACCTGAACTTTGAACATCGACCTCTCAGGGAGATGAAAATATGGCAGATATTGGAAGCGACACTGAATTCAGATTGACAAAGTCAGAAACTGTCCCAACTCCCATTATCCAAATTTGAGATGAAAGTCTAGCAATCAAGTACTAAAACAAGAAAGTTATGCATGAACACTTGTTTTCCATTCTTGGTACTGCATGTTAGGAAGAATGTAAAGGTTTTGCAAAGGCTATGGAAAAAAATTGATGAGTATAGCTCCACAGAAAAGGGATTAGTTGTATGAATAGATTAGAAAAGCTGAGGCTATTTTTGGTGCAAAGAAGGCTGAGAGAAGATTTGACTGAAGTGTTTCGAATCATTCAGGATTTAACTGGAATAAAGAGGAACTGTTTCCAATGGCTGATGGGTTGATTAACAACCAACATGGATTTAAGATAATTGATGAGAGTGCCAGAGCCAACACAACGGAATTTGCAGCTGGATCAAAATTCTGGAACAGCATTGTCCATTTACCTTATTATTCATTAAGGGAATGTGGTGTGTCGCTGGCTGGCCCAACATTAACTGCCTATCCCTAACTGCCCTTGAACAGAATGGTTTGATAGGCCATTGTCAGCCAGCAGTCACGTGTAGGCCAGACCGGGTAAGGACAGCAGATTTCCTTCCCTAATGGACATTAGTGACCCAGATAGGTTTTTACATCGATCGGCAATGGTTTCATCGTCATCATTAGATTTTTAATTCCAGATTTTATTGAATTCACATTTCATCATCTGCCGTGGTGGGATTCAAACCTGGGTCCCCAGAGAATTAACCTCAGTCTCTGGATGGCTAGTTCAGTAACGATAATGCTGCGGCACCACCTCCATGTCCTCCTGCCGCAGCTGTCACAAAAATGAATTATGTGTGAAAAAATTGAACAGTAAGACTTGTGAGCTTTTAAAAAGTGGACACAAGCCTAATGGTGGCTGTGAGTGGACAGTCAGCCATTGGCTGAACCTCTGGGTCTGGGTGGGTAGAAGGGAGTTGTGCAGGGGGGTGGGTGGTGGTTCTTGATATTCCAAGACAGTATTGTTTCCAGACAAGGCACTTCTAAAGCACACAAAAACTAATTACCAGTTCCATTATGGACAAAGGGATAAAATAGCCATCTCATCTGAAGAGATCCTTTGAGCAATGCCCAGATAGAATTGTGGATTCTGCCTTCCACTTGGAATATCCAAAGAATGGGTTTATAGCCAGCTGAAAGCTGCCCCAGGTTACCTATCTGTGTGTTCTCTCTGAGAAGAAGTCCTGAAGTTTTGACACAGAAAAAATGGCAAGCACACAGTGTACCTGCATGTAGCCATTTTTGCAGATCTCTCTCTCTCTCTGACTGTGGAAGTCAGCCCACTCAGCAAAAACAAACAGCTGAAAACCTTTTTATTCAACCAGGGGTAAGGATTTGGGACCATCCTCCTGGTAGAGTGCTGGATACAGATTCAATAAGAACCTACAAAAGGGAGTTGGATAAATGGAGGAGAGAAAAATTACTTTGATTTGATTTATTATTGCTACATGTACCAACATACAGACACAGCATACTGTTCATAGAGAAGGAAATGAGAGAGTGCAGAATGCAGTGTTACAGTCATAGCTAGGGTGTAGAGAAAGATGAACTTAATGCGAGGTAGGTCCATTCAAAAGTCTGACAGCAGCAGGGAAGGAGCTGTTCTTGAGTCAGTTGGGACATAACCTCAGACTTTTGTATCTTTTTTCCCGATGGAAGATAGTGGAAAAGAAAATGTCCGGAGTACGTGGGTTAGCTAGCTGCTTTACCAAGGCAGAAGGAAGTATGGACAACATCAATGAATGGGAGGCTGCATGACATGGGGAAAGAATAGGAGAATATGATTAGCTAACTTGCCTATTCAAAGAACCTGCACAGAAGAGCTGAATTGACTGTTTGAGCGCTGGCTTATTCTTTGTGTCTCACAGTACTTTAACAATAATCTGGTAATTTATTTTTATCTCTCTTTCACCAATTCACAGATTATTTCAAAGTTTTCAGTGCAGTTATACTGTTGTACATCCTAAGCTAAAAGTGATATATGGGTATATTGTACTTGTTGTTTAGGTTGTTACTGTTTCTCCTGTGGAACTCGGGGTGGCACGGTGGCACAGTGATTAGCACTGCTGCCTTACAGCACCAGGGACATGTTCTCCACGTGTCTGCAAGGGTTTCCTCCAGGTGCTCTGGTTTCCTCTCACAGTCTGAAAGACATGCTGGTTTAGTGCACTGGCTATGCTAAATTCTCCCTCAGTATAGCCGAACAGGGGTCAGAATGTGGCGCACAGGGGATTTTCACAGTAACTTAATTGCAATGTTAGTGTAAGCCTATTTGTGACACTAATAAATAAACTTTAATCAAAATGGTATTTAAGAATGAGACCCATTGAGGCTATGAGTTGTCCAACAAAAGGACTTTAATTTATTTAACACCATTTATTGCCTTGGAATATCATGAAGTGCTTTAGTTTATTTATTTATTAATCACAAGTGGGTTTATATTCACACGGCAATGAAGTTATTGTGAAAGTCCCCTCGTCGCCCACACTCTGGCACCTACTCGGATATACTGAAGGAGAATTTAGCAATGCCAATGCACTTACCCAGCGTTTCTTTCAGGCTGTGGGAGCAAACCCACGCAGACACAGGGAGAATGTACAAACTCCACACTGACAGTGACCCAAGACGGGGATCACATCCGGGTCCCTGGTGCTGTGAGACAGCAGTGCTAACCGCTGTGCCACTGTGCCGCCCCGATAAGCTTCATAGCCAATCAAACACTCTTGAAGTTTAGTCACTGTTGCTATATAAGGAGACGGTACTGATTGAATCTGCTTTGATTCTCATAATAGCCCCTGATAATGTATTGAGTTACAGCAGCTCCATCACAAATGCGAAGAGCCCCATATCACAATGCCGGAGGCATGAGTGATTAACGAATGGCCCTATCTGTGAATGTACAAATAACTGGATTTCATGCTCACCAGGTGGGGTAATCAGTTTATTCTGTTGGCAGACTGATCTCGATGAAACCGTGATGGTTCACAAAATCGATTCCCAAATACCCACGTTACGGACTGGTTTGCGAATTATAATTTCTTGATTTTCTTCAGCAGCAGGATTACTGACTCTGTGGGTAGAATGAATCTGAGGGAAGTCAACAGGAAAGGGTTGAATACTGATGAGGTTACATTAGTGTGAGAACCATCAGCGCTCGGGGCCATGAGGATCTGTAGCAGGGCACTGAATGAACAATGTTTCAGTCTGTTTATTACATCGCTAACAATTGCTTCCTGTCATTTTCTTAAATAAATAAGCTATCACTGATTAAACTTTTATAGTTTAGTGTCGATTAAAGAGCTTCACAGCAGCTGTGCTGTGGGGTCAATGACTTAATGCGACGAGATCTGATAGAGCTTCAAGTTAATGAATCTAGAACGAGAGTTTACAGCTGCCACTTTGATACCATATCTATAGAGTTTGCTTAAGCTATGGGTATAAGTAGCCATTAATATCAACAATTTATATTGCACCTTTAACAGAATAAAATGTAATCCATTGGTAGGCCAGAACTTGCGTATTGCTGAAAAAGGGACATGCTGTCAAAATTTTTTGCCTCACACTCATCAGAATAGATCGCAGAATTACTAACTTTGAAGGGAACAACAACTTATATTGCCTGAGGAGAGGCAGGTTGTCTGGCAAGTGGACTCTGATCAGAAGAGTGTTGTCATGGAGAACGCAACAGGAAACTGTTAACTGCTAACCTTTTGTTCAAATTCAAACCGGTATAGGATCGGAGCCCTGCCAACTTTATGGACTGTAAACTCTTAACTCCATAGACACATTTGGACCTATGTTTTGAACAATAACAGACAAAGCCAAGCTGCAATCAACTGCACAGGGCTGACTAGCAATGGGCTAGGTCAGACATTTTGTAGAAGACATGGGTCATCAAAAGAACTTGGACATGGGACACTGGTACCAGGGAAATGCCATTACGTGCCAGTGAGTAATGCAACTAAGAGACTAATTGCCCAATATAATGGTATAATGAATATGTTACCAATATAATACAATTAAGAAATTGTAATGCAACAAAGGACTACACCACAAACAATGGTTCTGGAATCTGGCATTGCAACTATGACTGGCTCTTCTTGAGTAGGAAAATAGGGTCATTCAAATCTTCACCCATCTTGGGGCCAAGTGCTGTTATGTATTGCCTCAGAGTGGCAAGAGAATTGTTTAAACAGTGTGAACTGGCTACATTTTTCTACTCTGAAACATTATCACATCAAATTGAGCTTTTTCTCACCAACAACATCATTGTAAATGTTTAGTTGAATGATTCACCTTAGACCGAATCATATCTGATCATTTAAGAGTAATCTTTGTTAGCTTCCCTCCCCCACCCTATAATGTTCAATTGTTTGGTATTTGATTGTGTTTGTCTGATATCTGTTCTCTATACATGATTAGTTATGCCTGGCTAGCATCACTGAAGGACAAGAAACTAAGCTGAAGTAGGCTGCACCAAGCTTGTGGGCAGACATTTTAGAGCATTGAATAAAACTTCTGCAGCCCTCGAACTGGGGTTTCATTTCTGCAAAACTCTGAGATACAAAGCACGAAATTGATGCATGTGCTGGATGTCGACAGCTGTGGATCACAAACAGGAAACAGTGAAAATGGCTGGTCTTGAAAATAGGGACACTGATTCTGAGTGCTGGTCCTGCCCGCCTCTTCCTGTTGTCCGCCTGATATGCATCGATCCCACATCAGGATGGGAAAAAGAACAAGGGAGGCAAAAGAATACTGGAGTGGCATTATCACTGGATAGTAATCCAAAAACACATCTAATGTTCTGGGGACACAGGTTCGAATCCCATCAGGGCAGCTGGTGGAACTTGAAGTCAATAAAAAAAGTCTGGAATTAAGAATCTGCTGATGACCATGAAACCACTGTTGATTGTCAGGAAAACACATCTGGTTCACTAATTTCTTTTAGGGAAGGAAATCTGTTGTCCTCACCTGGTCTGGCCTACATGTGATTCCAGAGTTACAGCAATGTGGTTGACTCTCAGTTGCCCTCGGGCAATTAGGGATGGGCAATAAATGCTGCTCAGCCAGTGTTGCCCATGTCCCATGAATGAATTTTTAAAAATCAATTATATTTTTAACATAAAGCTGACATCAATGGTAAAAATGTTGTAAGGACATTTTATGAATATTCTTTACTGCCCTTCTCTAAAAATAGACTATAAGTGACTCGAGTCCCACACATACAAGGAGAAGTCTTCTTTATGCTCTGACTTCAGGGTAACTCAGGATAGGCAATGAATGTTGATTTTGCCAGTGACATTCACATGCTGAGAATTAATGAAAGATAAGACCAAGTACAACAAGATTAAAAGATAAATCTCCATTAAATCTTACAAACACCTCAGTACGGAATGTAACATTCAATTTATCCCATTGGGTCTGCTAAACTGCTTTGATGTTGTTAGACAGAAACAACTTAATTACTGGAGTTTGATGCAGTAATGTTTTAGAACAGAAAACGTATTGAAATGTATGAGCTCTTTCTAAGGATGATACTGCTGGGTATTAGGAAAGAGAGGTAGCTTTAAGTTTGTATCTTTAGTTATAGAACATAGAAGAGTACAGCGTAGTACAGGCCCTTTAGCCCTCAATGTTGCGCCGACCAGTGGAACCAATCTAATAACCCTCTAACCTAAACTATTCCAATGTTATCCATATGCCTATCCACTGACCATTTGAATGCCCTTAAAGCTGGCGAGTCCACAACTGCTGCAGGCAGGCCATTCTGCGCCCTTACCACCCTCTGAGTAAAGGACCTACCTCTGACATCCGTCCTATAATTACCACCCCTCAATTTAAAGCTATGTCCCCTCGTGTTAGCCATCACCACCCGAGGAAAAAGGCTCTCACTATCCACCCTATCTAACCCTCTGGTCATCTTGTATGCCTCAACCAGGTCACCTCTCAACCTTCTCCTCTCCAACAAAAACAACCTCAAGTCCCTCAGCCTTTCCTCATAAGACCTTCAATGCCCTTTATGTGTGTTAGGAAAACGATACAGCATTAAGTTTGATTTATATTTTTCACCTGTGGGCTAAAAAGGTGAAATTTGAGTCCGGTTTCAATTCAGAGAGGAGACAGCAGGTCTGGAGCTGTTAGAAATCTATGATTTTTAATGAGGTTTTACGACATTTTTGCGGGGAAGTTTAAACAAATACAAAGTAGAAAAACTGGCTGTTGCTTAGTGCCAAGGGATTGGAGAGAAATTCATAGATATACAGGGTGACCCAAAGGAAACTGCATTCCAAAGAAAGTGCCACAACAGGCAGGGCACGGAAAGAGGCAGGTAGAAAGTCCTCGCCTAAAAGAAAAGCCAAAACAAGGGAGTGGAACAGGAAAAAGGTCCCTGTTATATATTTAAGTAATTGCATGATTGGTTTAAGAGCAGGTCACATGATTTGATAGTAATGTCATTGGAGTGTTTCAGGGTAAAAAACACAATAGGTTTGTGAGAATCCAGACCATTAGTGGAGACAGCCAAGGATTGGTACTACTCGCTACAGGCTGAAGCAGTTGTCATGGCTAAGTATCTGAAAGAGAATAAAAAGCGAAACTTGAATGGTGATCCAGGGAAGAGGAATGTCAGAAGGAGAGACCAAAATCCTGGAGGTACATATTAACTCTGGGAGTCGACTGCAAAGGAACCATGCTTTTACTGCACAGAATGAAAATAGACAATAACCATAAGACCGTGGTGAATGCAACAAGTTCCAATCGGGTTTAAAAGGTTAATGGACCCTCTCAGGGTCTTGCTTTTTAGAGGCCTTGGTATATGAGCTCCAGCTGCTTGGCTAATTACCAATCCCGAGGGATCTCATACTCAACGAGTTCAACTGGGAGGTCAACTAGTTATTCATCATGCAGGTATTAAGGAGTATGACTGGACCTATGTTGAAGTTCCTCATGTGAAAACAGAGTTTGGGTGGAAATTCCAATGCATGTTTTATGAGAGTTAAGATTGGGAACCCAAGTGACGTTTATTTTTAAAGCTTATTTATTAGTGTCACAAGTAGCTTACATTAACACTGCAATGAAGTTACTGTAAAAATCCACTAGTACCACACTCCAGCGTGCATTTGGATGCACTGAGGGAGAATTTGGCATGGCCAGTGCACCTTATCAGCGCATCTTTCAGACTATGGGAGGAAACCAGAGCACCTGGAGGAAATCCATGCGTACATAGGGAGAATGTGCAGACTCTGCAGAGTTGTGACCCAAGCTGGGAATCAAACCCGGGTTCCTGGTGCTGTGAAGCAGCATTGACAACTATTATGCCACTGACGTTCTGCGAGTTCATACAATGACCAATGTTGATGGGAGTCTCTGAGTAATACATAACATCTATTTGGGGTGGCATGTTACTTGGTTTTAGATAATGAGGTGTCCATGTAAACCTATTGGTTTACAGGGACTGTCTATTTATTGCGAACACAAGAGTAGATTTTGTGATTTGTGTCATTATTACTAATGCGTACATGCCTATAATGGTCCAGTGGGAGTAAAGGGCTACTGTTTCATTGTGAATCTTTTCTTGTTTAATGAATGGTTCTTTATTTAAAAGTTCATCAGCAATCTTTGTGATTCTTTTCAGTAGGCATACTCCATATTTCTAAATCAAAAATAAAAAGGTCAGATCCATTAGTCCAGATTCCATCCTGGGATCTGAATTTGTCCAGTTGTAACATCAGCTCGGATTATAATGCTGGATAAAATAATAGGTATACCAGCCGAAATTAGAAAATATTTTGCCATGTAGTTTTCTCAAGACATGCATAAATAAAGGCTTAACAGAGAAACATAGAAACTAGAAGCAGGAGTAGGCCATTTGGCCCTTCAAGCCTGCTCTGCCATTGATTTTGATTATGGCTGATCATCAAATTCAATATCCTGATATTAAAAGTCAGAGAACTACTATTGCATTCCAAAGATTAATTCATTCCGTCACTTGCTGGCAGCATTATGATTTATTTTTATTTATTAGGCTTTCACTAACGCTGCAATGAAGTTACTGTGAAAATGGCCTAATTGCCACACTCTGGTGCCTCTTTGGGTACACTGAGGGAGAATTTAGCATGGCCAATGCACCTAACCAGCACCTCTTTTGGACTGTGGGAGGAAACAGGAGCACCCAAAGGAAACCCACGCAGACACGGTGAGAACGTGCAAACTTCACACAGACAGTGACCAAGCCCGGGATCGAACCCCTGACACTGCGAGGCAGGAGAATCAGGAACTGTGTAGACGCGAGAGGTGAAGAGAACAATAGAATACGTTTCTGAGATTATATTGCACAAAGGCTGCCAATTGAGGAGAAAGCAGTTGGGTTCCTATAGTACCACTTCCGTGGGCAGTGGCTTTGGTTTTGTACAAAGTACCCAACAATCTAACTTGCTGCTAGCAAACAACCACACGCATGGGCAGTCCCAGCAATCTTCACATAGCAGTCAGGATTTCTAGTACAGATGGTTCCCTGTTAACCCATGGTGTTGTAGCTAGTTAAAGTATATGTATAGCTGCCCAGTTGAAATCAACTAATTCAGCACAGTTTGGTGCTTAGGCATGCATAAACATGTGAAGTTGACATGAGAGATTCCGCTTCATTAATCTCACAAAACAGGTCTTCATGTTGCTGAAATGCTAATACAATAAAGAGCCAGTCAGTCTCCACAGACTAAATTGCTCAATTCTGCGCTGTGCCTCAACATTAATTTTTATTCATTCATAGCATGTGGATGCAGCTGCCATGGTGAACATTGTCATTCCCAAACTGTTTGAACATAAGAACATAAGAAATAGGAGCAGGAGTAGGTTATCTAGCCCTTCGAGCCTGCCCCGCCATTCAACAAGATCATGGCTGATCTGAAGTGGATCAGTTCCACTTTCCCGCTTTCTCCCCATAACCCTTAATTCCCCTGTCTATCAGAAACCTATCTACCCGTGACTTAAATATATCCAGCGAAGTAGCCTCCACCACTTCAAAAGGCAGAGAATTCTAGAGATTCACCACTCTTTGAGTGAAGAAGTTCCTCTTCAACTCTGATCTATACTGCCCTCCCTTATTTTGAGGCTGTGCCCTCTAGTTCTGCTATCCTTTCTAAGCGGGAAGAATCTCTCTACCTCTACCCTATCTATCCCCTTCATTATCTTATATGTCTCTATCAAATCCCCGGTCAGCCTTCTAAACTCCAACGAGTACAGACTCAGTCTATTCAATCTCTCCTCGTAGGCTAACCCCCTCATCTCCGGTATCAGCCTAGTGAACCTTCTCTGCACTCCCTCCAAGGTCAATATATCCTTCCGCAAATGCAGCAACCAAAATTGCACACAGTACTCCAGTTGCAGCCTCACCAGTGCCCTGTACAGTTGCAGCAAGACCTCCCCACTTTTATATTCTATGCCCCTCGCTATAAAGGCCAACATTCCATTCGCCTTCTTGATCACCTGCTGCACCTGCAGACTGGAATTTTGCGATTCATGCACAAGGACCCCCAGTCCCTCTGCACCGTAGCATGCTGCAGCTTTTCACCTTTTAAATAATAATCCCTCCTACTATAATTTCTACCAAAGTGGATAACTTCGCATTGGCTAACATTATACTCCATCTGCCAGGTCCTCGCCCACTCACTCAGCCTATCTAGATCTCTCTGCAGACTTTCCACACCCTCCACACAATTTGCTTTTCCACTCATCTTCATGTCACCAGCAAATTTCGTTACCCTACACTCAGCCCCCTCCTCCAGATCATCTATATAAATGGTAAACAGTCGAGGCCCCAGCACCGATCCCTGCGGCACTCCACTAATCACCAACTGCCAACCAGAATAGCACCCATTGATTCCAACTCTCTGCTTCCTATTAGACAACCAATCCTCTATCCACGCTAACACCTTACCCCCAACTCCGTGCACCCTAACCTTTTGCAGCCACTGCCTTCTTGGTGAACTGCCTTCCTGGATTACTGCTGATAGTGGGGTGAAGGAGCACCCAGAAAACTGAGAAGTGGGGATTTCCAGGAAAATGAACCAGCAACAATGAAGGAACAGTGATATCATGCCAAGTCAGGAGGGCATGTGACTGGGAAGACAAATTCAAGGTAGTGCATCTGCTGCCAACATTCTGCTGGCTGGTAGAGCTTGTGGATTTGGAAGTTGCTGTCGAAGGAGCCTTGGTGATTGGCTGCAGAGCATCCTTCAGGCAGCACTTACTGCTCCCAGTGTGTGCCGGTGGAGAAGGGAGTGAATGTTAAAGGTGGTGGATGATGGGTTCACAGAATTACAGAATGCTACAGTGCAAAAGAGGTCTTTTGGCCCATCATGTCGATACTGACACATGAAAGGCCTGACCTGCCCACTTGCCAGCACTTGGCCCAGACAAAATCACAGAATTGCACCCTCTGCCATCGTAGGATTCAAATTGAGCTCCCCAGAGCTTTGCCCTGGGGGAGTCTCCAAATTATTAGCCTCGGAGCAATACGCTATGCCACTGCCTCCCCAGGTTGCTTTGTACAGAATGATTTTGAGCCTTTTGAGGGTTATTACGGCTGCGCAGACACTACCTGGTATTTTTATGGTGTGAATGTCACTTTTCAGCAATCAGCCCTAGTCTGAACGTAATCCATGTTGTGTAATATGCAAGTACTGCTTCAGTATCTGAGAGTGGTTGAGAACACTGTGCAGTCATCAACAAATATCTCCATTATTCGCAACAATGACTTTGACAATGGATATGATAAAGGCAACCTCTACCCAAACAACCCTGCAAAATCTTCTTCACTATATTTGTGAACTTGTGCCAAAATTAGGAAAGTTATCCCAAAGACTAGTCAACAACAGCCAGTCATATTGACTGAATCATTCCTTAAAGCTCAAGCCCCCATCTCGTCCATCAGCATCTCTGGATATGTCCTGCTGAACTGCAGTGGTATATTGTCAGAAGGTAGTTTCCCTGAGAGTCTTCAGTATTGACTTTGGACCCCATGAAGTTTAATGGCATCAGGTCAAATGTAGGCTAGGAAATTTCCTGCTGATTACCAACTGCATTCCTTAGCTGATGAATCAGTACTCCTCCACATTGTATACAACTTGGAAGAGGCACCAAGATTAGCCAGGACACAGAATGTGCTCTTAATGGGGTAGCGGGGGAGAGTTCAATAACCATCATCAAGAGGGTCTCAGTAGCACCACTACTGACCTAGCTGGACCAGTCTTACATATCTACTAGTTTGGTCCTGTGACACGTAGTGAGGGAACAAACAAGATTAAAAAAGTATACTTGACCTCACCCTCACCTAACAACCATCACGAATGAATTTGCCCATGGCAGTGTTGGTAGGAGTGACCACTATATAGTCCTTATAGAAACAAGGTCCTTACTTCAAACAGAAGGCATTCTCCATCACATGGTCTGGTAACACCAATGTGCTAGAAAAGATGAATTCAGAACACATCTAGCAGCTCAAAACTGGGTAACAGTGACATGATGTGGGCCACCAGTAGCAACACAATTGTTTTCAACCACAACCTGCAACCTCAAGGTTTTGTATATCCATCACCCAGCCAATATCTCAAGTGGCAAGACCAACAGCTTGTTAAGAGTAGCATCATGGCAGTTCTGACAAAGCGTCATTCTGATTCAAAATATTGGCACAGTTACAAGTCTCACAACACTAGCTTCATGTCCAACAGGTTTATTTGGAATCACAAGCTTTCAGAGTGCTGCTCCCTCATCAGGGCATGAAGCAGCAGCGTTCCAAAAGTTGTGATTCCAAATAAAACTGTTGGACTTTAACCTAGTGATAAGAGCCTTCTAACTGTGCCCACCCCAATCCAACACTGGCGTCTCCACATCAAAATATTGGCTCTGTTTTCTTTACACAGATGCTGTCAGACCTGTTGATACTTCCCAGCATTTTCCGTTTTTGTTTTAGATTTCAATAACCACAGCATGTCGCTTTTATCAGAGGCTGAGAATCCTGCCGTGAGTAACTCACTTTCTGATTCCCCATAATCTGTCTAACATCTCCAAGGCACAAGTTAAATGTGTGATGGAATACTTGCCTGGACAAGGTCAGCTCCAACAACACTGAAGAATTTTGACACCATCCAGGACAAAGCAACTGCATGACCAGTACACAGAGATAGTAGGATGTTCCATCAACAAAATACACTGATACAACTCACCAAATCTCCTTGGATAGCCCCTTCCAAAACCATGACTTCAACTACATAGAAAGACAAGGGCAGCAGGTGCATGGGAATACCATTACCTGCAAGTTCCAAACTCATCCTTTCTTCTTTCACTGTTACTGGTCAAAACCCTGAAACCCCCACCCTATCAGCGCTGTGACTTTGCCTGCAATGATGCACTACAACAGGTGAAGAAGGTGCTTCTTCTCTTCTTCAATCTCTTGGGATTGAGGTTGACGTGAGCTTCTGATCGATGGTTCTGAGATGGTTCTTATCAGTCCACTCCATGATCTACTGTCTGCCACATGTTGGTATATAAAGGATCAGGTAGATGAGTCGTTTAGAAATTTGTGCGCTCTCTCTGAAGTCTCAATTTTACCTTGCAGGTTCCTAATAATGTCTCTCATTGTGTTTGATATCTTTCCATTCTCCACATTGATTGGTCACAGGCCAGGAGCTGCTATGAGTTGGCAGAGATATTTGACATCTTCAGAGATGGTTTGGGGTCATTCCTAAATTGTCCTGCAGCCCTGAGAGGCCGAATGGTCTGCTTCTGTTCCTAACTCGTATGCTCTCATAATTGGATCCTGGGAATCTCGTGGCAATGTCTGAATTCCAAGTCAAGCAGTTCCTTCAGAATTCTGGTGCCACACATCTGAATGACTCTTCCTGCCTTCTGGAGTTGGTTTTGTGTGATTAGTACCTCAATGTAAGACTGTTAGCTTGGAAGATAATGCTGTTACTGGGCTCTGCTTTTACCATCGCATTTGAAGGATCTTGCAAAGGGACCAGTGGTGCTTCATCATTCCCAGTGCCTCAAGGTGCCTGCTAAAGGTTGCCCAAGTCTTTGAAGCACGCAGGAGCACACGGATCACTAGTGGCCGGTAAACCATATCCTCAAGTCTCGGTTTTGTGATCCTGGTCCTCAAATACCCTGCCACAGTTGGCTTAAAATAGAGCTAGTTATGATGATGATGTTTGTTGCTTATGTCTGCCTTCTTTGAGAGGAAGCTCCCAAGATAGGGAAAACGGTTGACGTTTTCCAGGATCCCATTAATCGACAGAGTGATGTTTTGTAATTGAGAGCTGGGTAGAGATGGATCTAAGTGTTTAATGAAAAGCCCGTTATCTCACAGATTTCAGTAAAGCATTTGAAAATGACCTGGATCTCAGTTCCTGAGTGAGGGCATCATTAACACACTGGAGTTCAATGACTGAGGTTGGAGTGGTTTGGTTCTGGATTGAAGATGGTGGGATTTGAGCCATTTCCTGCCTGGCCTGTAGATTCTCTCCATACCTGTGGGTAATCTTCAGGAGGAGAAGTGCAGTATTTCAGCAAGGAAGATGGAGAAGAGAGATGGCATAATTTTGTTTGACCCCACTTTTTACTGAGACAGGATCTTGGGTGCATCACCAGAATCTTCTTAAGGGCTGTGAGAGAACAACGACAAATGTTGGCCTTGCTAGGAAGGCTCAATTCCCAGGAACAAATAAACAGAAAAGAAAGCGAGCTTGAGGGGTTGTCCCTACTCCTGTTTCTCATATCCTCTGTTTCATAGTTTTCATCACGAGTTGAAATAACTGAATGGTTTGCTGGTTGTTTTTTTGAGAGATCAGTTAGAGGTCAACCACATTACTTAAGGTCTGGTGTCACATACAGACCAAGCATGTCAACAAATTTCCTTCCTTAAAGGCCAAAACAGCATCCTCTGATTCTATGATTTGATGACAAGCGGCAGATAGTTTGTTTGATCCATTTACTCAAAAATAAGTGCAGGCATTGGGTCTGGTGTTATTCTGAGTTTTATATTTAACATAGCTAGAATTTAACTTAGCCTGAAAATATGAGCTGGGTAGGCAGGAGCTGGGATAGGCTCCATCGCCTCCTTAAAATAATTACATGTTTAATTGATGGTGAGCAAGATCAAGATTGGACTGTAGCAATAAAACATCTACCATCAATTTAACCACATGGCTGCCCAATTTCTGTAGGTCCTTTTTGCGGGAAATGTCTTTCTTGCTTGTTTATCATGAGTTTTAACGCTTTTGTTACAACAGCACTGGAGAAAGGCTGGTTGTTGGAAAATTAAATGGTTGGATGAGAGCAGTATTATAAAACCATAAAATTCCTACATTGCAGAGGAAGACTATTAGCCCATCTAGTCTGTACTGACTTTCTGAAAGAGCAACTCTACCTTCACAAGCCACCCCCTCCCTATATATTTACCTGTTTAATCCATCTAACCTGCACGTTTTGGAGTGTGGGCGGAAACCGGAGCACCCAGAGAAAACCCAGACAGACACAGGGAGTACATGCAGACAGGCACCCAAGGCTGGAGTTGAATCCAGGTCCCTTGCACTGTGAGACAACCGTGCTAACCACTGTGCCGCTGTGTCTGTTCAAAGACTTCCACTCTATAATTCTCAAATGCATGATTACTCGATCTTCTAAACTTGTTTAAGATGACAGCACAGCTGGGACAACGTGATTTGTATCTAAGTTTGTTTATCGAACTGTCACAAACTCACATTTGTTTGGGTAATTATTGATTATTTTACGTGAGGGAGCGCAGCAAAAACCATTGCACATTGCCAAGGATCTAGTGCAGGGTTTTACAAAACAGATTCCAAGCACAGGAGTCGAGGCTATTGCTTAATATCTCTTCTTTTGTGCAAATTGCATTAAAAAATTAAACAGTCAATGAAATAAATTGCAGCACAAATTCAATTATTTAGTGGGGGCACTCTTCAGCTAACCACCCAGAAATTCCACTTATTCTTTTCAATCTTCTTGTGTCCGGTTTCCTTTTATGCAACATTCCCATCTTTTCTTGTCAAAAGACACTTAAAGTTAATCATTCTACCTATTCCAGCGCTCCGTGTGAAAAGACTTGTCAGAACATGCCCTGCAGTCCCGCTGGTGATGAAGCTGAGCTTCGGGGTCCCGATTCTCGATGTCGTGGCAGCCTTAATACAAAACTGCCCACTGACAAGAAAGCCACAATATGACTAAGGTTTCAGGAGCCGATTGGAGCCCTCTGAAAGCCAAAGGTGAACAGTATGAGCATCCGACCGTTCACTGTCATCTTAATTATGTAGTTTGTTGAATGGGCGGCACGGTTATCATTGCGGTCGCAGTTCCTGCATGTCCAGTTACTACTTGGCGATCAAATTCAGGCGATGTTAATTAAACATTGAATACAGAATAACACCAGACCCAATGTTTATTCATTCTTGGCGTGTGGGCGACACGATCTGGGCCAGTAATCTATAGAATCATGGAATCCCTACAGTACAGAAGGAGGCCACTTGGCCCATCAAGTCTGTGCTGACTGCAATCCCACCTAGGTCCTATTTCTGTAACCCCACATATTTATTCTGCTAATCTTCCTAACACTAATGGGCAATTTAGCATTGCTAATTAATCTAACCTGCACATCTTTGGACTGTGGGAGGAAACCAGAGCACCCGGAGGACACCCCCACAGATACGGGTGAAAGTGCAGATTCCCCACAGACAGTGACCCACGGCCAGAAACAAACCTAGATCCCTGGCACAGTGAGACCGCAATGATAACCGTGCCGCCCATTTATTGCCCATCCCTGAGGGCAGTTGAGAGTCAACCACATTGCTCTGGAGTAACATGTGGGCCAGACCGGGTAACAAAGGCAGATTTCCTTCCCTGAAGGGACATTTGTGAACCAGATGGGTTTTTATGACAATTGACAATGGTTTGTTTCATGCTCACCATTTGACTTTAAATTCCAAGTGTTTATTGAACTCACCTGAGTAAGTAAATTAAGTACACAATCTGCCCACTTTCATTGAATCAGAGAAAATGCTACTGCCAAAAAAGAGGAAATCTGGCATGCCCCTGTATGAGAATGGGTCAGATGGCCTGAGATACATTCCACCCTGGGTGAAGCTTGCCAAGCCAGCGTTGTGCTGACTGATGGAGATACGACGTGTTAATCAACAGTTCCGATTAGTTTACTCCCACTTACTTTGTGGTCTTTTATTCGCCCATACTAGACCTCATGCATAATAACATGTATGTAACTCCAGAACCACAGTCATGTGATTGATTCCTAACTATGCTTTAAAAAAGTCACTTAGCTTTCTCCAATCACTGATCACAGCGGCATGCAAGTGCTCTGAATACAACTCTGCTGAACAACCTGTAAATTCAGTTTCTTTCAGCATGTGCAGTAATCGCCATGCCAGGCAATAGCCTACACACAGTGGCTAAATAGAGCTTTCTAAGCCCTCAGCTGAATTTTGGCAGGGGGCAGCCTTCAGTGATGTGAATCATTGATTGAAGGTTGGGTTCCCTGTAAGGCCTCACTTGTCCCGACTTGACCAGTGCAGGAATGGTTGAGCAGTGCCCAATGTTGGTGAGGCAGGTTGAAGCCAGCTGGGCAGGCTGTGGGATCTGTGATGAGGAATTGGTTATTAATGGCGGTGCGCTGCTTCCATTTCTGCTGCCACAGAGCTTCTGCTCTTATTCATTGGTACTGTGGTCTTAGGCACACAGGCTGACATGATGGAAGCCAAGCAGCTAACATAAAAAACTAAAAAAGGGATCAGTTTGGGAGTTAAAATACACAGTCTAAAGTTGTTGAACTCAATGTTGAGGAGAGAAGACTGTGTTATATCTAATCAGAAGATGTGGTGTTTGTTCCTCCAGTTTGCACTGGACTTTTGTTTTCTTTGTCCCAACACAACCCACCTTCCCCCACAGGGTCTTCTTTGGTTTGCTTTCACTGAGCGCTGACCTTTGATCACCTGTTAATACATTCTGCTATCTTACTCTTATGCCATTGTCAGCACCTTCTTTAATCCTAATGCTACAGTTAACACTCCCTATGTATTGTGTCCATGACATCTTTGTCAATCTCTCCTTCGCTCTGAAGGAAAGACTCCTATTCTGCCCCACTTCCACTACCCACCTCTTCAACTACATAATCCATCACATTTATATCCCTGTCTAGCTATGAAGAAGAGTTATTTTATTCATCAATGGGATGTGGGCATTGCTGGCTGGGCCAGCATTTATTGCCCATCCCTAATTGCCCTTGAACTGAATGGTTTGCTCTGCTATTTCAGAGAACATTTAAGAGTCAATCACATTATTGTGGATCTGGAGTAGATCAAATCGATAAGGATAGCAGATTTCCCTCCCTAAAGGACATTAGTGAACCAGGCGGATTTTACTGATGATCAACAATCATTTTGTGGTCATCATTTGACTTTTAATTCTAGATTCTGTATTGAATTCTGCCTTTGTGGAATTTGAACCTGGGTCCACAAAGCATTGCCCTAGGTCTCCGGATTATTAGTCCAGCGATAATACCACTACACCACCACCTCCCCAGGCCTGCTGCATTTATCCAGAATTTCCCATTCTTATTTCAGATTTCCAGCTGAAGTGGCATTTTGTTTTTGCTTTTATTATTGTGCTGTCAGACCTGCTGAGTATTTCCTACACTTTTTGCTTCTCTTTTGTATTTGTGGACTTTAGTTTCTGGTCTCCTTCTTCCACAAAGTGAAAATATCTCCCTACTCATCAAGCTCCTTCAACATCTCAAAGATGTCTACTCAGTTATCTTTTAGCCTTTTCTTTTCTTCAGGAAGGAGCCTAAACTCTTTGGTCTAAATCACAACAGAGACAATTTTCACTAATCAGCGAAGTGAGCCGTGCACCCAGGCTAGCCTTTGTGTTAGACTTTTAACGTTTGCACACATTAAACTCATTTCAATCACTCTCCCTCATTCATTAGTGCAGCTGCTACATGTTCAGGTCAGAATTTCAGAACTAATTAAAGGATAAAAGTTAATCCAGGAGGCAAATGTAACCAGGCTGGTGTTAAATAATGCATCTTTGAATTCTATTTCCACTGTCTCAAATTAAAATGAGTCATCAAGGAATCGGCGTTGCCTTAGTAATTCTAGGTAGCAGCAGCAGTAGCACATAAATACCTCTCTTATTTGATTACAATAACCATTTTCTCTGGAAGGTGTAAAGGAATTATATGTTGTATTCAAATGCATAAATTGTGTTAACATTCAGATCGATTATGTTCAATTATAATCAACAGTTAATCATGTTAACATTCCAGTTTGTAACTACTGTTATGGTTCAAGCCAGAAACTCCAATGTGTTTTATGAAGCCTGCCTGGATCATATTTTTTGCAATTTGATTTTGGCTAGGATAAACATGATATGTTTCACCTCAGGTGTGATTCAAAAGACCCACTAAGGAACCTTTATCAAACAAAGTTTATTTAAGAATATAGTTAACACAGCATATAATAAGAACATTTGCAAGAACTCTTATCAATTATAAACAAAAACAAACCAACCATTATATGGTATAACCCTTAATGAATATATCTAAGGTGTTCCAATCAAAACCAAAACCTTCCACAGACAAAACCCATTAAACGAGTTCAACACAGCAAAAACTAATGCTCTTGTGATACTGGAAATTTAGCCCTTTGGTTGATGTCTGCAGCCCTCTGGATTCACTCAGAACAAGTTGAAGTCAAAATAGCTTCTCAGAACCCCAAGGAGAGACTCTTTGGTCAAGATACCAACTGCAGAATCTTTACTGCAGGAAGGTAAGAGCTTTCTTTCAGATAACCAGCAGAATTCCCAAAACAACAGGAAGAGAGGTAAAACATTTCTTTTCAGTTTGACGTACCTTCTACAAACTAAACTGTAGCTCAGAACTGAAAATGAAAGAACTTCTGTCACCTGACCTGCTAACCAGTTTCTTTTTCCCTCCTAACAATACAGACTTATAAAAAATCTCAAAGTAAAAATGAACAACTTCTATCCAAGCCACTTAAGGAGAAATAAAAATACATCTGATAGCCCACCCAGCAGCAATAATGACATCAACTGAGGCTGTGAGCTGCAGAAATCATGATTAAAAAAAAACTTTCTTAAAGGTACACTAATATCACACTATTGAGATCACAAAGGGTGATTAGTTTTCTATATTTCAAATTGTTTCATTTTATGTATGTTAAACTGTCCATGTGTGTATCGTAAACTCAGTATATGGGCTGAAATTGTTACAGAATGATTGCAAACCTTGTTAACTCCAGATGGTATAATCAAGACATATGGACTTTGCTTGAATTGTAACCTTTGGATAGCCAGCACTAACTTAAATACGTCCAAGTACAAATCACATCGTCTGACCCGTGAAAGGAACCAGGACTATTTGATCATATCAAGCACTAAGCACATCACTCCAAGGAGACTCAGGCACTGGGAACTATATAAAAGAAGTGAGTTGAAAGCCCTCATCACAGCAGAGGAGATCACCATCTAGGGCAGCCTCACAGTACTGGCACAAAACTACAGAGAAGGTCACTTGACAAGTTTTGGGCGACATGGTGGCACAGTGGTTAGCAATGCTTCCTCACAGCCCCAGAGACCTGGGTTCGATTCCCGGCTTGGGTTACTGTCTGTGTTGAGTTTGCATGTTTTCCTTGTGTCTATGTGGGTTTCCATTGGTTGCTCTGATTTTCTCCCACAGTCCAAAGATGTGTGGGTTAGGCGCATTGGCCATGCAATGTAAATAGTTTAAAACCATTATTAAAGGAGTTACTAGTATATTTGTGGGAAGGTGTAGTATATGGCAGCCCTATCCCCATAACCCCATGCATTTGCCATGCTAATCCCCCTGGCTTGGAACACAAAGGGGAATTTAGCATGATCAATCCACCAAATTGTGCATCTTTGGAATGTGGGAGGAAACTGGAGCACCCAGAGGAAACCCACATAGACATGAGGAGAACGTGTAGATTCCACACAAACAATTGTCATTGGCTTTGGGTACAAATACTTGGGTTTTGAGTATGACTTGGGTGCAGACAACACTTAAACCCAGGGTACTCAATTTCCAAACTTTAATAATTTGCACACAAGTGAGAACACGGTGCAACGCAATGCAAGGTGTTCAGTTGATACATGCAAACAATTGATAAGTTATAGTTAATTACAGAAGACGAGAAGCGAGCAACTTTCTAATTCTTAACTTGCATACATACCAATCACAGCAAAGCTTTTTGCCCTTTCTTATCCAATAGAAAACTGTCTCCTGCTAAACCTTCATTAGCATAATATGTCCCCATACCTTGGTATTTTGGCTCTTTGGTATTTTGTTGTGGAATTATCTTATTGTTCATCCTCTGGTGAAGACTGGGAACGGGATGTTTACAGAACTTACATAAGGTGAAGATTAATCATTCATCCTGACGACGCAAACATTGGCTTCATGGAAGGCCTTGCATGCTGATAAGCATTTTCCATTAAACAAAGTACTTTTTTGACAATTATGGAACTTTAACTTTCACAATTGTTGTAACCTAACCTCCACACAATCATCCAAAGCAGATGGAATAGTCTGCACTCAGGAAGGATGTGCATACCAGGTAGTTCATTCTGTTGATACTATGTACTGTTATTTAAAGGTGAGCAGATTCAAGCATTAGGGTTGCTGTCACCAAGGTCTTTATTCAACTTATGTCGGAAGATCAGTCCATATTGCCTTTTCAAGGACACCCCATAAAAAGTTTTGCAGTAAAACTTATCTCAAGGTTATGGAAAAAAATCAGATCTTGCACACAAATATCAATAAACCAGTTGCAGAAAGAAACAAAATGAGTGCATTTTTCCAGTCCCTCCTGTCGGTGGGATCTTCTGGTCCCACCAAAGGCAACATTCCCATAGTGGGTTCCCCATTGGCAGGATGGGTGAGCCATGCAAAATGTTGTAGACATCGGTGGGAGAGGAAGATCCCACCAACAACCAGTGACGAGCCGTGTCTACCTCTAGAAAACCTGTGGAGTTGGGGCGGGGGAGAGAGGGGCAGGCTTCAGTCCCCGCCCCAGTGCCTGACATGGAAAGCCCCTTGTTTCTGTAGTTTTGATTTGATTTGATTTATTATTGTCACGTGTATTGGTACACTGTGAAATTGTTCCTTGCGCACTATACAGACAAAACATTCCATTCATGGAGAAGGAAACGAGAGAATGTAGTGTTATAATCATAGCTAGGGTACAGAGAAAGATCAACTTAATGCAAAGTAGGCCCATTCAAAAGTCTGACAGCAGCAGGGAAGATGTTCTTGAGTCGGTTTGTATGTGACCTCAGACTTTTGTATCTCTTTCCCAAAGGAAGGAGGTGGAAGAGAGAATGTCCAGGGTTTGTAGGGACTTGATATTGCTGGCTGCTTTGCCGAGGCAGAAGGGTGTGTAGACAGAGTCAATGGATGGGGGTCATGGCCTTCCGGTCTCAATAGGGGTGACTCCCTCTCTGTTTTGCTATCACCTTAATGTCTTGTCTGTCCAAGCTGTGAAAGCAATCAGTCATACAATTTGTGAATGTTAGGTGAGTTTATCCAGTATATTACCCATCATACCTGTGTGTTGGCTACATTTCCCATCATAACTCCCAAAGGTGACACTCAGGGGCAATTTTCTCACATGGACAATCAACCTAACCAGCATGTCTTTCAGACTGTGGGAGGAAACTGAAGGAAATCCACACAGATATAGGAAGAACGTACAAATTCCGCACAGACAGTGACCCAAGTCAGGAATCAAACCCAGGTCCCTTGTGCTGTGAGGCAAAAGTGCTAACCACTGTGCCACTGTGCTGCCCAGGGGAGGACTAAGTGGTGAAAGCAGAAACCTTAACACCCACTATGTGACAAAATGAGATGGATGGTGTTAGGAATTAGGAAAGTAAAAATATGGTTAGTATGTATTGATGTATAAATAATCAGTTGGAAAGGAATATGTTAGTGCCGTAAATTATCTCTTGCTCGAAACTGCTTAATATTAAACTCCTCTGGAAACAAATCATTATTATAATTATTCTTAGGGGATCATTTCTGTAGTTAGCTTGAAAAGGCCCATGGTCAAAACAAAACCTCAATAGCAGAGAGAGAGAAACTGGTAGATACTTAAGATACAAAACTGAATTAGGCATTTCATTTAACCCTGCCTAATTAAGATGCTTTTTGAAATACGTGAGTTCATTTGTGTGTGAAAGCAGAATGGACATTTTTAGAAAGTACAACCTAAGGTTCAGTAGATGATAGGAAATTAGATCAGATAGACTGGATAGTCGTTATGTACAGTTCATTATCAGGCCTTATGAACAGCATTGGCCATAAATAAATGGTGATAGGGCAGCCAGGAATGAATGCAAGTTCTGCAAGTTAAGTCTGAAGACTGGAGGTGGAATCTTCCTCTTGGGAGGATGAAACTGGGCAGGAAGAACAGCCTGAGATTTGAGAAAGAAAAGACAAGGTAAGAATAATTGATCAAGGACAAAAGGTAGGTGTGAAACCCTGAGAAACTGATGGAAGATGAATGACATTAGCAATGGATTTCTCACCATTGTCAAAGGATTTGACATTATTTTTTATGAAATGAAGTTCACCTTTGCAGGATGGAAGAGCTTTCTCAATCATTCACCTTGGTCCATCCCCAGAAGGAAAATAGTATGAAGTCAGAGATTTTGGGAAGCATGAGTGCCATGGAGAGAAACTCCTAGGTGCAGACCCACTCTTGGGTCATTTGAGATGTCATTGAGACATGAGGCACTGAGGATAAGGAAAAAGCCAGCCATTCCTGCCCAAGCTGGATCAGTCCCCTCCACTTGTATTTCTTTATTTTATTCTTTCACGGGATGTGGGTGTTTTGAGCAAGACCAACATTTGTTACCCATCCCTAATTGAACTGAATGGCTTGCTAAACCATTTCAGAGGACAGTTAAGATTAAACAACAACGCTGTGGGTCTGGAGTCACATGTCAGCCAGACCAGGACAGGATTTCCTTCCCTTAAGGGCATGAATGAACCAGATAAGCTTTTTTTTTGTTTCAATCTGGTAATTTAATGGTCACCATTACTGAGACATGCTTTCAATTCCAGATTCATTGACCTAAATCCGACTGTTCATACTGGTGGGATTCTCCGGTCCTACCAACAGTGCACCTTGTCAGTGTGTTTCCCACTGGCATTGGGTGACATCATTGGGCATTCCCATTGACAGTGACAGGATCCAATTGCTGGCAAACAAAGCGCTTACCTCCCGCCTATGGGAGAAACATATCTGGGAGGCCAAATAATCTCGCACATTTACTTATACTCCATGGCAGGATTGAAACATGTGTCCCAAAATCATTAGCCTGGGCCTCTGAATTACCCCCTAGCAATTTCACCATGATGTTACTATCTATTGATTTACAATAATCATCTCTTTTTGCCGTTTCATTCATGTAAAGTTTATTTATTAGTCACAAGTGGGCTAACATTAACACCGCAATGAAGTTACTGTGAAAATCCCCTAAGCGCTACATTCAGCCACCTGAACAGGCACACAGAGGAGGAATTTAGCATGTCCAATCCACTGAACCAGCACGTCTTTCGGACGGTGGGACGAAATCGGAGAACATGGAGGAACTCACGCAGACACGGGGAGAATGTTCGGATTCCACACGAGCAGTGGCCCAAGCCAGGAATTGAACCCAGGCCCCTGATGCCGTGAGGCAGCAGTGCTAACCACTGTGCCACTGCACTGTGCCGTATACCCCTGTGAAATCCTGATCAACTGTATTGCAATCAACACTAATTGATTAGTTAATGAAACTATCAACGATCTTTTGAAAAAATTTAATTTTAATCATGGTGCAGTCTTGAACTCAGAGTTCTGAGTTTGATTAATAAATTTGCGAATGACACAAAGGTTGGTGGATTTGCAGGTAGTGATGAGGACCATCAGAGGATACAGCAGGATACAGATAGGTTGGAGGCTTGGGCAGAGAGGTGGCAAATGGAGTTTAATCCAGACAAATGTGAGGTCATGCGTTTTGGAAGGTCTAATAAAGACAGGAAATGTAAGTAAATGGCAGAACCATTGAGAGGATTGATAGGCAGAGGGATCTGTGTGTACAGGTACACAGGTCACTGAAAGTGGCAATGCAGGTGGAGAAGGTAGTCAAGAAGACATACGGCAAGCTTGCCTTCATCGGCCAGGGTACTGAGTTTAAAAATTGGCAAGCCATGATGCAGCTTTATAGAACCTTAGTTAGGCTGCACTTGGAATATAGTGTTCAATTCTGGTTGCCACACTACCAGAAGGATGTGGGGGCTTTGGAGAGGGTACAGAAAAGATTTACCAGGATGTTGCCTGGTATGGAGGGCATTAGCTATGAGGAGAGATTGGAGAAACTTGGTTTGTTCTCACTGGAACGACGGCGACTGAGGGGTGGCCTGATAGAAGTCTACAAGATTATGAAAGGCATGGGCAGAGTGGATTTTCCCAGGGTGGAAGTGTTAATTATGAAGGGGCATAGGTTTAAGGTGTGAGGGGCAAAGTTTGAAGGAGATGTTCAAGGCAACGTTTTTGCACAAAGGGTGGTGGGTGTCTGAAATTTGCTGCTGGGGGAGGTAATGGAAACAGATACAATAATGAGTTTTAAGGGGCATCTGGACAAATACATGAATAGGATGGGAATGGAAGGATACAGTTCCTGGAAGAGTAAAGGGGTTTTAGTTCAATCATGCAGCATAGTCAGTGCAGGCTTGGAGGGCCGAAGAGCCTGTTTTTGTGCTGTAAATTTTCTTTGTTCTTTCTTTGTTTTTTGTTCTGATCAGAAGACTGCATAGTGCCTTATTGAAATTCTGGTGTTCTTCAACCGTTTCCGCACTGCGATCCTATATTCACACACTGATGCTGTTAAAGAATTTCTAAAATACTTCAGTATTAGTGAAGCACTCTGGGAAATTTCATCTTTTTCCAGCCTGAATTGTGACAATATCCAGCAGTAACACCCTCATAGTGATCCAATTGTTGGGCCCTTGTTTCTTCTGTAATGATTATATTGGGAATGGATTGATGCTGACGCTCTCACAGCTGCAGGGGTTGCCATCTGCTGCAGAGGATCGGTTATTCATTTTCATCACTTCAACAACTCATTTTCTTAAAGTGTGATCAAAACACTTTGTACTATTCCGAGAGATTAAACATTGAAACCAATGAACACAACCCATATTTTTGCTTCAAAAACAAAAAGTGCTGGAAAATCTCAGCAGGTCTGATAGCATCTGTGGAGAGAGAATAAAGACAATGTCTGGATGATCCTTTGTCAGAGCTCGTTATGGTAATTGCACTGACTAGGACCAGGTTGTTTCAGATTTTAACATCTGCAGTATTTTGCTTTTCTAGTATTTTTGCTTTGATACTTAGTGGATATCTATAATTCTCGAATGGTCTGAATGCTAAGCACTTTTATTCATTCATTCATGGAATGTGCTTGTCTTTAGCTAGGCCAGCATTTATTGCCCATCACTAATTACGCTTGAGAAGGTAAAGATTAGCAGTCTTTTTGAACTGCTGCGGTTTATGAGATGTAGGTACAACCACAGTGCTGTTAGGGAGGGAGTCCAGGGTTTTGACCCAACGACAATGAAGGAATGGCAAGTCAGTGCAATTAATTTACGAAGCCTGTGATGTGGACCTCTTAGAATATAAACTCCCAGATTAAGGCAGTAATCATGTATCCAATTAGGGAGCCCTGAATGTATACATAATATGAAGTGTCAGGGTTACTGGCACCCTGGGTTTATGCTCTGTTAGAGGAAGTACCTGTCTGAGTGTTGCTTGTTGCATAAATAAATCTAAATTTGATGAAAGGAATCAGCCTTGGAGGAGCCATCTCAGTCAGGGTGGTGAGTGACTTGGAGGGGATCTTCCAGGTGGTGGTGTTCCCAATTATCTGTTGCCCTTGTTCTTCTAGATGGTTGGAACGTGCTGTCAAAGGAGCCTCGGTGAGTTGCTGCAGTGTGTCTTGTAGACAACAGGTAACAAATTTGTGCTGTTTGCTTTTACTCCAAGCCAAACAACAGAGGTTGTATCTGAATTACAAAAAAAAGTTATGGTAGGGAAAAAATGGGACAATGAGTGAGTCAGAAGCAGAACAAAGTGACAGATGGATCAGGAGACTTAGTAAGAGCAGAGGGTCATGAGAAGCAGATAGTGCAACCATTGAACTGAGCAGCAAGATAAACGTTTACAAAGAAGATGGGTTATTGAAGTCATACTTCGGAAGCCTGAATCAGCACCTCAGAAAAAAAGATGAGACCAATTTGTTCCATTAATTCCTCTATACTTCATCAACAAGGTCATTGGGTCTTTATGCATTGTTATCAAAATTATATGCTTAATCCCTGAAGCATATAATTGCTTCCTCCTACTCTGCTATATAAACTGCAAATGCCAATTTCACTAAGCACATACTGTACTTTTGCAGACTGAATATTACCATTAGTTCTTGTCAGACCGAGCCAAGCTAATATTTTATCATTGTAATTCCAAAGTGGAGTTATTGTAATGCTGGACACTATTACATTTCAGCAGTAACTATACTTCAAAAAATATTTCCTTGGCTATAAAGTGCTTTGGGATTCTGAGGCCAGGCAACGTGCCACATATAGATGCCAGTCTTCCTTTTATATCACTAATTGTAGTGAAATCCAGGCAGTTAGAATGCTTGGATGCCGTCTCCTGTGTGTTCTGATCGTAAGGGCCCATATAAAGTGAATTTGGGAAATCTCTGTCCAGCTCCTTGTGGTTATCGGCCTACAGCACATGGCAAAGCTGCTTCAAATTCAACAGCAATTGGAAATTGGAAAGCAGCTGCAGGATGGGCAATGAGAAAAGTTATCACTCTGGTAGTCGTCTAAGCTCAGACACCAAATTTGCTCCCTGAGTAAAGGGGGATATATTCTGCAAGTGGTTATCTTATATATCGCCTGGGCAACCTTGATTCGGTCAACTGATAGCAAAGAAATTTCAGTACTTGCATCCATCAACCATTTGAAAATCAATAGAAAGCTTAGACTTAAGTAAGGTCCTTACCAGAGCTGCATCTTATAGGTGCTGATGGGCGGGGTATGACACAGGAGTTGCCATGTGGGTGGCATGGTGGTACTGTGATTATCACTGCTGCCTCACAGCATCAGGGACCTGTTTTTGATTCCCAGATAGGGTCAGTGTCTGTGTGATGTCGGCACGCTCTCCTTGTGTCTGCGTTAGTTTCCTCCGGGTACTCCGGTTTCCCCCCACAGTCCGAAAGGTGTGCTGGTTAGTTGCATTGGCCATGCTAAATCCTCCCTCATTGTACCCCCGAATAGGTGCTGGATAGTGGCAACTAGGGGACTTTCACAGTGACTTAATTACAGTGTTCATGTTAGCCCACTTGTGACAATAATAAATAAACTTTAAAACTTTAAACTTTAAAACAGGATTAACAGTAAACGGCACGTCTTTCAACCCAACCAGTTCGTTCCAGCATTTATGCTGCTCACGTGCCCCCAGTTATCTCACTTCATCAATTAACGTATTTGTCTCTTCATAGAATCATAGGATCCATGGCTCGGAAACAGGTCCTTCGGCCCAAAATGGTCCATTCCAACCAAAATACCCATCTAAGTTAACCTCATTTGCCTGCATTTGGCTCATATCTCTCTAAACCTTTCCTATCCATATATCTGTCCAAATGCCTTTTAAATGTGGTCAATGTCCCAGCATCCACCACTTCTTCCTGCAGCTCATTCCACATACATACCACCCTCTGTGTAAAAAAAAATTGCTCCTCAGGTTCCCATTAATTCTTTCCCCTCTTAACTTAAACCTATGCCCACTAGTTTTTGATTCCCCAACCCTGGGAAAAAGACTGAGTGCATTCACCCAATCCATGCCTCTTAATTTCTCCCCAATCGAGATTCATCTTAAATGCATCCATACCATTTTCCTGAACCATTACACATGGTAGCAAGTTCCGCATTCACATCACTCTTGGGATGAAAAAGTTTCTCTACTGCTTTTATTATTAATTATCTTACAATCATGGCCTGGTTTTGCACTGGAAACCTCCAACGTTGTCCATAGCTTTGATTCTCTGGTGCCGCTGAAGTGAATTGAGTTTTGGCTGAGCGCCAAATTCTCCTTAGTTGCTGGCAGGGGAACAGATGCAAACAAAATCAAATAATCCAACCTCTGGTGTCTCCCTCACGTGTAAGAGTTTTCCCTGTGCCCACCCTCTGGGGTGGCACAGTGGCACAGTGGTTAGCACTGCTGCTTCACAGCACTAGGAACCCGAGTTCGATTCCTGGCTTTGGTCATTGCCTGTATGGAGGTTGCACATTCTCCCCATGTGTACCTCCGGGTGTTCCAGTTTCCTCCGATCGTCTAAAAGACGTGCTGGTTAGGTGCATCAACTGGAAGAGGCACTGGAGTGTGGTGACTAGGGAAATTTCACAGTAACTTAATTGCAGTGTTAATGTAAACCTTACTTGTGACTGATAAATAAACTTTTCATTCTTTTTCTAACTTTTCTTTCATAACTTACAGGCACATTTTCAGTCTGATATTTTCTAAATATCTCATCAAAGTCTGGATATTTACAGCTACTCTGGATTAAATACAGCCCTAGATATGAAACTAAATACCAGCCCATTTCTCAATTGTTAGAAGTTGAAATGATGAAAATTCTCATTCACCTGTGGTGTAGGGTTGCATTATAAATCTTAGAATCATATCGCAAAGCATAGACAGAGGCCATTCAGTCTATTGTGTTGCTACTGTCTCTGTTCCAGAACAATTTAGCTCATCCCACTTATTCTGTCTTTTCCCCTTTGCCTTGCTTTTTTCCCTTCGCAGGTAATTATCTAATTCTCTTTTTTCCCTTCACAGGTAATTATCTAATTCTCTTTTTGCTGCTGCTTCATTTTCCAATTATTTTAAATTGGTGTCCTCCGATTCTGGACTCTCCCACCAAGAGGAATAGTTTCTCCCTGTCTACTCTATACAGGTGCTTCATGATTTTGAATAGCTGCATCTAATCTTCTCCAAATCCTCTATTCTCTAAGGAGAACAGCCCCAGCTTCTCCAATCATCCACATAACTGAAGTTTCTCACCGGGGATCCATTCTCATGACGCTATCTGCACTCTCTCTGGTGCCCTCATATCCTTTCCAAAGCCTGGTGTCCAGAATGAGACACAAATGGGCTGAATTCTCTGGCTGTGCTGGCCTTAAAGACGAAAATTCCCACCTGACCGTCAATGGTGTTTCACATTCTCTGCAACCCACCCGCTAAAATTCCAATGGCAGGCAGGATATGAAGAATTCTAGCCAATATTCCAGTTGAAGTGTTCACCATAACTTATTTTCTTTTATAACCTGTGCCACACTTAAAAATCACACTGGACGCACTTTCTCAACCTGTCCAGAAATGTTCGATGAATTATCCACATATAATCCCATGTCCCTCTGCTCCCTTTAGAATTGCATATATAATTCTATATTACCTCTCTACATTCTTCCTGCTAATGTGGTTAACATTTTTTAATGCCCTCTGAAATGGCCTAACAAGCCATTCAGCTCAAGGGCAATTATGGATGGGCAATAAATGCTGACCCAGCCAGCAACTCCCACATTTCCATGAATTAATTTTTAAGAACTCAATATTCCCAACTTACACATCCTTCCAAATGTTTGAGAGCTTGCTCACCAGTGCTGAAACAGCTTATATTTTAATAGGATGAGACATCATCGGGCCAATGTAGACTGGGAGAAGCCACTTGAAGGATAAACCACATCAGAGCAGAGGGAGTCATTCAGAAAGGAAATAGAGAGAGTACAAAGCCAGCATGTTCCCACAACTTAAAGGGTGGAAGCAAAAAGTCCAGAGAACTCTGGATTTGAAGAGAAATATAAGATTGGATAAAGGGAAAAAGAGAGACTTATGGCAGATTCAGCAGTTCAAAGTATTGGATGTCCTAGAGGAGTGTGGGAAGAACAAGAGTGTACTTAAAAAAGAAATTAGGAGAATAAAGAGGAAACATGAAGAAGCACTGGCAAGCAAAATGAAAGAAGATTTCAAGGTGTTTTATAAGTATATTAAGGGCAAGAGGGTAACCAGGGAAAGAGTAAGGCCCAATAGGGACCAAAGTGGCAAACTATGTGTGGAGCTAAAAGACGTAGAAGAGGTATTAAATTAATATTTTACGTATGTGTTCACAATGGAAAAGGATGATGTAGGTACAAAAAGCAGATAGGAGGGCTGGGATATTATTAAACAGATTAGCATTGAAAGGGAAGAGATGTTAGTGTTTCTAGCAGGCTTCAAAGTGGGTAAATCCCCAGGTCCAACTGTGATGTATCCCAGGCTGCTGTGTGAGGCAAGGGAGGAGATTGCAGGGGCTCTGATGCTAATTTTCAAATCCTCTCTGGACACAGGAGAGGGTCGGCAGAGGATTGCAGGACAGCTAATGTGATACCATTATTCAAGACAGGAAGCGGAGATAAACCAGGTAATCACAGGGCAGTGGGAGGGATTTTACAATCTCACTCATCCTGAAACTCTAAAATCACAGTCAAGCTCAACGGAACTTTCTGTGGTCCACCCCTGACCCACTCCAATTCCTCTGGCAGTCGGGACGGTAAAATTTCAGACAATAAGTCTAACATAGGTGGATGGGAAGTTATTGGAAATAATTCTGAGGGACAAAATTAATCTCCGCTTGGAGAGGCAAGGACTAATCAAGGATAATCAACGTGGCTTTGTCAGAGGGAGATCATATCTAACAACTTTGATTGAATTTTTCGAGGATGTAACTGGGAGGGCAGAGCAGCTGATGTACTTGACATGGACTTCAGTAAGGCTTTAAGATTCTGCATGGAAGGCTGGTCAAGAAGTAAAAGCCCCTGGGAGCCAGGGTAATTTGGCAAATTGGATCCAAAATTGGCTTAGTGACAGAAGGCACGGGGTGATGGTCAAAGTTTGTTTTAATGACTAGAAGTCTGTGTCCAGTGTTGTACAAAGAACAAAGAAAATTGCAGCACTAGAACAGGCCCTTCAGCCCTCCAAGCCTGCACCGACCATGCTGCCCGACTTAACTAAAACTCCCAACCCTTCTGGGGACCATATCCCTCTATTCCTATCATATCCATGCATTTGTCAAGATGCTCCTTAAAAGTCACTATCGTAACTGCTTCCACTACCTCCCCTGGCAATGAGTTCCAGGCACCCACCACCCTCAGTGTAAAAAAATCTGCCTTGTACATCTCCTTTAAAGCTTGCCCCTCACATTTTAAGCCTGTGTCCCCCTAGTAATTCCACCCTGGGAAAAAGCTTCTGACTATCCGCTCTGCCTCTCATAACCTTATAGACTTCTGTCAGGTCACCCCTCAACCCCCATCGTTCCAGTGAGAACAAACAAAGTTTCTCCAACTTCTCCTCATAGCTGATGCCCTCCATACCAGGCAACATCCTGGTAAGTCTTTTCTGTACCCTCTCCAAAGCCCCCACATCCTTCTGGTAGCGTGGCAACCAGAATTGAACACTATATTCCAAGTGCAGCCTAACTAAGGTTCTATAAAACTGCAACATGACTTGCCAATTTTTTAACTCAATGTCCTGACTGATGAAGGCAAGTATGTCGTATGCCCTCTTGACTACCTTCTCCACCTGTATTGCCACTTTCAGTGACTTGTGTGCCTGTACACCTAGATCCATTTGTCTATCAATACTCTTAAGGGTTGTGCCATTTACTGTATATTTCCTATCTGTATTAGACTTCCAAAATGCATTACCTCACATTTGTCCAGATTAAACTCCATCTGCCACCTCTCCTCCCAAGTCTCCAACCAATCTATATCCTGCTGTATCCTCTGATGGTCCTCATTACTATCTGCAAATCCACCAACCTTTGTGTCATCCGCAAACTTACTCAACAAACATCAGGGATTGGTGTTGTGTCCTTTGCGGTTTGTAGTGTACATTAATGATCTAGGTGTGAATGTGGGAGATATGATCAGTAAGTTTATAAATGACATAAAAATTGGTGGCATAATAAATAATGAGGAGGAAAGCCTTAGATCACAGAATGATTTGGATGGACTGTTCAGATGGGCAGAACAGTGGCAAATGGGGGAAGGATGCGGGGAGTAGGGGAGGGGGAGGAGGGGGTGGAGGTGGTGGGTGGAATGTCTCCGACTTCTCAGGTGTTCAGTTCAACCGAGGCAATAGATTTATCCTGTGAATGAAATGCCTCAGATACAAAGTAAAATGAATTTTTAAAAATTATTTTGCAACTTTGAAGGCATAGCAACTTGTTTGGAGGTTGTCCCAAATGGCTGGTGAACAGTTTAAAAATCTCAACCCAAATCTTATTAGACAAGTGCTTTTGCTTTACACTTCTCTATTATTTTAGCACAGGGTTTAAGCCAAAAATGAAGGAACATTGCACAAGAAAGATCTCAAATAATTTCACCTTTCCATCATTAGCTCAAATATCTAAGCGGATAAACTTTAGTGGATTACAACTAAAGCTGTTCATGTTGATTTTGGAATTTAATTCTTTGTGTTTCATTTGCTTCAGTATTTATTAATAATTTAGATTTTCTCAGACAGCCCTTGCGTTCAGGTGAGGTACCATATCCTGAGGGCTACAGATCAACATCTAGAAGTTAAGATTAACCCTGATAGTTACTATTTGGTTAGCACGGATGAAGGGACTGAATGGCCTCCTTTTGTGCTGTAAATCTTTCTCTGTAATGATCCAGAGATCAAGCTGAACGTCAACCTCACCATGTTTTCCAGAGAACAAAACAGCAAATAATCTTTTCACAAATCAATTCTTCCATTACGTTAAAAATGAAAATTATTGAACTATTTTAACCTTTCCACAGTGCAATATTTTTAGTATGACTGGAATTCAATGGGATTGTATGGTCATAGCCGTGCCTGCGATATCCTACAATCTCTCTTCATGTAAAAAACTACAGCCAAGCTGGAAAATCAATGAATTTGCTTCTTTCTTAAGTTATTAGGCTATTGCATGACATCAAAACATGCAACAATAGAATATTAGATATGACTATAACTCAAGCCCTGATATTTTTCAAAGCAATCCCCAGAGAAATCATCTTTAACACTTTTCCACAGTATAGTAAAGAGAGAGAACTTTATATATAGCATTCGAACATGTCTTCAAGATGTCTGAAATTGCTATTCCACCAATGAACTACTGTGTCCTTTGCATGGCAGCGTATTTGTGCAACTATCCAATTTCTAATTAAGTCATGCATTTAATCAGAAATGATGGCTTAGTGGTATTATCACTCAGCTATTCGTCTAGAAACACAGCCAATGTTCTGGGATCCGGATTGAATCCCACCATGGCAGAAGGTGGAATTTGAATTCAATTTTATAAAAAAAGAAGTACCTGGAATTAGGAATCAACTGGTGATCATGAAACTATTATTGATTGTTGTAAAAACCTATCTGGTTCACTGATGTCCTTTAGGGAAAAAAAAATCTGCCTTCCTTACTTGGTCCAGCCTAGATGTGTTTCCAGAACTGCAGTAATGACTCTCAACTGCCATTTGGGCAATGACAACTCTGGATTAACAGTAATTTCTGGCCAGCTAGCAATGTCCATGTCCGATGAATTCATTTAAAAAAAGATAATTCACTGTAGTGGTTGGCAGCTTATCACAAATATTTAAATATCAGTTTGTGTTATACATTAATGTGGTCAACTCACCTGTACACCAAAATAAAAGGATGAAAGGTTGCAGCATGGTGGGTTACTTAACCAGTTAGTGGAGCTTTATTAGATAGGTGCTGTTTGCTTACAGTCCAGGCTGGAAGAGAGGCAAAAACCCACAAATGTCTTCATGGACATGTCACATGACTAATCAGAAATACATTGGTTTACAATATATAACATCCCTCCCTCTTTACTTCAATAGTGTGACAACAAACATTAAATATTGAACATTAATACTTATCCACTATAAATATAGTTACATTGTCAAATATTATTATATCTATATATATGTATGGTTAATACGAGAATCTTTTTGGCGCACATTGATTTTGGTAAGATACATCCTTTGTAGTCTGTTCTTTACCAATATCAGATACTTCATCTTGTTAAGTTGCTTCCTCGTCAGTTTCCATAGATGTGGGTTGTTCTATCAGAGTAGAATCTGAACTTGGCTCTGACAGAATCTTTGCTCCAGGAGTTTCACAACTTTGGGTATCTGACGTAAGCCTTTCTGATACAGATTCTGCTAGTTCATTCTTTGAAGCAAGGTTTTGATCTGTGCGCTTTTTTCCAAATTCTCTCATCGTCATATTGTGAAGTAGAAGAAATCAGGCCTGCCTTAGCTAGAATGACTGCAGGTACCCATTTCTCACTTGTAGAGTAGTTCCTTGCTGAAACTCTTTCTCCATGATTGAAGCTCCTCTGTTTCGATGTTTTGTTTATGGTGAATAACTTGCGCACGTTGTTGCTGCTGCACTATTGTAGTGGTATCAGGTGGGAGGAGTAAGGTATCAGCTAACAGAGGGTGGCACAGGGATGTCACTAAGGGGAATTCTGGACCTCAGCACAGTGATGATGTGGAGATGCCGGCGTTGGACTGGGGTAAATAGAGTAAGAAGTCGAAAGCACCAGGTTTAAGTCCAACCAAATACAATCAAATAAATCGGTTGGACTTAAACCTGATGTTGTCAGACCTCAGCACAGCCACAGGCGAAATGCAGTGCATCCAGGCGATCTATGGGACCAGTGTGATGCCCTGGCGTATCTTTGAGTGATTTCCCACTCTACTTGAAAACTTTCAGCTCTTCTGAAACTGGCAACTTATAAAACTCCTTTTAAATATCCCACCCTCTCTCTTCAACAATTCAAAAGGATCTAGCTAAGAAGTTTAAATAGTCTGAATCGGCGAAAGAGTGAATCTCGGTCCCACCCTCCATCTGTACTATTCATTTATGCTGGGACCAGTGCCTTGATATTGACATGCAACCTGGCATTGGTGTTCCCGGGGACATGCCCACACTTGAGGGGCACATAAAACTCAGACTGAATCCTGCACCACTCTACTGATGGATGGGACATCGGGCCAGACCTCCTCTAGCTGAAGTTAAATTGGCGCTGGGGTCCGATTGATGTCTTGGAAACTTTGCCAGGCTAACAAAAATCATGGACTTGAAATGGCAGTCGGTACGAAAACTACTCTCCGATGCCATTAGTGCCAAGCCTGCTCTGGAGGGTAAGGTAGAATTCACCCCTCCGGTTTTGGAAAACTAAACAGGAAAAACAACTGAGGGATGGCTTATTCCAGCACTTTTTATGTCATTGCTGTCTGGTAGTTAAGTGGAACGAATAATGGTTTGTGGGGAAGGGCTGCAGATTTGAAATCCAATTATGGGATTCAGCTGACAGCACGAATAAATATTGAGCTGTTGAAATTCCTGTGATTCAGATTCCATTGTCTAATGCCTGAAAAGTCAAGTGGTTGCTTGACTGATCTAGTTTTCTCAGTTATTGGCTAATTGCTGAGTGCAGTCTACAGCCACCAATGCACTGCTTTCCAGTGTTATCCAGACAGATTTAGTATGGTACCTTAATGTTCTCCGCATATTTGATGATAAACTGCACTGAGAGGAGGATGCGGCTTTCCGCTTTTAGCTATTGTCCTGCCTGAATGCTATGCGAGTCAGCAGTTCTATTTTTAGCATGTTACAATTCTTCTGCTAGTCAATAGATATAAGCTCTCTGTGCATCGGGATTACTGACACTGGTTAAGCACTGTGTGAAATATCACTCTTCTGATCCCATTGCTCTTTTAGTCAATAAATTGAGACTTGAGCACATAATCCAGGTTGACCCAGCAATGCAGTACTGAGGGAGCATTGTACTGTCAGAGATACTGCATCTTGGATCAGACATAAACTGAAGCCCCATCTACTCTCTCAGCTGCATGTCAAGACCATATGATCACAAAGTATAGGAACAGAATTAGGCCACTCGGCCCATTGAGTCAGCTCCGCCATTCAATCATGGCTGATATTTTTCTCAAAGAAGAGGGGCGTCAGCGAAGAGGAAATCAACTACTTAGTTGCCCTGCGCCCATGTGGAATATCTCTTATAACACTTGACAGTGCATCTCTTTCTGAGAAACCTGGAGTTTGACGTTGTGGGATCCTGTCACTCTGTTTGTTCAATAGGAAGATCCTCATCCAAGTTTCCCAGTGCCTGATCGAGGTGCCTGGCAATGGGTTGGGGAGGGTGCTGCTCTTAGCTACCCCCTGCTCTTGTTGCTGATTTCCCACAAACCCCATCCACACCTCACTCACCTATGGTCTGGGTCCCTCACTGATCCTGTGCTGGGTCTCCTGTCAGCACTGGCAGCTGCCCTGGAATCTCCTGGTGCTGCTGACAATGGACATCCTCCAGCATCTGACTGGCGAGCAACTCTCAAGGATGGGGTTCAACCCAAGGGGTCCTTGTTCCCAATGATGGCCTGCTTCTGGTCACTTAAATACCTTACTGGCACTTAGAATAGCGTGTCTTCCCCAAATGGTTTAATGCAGGGCTCTCGTGGAATTTCTGGTTGGTGGGCAAGACTCCTTTTTCCTGCATTAAATGCACCCTACAATTCCGAGGATGGCCTGCATCTATCTTCCATTGTTGTATCCTTTCCCAAACCACCTCCAAATTTACAACCCCCGAGAACTCTGTATTTCTCCAATTTTAGCCTTTTGTACATCCACAATACCAATGCATGTTCATTGGTAGCTGTACCAGTTTAGCTGCCTGAAATCTGAATCCATCCTTGACCTCCTTAAACTACTCTATATCTCTCTCCTCTATTAAATCAATCCTAAAACCTACTTTGACCAAGCTTCTGGTCACTTATTCTTGTCATGTGGTTCAGTGTCTTTTTTTTTCTGATTTGCATTCCCCTGAAGCATCATGGGACATTCAAGGTATGACAGGCACTCCTTGACGTAATGACGCTCAAGTTATGATAAACGACACATGAGGTGTTTATAAAGTGACAACAATTTCGACTTTACGCCATTTTCAACGTTACGACTCCAGGCCAACATGTTCATGTTTCCGCATTGGCATCTTGCTGTATGATTAGACAGAACAAACTGTCTTTATCAGATTGGAAACAAGTGTTTTATTCTGTTACTTTTTGGTGTAACCGTCACAATTTTAACTCATTTATATGCTCATGTAGTATTTAGTCAGCGCTCGGACTCTTAGCAGTTCATGGATCACAGGTAACTAGCAGTGATCGGGGGCTTCATAATGTCCCCCACGCGAACCAAGGAACTTGTGCGAAGTCATGCAGCTATCGGCAGTCACCTCGGCGATCTGATAGGCAAGAGCTGAGAGCAAATTCCAGCCTTAGTTCAGGAACCATACCCCCATTGACTTGATGAGGGTTGTTTTTCAAACTGGAGCCTGTAACAGAGCGGTGCCTCAGGGATCGGTGCTGGGTCCACTATCATTGTTCATTTATGTTAATAATTTGGATGAGAATTTAGGAGGCGTCGTTAATAAGTTGACCGATGACACCAGATTGGCGGCATGGTAGACAGTGATGAAGGTTATCTAGGATTGCAATAGGATCTTGATCAACTGGGCCAGTGGTCTGACGAATCGCAGATTGAGTTTAATTTAAATAAATACGGGGTGACGCATTTTGGTTGATCAAACCAAGGCAGGATTTACTCAGTTAATGGTAGGGTGTTAGGGAGGGTTACAGAACAAAGAGACCTCGGGGTACATGTTCATAGCTCTTTGATAATGGAGTAACAGATTGACAGAATGCTGAAGAAGGCATTTGGAATGCTTAGTTGCATTTGATCAGAACATTAAATATAGAAGTTGGGATGTCTTGTTGAAGTAGTACAATAATTTGGTAAGGCCACACTTGGAATACTGTGCACAGTTTTGGTAACCCTATTGCGGAAAGGATATTATTAAACTAGAAAGAGTGCAGAAAAGATTTACTAGGATGCTACCAGGACCTGATGGTTTGAGTAATAAGGAGAGGCTGGGTAGACTGAGACCTTTTCCCCTGGAGCGTAGGAGGCTAAGGGATGATCTCATAGAGGTCTATAAAATAATGAGGGGCATAGGTAAGGTAAGTAGTCAACATCTTTTCCTAAAGGTCAGGGAATCTAAAACTAAAGGGCAAAGTTTTAAGGTGAGAGGGGAGAGATACAGAAGGTTCCAGAGGTGCAATTTTTTCACACAGAGGGAGGTGAGTGTCTGGAATGAGGCAGTAGAGGAGGCTGCTACAATCTTGTCATTTAAAAAGCATTCAGACAGTTACATGGGTCAGAAGGGTATAGAGGGACATGGGCCAACCATGGGCAATAGGGACTAGCTTAGGAGATAAAAAATGGGCAGCATGGATAAGTTGGGCTGAAGACCCTGTTTCCATGCTGTAAACCTCTCTGACTCCACAATATCATTGTTCTCATAGAGCAGCATGGTGGCACAGTGGTTAGCACTGCTGCTTCACAGCGCCAAGAACCTGGGTTTGATTCCCGGCTTGGGTCACTGTCTGTGAGGAGTTTGCACATTCTCTTCGTGTCTGCATGGGTTTCCTCTTGGTGCTCTGGTTTCCTCTTACAGTCCAAAGATGTGTAGGTTAGGTTGATTGGTAATGTTAAAATTGCGCCTTAGTGTCCTGAGATATGTAGATTAGAGGGATTAGCGGGTAAAATACGTAGGAATATGGGGATAGGGACTGGGTGGGATTGTGGTCAGTGCAGACTTGATGGGCCAAATGGCCTCTTTCTTCACTGTGGGGTTTCTATGAAAATCAATCCTGACTTATGACACTTCAAATTATAATGTTGTTTCCAGGAACAAATTGTCTCGTAAGCCTGAGGATTCTCTGTATATTCATGTAAGCTGTTGTGTGGATATTTGCTCTATCATCAGAATGGATTTAAACCTTCCAGCTTTCAAATCTTAAGGAGAAGTGCTCTCTATTAAAATTAAGGGAGAGGGGGACATAATTTTCTCTTTTCTTGAATTTGGCAATGTAGGAAATTCACAGTTATTGCCAGGACTTACTGTTGAGAATCTCAGCCAAGTCTTCAGTCAAAACCGAACAACAGTACGAAAAACCAGCGAGCCAGTGACATTTTTTTTGTAAATTCAGTAACAGGATGTCAACGGCAAGGACAGACTTTGTTGCCCCTTTTGAAAAAGGCTCAATACTGCAGATGCTGCAGATCTGAAATAAAAACAGAGGGTGCTGGTAAATGTCAGAAGGTTGGGCAGCATCTGTGGAGAGAAAGAACATTTTGAGGCCATTTGACTCTTCTTTAGAATAGAAATTTGTTCTCCATCTCCAATTTCTCTTGAGAAAGCAGCAGGGAACCAACTGCTTGAATACAATTCAATAGCTTGCCCAAACATTTCAGCAGGTCAACCACATTGCCAGGTCGATGGTTTCATATGGAACAGGCCAGGATGGGGGATTTTCATCCCTGATGGATATTGGTGCAGCAAATGGGTTTATGTAAAGATCCATCCACCATTACTGTTACGGACCTTTACATTCTAAATTTATTTCATTTGGCAGGATTTTCCGATCGCGCTGAAGACCAAAAAACTCCTACCCAAGGTCAACATACCTTTGCATGGTTCTGTCCCACCCGTTACGATTCCTGTGGTGGGCAGGACTGAAAAGTTTCACCCACTGAATTTAATTTTCACATGATTCCAATCCTTGGAACATGAGTCCAGATCTCTGGGATTACTAACCCAGCGACATAATCAGTATGTTACCCATTCCCCTGAGGCAGATAACTTTTTCTTTCAATGAACTTTATGAATGGGTGAAATTTCTGGAATTTACTCTCTAATACTATCACTAGAATACTGGAGCTCTTAAGGCAATTGGGATTAAGAAGAAAACCTTTATCCTTGACTTGTCATGGTGGGTTTTAAACTCATCTTCTGTAAGCTCTTGGATTTTCTGATGATATTTTTGTCCCTTAATCAGCTTTCTCACTCACGGGTGAAATGATGGGCGCTATTTTATGACCTCCCTTGGGCGAGGCTTGTAGATCTTGGTCGATGCCAACGGGGAATTCCATTCTGCAAGCCTTGCGTGCCCCAATTCCGAGGTAGGAAAGGTGGTAAAATTCCAGCAGATGTTCCACTTCACGAAAAGCAAATACCGCAAGAAGTGAATATTCTTCGAATCCAACTAGCTGACACACCGCAGGCAGCAGGATAGAACGTACATCTATGCCAGCAGGCTTGCAATGGGTGTCCTCATGAATCAAGATAAGAAACGATCCAGGGTAACAAAAGCAGAGTTGAAATTATTATCACTATGAACAAATGTCCAGGCGATACCGACATTAGATTAGACGAAGACGAGCAAAAGGAAAAGTTGTGGAACTAGCTGCACTGTGAGTAGTATTGGAGGCATTTGATTAATGCCGTACTTGAATAACTCTTGCAAACCTTGGCTCTTTTTGCGAAGTTAACACTGTTTCGCTTGCCACAGATGTCTCGCTGATGTTTCCCATGCTTCAACGAACTTTGACCCCCCCCCCCTTTGACTCAGCTTGGACTGATCTGCCCAACCCAACCCGCACACAGGGCTATCCAACCTGACCCCAGTGGCTTATAAAATGGATAACGCAATGCAGATAGTAGTGGCAGAAAGCGAGTATGCAGGACATTTAAAACAATCATGTCAAAAGAACCAGCAGATACCCCCATGGGTATCCATAAAAAAAGGAAACAGAATTCACTATCTATATTCAAGAAGGCAAAATTATTGGAGAAATTAGAAATAAATTGTTGAAAGTAGTTTTAAAGAATAAGCTTAGAGGGAACAATATCTTTGGTTTAGATGCCTGTATAATAATTTATATTCAAAGGTAACTGTATAGCAATTTATATTACTAGGAATAAATAGTATAATAAATATGTATGAATTTACCATTATACGATTACAAAGAACATTCATGAAAACTCCACCATGTTAGCAGGAGCTCAGGATAGTAAAACAACACAAGATGGATGCTAGCTTTTAGCCACATTGCTGAACACTATTAGCTGGCTTGAGCATAAGCTTGTGCACAATAGACTACAGACACTGGTGACTGGTTCCAGTCTATGATCTGAGGTCTCAGATGAAAACCAAACATGGAGGATTAGGGAGGACAATCATGGGAGATGATAAGGAGGCCCACTGGACAAGGAGTATTGTACACTCAAGGACTCCAGATAGGAGAAAGGAAGATAATATTGACTGAGGTATCATGAGTCATGTCCATGAGACCACGAGCTGACCATACACAAACCCACCTTTTTCATTGGGTAAGCGAATGCTGTATGTAATCTGTAATCAATATTATTGGACAAGGTCCAGCCCTAATGGGCTGTGTAGATGTTTGAAAAATGTATAAGAATGGATGTTTCTTCTTTGTTTGTCGGAGAGAGGCACTGGGTTTAACAGAAGCCATCTCCCTGCTGGCAAAAATAAATGTTTGATGCAAGGATCAATCCTAAGCGTTGAGTGATTTCTTTGAGATTCTCTTCCGCTAACAAAGTATATCTGTGCAAAAGCTCAGGATGGGTATGGGGTGAGTACCTCCACCATATATGATTGAATGAAGAGCAAGAACAGCTTTTGAAGTTTCTTATTAATAAATCATTTTTGTGTCCACTACTAGAGTCACTGAAAGTGCATCTTTACACTTACCTCACCAGAGAAGATGATTGAATATCGAGGAGTGGCATGCTGGCACAGTGGTTAGAACTGCTGCCTCACAGCATCAGGGGCTCAGGTTTGATTCCTGGCTCGGGTCACTGTCTGTGTGGAGTTTGCACTTCTCTCTGCTTCTGTGTGGGTTTTCTCTGGGTGCTCCAGTTTCCTCCCACAATCCAAAGATGTGCAGTTTATGTTGACTGGCTATCCCTGCCCCTGGCACATCCCCGTTGGCCCCATACTTTGCCACTGCCCAGTGGACAGTACCAAAATGCCCAGTGGACAATGTCCAGGTGCCAGGCTGGAATTGCCAAGATACCAGGGTGACACTGCCAATCTGGCACTGCCCAAGGGTCACCTTGTCTTGCACCACCCCATCTTCCACTCCCCTCCCCTGAGGGGCCTCAATTGCCTTCAGTTCCACTAGAGAGGCCAACATGACTTCTCTCCGTTCGTGGGGAGCGGATGTTTTCCTCGCCGGAGTAAACCGCTCCTGGCGCCGGTCTCACTAAACACATTCAAGCCAGTCTCACTAAACACAGTCAAGGTGTCTGCACATTCCTTATTTTAATAAACTTAAATAAATGTATCAGCCTCTCACCCATCTCCGCCAAGAGGCTGACCAAGCTAGAAATCCGGGTGTTGTAAAAGCACAAGAGGCAAGAAATGGGCGCCATTCCCGTTTGCCGCTTTACACTCGATTTTACAACATTTTCCCACCACAAAACAGGTGCAAAGAGGTCATAAAATTCCACCCATCTCTGCTGACTTGGACATTGACATACAGTGGCATTCAAGTTTATCCATTTACATTTCCTTGAGAGACAATGAATTTTTTTCACACCCATTCTTTGAAATTCCACATCACAGCCAAGGCATCTGCATATTCCCTGTGAACTAATTTCTGCAATTATTTGAATAAGGCAGCCAGTAATCCAACAGGAAAGATCCATTGCATTTTAATACCTTGTCAGTAAAATGTCCCAAAAGGTCATTTGCATTTTAATATCTCGTGCAGACACAAAGCTTCCAGGGCCCTATGTATTTCCATGTATATTGACAGAAAAGAATAAAGGGTCACTTGATGTCTCGACACCATTTTTTTCCAAAAGCAGAATGTCCATTCTTCATTTTGTTTTAAGGCAAATAGAAATTTTATTCTCAACCCGTGAGTCAGTAATGTGTGAGTGTGACAACGTACTCATTTCTTGGTTGTGAAGCTGTCCGGTGCTAGGCTGGAGATGGTTCACATTAGCGGGCTGTTCCATAAATGATCACAAAAAGAAGAATTTGTCCTTTGGCAGTCTTAGTCTGCAACGTTCCGAATTACCAATCTTCAATTTACTTTGAAGCAAATGAAAACCTTTATTGATTCTGAAATATAATGAGAGAGACTTCAAAGAGTTACCTATTTTTCCTCTTTCCTCTTGCACATTTTAAAGGATGCTCATCGATGCAAAATTTCTTCCTATCATTCCCAACAATATTCGATCATTGGTCCATTTTTGCCAGTTATTCAATGAATACAAATCACAGTTGAATTCAGGGCTTGTTTATAATAGATCTTTGCCCTAGAGCACTATCAAATGAAATGCATTACGGTAAAGCAAACAAAGTGGTCAGTGCAGTGAATTATGGCGATCACATGAACATTTTTAATTAATTGAATGCTACTGTAATCTTGTAATAATGAATGGTTTGCCCCTGCAATTTATCAGGGACAAACGATGTCTGGGAGTTGGACTGGAATTAGGCATGTTCCTGAACTCCCAAGTGAATATTTAAACAATGCAAAAGCAGGTACACACCAAATGCAGGGTGGTTCCTAACTTCTCAGAGAGTAGTGAGCTTCTGGAACATGTTTGCAAATACAGTGATGGGTGCGTCCAAAAGGAGCTGGTTGATTCCTGATTGGAATAGGGATCCCCCTACATGGAAGCTCAGTGTAGATGATATGTTGTCCGTGTGATCTCCTGTGTAGTTTCCTGTCCTGAGGGAAGCAGAGAGAAGTTGTCCTAGGTCTTCTCTCTGTTCATTTAATTTTCCAAAGTGTTATGAGAGAGGAGGCTACTCAACATGAAATGGAATAGAATCCCTACAGTGCATAAGGAGGCCATTCAGCCCATCAAGGCTACATCGCTTCTCTGACAGTGCATCTTACCCACCCTATCCCCATAACCCTGCACATTAACAATGGCTAACCTACACATTATGGATACTAAGGGGCAATTTAGCATGGCCAATCCATCGAACCAGCACATCTTTTTTGCAGTGTGGGAGAAAACTGGAGCGCCCAGAGGAAACCCACGCAGGCACGGGGAGAATGTGCAAACTCCAAGGTCGGAATTAAATCCGGGACCCTAGTGCTATGAAGCAGCAATGCTAACGACTGTGCCACCATGCTGCCCACATAAGCTTGATGGAGCAGCTGGCCTCTTCCTGTCTGTCAATTTCATATAACTGCATGGCTGTAAGCACTCACATCCCTCACAATTGCTACTGTCCTCCTAACTATTCCACCACTTGGATTCCCTCTTTGCACCTTCTGTCGTAGCACATAAGATGCTGCTGTTGTGAAAATGGTTAATTTCATTATTCATCTGTTTTTGAGGTTTAACTTTTAATTTTAGAAATTGAGTTTATTTGAGCAAACAAATGGAAACATCTGACTGAGAAACTAGTAAATCAGCTTGAAGTTAGAGCAATTCAAACAGACCCAGACTAACCTGAGTTAATTTACAGAGTCATAGACATTTACAGCATAGAAAGAGAACCTTGGATCACTTGTGTTTGTGCCAGCCATTAGACATCTATCTATTCTCATCCCATTTTGCAGCACTTGGTTTTGTTTATTATAGCATTTCAAGTGCTCATCATTTAATAATGGCGACGGTGCAGAGGGACCTCGGGGTCCTTGTGCATGAGTCGCAAAAACCCAGCTTGCAGGTGCAGCAGGTGGTCAGGAAGGCGAATGGGATGCTGGCCTTCATAGCGAGAGGGATTGAATATAAAAGTAGGGAGGTCTTGCTGCAGCTGTATAGGGCATTGGTGAGGCCGCAGCTGGAGTACTGTGTGCAGTTTTGGGCGCCGCACCTGCGCAAAGATATTTTGGCCTTGGAGGGAGTGCAGAGGAGGTTTACTGGGCTGATACCGGAGTTGAGGGGGTTGAGCTATGAGGAGAGGCTGAATAAACTAGGCTTGTACTCGTTAGAGTTTAGAAGAATGAGGGGAGATCTCATTGAGACGTATAAGATGTTGAATGGGATGGATAGGATAGAGGTGGAGAGACTCTTCCCGCTCACAAAAGACAGTAGGACTAGGGGGCACAGCCTCAAGATAAAAGGGGGGCGGTTTAGAACGGAGTTGAGGAGGAACTTCTTCACTCAAAGGGTGGTGAATCTCTGGAATTCTCTACCCGTTGAAGTGGTGGAGGCTGCCTCGCTAAATATTTTTAAGACGCGAGTTGATGGGTTTTTGATAAGAGAGGGGATTAAGGGTTATGGGGAGAGGGCAGGAAAGTGGAACTGAGCAGCGACAGATCAGCCATGAACTTATTGAATGGCGGGGCAGGCTCGAAGGGCTAAATGGCCTACTCCTGCTCCTATTTCTTATGTTCTTATGTTCTTATAAGGTTCAAAATTAGGAGTAAGAACATTCAAACAATAGATTATCATCTTTGACATTTTCAGGAGGGAGGGGTGGTGAAAGGACTTCCAGTGTTATTTCAATAAGAAATATTAATGTAGTTCCATGATCAAAAAATCTAAAAAAAATCTTTGCAAACAAGGTGGTCACTTGCTAGAATGAGCAAGCCTCGAAAAAGGACCATCAACATCCATGAAGGATAAAAATTGTACATTGTGGGCCCCAAAGTCAAAGGGCGGTTTTGATCGGAAAAGTTCAAATGTTTGTTTGTAACATCCCAGGTATACCATGCTGCTAATGGTTATACCGCCCTTTTATGGTTTGAGTCAATGTGTGAGCTTGCTCACAGAAACCAAAAATTAGCAGTCAGGATTGGGTCTTGTATAGTTTGCAGCTTAAGTAAGAGGTGAGGGAATGTGTAATGATAAATGTTAGCCAAGCCAGAATTTAAGCAGAGAGAATATTAACTTTATCGTTGACTACACGGATTGCAGTCATGACCATGCTCAACTTGGAGACAGGAGCTTGTGAGGGGGTAATTAGACTGGAGGATTTGACTAGCTTTGTGCTAGAGGAAGGAATCTATAGCCACCCTCATGGGAAAGCAAACAGCTCAGCTTAGAACCAGGCAGAGAAAGAGTCTGACAGAACTGAATCTCAGCTGCGGCACCAAGGCTTGGGATGTAAAGGCCATTAGGAACAAGGGGTGTTACTGGGATCACATGCACAAATGCAGTGAGGGTTAATCCTGAGCTGAGACATCACAGATTTATATGCCAAGTCATGACAAACAATAGTATTAAGCAAGTGGTGCTGGCCTTTATTTTTAAATAAAGTAACGTTTGTCTTTATTTATAAATATAACATATTGTGCTGTAATTTATTGCAGTTAATCCCTGGGTTTGACTTTCTCTTTAAGCATGAATAGTCAGCACAGGGAGTATAACACTGTGCCACCTCATACTTGTAAAAATATCCTTAGCCCACAACACATTTGACTTTCTGGCCTTTCTGGAACACCATCCTGCAAACAGTTACAGCCGTTTTTTTTTCCTTTGATGTTGAGTGTGACATATCGATTTTATTTTCAGGTAGACATTTCTTAGTTTTAGTTCTGCTTGTTTGAACCTTTGTACGTTTTTCCTTTGAGGCTCACAGAATCATAGAATCATACAGTGCAGAAGGAGGCCATTTGGCCCATCATGTCTGCACCAACCACAATCTCACCCAGGCCCTTTCCCATAACTCCACATATTTACCCTGCTAATCCCTCTGTTTAGGAGTTGGGGACTGTGGGGATAGGCCAATGGGCAGTGGGCCAATGGGGGAGGCATGGGAGGCCTGCAGCCACTCTATATGCGAATGGTTGAGGGGCAGTGTAAAGGGGGGCCCGCTGTCTCTCCGCCTTTGATCGGTAAGAGAAGGAATGGGGGTCAAGATCAGTCTGAGCAGTGGAGGGGTGGTGGAGGCTGCATCTTGGGCCATGGGCCCCCACAATTGCTGGATGGAGATTGCTGGTTGAGTCTGTCTGCAGCAGCAGGGGCCTGACAGCCTCTCTCTGTCTGTCAGACCCCTGCTATTGCTTTTGTGCACGTGTAGTATCAGAGGTCGGCACATGCTTAATACCTCCCTCTACTGGTTGGCTGTCGAATTAAGCCCAGCCCACAGCCTCCATGGCTAAAAACTGACAAGCTCATCTTTTCAGAGACAGATTGCTAAAGGTTGGGTGCAAAAACTGGCCCAAAATATGAATTTGGAACTTTTCCTTTTTCACATGAGTGGACACTTAGAAAAAATACCTGGTAAAATTCCACCCCATTAATGAGGTCAATGAAAAATGGATACTATGACCTCGTGAGAAACCCCATGTTTCTGATAATGAACATGTAAGAAGATACATCTTTAGGAGCAGCAGGAAAAGAAGAGGGAGGAGAGTTTCAGACAAGGAAAGTTACCAGATCCTGCCTACAATATATTGGAAGTGGTGGGGGTTGGGAGTGTGGGAGTGGAGCGGCAGAGAACTTGGGCTGGCCTGCTGGCTATATATTTGAGGAACAAAACTGCAGGGGTCTGATTCAATTCGAGTGAAGCCAGAGAAAGCCGCAAGTACTTAGCCAGTCTGAATCCATCTTCATAAACCTACATGTAACACAAAAGCTCCGGGTGCCACACAAAGATGTGCTACCTCCTGGAAAGGCGAGGATTGAAATTAATCAGTGCAGCAACTTCTGTTCTATGGGGGCAAGGATGGAAAAGGTTCGCATGATTAACAAAGAAAGAGGTCACGGAGAGTGTGGATCTTTGAGATGATGCATTTCACTAGTGCATTCACAATTACAGAGCAAACCTGCCACAACAGTTTGCTGTTTTGTAATTCAATAATTCCAATCCGGAGCCAAAGAATTGTTATTCAGGAAATGCCTGTGAATTATGCGATCACGCACATGTGTAATGCATGCAAATCAAAAGCCTCTCTCTGCTAATTCAACAATGGCAACAAGCCAACAGGCAGGTTAAGGAAGAAAGATACAAAAATGTAAATGGTGTGTGTGCTGATGTAGTATTTTAAATAACAAATGCCTGTATATTTCTTGAAGGTTAAGTGAAGCACTGCAAATGTATTAGCTTAGAGTAACAAATATAAGTGGCAGATGAACAAGGAGCAATGAAAAGAAATTTATTTTATGCAGCAAGTTATTATGATTTGGAATTCAGGGCCTGAAAGGGAAACTCAAGCAGATTCGCTAATAACTTTCAAAAGGAAATGAGATCGGTGCTTGGAAAAAGAGTTAGGAGGAACATGTAGAAGAGTGCATTTAATTGGGTAGTTATTTTAAAAAGCCAAGAGCTGCTCAAATATTCAGGAATTGTCTGTGAATTATCTAATTAATCAGCATCAGATGCAATAAGCCAATGGCCCCCTTCCAAGCAGTATAATTCAAAGTTCATATCAAATCCTTGATCCTCACATCCTCATTAGAACAAAATAATCCCAGTACAATTCTCAACATTGGCAATCCCTCCTACTCTGAGCAACGCCAAGGCACATCCAATTCCCACTGTGTGATTAGAAAGACATTTGAATTAATTTCTGACGGAAGTTCTGATGAAATATCATCAATCTGTTTGTTTCTCTCTCTGCAGATGCTGCCAGACCCGTTCAGCATTTCCAGAGATTTTGTTTTTAATTGCTGACTTCCAACATGTTTGGATTTTGAATACATTTAATTTGGGAAGGAGTTTGTACTGTTTTTCTTCTTCACCTGCCTGTTTGCCTTGTGAATGACCTGGACCCAAATCCCTGCCTTCAGGCACATTTACAACATTGGGGCAGGCTCCTTAACCATTTATGATGCAGCTGAGGATCAAAGAGGTATGAGCATCCATGTACACAAATCACCAGAAGCCAGTGTACAGATGCAAACAGCAGTCAAACAGGGTGGAAATTTAACCTATATCTTAAGAGACTTGACTACAAAGGAGAGGAAAGAGGCTTCAGTTGTAGATCCTTGACCACACCCCATCTGAGGTACTGTGAGTTGCATTTTCAATGTGATGCCAGGATCCTGACATTCTTTCCACTTCCCAACTCTGCGCCTCAATGGTGTTGCTCTTGTGACGCTATTTTGAAATGTTAGTTACCCAATTAACATTGGCCGGCACGGTGGCACAATGGTTACACTGCTGCCTCACAGCACCAAGGGCGCAAGGTCTATTCCGGCCTCAGGTACCTGACTGTGTGGAGTTTGTACATTCTCCTCATGTCTGCGTGGGTTTCCTCCAGGTGCACCAGTTTCCTCCCACACTCCAAAGATGTGCTGGTAAGGTTGGTTGGCCATGTTAAATTGACCCTAGTGTCAGGGGATTAGTAGGGTTAATATGCAGGGTTACGGGAATAGGGCCGAGTGGGATTGTGGTTGGTGCAGACTCAATAGGCCAAATGGCCTCCGTCTGCACTGTAGGAATTCTATGATTCTATGAATTAGCCTATTAAAGGTGGGTTGGGTGAGTAATTAGTGGCTCCCAGCGCCTGTAGAATGTAAGAGCTGCCTGTCTACTGCCAGCAACAGAGGCAAGCAGCTGCCATATTGGGGGTTGCTGCTGCCTTGTAAGTTAGCATGGGAAGTTCCTTCAGGTAGAATGCAGCAGAGAGCAACCATGACGAGAAGGATAGCAACAGTGATTGTCCCGGCAGGTGTGAGTTGCCCCCTCTGACTCGATTTAATCTCGAGGTCTTGTGATACAGTGGGCACCATTGCTGTCTCTGAGTCAGAACTCTTGGCTTGAGTCCCACACCAGGACTTGATGGCCAAGGAAGGTTAATAATGCAAAGAGGTTGAGCACCAACTGATAATTCCTTCCAACACACACCAATAGCAGGTGATAAGAACAGGAGAGATTCCTCATCAACCATGTGATAGGAAGGAAGTTGAGGCTTTTGTCATCACTATTCATAGCTTCAATTCAAGTAAAAGTGTCTATAGCTACAGCAACTCAGTGGCACGGTGGTTAGCATTGCTGTCTCACAGTGCCAGTGACCCGGGTTTGATTCCCGGCTTGGGTCATTCTGGGGGTGGAGTTTGTATGTTCTCCCCATGTCTGCCTGGGTTTCCTCCAGGTAGGGCCTGGGTGGGATTGTGGTTAGTGCAGACTCGATGGGCCAAATGGTCTCCTTCTGTACTCAGTTGCATTAAGTTCCTCAGACCCACAGGGAACATGACAGAAGTGTATGAATAATCACAGGAATTTTCAGGCTCATTGAAAAAAATATTTGAGTATCCAAAACAGGGAAACTCTTTAATAAGTTGAAGGTGCTGTAAGGCAGCAGTGAGCACCTTGCCCCATTCTCTCCCCTTCCCTCCCACTAGACCTTTGAAAGTACAGAACTGTCTGGAAATGGTGGGATCCTAAATCTGTTACCATGTGTTTTAATTCTTGCCTGTCCTGTCTCCTGAACCCATGGGCTGGATGATGCTATTTGTTGGCTTTTCTGCCTCCTCCAGGCTAAAACGTCATGGGATAGCCCATTGAGGGTACCACCAGCTATCTCTTTAATGGCCAACCAGCCATTAATAAGCTGGAGATTGAAATTAGAATCATAGAATTCCTACAATGCAAAAGGAGGCCATTGAGCCCATCGAGGCTACACCAACAACAATCCCACCCAGGCCCGATCCCCACATATTTACCCTGCTAAAGCTGCTGATACTAAGGGGCAATTTAGCATGGCTAACCCACCAACCTGCACATTTTTGGATTGCATTATGCTCATCTGGGGAAGTTGCATCTCAGACAACTACCAGCCAATCAGAGACTGGCCATTCCCCAGTATTTCAGGACAGAGGTGTGTGGTGTTAGATTGGAATTTGGGGATCTCTGGCTAGGCAGGCTCTGGCAAGGGAGGGGCGGGAGCTGGGATTTGAGAGGCAAATAGGGGGAAGCTACCTAGGGGTGGCCCCTCCATTGAATCAAGAGGGCACATTAAAGAGGGACACTTTCCTTGTCTGCCATCATCTTACCCAGAGAAACCTGCTGGATTGGCCCCTTGGCATGGGCCTTTTGTACTGCTGGTTCAACCCCAGCATTGGCATGTTGAAGCCCTTTAGAAGACATTAATGTCCATCTAAAGGGATTCAGTTGGTCCATTGGTGTACAGGCAGTCTGTCGCTGGTAAAATTGCAGTGAAGGCAGGGACAGCCAGTAGATGGAAGGTGGGGGAACATGTTGGATTTAACAAACCCCTCCCCCTCAACTTCCAAAACCCCCAACCCACCGTGGTCTACAAATGCACCCGTGGGAAAGCGTAAAGTCTAGTCCCGTGATTCTTTGAAATTCAAGTCTGGTATATGGTTCCACATGCCACATCTCAAGGAAGATTGGCGTGGGTAAAGAGCAAACTCAGCACTTCTTCGTTATTCATATGTGGGACATAGGCTTTGCCGGCTGGCCAGCATTTATTGCCCATCCCTAGTTGCTAGGCCATTTCAGAGGGCAATTGAGAGTTGACCACATTGCTGTGGCTCTGTAGGCCAGACCAGGTAAGGACAGCAGATTTCCTTCCCTGAAGGACATTAATGAACCAGATGGGTTTGTCCAATAACTGACAATGCTTTCATGGTCATCAGTGGATTCTTAATTCCAACTAGTTTTTCTCTTTATTGAATTCAAATTGCATCAATGGCCATGGTGGGATTTGAATATCGGTCTCTAGAACATTAGCTGAGTTTCTGGATTAATATAATGATGATACCACTCGGTCATCGTCTTCCCTGAATGCTATTGGTTACTTTATAAAGAAAGTTGCATGAATTTGGTTTGAAATTCTCGATTAAGGCATGATTTATTTGAGGTGTTTAAAATGGTAGAATAATTTGATTGGATAAATACAAGGAAACTATTTTGTCTGGTTGAGGAATCAATTAACCAACCAATAATCATTTCTATGGTCAGTTTGCTAAGTAATAGTGAGGAACCAAAGTTGGTAACAGGGAACTAAGTGGAAGTCAAGTATGAATGATGTGATCTTGGTGCATTCCAATCAATCCCTTCAAATCCCCTGGAGTGAAAAAGTGAAAAAGGATCTCTGACAGAAAGTACCATCAGTGTGATATCTTGGGGGAAATGATTGATGCCATTACGTCATTTATGTTTTACCCACAAAACATGTAACATCGTCACACACATGTTTTCCATTGAGGATATCATTTCAGGGGTCTTTTGATGCGTAAGGCATTATAGGCTATGTACCCGAATAGCTCAGTGGCAGTGTGCAGAGGGTTGTTGAGGTAGTTGTGCTCGAAGGCATCACAGCTCAGTGAGTGCTCATTACAGTATTGTAGAGTTAGCTCTGGCTAGTCTCTCCCAATATGGATTCTCAATGTCTCTGCTGAATTGATGTATTACTCAGTAACATAAATTGTCTCAAAGTTGCAACTTTCTATGAGTCATTATCACAGAAATAGTACCTTTCTGCCAAGTACTCTTCCAAGAAGATGACCCTTTTCATCGATTTTGTTAACGGGAATTGGTGCCTGAATTTTATATGGAAGCTGTCATCATCTTGCCAAGGCCAGTTCTCCGTCACCAATCACCCAGTTATTTACGATGGTGCCTGAATGTCTCAACGGCTACAGCGCACAGGTCAGCCCTGAAGCTTATTGACTGCCGGCCTGAGTACGGCCAGCTGGTTTGAAACTACCCACTGCTTTTTCCCTATTGAACGAACCTCCACTCATATTTTATGAGGCCCACAGGGGGAACTATTGACGACACCGCCCCCCCCCCCCCCCCCCCCGTGGCCATCATAACATTCCTCCTTTCTCAAGTTCATCTCTTCCCCCGCCTCCCTGCTGCAGCAGGGAGAGTTCTTCCACTGCTTAGAGGTTGGCTGGAAGCTGGGTCAGATCAGGGGGCGTGAAGAGGATGTGAGACCTTTGCTGCCAAAGGGAGCACTGCAGAGCCACTGACCTTGTCTTTTCTTGAGGTCTTGCTTCAGTTTGGACGCTTGTCTCTTCTGCTTCCATATTGGACTCCCCGTTTGATTTGATTTATTATTTTCACATTTAAAGTTAAAGCTCATTTATTAGTCACAAGTAGGCTTACAGTCATACAGCAATGAAGTTGCTGTGAAAATCCCTTAATCATCACACTCTCGTACCTGAGGGAGAATTTAACATGGCCAATGCACCTCACCAACGTGTCTTTGGACTGTGGGAGGAAATCACAGCACCCGGAGGAAACCCATACAGACACAGAGAGAACGTGCAGACTCCACATAGGTGGTGACCCAAGCTGGGAATCGAACCTGGGTCCCTGGCACCGTGAGACAGCAATGCTAACCACTGTGCCACCTTTTAACTTTAACTTAATGGTAGGATGTTTAATATCCATACGGGCCAGCATGAGACCAACAATCATTTGTAGCTTGACGCTGGGAGTGGTCATCCCCATGGCTGGTACTGAGACTTGTACTGACTCATAATCCACAGGCCTAGGCTAATGCACTGGGGACATGGATTCCAATCCCACCATAGCATCTGCTGGCATTTAAATCAAATTAATAATGAGATTGAACACTTGTATTGATAAACATTGATTGGAATAAAAACCCATCTAGTTCACTAATGAATTTTTGGGAAGAAAATCTGTCGCTCTTGCTGCCCACATGTTGCTCGAGATCCATAGCAGTGTGGTTGACACTGAACAGTCTTCTGAAATGACTGAGCAAGCCATGCAGTTCAAGGGCAATTAGGAATGGGCAACAATTGCTGGCCTTATTGGTGATGTCCATATCCTATGGGGGAATTATTTTTTCTTCCAAATGTGGTCAAATATTTATAAACAACATTCTCGTAAATTAACTTAGAATTTTTTATTATATCTGTTTGTTTCCTATTTCATGCTTTTAAAGCTTTCCTTGAGAGGAATAGTGCCAGAAGGATTAGCGGGTAATTAGCAATCTCTTGAACTGTGTTACGAATCCTTCTTTTGCGGCCTACAGATTCTGCAGGGGGGGCGTGAACCTTTAACTCAAAGAAAGAAACTTAAGCAAGGAGTAAGAAGGGCAAAAAGGGGTCATGAAAAAGCATCGGCCAGCAGGACTGAGGAAAATCCCAACACTTTTTATACAAATGTAAAGAGCAAGAAGGTAGCCGGGGAAAGGGTTGGCCCACTCACGGTCAAGGGAGGGAATCTATGCGTGGAGACAGAGGAAATGGGTGAGATATTAAATGAGTACTTTGCGTCACTATTCACCAAAGAAAAGGACATGGTGAGTGATGAGTCTGGGAAAGGATGTGTAGATAGTTTGAGTTATGTTGAGATCAAAAAAGAGAAGGTATTGGAGTCCTTGAGAAACATTAAGGTAGACAAGTCCCCAGGGCTTGATGGGATATACCCCAAAATACTGAGAGAGGCAAGGGAGGATATTGCTGGGGCCTTGAGAAAAATCATTGTATCCTCACTAACTACAGGGGAGGTCCCAGAGGACTGGAGAATAGACAATGGTGTTCCTTTGTTAAAAAGTATAGCAAGAGTAATCCAGGTAATTACAGACCGGTGAGCCTTATATCAGTTGCAGGGAAATTATTGGAGAGGATTCTTCAAGACAGGCTTTATTCCCACTTGAAAATAAGTATTACTGAGAGGCAACATAGTTTTGTGAAGGAGAGGTTGTATCTCATGAACTTGATCAAATTTTTCAAGGAAGCGATGAAGATGATTGATGAGAGAAGGTCAATGGATGTTGTCTACATGGACTTCAGTAAGGCCTTTGACAAGGTCCCTCATGGCAGACTGGTGCAAAACATAAAGTCACATGGGATCAGAGTGAGCTAGCAACGTGGACACAAAACTGGCTTGGTCAAAGAAGACAGAGGGTAGCAATGGAAGGGTGTGTTTCTAAATGAAGGGCTGTGACAAGTGATGTTTCTCAGGGATCGGTGTTGGGACCTTTGCTGTTTGTAATATATATAAATGATTTGGAGGAAAATGTAACTGGATTGATTAGTAAGTTTGCGGACAACACAAACGTTAGTGGATTTGTGGACAGCGATGAGGACCATCAGAGGATACAGCAGGATATAGATCGGTTGGAGACTTGGGTGGAAAGATGGCAGATAGAGTTAAATCTTGACAAATGTGAGGTAATGCATTTTGGAAGATCTAATACAGATCGGAAATGTACAATAAATGGCAGAACCATTAAGAGTAAGGCAAAGGGGTCTGTGTGTACAGGTACACAGGTCACTGAAAGTGGCAATGCAGGTGGAGAAGGTAGTCAAGAAGGCATATGGTGTGCTTGCCTTCATCGGCCGGGGTATAGAGTTTAAAAATTAGCAAGTCATGATGCAGCTTTATAGAACCTTAGTTAGGCAGCACTTGGAATATAGTGTTCAATTCTGGTCGCCACATTACCAGAAGGATGTGGAGGCTTTGGAAAGGGTACAGAAAAGATTTACCAGGATGTTGCCAGATATGGAGGGCATTAGCCAAGAGGAGAGGTTGGAGAAACTTGGTTTGTTCTCGCTGGAGCGGTGGAGGTTGTGGGGAGACCTGATAGAAGTCTACAAGATTATGAGAGGCATGGACAGAGTGGATAGTCAGAAGCTTTTTCCCAAATGGGAGAGTCAATTACTCGGAGGCATAGGTTTGAGTGTAAACAGCAAGGTTTAAAGGAGATGTATGAAGCAGATTTTTTATACAGAGAGTAAGTAGTAGGTACCTGGAACTCATTGCCAGGGGAGGTAGCGGATATGGTAGTGACTTCTATGGGGCATCTTGACAAGTACATGAATAGGATGGGAATAGACAGATATGGTCCCCCGAAGGGTAGGGGGTTTTAGTTAAGTCGGGCAACATAGTCGGTGCAGGCTTGGAGGGATGAAGGGTCTGTTCCTGTGCTGTAATTTGTTCTTTGTTCTTGTTTGACTCAGGCAGTGGATCGAGCGACTGAACCATGAGATGTCCTTTCCCATTGTGTTAAAGGTGCTACATAAATACAAGGTGTAATTGTTATCATAACTCTTTCTCATTTTCTTTCCTTCTTTCATTCCTTCTTCCTTGTTTTTTTCTTCCATCCTTCTTTGCTGCCTTCTTTTACTGTCGCAAGTTGCTGTCTTTTGGAACTGATTCCCTGAAGAATTCAGGACCGACAGAAATCAATCTTCCCCATTAAGCGCTGAGAATCTAGTAAAACACCATGATGGGAATTACCCCGGATCATTTTGGTGCACATTGTGTCAGTGTATGGTGGACAAAAAAAAATGGATTTGGTGAAAATCCGTATCAAAATGGCCTGAGAAACAAAATTTGTTCTGTAAACCTCATTCCTTTAACTGTGAGATAAATAGGTAGATAGCTGTAAATTGCAATGGGTTTCAGAAAATAACTTTAAGTCAGTGTTGAATTCACACTTCTAGCACTAATAGAAACTGCCACGTCAGTTTCTACTGACGGCAGTTACCTCGAGTCCAAGTCCAAATTCTAACACCATCTGTTGGTTACCCATTTTCTATACGGGTGGGATTAATTGAACTTCAAGAAATTAAATGGTGAAGATGATATCAAACGCCATATGGTCTGCAGAGGGCACACCACATGGTGCACTTTCCTTAAATCTGGAAGAAAATCATTTGAAAATTGCTTTAACCTGACACGACTATCCAAAGAGGAATGAATATTGCAATTCCCATCGTCCACATTTATAATTAAACTCTTGCTCTTCAATCTGTTGGCCTTTTCCCCATCTGACCTGACCAATGGCTGACTACATGTCACATTATCTATTTCCATCATCACTTTGAGCTCACTGATCCTTTAGTCATTTGATAGCACAGAACTCGTGTATAGCTGAAAAAGGACACACGTCAAAGATTTTTGTCTTGCACTCATCAAGACATTTGCAAGAAAACCAAATTGATTGATTTGATTTGATTTATTATTGTCACAGGTAGTAACATACAGTGAAAAGTATTGTTTCTTGTGCGCTATGCAGACAAAGCATACCGTTTATAGAGAAGGAAATGAGAGTGCAGAATGTAGTGTTACAGTCATTGCTAGAGTGTAGAGAAAGATCAACTTAATGCAAGGTTGATCTGTTCAAAAATCTGATGGTAGCAGGGAAGAATCTGTTTTTGAGTCGATTGGTTTGTGGCCTCAGGCTTTTGTATCTTCTTCCCAATGGAAGAAAATGGAAGAGAGAATATCTGGGGTGTGTGAGGTCCTTAATTATGCTGGCTGCTTGGCTGAGGCAGTGGGAAATGTAGACAGATTCAATGGATGGGAGACTGGTTTGTGTGATGGATTGGGCTGTATTCATGACCTTTCATTATTCCTTACAGTCTTGGGCAGAGCAGGAGCCATACCAAGCTGTGATACAACCAGAAAGAATGCTTTCTATGGTGCATTTGTAAAAGTTGGTGAGAGTCATAGCTGATATGCCAAATTTCCCTAGTCTTCTGAGAAAGTAGAGGCATTGTTGGGCTTTGTTAACTATAGTGTCAGTATGGAGGGACCAGGACAGGTTGTTGGTGATCTGGACACCGAAAAGCTTGAAGATCTTGTTTCTTTCTACTTCATCCTCATTGATGTAGACAGGGGCATGATCTCTTTTACGCTTCCTGAAGTCGATGACAATCCCCTTCATTTTGTTGACATTGAGGGAGAGATTATTGTTGCCGCACCAGTTCACTAAATACTCTATTTCATTCCTGTTTCTTTATCCGACCCACAACAATAGAGTAAAGGAAACATCTGTTTATATATCAACTGATTGGTTGACAAGTGGCATGTCAGAATGTCCCAGATTGTCAGCTACAATTGTATCAAACAGCATGTCCCTTTGGTGTTTGGCAACAGGCAAGTAATTCACAACAATAGCTAAACACTTCTAAGTATGCTTAATACTTTTCAATAATATATTATTGCACTTTACCCAGGCTACCCCACTGCCCTATCCACGTAACCCCATATATTTACACTGCTAATCCCCCAAGCCCACACATCTTGGGACACTAAGGGGCAAGTCTATCTAATCTGCATGTCTTTGGACTGTAAGAGGCAAGTGAAACAGCAAAAGGAAACCCGCACAGACATAGGGAGAATGCGCAAACTCAGCAGTCTTCTTCCTGGTTGTATCACAGCTTAATGTGGCTCCTACTCTGCCCAAGACTGCAAGAAACTACAAAAGGTCATGAATGCAGCCTAATCCATCACACCAACCAGCCTCCCATCCATTGACTCTGTCTACACTTCCCACTGCCTTGGCAAAACAGCCAGGATTAAGGATTCCACAAACCCCGGACATTCTGTCTTCCAGCTTCTTCCATCAGGGAAACGATACAAAAGTCTGAGATCACATACCAACCAATTCAAGAATAGCTTCTTTCCTGTTGCCGTCCGACTTTTGAATGGACCTACCTTGCATTCAATTGATCTTTCTCTACATCCTAGCTATTACTGAAGCACTTCAGTCTGCACTCTCTTGTTTCCTTCTCTATGAACGATATGCTTTGTATAATGGGCAAGAAGAAATACTTTTCACTGTATCCTAATATATGTGACAATAATAAATCAAATCGATCAACCAAGTCTGGAAATGAACCCAAGTCCTTGGTGCTGTGAGTCAGCAGTGCTAACCACTATGCGACCTTGTCGCCCTATCTTCCACTAATGCCATTACCTTGTTTCAGATGTGTTGAATGTTGAGATGACTCAGTTTCTCTGTATCCATTTGCATGATCTGTTGTTATTAATACTCTTCTTAAGTTATAAAACAAAATGACAGGCAAAGTGAAACAAAATGAAACACAAGGATTCTGAGAACCACTTCATGAAAGAATTAAAAGGATGGTATTAAAGAGAACTTTCACTTAATATTCCCATATGATTCAGAGGAGGAAAGGGACAATAAAATGTGATTGAAGAGCTAGTACATACAACTGAAAGTATTGCCAAAATGATAGCACTTCAGAAACTGGGAAGGAAGGTGTTTTAGTGTGAACATTCCTGAATATTGACCACAGTGGTGGTGGAATGGGTTGACTGGGCATCTATGAGGACTTGCAGGAGTTCAGAGAGATGGAAGGGCAAGGGCTGTCGGGATTTATAAAGTAGAAATTAAAACAAAAAAGAACAGACAAGAATGAAGAAAGGCTGGGTGAATCTATCAATGCAGAGCTGGAAGGGAATGTGAATCAAACAATTGATTCTGTGGGTTTCTATCCCCTCTCTCACCTCCAAACATAAGCAACAGTCCCTGTGGGAGAAAGGGTCAGAAAGATACACTGAGAGTGCTAGATGAATGAAGGTTGGACTAGCATTAACACTTGCTTTCAACTAATTGAGTTGAATGACCTGTTGCTATGATGTAAGTTCTACATGATACCAGCTTAACAGGGTGCAGTTCAATTTGGAGCCTTAAAGTACAGCGGACAATTCTGGTTATACTAACCAAAAAGAGAATCATTCCTGTCCTCATATAACCCTGACATTCTGGGGTTGGTTTTCCTCATTAAAGTGACTCTACTCTTTTAGAGTGAGATCAGGTTGACGTAAAAAAGATAAATACATGGACGTGAAAGTCATTTTTATATAAAATTTTGGAGCTCATGCTTAAGTCATGAATATCATTGAGTTTAAGAAATGGATCTCCTTCGGACTATCAGATTGTATCACAATGAATACATTTCAATAATACCTTTGTGATCTGATTCAATATGGATATCCCTCAGTACCTGAAGAAAATTAATGTTGGTGGATCCAATTCTGTGTTGAAAATTGTAGAATGTTTTCTTTTGTTTATTTTAATGTGGGCAACATGGGCAAGGCTGGCATTTATTGTGCACAGTAAGAAGTCTCACAACACCAGGTTAAAGTCCAACAAGTTTATTTGATAGTAAACCCACTAGCTTTCGGGGTCTGCCTCTTACCTGACGAAGGGGCAGGCCCCAAAAGCTAGTGGGTTTACTAACAAATAAACTTGTTGGATTTAACCTGGCGTTGTGAGACTTCTTACTGTGCTTACCCCAGTCCAACGCCGGCATCTCCACATCATGGCATTTATTATGCACCACAGGTTTCCCTGGGATGGGATGCTGTACCTTCTTCTTCAGGCATTGTCATCCTTGTACTCTGGACACCCACTGAAGAACTCAGATGGTGAAAGGAGAATGAATGATATTATTAAATCAGGGGATGGAATGTGACTTGGAGGGGAACTGGAATGTGGTGCTTTTCCATCATCTTCTTGCTCCTCTTCTTCAAAGCTGGAGAGTTTGTGACTTGGAGAATGAATAACCAGTCAAGGCTCAGTGATAGAGTTCTCATATCCATATTAGATGGTTAAGGGCTTAAGTCTCTAGGGCACAACCTCAGGCTAAATGGATGAACCTTTAAAACAGATAAGGAAGACTTTCTTCAGCCAGAGAGTGGTAAGCCTGTGAAACTCTTTGCCCCAGAAGGCTGTGGAGGCCGGGCCATTGACTGCCTTTAATACAGAGATAGATGTGTCCTTGATTACTAAGGGGGTCAAGGATCATGGGGAAAAGGCAGGAGAATGGGGATGAGAAAGATTTCAGCCATGATTGAATGGCAAAACAGACTTGATGGACCAAGTGGCCTAATTCTGCTCCTATGTCTTCTGGTCTCAATTGAGAAAGTTCAAAGTGAAGCCTAGGCTAACATTTCAGTGCCGTACCAAGGGGACTGAACTATCAGAAGAGCTATACAGTAGATGTGATGTCAAACTGAGCTCTGTGTTTTCTTTGATTTGATTTGATTTATTATTGTCACATGGATTGGGAGATAGTGAAAAGTATTGCTTCTTGCACTCTATACAAAGCGTACTATTTGTGGGGTACATGGGGGTGAAGGAAAGGAGAGGATGCAAAATTTAATGTTACAATCATATCTCAGGTGCAGAGAAAGATCAATTTAATATAAGGTTGGTCCATTCAAAAGTCTGATGGCAGCAGGGAAGAAGCTGTTCTTGAGTCAGTGATGTGTGAGCTCAGAATTTTGTACCCTTTCACAAAGGAAGAAGGTAGAAGAAAGTAAGACTGGAGTGAGTGGGGTCCTTGATTATGCTGGCTGCTTTTCCAAGGCAATGGGAACTGTAGACTGAATCAGCGGATGGAAGGTTGGTTTGTGTAATGGACTGGGTTCCATTCACAACCCTTTGTAACTTATTGTGGTCTTGGCCAGAGCAGGAGACATATCAAGCCGTGATACCTGCAGAAAGGAGGCTTTCTATGGTGCACCTGTAAAGGTTGGTGAGAGTCAAGGTGGACGTGCCAAATTTCCTATGCATCATGAGAAAGTAGAGGCATTGGTGGGTTTTCTGAACTTTCGTGTTGGCCTGGAGGGACCGGGATAGGTTGTTGGTGATCAGGACACCTAGAAACGTGAAGCTCTTGACCACTTCCACTTCTTCTCTGTCAATGCCAACAGGGGCATGTCCTCCGCTGCTCTTCCTGAAGTCGATGACTATCTCCTCATGACACTATTTGAAGAGAGGCAGGGGAGTCCTCCCTGTTGTCGTGGCCAATATTTATCCGTCAACCCACCAAAAGAGATTATTTGCCCATCATCATATTGATAATGGTAGGAATTCACTGCCGTAAATTGGCTCCTTCATTTCTTTATTTGTTACATTAAAATACACAGTGGACTTTCAAAATACCTACTAGCTGTATAATTCTGAGGGACTTTCTGAGGTTGTAAATAGTGCCATATGAATGCAAGCCCTTTTTTCCTGGGAAGAAACTTTTAACAAATATATGCCAATCCTGACTTAGGGTTGTAAATATATATTGCAGCAATGAATATAGTGTTTGACTAAGTTGCAGATTGTTTTTCAATATGATAAAAGCTTTGGCCATGGGCCAATATCATTTGTTTATCAAGGTATTATAGAGAGGACATCAGTGAAAAGCAGAATAGATTTGTCTTGGCTCAGAACTGTGAACTGTATTACAAAAAGGGCATCATAAATAAGTAAATGCCAGGAATATACTAATGTTTCTGATTTTTTAATATAGTATAACAGGTAGTATACCACCTGTAATCTCATTGTAACTATTCCAGAAGGCTGAACAGATTGCTTTTTTTGTTAAAATGGAAGGCCTAACATATAAAAAATACATATAAAATTACAAAGGTGATCTCAATACAATAGATGCAAGAAAGGAGTTTCCACTTGTCAGGAATCATAATTCAAAAAATATTACCAACAAATCTAAATAAAACTATTGACCAACAACTGAACTGAGCCAGTTACACATTGACAGTGACTGCAAATGCAAGTCAAAAGCTGTAATTTTGCAGTGAGTAATTCCTCTTATGACTCACCAAAGCTTGTCCAGCATCAACAAGACAAAAGTCAGGAGTCTGATGGAATGCCCAATACTTGTGATAGAGATATAGAGTCATAGATGTTTACTCCTTGAAAACAGGTTCTTCTGCCCAAATTGTCCATGCCACCCAATTTTTACCACCAAGCTTTTCCCAATTTCCCATATATCCATCTTACCAATGCAACTGTCTAGATGTGTTTTAAAAGACAAAATTGTATCCACCTCTACTACTAACTCTGGCAGCTTGTTCCAGATACTCACCACCCTCTGTGTGAAAAAATTGCTCCTCCAGACCCTTTTGAATCTCTCCCCTTTCACCTTAAACCTATGTCCTCTGGTTTTAGACTTCTCTCCCTTTGGGAAAAGATGTTGACTATCTACCCTAACTATGCCCCTTATTATTTCATAGACTTCTATCAGATCACTCCTAAACCTCCTACGCACTAGGGAAAAAGTCCCAGTCTATCCAGCCTCTCCTTATAACTCAAACAATCAAATCCTGATAGCATCTTAGTAAATCTTTTCTGCACTCTTTCTAGTTTAATAATATCCTTTCTATAATAGGGTGACCAGCATTCTACACAGTATTCCAAGTGTGGCCTGACCAATGTCTTGTACAAATTCAACAAGACATACACACTGCTGTTTTCAATGTCCTGACCAATGAAACCGAGCACGCTGAATGCCTTCTTCACGGTATCTCGATGAATATGGCTCCACAGTACTCAAGAAGCTCGGAACCATCCAGGGCAAAGCAGTCCACTTGATCGGTATCTCATCTACCAGTCTGAACATTCATTCCTCCCCCACCGTCACTACAATATCTAATTTCTTCTGGAAATCAGACAATGTTTTGTCCTCAACTACATTCTGTGGTAGTGAATTCCACACATTCACCACCCCCTAGGTGAAGAAATTTCTCCTCACCTCAGTCCTAAGAGGTTTACTTTTTATCCTCAAACTATGACCCTTAGTTCTGGACACCCCCACCATTGGGAACATTCTTTCTGAATCCACCTATCTAACCCTGTTGGAATTTTATAAGTTCCTATGAGACCCCCTCTCACTCTCCTAAACTTCAATGAATATAATCCTAACTGATTTAATCTCTCTTCATATGACAGACTGGCCATCCCAGGAAGCAGCTTTGTAAACCTTTGCTGTACTCTGTCCATAGCAAGGACATCCTTCCTCAGATAAGGACACTAAAATTGTACATAATACACCAGGTGTGGCCTCACCAATGCTCATTCAATTGCAACAAATCATCCCTCAAAGCCTCTTGCTATGAAGACCAACATACCATTTGCCTTCTTTACTGCCTGCTCTACTTGCACACTTACTTTCAGCGACTGATGACGAAGATTGGTCTGCTAACAGGAATCAGAGTAGGGATAAATGGACCAGTAGAGAAAAGGCTGGAAAATCTCAGCAGGTCTGGCAGCACCTGTATGGAGAGGAAAGAGCTGATGTTTCGAGTCCAGAAGACCCTTTGTCAAAGCTCTGATGAGAAAGGGTCATCTGGACTTGAAACAATGACAAAGGGTCATCTGGACTGGAAAGGTCAGTTCTTTTTGCTCCTTAAAGATGCTGCCAGACCTGCTGAGGTTTACCTGTATTTTCTCTTTTGGTTTCAGAATCCAGCATCCGCAGTAATTTGCTTTTATAAATGGACCATTGTCAGGTTAGCACAAAATAACGAGTGGAATGCCACAGAGACCAGTGTTGGGGCCTCAGATATTTACAATTCATACCAATGCCTTGGATAAATGGACTGAACATATGGTGGCAAAGTTTGTTGATGAGATAAAGATAGGTAGAGAAGTAAAGGATATAAGGAGTCTGCAAAGGGATATAAATAAGTTATCTGAGTGGGAAAAACATTGACAGATGGAATATACTGTGGGAAAATGTGAACTTATTCACTTTGGCAGGAAGAATGGAAAAGCAGCATGTTATTTAAATGAAAGAAGATTGCAGAACTCTATGGAACAGAGGAATTTGAATTTCCTGGTACATGACTCACGAAAGGTTAGCAAGTAGCTACCTAAGCGATTAGGAAGGCAAATGGAATCATAGAGTCATAGAGGTTTCCAACATGGAAACAGGCCCTTCAGCCCAACTTGTCCATGCTGCCCCTTTTTTAACCACTAAGCTGATCCCAATTGCCTGCATTTGGCCCATATTCCTTTATAGCCATCTTATCAGTATAATTGTCTAAATGATTTTTAAAAGACCAGTACTACCTTTGGCAACTTGTTCCAGACGCTCACCATACTCTGTGAAAAAATTGTCCTCTGGACTCTTTTGTATGTCTCCCCTCTCACCTTAAACCAATGCCTTCAAGTTTTAGACTCCCTTACCTTTGGGAAAAGATGCTGACTATCTAAGAGATCTATGCCCCTCAATATTTTGCAGACCTCTATAGATCTATAAGAATGTTTGGTGGAAGTGAAATATAGACTGAGGGAAGTTTTGCTACAATTGTACAGGGTGTTGGTAAGTCTACATCTACAGTCCTGTGTACTGTATTGCTCTCTTTGTTTAAGAAAAAGTAGAATTGGATGAGAAACAGTTCGCAGATGGTTCACTAGATTGATTCCTGGAAGGGGTTATCCTATGAGGAAAGGTTAGACAGATTGGATCTTTATCCATTGGCGTTTTGAAGAATGACATGATGATTCTTTGAAACATTTTAGATCCTGACGGGTCTTAACAAGATGAGTGCTGGAAGGAAATTTCCCCGTGAGAGACAGAGAGAGACTAGAATTGTGGGGCACAGTTTACCATGAGTGGTCTCCCATTTAAGCTGGAGATGAGGAGAATTCATAAAATTATAGAATCCCTACAGTGTAGAAGGAGACCATTCGGCCCATCAAGTCTGCGCTGACCACAATTCCTCCCAGGCCCTATCCCCAAAACCCCACGTATTTTCCCTGCTAATCCCCCTGACACTAAGGGACAATTGAACTTGGCCAATCAACCTCTTAGAGAGTGGTGGAATTCTTTTCCCCAGAGAGTTGGAAAAGCAGCTTCTTGGTTAAAAAATGGGGTCAAAGGGCAGAGGGAATTGGCAAGAAAATGGAGTGGAGGTCAGGGTAATATCAGCCATAATCTGATCAGACACAGAAAGTTCAAGGGGCCAAATGGCCTACTTCTGCTCCTAATTTTTATATTTTCCAATTTCAAAACAACTTCTCTTGCTCTGTAACCATAATCCCTGTTTATACATGTGACCTTCCTTCAAAGTTAAAAAAGAGGAACTCCAAAATAATTACTGAATTCCCACTCCTCCATCCACAATAAATGGGGAAATGTACAACACTGACATCTAATCAATTCTTCCACAGGTCTTTCCACTGTCAATCTCACAAAATCAATCGGTGCCACTGAGATTTCACTGTGATCTACCAGCTCAAGTTTATTTTTGTGCTTTGTTGAGGGGAGCTGATTACAATATTTATTGGCTGTGGTTCAGTGTCTCTGAGTCAGTAAGTTATAGGCCCAAATGCCACTCAATGCGTTGAGGACAAAAATCAAGGCTGACACTTCAGTGCAGCACTGGGGGAGTGCTGCATTGCTGAAAATGCTGTCTTTCAGAGCACCCTGGAGCCTTGTGTGCTTTCTCAAGGGAGGATGTAAAAGTTTGCATTTTTGATTATATTATTTCATAGAAAGATGAAAGGCTCATTGCTTGTGTCCTTGCCAATATTTAGCCCTTAATCAACATCATAAATGCAGTTTATCTGGTCATTAATACGTTGCTGTTTGTAGGATCTTACTGTGTGAACATTGTTTGCCACATTTCCTTACTTGGCAAAAATGACAAGACTTCAAAAGTCCTTAATTGGTTATGAAACCCTTTGGGATATCCTGAGCTTGTGGAAGGTGCAATATAAATAAATGCAAATTAGCATTTCTCTTGCAATGGCTTCAGGGTTTTTCATTATTTCCCTTCAGGTTTTTCCTTAATCTGCAACTTACCTATTTGTAAAGGCCTCTACGATACAATGATTGGTAAAGCAATAATGTGTATTATTTGTTTAAAGGTAAGATACACATTCAATGTTCACTGGGAGGTGATGGCGACACATCTGACCTCAGCTACTGCTGCTGCAAACTGAGTAGATAGAAACATAGAAAAGGAGCAGAAGGAGGCCATTCAGCCCTTTGAGCCTGTTTCGCCATTCATTATGATCATGGCTGATCATCCAACTCAATAGCCTAATCTCTCAGTGCATATCCTTTGATCCCCTTTGCCTCAAGAGCTATATCTAACTCCTTCTTCAAAACATAAATGCTGGAATTCTACCACCTTGCCTGCCACAGAATCAGAGTGAGTAAGGGGCAGAGAACATAAATGTGCGTTGACCTCGGTTGGGGATTTCTAGTCTTGCTCGAGCAAATCTGTAAAATCCCACAAACAACGTTTTGGCCTCTACTGTTTTCTGTGGTAGTGAATTCCACAGGCTGATCACCCACTGGGTGAAGAAATTTCTCCTAACCTCTATCCTAAACGTCCTACCCTGTATCCTCAGACTGTGACCCTGGTTCTGGACACCCTCACCACAAAGTCAGTCATACTCCACACCCGAAGTAAAAGGTATGTAATAATTAGCAGCAGTTTCACGTACAATGCCTTACTTAAGGGACATGTACATCATATCACAACAGGAGCATAGAAACAGAGGAGGCCATTAAGCCCCTCTAGCATGTTGCACCATTCAGTGGATCAGATTAACTCAGATTTTCTTAAATAATTGAAATCGCACAGACGATGACATCTCCTCAAACAAACCATAATTACATGCAATGTCAAGTGGATTCTGGTGAAAATGAGACAGGCCATTCCTGCCAGTTCAGACTCATATTAATGGCTAGCTTCTACCTGTGATACAAAGCTGCTAAGTTAAACCAGAGTTTTAAGACAATGGTTATTGATAACATTACAGTCAAGTTTGCAGTCCAGTTCAGGCCTAATGTTGGAATTAGAATGTTTTGATAGGCGCTTGTGTCATTCAAGGTCACAACATGTCAATTTTGAGAAACAAAAGGGAGTTGTTGGATAGACAACCTCAAAACTCTGGATAAAAATGGGGCATTGAATAATGAGCGAGGAAAGAGAGGAGGGAATTTAATATGCTATTTTGAGTGCAAAACCTACTGGTTATCAATTAGATTCTTACCCATCGATGGCAAGATGAGGCAATTTGTGATTTTAACCATGAAAATTCATTAGTACATCATCAGTCAACTTTACTCTTGGAAATCACCATTCATTATGATCATGGCTGATCATCCAACTCAGTAGCCTGATCCCACCCTCCCCCCACATCCCTTGATCCTTTAGAGCTATATCGAATTCCTTCTTGAAATCACTCAATGTTTTGGCCTCAACTACATTCTGTGGTAGTGAATTCCACACATTCACCACTCTCTGGATGAAGAAATTTCTCCTCACCTCTAAATGGTTTACCCCTTCTCCTCAAACTTTGACTCCTTGTTCTGGACTTCCCCACTATTGCGAACATTCTTTCTGAATCTGCCCTGTCTAGTCCTGTTAGAATTATATAAGTTTCTCTGAAATGTTCTCTCACTCTTCTAAACTCCAGTGAATGTAACCCTCACCTGCTTAGTCTCCTCATATGACAGACCTGCCATCCCAGGAATCAGCTGTTCAACCTTCGGTGCACTCCCTCGATAGCAAAGATATTCTTCTACAGATAAGGCCAGCAAAACTGCACACAATACTCCAGGTGTGGCCTCGCCAATGTCCTAAAGATCACAGTAAAAAGATCCTCTTCCCTTTCCTCAAATCTTCTTCCTATGAAGACCAGCATACCAAGTGGGAAGCTGGCAAGAATCAAATGCCAGTTTGATGAAAGTTGAGCATTATTTGGCCATTTTCTGCATCGTCTGCCACTTGAGTAAATGCGAGCACTGGAGTGTTGGTAGTGGGTAGAGGATAAGGTGAGTGGTGGTCTTTGGGAGTCAGAGGAGGGTAGGCCTAAATTTCCTGGGCTGCCAAATATGCTGCTCCAGAATGGCTTTTGCCAATGTTGACATCATGTGCTATCATTATTTTTCATCTCTATATAATGCATGTGTTTGAATTGAAGGTTTTCCCTGAAGGAAGAGGTATTTTGGGAAACTTTCCTTCTTGGTCTTGAATGTGCGTAATTTTATACAAATATTTGTTCTTGCTTTAATCCAGCTAAGTAGACTGCTGATGGTCAATGCTAAGGCAAAATTTACAATGGTGAAATAATACAGCAAAGACTGTAAATAATCAGCAGGTCTGGCAGTTACCATGGAGCGAGAAACAGATGACTTTTCAAGGCCTTCACCTAATGTTGCAAGTTATCGCTGTCTCCTGATCAGCACCATCAGTAAACCTTTAGGATTAAAGTATTTGGCAAAATAACCAGAGACAAAATGAGGAAGAAAAAAACCAAACAGTGAGCTGCAATTCCTGAAAGGGTGATAGAAGCTGATTTAATAACAACTTTTCAAAGCTCATTTGATAAAGGCTCAAAAGAGAAAATACTGCAGGGTGAGAGGGAAAGAGCTGGGAAAATGATGCCCATTGGATAGTTTTAAGGAACTAGAATAGCCATGCTGGGCAGAATGATCTCCTTGTGTGCCGTGTCATTCTATGATTCTGTGAGTGACCCTTAAGAACTTGGCAGTTTTGGTTGAACTTTCACCTCCATTGTTATTGAATGTTGCAGCCATCGTGATGGTGGATCTAGATTGAACATTTGTCCGATGTGTTTTATCACTCAATGCTTTCAATGCATGGTCAAAAGAGAATGCTAAAGATTATTTGGATAAACAGATCATGGTCAAGGTTAATGGAAAGTCGCTACACAATTTATGTTACATTAATGGCCTAATACCCATCACAGACAAGGGTAGAGGTTACAAGTTAAAGTTTAATTTATTTATTAATGTCACAAGTAGGCTTACGTTAACGCTGCAGTAAAGATACTGTGAAAATCTCTCAGTTCGTCATGCTCCAGTTCCTGATTGGGTACACTGAGGGTGAATTTAGCATGGTCAACGTACCTAACCCGCACATCTTTCAAACTGTGGGAGGAAACCGGAGCAGCCAGAGGAAACCCATGCAGATACGGGGAGAATGTGGAAACTCCATACAGACAATGACCCCAATCAGGAATTGAACCCGGGTCCCTGGTGCCGCGAGGCAGCAGTGCCAACCACTGTGTCACCGTGCCAATAAATCATACAGTTTTGAAAAATAGATTTGAAAGAAACACTAAGAGAAAGCAAATGACAGCTGCAGAAACATCGAAAAATTGACATTGATGAAAAAAATGGCAAAATAAAATTGCTTATTTATCTTTGAATCATAGGGTCAGAAGAAGGCAATTCAAGCCATTTTGTCTCTGTTTACTCTCTGAAGATTCGTTCCAGTCAGTCCCATTGCCTGCTCAATCACTGCAGCTTGGGAAGCTTATTTTCTTCAAGTGCCTGTCCAATTTCCCATTGGACTCTGATAGTCCCTGCTTCTGCCAGTCTTGTGGTAGCAAAGTCCAGGTCATTGCCAGCAACTGTGTCAAATGCTTCCTCCTAACTTCAACAGCTCAAAGTCACAAAGAGGTTAAATGCAGGATTGGGTTCACAATGAGAAGGTCTTGAGAAACCAGGGCTTCAGAAAGAAGTAGGAGAGGAAAGAGGCATATGTGGATAGCAGCATTACTCTGACCTGAAAATAGGACCTTGAATATTGAAGTGACAAGTGGACTGGCAAGGTGGCTTGTTCAAGTGCTGATGCTGAAAATGTCAGATAAAGGTGAGTATTCTGAGAGAGGGTTCTTGAAACGTTACAAAAAAGGCTCATAACAGATGAAGAGGCACGATAAAACATATGTGCCAGATTAAGCAGGAGCAGCACCAGGCATATTAAAATCATATGTACAGGATAAAAGAAGGCTATTCATCCCATCATGCAAATGCTAGCTCTTTTAAAGAGCTTACCCATTCATTCCTCTTACCTGCTGTTTCCCCATAACCCTTTAAATATTTTCCCTTCAAGCATTTACTCAATTTACTTCTGAAAGTTACTGAGGAATCTGCTTGCCCCACAGTTTCAAGCAGCATACTCCAGGCTACGGCAGCTTGCTGCATTAAAAGGCTTCCCTTCATTATCCCCTCCTGCTTCATTAACATTTTTAAAAATTCTTTCATGGGATATGGGCATCACTGGTAGGCCTGGCATTTGTTGACCACCCTTGATTGCCCTTGAGTGACTCACTAAGAGGGCTGTTAAACTTGCTATTGATTTGCTGTACCATATAGGCCAAACAAGGTAAGGATATCAGATCTGGGTGGTTAGCACTGTTGCCTCACAGCTCCAGGAACCTAAGTTCCGTTCCAGCCTTGAGTTACTGTCTGTGTGGAGTTTGCACACTTCCCCGCGTTTGCATGGGTTTCTTCCAGGTGCTCCGTTTCCTCCCAAAGTCCAAAATGTGCAGGCTGGTTGGGTTGGCCATTGGCCATGCTAAATTGTCCCTGAGTGATTTAGCGATTTGGATCAGAAATTGGCTAGCTGCAAGAAGACAGAGGGTGGTGGTTGACGGGAAATGTTCATCCTGGAGTTCGGTTACTAGTGGTGTACCACAAGGATCTGTTTTGGGGCCACTGCTGTTTGTCATTTTTATAAATGACATGGATGAGGGTGTAGAAGGATGGGTTAGTAAATTTGCAGATGACACTAAAGCTGGTGGAATTGTGGACAGTGCGGAAAGATGTTGCAGGTTACAGAGGGACATAGATAAGCTGCAGAGCTGGGCTGAAAGGTGGCAAATGGAGTTTAATGCGGAAAAGTGTGAAGTGATTTACTCTTCACTTTGGAAGGAGTAACAGGAATAAAGAGTACTGAGCTAATGGTAAGTTACTTGGTAGTGTGGTTGAGCAGAGAAATCTCGGTGTCCATGTGCATAGATCCCTGAAAGTTGGCATCCAGCTTGATAGGATTGTTAAGAAGGTGTACAGTGTGTTAGCTTTTATTGGTAGGGGGATTGAGTTTAGGAGCCATGAGGTCATGTTGCAGCTGTACAAAACTCTGGTGCAGCCACATTTGGAGTATTGCATAAAAATCTGGTCATCGCATTGTAGGAAGGATGTGGAAACACTGGAAAGGGTGCAGAGGAGATTTACCAGGATGTTGCCCAGTATGGTAGGAAGGTCTTATGAGGAAAGGCTGAGAGACTTCATGCTGTTTTTGTTAGAGAAAAGAAGGCTAAGAGGTGACTTAATAGAGGGATATAAGATGATCAGAGGATGAGATAGGGAGGACAGTGAAAGCCTTTTTCCTTGGATGGAGATGGCTAGCATGAGGGGACATAGCTTTAAATTGAGGGGTGATAGATATAGGACAGATGTCAGAGGTAGGTTCTTTACTCAGAGGGTAAGTAGTAAGGGCGTGGAATACCCTGCCTGTAAGAGTGGTGGATTTGTCAACATTAAGGGCATTTAAATGGTCATTGGATAAACATATGGATGATATTGAAATAGTGTAGGTTAGATGGGCTTTAGATTGGTTTCACAGGTCGGTGCAACATTGAGGGCTGAAAGACCTATACTGCGCTGCAATGCTCTAAGTTCAATATTGCAAGGTGTGCAGTTTAGATGGATTGGCTATGGTCAATGGGTGGAATTACAGGGATAGGGCAGGGGAGAGTGCTTGGGTAAGATATTCTATCAGAGATTTGCTGCAAACTCAATGCCCCCTTCTGCACTGGAGGAATTCTATGATTTCCTTCCTTAAGGGACATTAGTGAATTTGATGGGTTTCTAATGGCAACCGATACTATTTTCATGGACACTATTATTTGCTTTCAATTCAAGATTTCTCAATAGAATTTTAATCCCACTAGCAGCTGTGGTGACATTTGATCCGAACACCCAGAGCATTGGCCTCTGGATTACTAACCCAATAATGTAATCACCAAACCACCATCTCATCTTACCTTCGCAATCAAAGATCTCAGTATGTGGAATCTGAAGATCGTCAACATATAGGAAGAAAACACATGACTGTTAACTTCCTGTTCAGTCTGTCTTGGGGACCATTAGCTCGGGAATGATAGCCTTATGTCGGATACATGACACAAGGAAAAGGCCGTTTAACCAAACCAGTGCATGCTGGTATTTATACTCCATTCACACCTCCTCCCACCTGTCTGCATTTCAACTGACCATCATAATTACCTATTCCCTCGCTCAAAGCCTAGCTAGCTTCCCTTTAATGCATCTATACCATTCACTTCAACAACTCCCTGTGGTAGCAAGACCCTCAACCACTCTTTGGACGAAGAAACATCTCCTGAATTCCGTGTTGGATTTCTCGGTGATTATTTTAGATTGATGGTCTCCAGTTAAGCTCTTCCACACAAGAGGAAACATTTGCTATGTATCCACTCCATCAAAACCTTTCAAAATGTTAAATATTTGCAGTAATGTCCCATCCCTAAACTCTTTAAAAATCAGGATAAGGAAGTTTATACTCCTTGAGCTCAGTTCATTCGACACATTGCCTTTTTTATTTCAAATGCACTTACCTCATTACTCATCCCATCATTTAATGTCATGTCTCCTTGTTCTATCACCCTGGTAAATACTGAAGAGAAATAATGATTTAATATTTGTGCCGCCTGTATTGTTACCAGTGGTATTATCCTCTGATTCAATTCCCATCACAGCCTTTCATTTGTTATTGATGAGTGTGCCCTTCAATTTTTTTGCTTTTATGCTGCGTGATTATTTAATTTCATGGCTGCTCTTTGCCTTTGTAATCGTGTTTTCTCTACATCTTTCTCAATCTCTTACCATACACACCTCTGCTGCCTATGTACTTTAATGTATGCCTTTTCCATAATCCTCAGTTCTTCCCTTATGTTTCTATTATCCATTGGGGTCCTATTTAAGTCGGACCTAATATTACTTTGTTCTCTCCTGTTAGAGGAATCTATTTTCTTGCATTTTGTTGATTGTAATTTTCAATGTTTCCTTTGAGACTACGCACCATTGTTTGCCAGTACTTTTTGCCCACTTTATTAGGCTCAGTTTATTCTCAACCTCTCCAAAATCACTTCTTCTCCAATCTGCTGCTAGATTTTCTTTGTCATACTTATGCCATCACTATCATCATCTTAAAATGTATTACATTATGGTTACTATCATCAAGATGCTCCCCCAATATAATACCTGTTTTTGGCTCTGATTCATTCTCCACTGTGAAATACTCATGTTCTGCAGTGGCTGACTGTTGATCTAAGGAGGGTGGTCATGGCTCCATGATAGTATTGCCACCTCTAAATCAGGAAGTCTTGAATTTAAGCCCCGGTCCAATGTCCTGAGCACAAAAGTCTAGGCTGACAATCCAATGAAGCTATCAGAGCTGCTGGGGTTGATTCACCAACATCCTCAGACGGCCAGCTGGAAGCCCAATGTGTTGCTGAATGGGATTAAATACATTTGGTATTCCTGACAGGCATGAAGGATTTACCCATTTCACCCCGCTGGATTCCATTCCGACCCTGCCCAGAGAGGTGGCGAGATGGGGCTGGAGAGTGGATGGGGTGGGCTTATGGCCAAAAGTGAGGGATTCCTGCAAAGAGAGTGCTGTAGCAGTCAACTGGCATGTCTCTGTCTCATTCTGGCTCACATGGCCATCTGTAGATCCTGTGAGACCATTAGTGCTGTGCTGGAGACAGAAACTCTGTCCACCCCACCCCATCATCCCCCACTCATACGCTGACAGCACAAATTGAAAGGTTAAGGTGAGCAATGTTTGAATGGTGAAAGTGAACATTTGGTGCTCCTTTCTCCATACCTAACCCTTCTATATTTCATTCATGCTCACCCAGTGCTCGCCCCTTTTGCAACTTTGTAACTTTTCGAGGTCTCCCGCTCCTTTTAGTTATCCCTCCAGACTGCTGCTTTCCATGCTCTCTAGCCTGTGATGCCTTGGTGGGCGGCCTTTGGAGAGCCTGGACCTGGAGAGGCACTGACATTGAAGTGTCAGTGGTGAAGCTGTAGCACCTTGTGCTTCCTGAATCACAGTAGATATGCCAGTGTCAGGAGGGGTCACTCTGAAGGGCTAGAGACTGTCAGTAGTATCCTGGTGGAAAGCTCTCCACCCCCTGGGTATGTGGTGCCCCCCAGCTCATGCCATGGATTGGAGGGGCTGCTGGTATGAGATCAAAATACTTCAATGTCATCTGGCGATGCCAGTCCTGGAGGCTCTCAGAGTCTGAATAATGTGAGTGATGCCTTTAGCCATGGTCCAGTGTGACTGGGCCAGGCTCGTGGGCACTTCTTCAATGTTCACCTGGGCCTTTGATGTGACTGTTGGAATGCTGGACATGCTATCTTGACCCTCAGTAGTGGATGGCACAGAGTGAGCCAAATCTTGGACATCATGGGTCATTGCCCAAGCCACTTGACCCTAGCTCTCCAGTTGGCCACTGCCCTCACAGTGCTTGTCTACGACCCATGCTTTGTTGGCACCATCTCCTGTGACAGAAGCCTGGTGGACTCCGCCAGGTTACCTCGCAGTTGCCGGAAGGTTCCAGAATCCCCTCCTGATAAGCATGGCTTTGCTTCTGAATCTATAGCAGTGCCAGGGTGAGCCTTCATTGAGGATCAATATCTGTCTTTGGGGCAGTTGGTTCCTGGAGCCATTCGTGCTCAGACTATTCTGACCTCCACCCGATATGCAGCAGCAGCTGTGTGTTGTGTACCAGAGAATGTCCCAGAAGGCAGACCGCTAACATTTCCCACCAAGGTGAGTGTATCCTTGCTGCTGGACATTACAGCAGCATTGGGAATTCACTGCTGTCATGTCTGTATCGCTCGGAAGTGGGTCCAAGGAGGGGGTCCAATCCCGGATGGCCCAGCCTCAACGGATGGTGATCCTGTAAGAGAAAGGATGTGGGTTAACCTTTTGGAACCTCAATGTTGTGAAGAATGTTAGACTCATCTGAAGAAAGGTGCTTTGGATGCTCTCCTGTTTGGGCCAACCTGACTTCACATCTGGACCACTCATAGGCTGCTTCAAATCATGACTGCCAAGGGGGTGGGGCCTGAAATGGGTCATGAAAGAGGGAGCCTGAAAGGTGGAGGCCGCTGACAACCCCATAACATGTCTTGTACACTTTGGGGAGTGGTGGGCGCTATTAGCGCTGATTGGGAAGTGGAGGCTGATGCCAGCAAGTGGGTAGAGGGATTCTTTGTTGATGAGTAGTGGGTGGTCAGCAGGGCTCTCTGGAGATCAGAGCACCCTTTAAAATGGACGCCCCCACCCCGAGAGGTTGACCTTGCCTACTTTCTGTTTTGATTTGCCAAATCCAAAAGAAATGACTAAGTTACAGAAAAGGTTTACCAGGATGTTGCCAGGCATGGATGGCATTAGCTATGAGGAAAGGTTGGAGAAACTTGCTTTATTCTCACTAGAACAAGAGGTTGAGAGACAACTTGATAGAAATCTAGAAGATCATCAAGAGCATGGACAGAGTGAATAATCAGAAGCTTTTTACCAGGGTGGAAGAGTCAATTACTGGGGGCATAGGTTTAAGGTTCAAGGGGCAAAGTTTAAAGATGTACAAGGCAAGTTTTTTACTCAGAGGGTGCCTGGAGCTTGATGCTGGGGGAGGTAGTCAAAGCAAAAACGATAGTGACGTTTAAGGGATGTCTTGACAAATACATGAATAGGGTGAGAATAAAGGGATACAGTCCCCAGAATGATAGGGGGTTTTAGATCAGAGAGGCAGCTGCTTGGTGCAGGCTTGGAGGGCCGAAGGGCCTGTTTCTGTGTTGTTTTTTTTTGTTCTTTGTTCTTTGTGTGAGTGGATTGTAACAGGGACTGCACCAACACAGCTGATGGGAATCTCACCAGCTTCTACATCTGAGAAATACACTTAGAAATTTTAGAGAGGATTCTGCCCACTCTTTATATTAATCACATCGAATTTTATCCATCACAGAAGGAGAAAAATCTTGGGCAAAGCCTCTGCAGGCTAATTAATTTAACCGGACAAAGTGCTTCAGTGAAAGACAAAAGATTGTGGAAATATGAAAATTATTTAGTGTTATAGGGTCATATCAATTCAACCCTTCGAGCACCCAAACTAGTGCTTTGCGCCAAGTATTCACAAAGCTATTTTTAAAACTAAGCATCATTTGAATGTAAATTCATTTTAATATGTAGCAACGCACAGTTAATTCTCATCTTTTTCCAGTATGCTGGCTCCATTACTTGCTCTTTATGAGCCAGAACTGAAAGAGTCTGGCACATTTTCAGAAAACACATTACACAACATACTTGTCACTGCATAAATTAAGCAACTTAGAATAGAAAGGATCACTCACCAATTTTAATAATCCAAAGTGACATGCTGCCAGAAAGTGTCTGCGTCGAGAAAGCTACAAGAAGCTCACACACACAGAAGTCCCCATGTTTGTGCTGAATGTCATTCTTCGAGACTGTGAGGGAAAAGAGATGAACTATTTGCAACACAGCAAACAATAGAACCACAATTAAAGATGGCTAATTGTCTTGTGATTCCCATCAGCATATTAGCAAATTTTTCAGACTGAAACCATTACAAGGGCAGTATGGTGGCACAGTGGTTAGCACTGCTGCCTCACAGTGCCAGAGACTCAGGTATGATTCCTAACTTCGGTCACTCGTGGAGTTTGCATGTTCTCCCTGTGTCTGCGGGGTTTCCTCTGGATGCTCCAATTTCCCTCAGGGCCTGAAAGACATGTTGGTTAGGTGCACTGAGCATGCTAAATTCTCCCTCAGTGCACCCGAACAGGCACCAGAGTATGGCGATTAGGGGATTTTCACAATAGCTTCATTGCCGTATTAATTTAAGCCCACTTGTGACACTAATAAATAAACTTTAAACCAATTGAAAAGTTTCTTTTTTGTTCCTCCTGTCACTGCAGTGTTCCTCCTGCCTTTGGAATCACCTTAAACCGTACAATCTCTAAACTCCTCTCTTCCTGATGAATGATCATGGACCTGAACTACGTTAACTGTGTTTCTCTCTCCAAACATGCTGCCAGATCTGTTGAATATTCGCAGGATTTTTCTGTGCTCTGTTTGTTATTCATTTCTCCTTTGCTCTCAGTCTCGTGCATCAACTCAGTTTGCAGAATCGACTTATCCAGAGAGTGGTTAGAATGTGGAGCTTTCTACCACATGGAGTGGTTAAGAGAAAGCAAGATTAAGCGTACCAATACCTGCTTGGGAAAGACAAAGTAACAGTGGAGTCCGACCACAAGCCACTTCAAAGCATTTTTTCTCAAACTGCAACAATCTGCTCCAAAAGTGTCTGCAAAGAACGTTGCACAGACATCATCTGGACGTGACATACAAGTGAAGGAAACCAGCGCACATCACAGACATGCTGTCGAGAGCAGTACTCCCGATGACAAAAGTTGAGGATACAACAACAGATCGTGAAATCTTCCAGATTCAACATGAGGCAGTTGACTTGCAATATTACCTGGAAGTCATTAACCCAGCAGGGTCCCTGAATTTGATGGACAAGCACCTTGCTCAGGTCAAGCAAACTACACAACTTGATTTAACTCACCAAGTGCTACAAGAAGCAGTGATGAAAAGATGGCATGAGAGCATCAAATGACATTCCTGGGGGCAAGGGGGTTGGCCTGGGTGGGATGTTCTTTTGGAGGGTCAGGGCAGACTCGATGGGCCAAGTAGCCTCCTTCTGCACTGTAGGGATTCTGTGGCTCTGTGGAATGCCCTGGACAAGATGGACCTCGCTTTGTCACATTGCAGGTCTTTTCATACGATGTGCCAACACTATCATGACATTCCTTTCATTTAATCTGCAAATGATTATTTCTGTTGGCAATAGGAACATCAAACACAGGAATTGCTGGACAATAAAAATCATAGTCTCATTCACCATCTATCATTCTGGTGCTTACATGGTACAACAATGTCAGAGCTGTCAAAAGAAATGAAGATAAACGTTTAATCATAAATATAAATGAGGATACAATGCATTTCCTTCACTTCTTTTACAATCTCATGATGTTCCAAAGTGTTTTACAGCCACGGAAATAGTTGGAATGCAAGTGTGCAGACATTGTCGTAATAGTGACCTATAGTAGCAATCAATCACTATCACTGAGTCTCCAATAGGTTTGAGGTGAAGAAAACCCCCAACTGTGGGGAGTTTCGGGATCCCTAGATCCAAAGTCACCTCTTCCACCTGAGCATACCATAGTTAAAGCTTCATAACTGATTATTTTTTTGATTTGATTTGGTTCATTATTGTCACATGTATTAGTATACAGGAAAAAAGCATTTTTTCTTGCGCACTATAAAAACAAAGCATCCAGTTCAAAGATAAGGAAAGGAGAGGGTGCAGAATGTAATGTTACAGTCATAGCTAGGGTGTAGCAAAAGATCAACTTAATAGAAGGAGGTCCATTCAAGTTTGATGGCAGCAGAGAAGAAACTGTTGAGTCAGTTGGTCTGTGACCTCAGTCTGAAGGTGGAAGAAATTTTGTCCGGGGTGCATGGAGTCCTTAATTATGATGCTGCTTTTCCGAGGCAGCAGGAAGTGTAGGCAGAGTCGATGAATGGGAGGCTGGTTTGCATAATGGCCTGGGCTTTGTTCGCAACTCTTTGTAGTTTCTTGTGATCTTGTGCCGAGCAGGAGCCATACTAAGCTGTGATACAGCCAGAAAGAATGCTTTCTATGGTGCACCTGTAAAAGTTGATGAGAGTCGTAGCAGACATAACAAATTCTCTTAGCATCTTGAGAAACTAGAGGCACTGGTGGGCTTTCTTAACTATACTATTGGCATGGAGGGAGCAGGAGAGGTTGTTGATGATCTGGACGCCTAAAAACTTGAAGCATTTGACCATTTCCACTTCACCACCATTGATGTAGACAGGGGCATGCCCTCCTCCACTATGCTTCCTGAAGACAATGACTATCTCTTTTGTTTTACTGACATTGAGGAAGAGATTATGAACGAGATGGGGAGAAAAATATGTATAGGGAAATATATTCAATGGGGCAGAGAAGAAAAGCTTAATTTTTCAAAGTTAATTCAATTGCAGCAAGCGAATGATTTGACCTTTTTTTAATAACTATTTATGAATTTCATTGTCTGGAATTGCTCTTTTTATTATATACTGCTCTGAAATAGGCTGCTGCTATGTATTGCAGCAGGTATTTATGATTTAAACATTAGGTTAAATTAATCCTCGAGAACTAGCTTCCACTATCTTGAACTTTCCTGCCACTGAAAGGAGGGAAGTATTTCCAATCATTGATCACCCTTTCTTTCAATCTCAACCACTTCGCACCCTGGCCCCCCTCACTATTCCCTGTTAACTCTCCATGGCTTTTTCAAGAATGAAGCAGGGTAAAGCCAGTGTTGTCAGGCTTTGTTGACACCCCCAAAAGTACGAAGATTTACCATCATCAGAAGGGCCTGCAGACCAATGCTGACCGTAACCAGCACCAGAGAGGCTATTCACACCAGGAATACTGGGCTGATTGCTCTTGAGCAAGCTGGAGAAGGACAAAAAGATAATTAGTGCTATGTTTATTCTGGACAGAGGCATGCCAGGGCTCTGCCAGGGTGACTGCAAATAATCAGTCAGTCAGGAAAGGCAGCTCCAACTGACTGTGTGAAGCTGATCCCAACTTCCAAACTGTGATAGACCAACAAAAGAGATACAGATTTCCAACTATAAATGTGTGACCCTAGAATCGTAGAATCTCTACAGCACAGCAGGAAACCATTCAGCCCATCAAGCTTGTACCAACCACAATCCCACCCAGGCCCTATCCCCATAACCCTGCCATCTACCTTGCTAATTCCCTGACACTTGGGTCAATTTAGCATGGCCAATTTACTAACCTGCACATCTTTGGACTGTGGGAGGAAACTGGAACACCCAGAAGAAACCCATGCAGAGCCAGGGAGAATGTGCAAACTCGACACAGACAGTGACCTGTGTGGGCGGCACCGTAGCACAGTGGTTAGCATTGCTGTTCACAGCTCCAGGGACCTGGGTTTGGTTCCTGGCTTGCGTCACTGTCTGTGGGGAGTTTGAGATCACCTCTCATTCTCCACAACTCCAGGGAGTACTGGCTTATTTTATTCTATTAAAATTCAAGAATCTTTGTTCATTCACTCAGTATTATGACCACAGTAGATGTTAACTGCCAAGAAAACAAAATCTAGAGGGAAACATGGCTCCTGACCCATTCCACATTTTATTTTCTATTGTGTATTTTTCTCAGCAATAAGAAGTTAGTTACACTACAAGGGTTATTAATAAAAAAGAATCACAAGATCTGCACAAGCACAATGGCACCCTCTGCTGCCATTTGTTAGCTTTCAGTGAGCACAGGCCCCGCCCCCTCCTCCTGCTGGCAAGAAACGGGTTTGGCTTCATTTTTTTGATAGACTGAGGCGAAGTTCAATTTTCAACTTGCTCAAAAAAAGATGCAAATTTATCCTAGTTTCACGCTCAATTGGCACTGAGAGCTTTTGTTTGGTAAGATCAGCTCTTGGGCTTTTAAAATTAGAGTCATAGGGTTAATTGGAGGAGCCAAGCTTGCAGGTAAACAAAAACAGTTTCATTTTCATTTTAAAATAAAGTGCAGTCACTGCCTGAGGCTGGTGGAAGAAAAAAATGTCTCCCTGTCTTTCTCTAGAGGCTTTCTGAAAGCTCCAAGGACCCTTAACCTATGTCAAAACAAGTGTGCCTGTGTTTTGCTGACTAGTTTTAAAGAGAGATTTAAGTCTGAAAGATAAATGTTGCTTGATTGGTACTAATAGTGATAGGTTAAGAATTGTATCTTGTCATATTTAAATGTTATTCTATTGTTAAAGGTTAAACTAATTCCTTTGTAACAGTTAAACTATGTTGTTAAATGAAGTTTGTTTTGATGAAATCTCCCCAGTGTGACAGTATATTCAGGCCTGGAGTGACACAGCATCTCCTCACATTAATGCCAAAAATTGTTGGGGTCTAGTCTGGCTTCATAAAATACATTGGGGTTTCTGATCTGGTCACCAGCAGAGGAAGATTGTAAAACACATTCAATGAGATCATGTGTGATTGACTCCACACATATCTTTGCTCCATATCTGTTAATACTTTTGATCAAGAAAAAATTAATTTCTAACACCTTTTGAAAGAGACTTGATGGCCATTTGCAGACAAATCTTTAAAGGTGGAAGGACAGGTTCATAAAGATAGGATCCTGGGTACTAAGTGGCAAAAATTCTGAATTATTTTCTATAAATGGCAATTGATCATAGATCAACTGATGATTGTAAACTGAGATTGATTTTTGTTGTTGATAAAAAGTATTAAGGGATATAAGGCAAAGTAGTATATGGAGTCTGGGTGCAGATCATCTGTGATCTCACTGAATGACAAAACAGATCCTTTGAAAGAGGTGGACTCACATCTTCCTTTGCTATATTATTCAAGGATTTAATTATTCCACATTTTTGTACCATTATAATGTTTGTCAAACATCAGTTCAACATGTTATAGTCTGAAAGATGCTGCAGGTAGGTAGCGAACAATAAATCAAGTCAAAACCAAGGCCAGAACCTTTGAATTTTGAGCTTGCAGGTTGTCAAATAGGAAGGTGAGCCTCAACAATATTATTGGGATCCATTTTCTCCGTGGACCATAATAGACAATACCATTCTCAAAAGAAATGGAAGTTCAGCAGATCGGACAGCATCTATGGACAGCTCTTTCAAAGAGCCTGCACGGGAATATTGGGCCAAATGGCCTCCTTTCATGCTCATTTCCCCTTTGAAAGTCATTTCCATTGCTTGTTGAGCCACTTCATTCTGGATCATAGCAGCACACTGCATTGGAAAAAACTCTCATCTTCCCTTGGTTCTTTTCCCAATTATCTTAAATTTGGCATGGTTTCAGGTCTGCACAGCCAGATTACAACCGTGGCAGCACTGTTAAAAGTTACCCTGAAAACCTTGTGGTTATTAATCCAGACCCATAACCACTCAGGTAACACATTCACTTTGCTGGTTCAAATCTCATTTTGAAACTCCCCACGAACAGGCCCGGCTCTCTCTCTCTATGTGAAAACTAACACTCTAACTTTTGCACACTCTGCATTAGTTGCACTTCAGGAAGATTTCTGCTTGCAATTCGACATCTTTATATTCACAAGATTCTCTTGATGACTCATCTGAACAAAGATCGAGGCTGCTTTTTTTTGCAGTCTGTACAAAAATATAAATCCCGACTGAACTCTGGATGAAGATCAGCGATTCCATTCTTCACAAATGAAACAGGATAGAGTGGACGCTGGCAAACTCGAACAATAGCAGAAAAACACAGAAATCACTTGGGCAACACCATAAAGTAACAAAAGTTAACAGTCGGGCCAATAACGTTTAAAATGTTAGAGAATCCCACAGCGCAGAAGGAGGCCATTCGACCCATCAAGTCTGCACTGACCACATCCCGCCCAGGCTCTATCCCCATAATCCCACATATTTACCCGAGCTAGTCCTCCTGTCATTAAGGGGAAATTTATCATGGCTAATCCTTCAAGCCCACAGATCTTTGGAATGTGGGAGGAAACCGGAGCATCTGGAGGAAACCCATGCAAACATGAGGCGAATTTGCAAACCCTACACAGACAGTGACCCAAGTCGGGAATTGAACCTGGTCCCTGGCACTGTGAGTGCTAACCACTGTGCCAGCATGCTGCCCTTATCCAATGTGAGAGGTTAGCTTTGACAAATAAAATAGAATTGGACCTGTTCCATCACTGTGAAATATCAAGTGCAATTGTAAATGGAGAATTGTGGGTGTTCAATTTCCCAAATTATTGGCACTAATATTGGAATAAAATTGCTGGAACTCAACCCATTGGAATGTGCACTACCCTTCAACCACACACACATATCAGCACATTGATGAACAATGTGCTATCTATTCATAAAATTGGCCAGACTCGTGTCACTGTCAAACAGTGCCCTCACTCAGGCTCCCTTTGGCTTCATTGTCCCCACCCACTGGTTCAAGTCAATACAATCCAGCTTCTTTAATTGATTTTTACAGTTTAAAGCTAGCCCAATTCATCCCCTCTCTGACACAGCCTCCCGGTTCTCCCCCAACACCTTCCGCAGTCAAACCACCAGGACTCAGTTAACCTATGAGCACCACAAATTCAGCTAATAAACACAGTCAGAGCAACGACATTGAAGAGAAGGGGCAAAGTGGAGCTGAAATACTCCATCTGAGTCTCTGGAAATGCTAAGTGATGATCAGACCAAACCTGAGAGACAGAAAGAGTGAAACGACAATGCCCTCCAGTGGCGAATCCCAATTGCTTGATACATTCTCAAGTTGGACAGTCTGTCTTATTTGTTTAATTAGACGGTTTGTTACCTTGTTAATTAACTGGGCAGCAGCTCACAGCAACAGAAAACAATTGATTGACACTTTCAGCTAGGAATGAACTACCTTTGAACTTTATCTGGGCTGCTATAAGTCTTGGAATGACTGATTTTTGATTCAGTTTCTGCTTCCTGGAGGGTGATTCCCCACTCTGAGTCCCAATTGGCCATCCATGCCAGGTGACCCTTATTCTGCTGTGTTGCCCTTAAAGGGACAATCACCACATTGACCTCACTCTTCCACATGCCAAGCCTCACAGCTGACAGCCCGAGATTGCGGAATTAGCCTATCCACCTTGATCAGCGTCTTACCGCCTTGGCAAGAAAGGCTTGCATTTGCATAGCACCCTGTAAGATCTCAGGATGCCACACAGTGCTCAACAGCCAATGAAGTGCTTTGGAAATGGGAAAACAGCAGCCAATTTGTACACAGCAAGATTCCATAAACATCCATATGATATCAACCAGATAAGTTTTGGTTTTAAAGTGAGGTTATCTGTGTGGGTTTCCTCTGGTGCTCTGGTTTCCTCTTGCAGTCCAAAGATGTGCAGGTTCCTCCTGCAGTCCAAAGATGTGGAGGTTAGATGGATTGGCCATGGTAAATTGCCCCTTTGTGTCCTAAGGTGCGTAAGTCAGGGGGATGAGCAGGTTAGATACATGGGGTTACAGGAATAGGGCCTGGGTAACATGTTCTGATGGACAATTGATGCAGACTCAATGGGCCAAATCACCTTCTTCTGCACTGTAGGGATTCTATGATTCCAATTCACAACTAATAAGGCTGCAGAAAAAAAACCCAGCAAACACATTACATCTTTAATTGCAATTATTAATAATAAATGTTCTGATGAAAGGTCATCGACCTGAAATGCTTAATTCCATTTCTCCCTCCATGGATCCTGTTTGACCTGCTGAAGATTTTCAGCTCTTTTCTGTTATCATCACCATTGTTATTAATAGTCATCTGAAATCTGATGGTTAATTCCAGATCAAATATAATGTCTTTATCTGTATGGCAATGATATTGATTATTGGGGGTTGGTTTAGCCCAGTTGATTGGACAGCTGGTTAGCCATGCAGATTGACGTCAAGAGCATGGATTCAATTCTTATACCGGCTAAGGTTATCCATGAACCTTCTCAACCTTGCCCCTCACCTGAGGTGTGTTGGTCCAGTCCCTCAAAGGGAAGAGCAGCTTATGGTTGTCTGGGACTTTGATGACTTTTGGATAGTTAATTGACTGTAAGGTATTTTGGGACACTCTGAAGAAGTGTAATCTAACTTTTTTCTCCTTTAATTGCAGTTTAACCACATGTGAACATGCAAAGTTTGACTGTATTATGGGAAGCCGCTCTTATAGAAATTATGAATTTAACAATCAACATTATGGGATTGGGATCACCTTTCTGACTGTGAACACCTTAAAAGGTTTTATCAGTGAACAAAGGGGATCTATTTTGTAATTTTCAAGAGCAGCACCATGTTTGCACTCAGCTGTAATGCTGCATATTGATGGAACTGCTTTGTTTCTTGCTTAGATGCCTAGACCATGTTCTACTCACAGTGGAATTACCCTCAGGGTGGTCTTACTGAAAATATTCTGAGTGCTGAATGAGCATGAAAACAGGACCATTTCGGATTTGTTTATTTGGCGGGGCCACAAATGAAATCTGGTGGCACTTAGTGTAAAAAATGTTGTACAATTTGATTCCCACCAGTAGGGGGAGAGGTCACTGGAAAGCCAGCTGCTCAAACTAGAGTGTGCAATTACGCTGGTGCAGATCTCTTTATTCTCTGTTCTGTGCGACTAGAGTCCTGGGCTGGCAATGCTAAGCACTGCCACTATTTGTCCCAGACCTCCCAGGGGTGCCTCAATGGCTCTGGTCCTACCATCGAGACCATCATGTCAAGTCACCATTGTTGGAGACCACACATGATCCTCACCGGTGAGTTCATTCACCTCAGTGTCTTCCTACCCACTGCTGAGCAGGCAGGTTGTGAGGAAAACATCAACACCATGACTTTTGAGGTGCTATTCTCTTGTCAAATTGAGGAAAACAACGATGCCTTACAGATGCCATACAAACAACATCAAATGTCATCATGAGGACTTGGCCAGAGGAAAATCCTGAGGGGGATTCCTCTTGAGTTTCACACTTTCCTCACCATCTGAAATGAACTAACTGTACTGGATAGACTGATACTGTTGGCCAACGATTCAACACCTCCACCTCCCCCTAGAGGTACTGTATCCAGAAACTCCACCAGGGGAACCCAGAGTTGGAAACAACTAGATACAGGGTAAATGAGTCATTGTGCTGGATCTCCATGCAGGCTGACATGGATAGAGAAATTTCCTGATGTGCAATGCACTCAGGTTTCATCAAACGAAAGAGCCACTGCATCTACCTGAGGTTCCAGACCTCCCATGGTCATGCACAGTGACTGACATTTTCAAATGGAGTGGTAAACTGCACTCAGTCCCAGACAACTCCTATTCCAGCTGGTTTCAACTCAACCACAAGCCAGACATGAAGAGTAACACGGTCATAATCAAGCTCAATAGTCACTTTGGCACACATGGCAAAGAGGCTAATAACGGACAATATTTGTTCCTTCATCCCCAATGAACTTAGGATCTTTGCATGCATGAGACTTTAAACATATCAGAGCAGCCCCTTGCATCCACAGTCCAACGACCTGGCAGAACAAGCGGTATGCTCAGCTAAGCATCTTCTTGAGAAATGTGTTTGAGATCACATAGTTTTCTCAGCCTGTCAAATGCGCTGAGACTGGATCTGTCCTGGTCAACAATGTGACTGTTCTCCAAGACTATCGGGACAATAATCTCCATGGCCAAAGCCATCTTGCAGCCAAATATCAAAACCAGTGTCAATGGTATCCTCATGGAAAACCGCTTAAATAGGAAAAGGTCCTGCAGTTGAAATGCTCACAGACCCGACCCTTTAACACCTGGTCAAACAGTCCAGTTCCAGACCGTACATGACCAGGATGAACTGGCGGTGGTACACAGCCATGCAACATAGCCAGGCAGCAAACAGTGCTTATTATGTACAAAGCTGGCCGCACTGACTGCAGTTTTTGGAACCACTGCCATCAACCGCCACAGTAACCCAGCCACCGGACTACAATCCAGGCCCCCGATGCCAGTGGAAATGGAAGCTCCTGCAGAGGCCTTTGCAGCAAGACCTGCACCTGCTGGGCACACCGACAGGACACCTGATACCATTCACACTGGTGACACCAGCCTGAGAGCATCTCCAGCACAGCCAACTGGACTGCGCTCAGTCAAATACCAGGCTCCAGAACTATGTCATGGACTAGCCTACAGCTGGCCTTCATTTTTAACAAGGAGTGGGGAGAGGTGGTAGGGGGATATTGGGGGAACGGAGACCGTAAGACTATAGGCCACTCGACCAATCAAGTCATCTGGTGCAGCAGCCGAATCGATGTTTCACTCTGTAAAATTTCCATTGCCTGTTCAATTTGTATGTTGTAAATAGTTTGTATTCAGTGACTGCTAATGCACACTGTTACACCTCAGCATGAAACAGTTTTCCCAACTTAAAAGGGGAGGTTATACATAAGGGTCACGTGTTGGTAGTATGGGAGTTCTCCCTGGAGATTGTGCAGACATACAGCATGTCAGAGTTGGGCAGTGTATGCAATAAACTGTTTTTGTTCACAGTCCTGAGTTTCCAGTCACTGGAACACAGTATTTCCACAAGAATGTCGCCTGCTGGTGGGTTTCTGAGCTGAAACCTTTTACCTTGCACAGGCTTGTTAGACCAGCCCTTTGAAATGCCTGCTAGTGATGTACAGTCTGTTAGTTTAATGCAATTTCCACTTGCCCCGAAACCGTAAAATCCCGCCTGTGGTCAACAGACTTTTCCATGGTCTGCCCCTCACCCGCTCTGATTCCTGTGGTGGGCAGGGTGGTAAAATTCTGGCCAAACTGTCCGATTGTTGCACACCAACCTTTCAGAATAAGTTGAAAGTGCCTTGAGACGGCTGAAGTTAGACAGCTCTTTAGCTTCAAGGTTTTGAAGAAGTGACTGAGTAGTAATGACTGATGCCCTCATTACTATAATAACCTGTGCTCCCGCAGTACGCTGAGGACACATTATTTTGCTCAGGCCAAAACGTTCATCTTCCGAGGGCAGTTACATGTCCTGCTGCATTTTTGCTTTGGTAACAGCTAACATGTGCCTTTCAAAATATGGCAGGAACGGTTAATCCACAGAAAGTGGGCAGAATTTCCCATATTTTTTCAAAATGTTCCTTTAAACTTCAAACTATCAGGAGAATGACTTCCAGGAAGACAGTGTCCTGTTTCACAGAGGAAGCCCTCACCAAGTCTATGGATGATGTCCAGCAGCGATGTGATATCCTCCACCCACAACTGGCCAGACATTCAGCAAGCAAGGTCACCAGCCCTGCCTGGGAGGTGGTCGCTGCAATATTAAGTGCCAGCTGGCTCCATAAGAGGTCAGGGCTACAGTGTCAAAAGAAGATGAATGGTCTTCTCCATGCAGCCAAGTTAAGTCTGCCTCCTCATGTCTCCTGTTGCTCCATTAACACACTCATCACAAGGTGGAGGTCATGAGATAAACCGTGGAGAAGACATTCCTTTGCCATGGAATACACATCTGCATCACAGTCTCCACTGCCAATATCACCCTCGCGCACATATACCCTCTTTAAATGGTCATTGGATAAACATATGGATAATATTGGAATAGTGTAGGTTCGATGGGCTTTAGATTGGTTTCACAGGTTGGTGCAACATCGAGGGCCAAAGGGCCTGTACTGCGCTGTAATATTCTATGTTCTACGTTCTTGGAACTAGTTTGCAGAAAAACTAGCTATGCTCATATGGATGCTAGATTTCCAGCCTTTTAACGCCTCTGGACAGAGATCCAGACAGACTTCTGCCTTCTGATTCCCATACAACAGCCCCCAGAGAAAGTTTGGACATATTAATCTCCAGAGAAAGATATAACTTCAAACAGTAAATCTCCAGAGAAAATAGCCTATTTTCTTGCAGATCCCAGTCTCCAAACCACAGAGAGAGAAAAGAGACAGACAGAGAGCTATTTCACTTCTCAACAGTTCCCAAACAACAACTGTTTCTCACTGTGAGCCTGGCCCCACCCTGTAACATGACCTCACATGTCAATCAATCTAATCAAACCCCAGAGGAAAATAATAAAGTAACAACCCTGCATTAGTCCAATTAAAACAAACATTCCCAGAATTAAGATCAATTATGCTGCTGCAGTAGCAGCAGCGGATGCCATCTATAAACAAAGCGTCACTGATAAAAATAAATCACTGCTGAAAATGTTCCTGCATAAAAAACATGACACAAATACATTTCTTAAAGGCACGGTATGGTCATACTTATCATATAGCCCACTCTATCCATTATATTCCCTTGCAGTCGCATGATAAACCAAAGTTTAAAAAAATCTTCCTTTCACTTTATGTTTTTTTAAAAATGACAGTAAGAAGTCTCACAACACCAGATTAAAGTCCAACAGGTTTATTTGATAGCACAAGCTCTCAGAGCATTGCTGCTTCATCAGATGAGTGGGAATTGGGTTCACAAACGGGGCATATATCGACACAAACTCAATTACAAGATAATGGTTGGAATGCAAGTAGTGGGTTCGTGATCTGTAGTTCTTTTGGTATCTTGTCTGCTTTCTTGCATCTTTGTAGAAACCTGATGACTGTGTTGCTATGTGCAATCTGCTTGGAATCCCCTCCACTTTGAGCCGACGGTTTGTGGTGCTGGTGGTAGCCATCATGTGGAGTTGTTGGTGTTGGACTGTGGTAAGCACAGTAAGTAGCCTCACAAAACCAGGTTAAAGTCCAACAGGTCTATTTGGTAGCACGATCTTTTGGAGCGCTGCTCCTTCATCAGGTGAGTGGGAGTTGGGTTCACAAACAAGACATATGTAGACACAAACTCAATTATACGATAATGGTTGGAATGCGAGTAGTGGGCTCGTGATCTGCAGTACTTTCGATATCTTGTCTGCTTTCTTGTATCTTTGTAGAAACTTAATGTTTGTGTCAATCTTCTCGGAGATCCTCTCTACTTTGAGCCAGCAGTTTGCAGAGTTGGTGGTAGCCATGATGTGGAGTTGTCGGCGTTGGACTGGGTAGGCACAGTAAGGAGTCTCAGAACACCAGATTAAAGTCCAACAGTTTTATTTGGTTGCATGAGCTTTGAGAGTGCTGCTCCTTTATCTGGTGAGTGGAAGTTGGATTCACAAACAGGGCATATATAGACACAAACTCAGTTAAAAGATAATGGTTGGAATGTGATAAACATTGCTACAAAAGGTTAGCACAGTTAAAATTCCTCTTGGTATGTGTTCTGCCTCTGCTCATTGATTCTGGAGGGGAAAAAAAGTGTAAACAACCCAGCATAAATACTTACCCAATGTCAGGGCAAGCAGGGCAAGTCTATGCTGTCTCCATCAATTGCACTCAGCTGCCTTCCTCACAGCACTTGCAGGAGAAGGTTGGATCAGGTGTTTGAGCATGACATGCTTTCATCCCACATGTCCGTGTGCCTGGACTTCCGTATTGTGCCGACGCGCATGTGCGGGGCACAATTGCCATAAATCGGGATTTGGGACAGATGTTATGGGCTATTTGATGAGAGAATTGAATGCACTGTTGTGAACTTTGTGGATGACACAGAAGGCAAGCGGTGACAGTCTACAGAGGCATACAGAGAGGTTAAGTGAGTGTGCAGAAACTTGGCAGATGGAATATATCGTAGGAAAATGTGAAGTTGTGCCCTTTAGCAGGAAGAATAAAGATGCTTTGGTCCCCTTATCTAAGGGAAGATAGGCGGTATTGGAAGTAGTCCAGAGAATGTTTGCTAGGTTGATCTCAGGTATGAAGGAATTTTCTTATGAGGGGAGATTGAACAAGTTGGGACTATAGTTAATGGCATTTAGAGAATGAGAATTGACTTTATTGACACATGTAGGGTTCTCAGGGGCATGAGAGGGGAAATGCTGAGAAGATACTTCCTCTTATTGGAGAGTCGAGGACCAAAGGGCATAATCAGGGGTGGTATGTGGCACATTGCTACTTCACGCGCCAGGGACCTGGGTTCAATTCCCAGGCACTGTCTGTGAAGTCTGCATGTTTTCCTCATGTCTGGCTGTATTTACTCCAGGTGCTCCAGTTTCCTCCCACAGGCTAAAAGACATGCTGGTTAGATGCATTGGCCATTCTGCCTCAGTATACCCAAACAGGCGCCCGAGAGCGGCGACTAGGGGATTTTCACAGTTGCTTCATTGCAGTGTTAATACAAGGCTACTTGTAACACTAATCAATAAATGTCAAACCTCTTAAAATAAGGGATCACCAAGTTAAACAAAGATGAGGAGGAATTTCTTCACTCAGAGGGTAGTGCGTCTATGGAATTCTTTGCTGGAGAGAGCTGTAGAAGCTGAATCTTTAAATTCATTCAAGACTGAGGTAGGTAGAGTTTTAATCAGTAAAGGATGAATTGGGAAAGGACTCTGGAATTGATTAAGGAGGGGAATGTAAAGTGTGAATGTAAGCTAACGGGAAACAAAAAAAAACTGACGGTCAAATTTTCTATAGTTATGTAAAGGGAAAAAGATTGACAAAAATGAATGTAGGCCCCTCATAGTCAGAAACAGAGCAATTCATAAAGGAGAACAAAGAAATGGCTGAGGAACAATATTCATACTTTCACAAACATGAATAATGTACCAAAGAACATAAGAACATAAGAAATAGGAGCAGGAGTAGGCCATCTAGCCCCTCGAGCCTGCCCCGCCATTCAATAAGATCATGGCTGATCTGTCGTGTCTCAGTTCCACATTCCCGCCCTCTCCCCATAACCCTTAATCCCCTCGCTTATCAAAAACCTATCAACCCGCATCTTAAATATATTTAGTGAGGCAGCCTCCACCACTTCAATGGGCAGAGAATTCCAGAGATTCACCACCCTTTGAGTGAAGAAGTTCCTCCTCAACTCCGTTCTAAACCACCCCCCCTTTATCTTGAGGCTGTGCCCTCTAGTCCTACTGTCCTTTCTGAGCAGGAAGAGCCTCTCCACCTCTATCCTATCCATCCCATTCATCATCTTATATGTCTCAATGAGATCCCCCCTCATTCTTCTAAACTCTAACGAGTACAAGCCTAGTTTATTCAGCCTCTCCTCATAGTTCAACCCCCTCAACTCCGGTATCAGCCTAGTAAACCTCCTCTGCACTCCCTCCAAGGCCAAAATATCCTTGCGTAAGTGCGGCGCCCAAAACTGCATACAGTACTCCAGCTGCGGCCTCATCAATGCCCTATACAGCTGCAGCAAGACCTCCCTACTTTTATAATCAATCCCCCTCGCTATGAAGGCCAGCACCCCATTCGCCTTCCTGACCACCTGCTGCACCTGCAGGCTGGGTTTTTGCGACTCATGCACAAGGACCCCGAGGTCCCTCTGCACCGTCGCCTGCTGCAGTTTTTCGCCATGTAAGTAATAGTCCTTCCTACCATTATTCCGACCAAAGTGGACAACTTCACGTTTGCCAACATTAAATTCCATTTGCCAGTTCCTGGCCCATTCGCCCAGCCCATCTAGATCCTTCTGCAGACTCTCCACACCCTCCACACAATTTGCCGTTCCACCAATCTTGGTGTCATCAGCAAATTTCGACACCATACAAAAGTTCTGAGATACACAAGTTTTTGTGACAAGCTGAAGGAAATCAGCATGAGTAGAGAAATACTTTTTCTCATGTATTTTTGGGTCTGACATCTATCAGGAGACACCTTTTTCTTTCTGTTGTTATCCTCAATCAGGTGACATATTTTGTGAATGTACCTTTTTATTCTCACTATTATGCTGACTCTGAAGGAATCCACCCAGAAACATGAGAGCTTTCCACAGTGAGTGAGACTTCTTTGGGTCCTGGCAAGGAGCCGCATTCCCAGGGAGGGAGAATCGGAAACGGAGCGGGACGACAATACAGATACCCGTTCAGAATCCAGCAGGTCCTCTGAGCCAGTTCCCGTTGCCGAGTGCAGGATTGCGGAATATTCCCCGGTGCGCTGTCACAGGGATAAGCATTTGAAAAGAAATTAAACAATCCGCCACAAGGACAAGGTGAGAGAAATGGGCTTGAGATAGAATGCCGATTGAAAACCGTACAGCAGCGTTGGCATGACAAGGCCTCACCTGAGCTGTAAATTCCATAATCTATCATTTGTTAAATTACAGAATTGGCTTTTGCGATATGATTTTCTTTGGTGCTCTGTGACACGATTCTATTAGGCATGTCGATTTGTTTGGTGGGCTTATTCCATTTGAGAGCAGGTGTACTGCAGTGCACTGAGATGTCCTTAAGATAAATGGACCTTTCTTCTGCTCACGGGTTGCTATAATTCAAAAAAAATGATGACATGTTGGCATCTATAAGGAAATGCAAAAATGAATTACCAGAACACAGTCAACTGAATAGAGCCCATGGAATTATACCAGAACAATCTGCACGGTATATCACCCTGAATCGAGAGGCACCTCAGATAAATCAGTGATCCCAAAATCCTCCATAATAAATTGGCAGTGTTTGTTTGGTGGACTGTAATGAATGATAGGATAATCTTTGCAGAGTTTAGCAATCATCGATGAATGAAACACTTCTGAAGAATGGATGCGAGTGCTCAAATGATAAAGGACTCAAAAATACAACCAGCACAAACAAGGTTGGTGATGCTCTGTCAACTTTAGTCTCCCCTTGCCTCCGGGTGCTCCAATTTCCTCCCACACTCCAAAGATGTGCAGGTTAGGTTGACTGACCATGCTAAATTGACCTTTATGCTGGGGATTAGTGGAGTAAATATGTGGGGATGCAGGAATAAGTGGGATTGTTGTTGATGCGGACTCAATGGGCCGAGTGGCCTCCTTCTGCACTATAAGGATTCTATGATACATAAGAGGGAGTGCCTTAGGAAATCATGTTGCCAGTAGGGACCTGAGACTGCAAAGAGCTTATCTAGTCGCAAGGTAGGAACAGGAAGAGGCAAATCCATTTCACACACTTTTGCTTTCACCCCTTCCTCTGTCTCTTAGAACAATACTCCTTATCCTCATCTTCCACACAGTGGCACAGTGGTTAGCACTGCTGCCTCACAGAGCCAGGGGCCCAGTTTGATTCCCGGCTTGGGTCACTGTGTGTGTGAAGTTGGCATGTGTTTCCTCCAGGTTGTCTATGAGAGTTTCCTCCCACAGTCAGAAAAACGTGCTGGTTAGGTGCATTGACCCAAACAGACGTGGAGTGTGGTGACTAGGGGAATTTCACAGTAACTTCATTGCAGTATTAATGTAAGCCTACTTGTGACACTAGTAAATAAACTTTAAAGGAAACATGCCTCTTAGAATAATTCCCCTTGTCCCCAATTTCCATCTGATCATTCTTTACATTAAATGCACCTCTGCCTCTTTCTCCTGAGTGTTGTCATCATCAAATGCAACTTCTCCTCTACTCCACATTCATCATTTCAAAGGGACCATTCCCTCAGCAACAAATTGTCCCCTTTTTATATTCTTTCACAGGATGTGACTGTGACTGGCTAGGTCAGCATGTATTGCCCTTGAGAAGGTGGTGGTGAGCCACCTTCTTGAAAGACTACAGTCCATGTGGCGTATGTACACCCACAGTGCGGAGTGGTTAAGATGTGGCTCTATCCTCGCTCTCTCCCCTCTCTGACTTCATCCTGATGTGGAAATGCTGGCGTTGGACAGGGGTAGGCACAGTAAGTAGTCTCACAACACCAGATTAAAGTCCAACAGGTTTATTTGGTAGCACAAGTTTTCGGAGTTCTCACCTAATGAAGGGACAGCGTTCGGAAAGCTCATGTTAACAAATAAACCTGTTGGACTTTAACCTGGTGTTGTGAGATTACGTACTGTGCTTTTATCTTGCCACACCACACTAATGAACATCTACAGAAGCTTGATGGACTGCACCTTGCCATTTAATTAGACACTTCGGCTTCTGGTCCCACCATTGTGTTTTACAATTTCAGACTATTACCATGTCCAAACTTTTCTCAAATATCTGAAGCAGATAATGGTTCTGTTACCATCTGTACCTTCTCTGGACCCAACTCTGTACAAAGAACAGAACAAAGAAAATTACAGCACACAAACAGGCCCTTTGGCCCTCCAAGCATGCACCAATCATGCTGCCTAACTGAATTAAAACTCCCTACCCTTCCAGTGATCATATTCCTCCATTCCCATTCTATTCATGTATTTGTCCAGAAGGCCCTTAAAGGTCTTTCCTTTTTCTCTTTCCCACTGCTTCGGCAAAGCAGCCAGCATAATTAAGGACCTCACACACCCCAAACATTCTCTCTTCCACCTCCTTCTGTCAGGAAAAAGATACAAAAGTCTGAGGTCACGTACATCCGACTCAAGAACAGCTTCTTCCCTGCTGCTGTCAGACTTTTGAATGGACTTATCTTGCATTATATTGATCTTTCTCTACATCCTAGTTCTGACTGTAACACTACATTCTGCACTCTCTCTTTTCCTTCTCTATGAACAATATGTTTTGTCTGCATAGTGAGCAAAAAACAATACTTTTCACTGTGTGTTAACACATGTTACAACAATAAATCAAATCAAATTAAGTCAGATCAAATCAGATGCCTTGTCGTCACTAAAGGTCATATATTATTACGAATCCTTTTCTGCTCAGGCCAAATAGATATGCATGCACATTTAATTCATGTGATTAAAAAACTGTAAATTGAAGTCTTTGAACAAAGAAGAAAATTGCTTTAAGTTCATCAATAAAAATTTATTAAGCCAGGAATCTAGCCTGCAGTTCGCAATTAAGTAAATCAACTAAGACATTTAAATGCATTCTTCCTTTATATTGTCCCTATATCATCTGCTGCTCTGAAAAAAACAATATGTGCTTCTCTTTTACTAACAGATACAGAAACTGGGCTCTGAACAGAAACTGATGAATTAATTTCCCACAGAGATTGCAGTTTTTTGCTCGTCGTTTTATCTATTGCAGCTTTTTTCTAATTTGTCCCTGATAATTTTTGCTCAGTTCATTTGTAAATTGAAACTGACTTGATTAAGGTTCAACACAAATCCAACAAAATAACTTGTATTTCTGCCACATCTTCATTGCTCCCAAGACACTTTGCAGTAACAGCATCAAATTTAGCAGCACAAAAATAATTAAAATGACTAGAAAGAGTGCAGAAAAGATTTACTTGGATGCTACCAGGACTTGATGGATTGAGTTATAAGGAGAGGCTGGATAGACTGGGAATTTTTCTCTGGAGCGTAGGAGGCTAAGGGCCAATCTTCTAATGGCCTTTAAAATAATGAGGGGCATAGATTAGCTAGATAGTCAACATCTTTTCTCAAAGGTAAGGGAGCCTAAAACTAGAAAGCATAAGTTTAAGGTGAGAGGGGAGAAATCCAAAAGGGCCCAGAGGGGAAACTTTTTCACACAGAGGGTGGTGAGTGTCTGGAACAAGCTGCTAGAGGCAACAGTAGAGGTGGGTACAGTTTTATCTTTTAAAAAATGTTTAGACAGTTACATGAGTAAGATGGCTATCGAGGAATATGGTCCAAAAGCAGGTAATAGGGACTAGTTTAGTCGCTAAAAAAAAGAGCAGCATATGTGGCAGCAGTGGCATAGTGATATTGTAACCCAGAGACTCAGCATATTTTAATGGATTTCAGGCCAAAGTTATCTATCAGATGCCATATATGGCTATTGCCTGGTCTGTGTATGGGTTTTTCAAGTTCTTCATTAGCAAACATCACTGTGAAAGACAGTCAACTTATTGAAGTTCAATGAGCCAGCATTGATGTTATAGAACATTATTTTGATGGCATTACTCCTATCTTTCCATTGTTGCACCCTTTTTAATGAGAAGATCTGGCAGTAAAGCTGACCCAAGCTGCACTCTACAATTGAGTAAATTTATCTCCATGTCTCTTGACCACATAATGTCAAACCAAAGATAGTGTATTTGCTGTAACATCTAAAATGACAGGTAGACTTGGGCTGCTGTCGACAAGGGAAACATACAGGTATTTGCTGCACAAACAAGTGTTGGGAACATTTGAAGGCCAAATGATTTAAATCCCACCATAGCAAATGGCGAAAATTGAATTTAAAAGTGACATAACTCTGGATCTAAAGCAATGTGATTGACTTTGAATTGTCCCCAGAGATGAAAGCACATTGAAGGCCATATCCAAGAATGGAAAAATGTACACATACCAAAGGTAAATTTCACTGAAGAAGTTGGTTTTAAGGAACTACCAAAATTTGAAATAGAAGTGTGCCTCTTGGCCCCACAAGCTTACTCCACCGTTCAAAAGCTCATTCCTGCCTACTCTGATAAACTTTCACCCTTTTGTTAATCAAGAATCTATCCAGCTTTGCCTTGAACATATTAAAAGACTCAGCTTCCACTGCTTTTTGAGGAAGAACTTTTCAAGGACCCATAATGCAATGAAAGGAAAATCTAACTTTAGTGACTGACTCCTTATTTTTAAGCAGTGACCCCCTAGTTCTAGGTTCTCCAATAAGAGTGAACATTCTCTCCTTATTATCGACTTCAGGCAGGGTGGTGGAAGATATATCTCTGCCTACATCAACGGTGATGAAGTGGAAATAGTTGATAGCTTCAGGTTTTTTAGTGTCCAGATCGCCAACAATCTGTCCTGATCCCTCCATACCAATGCTATAGTTAGGAAGCCGACTAAAACATTCGCTTTCACAAGAGACGAAGGAGATGCGACATGTCTGCTCCAATTCTGACCAAGTTTTACAGATGCAGCATTGAAAGCATCCTTTCCAAATACATCACAGCTTGATATGGCTCCTGTTCTGACCAAGGCCATGAAAAACTACAAAAGTTTGTGAACGTAGCCCAATCCATCACTCAAACCAACTTCCCATCTATTGATTTTGTCTACACTTTCTGCTCCTTTGGAAAAGCAGTCAGCATAATCAAAGTCTCTACGCACCCAGATATACTCTCTTCTACTTTCTTCAATTGGGAAAAAGATACATAGGTTTGAGACCATGTACCAACCAAATCAAGAACAGCTTCATCCCTGATGCCATCAGACTTTTTAATGGGCCTATCATTTAGTTAGCTATCTTTCTCTGCACTGTATCTGTAACTACAACACTATATTCTGCACCCTCTCTTTTCCTTCTCCCCAGTGTATTCTGTGGATGGTATGCTTTATCTATATAGCATGCAAGAAACAATACTTTCAACTGTATCCCAATAAATGTGACAATATTAAATCAAATTAAAACCAATGGCACCCTTTTAATTTTGTTCACTGTTGTAAAGTAGGAGATACAGCTCCTCAAGCTCCTACAGACAGCAATGTGGCAATGATCAGATGGTCTGTTACTGGTTTTGTTGGTTAAGAGATACATTTTAACCAGACCCTCGGGGAGAACTCACCTCCTCTTCCTTGGAATAACCACAGGAAAGAGGAGAACCCAGAGTCCGATAACAACATCTAAAAGTGGAGAAGATAAAGGATCTCCTTGGAAGTTATGAGTAATTAGGGGTTAAATTAAAATGTAAGATATCAAAGATAACAATCTCTATATTATTACCTGGCCCATTAGCAAACTGAATTCAGTTAAATAAGACAAGAAAGTTAGTTGTGTGGCTCAAAGACTGGCATGAGAGAAATGGGTCCCAATTCACGGACCCTGGAACCAGTATGGGGAAAATTGGGAGTTTAACATTCAGACCGTTTTCACCTTAACTTGGAACTAGTGTTCTGACATGATTGGGTATCCAAAGGAATGTGTTGAAGACAAAGTTTAAATGCACATTGTTCTTAAGGGTGGAGTGAAATTGAAAGGAGTGATCGAAACCCTGGAGGTAGATCCTTGGTGAAGACATCTGAGAGTAAGTGTTAGTTAGGAGGAGTTTCCAAATTCCAAGGCATGTTCATCAAGAGAGGAGATTGGAAACCTTTATGTGGAAGACAGAGTTCGATTGGGACAAGCTCACTCTCAGTGTAACAAACATTTGCAGAGAATTAATGAAAAATCCATAGAAGTTGTTTTGAGTGGCATTTGTCACATGACTTCAGAGCATGGGGTATTTGAACACATTTAGCCTATTTATTGGTTCACATGGACTTTGTGTTTACTGTGAATATTAGAACATAAGATGGATTTTGTAATTTGTGCTTTCCTTACAAATCTCTAAATATTTGTAAAGATGTAGTTGGGGTAAAAGTGTTGTGTTTTGTAGTTTATTTTTCTTTTTCAAGAAATGTGTTATTCTTTTGGAAAATGTTTCCTAGCTGATTCTTGTGACTCTGTTCAGTCACCTTCCAGCAAGCAATGTTTGGGTCTATCAAGCTGGGTTCCATTCTGGGTTCTATCTTGACCAGTAGTAACAGCTGCTGGGATTGGAACACAATTATGATACAGTATTTGGATATTCAGATGACTTTTTGATAACAGTGCATACTGGGAGGTCCATAACCAAAATTAGCATGTAAAATTGGGGGTAATGTACTTGCGAGGATTGAAAATTGGTTAATGGACAAAAAAAGTACAAGAATAAATGGGTTATTCTCAGGCTGGTAGGCTTTGACTTGTGGAGTGCCGCAAAGATAAATGATAAATTCACAATTTATTTCAATGATTTGGATGTGGTGAACAAATACACTAGGCTGGATTCTCCAACTTCATCTGCGGCTGGGATTTTCCGTTCCCGCTGCTGTGAAGGGAGATTTGGCTGAGTGCCAACTTCTTCGTTCTTGCTAACAGCAACAGTGGGGCATAAGAGACCGGAGAATTCCGGCCACTATGTCTGAGTTTGCTGAAGACATAGTGGCCAGAATGTGAGTTGTGAGAGGAATGCAATAAGGGGACTTAGACAAACCAAGTGAATGGACAAGAACGTAGAAAATGGAATATAACATGGAAACATATCCACTTTGGTAGGAAAAATAGAAATACAAAGTATTTATTAAATGAGAACAGTTTGGAAAATGTTGAAGTCCGAATGTGTTCTTGTCCTTAAGATACTGAAAGCCAACATGCAAGGCAAATGTTCTGTTGGTCCTCAATACAAGATGATTTGAATATGGGAGTAAAGACGTCTTGTCGCAATTGTACAGAATTTGGTGTGACCACATTGACAGTTTGGTCTCCTTGCTGAATAAAGGATTCCCTTTCCACAGAGGGAATGCAGGGAAGCTTCCCCCTGGCTGATTTATGGAATGGCAGGATTGTCCTGTGAGGAGCGATTGGGGGGACCTGGTTTACATTCTCCAGAGATTTGAAGAATAAGAGGTGATATCATTGAAGCATACAAAATCCTGATAGGGTTCAACAGGGGAGATATAGAAAGGACATTTCTATGGGCTGGAGAGGCAGGGGGGTGGGAGGCCAGTGTTAGTCTGGAACCAGTGGACACTGTCTCACCGCAGGCCATTTGGAATTGAGATGAGGAGGAATTTCTTCACTTAGAGAGTGGAAATCTTTGAAACTTCTGCCCAAGGAGACTGGGGAGGCTCAGTCACTGAGTATGTTCCAGACAGAGATTGAAAGATTTCTACTTATCAAAGATATTAAGGGATGTGGGGATAGTGCAGGAAAATGACGTTGTGGTAGATGCTTTGGCATGACCTAGTTGAATGGTGGAGAAGACTCAAGAGGCTGAATGGCCTTCTCAAGCTCCAAATGTCCTATTGACCTGTGATAAGTACCACAGGATCTTTAGCATCTATCTAATAGAGTAGATGTGACCTTGGTTCAACATCTCTAAAAATAGCACCTCCAACAGTGCAGCACTTCCTCAGTAGCATCAACCTGAATTATACACTCAAGCCTCTGTTGTGTGGTTTGGACTCATAACCCCTTGACTGACAGGAGAGGGTCTCACTCACTGAGCCACAACTGACATGCAATCTGGCTGCTTAGGCAGTTGGACTGGTAACACACTGTACAAAAGTCTGCAAAGTTCATTAAATGTTCATTAAATAACAATGCATTGTTAAACATAATCATCTGTTCTTCACTCTCATTACAGTTCATTAAACTCAAGTGAAAACTGACTGTAACAACGTCAATCACAGATCACTGTGCACGGTTATTTTTGGCAATGGGGTCAGATCTGCTCTGCATCACGTAGAGGCAACAACTGATTTCACTGAAGGATCACTGTGTGGATGCAGCTGTAATACCAAATTAAACTGTAGAGTTGCAATTTATGCCCTTTGATGAAGAGGGAGATCAGTGTCTCTATACAGAAACAGAAGTAGACCATTCAGCCCGTCAAGCCTGCTACACCATGCAATTAGGTCATAGCTAACCTATATCATAATTACATCTACCTGCCATTTCTCTGATATTACTTGCAGCAGAATCCACAGCTTTTGCAGAAGTCTGTCTCCATCAACATCTATGTCTAACATGAGGAGTGAACAGATGGCAACGCTTGCTGTTTGATGAATGTAATGGGACTCAGTCATTATGGGCGGGATTTTACAGCCTGAAACTGTCAAATCCCATCCAAGTTCAACGGACCTTTCCATGGTTTGCCCCCTCGCCAGCTCCGAATCCCGTGGCGGTCGCCACGGTAAAATTCCGGCTCATGTTTGTAAAGTGCTCTGTAAGCTGGCATGGTGCTCTGCCCAGATTGAGTTATAAACATTGTTAGACCATCTGGGGGCTGGGATTTAATCGTTACCTGACTCAGCAATCACTGTATTTCACCAATAACTGGGCAGGGAAATTGTCGCTTGGGAATATATACCCTTATTATTATTGCTCATTGAACAAATAATAATTTTATGAAACAAATCTAGCAGAGCAAATGTTCATCGAATCCCTACGATGCACGAGGAGGCTGTTTGGCCCATCAAGTCTGCACCGACCACAATCCCACCCAGGCCCTATCCCCATAACCCCATACATTTACCCTGGATAATCCCCCTGACAATCAGGAGCAAATTACCATGGCCAATCCACCTAACCTGCTCATCTTTGGACCGTGGGAGGAAACCAGAGCACCCGGAAGAAATCCACGTCGACACGGAGGAGGCGTAGGGAATCATGCAGACTCCACACAGACAGTCACCCAAGGTCGGAACTGAATCCGGGTCCTTGGTGCTGTTGCAACAGCATATGCAGCAGTTCAACACCCCCTCAGTACTGCACTGGATTACCAGCATAGACTTCAATGTTCACATTTCAGGAGCAGCTGAATTGGCTTTGAGGCTAATTTATCTTAAAACAATTGATACTTACAGTGATCCTTTTTAAAATGATAAATTATTAACTGTGTTGTTGGAATTAAGCTGCTGTATTTTCTCAGGGCTGATGGATAAGTCAAAACAAAATCCCTGGTTCAGTGCTCATCCAAGGCTGCAGCGATGTTGCTTGTTTTAACTGATAGAGATACTAATTATTTCCGTGGCTTACTGGTTGAATTTGCCCTGTGAAATTTCATTAGTCTCCCTGGTACACTTGTACCCTGCCTGCTGTTGAGCTCATTTTGTCTCACTCAAGTGCATTTACCAGGTTCATAAAGCATTGAATTGTAGCCAAAGGTGTTTCTTAATCCAGCTCTGCAGAGTGGGAAATTAAACAGAGCAGCAAAGAGGCGCATAGCACATTTCTCGACGCAGCCAGTTCTGCGTTTTATAGGAGTTGGGTTTATATGTCTAAAGGAAGCAGGAGGGGATATATTTCCTTCAATGTTCGCAATAAACCTTTGCCTCTCGAAATCAGAAGCAAAAGGTTAAATCATGATAATAATACCTTTCTTTTGCACAAAACATTTATAAAGCAGTGAAATCAGTGAACCATTGAATCCCTAAGGTGCAGAAGGAGGCCATTCAGCCCATCAAGTCTGCACTGACTGTATTTGAAAGAACACTTTACAAAGGCCCTCGCCCACCGCCCCCGTCCTCAAACATTTACCATGGCTAATTCCCCTAACCCACACATCTTTGGACAACAAGGGGCAATTTAGCATGGCCAATGTATCTATCCTGCACGTCTTTCCAGTGTGAGAAGAAACCTGAACACCTGGAGGAAGCCCACGCAGACATGGAGAGAATGTGAAAACATCACACAAACAGTATGGTGCAAAGTGCTGTATAGGATCAATTAACAAAAAAAAATTGACATCGGATCATATGGGGACATATTGGGAAAAGTGACCCAAACCTGGTGGTGGCCAGATTAAGTTTCAATTTCCCAGGCTACCATGATGGGGTTTGAACCTCTGTCCCCTGAATATTAGCCTGGTCATGAGGATGACTAGTCCTGTGATGTTATCATGTTGCCACCATCCCTCCATGGATCATAGAATCCCACAGTGCAGAAGTGTATTCGGCCCATCAAGTCTGCATCAACCACAATCTCACACAGGCCTGATCCCCATACCCCATGTGTTTACCCTAGCTAATCCCCCAAACACTAAGCGGCAATTTAGGATGGCAAACCCACCTAACCTGCACATCTTAGGACTGTGAGAGGAAACCCATCCAGACACGGGGAGAACGTGCAAACTGCACAGAGAGCCTGGCATTGTGATGGAGCAGTGCTAACCACTGTGCCACCCTAATGTTTGAATGTTAGCAGTCTTCAGAAATCTGTTACATATAATTACATAGAATATGCAGAACAAGAACAGTCATTTAGTCAGTGCTTATGTTTATATTCCACACATCTTCTGCCATTCCACCTACGACATCGCAGTTGTTCAGCTTAGTTTTACTCTCATGTAGAAACCATAGAAACCTGACAGTACAGATGAGGCCATTCAGCCCATCGAGCCTGCATCAACTCTCCGAGAGCACAACCTACCCAGGTCTACTCGCCCAATTTCTTTGTGAATACATCCAAGTTACTTTAGTGAGTTCCATTCTCTGAATGAATGAATTTTCTCTATTGGATTTATGAGGAATTATGTTAATTCATGGTAGTTTTAGATCTTACTACAAGTGGAAGTATTTGATTCCACATTTATCTGGTTGGTAATTTTAACAAACTCCATCAAACCATCTTTAGGTCAGTCATTTCCTTTCTAAAATGAAAAGGAAATAACCTGTTCTATCTTAGTTACTGATGAATGTTCCTTTCTGCTTTTACTGAAAGTGTTAGTTGTACAATACGTACTTTTGAAACAAAAATAATAATTAATTGAAACAATAATAATAATTGAATGAAGCATCCTTCACAATCTTGGGGTGTCGCAGGATGCTTTACTACTAATTCATTGTTGGTAATGTCGGAAATGTGGCAGCCAATTTGCACAGCAAGCTCCGACAAGTAGCATTTCTCCAGAGATGCATAATTCTCTCCAGAAATGTTCTGGCCATACCAACAGCACCACACCCCCACCCCCCCCCCAAGTTTTTTTTTAATTCATTCATGGAACATGGGCGTCACTGGCTGGCCAGCATTTATTGCCCATCCCTATTTGTCCTTGAGAAGGTGCTTGTGAGCTGCCTTCTTGAATCACTGCTGTGGGTTGACCCACAATGGCGTTAGAGAGGGAATTCCAGGATTTTGACCCAGCCACTGTGAAGGAACGGTGACATATTTCCAAGTCAGGATGGTGAGTGGCTTGGAGGGGAACTTGCACTGATGATGTTCCTGTGTATCTGCTACCCTTGTTCTTCTAGATGGAAATGGCTGTGGGTTTGGAAGGTGCTGTCTAAGGATCATTGGTGAATTACTGCAGTGCATCTTGTAGATAGTGCACACTGCTGCTACTGAGCATTGATGATGGAGGGATTGAATGTTTGTAGCTGAGGTGCACTACAAGTGGGCTGCTTTCTCCTGGTTGGTATCAAGCTTCTTGAGTGTTGTTGGAGCCGCACCCTTCCAGGCATGTGGAAGGTATTCCATCACATTCCTGGCTTGATGTGGAGTTGCTGGTGTTGGACTGGGGTAGGCACAGTACAAGTAGCCTCACAACACCATGTTAAAGTCCAACAGGTTAAATTTTTAGCACGAGCTTTCAGAACATTGCCCTTTCATCAGGTGAGTGAAGAGTTTAGCTCACAAACAGGGCATATATGGACACAAACTCAATTACAAGATAATGGTTGGTTAGACTCGCATTGCCAATGTTGTAACTGTACTGGAAGAACTTGGCTGGGGGAGCAGCAAGTTCAGGAGCACAAGTCTTCGGTATTATTGCCGGAATGTTATCAGACCCCATTGCCTTTGCAATATCCAGTGCCCCCAACCGTTCCTTGATATCATGTGGAGTGAATCAAATTGACTGGACACTGACATCTGAGATGCTGGGGACCACTGAAGGGGACTGAGATGGATCATCCACTAGACATTTCTGGTTGAAGGTTGCTGTGAATACTTCAGCTTTATCTTTTGTGCTGATGTGCTGGACTCCTCCATCATTGAGGATGGGGATATTTGTGGAGCCTCCTCCTCCAGTGAGTTGTTTAATTGCCCACCACCATACTATCAGATTACCCTTCCCCTCTGAAAAGATTATTGAAAATATTGAAAATTTCATGCAAGAGGTTAACATGGTTTTGTGATGTTCCTGCAGACAAGCTTGTTAAGTGAACCCATTTTGAAAAGACCATATACTACACAGAGGAATGTACTGCAGGCACTTTAAATCCTTCTGAGTGAATTATATCCATTGGGAAATAAGTCACAATATGATAATATAGCAAGTAAAATCAATGGAAAGTTACAGTGACAGAAACAAACCACCAGAGAGCAGCAATGAGCTTCAGTAGCAGTCTTCAATCAAAAGTAAAAGTTTATTTATTAATAACACGTAAAACTTACATCAATGCTACAATTAAGTTACTGTGAAATTCCCCAGGTCGCCACACTCCAGCACCTGTTCGAGTCAATGCACCTAACCAGCAGGTCTTTTGGACTGTGGGAGGAAACCAGAGCACCTGGAGCAAACCCATGCAGAACATGCAAACTTCGCACAGACAGTGACCCAAGCCAGGAATCGCACCTGGGTCCCTGGCACTGCGAGGCAGCAGTGCTAAACCACTGTGTTACCATGCCGCCCACCCATCTGGTAAGGTGATGATTTGCACCATGGCAGTGAACTCCATGTTGAGCATCACCTGGAGTGGTTTACAAGCCATTCTGGCATGGCAGCCTCTTCTGCAGAGAAAGACAGTGGGCTGAGAAGGTGCACAAAGGCGCTGGCCTTTTCTTTCCCCGTGACCTCTTCCTGACCAGCTGAGCATTCCATTTCTATTACTCCATTCCAAACAGTCAGCCTCCAGGGATCAGGGCCATCAGTGGCTGAGTCCCCTGTTAATGAGATCAATATCTACTAGCTTTATATTTTGATTTTAGATGTCTCTGTAGTAGAGATATGGATGCCCAAGAGGTCATGACCCAATGGCCAGTTCACTGCACAGTGTCTCTGGGTATATGATTATCATCCATCTGATGAACCAAGTCACCACCACAATGATCAGTGGCTTAGGAATGTATGTGTGCGCTTGGAATTAACATGTTCCAGGCGCTCTGATTTGAAGACCTTTCCCTGCCCTGAAGTGCCAAGAGAATGCTAAAGGTAATAACTGTGCAGCCTTTCCCCCCATGGTAATTGTGGTGATTGTCTCTATAAGGGCACAATAACAGCAGGAAAGGGTCACCTGGCTTGTGGGACCGATTGGGTCTGGGTCTGTTGTCCAAGTCTCACCACTGTAGACAAGAACACTGAGGATGCAGGATTGGCAGATTCACAGGTTGCAGCTCTAAGTCAGATTGCTGTTGTTCCACACTTTCCCTCAGTTCAGATGTAACAGATTGATCAACACAAATTTATTGGCCATGCTAAATTAACCGTAGTGTCAGGGGGATTAGCAGGGTAAATATATGGGGATTATGGGGATAGGACATAGGTGGGATTGTGGTTGGTGCAGATTCAATGGGTCAAATGGCCTCCTTCTGCGCTGTATGGATTCTATAATTCTAGAATTATTTATAACAGCTGCAGATTTTCCAAAGCAGTTCTGCATTTCAAGCAACAGATTAGTGCTGATTGCAGTGGGTGTGTGAAGCTTTCAACAATCTCTGGATCACATTTCCAACACTGATCGATGGCGATGTAATATTGTGGACTGTGACATTTGTCTTCCTGATGTTGATGGTCAGTCCAATCTTTTTCCAGGTGTGAGAGAGACTGTCTGGTTGCTGCTGTCGGTGTTTCTCAGTGTAGAATGTTAGTGCAGTACTGTGAGCACAGAGAAATGCTGATAAAGACTTGGCGCACTTTTGTCTTGGATGCAGCAAGACTGTATAACATTCCATCAGTTCTGGTAACTAAGCAGACATCCATGAATGGAGAATCAAATTAAAGTCAATGGAAAGGTACAATGATGGAAAGGAACCACCAGAGTGCAGTAGTGAACCACTGCAGGGCGTAAGACAGAATGTGACTTCCAAGCACCCTGTTCGATACGATATGTGTGAGATTCCAGTTGAGTGGGAATTGCAGAGTGGAATTTTGAGGTGAGGGTTGAAAGGAGAGACTGCCGGGTCTGCTGGAAAGGTGAATAATCCCACGCTCAGTGTGGAATAATGTGTCGGTCACTGTGCAACAAGACAATGTACCGTCCAAAGTAACGAAGAAGAGTGAAACTGAATGGGGACTGTTACAGATAAATACCCGGCTTTTGGGATTTCTTAGAAGAGAGATTAAGGAGAATGTTCTTGAATCAGTTTTTCAAGCTGAAAGAATTGACATAAGAAGTGGAGGAGGCCATTCAGCCCCTCGAGTCTATTCTGCCATTCAGTGAGATTATGGCTGATCTGTCACCATTGGGCGGGATTTTATGGCCTCGTTTGGGGGAATGAGAGGGGAAATTCCCATCCGAGGTCAATGGAGATCTCCGTTGTCGGACCCTTGCCTGCACCAATTCCATGCCAGGTGAGGAGATGGAGTTCCGGCCTATATATTCCCATTGCCCGTAATGTTATTGGACAATAGCCTATGAGTATTCAATGAAATTGAACAATTGATCTTGCACCATTGGAAAGGAATTCTAAACTTTTACCGCCCTGAAGATGTAATATTTCCTTTCTTCACTCCTGAAAGGATTCGCTCTAACTTTTAGTCTACGCTTGTGACAAGATCCATCTTACTTACTCCAAGTTTCTAAAGACCTTGGGGGTTTCTGCACATGCACAGTCCATGAGCAGTCTGCCCCCATGCACACCTGAGTGCTCGTAGTTCACTGAGTCTGAGGTCACAGGCATCGTGTGCCTGTGTGAAATAAAACAGTGTGAAAATCACAATCATATACCAGGGACTGGGACATCAAATTAGAGAAAGAGTCCCAGGGACAGGGGGCAACGAGAGGAGACAGGGAGATGTCTCAAAATGAGTCGCAGGCAAGGAATAGAGAGAGGGGACAAAGGGAATGGCACAGTGGATGGCACTGCTGCCTCACAATGCCAGGGACCCAGGTTCAATTGCAGGCTTGGGTCACTGTCTGTTTGGAGTTTGCATGTTCTCCCCGTGCCTGCGTGGGTTTCCTCCTGGTGCTCCGGTTTCCTCCCACATTACGAAGGTGTGCAGGTTGGGTTGATTGGCCGTGGTAAATTTACTGTATTGTCCTGGGATCAGCAGATTGAATATGTGGGGTTATGAAAATAAAGCCTGGGTAGGATTGTAGTCAGTACAGACTCAATAGGCCGAACGACCTCCTTCTGCACTGGAGGGATTCTATGAGAGGGGACAGGACGAGTTCTCAGTTCGGTTGAAACAGAAGGAGTCTCCAAATGGAAAATGGGCTGTGGGTAACTTGCTTTAAGTAATGAATGCTTTGAAGAAGCTCTGGAGGTTAAAGAAGACAGGAGAGCAAAGAACAAAGAAAATTACAGTACCGGAATAGGCCCTTCGGTCCTCCAAGCCTGCACCGAACATGCTGCCCAACTGAACTAAAGCCCCCTACCCTTCCGGGGACCATATCTCTCTATTCCCATCCTATTTATGTATTTATCCAAATGCCCCTTAAAAGTCACTACCGTATCTGCTCGCACTACCTCCCCCGGCAGCGAGTTTCAGGCACCCACCACCCTCTGGGTAAAAAACTAGCCTTGTATACCTCCTTTAAACCTTGCCCCTCACACCTTAAACCTGTGCCCCCCAGTAATTGACTGTTCCACTCTGAGAAAAAGCTTCTGACTATCCGCTCAGTCCATGCCCCTCATATTCTTGTAGACTTCTATCAGGTCGGTCCTCAACCTCCATCGTTCCAGTGAGAACAAACCAATGAGAAGGTTGGTAAATCCACGCTGCAGGCTGTTGAGGCAAAGTGACCCCTTTAGAGCAGCAGTGTTGTGCTTGGCACACTCAAAGTGTGCTTGTGAATTGGTTCTGGAGCGTAGCCTCAAGAATCTAATCATAGAAGATTGGATTGAAACCAGAAGAAATGTGCAATGTGCAGTCACTGAGGCAATCCTAATTGGAGCAACATTTGGAGAGAATTCCGAGGTTAAATTTTCGAAGACGAAGACTGGAAATTCTGATGAGAGAGAGATAGAATTTCGATGAGATTGATTGACTCATAATGCCCGATTCTCCCAAAAAAATTCAAAGTGCTTAATTGGCAGGAAAACTGGTGTAAATCTTGATTTTTTTTTAGTGGGAGTTCAGACTCAAATCTCCACCACTCTGTGCAATGCAGAGGTCACAATCGTGAGTATCGTTCAGAGCTCAAGGGCCGGGGCCTACTCGCGACAAAGTCTGACTGTTCCAGGCCTCTGTGCATGCGCAATGTCTCTGGACTGTCAGCCTCCTGTTTGCTGGCCAGTTCGATAGCTGGACAAATGAGACTCCGGCAGTGCTGCCCTTCCAGCTCCCTCCCAAGGTCCAATTTCTGCCCCTACGACTATTCCTGGGCCAGCCTCGACCCCCCCTCTGTCCTGGAGAGCCCCAATCTCCAGCCCCAAACAGTGACAATCATTACACCACTCCGGCAGACTCCACCCTCCTTGACAGGCAGACCTCCCCCCCCCACCACCCTCCCCCCCCCCACCACCCTCAGACAGGCAGACCCCCCCCTCCAGGCAGGCAAACCATCTCCTAGCCCGCCCCAATTGTTGGCTTCGCTCCAGCCCCAACCAACCCCCATGTGGAGTGGCAATGGGACTCCCCACACACACCAATTGCCCCAGGCCCTGCTCACAAAAGGTCCCACTCCCTTGGCACTGCCCAATGCCTGGTGGGCAGTGCCAAGGTGCCCCCTGAGCAGGGGGACTTTGCCCCTTGGGCAGTGCCAAGGGGCATCCCTCCACCACCTGACACCCTGTGGGGGCTCTGGTTACCCCCCCCTACACTTCAGCGGGGTCTCCCGCTAGTTCCCCAAATGTGGGGAGCTGCTCTAAACCCCGCCAGAGTGAAATACAGCTGGCAGAGTGGGAGATGCTATTGGACCTGGAGAATTCAGTCCCAGACCTAATAATGACATTGAAGTTACATGAAAAACAGATGAAAATCATTTACCTGGTCTTCCTACCGGTTTCCAGCCTGGTCTCGACAACACATTCTCTCCGGCAGTGGGAGACGCACATCCCGTGAAATGGCCAACGCGCGCATCTCCTGACCCGAAGTGTTGGGATAATCGGGCCCGTAATGTTAACTGACATGTGGGTGTGTTATTGTGAAATTCACGGAATCAGCCTTGCTCGCTTTTGGCATTTTGTGTGCAATGCGGTTTGTTTAATCATAGTTAGCCTGTTCATTCCCATGTACATCATATTATCCCTAATTGTTAGGGTAAAATGCAGATACTGTAAATTAGAAAGTTGCATTAAACACTTTTTGAAAATTTAAATTGAATCACTGCATTAGAGATGTACTGCAGCAACTCACCAAAGTTCTTTTGACAGCACCATCCAAACCCAAAGCCTCTTCCATTGAGGAACACAAAGGTAACAGATGCATTGGCTTTCCACCCACCACCCTGTTTAGGGAATATATCGGCCATTCCTTCACTGTCGTTGGATCAAAATTCTTGAACTCCTTTCCTAACAGCACTATAGATGTACCTACACCACCTACCCTGCAGTGCTTCAAGAAGGTGGCCCAGTACCACTCTTCTAAGGGCAATTAGGGATAAGCAGTAAAAATGTTGGTCTATTCATGTACCATCAGATAATTTTTAAATGTTTTAATATTTCTGTATATTTATACAATAATGTTTATTTTGCCTGGGCTTGCAACATCTCACTCACTATCCTAGCTTGAGACAATTCACATCTCTTTAACCTGTGCTTAATCCTCTCTCCACTCGCAATGTCTGTACCTGTAAAGACTTGGTTACCTGTAAAGACTCACATTCCAACCAATTACCTTACAATTACGTCTGTGTCTGTATATGCCCTAATTGTGAACCCAATTCTCCACTCACCTGAGGAAGGAGCAGCCCTGAAAGCTCATGTTACCAAATAAACCTGTTGGACTTTAACTTGGTATTGTGAGACTTCTTACTATTTCACTGATCCTCTGACAATGCAGCAGTCTCTTAGTACTGACTCTCTGGAAGTGTGGTGCACCCTCAGTACTGACCCTCTTACAGTGCAGCACCCCCTCAGTAATGAACTACTGACAGTGCAGCCCTCCCTTAGTACTGATCCTCTGACACTGCAGCACTCCCTCAGTGCTGACCCTCTGACAGTGCAGCATTCCCTTGGGACTAACCCTCTGACAGTGCAGCACTCCCTTGGGACTGACCCTCTGACAGTGTAGCACTCCCTCAGTGCTGACTCTCTGACATTGTAGCACACCCTTAGCACTGACACCCTGACAGTGTAGCACGCCCTCAAGTACTGAACCTCTGAAAGTGTGATGGTGTTCCCTCAGTACTGCCCCTCTGATAGTATGGCACACCCTCAGTACTGACCCTTTGACAATGTGATGCTGTCTTGGTACTGACCCTCTATCTGTGCAGCAGTTTTTAAAACCTGTTGCAAATCACAACAATGTGATGTCACATTGGGGAGTATGAATATATGTGGGGATCATATTGTGGGTAAGCCCTTTAATTATATTTAAATTTATTAACATTAATTGAAAGGATGTTCATGTCCTTTGGGAAACTCATTACGTCATTGGTTAGGGATGTGGAGAATTGGAAAATGAGATCTTGCTGTCGACAATCTTGTTATCCAATTCTTGCAAAGTTGAGTAGCGTAGTTGTAGATTAAGAAGTGGAATGTTAGAATTTGATGTTTGTTAAGTCGCAAAAAGATTGTAAAATACTAAGAGGAGAAAACATTGCATGCTTCTGTTAAAAAGGTGGTGTTGCTGTTCTGCGTTTAGCAAGTTAACAAAAAATGCAGGTGCATGTGGGGGGGCCCCAGAATGAAACATTCGTATCGAAGACCAAGTATCACGGCTGCCTTGGTAACAAGCTTTTGATGTTTTTTGAATTTAGCTAATCAGTTTGAAACAGAGGCTTTTGAATTTAACCAATCAGTTTAAATCAGGCACTTGGATACCAGCAACCTTTCAGATTTGAATTAATGGCTTTGGCAACCTGAGATCAATCCGATTGTACTGGAAGTTGATACGTCATCACAGGTTTAAAAAAAGAGGGCAGTGGGAAAATAAGCAGAGAGAGAAACTGCCATTTGCCAGAGTAATAGCCTCATCCATATCTTAAGTCTCATCCCCATAGTGAGGGTAACGAAGAAGACAGAAGAGTCAGCAGTTAAAGCCCAGAATATTCCGAAAGATGCCAAAACTGGTTGTAATTTAAAGAGTGACTATAATTCTCTTTTGTTTTGTTAATAAGTGGGGATTGTATTTATCTGAACAGCATTTCATTAGAATCGTGTTTTAGTCAGTTTGTTAATAGTTTGGTTAAGCTGTTCACTTTTAGTTAGATAAATAAATTGTTATTTGTTGGCATTTATAGAATCATAGAGTCATAGAGGTTCACAGTATGGAAACAGGCCCTTCAGTCCAACTTGTGACTCCTAAGCTAGCCCCAATTGCCCGTGATTGGCGCATATCCCTCAATGCCCATCTTACCATGTAACTGTCTAAATGCTTCTTAAAATAAAAAATTGTACCCACCGCTACTGCTACCTCTGGCAACTTGTTCCAGATACTCCTCAACCTCTGTGTGAAAAAATTGCCCCTCTGGAATCTTTTGTATTTTTCCCCTCTCACCTTAAACCTACAGCCTCTAGTTTTAGACACCTCTACCTTTGGGAAAATATATTGACTATCTATCTCACCTGTGCCCCTCATTATTTTATAGACATCTATAAGATGATCCCTAAGCCTCCCACGGTCCAGAGAAAAAAGATCCAGTCTATCCAGCCTCTCCTTATAACTCAAGCCATCAAGACCCAGTAGCATCCTAATGAATCTTTTCTGCACTCTTTCTAGTTTAATAATATTCTTTCTATAATTCCAAGTGTGGCCTTACCAATATCTTGTACAACTTTACAAGATGTCCCAACTCCTATATTCAATGTTCTGACCAATGAAACCAAGCCAAATGCCTCTTCACCACTCTGACCACCTTTGACTCCACTTTCAAGGACTCTGAACCTGTACCCCTAAATCTCTTTGTTCTATAACTCTCCCCAGTGCCCTACCATTAACTGAATAAGTCTTGCCCTGGTTCAATCAATAAAAATGCATCAGAGCGAGCGTCAATTAGATATTTTGATTTAACCATGAAAAGTTGCTGAAGCATAGATTGTACTACTTCATTTTCACTTTTACAGATTATGAGGTAAGCTACTCCTCTTTGAATGGTTCGATGTTAGTTCTCAGAAGGGGATCCACCGCCATTTTATAACACAACTCTTGCGAGATTTGCACTGATGGCTAATGCAATTTCAAAATTGATCCCTCTGCTTCCATTGCTTTTTGAGTAAGAGAGTTCCAAAAACTCACAACTCCTAATTGTTAATGGATGGCCCCTTATTTTGAAACACTGACCCCTCCCACCCCCAATTATCGATGTTCCCACAAGATGAAACATCCTCTCCATATCCACCTAAAAGATTAGCACAGTGGGCTGGGAGAATCGTGGCCCATTCCTGTGGTTCCTTCATTCTAATCATTTGTATAAATTGTAAAATATTAAGACCCCAGCAGTAATCCCTCTGGCATGCCACATACTATATCTTGCCAACCTGAAAATAACCCATTTATGCATACTTTCTGTTTCTTGTTGTGTTGATTATGTGCCTTTAAGAAATGTATTTGGGTCATGCTTCTATGCAGGATTTTTTAAACAATCTGTTCTAACCCCAGCACCGCTGGGTCTGTAACTGACAACCTCTGCTGTTACTGCAGCAGCATAATTGCTCCTAATTGCTAGCATGTTTGTTTTAACTTGGGCTAGTACTTTTCTGTTATTTTAGTGTTTTCCCCTGGGGTTTTGCAGAGTAGGGCTTGGTTAGGTTAATTGACAGAATATAGCCAAGCTTACACAAAAAAGTCAAGCTTAGTTTGCTGCATGGAGTTGTTAGAGACTAGTGCCTCTCTCTCTCTCTCTCTCTGTCTGTCTAAATTTGGAAATTGGGTTCTATAGAAAATAAGTCTCTTTCTCTGATGTTCTGCTATTTTGGGCGTGGATCTTTCTCTTGAGCATGCTGTATGAGAGTCAGAAGTTAGGATTGATGTCCTAAGGTATTATAAGGCTGGAAATCTATTAACAATAAGAGAATATCTGTTTTTGTTGCAAACTAACTCTGAGAAATGATTTAGGTGTATGGGGATACTGTTTACATTGAAACTATTGAGATAACTAGCAGTTAATGATTATACATTGTCATATTTTTGGTTTTGTGGTTATCATGGTTTTGTGAAGGGTAGGTCGTGCTTCACAATCCTTATTGAGTTCTTTGAGAAGGTGAACAAAGAGGTGGATAAGGGTAAAGTAGTTGATGTGGTGTATATGGATTTCAGTAAAGTGTTTGATAAGGTTCTCCATGGTAAGCTACTGCAGAAGATACAGATGCATGGGATTGAGGGTAATTTAGCAGTTTGGATCAGGAATTGGCTAGCTGATAGAAGACAGAAGGTGACGGTTGATGGGAAATATTCAACCTGGAGTTCAGTTACTAGTGGTGTACCGCAGGGATCTGTTTTGGGGCCACTGCTGTTTATCATTTTTATAAATGACCTAGATGAGGATGTAGAAGGATGGGGTTAGTAAATTTGTGGATAACACTAAAGTTGGAGGAGTTGTAGACAGTGAGGATGGATGTTACAGTTTGCAGAGGGACACAGATAAGCTGCAGAGCTGGGCTAAGAGGTGGCAAATGCAGATAATGCGGAAAAGTGTGAGGTGATTCACTTTGGAAGGAGTAACAGGATTACAACAGGATTGGGCTAATGAAAAGACTCTTGGTAGTGTGGATGAGCAGAGAGATCTCAGCGTGCATATGCATAGATCCCTGAAAGTTGGCACCCAGGTTGATGGGGTTGTTAAGAAGGCATACGTTATGTTACGAATGGTGATGGCTAACACGAGGGGACATAGCTTTAAATTGAAGGGTGATAAATGTAAAATGTAGCACAGATGTCAGAGGTAGGTTCTTTACTCAGAGGGTAGTAAGGGCGTGGAATGCCCTGCCTGCAGCAGTAGTGGACTCGCCAACTTTAAGGGCATTCAAATGGTCATTGGATAGGCATATGGATAATATTGGAATAGTTTAGGTTAGAGGGTCATTAGATTGGTTCCACTGGTTGGCGCAACATCGAGGGCCGAAGGGCCTGTACCGCGCTGTTATGTTCTATGTTCCAGTCAGTCAATTCAATCATACCTGAAGTGAACTACTTTATGCTCACTCTAATGTCAAAATCAAAAAGCTGACGACCAGGTTAACTCCCTAACATACCTTGGAGTTTCTGAACATTGTTAGCTAATCAATCTTCTATCCATGCCAATATGTTATTCCACAATAACCTTCAATGTAGCACCTTATCAAATGCCTGCTGGAAATCTAAGTTCAGTAATACCACCTGTTCTGCTTCATCCACAGCACATGTTAATTCTTCAAAGAACTCCAATAAATTATTTTGACATGATATCCCTTTCACAAAACCATGTTGGTTCTGCCTGATTGCTTTGAAAATTTTAGTACTCTGTTATAACATTTTTAATAATAGCTTTGAACATTTTCCTTGTGACAGATGTTAAGCTAACTGTCCTGTAGCTTCCTGGTGTCTGTCTCCCTCCATCATTGTTGGGCCTCAATAACTTCTGCCATAAGACCATAAGACCATACGACATAGGAGCAGAATTAGGCCACTCAGCCCATCGAGTCTGCTCCGCCATTCAATCATCGTTAATATTTTTCTCATCCTCATTTTCCTGCTCTTTCCCCATAACCCCTGATTCCCCTTATTAATCAAGGACCTACCTATTTCTGTCTTAAAGACACTCAATGACCTGCCGACCCACAGCCTTCTGCAGCAAAGGGTCCCACAGACTGACCACTCTCTGGCTGAAGAAATTCCTCCTCATCTCTGCTTTAAAGGATCGTTCCTTTAGCCTGAGGTTGTGCCCTCTGGTTCTAACTTTTCTTAGTAGTGGAAACATCCTTTCCATGTCCACTCTATCCAGGTCTCGCAGTATCCTATAAGTTTCAATAAGATTCCCCCCTCATCCTTCTAAACTCCAATGAATACAGACCTAGAGTCCTCAGCCATTCCTCATAAGACAAGCTCTTCATTCCAGGGGCATTCTTGTGAACCTCCTCTGGACCTTTTCCAAGGCCAGCACATCCTTCCTTAGATTTGGGGCCTAAAGCTGTTCACAATACTCCAAATGAGGTTTGACAAGAGCCTTATACAGGGTCAGAAGTACATTCCTGGTCCTGTATTTTATCCCCCTCGACATGAATGCTAACATTGCATTTGCCTTCCTAACTGCTGACTGAACCTGTACATTAACTTTAAGGAAATCTTGAACAATAACTTCCAAGTCCCTTTGTGTTTTTGATTTCCTAAGCATTTTCCCATTTAGAAAATAATCTATGCCTCCATTCCTCCTTCCAAAGTGCATAACGTCACACTTTTCCACATTGTATTCCTTCTGCCACTTCTTCGCCCACTCTCCTAACCTGTTCATGTCCTTCTGCAGCCCCCCTGCTTCCTCAATATCACTTGTTCCTCTACATATCTTTGTATCATCTGCAAACTTAGCAATAGTCCTTCAGTTCCTTACTCCAAATTGTTAATGCATATTGTGAAAAATTGTGGCTCTAGCACTGACCCCTGAGGCACATCACCAGTCACCGGCTGCCCATCCTGAGAAAGACTCCTTTATCCCCACTCTCTGCCTTCTGCCAGTCAGCCAAACCTCTATCCATGCCAGGATCTTCCCCTTAACATCATGGGCACTTAACTTATTTAACAGTCTCCTATGCAGCAGCTTGTCAAAGGCCTTCTGGAAATCTGAATAAATCCCATCCACTGGTTCTCCTTTATCTAACTTCCTTGTTACCTCCTCAAAGAACTCTAACAGATTTGTCAGACATGGTGTCCCCTTGACAAAGCTGTGCTGACTCAATCCTACTTTATCATGCACTTCCAAGTACTCTGCGATCTCATCTTTAATAATGGACTCTAAAATTTTGCCAATGACCGAAGTCAGGCTAACCGGTCTATAACTTCCTGTCTGCTGCCTCCTTCCCTTCTTAAATAACATAGATTTCTCAGTAGACCTTTCTTTGTTTGAGTTTTAATAAAGCTTCCATGATTGCTAATTTGCAGGTCTGATGTCTATCATTGAAGCCAAGCTGTCTAAGTTCATTGGAATCAATTTTCATAAAGCCAAGTTTTCAGATTGTAATGTAGATTTTGGGTAGGCCCAGTGTTGTAAAATATTCAGTTGACTGTATTTTATTTTAGGGCTACCAGCATAAAATCATCTCAGCAAATATTACATGACATTTCACAAAAAGATGCGTTACTCTTTGTAATTTTGGGGGTGATCTCTCCAAACAAATTCTAAGGGTGGGATTTTCCAGCCATGCTCATCCCAAGACTGGAAAATCCCACCTGGGGTCAATAGGCCAACAAGGAGGCAATTGCCTTGTGATATTAACGCTGGACTATTAATCCAGAGACTCAGCCAATGTTCTAGGGACTTAGGTCCAAATCCTGCCACGGCAGGTGATAGAATTTGAATTCAATAAAAAAATCTGGAGTTGAGTATCCGCTGATGACTGTGAAACCATTGTTGATTGTCAGAAAAACCCATCTGGTTCACTAATATCCTTTAGAAAAAGAACTTTATTGTTTTTATTTGCTCTGGCCTACCTAAAACAGAAATGAGAAGGAATTTCTTCAGCCTCAGAGAGGTGAATTTGTGGAACTCTTTGTGACAGAAGTCTGTGGAGACTAGGTCATTGAGTGTCTTTAAGATAGACATAGATAGGTTCCTAATTGATAAGGAGATCAGGGGCTATTGGAAAAAGGCAGGAGAATGGGGATGAGAAAAATATCAGCCATGATTGAATGCGGAGCAGACTCGATGGGCTGAGTGGCCTAATTCTGCTTCTATGTCTTATGGTCTTATGGTGTTGCAAGTGACTCCAGAGCCACAGCAATTTGGTTCCCTCACAACTGCCTCTGAACAAGGGCAAATGCGGATGGGCAATAAATTCTGGACCAGCCGGCCATGCCCTTGTCCCATGAATGAATATATAAAAAAGAATATACGGTCAGTGTCCCGTCCATTACGATTCCCATGGAGTGCTGGACAGGAAAATTCTGCTTTAAGTGCCAAAGAAGCAGGAAAATGGGAGCGAATTGCACCGGTTTTTGCAGTGAACTACAGACCGCAACCTTTCAATACTTAGTACAATGAAAGCGCCGCCGCCAAGCGATTCAAAGCCCAAAGTGGCAGCAGCTGTATGGCATTAACAAGGGGGAGCTGCATAAAGTGCTAACGATGGACCTGCCTGTATGTCTCTCATATCCGGGATTCTCCTTAATGCTGTACAGAAAGGCAAATCCCTCCACGCTGGGTGAACAGTATTTGAAACCCTTGTTAATTTGTTAAGCTCTTATTTAGCGCAAAAGTACTACTTTAACTGCGCAACCTCTCATTCTGGCCAGACCTTCTGACTTTGCACGCTTCACAGAAGGGTTGGAGGAGATACAGGGTCGAGGATGAGGATGTGGCGGGGGCAGGGGTGGGTAGGGGGGTGGGCAGCAGGGGTGGGGACTACGGGAGAGTTTGAGCTGACGAATGAGGATTTTATAACCGAGTCCATGCAAGACAAGGAGCCAATGCGGGTCAGTGGAAACAGTGGCTGGGTGAAAAGTATTTGCTGCTAGTTCGTATGTGAGTCAGGAATGCAGGAGCAAGTGAGCTGGAGAGTCTGGTGGGTTGATCAGAGAGCCAGCGGTTTTTCCCACTTACACTGTGAAATATTAGAGAAAGCAAGGCAAAACAGAAAGAGAAACCAAAATATTAGCAACACAACAGCATTGTGAGCCCTTTGCATTTCCTACCCCAGATAGCTGTGAATGCTGAGTTACTGAATAACTTTGCGACTGAGATTGATAGATTTCTGCACTTTAGTGGAAACAAGGGATCTGGGGTACGGGCAGATCAGTGGATCTATAATCAAAAGCCATGATGTGGAGATGCCAGTTTTGGACTGGGGTAAACACAGTCAGGAATCTCACAACATAAGGTTAACGTCCAACAGGTTTATTTGGTAGCAAAAGCCAGTGGTTTTTAAGGTGTTGTGAGATTCCTTACTGTGTGAAAAGCCAGCCTCAGGCTTATTGATAAGCAGAGCAGGCTTGAAGGATCCAAATGGTCAAGCTGTCTTACTTCTTCTGTTCTTACCTCTCGAATTTGGCCATATTTGCCAATTCTGTTGCATATTCCTCACTTTCTGCTCAAACACAGGCAAATTTCACTGAATGCAAAACCTGCCTTGAGCTAGCAAAACTGGGAAATTAAGTGAAAAGTTTTTTTCGCATTCAGCTTTAAAAACTATTCCTTAAACTATTCTTTAAAAATGGTAACATAGTGAAGCTTAATTTATGCAACTCAAAGTCGGTTTTACATTCAAAACTAAATAGTTGGATCACAAAATCTCTCCAGTATTTCTGAGTGACCTCATTGCAAATTATTGAGATTTTTTTTTAATGTAAGGCTGCTTATATTGGGATGCATTTGTCATTTTTTTTATGAATTGAAACAAAATTCAAATATAATTGTTTAAAACGAGTCCATTGGTGCTCTTGAGCCCTAACAAGCCAGTTCAATCTTTGGAACCTCCTCAACAAAGGGTTGCACTTAGAATCATAGCATCATAGAATCCCTACATTGTAGAAGGAGACCATTCAGCCCATCAACTCTGCATCAACTCACTGAGAGATTATCTTACCCATGCTCTCCCCTCACCCTATCCTCTTAGCCACACACACTTACGATGGTTAATCCACCTAACGTACATATCTTTGGAGAAAAACCCTCAGTGAAGATTGTTTTGGTCTGGCTGGGGACAGCATGGTGTCACAGTTGTTCGACTGCTGCCTCATAGTGCTAGGGACCCAGGTTCAATTCCTGGCTTGGAAGACTGTGCAGGACCTGCATGTCCTCCCCTGTCTTCCTCAGGTGTTCTGGCTTCCTCCCATAGCCTGAAAGATGTGTTGGTTAGATGCATTGGCCGTGGTAAATTTTCTCTTAATGTACCCAAACAGGCACTGGAGTGTGGTGACTAGGGGATTTTCACAGTAACTTCATTGCAGCACTAATGTAAGTCTATTTGTAACTAATAATTGAACTTTAATGTGGTCCGTTTTGTGGCTTAGCCTGCTTCTAGCCTAAAGCCTTTAAAATTAGCACAGTTTCAGGAAGCTGAGATAGTTTAAGAAATCAGTGGTCATATTGTCGGATAGTAAAGTATAGAATTAAGTGAGTTTAATTTAGCATTTGTGCAGGAAAGGGTACAACTTTCATTGCATTCATGTTAGGGAGAGGTGTTTTGTGTCTATGGAGGTTTTTTTCGGTTTCAGTTCAAACTGTTTTCATTGTGCTGCAAATGTTTATGATGGGAAAAGTTAAAGAAAAAACAGCTTGGATTAAGAATGAGCTATTGCATGGCAACCAGGGGCCACCTTTAAGAAAAATGCTTCCTAAGTGTGTTTAACTGAATTCCAAAGGCAGTTGAAACTGCACAGCTGGAGAGTGAGCAACTTACAGCTGTGCAAGAAGCAGGGAAGGCATGTCAAAATGGACAAGGAAACAAGTCCGAAGAATCAAAGAATCCCAACAGTGCAGAAGGTGGCTATTTAGCTCAAATCTACAGGAACCAGAATCCCACCCATGCCCTATCCCCATGACCCCACTCATTTACACTACTAACTCCCTGACATGCAGGGGCAATTTAACATGGCCAGTCAATCTAACTCACACACCTTTAGAGTGTGGGAGGAAACTGGGGCATCCGCAGGAAACCCACGCAGACAGAGGGAGAATATACAGACTCCACACAGACAGTGAACCAAACCAGGATTTGAAACCTTGTCCCTGGTACTGTGAGTTCTAACCACTGTGCCACCATGCCACCCAAAGGGAAAATAAATAAATAAGGGAAAAAAATAAACAGAAGGGAAAATATTTCCAAAAGGAAACAACTGTCCTTTAGAAGCTGAAGAACACTTATTTCTGGAAGCTAGAGAGTGAGGAGAAGTTTCCAAGCAGCTTGAAGTGAAAAGGAACAAATAGGATTGGCAAGGGGAGGTAATGGTTGAGTGGTATTGTTCACTATTAATACAGAAGCTCAGCTAATGTCCTGGAGACCCAGGTTCAAATTCCACTATGGCAGATGGTGGAATTTGAGTTCAACAAAAATACCTGGAATTAATCATCTATTGATGAATGTGAAACCATTATCGATTATTGGAAAACACATTTGACCCTTATTTGGGACTGAAAAATCATATTCGACTCGAAACTATTAATGAAATCGCGCGTTATTGCTGGTGGGGGATCTCACCGTCCCACCAATGGTGCACTCACACTGTGAGTTCCCCAGCAGTTGAGGGTTGTGTTCAACGGGAAACTCGGTTGACAACATTGAGACCAAAGATCCCACCACCGCAAAACAGCCATAGAGGGAGAGAAATATCCCGCCCACCAAGTCTGTTTCTCTCTCCACCGTGGCTGCCGGAAATTTCCAGCACTTTCTGCTCTCTTTTGGGTATTCAAACAGCTGCAGTATTTTGCTCCTAATGCACAGCTCTCCTGGTGTTCTGGTCAACACTCTACCCTCAACCAACATTTCCAAAAACAAAGTAACTTGTCTGTTTTGGACACCTTTGTTTGGGAAATGACATTAGGGAGAGAGCAATGGCCTAGTAGTATTATTGCGAGACTGTTAATCCAGAAACTCAGCTAATATGATCCAGGTTTGAATCCTGCCACGGCAGATGGTGGAATTTGAATTCAATTTTAAAAAATCCGGAATTAAGAATCTGATGACCATGAAACAATTGTCAGAGAAACTTATTTGGTTCACTAATGTCACTTAGGGAAGGAAATAGAATCATAGAATCGCTACAGTGTAGAAGGAGGCCATTTGGCCTATCGAGTCTGCACCGACAACAATCCCACCCCAGACCCTATCCTCACAACCCCATTCGTTTACCCTGCTAATCCCTCCAACCTACACATCCTAGGACACTAAGGAGCAATTTAGCATGGCCGGTCCACCTAATTTGCACATCTTTGGATTGTGAGAGGAAAACTGGAGCACCGAGAGGAGACCCACGCAAACACAGGGAGAATATGCAAGTCCACACAAACAGTGACCCAAGCCGGAAATCTGCTGTCTTTATCCAGTCTGGCCTAAAGTGACTTCAAAGTCACAGCAATGTGGTAGATTCTCAACTGCATTCAGGCAACTAGGGTTGGGCAATAAATGTGGTGAGCCAGCGATGCTCATGTCACATAAATGAATAAAAAAAAACTTTGGATAAGGCAACAACATCCCTTTAGTAGTAATTCCTTTGCTGTGGAGTACGTCAGGATATTTTTCGGGATTAGATAAGGTGCTGAATTCCTTTTATTTCTGGCAGTCCTTAGCTGCACTAATTCCTCCAGCACTTGCTACTGTGCACTAAAACTGTTCAGGCAATACCCCATTTGACAAATATGACAAATTGGTTTTACATGTACCAGCATGTTAGCTAATTAAAACCACGATTATCGAACTCGGCAGGACGATTTTATCTGGGGAAGGTGAGTAAAACAGAAGCAAGTAAAACACTTGAACCGTAAAGTTCGGAAATTAGAACTATAAAACTTCTTAGCTGATGAATTAGGTAAGGATGAGCACAGAATTGCCTGTGGGAGCTGGCTCTTTCATTTTATCTTTTGAAATTACCTCATGCTTTGTTGTTCTAAAGTTGTACAGTTTTCATCTCAGACACAACACAGGAAGGAAGGCTTTACACATTGTCATCCCCTGTGAGCTACCCTACATTTCAATCCTGCCTTGCAATAGGCATTTATCATCTGTGCTGGTATCGAGCACAATTTTACCAAAATTAAATACATTTCAGCTGTGGATGAAGAGTTCTGATAAGTTATCGACAGTACCTTATTGAATAAAATACAAATATTGTGTACATTGCTTGACATGGAATAATGCTACTAAATGCACACTGAGTTTCTAATACCAGATACCTTCCTGAAACCAACGTCATTTCTCATAGCAGAGATACAGGATGGATCAATGTAATTTCAGAAATCAATGATCTATTAAACTATGTTTTGTGGGGTGTTGGAGCTCTGTTTTGCTACAATAAAGAGAAGATTTAGAAGTGATCTGATAGAAGGCGTTCAAATGATCAAGTGACCAACATGGAGAGATGGCTCCCACTTCTGGAGCAATCAAAACTAGAGACAAATAGAAAAGAAGATTTACATTTACATCACGCTTTATACAGCCAAAGCACTTTGCAATCAATCAAATATGATTGAATATGGGAAGGCGAGATTCGGCTACTGAGTTGGATGATCAGCCATGAATGTAATGAATGGTGGAGCAGGCCCCCATTTTCTATGTAGGGGTGGCACGTTGGTGCAGTGGTTAGCTTTGCTGCCTCATAGCACTAGAGACCCAGGTTCAAGACCAACCTTGGTGTGGTGTTTTCACATTCTCCCCGTGTCTGCATGGGTTTCCTTCCACCGTCCAAAGATGTGTGGGCTAGGTTGATTGGCCATGCTAAGTTGCTCCTTAGGGTCAGGGCAAGTGGCAGGGTAAATATGTAGGGCTAAGGGGTTAGGGTCTGGTTGGGATTATTGTTGGTGCAGGCTTAATGCCAAATGGTCTCTTCTGCACGAAAGGGATTCTACGATTCTATGAATGTTTCTAAGTGTAGTTATTATTATGATGTAGCAAACTTAATTTCTACCATCAGAAATGTGGTAACAAGCTCATCATTTGTTCTGAGATATTTTTGAGAAGTAAATATCTGCTGATTACTGAGGATAATTCCTTTGCTTTTCTTTTAAATGATACCATAGAATTTTTTTGACATTCACCTGGAAAAGTGCATATGACCTTAGTTTAGTGTGTCACCTGAAAGATGGCAGCTCCAACTGTGCAGCATTCCCTCAGTACTGCACTGGGCTATCAACCTAGATTTTATGTCCAAGTCCCTGGAGTGGGCTCGAAACCTCAATCTACTAGGTCAGAGGTGAGAGCGCAACCCACTGAGTAAGAGTTGACAGGCAACGTCATTTTTAAAAATTCATTTGTGGAAGGTGGACATCGCTCACTGGCTGGACTAGCATTTATTGACTATCCCTAGTTGCTCTTCAGAAAGTGATGGTGAGCTGCCTTCTTGAACCGTTGCAGTCTCTGAGGTGTAGGTTTACCCACAATGCTCTTAGGGACGGAGTTTCAGGATTTTGACCCAGCGAGGATGAAGGAACGGCCGATATATTTTGAAATCAGGATGGTGAGTGGCTTGGAGGGGAACCAGGTATCTGCTGCTCTTGTCCCTTAGATGGTAGTGGCTGTGAGTTTGGAAGGTGCTGCCTAAGGAACCTTGGTGGGTTCCTGCAGTGTGCATCTTACAGATGGTAATAAATTCAATAGAAAAATAAGGAATGTGGACTTCTATCCAGTTTGGGTGATTTAGATTTCGGTGGCTAGCTCCATTAAGCATGTACATTGCATTGTAAGAATGCAGCACTAGCATTATGTCGCCAATTTTTATCTGCCCTCTGGATATTTGTGGCTGTCTTTCATTCTTCTACAAGTACTGGTCTCGATTTTTGCACCGTGGATTTGTATTCATGTCACTTGGGAAAGATTGATTGCTAAGCTCTCCAGTTTTGGGTTAACTGATCCCCAATTCAGTTTCAACGAAATGTGCTTTTCTTATTTGGGTTTCCCCAGACCAACCTTGGACCAAAAGGTCTTCCCAGTCTCGTGTTTCACACCACCTCCTCCGTGGCGCCAAATCTTCAAGTTTGCATGAAGTCAGCTGAATAAGGAAAATAAATTCAATCATCACTCATTAGGAACTATTGATTACTTACACTCATTATTTGCTGGGAGATTACATCAGGACTAACAGACTGCCAATCATCAATTTGATAATTTTTACAGAGACCCATGGCCACAATTTTAGGATAGATTTACAGGGGACTTCAACTCAAAGTTTGAATTTCTCAAAATTCAAAACATTAATATGATAAACTAGGTTATTCAATCTCATTGAAAGACAACCTATAGTTTCCATATGAGATCCAACTTTTCTGTCTAATGTTCTTCCCTTAGCTAATACCAACTCTCTCTTTCCTTGGATACTAAACCCCAGGGTGGCATTGACACCAGTGAAACCAGTTGTTGTAAAGCTCATTCACTAATGTCCTTTAGGGAAGGAGATCTGTTGCCCTTATCTGGTCTGCCCATTGTGTGACTCCAGAGCCACAGCAATGTGATTGACTCTCAACAGCCCTCTGAAATGCCACTTCGTGCAAGGGCAATTAAGGATGGGCGCCTAGCCAGCGGTGCCCGGGTCCCATCATGAATGAAAAAAATTGCTTTATTAATTCCTATCATTAACAAAGGGCAGGCTAGAGATATCCTGTTGTGGGAAAATTTGAAGGTGGCCAATTACATCTTAAACTAAGACAATTCAAAATTTGCAAGGCAAATATCTCTGTGCAAATATGTAACAAATTTAATTAACAAGTTAAACATAGAACAAGCAAACAAACATACAACTGACCAGAGAGTCTCAAAGGGTTAGGTTGTTCTGGGAATAGAGCAACAGAACCTCTTTAAAAGACGTGGAATACACTGTCAAATGCAGAACAATTATAATTTTTTTAAATCAATAATTCTGCCTTTCATTAACGTAAAACCAATTTCATTTAGTAATCATACATCAATACAAATCTCTGTCAAGTACTTCAACCAATCACATGATATTTAATGGCATGGTGATATCTTATTCATCCTACTGATCGGGACCTTGCCTCCTTTCTTGGCTCTAACTATTTCCCCATCGCCTAGTAACAAAATATGTTACTATAAGGGACAAAGTGGATGTTCCCACTGACTCACTGCCAAGTTAAATAGACATGTGTTCCTGCATCCAGAGGGATATCTATTCTTGTGTCTGGGCAGTGAATACATCTATTCATTAATGTTGCAAGATACATTGCCTTATAGGAACCCTCCTATAAGGGAATATGATAAGACTACTGCTGACTAATCGGTTCCCAGACCTTTGGCTTTAAACTATTGACATTTATCACCATGCCTTTTGGTAACTTTGCTTGGCTAAAGTGAGCAATTTAAAATATCATAAAATATGTTTTGAAATCAGATCTACTTGTTTTGATTTTCTTATTGCTTTCACATATGTGTAAACTTTTAGCTTTGTTTGTGTTAGCTTTTTAAGAATCAATTGAACTCCTTACTGATCTTTTGTCCTCTAGAAGACTGAATTCTGCCCATGAATCTTATTAGCTGGCTAGGAATCCCCTTCTTCATACCCGTAGCCATATGAATCCAGGCAGACAATATGAAGCCTGTGGCAACTTTCGCCATCTAAATTCCAGTTCATTCTGGGTACATTTCCTCAATGCTGAGTAAGCATTAGGTTTCATTGACTGGTAAACTTTATTTCTGTGTCTGCCTTTTATTGTGTTTTCTTCTCTCCCACACACAAGGGACTGCCTCTCAGCAAAAAGCAATTAACCAGCACTGCGGCCCTCCAACATCAACATGCAGAGTGCAGGAAGCCTGAGAAAGCTCATGGAGAATGTGATGAAATATTGCATTCCATGATCAGGAAGAGTGAATATTTCACTGGGGAAAACTGACAATAAACATTTATGAGGCACTGTAAGATACTCATCAAATGTAAATATCTCCCCTACCCAAAGAAGTTGGGTAACAGTTATAATGCAATTAAGTTGTGTGAGCAGCTGTATAACTGCCATATCCAGCTGGTCAATCTTTAGCATAATTTTACAAAACTGAAGCATGAAATATAAATCTACGCAACCTCAAATAAGGAACAGAATGGAAACATGGAGTGTAAATCTATGTGACCTCAAACAGCCTTCATTCATGAAAACAGCAGAATGTGTTAATAGTGGAAGACTAGTTTTAATATTTTAGAGTGATATTGCTTGTAGGCAAGAAAATAAGCAAGATGGAGTCTCTTTTCATTCTGCCTGTCCCTCTGTATTTGTATAAATGTCTAGGGCAGCATGTTACCTCACAACATGAGGGACCCAGGTTCAATTTTGGCCTGAGGTAACTGTATAGTCAGGAATTTCCGGCTAAGCTTGCCCCAAAACCAGAAAATCCCACCAGAGCTCAATGGAGTTTTGTGTGTTTTGTCACCTGCACCCACCTCCCACACCCCCCCAACCATGCCTGCCCCCCGCCCCCCCCCCCGCCTTACCTCCTGCTACGACTCCCATAGCGGGCGGGGCAGGAAACCCCACCTTCCCCCCACCCCCCATCCCCTCTATTTGGAGTTTGTACATTTTCCCTATGCCTGTATGGGTTTCCTTTGGGTGCTCCAGTTTCCTCCCACAGTCCAAAGATGTGCAGGTTACTGGGATTAGTCATGGTGAATGTGTGGGGTTATGGAGATTGGGTGGGAGATGGATGCTGGATAAGATATTCTGTCAGACAAAGTGAGTGCCGCCTCGATGGGCCAAATGGCCTCCTTCCGAACTGCAGGGATTTCAAACTTCTGGGCACCAAATTCCAGAAACAAGATGGGGGTCTTGCAGAGAGCACAGCAAAATTTTATGAGAATGGTTTCAGAGAGAGGGACTTCAGTAATGTGGACAGATTAGAGACGCTGGGGGTGTTCTCCTTAGAGAGGTTTGAGGGGAGATTTAATGGAAGTGTTTGAAATTGTGAGTGATCTGGGCAGAGTAGATAGTGAGAAACGGTTTTGACTGCTAGAAGAATGCTAAACCAAAGGACACATTTAAAAGTGATTGGCAAAAGAATCAAAGATGACAGGAGGAAAAATCACTTAACGCAGTGAGTGGTTACAATCTGCAATGCATTGCCTGTGAGAGTGGTGGAGGCAGATTATTTCAGAGCTTTCAAAAGGGAATTGGGTAAGTACCTGAGGAGAAAATAAATTGCAGGACAACAGGGAAAGAGCACGGGGGGGAAAGAAGTTCAACTCTTGCAGCGAGCTGGCACAGGCATTCTGCTATAGGAGTCATCCTGTTGGAACCAGGAGAGATTGCTGTAGGTTTGGTCATATACATAGAAACGGAGAAACTAAAAGCAGGAGTAGGCCATTCGGCCCTTCAAACCTGCTCCGCCATTCACCTTGATCATGGCTAATCATCGAATTCAATATCCTGACGCCCCCCCCCCCCCCCCCCCCACCCCCCGACTTCCTCCTTGATCCCTTTAGCCTCAAGAGCTATATCTAATTTCTTCTTGAAATCAGACATTTTAGCCTCAATTACTTTGTGGTAGTGAATTCCACACATTCACCACCCTATGGGTGAAGAAGTTCCTCCTTAACTCAGTTCTAAAAGGCTTACCTCTTGTCCTCAAGCTATGACCACTAGTTCCGGACACCCCCACCACTGGGAACATTCTTTCTGAATCTACCCTGTCTAATCCTGTTAGAATTTTTAAGTTTCTATGAGATCCCCTCTCACTCTTCTGAACTCCAGAGAATGTAATCCTACTTGGTTTCTCCTCATATGAAAGACTCATCATCCCAAGAATCAGCCTGGTAAACCTTTGCGGCACTTCTCCTATAGCAAGGACATCTTTCTTCAGATAAGGACTGCATACAATACTCTAGGTGTGGTCCCACCAATGCACTATACAATTGCAGCAAAACATCCCTATCCACATATTCAAATCCTCTTGCAATGAAAGCCAACATATCATTTGCCTTCATGAGTTGTAATACTCCATACAATTATAAAATGCCATCAAGCCCGGGTTTCAACTCTTTCGCTGATACAACGGTGTCAATATTCACTCTGAAAAGGGGATAAGAGTAGTCTTTCAGCCAAATGCCAGTTTCCCGTCACATTAGGCAGCAAAGGAAAGGGTCGCGCCTGCAGCTTATGGTCAGGTAGTCTCCAACTTCGGTACGGGTGGAGAAACAGGTTTTTAAAACCCTTGCTAACTGCTCCCTATCAGGGGAGCCTCCCTCACTCAATAAGATAGCTCATAGCCCGTGGAGAGATATAGTGATGATCTCTCGTGACCTGTACGGTCGCCAAAACAGTAATTATCAGGAATTATTGTATCATCAGAGATGTCCATCAGGGGTAGCAGTCAAGGAAAACACATTGCAGAACCATGAACACATAGCTTGCAATTTTCTATCCAAGATAAGGAATGTAATACTACCATTCCCAACAGGACACCTTGGATTATGGATTCATCCCAAAGGATATTGCACTAACGTTGAAACAATACCGTACAGTCTTCATGCTGATTGAGAAAGCAAATACAATGCGATGATATATAAACAGACAGCAATGAAACACTTCTCCTGTAACAGCGGTTTCAGCTTAAGGGTAGATTGCTTTGCACTGAAGTTACTGTTTTCAGTGAAAGTGTGCTCCAAGCCAAAAATGTGATTCCAGTTTTTCATAAATCACTGTCTCCAGATTTGTGTAGCATCCGTACAAGTTGGAGATGAGTCAATGCGGAGAATTCAGAAAGGGCAACAAAGGATAAGTCCTCTCTTCTAGATCACTAAAGAGAGGTCAAGGGAGCTTCATCTGTTCTCAGTGACAGAAAGGAAAAGATGATGACAGCAAGACAGCTGCACTTTCACACCTGTGAGAGTAACTGAAGAAAGAGCGGCACTTTGTTTAGAAATTACAAAACAGGGCAGAGTCCTTATATGTAAAGGACGCAATACTTAGCGTTATGCACCAATTCCGAAAGCACTTCAAACCCAAAACATGTTGTGCCTTCAAATCCTTTCAGACAATGCTAATCGCGACAGAATTCCTAATCTGCATGGTGTTAGCAAACACCCACTCGGTGAGGGATGGACCTTGGATGACCATCATGTCTCACAGCCTGGATTTATCTAGTCATGTTGTGAGGGGCTCCGGATTCCTCCTTTCTCTCACTACCTGCTACATCAAGGCATCATGAAGATTTGCCTGGGGCTCCACTGGCTTCACATTCCAAGAGATAAATCACCTCCTTCAACTCCTGCTTGATAGTGTCTCTAATGTCGTGGATTAGGGGATTCTCAGCTGGAGCATTTGGGATTCACAATGAATGAAATAGATTCTTGACTGGTAAGGTTGTCAAAGACTAAAGAAGAAAGACAAGAAGTAGATTTGAGGCACAATCAGTCCAGCCATGTTCGACCTCAATGGAACAGTAGGCTCGAGGGAGCAAATAGCTGACTACTGCATGTAATTCATATGTTCCGATATAGTACACCATTTACTTCCATGTGCTAGTCCCAATGTTCTGCTTGTTGGATCCAGAATACCTCCTTCTCTGTCAATAACTGATTCCACATCTTCAAATGTCTTTGGACTTATTGTTCATTATAACAAAACTCATAGGTCTTCTTAGAAGTTCAATATTTTCTGATGTAATTCAGTATTTTTCATTCATTATTATGATTCTGGAGAAGTTGGAAGTGAATTATTTTGACGGGAAGACTGCGGTGGACAAATTGAAATAAGGTTACAATTCTAGACGGTATGCAGGTCAAAGCTGCAGATATCCTTCCCTGAAAGGATGAGATGTGAGGGGGATGCAGAGATGCTTCAGCATGATTTAGACAGGCTGAGTGTGTGGGCATCTGCATGGTAGATACAGTATAACATGGATAAATGTGAGGATATCCATTTTGGTAGCAATAATTAGAAGACAAATTATTACTTGAATGGGTGTAAATTGAGAGGTAGATATTCAGTAAGACCTTGGAATCCTTGTGCATCAGTCACTGAAAGTAAGTGTGTAGGTACAGCAGGCAGTAAAGGAGGCAAATGGTATGTTGGCCTTCATCGTGAGACAATTGGAGTAGAGGGATAAGGATGTTTTGCTGCAATTGTATAGGGTGTTGGTGAGGCCAAACCTGGAATATTGTGTGCAGTTTTGGTGTCCTTATCTGTGGAAGGATGTCCTCACTAGAGAGAGAGTACAGTGAAGGCTGATCCCTGGGATAGCAGGTCTGTCAAATGAGAAGAGACTAAGTGGGTTAGGATTATATTCACTGGAGTTTAGAAGAGTGAGAGGGGATCTCATAGAAACTTATAAAATTTTAACATGGTTAGGCAGGGTTGATCCTGAAAGTTTAGTCGCAATGGTGGGGGAGTCCAGAACTAGTTTGAGGATAAGGAGGATAGTTTGAGGCTAAGGGGTAAACATTTAAGATGAGGAGAAATTTATTCACCCAGTGTGGAGTTCGTTACCACAGAATGTAGTTGAGGCCAAAACCTTGTCTGATTTCAAGAAGAAATTAGATATAGCTCTAGGGACTAAAGGCATCATGGGATATGGCAGGATAGTGGGTTAAGGATATTGAATTTAATGTTCAGCTGTGTTCAAAACAAAATGGAGGAGTCAATTCAGTGGTGTGGAGGAGGAGGGGGCCGAGTGGCCTACTCTGCTTCTAGTTTTTATGTCTATGTCTGAAGGATACCAGTAGATCAGTTTCATGGTCACCCTTCCTTACACTGGCATTTAATTCTGTGTTCTTCTAATTTACTAAATGTCAATTCACCACTGATATAATGGGATATGAGTGCATATCTCCAGATCATTAGTCTGCTTTAAGATTAATAATGCAGTTATTTAACCACAATACCACCACTCCCACAGTCCAAAAGGTCTTTTTACAAATGTGATAAAAATGTAGATTGCTGCCAGCAATCCTTATGCCAGTCAAAATTACCAATGATAATTATGGATTTTAATTCCCTTCAGGTTTAAACCTTACTTGAGTTTTGAAATTAAAAAAATGTAAATAAAGAAGTTTACATTTCCTTCCTGTCACTTTTTTTTCTTTCTCTTAATTTAACATTTTTATGTGTCTTTATTTACTTCCCTGTACCTAATTTGACTTTGAATTCATTCATTCTTCATGGTTCTTTTTCAGTTCTTGCGCTGTTAATTTTTCAGTCCTTCATTGCCACGAGCAGAATATTGAAAATATAAACATGCAAGAACAAGTTAGTGGCCCGATTACTGCAAATTATCACTCATTACACTTTCATCCCATTCATCAAGAAATTGTTAAATATTTATATCACTTTAAATTTTGCATTCCAATTTTGCACATAATATATTTTAATATGTGGTTTTTGATGTCCTATTTATGATGTTCTCCACAATGCTTCAGAATAGCACCAAACTATTACCACTCTTAATTGCTCCCCATTTCAAACTACTTCATGCTATGTTATTTGCTTCAAGACCTCTTAATTAATCTCATCAGAGAACAGTTTTGTTTCTAATGGATGATAAAATATTTGAAGGTAAGAAGATATGTAGGATTATCATAGCATTCATACAATAATGTCACAGCAACGAGTGCCACGTTCCATCTTTCATTAGCTTGAGCTCATCCAAAGCCACAATGTAGCTATCCAGCAATGTGAAAATTTGTGATTCCATTAGACCATTAGATATAGGAGCAGCATTAGGCCATTTTTTTTTAAAAAACTGGTCGGCGCAACATCGTGGGCCGAAGGGCCTGTTCTGCGCTGTAATATTCTATGTTCTATGTTCTATGTTCTATCAAGTCTGCTCCATCATTCAATCATGGCTGATATGATTCTCATTCCCATTCTGCTGTTTTCTCCCCAGAGCTCTTGACCCCCTTATTGATCAAGAACGTAACTATCTCTATCTTAAAGACACTCAGCCTCCACAGTCCTCTGTGGCAATGAGTTCCAAAAATTCACCACCCTCTGGCTAAAGAAATTCCTCCTCATATGAGTTTTAACTCTGAGCGTGTGATCTTGAGTTCTGTCTCTTCCACATCCTCTTCATGTCCATTCTATCGAGTATTGTGTAAGTTTCAATTAGATCCCCCCTCATCCTTCTAAAGTCTATCGAATTTAGACCCAGATTCCTCAACCACTCCTCATGCGACAAACTCTTCATTCCTGGGATCATTTTGTGAACCATTCATCCAAAAAAGCAGGACAAACCCAATCTGGTCAATTACCATCTCAGCAGCCTTCTCTCGATCATCAACAAAGCAATGGAAAATAGCTTTGACAGTGCTATCAAATGTTAGTAAATTGATGGATAGATTAGATGATTGGAATAGAGAGATAGATCAATAGGTAGAAATATAATTGGTTTATTGAAAAGTCTTCACGGTGGCAGCTATTAAATTTCTGATAAAATAGTGAAACAATTCACAATTCTGATCATTTTGACACGCAGGTAATTATAATACATTGCAAAATACAGGTCTCCTTAATTTTTAGATCAGAAATGAAAAGTCTAAGTCAATAGCTCATACATTGTCAGGTTGAATTCATTGAACTCTGAATCATTTACATGTGAAGTATTTATGTAAGGGATTGGGGTTGTCTCATAATCCATTGTTTCCGTATCTTATTAGGAAAGGTCTCTTTTCCATTTCATTCCATCGCTATACTTTCTTTTGTGTTGTTGTGGTGAAGTATGGTGGCAATGGGAGGTGAGATTCAAGAATTTCACAGTGAGGTCCAGAGAGAGCTTTGTTAGCTTCTCAGCAAGAGAATGCGTATTGTTTCCTTTTTGTGTCAGAGTGTCTTTGGTCTCCTTTCCCCAGTGTCAGTTTCAGTGATCGTTTCTGAATGTTTCTGACTTTGTTCTCATGATCTTTGGTGAGTACAACATTCTGAAAAGGAACCACATATTCCGCAATGGATCTTACATTACTGTTGAACACAGTGAATAAGTTGGTTTGAGGTAAGTTGTGATGCTTGAGAAGATTAACATCCCATTTCCTCTTCAGCATTTTATGCACTTGGTAATCCCCTTTGAAACTACTTTGAATGTAGATTGCGATGCCATGCCATACAAGGCTGTGAGCAAAGTGCTGGAAAATAGCATTAAAATAGTTGGGCCAAATTGCTTTTTTCTGTGTTTTAGACCCCTAGGGGTGGGGTTTTCTGGGCGTGTTTACCCCAAGACCAGAAAATCCCACCCAAAGTCAATGGACCTTTGCAAGGTCTGTATCCCACCCACTACAATTCCCAAGGCGGGAGGGACAAGAACATTTGATCTGGGGGCGCTATGAAGGGATAGACGTAGAGAAAATGTTTTCCACGTTTGGATGACGCTCGGAAATCCAATCAGGAATTAAAGTTCCTCCCCTGCTTCCAGTGAGACCGCAGTCCATAATGAAAAATTTCTGTAACTCTATTACCAACATTTCTTCCCCAAAAACAAACCATGGAGATGAAAAAAAGAGAAGCCCCATAAGGGCAGATTTAAATTGATGCATTCCATGGCATGTAAAGTGCTTTGGGACATCCTGAACTTCTGAAGGGTGCTTTATGAATGCAAGTTTTGATTTTCTCTTGTGATGAAGCTGTTAAATCAGGGGTCTTTGCCACTTACACAGCGAACTAGAAGACAGCACTGTACCTGAATCTACAGGTGCTCAGTTCAACACAGCAACACAGTGGCACAGTGGTTAGCACTACTGCCTCACAGTGCAGGGAACTGGGTTTGATTTCTGGCCTTGGGTCACTGTCTGTGTGGAGTCTGCACGTTCTCCCTGTGTCTGTGTGGGTTTCCTACAGGTGCCTCAGTTTCCTCCCACAGTCCGAAAGGTGTGCTGGTTAGGTGCATTACCCATCCTAAATTCCCCCTCAGTCTCCCCGAACAGGCACCAGAGTGTGGTGACTCGGGGATTTTCACAGTAACTTCATTGAAGTTTTAATGTAAGCCTACTTGTGACACTAATAAATTAACTTAAGCAAATGCTTCATTTCAGAGTCCAGTGGAATCTCCACAAGATTCAAAGAAAAATAATCTGACTTGGCTGAAACATGGGTGGGTGTCCTGTTCTACAACTGTGTAATATGTCTCAGATAAGAGACAAAACATTTGTTATCGATTGTTTGCAGTTACGCTACTTTAAGACCCTTATTTCATCACCAAGTTCAGATTCTGTCTGTAAGTTATTGCTTTCTGAGATATATTTTAAAATAAAATGTGCCCTCGCCGATATATCTTAACAAATATTCCATTTACTTTCCGGTTTTCCTTCCAGTTCATCCCTGAAATTGTCTCTCCTTACATTCATTACACTCGGTTTTATTTTACTTCAGCCTCTGTGACAGCTTTACTTGTGGTGCTAAAACCTCGTCCCAAAAACCTCAAAAACGGGTGCTGGAATTCTGAAATGAAAATGCAAAGTGCTGGAAAAACTCAATTGCTTCAGAAACATCTGCGGAGAGAGAAGCAGAGTTAATGGGCCAGGATTTTCTGACCTCACCCTGCAACTGGGATTCTCCAGTCCCGCTGCTGTGAATGGAGATTTGGTTGAGCGCCAAATCCTCCATTCTCATTGGCAGCGATAGCTGGAGAATTTTGGCCAATATTTCGGGTTCACCCAAAGTTCTGGAAAATTGTGCTGGGCCTGTGAGGTTTCCATCATCTGTTGACTCTATGCTGCACTTTTGAATTGTCCTTTATAATGAGGAGTGAGTGCAGTGCCCTCCCACACCTCCTGCGCCTGTTATAATGGAAGTTGCTGTTGTTACTGAATGAAGCCATTTCCCATATTTCAAATCTCAATCTTCCTGTTCATTCCGCCATGTTAGCAGTACGATTAGAAATGTGCGCCATTACAGACAGGATCACTCATAACCGTAGAGTTTTGGGATACTGTTAATGTTGATCGATTTGGATTTGTGCACAATTAATTACTTAAAGGGACACAAGAAATACTTGGGGTTTTGACCAAAATTGTTTGGGAGAAACTGCTTTCGCGGATGGGAAAGTGGGGAACCAGACATCACGCACATTTACAATAATTGCCAAAGGAAAGTAGAAAGGAGGTTTTCCTCCACATTGCATCTTGCAATGATCCTGAATCCAGACTCAATAATAATTCTCAAAAGGAAATTAGGGGCCCAATTCTCCCATTGTGATGCGCTAGTTTTTTGATGTGTTGGGTAGGGAGACATGCGTGTTGACCATTTTGTGTGATTCGCGCATGCATTCCTGATGCATGCGTGTTTCCTACTACTGGAGAGCAGGCACAGTCGAGACCACACTGGAAACTGGTTTTTGATATAATTTAAATGTGATTATCGGGTCAGGTCCAATAGCATCTCCCACCCTGTCAGGAATATTTCAATCCAGCAGAATTTAGAGTCGCTTCCCACGTTCAGGGAACTAGTGGGAGACCCCACCGGAATTAGGTGGGGGGGGGGGGACAATTTTACACCCCCCCCCCCCCGCCCCGAGGGTCGGGTGGGGGGTGGGGGGGAGGTGGTTCCCCCTGGGCTTGGGCACCTCAGCAGTGCCAGCCTGTGCCCCCAGCAATGCCCAAGGGGCAAAGTGTCCATGTCCAAGGGGTCCCCTTGGCATTGCCCACCAGGCATGGGGCCCTTACTGGGCTATGGTGGGGGGAGTGGGGAAGTGCAGCACAAGGGAAGCTATTCAGACAGTTCTTTCAAAGTGCTGGCCCCAGCAACATGGTCTGAATGTTTTATGGCTCTAATTCACAAAAATGCCAGTGGAGTATGAATCATGCATGTCTTTACTTTGTGGGAAAGTCAATTGAATGGCTTGTGAATTACATGGCATGCTCAACGTATAAATGAATGATGTTCATTGAAATTGTTTTCTAAGACATTGATTAATGTTAATTATTAGATTTTGGTGGATATAATTTTAGGCGCTCAATTATACACTAACAATTTTTTCAGCCATCTAATTTGAATTGTATCTACATCTCTTTTTATTGCAGATTAGTCTAGCTGACCATTTGTATGCAAATTTGATCATAATTGCTGAGAAATTTGGCAATAAACACTGTAGGTTCATTTGAATGCATTAGCATCTGATTTTTAATCTAAAACATTGAGCTGTAAGTTTTCTTTTCCAACAGGCGAATACATTCTTGATTCATTTATGCAATATTTACAAAGTGCAAATTTTTTAGTTGAATAGAACCAAAACAAGCACACGCCCAGATCTGTCCTGAAGGAGTGCTGCATTGTTGCTAGTGCAATCTTGTAAACATAGAACACAGAAACTAGAAGCAAGAATAGGCCATTCAGCCCTTCGAGCCTGCTCTGCCATTCATTTTGATCATGGCTGATGATCAAATTCAATATCCTGATCCCGCCTTCCTCCCATGTCCCTTTAGTTCCAAGCTATATCTAATCCCTTCTTGTAACCAGACAACATTTTGGCCTCAGCTACATTCTGTGGTAACGAATTCATAGGATCCCTAGAAACTCTACAGTACCCAAGGAGGCCATTCAGCCCATTGAGTCTGTACTGACCACATCCCACCGAGGCCTATTCCCATAAGCACACACATTTACTCTGCTAATCCCCCTGAAACAAGGGTCGATTTAGCGTGGCCAATCAACCGAACCCACACATCTTTGGACTGTGGGAGGAAACCAGAGCACCCAGAGGAAACACATGCAGACGTGGGGAGAACATGCAGACTCCATATAGACAGTGACTTGAGGCCGGAATTGAACCTGAGCCCCTGGTGCTGTGAGGCAGCAGTGTTAACCACTGTGCCACCGTACCACCCAATTCTGCACATTCATTCCCCGCCCCCCCCATCCTCCACCCTGTCAAGTGAAAAAATTCCTTCTTACCTCAGTTCTACAAGGTCTACCCCTTAACCTCAAACTATGACCCCTGGTTGTGGACAAGACATTAAACTCCGTTTGGCCTCTCAGGTGGTGTCAAAGATCCCACGGTCACTATTTTGAAGAAAAGCAGAGGTTTTCTGGCCTGAGTCTATTCTTAATCTTATTCTTAATAACCAGTTTAGTCAGTCATTTATCCCACTGAGGTTTATGGGAACAACCTGGGTGCTGCATCTCCATAGGGTACAAAAAAAAATCTTCATTGTCGATAAAGTACTTTGGGGTGTCCCGAGATTGTGGAATGCACTACTTAATTACAAATCTTTCTAATTTAATACATTTCTTGCAATACGAACATTTGGAATGTAGTAAACACACGTACCACGAATATTCACACTTTCCCAGCGAGGGATTCTTCACTTTCAATGTGTGCAAGGGTTTACATTTCCTTTTGTGCAGACATGTGATGCTTTAAGTCCATCAGTGTACATGAGCAAAATACTGGAATCGTGTTTTCCGATTTGATGAGATCATTAATGTCATCTTTTGTTAATCTATGTCTTCAGTGAAATTCATGGAGATATACATGGCATTAATGAATGGAAAATAAGCCACTTGACCTTTTCCATCTAGCCTGTTAATGTTAATACTGATTGCAAAACTCTGATAATGATGGTAAAGAAATATAGAGCCAGCAAAAGAGAAAGAAGCACACATCTGACAGCTTGAGGTTAATCTCTTGGCAGAGGTAACCTCCAGTTTGCCCAAACCAATATTGAGTTCTTGGAAGCACGGATTTCCCCCTGGGAGAATTAATTATTCTGTACAGACATTGCTCGCTGACACTAAGATCACTAAATCAACAAAAAAAAATCCTGTAATCTAACCTGATCAAAATATTTACAAAAGATATGATCTGCAACTGAGCATTACTTTGTATCACTGGAGAAGTGCTCCTCTTGCATTTTGATGCTTCTCCAATAAACCAGGAGTGAGGAGTTTGATTGTTTAACAGATTTCAGGATGATCTGTAGTGGAGTTCCCCAGGGGTTGGCGTTGGGGCCTATTGCTTTTCCTAATATCTATTAGTGTGCTAAACTGTGGTGTTCAGGCATGATTCCAAAATTTGCAGATCATACAAAGATCAAAAACAGTGCCAACTACTACAGGGTTGGTCTTGAAATTCAAAAAGACATAACCATGTTGATGGGTTAGAAAGACAAGTGGTTGATGCCGTTAAATGCAGAGAAATGTGAGATGATCCACTTTGGCAGAAAGAATATGGAGAGACAGTAAAAAGGGGAGAAATTCTGAAGGAGATGCAGGAATACAGGGACCTTGTTGTGCATGGGTATAAGTTATTGAAGATCATAGTACATGCATTGAAGATTGTAGGATATGTTAATAGAGCAGTTAATAAAACTCTGAGCAGACAGCACTAAGCTAGGTGGCAGTGTACGCTGTGAGAAGGACACTAAGATTCTGCAGGGTGAATTGGACAGGCTGGCTGAGAGGACAAATAGCTGGCAAATGCAATATAACATGGACAAATGTGAGGTTATCCACTTTGGTGGCCAAAACAGGAAGGGAGATTGTAACTTGAATGGTGGCAGTTTAGGAAAAGGGGAGGTGCAACATGACCTGGGAGTCACGGTGGAATGGTCGCTGAAGGTTGGCATGCAGCTACAGCAGGTTGTGAGGAAAGCTAATGGCATGCTGGTCTTCATAGCAAGAGGGCTTGAGTTCAGGAGTAAAGATATCTTGCTACAGTTATACAGTGTCTTCAGTACCTTGAGTATTGTGTGCAGTTTTGGTTTCCTAGCCTGAGGAACTGAGAAAGTCCAGTGAAGGTTCATCAGACTGATTCCTGGAATGGCAGGACTGGCATATGAAGAGACAGTGAATCGACTGGGCTTGTATTCACTGGAATTTACAAAAATGAAAGGGGATCTCATAACATGTAAAATCCTGATGGGACTGGACAGGCTAGATGTGGGAAGAATATTCCTAATGTTGGGGAAGTTCAGAACTAGGGGTCACAGTCTAAGAATAAGGGGTAAGCCATTCAGGGCTGAGATAAGGAAGAATTTCTTCACTCAGAGAGATTGAACCTGTGGAATTCTCTACCGCAGAAAGCTGTTGGGGCCAGTTCATTAAATATGTTGAAGAGGGAGCTGGACATGGCCCTTGTGACTAAAGGGATCAAGGGGTATGGAGAGAAAGTGGGAGTATGATACTGGAAGTGCATGATCAGCCATGATCATGTTGAATGGTGGTGCAGGTTTGAAGGGTTGAATGGCCCACTCCTGCACCTATTTTCTAGTTCTATAGTATGTTAACATTGGGTACAAGACTATGAAGGTCATTCTGAACTTGTATAAGACACCAGGTAAGACTCATATGGGGTACCTTGTCCAAAATGTGTGAGACTGAAAGGAAAAGGCAGGGGAACGAGGACTCTTTGAGAGAACCAGTGCAAATTCAATGGGCCAAATGGCCTCTTTCTGCACTGTGAAGATTCTGAGGGCAATCCTCTGGGGCTATACACAATCCCTTCACTTCATCTAATGAAACATTCATAATAGTTAAATAAGGCATCCAAATAATTCTGTCATTGACATAAGAGGTAAGGATACAGGATCTTGTCCATTTGAACATTGGCTCATTTGGATTCATAAGCTCATTAATTCATATGGTATAGGAGCAGAATTAGGCCATTTGGCCCATCGAGTCTGCTCTGCCATTCTGTCATGGCTGATATGCTCCTCATCCCCATTTTCCTACCTTCTCTCTATAACTCTTCAACCCATTTCCAATTAAAAATCTGTCCAACTCTATAGAGATTGCAATTGTACAGGACTCTGATGAGGCCACACCTGGAGTACTGTCTGCAGTTTTGGTGTCCTTATCTAAGGAAGGATGTCCTTGCTATAGAGAGAGTACAGCAATGGTTTAGCAGGCTGATTCCTGGGAAGGCAGGTCTGTCATGTGAGGAGAGACTAAATTGGTTAGGATTATATTCATTGGAGTTTAGAAGAATGAGAGGGGATCTCATATAAACATATTAAGTTCTAACAGGGCTAGGCAGGGTAGATTCAGAAAGAATGTTCCCAATGGCCGGGGTGTCCAGAACTCGGGGTCATGGTTTGAAGATGGAACTGAGATGAGGAGCAATTTCTTCACCCAAAGGGTGGCGAATGTGTGGAATTCATTACCACAGAATGTAGTTGAGACAAAAATGTTTCAAGAAGAAGTTAGATATAGCTCTTGGGGCGAAAGGGGTCAAGGGATATGGGGGAAGGGGGATCAGGATATTGACTTTGATGACCAGCCATGATCAAAATGAGTGGCGGAGCAGGCTCGAAAAGCTGAATGGCCTACTCCTGCTTCTAGTTTCTATATTTCTATTTTTAACTGTAACCTAGATTTAATGCTCGTTCTTCAGGCGTGGGACATAAATGTATTAATGTTCTGACTCCAAAAGTGAGAGTGCTACCAACGAAGGGTGGCATGATGCACAGTGTTTAGCATTTCTGCCCCTTGGCACCAGGGACCTTTGTTCAATTCTGGCCTTTGTTGACTGTCTGTGTGAAGTTTGCACATTCTACCTGTGCCTGCATGGGTTTCCTCCTGGTGCCATGATTTCCTCCCACAGTCCAAAGGAGTGCAGGTTACATTGATTGGCCATACTAAATATGTGGGGCTAAGGTGATGGGATCCTGCATAAGATGCTGCTCGAGAGAATTTGCGCAAACCTGATGGGCTGAATGGCCTCCTTCTGCACTGTAGAAGTTCTATGATTCAATGGTTCTAAGCCACAACTGATCTGAGTTGTGGTTCTGTTACAAATGGTATATTTAAAAGCACAGATTTTCACTTTTGCTGATATCCTGATTAAAAGTGAGCGGATTATTATGTTTTCTTTTGCTTTATGGGAAATGCAAAGCCTTGATGAGCCAAAGGCCCTCTTTCTGTGCTTTATGACTCTATGAAATTGGGAAGGGACAGGACAGAATCTACCCCAATCCATGAATTGTGTCCTCAAATCTCAAGAGGGAGAATATAATTTCAACCATACAGGTTTGAAAAGTGCTTTGCTTTTTGTTATTTTAAACTATCAGTAAGAAATATGAAAGGTGCTTGGTAAAGAGGATTTTCTCGTTGAGTCAGGAACAGAACAGAGATAAATGTGAGCCTCTTTATAGCTTAGTTCTTCACTGGTATAAATAACCGACTGGAGATAGGGTGGGGAGCAAAATCACAGAAAACATTAGCTCAAAGTCTATAGCGAGGACAGTAAATTAAAAAAAGGTAACAAATTGAAGGGAATTTAATTCCAATTATTTGTAGCCGTGCTGGTGAAAAAGTGCTAACTCATCAGGAAGCTTCATCTCTTGTGTGAACTGCCAGATGGAAAGTATTGACTTTTCTTCAAAAAACTGGCATCAGAGTCTGGAGGTTGCAAATGCTAGTTCTCACAGGAATACTTAACAACTGCAGACTCAAGGGATGGTGCTCTGCTACCCAGGAGTTGCAATGCAATATTTCATTTCATATTTTTTGCAGCAACAGTACGGTTAAGGGGAACACTGCATGGAGCTTGAGGAAGCACATTGACATCTTTCAACAAATCTGCAATCGGATTCCTTCAATCCCTAGTTGCAGCTTAAATCTAAACGCAGCAAGCTTCGCGGATGAAATATTAAGGCAGTGCTCGTCAGAAGCCCTGTGCATTTTCAGGACATGTTCTGAAGCTGATGAAAACATTGAAGCCAAGACTGATATATTTTTGTAAAGCGAGGATATTAAAGGTTACAGAAGCCAGGCGGCTGAATGGAGTTAAGATATGGATAAGCCCCAATCAAATTGGGTGTGCAGAGCAAGTTGGAGAGGTGGGATATCCAATTCCTGTTTCTATGTTTATCATTAAATAAAAACTTGATTTTATTTCTATTGTGCTTTTCATGACCTCAAAATTTCCTGAAGTTCCATACAGCCCTCTGACAATTTTTGAAGTTGCTGTTGTCATGCAGTGATCAAACTTTAACACAGCAAGACTCCACAATAAACAATGAGATATTGATCAGATAATCGGTTCTTTTGTGATATTTGTTGAGGGGTAAATATTGTCCTTTGGCTGCAAAGATATTATACATCCCCCTGAAGAGACAGATTTCTTGGTTTAGATTTTCAGTCATCAACTGGCCTCTGACGATTCTGCCCTTTTTTCATGCTGGACTGTCAACCTAGATTAGATCATCAATCTCCAAATCCGAGTTTGGATCCTCAAGGTTCAGAGGAAAGAACATTACCCACACTGAACTACATCTGACACTTATCACATAATGGGTGTTGTATTTGAAGATGAGTTTTATGAAACAACAACTTTATTCACCCTCTCATTATGCCGGACTCTTTTCACATTCTCCCATAACGACTCTGCAACAATCAGCCACAGAAAAAATAACATCAGCAGAAATATTATTAAAAGATGGCTCTTTATAAGAGGTAACATAGGCATGACAGGCTGAACAGCCCCTTCATGCAGTGTGAGATTCTTCAAGTGTGACAATACAGTGCCTTTAAGAAATGTATTTTAGTCATGTTTCTGTGCTGAATGTGTTTACCAGTCCCTTCCATTCTATTGGAACTGGATCCAGAGTCACTGTATTGTTACTGCAGCAGCATAATTGATCTTAATTGATGTAGTGTTTATTTTGATCTGAATTAATGCAGAGTTTGTTGTTTTGTAAGCAAGACATAGGCAACATCCAGGCTTGGAAAGTAACATTTGTGCCACACCAGTGCTAGGTAATGACCATCTCCACAAGAGAGAATCTAACCATCTCCCCTTACTATTCAATGGCATTGCTGAATCCCTCACTATCAATAATCAATATCTTGGGGGTTACCATTGACCAGGAACTGAACTGGACTAATTTTCAATCATCTGAATTAATATTTCCTTATGTAGCCTGATGTCATTTTCTGCTTGTTCATGCTCCTGTGAAGTGTCAGCTTGGAGAATCCTCATATAAGTGTTATAAAAGTAGCTTTTTGATGTTGTTAATTCGAATAGTCACCTACCTTCCAGGAAACTACCATTGAGAATTGCTGCTTGCTTCTGGATCCTTACAAGTTTCACCAGCAGCAGTTTCTTGAATTGTCTGTCTTCTCCTGGTATTCAATGCTTTCAGCTGTTTCCTGATATCACATGGAATGAATTAAATTGGCTGAAGACTGGCATCTGTAATACCGGGGATCTCCAGACAAGGCTGAGATGGATCAGCCACTCGGCACTTCTGACTTAAGATTGATTTGAGTGCTTCAACATTATATTTAACACCAAAGTGCTGGACTCTGCCATCAGTGACGATGGAGATATTTGTGGAGCCTCCTCCTCCAGTGAGCTGTCTCATTGTCCACCACCATCCACAGCTGTATATCACAGGACTCCAGAGCTTAGATATGATCTGTTGGGTTGTGAAATTGCTTAGATACGTCTATCACTTGCTGCTTCTACTATCTGGCATGTGACTACCCGATATTACAGCTTAACTGGGTTGTCACCTCATTTTTAGGTCTGCCTTTGAGTTGCTGCCGGCATGCACCCCTATGCTGTTCACTAAACCAGGGTTAATCTCCTGGTTTGGCAGTAATGGGAGAGTTCTGGGTCATGCAGTTGCAGATTGTGGTCGAGAACAATTCTGCTGCTGCTGACAGCCCACATCACCTCATGGATGCTCAGTCTTGAGTTATTAAATCTGTTTGCAATCTCTCCCATTTAGCAAAGTTGTCGTAGGTTGAGGGGGGTCATTGTGATCACAGCTATGAAAATACCAGCCAAGTCAGGCACTTGTTAAGATCTGACTTGATGGGCTGTAATCATTAAAAAAATGTAATGTGTGAAAGAACCAAAGGGAAGGAAACACTCAGCAGGAAACCAAGATTAAATTGAAATGCCAAAAGAATTTTTACTTTACAAACTTCAACAAAACAAGTACAAACAATAATGATTAGATAGATACACTGATCAAATTCTAAATAATATGAGCTTCTACTTTAAGCTCAATCCAACAGATAAAACACCTTTTAACTCTACCTTTTTCTTTGTAGGATTTTAGCAATGTGCATATTCTGGGAAACAAATTATTTATCCTCTGTGACTGGCTGCACAGGTCCCAGCCCAGGTCCATGCTATATCCCTATCAATAAATCCTTGTGACCCAAGGATTGGTATTGCTGATGGTCACATGCCATTATATACCAACCACATGTAGACAATTCTTTGGCACCTATTCCATAGCTGGAATTCTCCTTGCTTTATGGAGCTCCTTGGTCCAAGTCAATTGTCTAGAACTCCCTATTTTCCTCTATAAATACATCGAGCTGAGCTTTCTATTTAAACACAGCAAATTGGGGCCTCCAAATCAGCTTCTATTGCACTTACAGCAAAGACAGTCAATCCAATCCACGCATCTCTGGAGTATCGTATCTTTGTGTTTGAGATTAAGTAAGTGTTATCATTGTCCCTATTAAGGTTCAGCAGCCTAAGAAGTCATCAACCCCAGTGTTAATCTCTGAGGAAGAGGAGTGGATCTCAGAAGTCAAATCCTTTCTCTGTATCAAGTTTCTGCACCTGTTCGGAGAGAGGCACCTCAGTGGGTTTGCACATGTCAATTGCATTCAAGTAGTGGGTAAAACTGGGGATTCACTTGTGTTTCTGTACTTAGGACCAGATTGTGAAATTATGGTCATTGAGTTTTGGAGATGCATGTGTGTAACGTGCAACCCTGTGAGTAAAAGTTCGCAAGGTGAGCAAAAATTATGCTTTATTTCTAACCTTTGCTGCCTGACAATGTGAAATACAGCAGATCTTGAATGATGCCAGGGAGGCAGATGGAGTGGGCCAGGCTATGAGGGAGAGGATAAAGCTGGGTGGACAGGGAGAGGCTATGGGGAGATATAGATGGAGAGAATAAAGCTGGGTTGAGAAAGAAAGGCAATGAGGGAGAGGTGGGTAGAGGTGGCTTGAGAAGAGGAGTGCAGAGGATAAACAAGGGCAGGATGTTCATCACATGGGAGTGTGATTCAAAGGTTAGAAAAGTAGTATGGATTCAGCATATCTCACGTTTGCAGTGTGACGGATGATGTGGAGAAAATAGACCCTAGAAACTATCTGAACGAGGCAATTCCTCAAGGACAGTTATGGATGGGCAATAAATGCTGGCCTGGGCACTTTCTGTGAACAAATTTTTAAAAAGTTGCAATTGGCAAATCCATTTTGTTGTTGCTGCCTGGTAGACGCTTATGTCTTTGCTGCAAAGATGTTGTAGGCATAGAGAATACACAATGCAATCCCATTCCTCTGCTCTGATGACTATATTTTGTGAAACACAACACTGTGTTTCCTACTTTAATGCCTTGCACAGATCGTACAACATTATTGCATCTGCAGGTGCAGTAGTAGTGTCAGGATAGTTGGAAAAGCCAATATCTGAGATAGAAATTGTTCTGCATTCTGTACACAAAATATCAACCAGTTTAGACTTGTTGTTAAAAAGTACAAGCTGACTATTGTCTTTTATATACCCTGTAATGGATTAATACCAGTGTTGAGATGTTACTAATGCTTTTGAAGGCAAGATGCTGTCAGTAGCTTTACGTGATTAATATAATTCAATGTTACTCTCAAAGTTAGAGTTGTCAAGATAACCCATCGTAACTTGTATAATTCTCCTGATCCCAAAGTTTCCAGGTTTTAAAATTTTCATTCTTCACAACACTTTGTTGAGACATTCTTAAGCAAACTTCAACACTGATATGGAGTCTTCATTTGTCTGTGTTTGATTATATGAGTCTGGTATTTGACCTAGACTCACTATGCTTGTTTGGTTGTGCACATTCAGAGCAAAGTGAACAAATACCACAGACGCTATTAGAAAGTGGGATATGAGCACGAGTGTAGACATTTTGTGACTTCAGAGATATTTAAAAACTCAAAAAAAACTATTGCACACTTAGAATCCAGTGTCAGCTCTGCATTTCCCTGAGATATAGAAAATATACAACACTAAGGGCCTGATTTGACCATTTTCATTCTAAGTGCTGAATCTGGGCGCAATTCAGAACCAACTTGGAAATCTACTTTCAGGCGCCCCCATTAGCACTTAGCTTGAAAAAAAATTGCGGGTCTAATTCAAGTGCGAGTGGAGCTTAGCGTACCCGAAATGATCGGAGCTCTGAACTGCGCATGTGCAGTTAAAAAAATTTGAAATTTTTTTTAACTGCACATGCGCAGTTCAGAGCTCCGATCATTTCGGGTACGCTAAGCTCCACTCGCACTTGAATGAAATTTTTTTTGTGTCAGATCGCTGCCAGGCTGCAAAAAGTGGATAAAGTGACCTGGGAGCAAAAAGCTGGAGTGATGGCCCCCACAGCCATCCCTACTACATAGCTGTCCCCCTTATCCGCCCACACCCAGCTGCACAGACCGATCGTGGCCCCCTACCCCCTTCCCCCACCGATCACCCACAGAGTGACAGCGGACCCCCTGCACCCACTCCCCCCCCCAGCCAGAGATCCATCTGGCCTCCCCCCACCCACCAGTGAGCAATCGGGCCTCCCCCCTCCCACACCAGAGACTCATCTTACCCCCCTCCCTCCTTGCCCCCCACCCCTAAATCAGACAACAATCTGTCCTCACTCCCCTCCACCTCCCCCCCTCTCCCACCAGAAATACACCTGACCCACTTCCTCCTCCTTCCCCACCCCCTCACCACAGAATGATCGGGCCTCCCCCTCCAACCAGACAATAATCTGCCCTTCTCCGCAACCCCCCACCCCCCACAACCAGACAACGATTAGGCCTTCCTCCTCCCTCACCAGAGAATGATCAGGCCTGCCTCACCCGACCCCGCACCCCCCACTCCCCCAGTGCCCCCACCACCGATCTGAGTCAGAGAGCCGTTGAAAGCTCTGAACTCACCTCTTCAACAGCTGGAGCGCCTGAAACAGACTTTTATTTAGCACGTCCATTTCGGCCCGATCCTGGATTGGTGAACGTGCTGGTAAAGGGGGAAACGCTGATAAAGTTGGGCGGGCAATTCATTAATTCAATTGAAATGCTTGTAAATGCATTCAAATCACCGTTGTGCCTGTTTCGGGCACAAATCAGATCACGGCCATTCCAGGGCCTCGGTAAAATGGCCAACTGCAAGGACACGGGCGCGGATCGTGTGAACGGACTCACACTCGACTTTACTGAGAGAGGTGTCAGGATGTTGAGGAAGAGCGTTCTATGGCCCTGATGGCTGAAGAAAATATTGTGGAATGAAAAAAACCAGGGATGTGCTAGTCGGATGTACATTGATCAATGATAGGCCCTCTCAACTATTTACAATTTATGCTGATGATTTCGATGAAGCGACCAATGGCCAGATTATTTGAACTCGCTCAAAGCTAAGATTTTCCGTCCCTGCTTCAACAAATAGAGGCTTGGTTGAGCGCTAAATTCTCTGTTTTCACTGGGCTGCAGTGATGGGGTGTGAACGGCCAGAGAATCCCAGCCCAATTGTTTTGGTGGGAATAATCCTGCTATTCCAGGTGTTGGGGTCTTCCACTTTTGGTGGCGGTGAACCCCCGGTATTGGGAAACCCTTGGCAGGAAGTGCGTAAAATGGGAAGCCCCATTGGCAGTGGTGTAACCAGGAGAACCTGCCACCAGACAATGGTGCGCTGTGTCTATGGCAGGAGTTCCATCCACTGCAGCCAAATTTACTGATGATGCAAAAGTTATTGTAGAAAATCTGTAAAGTGAAATAAATAGGCTGTGAGTGAGCAAAATGATGAGCAGATGGGGTATAATGTGGAGCAATGCAAAGATGTCCACTTTGAAGGGAATAGAACAGAAAATTATGATTTACATTTTTTTTTCACTTGTGGGACATGGGTGTCACTGGCTTTATTTATTGCCTGTCGCTAGTTGCCCGTGGGCTGTTGAGAATCAACCACATTGCTGTGGGTTTGGAGATACATGTAGGCCAGACAGGTAAGGGCTGCTGATTTCCTTCCCTAAAGGACATCACTGAACCAGATGGGTTTTTCGGACAATTGACAATGATTTCACGGTCATCAATAGATTCTTAACTCCAATTTTTTTTATTGAACAAGCTGGTCAAGAAGGCATATGGCATACTGGCCTTCAGTAGTCGAGTATAGGAATTGGAAATTCACGTTGCAGCTGTATAGGACTTTGGTCAGGCAGCATTTGGTGTACTGTGTATGACTGGTCACCACATTATCAGAAGGATGTTGATGCATTAGAAAGGGTGTAGAAGAGATTTACCTGGATGTTGCTTGGTTTGGAGGATATGGACAATGAAGAAAGGTTGAAGAAACTTGAATTGTTTTCATTGGAGTGTCGGAGGATGAGGAGGGACTTGATAGAGATTTACAAGATTATGATAGGCTTGGATAGAGTGGATGTTCAGAGCCTTTTTCCAGGGTCAAAGAGTCAATTACTGGGGGGTGTAGCTTGAAGGTGCAAATAGGAAAGTTTAAAAGAGATGTAAGGGGCAAGTTTTTCACACAGAGGGTAGTGAATGCTTGGAACACGCTGTGGAGGAGGTGGTGGAAACAGATTCTATAACAAAGTTCAAGAAGCATCTGGATAGAATAGAGAGGGAATAGAGGGATATGGACCATGTAGAGGCAAGAAAATATTAGATTAGAGAAGCATCTGTGCTGGCACAGACTTGGTGGGCCGAAAGGTCTATTCCTATGCTGTACTGTTCTTTGAATTCAAATTCCACCATCTGTTGTAGTGGGATTTGAATGCAGATCCCCAGAACTTTAGCTGAGTTTCTGGATTAATAGTCGAGTAATAATACTACTAGACAATTGCCTCTGCTTGGAGCAACATTATGGAATGCTACAGTATGGAGTGATCTGCACATCCTGGTACATAAGCCACAGAAGACTTAGCACACAGGTACAGCAAGTAATTAGGAAGACAAAATGGGATATTAGCTTTTAGTGCAAGGGAGATGGAGTATAAAAATAAGAAAGTCTTGTTACCACTCTATAAGCTGTGTGTGAGACTATACCTTGAGCAACAGGTACTGTTTTGGTCACCACGCCTAAGGAGGAATATGCTTGTATTGGAAATGATTCAGAGATCTTTCATTAGGTTGACTCCTGGAATGAAGAGATTTTCTTCTGAGGAAAGGTTGAGCAAGTTGGGTCAATACCCATTGGAGTTTTGTGGTGATTGTCCCTTTGAGGGCAACAGAATGTAATTGAGGCCAAACTGTGTGATTTCAAGAAGGGCAACACAGCAGAAAAGGGTAATCTGAAATGAGGGACACATTCAAAATGGGAGTGGATAATCACTCCATGGGGTGGAGTTTTACCTTGAGAGAAGACATCCAAAAGACGTAGGCATGTAGAGCAGACAGTGGGATGTACAGTATCTCCTTGATAATATATAGGCTTTGTGTTTCTGACACAGACTGTAGTGCTCATCATTACAAGTTTAGGTGAATGAGAGGTGACATTATTGAAACATATAAGATTCTGAGATAGCTTGACAGGGTCAACGCTGAGAGGATATTCGTCTTTGTGGGAAAGTCGAGACTGAGGAGGCACAGTTTCAAGATAAGGCATCTCCCGTTTAAAACAGAAGAGAGAGGAATGTTCTCTCCCTTGTGTTGCTAATCTTTGGGATTCGCTACCCCAGAGAGCAGTGCAGTCTGGTTCATTTGAGGCTGAGTTAGACAGATTGTTGATCTACAAGGCCATCATTGGCTTAGGGACAGGCAAAAAAGTGGAGTTGAGAACAAGGTGAAATCAGCCATGCTTTTATTGAAGGGTGGACTGGGCTGTAGGAGTTATATGGCTTCCTCCTGCCCCTAAGTCTTATGATACATCAAAACTAGAAGCAGGAGAAGCCAGTTGGTCCATCAAGCCTGCTCCACTATTCATTATGATCATGGCTGGTCATCAAATTCTATATCTCGATCCCCATACATACCACTTGATCCCTTTAAGTAAGGGTGACCATAACACTGACTCACTTGTGCCCTTTGGACATGGACAAACAAACCAGAAGCAGTAGTTGGCTATTTGGCCCTTCAAGCCTTCTCCGCCATTCATTTTGTTCATGGTTAATCATCAAATTCAATATCCTGATCCCTGCTCCCTCCCATATCCCTTGATCCTTTTAGCCCCTGGAACAATATCTAATTTCTTCTTGAAATCACACATTTTGGCCTCAACTACATTCTGTGGTAGTGAATTCCACACACTCCCCATTCTCTGGGTGAAGAAATTTCTCCTCACCTCAATCCCAAAAGATTTACATCGTATCCTGAAACCATAATGCCTAATTCTGGACTCCCCTGCCGTTGGGAACATTTTTTCGGAATCAACCCTGTCTAACCTTGTTAGAATTCTATAAGTTTCTTTGTGATACCCTCTCACTCCTCTAAACTCCAGTGAACATAATCCTAACTGGCTTAGCCTCTCCTCATATGACAGACTTGCCACCCCAGGAATCAGTCCGGTAAAACTTGCTGTACTCCCTCGATAACAAGGACATCTTTCCTCAGATAAGAACAGCGTACTACTCCAGGTGTGGCTTCTTACTGCTTCTATTTTCTATGCCTCTATGAGTGCAGACATCTCAAGGGTTGGTAAACAGAAAGGGAACAAGTTAGGCCAGGATATATTTGAATACATTTTACTCCAATAAACTGAATATAAATGCACCTCAAGATGATTAGTTCTTTAAAAACAGAGCTGGATTATTTGTTGGTAGTACAATTCATCTGTGTGTTAGAGCACAGGGGCTAATTACATATTAATTATGAGTTAGTTGTGCAGTGAAATTGGGGCATTTTTATTATTATCTTCAAGCATTAATTTTGTAATTCCCCTGTTCACGATTTTAACTTGTGAGTTAGCAACTCTGATTAAGCAGCAGATGAAACACATTTCAGATGAATGCAGTAAATGTTCACACGCCAAACATTGAGAGGCCTAGTTTAAAGGTGCTGCTACATTAGCATTTATGCAGCATCCGCTATTTTTTGCCCGAGCTGCTAATGTTCCCCAAGAGAGTGATCCAGTCTCACAAAACTTAATATGCCGGCCCAGCATTAATGACTTTCTGATTTGTAAGGGCTCGTTAAGCCCCAATAATATGGCAACGTGCAAAGTTGTTTCTGATTGCCTCCCAGCGTATTTTGCAACATTGATACGTAGAGTTGAGATGGCAGAGAGAATTGGCAGAGTTCCAACAAGGATCATAGTGAGGATCATAGTGCTTCGATCACCTCAACAACAAGGCAGCATATATTTGCTCATTTGTTCATGATATGTGGGCAACACCAGCAAGGACAGCGTTTATTGCCCATCTCTAATTGCCCCTGAAAAGTGGTCTGGTGTTGCTGCAGTGCCTGTATGCCCACAATCCTGTTAGAGGGGGAGTTCCAGGATTTTCGCCCAGTTTTGGGGAAGGAACCATCAAATACCTACTGTACAGAAAGAGGCCATTCAGCCCACTGAGTCTACAGCAACTCTTAAAAGAGCATCCCACCCAGGCACTCCCCTCTGCCCTAGCCCCATATCCCCACACGTTTACAATGGTTATCCACCTAACCTCCACATCTTTGGAGTGTGGGTGGAAACCGAAGCACCTGGAGGAAACCCATAGAGACACGGGGAGAACATGCAGACTCCACACAGACAGTAACCCAAGCTTCAGTCGAACCCGGGTCCCTGGCGCTGTAAGGCAGCAGTGCTAACCACTATGCCACTATTACTGAAATACTCATGCCCAAATGCTGCAAGACCTGGACAATGTTTAGGCTTGGGCAGATAAGTGGAAATTAACATTCACGTCACACAAATGCCAGGCAATGACCATCTTTAACGAGACCGATTCTAACCATCTCACCGTGATATTGAATGGCATTACCATCGCTGAATCCCCCATTCTCAACAGCCTGAGGGTTACCATTGACCAGAAACTGAGCTGGATTACCCATATAAATACTATGGCTATAAGAAAAGAGGCTGTGAATTCAGCAATCAACTCAACTTCTAACTCCCTAAGGCCTGTTCAGTATCTAAAGGTGCAAGTTAGGTGGCTTGGAGGATAACTTGCAGGTGGTGGTGTTCTAATGCATCTGTTGCCCTTTCCTAGGTTCTATGTTTGGCTGTCAATGGGGGTTTTGTTGAGTTGCTGCAGTACATCTTGTAGGTGGTACACACTAGTGCCACTGTGAGTCAATGGTGGAATACTTTCCACTTGCCTGGATGAGTGCAGCACCAACAACACTCAAGAAGCTCAACATCATCCAGGGCAAAGTAGTCTGTTAGATTTGTACCCCATCCAGCACCTTCAGCAAAAATTTGCTCCAGCATTGACTCACAGTGGCAAGAGTATGTGCCACTTACAAGATGTACTGAAGCAACGCAACAAAGCCCCCATTGACAGCCAAACATAAAACTTAGGAAAGGGCAACAGATGCACGAGAACACCACTACCTGCAGGTTATCCCCCAAGCCACAGACCATCATGGCTTGGAAATAAATTTCCGTTCTTGCACTGTCTCTGGATCAAAATCCTGGTACTCCCTCCCTAACACCACAGTGGATGTTTCTACACCATGTGGACTGCAACAATCAAGAGGTGGATCACCAGCTCCTTCTCAAGGGCAATTTGGCATGGACAACAAATTCTGGCCTTGCCAACGATTTCCACACCCTGTGAAAGAGTAAAACTAACCAGGACTACATCAAACTTCACAGCATGGAAATAGGTCATTTGGCTCAACTGGTCTTTGCCTTTTCCAAAGAAACAACACAAGTGGAAAATATTAGAGGGTATTGTTAACGTGTATGACAAATGAGTTTAAAATAATGGAAAAGGAATGTCATAGAAATGTATTGACCTCTCTTTTAAATTAGACAACTGTGATTTCTCATGTTGGGTTTCAGAAACGCTTTGCACAATAATTTATGCTGTGGGGTTATAGCAATTATATTCTTTCCATGAGAATATTCATCAAATCACTTTCCTAGTGGAGCAGTCAAGCCAATTTGTTTTGCATTTTGGCAAGAAAAGGAACTACTTCAAGAGGATTGTGAGAAGACAAATGGAACTCTTTCTACAGCGGCTTCTCATACCTTCCAGCACCCCCAAACCTACAGCTAAAGGTTAGAGCAAAGGGTAATACTCTTCTCTCTGTTAATCCGTAGAATGTGAGTGTCACTGACAAGGTCAGCATTTATTGGTCATTTGTAATTATTCTTGAGAATGCTGTAGATATCTGGGATGTTAGATCCAATGCAAAGAAATCCCACAACGCCAGTTTGAAGTCCAAACAGGTTTATTTGTAGCAAACACCACAAGTTTTCAGGACAGCCTGTACCTTCGTCAGGTGGCTAGGAGTTCTGGTCGTAAAAACTCCTAGCCACCTGACGAAGGGACAGGCTGTCCTGAAAGATTGCGGCATTTGCTACAGATAAATCTGTTTGGGCTTTAAACTGGTGTTGTGGGATTTTTTTGTGTTCTACCTCAGTCCGACGCCAGCATTCCATATCATGTTAGATCCACGCAGCCTTTCACAGATGCTCATAATGAAACAATTCAGCGCCAAGAGTTGTGATGTGTTGAAAGATGAATGTGAATAGAGATAAGTACTTAACTTGGTGCCTCTTTGCCATGGGAAGCAATGGTAAAACCTTAAATGCATTATTCCTTTGTTTAAAGTTAGTTGGCAGTCATGTGGCTCTGCTATCCACATAACTATACATAAAAGTTACAATCTACTAAACCGGGTTCCACTCTGGACCCTGACTATCCAGATGTAACATCAGCTGGGATCATAACAGAGAGCAAACTTCACTTGAGGTGACACAGATTGCCTTGATATCATGACAGCATTTGACCAAGTGTGGCATCAAGGTGCTTTAGCAAAACTGAAGTCAATGGGAATCAGGAAGAAAACTGTCCACTGCTTGGAGTCACACTTGCACAAAGGAAGATGGTTGTGTTGGTTGGAGATCAAGCATCTCAGATCCAGGACATCACTGCAAGAGATCCTTTGGGTAGTTTACTCGGCCTAACCATCTTCAGCTGCTTCATCAATAATCTTTCTTCCATCATAAGGTCAGAAATGGGGATGTTTGATGATAATTGCATAACATTCACCACCATTTATGACTCCTCACATACTGAAACAGTCCATGTTCAAATGCAGCAAGACCTGAACAAATCCAGGCTTGGGTTGACAAGTGGCAAATAACATTCACGCCACACAAGTGCCAGGCAGTGACAATCTCCAACAAAATGAATCTAACCGTTGCCTCTTGATATTCAATGGCATTACCATCACTGAATCACACTATCAACATTCTGGGGGTTTCCATTGACTAGAAATACAACTGGACCAGGCATGTAATTACAGAGGCTAGAAACACTGTGAAGTGGGGAATTCTATTTTGGTGGCTGGATTACATTAGAAAGTCCTAAAGAGCAACTTTGATCAGTAAATTCTTACAAAGGTAAACAAAACTCAGTCTTCAAAACATAATAAAATTTTATTTTTTAAAACTAGTTTTATCAAAATATTGAGATGTTACAATCAAAAACATTACAAATTAAAAATATTCAGGCAAACATATAATAAAGACAAGACATATTTCTTTTGGCAGAAAAGAAGATTTCTGATTTCACCTACACAGCAAATGAGCTATGAAGCATTCTCAAAATATTCCCAATTCCATGCCAAAAAGTGGAATGGTTATACTTTTTTGTTATCAGATTATACAGCCCAGCACTTAATTAAAAACAATTTCATTAATTCACTGTTCTGTCAATCCAACAGGCCATGTCCTTCAATCAATTATAGTTTGACACCTTCATATATTGGTCTGTCATTCATCTGTCCTTTTAACGGAAGTTCTCTCCCAAAAATGTCTTCTTATGATTCAGCATTTCTCTAACCAGCTTAAACCTGCTCTAATACCAAATTAAGTCACCTTTATCATTTGGCACTATCCCCTGGCCTGCATATGCATGGGCAATCTACTTTGTTGCGTAATTTGTGCTGACTTGTGCTGGCATCTTTCATAAATACATCCTTCATTTTACTGGCATTACAAATTCATTTCTTAGATATATTCTTAATATGTAACTTAAACATTTTGTATTATTCTCAAACTATATATTAAAACATTAGCTGCTAATTATTCTATTTGGAATTAATCAGAATTTTCAACTGTACCCAGTAGTGAGTTACTCACCCCCTGGCTCCTCTAACCCTGCCTGCAATATTCAAGGCACAAGTCAGGAGTGTATTGGAATTCTCTCCTCTTGCCTGGATGGGTGCAGCTCCAACAGCACTCAAGAATCTCAATACCATCCAGGAGAAAACAGACCTTTGACTGGCATTCCCTCCATAAACATTCACGTCCTCCTCCATCAACAAATACTGGTAGCAGTATATAGCGTCTATGAGATTCATTGCAAGAATATACCTTAGGCAGCACCTTCCAAACATGCAACCTCTATCACCCAGAAGGACAGGGGAACAGACGCATGGGAACACCATCATCTGGAGATTCCCCTTCAAGTCACTCACCATCCTGATTTAGACATATATTGGCATTCCTTCACTGTCATTGCGTCAAATCTTGGAATACCCTCCCCAACAGCACTGTGGATTTGCCTGCACCACATGAAGTGCAGTGGTTCAAGATGGCAGCTTCACCACCACTTTCTTGAGGACAACCAGGGAAGGGCAATAAATAATGGTTTGGCCAGCAATGCCCACATCACATAAAAGAATAGTTTTTAAAAACTCAGTATTAATGAGATAAATGCTGATGCTTTATTGCGAAATAATCCCTGACAGAGATCAGAGAATGAAATGATACAGGGACAATTTATCTGGATTCATAACATGTTGAGTTATACTCATCAATGATGTCATGAGGTGAGGAATAACATCCAAACTGCTCATTATTAGATGCATTCTCCAAGGTGAAAAGGGAAATTAAACAAAAAAAACCTTTTACAGAAGGAAAATTGCAATTGCCTTTTCATAACAATAATCAGGAGAATAGAAGATTTGATAAAATATAAGCATTCCTTTGCCAGCCTAAAATTTCTGCTAATTTGAAAAGTTCCAAAATCACCCATAAATAAACCTTCATTTAGTGAAACTAAAAATAAAGTATTGTAGTAAAAACACAACTGCAAAGTAAACTTATATTCTGAATCATGTTGAATAGATGTGGTATCTGTGACAGCATGGTGGCACAGTGGTTAGCACAGCTGCCTCACAGCATCAGGGACCTGGGTTTGATCCCCAGCTTGGGTCACTGTATGTGTGGAGTCTGCACATTTCCTCTGTGTCTGCATAGGTTTCTATTGTCAGACCAGTCAGTTGAGCTGCAGCTCAAAATTCTGCACTAGCGTGCACATTTAGCAAATGTGTAACAAAACAAATGACACCCTGCAGTATAGTCCTATCGGCAATACCCCACTCCTCCCACTATCCCATCTCACGGTGGTTAGCACTGCTGTCTCACAACGCCAGGGACCTGAGCTCAATTAATGTGAGGTTATCCACCTTGGTAGCAATAATAGGAAGATAGATTATTCCTTGAATGGGTGTAAATTAAGAGAGGTGGATACTCAATGAGATCTTGGAATCTGCATGCAACAGTCACTGAAAGTAAGCACGCAAGTACGACAGACAGCAAGGGAGACAATTGGTATGTTAGCCTTCATGGTGAGATTATCTGGGTATAGGGATAGGGATTTGTGCTGCAAATGTACAGGGTGTTGGCCAGGCCACACCTGGAGTATTGTGTGCAGTTTTGGTGTCATTTTCTGAGGAAGGATGTCATGCTATAGAAGGAGTACAGCAAAACTTATCAGGCTGATTCCTGGGATGGCAAGTCTACCATATGAGGGTGGACTAAGTGGGTTAGGATTATAGTCACTGGAGTTTAGAAGGGTGAGAGTAGATCTCATAGAAACTTACAAAATTCTCACAGGGTTACCATAGAACCTTACAGTGCAGAAAGTGGCCCTTCAACCACCGAGTCTGCACCGAACACAATCCCACCCAGGACCTACCCCCGTATCTCTATATATTACACCCACTAATCCCTCTAACCTCCACTACCCTGGACACTAAGGGGCAATTTCTTAGCATGGCCAATCAACCTAACCCGCACATCTTTGGACTGTGGGAGGAAACTGGAGTACCCAGAGGAAACCCACGCAGACATGAGGAGAACGTGCAAACTCCACACAGACAGTGACCCGAGCCGGGAACCGAACCCAGGACCCTGGAGCTGTGAACATAAGAACATAAGAAATAGGAGCAGGAGTAGGCCATCTAGCCCCTCGAGCCTGCCCCGCCACTCAATAAGATCATGGCTGATCTGTCATGTCTCAGTTCCACATTCCCGCCCTCGCCCCATAACCCTTAATCCCCTCGCCTATCAAAAACCTATCAACCCGTGTCTTAAATATATTGAGCGAGGCAGCCTCCACCACTTCAACGGGCAGAGAATTCCAGAGATTCACCATCCTTTGAGTGAAGAAGTTCCTCCTCAACTCCGTTCTCAACCGCCCCCCCTTTATCTTGAGGCTGTGTCCCCTAGTCCTACTGTTCTTTCTGAGCGGGAAGAGCCTCTCCACCTCTATCCTATCCATCCCATTCATCATCTTATATGTCTCAATGAGATCTCCCCTCATTCTTCTAACCTCTAACAAGTACAAGCCTAGTTTATTCAGCCTCTCCTCATAGTTCAACCCTCTCAACTCTGGTATCAGCCCAGTAAACCTCCTCTGCACTCCCTCCAAGGCCAAAATATCCTTGCATAAGTGCGGCGACCAAAACTGCACACAGTACTCCAGCTGCGGCCTCACCAGTGCCCTATACAGCTGCAGCAAGACCTCCCTACTTTTATATTCAATCCCCCTCGCTATGAAGGCCAGTATCCCATTTGCCTTCCTGACCACCTGCTGTACCTGTAGGCTGGGTTTTTGCGACTCATGTACAAGGACCCCGAGGTCCCTCTGCACCGTCGCCTGCTGCAGTTTTTCGCCACGTAAGTAATAGTCCTTCCTACCATTATTCCTACCAAAGTGGACAACTTCACATTTGCCAACATTAAATTCCATTTGCCAGTTCCTGGCCCATTCGCCCAGCCTATCTAGATCCTTCTGCAGACTCTCCACACCCTCCGCACAATTTGCCGTTCCACCAATCTTGGTGTCATCAGCAAAATTTGACACCATACGCTCAGTTCCCTCCTCCAGATCATCTATATAAATGGTAAATAGCTGAGGCCCCAGCACCGACCCCTGGGGCACTCCACTAGTCACCAACCGCCAATCTGAATAGCACCCATTGACCCCACTCTCTGCCTCCTATTTGACAGCCAATCCTCTATCCACGCCAACACCCTACCCCCAACTCCATGCCCCCTGACCTTCTGTAATAACCTCTTGTGAGGGACCTTATCAAACGCCTTCTGAAGATCAAGAAAGACCACATCCACCGGCTCTCCTCTATCCACCGCCCTAGACACATCCTCATAGAACTTCAATAAATTCATCAGACATGACTTCCCCTTAACGAAACTGTGCTGCGTCTGCTCTATCAAACAATTCTCCTCAAGATGCCTCACTATTTTCTCTTTGATCACGGATTCTAACATTTTTCCTACAACAGATGTTAAACTAACTGGCCTATAATTCCCTGCCTTTTGCCTGCCACCCTTCTTAAACAACAGCGTAACATTAGCCGTTTTCCAATCTTCCGTCACTTCCCCGGAATCCAGCAACGTTTGGAAAATAATCACCAAGGCATCCACTATCACCTCCACCATTTCTTTCAGAACCCTTGGATGCATTCCATCCAGTCGTGGGGACTTGTCCACAATCAGTCCCTCCAGTCTGTTGAGCACTGCCTCTCTAGTAACAATAATGTCATTCAGGCAATAGCGAAATTGAAGCAATAGTGCTAACCACTGTGGTACCGTGCCGCCCAGGCTTAGACAGGGTAGCTTCAAAAAGAATGTTTCTGATGGTGGGGGAGTCTAGAACTAGGTGTCATAGTTTGAGAATAAGGAGTAAACCTTTTAGAACTGAGGTGAGGAGAAATTTCTTCACCCAGAGGGTGGTGAACATATGGAATTCACTACCCCAGAATGTAGTTGAGGCCAAAATGTTGTCTGATTTCAAGAAGAAATTAGATATAGCTCATGGGGCTAAAGAGTTCAAGGGATATGGGAGGAACAGGGATTAGGATATTGAATTCAATGATCAGCCATGATCAAAATGAATGGTGGAGCAGACACAAGAGGACCAAATGGCCTACTTCTGCTTCTAGTTTCTATATTTCTGTCTCTCTGGAACCTAGATTTAATGCTCATGCTTCAGAAGTGGGACATATATCTATTAATGTTCTGGCTCCAAAAGTGAGAGTGCTACCAACAAATGGTGGTACAGTGGCAGAGTGGTGAACACTGCTGCCCTGTGGCACCAGGCCATCAGATTCAATTCCAGCCTTTGTTGACTGTGTCCCTGTGGAGTTTTCTCATTCTTCCCATGTCTGTGTTTCAACGTGTGTATTTTTTTTCCACTTTAATTTTCCAAATGCAAACTCATGCCGGGAAAAGGTGACTAGGATAAAATGACGAATAGTTTGTTACATTTTCCATGTTTAAATGTCTCATTAGCAATTTGAGACATGTTACAGGATCATTAAGGCTCACTTTTAGCCTTCCCATTACTGAGATTGGTACGCTGGGGACTCAGATTTAGCATTCAGGAAGACCTAATTCACAACTACAACACATTTCTATCCATTGAAGTTATTGGACAGATGATTTTGGGAACTCATGAGATTCTGAGATGAGCTCTCAAGGCATTGGGAACACTAAAGGCGACAATGTACCCCCTTGATATAAGTGACTCCAAATGAGTTTTGTTTTAATTTGCTTCCACTTGTGATGTCCAATGGTCAGAAATGCACACAGAACCTACGTTCTCCTGAGTTTAGGCTGAGAGCTATCTGCTTTGGAGCTCTGAAAAAGATTTATATTTGATTCGAAACATTAGGTGGGATTTTCCGACCACGCTCGGGCGAGAGTCGTAAAATCCCATCCAAGGCCAATGGAGAATTCTGTTGTGTGAGTCTCACCTGCCCTGATTCCGAGACGGGTGAAGTGGTAAAATTCCAGCCATTAACTCTGTTCCTCTCTCCACAGATGTTACGAGACCTGTTGAGTTTTTTTTTTCAGTTTTTGCTGTGGATTTTTTATGCTGCCCTGTCCCATATCTAAAAAACGTGAGGGTGTGGAGTTGGAGGTCTATGGCAGGTTGGTTTCTTTATTCAAAGGCACTCATCAGTTGGCTAATCAAGGGTATAGGAGTGAAAGGGGAGAGAACCCTGGGAGCCACCTTGCTGCCAACTCTTCTCCCCCAGCAGTGACTCCCTCCCTGCCATTCAGGCATAATCATGGGTCCCTCCTCAATCTGAGCCATCAGTCAAGCGTCATACCGACAGCAGCCACCGCCCCTTTGGAGGCGCTCGAACTTCAGAAGAGTTGCCTGTTTCTGATTGCTGGCAGCTTTCAACAGATGGAACATCTGGCCCTGGGGCCTTGCTGAGGGTGAGCCAGCTGCTGGCCCGTTCAGTACGTCAATGGCACAAGATGTGGCAGAACTTCCCGAAATTGGCAATGCAGAGGTCTCGGCAGCTCTCCAACTGGGAGGTCAAACTAGAAAGATCAGTACAGGAGGAACTTTTGCAATGCTTGACAATGCATTTGATGAGAGATATCATCATTATTCAGTATGGCAGCTGTGACTCAAGGGGTTGCATGCCTATTTCTGAATCACAAGTGTCTGGGTTCAAGTTTATGTTGGCACAGTGGTTAGCATTGCAGCCTCACAGCACCAGAGACCTGAGATCGATTCATGCCTTGTTTGTGCGGAGTTTGCATGTTCTCCCCGTGTCTGAATGGGTTTTCTCCAGGTGCTCCAGTTTCCTCCCATGGTCCAAAGATGTGCGTGCAGGCTAGGTGGATAGGCCATGTTAAATTGCCTCTTTAGTGTCACAGAGACTAGCTCAGGTAAATACATGGGATTATGGAGATAAGACCTGGGTGGGATTGTGGTTGGTGCCAATTGGCCTCCTTCTGCTCTGCAGGATTCTATGATTCTAATCCCAGTCGTAGGCTTGAGTATGCAATCAAGGATAACACTAACGGAGCTGCCTTTTGGATGAAACTTCAAACCATGACCCCATCTGACTGCTTCAGTGGATACAAAAGGACCTGTGGCACTATTTCAAAGTGCAGTTGAATTATCTACTGGTCAATTTTTACCCATCCATCAACATAACAAATAATACATTCTCTGGTCATTATCTCATTGTTGTTTGTGGGATCTTGCCGTCTGTAAATTGGCTGCTGTGTTTCATAGATTGTGACAATGACTTCAACTCAAAAGCATTTCATAGGTATAAAACACACTTTAATTGGGTTCAGAGCATTTTAAGATGGCTCATAGCTGTGAAAAGTGCAAGTAAATTGACATCTTTCTTTGGTGGATTGCAGGAGAGATTTGCACAGGAGGAAGGGGCAAAGTTGGAATTCTTCGCTCACATTTGACTGAGGTGAACTAAGAGGAGAAAGATAATGAAGAGTGGTAACCCACTGTCAAACCAACCAGTTATGTTACTCTCCAGAATGCTGTACTGGCATGCACATTCAGCTAATGTGTAATAAAACAAATGATATCCTGTGGTATACTCTCATTGGCAATACCCCACTCCTCCCACTCTCCCACCTTACAGTGGCACAGTTGTTCGCACTGCTGCATCTCAGCACCAGGGACCCGTGCTCGATTCTCGGTTTGGGTCACTGCCTGTGTGGAGTCCACACATTCTCCCCATATCTGTGTGGGTTTCTTCTGGGTGTTCCAGTTTCCTCCTTACAGTGCAGAAGACATGCTGGCTAGGTGCAATTGGCCATGCTAAATTCTCGCTCGGTGTATCCGAACAAGTGCCAGAGTGTGGCAACTAGGGAATTTTCACAATAATTTCATTTCAGTGTTAAGCCTTATTTGTGACACTTAAATAAATTTATACTCCTACTTATCACAAAACCCTCAGCAACATATTGCATCAGCGTTCAAAGAGTCCTGTTGCAATCATGGAGTATTCAAAAGATTTTCTTTGTTTTTAGCTCTGATAAAGAGTCATCCAGACTTGAAATGCTGATTCTATTCTCTCTCCACAGATGCTGTCAGACCTGCTGAGGTTTTCCAGCATTTTCTGTTTTTGTTTCAGATTTCAGCGTCTGCGGTATTTTGCCTTTACCTACAAATGTCATTGACTCTCTTAATTAAACTTAAATCCTGCCATGTGGACTACTGCTCAACCGGGCAAATGAAACCTGAATGCCAACGCGAATTGGTAAAATTGAATTTCAAATGTATGTTGACTTTTTGATTCCCCCTGTGCAATTCCATTATGTCTCCTCTTCCATCCTTCTCCATCAGAAACCCCTTCAGTGTCAACACGAGGGCCAGCATTTTAATAAAAAGGACAAAATTGCTTATTTCACCGTGAAGAGTGTCTGGAGTTTACAGATCCAGTCGAGAGTCTTATCCACTCACGGGCAATGTTGGGCTTTGAGCACTCTCTACCTCTGGTTAATGTCGCAGATGGAATCTCTGAACTTTCAACATGTTTCTTTTGCAGCTGAAGCTTTTTGCTGAAAGCAACATTTTGGAAAATTAAACCCAGAGGGGTTTAAAAGTGCAATAGCCACTTCAGCAAAACGTGCAACAGTTTTTTTCTGGCTACTTTAAATTCCATTGCAATGCCAAAAAAATCACATAAAACAAGCAACATGAAAAAAATTAAAAGATGTGTTTTTTTAATGGTTCCAACATTGCCTCTACACAATGAATAATGTAAGCAGCACAGCTGTAACCTAATAGATGCAATTTAATTCATTCTTTGAGCACGACAAATATGTGCATATATTTTACTTGAAAACTTCTACAATTCCTGGTTAGAATCTGTTCTGACCATCTCCCAGATGAACTGATCACAAACAGCACTTGGCGATTGATGTATGTTATTTAAGATGTAAAGCAGTTTGGCACCAACACAGGAACAACCAATTTAGATACATGATTCTTTTTCTTAAGTACACAGTTAATTGCGTTGTACTGTCATGTTCCGAGGACATTTGATGGCAGAGTGTCATGCTGTTCGTCAGTGTGTGCTTGGAACTTCTCGTGTGTTGTCCAAGAGATGCCTCTTTGTTGCCAAGTATCCACTCTGAGAATTGTCCCTAGTTGCCTGAGGTCAGCTATGGCTCAGTGGGTAGCATGTTGAGTCATTGTCGATTTGAGGCACTCTCCAGGCACCTTGTGTATATAATCCAGGCTTACGTGCCAGTGCTGCAGTGTGAGGTACCATGTTCTAAACTGACATCCTGCTTACTCTCTCAGATGGGTGTAAACTATTCCATGGTGCTAATTTGGAGAATGTTCCTTGATGTCTTGGACAATATCAACCCTCAAACCATGTCACAAAAACAGATTATCTTGACGTTATTATGTTGCTGTTTGTAGGGATTTGATGTAATAGATTAAGGGTGACTCAGTTGGCTTTCAGCAATGAAAACTTTATTGCCAAAAGAAGAAGAATATATATACAACAAGATCAGATTAGGTTACAATGCAATTGTTCTATTAGACTCCCTGGCTCCAAACCCGGGGTCCACGCCTTCTTGCCCATTGGCTCAGCTTCCCTCCAAGATGATCCATCGGGTCCTCGCCAATCACTTGGATCTTGGGAAACACCTACTACCCCCCTCCTTAAAGAGCCACACTTCCAGCATTACAACAGTAAAGACATTTAATTAAAATTGATTGGCTGTGGAACACCCTAAGATCATGAAATGTGCTTTTTAAATGCAAGCTCTTTTGCTCTGTAACACTATTTAAGGGGGGAACAGACCTTCCTCGATGACTGTGACCTGAAGGTGTAATTGAAACTGCCAATTTCAAGGTGTGCACAAAGTATTAAAAAGGATAGAAAAACCTCTCCAAACGTATAGAAGGAAAGAGTAGCGATAGTGAATGTTGATCCCTTGGAGGATGAGACCGGCGGAGTTAACAGCAGGGAACACAGAAATGGTGGAGACACTAAATCACTATTTCACCTTCGTTTCGCGGTAGAGGGCATTGTTACCATCCCGGGTACTGATGTCCGCCCCCATAAAACTAAGGCAAACTACTATTACGTCTGTCTGCATTACCAGGTAACAGATAATGTAGATGTAATAGAAAAGTAGGAACTTAGAACGCCATCAATAGGGAAATAGTACTCAGCAAACTATTGGGATTGAAGGCTGACAAGCCCCCAGGGCCTGATGGCCTACATCCTAGGGTATAAACGCAAGCAGCAGCAGAGATAATAGATCATAAAAGATCAAAGCTCTTGGAGGATTGAAGGGCTGTAGGAAATTACAGATCTAGGGAGGACTGAAGTCTTAAAAGGATAACGAACAATTATTTCTAGTTTTATATTTTACTCACTGCTGCTATTCAACTTACAGTGGATTTTATTGAATTTCACTGAATACCTGTTGAATAAGATTTACCATAAAAATGGATATCTTTGCTTAAATTTTCCTTTTTCTTAGACAGATCCCTGACCCTGAGAGTTATGTATCTCTTTTTTTTTGCTTTCTGATCATTTAATTCACTCCCCTGACTTTCTTCTGTTGTGTGTGTAATCTTGCTCCAAGACATATCCGAGTTCAATGCTCAGCGTAGAAACTATATGGTGACAGACAATGTCCAGCACTAAATTTATTTAATTCTGTCTTTCCTGTTAGATTAAATATTAAGTGGTTCTTGTGCCTGGGAGAGCAGAATGATGAAACGTAGGAACTATTAGTACTGCATTTCGTGCTTCTGAAAGGATTCAGAAAAGGGCCTTGGTGAACTTTGATCAGGAAAATCAATTATTCGTCTCCCTGAAGAAACTCCACCTGAATGATTTGATGGTTTCTAATCAAGAACCTTATTCAAAATGCACGACAACTGAAGTATAAATGTTAACTTTAATCTATTTTTCTGAGTTAGCAACCATTCTCAGTAAGTAACCAGTTGTTCTGTTCACATCAAAATTGCTACCCTGATTGAAGCCATTCCCTTGTCTTCGATCCCATGATTTCATGATGCATTTTAAAATGTTCATTCGTGGATTGTGCATGTTGCTGGATAAGCCAACATTCACTGTCCATCCCAAATCATCCCAGAGGAGGTGTTAGCGAACTACCGTCTTGAAGCACAACAGCGCATATGGTGTAGGTACACCCACAATACTGTCAAGAAGAGAGTTCCAGGATTTTGACCCATGACACCGAAGGATTGTGATATATTTCCAAGTCAGGATGGTATGTGACTTGCAGTGAAACGTGGAGGTGGTGGTGTTCTCATGTGTCTGCTGCCCTTGCCCTTTTAGGTTGTGGATTTGACCATAAGACCATAAAACATTGGCCTAATTCTGCTCCTATCAACCCATCGAGTCTGCTCTGCCATTCAATCATGGCTGATACTTTTTTCATCCTCATTCTCCTGCCTTTTCCCCATAACCCCTGATCTCCTTATTAGTCAACGACCTATATATCTCTGTCTTAAAGACACTCAGTGATCTGACCTCCACAGCCTTCTGCGGCAAAGAGTTCTACAGATTCACCACTCTCTGGCTGAAGAAATTCCTCCTCATCTCTGTTGTAAAGGATTGTCCCTTTAGCCTGATGTTGTCCCTCTGGTTCTGGTTTTTCCCACTCGTGGAAACATCCTCCCCATGTCCACTCTATCCAGGTCTCGGGTCCCTGGTGCTGTGAGGCAGCAATGCTAACCACTGTGCTGCCTTGCCACCTTGTGATGCTTTAAAATGTAAAAGGCATTGACAAAAATGCAAATTATCTTCATCATTATTTATCAAGCTACCTTGATGTTAGAATGCAGGATTGCATTGTAGGATATCAAGGAAACCACTTCACAACTTGGTAAGTTGCTGCAGTTACTAATGTCAAAAATATCACATGGATTATGTTATAGAGCAGATTATAAAACAAAACAATCTCAGGAGTCTCAGGTAGAGAATGACCAATTATTTGTCAGCATGTTGGGAGAGAACAAGCTCAGAGCATGTCTCTGAAGCAGGAACCTATCAAATTGAGAGAAATCTTTGGATTTTATACATTGAAAAGCGCAAGAACAAAAAAAAAATGAAAAGTACAGCAGAAAGAACAGGGCCTTCAACTCTTCAAGCCCTTGTGAAATTAAAAGATCTGCTCTTACTCAGTCCATATCCCTTTCTTCCCTCCCTATTCATGTACCCATCCAGATGCCTCTTAAATGTTGCTAATGTGCCTGCTTCCACCACTTCCTCTGGCAGTGCATTCCAGGCACCCCTTACTCTCAGTATGAAAAACTTTCCCTGCACATCTCCCTTAAACTTTCTCCCTCTCACCTTCAACCTGTGCCCCCTTGTAATTGACACTTCCACCCTTGGAAAAAAGCCTCTGACTATCTACTCTGTTTGTGCCCCTCATAGTTTTGTAGACCTCTATCAGGCCTCCCCTCTGTCTTTCTGGTGATTTACAAAAGCTTAAATTCCAACATTGCCTCTTTTAGGTTTATATTAAACAAATATTTCTAGTTGTAGATTTTCATGAGGCAGGGTGCCTGCTACTCTAAGCATTATCTGTCTTTCCTATATCTCCGAGGCTCCTCCAAATCACTCCCTGGTGCCTGTTGCTATCAGGCCTGGCCTTGGACTATGAAGTCAGATCTCTGAGGAGTACAGAGGTCAACAGAAATCCAAGTTGCTGATATAGGTCCAGAACACTTCTGAGATTTACTGATACTACTGGCTGTTTAACCATGTAACCAATTAGTGGTACCTATGTTTTCTTTGCCATATTTGCTGTGTGGTGTAAAGGGCTTGGATTAGAACTCTAATGTCTAAAATGCAAACAGGTGAGACCTCAACATTTTTTTTTCTATTTTGGTACAAATATAAGGAAAGGGTACTTCATTCTAGGAATTATTTCACTGACAAATTGGGGATTATTTTATCAAAACAAGCTCCATTCATAACATAGATTAAATGTAACTCTGGCAAAATGAAGCAGTTTAATACTTAACACTTGAGCAATCTTTAAACATGAAAAGAAATAACTATAATTTCTAACTTCTCTCTATTTCAGTTCCAAGTAAGCAACATTCTTCCTATGCACTTAAAATTCACTTTAGATATAGTTAGCAATCACAAACCTACCTGCTCTAACTTGGGTTAACAGCCTTGGAGCTTCCAAAATGATTTTGTGCTGAGAGAGAAAGAGAGAAAGCTGACTTCTGTCTTTAAATAGCTCCAGCCAGCAACTGGACTTGAAACTGAATCAGGAAGCTATTTCTCTGTTATAAATCTATCTCCTCCCATTAGCCATATTTAAAAGAAAAATCAGTTGCCATTCCTTTAAGCAAAAAAAGGGAAATCTCCATTTGTAAACAAAAGTCAATTAGCTCTAAGTAAATGCTACATGTCGAAAATGAGTAATTAAACTGCAGTGAAACATCAGAGCTGAGTGCTTTCCAGACACAGGTTGTAAAAAAAACACTGAATCATAAAACATTCTGCAAAAATATGAAGTCTATTAATAGCACTGTATCATCAGGGTGATGACTATTATCCTAAGTGTGAATTTTTACTTTATCTTCCCTAATACAATTATATAATTGCAAATCCCTCTAAAACTCCCTTTAGTAAATTACATGGATTCCTTAGTCCCTTCTGATGTAATCATTTAACACCTATAAAGATCCTTTAATAAACTGTACTCGTTAACTTCATGAATAAATTGTTGCAATAAGCCATATTCATTATTTCCCTCCTACAAATTATAATTGGATTTCAAATCACACATTTATTTTGTGTTTCTCCTTTGTGTTTTCAAAATAAATACATTCAGGCAATTTTCCTTTTTGCTCTCATCTTTTTCAAGATTTCTTCTCCCTTTAAACTAACAAATTCCACACACCCTCCTCCCCGAAATCATAAAGAAACCTCTGAACATTTTAAACTAAAATAAAATCTCCATCCTGGAGGGTGTTGTGGAAAGGTGCTAGAGAAATGTTTAAATATTGTCAGAGGACTATATATCTACATCACCATCAGTATCATCTTCCATATTTCAGAGCTAGTTAGGAAGAGCCTCAAAGCTGTGTGCATTCCATTCTGTTGTGGTGCCATGAAGTGTGGCAGTGAACAGAGGATAGCTGAGTTCACTCACAATGCACTGTAACTTCAGAGCAGGAAAATCTGTACAAATGTCTGTTCAGAAGCTGCCTCCAAGAAAAAAGTTTGAAAAAACAAAGCAGTGACTGTGAGGCATCATTAAGTAGAATATACAGCTCCCTTTACATTCAAGCAGCAACGTAGTTCCAAGTGAAGAGGCATCACACATGGAATGAAATGTTGATCCAATTAAAATTTCAGTTCAAAAGTGTGAAGTATTTTGTGCAACAGTCAAGACCAAACTCGTGGGAAATAAAAGCATTGAGATATTAAATTAATCTGGGACTCAGATTAACTCTATGCAGGTCTCAAAGATTTACAGAGGGTTTTTTTATTGCAATCTAAGATCTAAAATAAATATAATTTAAGGAGGAAAGGGATTTTTGCAGAATATGTAAATAAAACTAAAATCTGTCTGAACATATTTCATTGAAAATCATCAAGAAAAAAAAACTGAGTTCAGATATTCACTTTGGTTTTTTTGACATTAGTAACTGCAATAAATCATCAAAACTCTTTCAATAGCACATTCCAAATGCGTAACCTTTGCCAGGTAGAGAAAGGCCAGCAGGTGCATGGGAACATCACCACCTCCAACTTCCCTTCTAGGTCACACTCCTGTGCTGGCTTGAAACTGTGTCACTTTTCCATCGTTGTCGCTGGGTCAAAATCCTGGAATCCAATGCATTGTGGCTGCATCCACACTGAATGGACTACTGAGGTTCACAAATACAGTTCACCACCACCTTTTCAAAGGCAATGAGGATTGAGCAATTATGATAAACTCTAAATGCTGGTCTTGCCAATAACGCCTACATCTCATTATTTATTTGTTGGACATGGGCCTCGCTTGTTGGCCAGCATTTATCGCCCATCCCTAGTTGCTCTTGGAGGGCAGTTGAGAGTCGACCACATTGCTGTGACTCTGGAGTCACATGTAGGCCAGACCAGATAAAGGTGACAGATTTCCTTCCCTTAAGGGAGATTTCATGAACAAAGAAAAACAGAGTAAGAAAGAAATCCATTATCTTGCACCCGTAGGAATTCTACAGATGTCTAAAGCAATATTTCTTATTGCTGATGTTAGGTAGAGAGGGAGTACAAAAGAGAGAGGAAAAGAGGAAATAGAGAAGAGGAATAAGAGAAAAAAAAAATCAGAGTGACGCAAAAAATAACTAAACCCATGTGGAATTGAGACCACAAGACCAGCCATGATTTTACTGAGTGGGGGAGCAGGCTCTCAAAGCTGGATGGCTCTCTCTTTCTCCTAAGTTCTATGTACCTATCCAATGTACAAGAATATCAATATCAATAACAAGAAATGGATGAGGAAAACTAATTGCATGTGCCTATAAAGGCACACTTTTGGAAACTGTGCTCCTAATTTGAAGCTTTGCTCCTAGAGAGCACAGATCAAAGAGTAAGATGTGATTGGTACACATAACTCATCTAATTTTCTGCTGCAGTTAATGACTAGAAAATCCAAGCAAGTGCAGATTGGATGCACGAAGCTATGTTTCCAGTATTTGTTCTTCCATCAAACTGGAGTAGAAGCTTGCTATAAAATAATCTCAGAATGGTTTCTCAAAATTATTCCATGCAACTTTTTGTTCCAAAGGACAAAATCATCAATATCCAAAGAAAAATATTGCTTTCCAACATCAACTATGAATCTTTAACATGAAGCACTGAGGTACCCTTGGCTGTGAATACCTGCTTCAGTCAATAGTGCTCTCATCTTCCAGTCAGAAGCATGAAGGTTCCAAACCAGTATCAAACTAATGCATCAACAAAATCCCAAGGGAGCTTGGCATTTCAGAGCTGGTTCTCAATTTCAATATCTCAAAAAGAGCAGAGAGTCCTGAGAAAATTCCCTTCCCAAACCAATTGCCAATGCTCCACCTGAGTTCTGTAATATTGTATAAGGTAATAGTGGCACCATGAGAATCAGCAATCAAAGGTTTGGATTAGTGCAACACATGTCGCTCGAATATCATAGATCATAGAATCCTACAGTGCAGAAGGAGGCCATTTGGCCCATCGGGTCACAATCCCATCCAGACCCAATCCTCATAACTTAATGCATTTACCCTAGCTAGTCCCCCAACACTAAGAGGCAACCTAGCACGGCCAATCACCTAACCCACACATCTTTCGACTGTGGGAGGAAACTGGGAGCACCCAAAGGAAACCCATGCAGACACAGGGAGGACGTGCAAACTCCACACAGACAGTGACCCAAGATTGGAATTGAACTCGGGTTCCTGGTGCTGTGAGGCAGCAATGCTAACTGTGCTACCGTGCAGCCTCAGTAAGCTTTTAGCTTCTCCACCATTGCATATCCCCATTGATTTACTCCTATCTTTGGGTTTTGTAACCCTGCCACCAAGAAGGGAGTGTGTCATGCAATGTGTTTGAGTGATGTGGTAAACATGCTGTTTGTGAAAGGTATGAGTTGTGTGTGTGAGGTTTTCAGAATTGCTAAGTGTGTGAGGGAAAGGTGAAGCTAAGTGTGAGCTATGAGCTCTGATTGGATATTGTTGGTAAGTGAATGATGATGGTATGTTGATTGAAGAAATGTCTGAGGCTCATAGCGCAGTTGGTGGGACATGGCTTTTGAGGGTACATTCATTGACCTTGGCTGCTCAATTGAGGTCATTAACCTTATTCCTGCACAGGATCCAAGTCCTTGAGGTTACACTGCTTGCTGTGACACCAGCTCCCACTGCCCTCGCAATGTTTGTCTGGGTGGTATCCTGATGCATGGCTGGAATTTTCTGAACTCCCGACAATGCACCTGCTCCATGGGTTTCCTGGTAGTGTGGGGGGGAATCAATGGGAAATCCTATTGACTGCAGTGGAACCAGAGAGTCCTGCCAGCAGCGAATGGCACACTACCTCCCGCCACGAGAAACATGTGCAGGGAGACGAGAAAATCCATCCCCATTGGATATAGACTGTTTTCCCTCCTATCCACCTCCTGCACCCAAGGTCTGGAAACATTGGACATTGCTTGCGGGGCCAAATCAGCTTTTTGTGTAGGCCAGGCACTCCTCCCTGGCCACTTCCAGCCCTTGTTTCAGTGAAATAATCCTTTAAGAGATGTAAATTAGGGTTGAGTCGTGCAGATTAGCATTAAGTAGGACTAGTCTCACATGAACTTGGGCACCTCAGCTGGAGCATATAAAAATTAACAGCATATTGAGTGATGATCCTACTGTCAAATTAATCAGCTTCCAGCATGAAGTTGTCGTGCTGCCTACAACAGAATTGAAAACAAGAGTAGGTTAACCATGCTTCATTGTACAGGCACCCATTCTTGTGGGCTTTTGAATTTCATTCCTGACATAAAATATAAGGTGATAAACTTTTGCATGAATTCAGCTTTTGTCTGTTGTACGATTCCTTTCTGAATGACAATTATTAGTCTCATAACCGTCCTTAATTACTCATCTCATTTAAGCTTTTTTATTAATATTGGCTCATAGAAGTTGTCCAAATCATTAATTATTCTGCCTTGGAGAATGTAAGTGGCCTATTAACCACACTGTTCATTAACTTATTTATTCTGTCAATGTCTCACATCAATCTCAAGTACTACGCTATCAGGAAGCCTACTGTTGGAGTTTAGGCCAAGGATTATAGATCAGATTGTTTCAATTGTCTGTATTCAGAGAATAAAGAGTAAGAAGAAGCAAAGGTAAATTTGCATTCAGATCATAGCTTTCCCAGGCTGAGGATTTGAGAATAAATTTTTCAACAATTAGGGCATTGTAGTAATATGAGAAATGTAGCTGCCAGTTTGTGCACAGTAAGCTTCCATGAACAACAATAAAATAGTAATGTGATACTCTGAGCTGGGTTTAATGTTGAACCAGTGGGAACCATCACTTACATAGGGGGTGGCCTGGCCAAATTAAGTGCCATGAGGGACCTCGTCAAAGGCCTTAATGAGTTGATGTAGACAACATCCACTGCCTGACCATCATCAAGAAGATGGAAGAGAGAATGTCTGGGGTCCTTAATTATGCTGGCTGCTTTGTCAAGGCAGTAGGAAGTGCAAAGTTAGTGGATGGGATGTTGGCTTGCGAGATGGACTGGGCTTTGTTCACTAGCCTTTGTAATTTTTTGGTGTCTTGGACAGAGATGAAGCCATACCAAGCTGTGATACAACCAGAAGGAAGACTTTCTATCATGTACCCGTAAAAATTGGTGAGAGTCGTAGCAGACATGTCAAATTTCCTTAGCTGCCTGAGAAAGTAGAGGCATTGGTGGACTTTCTTAACTGTAGTGTCAGCATGGAGGGGCCAGGACAGGTTGATGAATCATAGAACCCTACAGTGCAGAAAGAGGCCCTTCGGCCCATTGTGTCTGCACCGAACACAATCCCACCCAGGCCCTACCCCCATATCCCTACATATTTTACCCACTAACCTATGCATCCCTGGGCACTAAGGGGTAATTTCTTAGCACAGCCAATCAACCTAACCCGCACATCTTTGGACTGTGGGAGAAAACCGGAGCAGCCAGAGGAAACCCACGCAGACACGAGGAGAATGTGCAAACTCCACACAGACAGTGACCCGAGCTGGGAATCAAACCCAGGACCCTGGAGCTGTGAAGCAGCAGTGCTAACCACTGTGCTACTGTGCCGTCCCATCTAGGTGTCCAGATGGTGATCTGGACACCTAGAGACTCGAAGCTCTCAACCATTTCCACTTTGTTCCCATTAACGTAGACAAGGGCATTCCTCCACTACGCTTCCTGAAGTCGATGGCTATCTCCTTCATTTTGTTGACATTGCGGGGGGGTCTTTAGATTATTGTCATTGCACCAGTTCACCAGATTCTCTATCTCATTCCTGTACTCCATCTCATCATTATTGGAGATCCGACCCACTATGGTGGTGTCATCAGCAAACTTGAAAATCAAATTGGAGGGGAATTTGGCCACAGAGTCATAGTTGTATAATCAGGAGCTGAGGACACAGCCTTGTAGAGAACTGGTGTTGAGGATGATTGTGAAAGAAGTGTTGTTGCCTAAGTCTAGGTTCCAGTTGCAGAGGGAGTCGCTGAGCCCCAGACCACAGAGTTTGGAGATGAGTTTTGTCAGAATAATGGTGTTGAAGGCTGAGCTGTAGTCAATAAATAAGAGTCTGACATAAGTGTGCTTGTTACCTAGATATTCCAGGGTCGAGTGCAGGACCAGGGAGATGGACCTAGGTGAATCCAAGAAACCTGGGAGGCCGGAATTGATTTATGCTATGACTAACCTTTCAAAAAAATTCATAATGTTGGATGTCAGAGCCACCAGACAATAGGAAGTAAGGCACGCTGCCTGTCTTTTCTTTGGTACCAAGATGATTGTCATCTTCTTGAAGGAAATAGGGACCTCAGATTGTTGTAAAGAGAGGTTGAAGATGTTTGTGAACACCCACTGTTGCCTGGAATGGGGCATTCAGAATTGTTCTCTTGAGAACAGAGAATACTAAGAGGGAACATGATTGAGGTGTATAAGATTATGAGGGGAATGGACAGGGTGACCAGAGAGCAGCTGCTCCTCTTGGTTGAGGGGTCAATCATGAGGGATATAGTTTTAGGGTAGGGGGCAGGAGATTCAGAGAAGATTTGAGAAAACATGTTTTCACTCAGAGGGTGGTGGGAATCTGGAATACACTGCCTGGGAAGGTAATGGAGACTGGAAACCCTTACAACCTTTAAACAATATTTGAATGTGCACTTGAAATAACGTAACATTCAAGGATATGGGACCATTGCAGGAAAATGGGTTTAGCATACCTTTAGTGGTAGATATTTTTGGTTCAGACTCGATGGGCCAAAGAGCCTTTTCTGCGCTGTATGACTTTGTGGCCTTGCAGGCCACTGGCAAACCTGACAGATTTGCTGGATATCTTTCGGGAACCTTCCACGCACCTGAGAAGGAACACCATTTCCGAAAGCTTGTGAGATTATTATCAAATAAACTAGTTGGACTCTAACCTGGTGTTGTGGGGCTTCCTACTGTGTTTACCCCAGTCAACACCAGCATTTCTACAGCATGTCTTTCAGGAGACATGGAACAGCCATGTGACTCCATTTAACCCCCTGGGGCACCCAGAATTCCAATAAGCCCAGGGATAATCAGTACCAATTGGTTTATTCTTGAGCCTGATTGGTATCCTGTCGTGATTGGGCGAGTTTCTCTGGGCAGCTTCCTGTCATTGGTGGATTGATGCTTAGCCTTTCCCACAAGTAAATGGGGCTGGCCACCATGTTTCCCATGATGATTGGCCTGAACTAAATTCTGCCCTTTGTTTACAATGACCTTGATTGAGAGATGAATATTTCTCAGAGAGCTGTGGGGAACTTCCTGCTTTTCTTTGAAGCAGTGCTGTGGAAAATGCTGTAGTCAACAGGAAAATCAGACTACTATTTAATGTATTATCTGAGACTAAAGCTGCCATTGCACAGCATACCCTCAGCACCACACTGGAGTGTCAAACTCAGTTTTGTACTGAGGTCTACAAATCGTGCTGGAACCCACAACTGATAAAAGCAAATTACTGGCAAATGCTGGAATCTGAAACAAGAAGAGAAACTGCTGGAAAACGCCAGCAGGTCTGACAGCATATGTGGAGTCAATGTTTTGAGTCTGGATGACACTTCAGACTTGAAGCATTAACTCCATTTTCTTTCCCCAGATGCTGTCAGACCTGCTGAGGCTTTCCAGCATTTGAGGAAAAGCAAATGGCTGCAGATTCTGGAATCTGAAACCAAAAGAGAAAATGCTGGAAAATCTCAGCAGGTCTGGTGGCATCTTTTAGGAGAGAAAAGAGCTGATGTTTTGAGTCCAGCTGACCTCAGTCAAAGGTAAAAGGCATAGAAAGTGGAAGATATTTATACTGCAAGGGGAGGGAATGAAAGGTGAGTACAAAAATCAGGGAAACCAGTTTATAGCTGTCCACGGGGAGAATAAAGGGTGTGAATGGCCAAACGGCAGAGAAGCTGTAAGCTGTGACCAATGAAGATATTGGGGGACTGGGGTGGAGAAGATGTGACAGTCATAGAATTTAGAGAAGGGGAAGCTGGGGGGTGGGGGAGGTGGAAAAAAGGTAAGATGAAGTAGGGAGGAAAAATGGAGGGGGGGGAGTTAATGGAGTTAATGCTTCAAGTCTGAAGTATCATTCAGACTCGAAACATTGTCTCTGTTATCTGTTTTTTGTTTAAGGAACCACAACTGTCTGGGCAGGATTTTCTGATTGTGCTGACCCCAATGCTGGAAAATTCAATCTGAGGTCAATGGACCTTTGCATGGTCCATGTCCCACCCACTATGATTCCTGTGGTGGGCGGGACAGGAAAATTCCACCCTCTGTGTCAGAACTGAGCGCTTCCAACTAAGCATTGAGACAAAACCTGTTCCTGTTTCTGCTTTTCCCAGGGCCTAGAGATGTTTTGCCTCCCCTTGGAATTAATTTCAATTAATTGCCCCAAACAAAAATGTGATTTGTAACTGCTTGAACTAATGATTACATTTGCTGCAGAGTAAATATTTGTGACGCGCGCTCGCTCAATTTGTTTACACTCGGAGTGAAGACCATCATTAACCTCTGAACCCCTTTCAAATTCCATTACAGTTTCAACAAGAGAAGCAATGACTACATGCTGCATCCTCAATTAAACTAATTTCTACCAGCACCTCTTAACAACAGCTTTGACTGTAACTGTTGAGAGCAGTGTGATTTAGCGTGAGTGAATTCCTGCAGCCTTGTTACAAATCAAGTCTTTTTGTTAGGATGGACATCATTAAATAGGCTCCAATTCAAAGGAATGAGAGAGTCTATTTGTGAGCCCCATGACTGACATGTACTTTGGACAAAAGACTGTTTAGAAAGCCATTGATGCTTATGATCTGTGGCTTCATTATAACAAGACGTGGTAGGTCAAAAACAAACATGTCGGTCTTAATCATTCAGACAAAGAGACACATTGGACACGTTTCTGGTAATTCACTGCATTGGTACAATCCTATTCTTCACTTCTCTACTGTCACCAGTTAAAGTTTTGACCCTCATTATTTGATGTGAATCCATGACTTCTGGTTTCACTTGTCCATTTTTGCTTGCTGTCCAAAGTCTTCAATTTATTTTTAAATTAGACTTGTGAGACTCCCTTTATTTCCCTCATGTTTGTTCCTGCTGCTTTCTATTCTCTTTAATCAATCGTGTTTTCTCTCAAGCTCCAAATTTGTTCCATCTTCAAGGACAACACTGTTGGCATGAATGGATAGAGGCTTTGTGCTTTAACATGGCATTCTTTGTCACTCAGACACTTTCTAACTGGATCATGAACTGATACCTTCAAAACATTACCAATACCAAACAATTTTTAAGGGGCATCTTGACAAATACATGAATAGGATGGGAATAGAAGGATTTGGTCTGCGGAAGAGTAGGGTGTTTAGTTCAGATGGGTAACATGGTCAGTGTAGGCTTGGAGGGCTGAAGGACCTACTCCTGTGCTGTAATGTTCTTTGTTCTAGTCAACAGGTTGCCATTGATTGTTTTCCATAGCTATATGTTGAATCAGGTGCACATTTCATGTTGACATTCCTTACTTCCTGCTGCGATTTTTGGTCACTGGCATTGACCTCTCTACTGCACCAAAATTTGATACTTAAGGGCAAGATTTTTCAGCAGTTCCATTCCTGTGATGGAAGGAGCGAACAACAGGAAACCCCATTGAAAGCACAGCCAGCCAATGGTGGGATGCCTTCCTTAGTTTTTGAGTGTCACAGTGCAGTTAGTGTATAGTTTTGGGCTCTGTACCTCTGGAAGAAAATGCTTGTCTGAGAAGGAGTTGAATGAAACTTCACTAGACTGATTCCTGGAATGAGAGGGCTTCCCTGCGAGGGAGGGATTAAGTAGAATTGGCCTATTGGCTGAAAGCTAACTCTCAAACCGCAATTTCATTCAATCTCTATTGGACAAAACGCAAGTGACTGCCTCCTGTTCTAAAATACTGCGTTCTATTCCCCAAAATAAGCAATACTTCTGAGGTAAGGTCAGTGAGTCAAGTCTGAGTCATGCTGGCCAGGTGTGAATAGGGATTGTCTACCAGTGCTGTGGTTTCTGGATCCCAAGCTCATGGTCTTCAGGGTTTCAAGCCCACAGTTCCTCTTTCTTCTTCTTGTGATTGTTGTTCCTGCGTTGTTGCTGCCAGTGTTCAGTCTGCCAGAATATTTATACCCTATTTCTCAAGAAGGTGTGTGACTCAGTATCTACAGTCTCATAGTATCCAAAGAATAGAAGAATGAGAGATGATCTCATATAGTATAGCTCAGTATCCAAAGATGTGCATGTTCGGTGGATATGCCGTGCTAAATTGCCCTTTAGTGTCCCAAGGTATATGGGTTAGGGGATTGGAACAAAGAACAAAGAAAATTACAGCAGAGGAACAGGTCCTCCAAACCTGCACCAATCATGCTGCCCGACTTAACTAAAACTCCCTACCCTTCTGGGAGCCCTATCCCTCTACTCCCATCCTATTCATGTACTTTTCAAGACGCCCTTAAAAGTCACTACCTGCTTCCACCACCTCCCCTGGTAACAAGTTCCAGGCATTCACTACTCTCTGTAAAGAAAAAAAAAACTGCCTCGTACATCTTTAAACCTTGCCCCTCGCACCTTTAAATCAATGCCCCCAAGTAACTGACTCTTCCACCCTGAGGAAAAAGCTTCTGATGATTCTAGAAGTCTGTGGGGGCTTGGCATGGTAGATGCTGGGATGCTATTTTCCATTTCAGGAGGGTCCAGAGCTTGGAGTCACGGATCGGAATTTTACCTCCCTGCCCGCCATAGGAATTGTTGCAGGCGGGACATGGACTGTGCAAAGGTCCATTGATCTCAGGTGGGATTTTCTGTCTGGTGTGCATGGTTGGAAAAACCTGCCCACAGTCTCACATTCAGGGGTTGGCCATTTAGGACAGAGATGAAGAAATATTTCTTCATAGAGTCATAGAGGATTATAGCATAGAAACAGGCCCTTTGGCCCAACTTGTCCATGCCACCCTTTTGTTTTTAAACCCCTAAGCTAGTGCCAATGCCTGCATTTGTCCTATATCCTCAAGCCCATCTTACCCATGTAACTGTCGAAACGTTTTTTAAAAAACAAAATTGTACTCGCCTCTACTACTACCTCTGGCAGCTTGTTCCAGACACTAACTACCCTCTGTGTGAAAAAATTGTCCTCTAAACCATTTTGTATCTCTCCCCTCTCACCTTTAAACCTTCTAGTTTTATACTCCCCTACCTTTTTCATCGCATGGTTGTAAAGCTTGGAATGTTCTACTCCATGGAGCTATGTATGCTCAGGCAATGAGCACATTCAAAACAGGGGTCAATAAATTTTTGGACTTTAAGGAAATTTGGTGATTTGGGTGGAAAGTGCAGCTAAGCTCAAAGATCAGCAATGATCCTATTGAACAGCAGTGTAGGTTTGAGGGACATTTGGGCCCACTCTTGCTCCTATCCCTCATGATCTAATGCAAGTTGCAATGACAATTACCAAATACATGGACAATTTGTGAGTTCTGTATGTCAGTGGACTCTCAAATGAAAGAGCATGAACAAGATTGGCCAGGACACATACTTGTACAACATGTTATATACAGATAGTGAGCCACATGGAACATAACTAAATCATAGACCAAGCTTACTAGTATTGAGGAATATTAATTTGAATGGCAGAGATCCAAAGGCAAGCATTGAGCTATTGGTTGTTTACAGATAAAGTCATTATAGTCCCAGATAACCATTGACTACTTTCCCCTTTTGAGGAAGAGCGCTGACTGGTAGTGATTTAACCTGAGGATCGCTGCCCCTCACCTGACAGTCAATGTTGACAAGGCAAGACATTCATGAATAACCTCAGCCAATACAAGAGTTCAGCCTACACTGTTGGCATCACTCTGCATCAAGAACCAGCCATCCAGCCAACTAATCTAAAGCGAGGTGAATTGGCCAGTCTAAATTGCCCCTAAATTGCAAAGCACAAGATCCAACCTAATCAAATTGCCTGGCATCAGAAAGATGCTGAGAACCCCTTCGCTGCACCCATGAGAAGGTTATTCAAAGTGCCCACACAGGGGTCTGGAGAAACCTTGAATGGGTCATCACAAAATAGTGTGCTTGGCTGCTAGTTCATTTCTTTGATTTTAGTTTAGTTTAGATGAATGCAACATTCAGTAATTTCTCGATTATTCAACATTCAATGATTTTGTGATTCATTGGGTTCTGGAAATCTAAAATGATGAATGGAATTGATGATAATGAAACAAATTGGAACAGAAAACATTGCTGGAGATAAATTGATAATATAGTGAAATATTTATGTAGTACTTAGGGAGGCATTGTGGCACAGTAGTTAAAGGATGGCACTGTGGCACACTAGTTAACACCGGTGCCTCACAATGCTAGAGACCCAGGTTCGGTTCCTGGCTTGGGTCACTGTCTGTGCAGAGTCTGCATGTTCTCCCCATATTTATGTGGGTTTCCTCTGGGTGGTCCAGTTTCCTCCCAGTCTGAAAGATATGCTGGTTAGGTGTGTTGGCCATGCTAATTTCTTCTTCCGTGTACCTGAACAGGCGCCAGGGTGTGGTGACTAGGGGATTTTCACAGTAACTTCATTGCAGTGTTAAGAATTGTGACTCTAATAAATAAGCTTAATAATTAACTTAAATGTTGCTAGTTTTAAATTCAGGTTTTCTCTCTGACCATGGGAAGTTATGAAATTGAATAAAATGAAAGTAATTTTATGCTGTGATTATCCAGTGAAGTGGAACACCAGCAGGTTGAAATTAAAATAAATTAAATGGGATGGGTTCAAGGACGAATCTTTCCCAAAAGTGCAGCTGCTATTGCTGAGGATAGAAATCGTGTGGAGAGGCCATTAGTTCCAAATTCCCCTCCAAGCTGTGTTCCTTTTCTTGCATTGTTGCTGGATCAAGATCCCAGAACGCTCCCCTTGACAGAAAATAACAGCAGGGGTTAAGGATGGAAGCTCATCACCAGCCTTTCATGGGCAATTGGGGAGGGGTAATAAATGCTGCCTTCACCAGTGACACCCACATCTCGGGAATGAATTAACACTGATGAGCAATTCTACAGTGGCACAGTGGTTAGCACTGCTGACTCACAGCTCCAAGGACCTAGGTTCAATTTCTAGCTTGGGTCACTGTCTATGTGGAGTTTGCTCATTCTCCTGTCTGTTTCTGTGTGAGTTTCCCTCGGGTGCTCCAGTTTGGTTAGGTGCAATGGCCATCTAAATTCTCTCTCATTGTACCCGAACAAGTGCCGGAGTGTGGCAACTAGGGGATTTTCACAGTAATTTCATTGTAGTCTTAATGTAAGCTGACGTGATTAATAAATAAACTTTATTATTCAAACAGTGAAGAAGGAAAATAAAACTGGGAATTCATCGACTGGTGTGTAAAAAAAAAAATAAATTTGGTGAAAGTTCCCAATTTGTAGTCTAAAAATAATAAGTTTGTTAATCTCATCAGGGTTGGTGAAAATTGATTATAGTTGATTCCAATCCACGTTAACTGGCAATAGTTAAACCTCATCCACCCTGAAAACAAAATAAAAAGCCTAAGGTCAGTTGTGTAGATAATGTACTGCACAAAGTTTGGTTTTTTGAGGGCGAATGGTCACTATTGGAATAACTAGTCTGGCGCCAGGAAGTGAGTTGGCCAAATATGGATAAGCTCTTTTTGTGCCTTTTTCTTATGTGGAGCTCTCCTTAATAAGGGATGCCTCAATCTAAGCATTGATCAGAAATACAATTATGCTACCAGGATGCCTCATTATAATTTCACAACCAAACTGCAGGCTTGAAAATCTCTGCTTCCAGACATCAAACAATTCCTTCGCCCAGTCTTTGTGGACTCTCTATTCTGCTGGATGTAATGTGTTAACCTAGAAGTTTAAGGTTTAAGTAATTAAAAACTTGTGCAAAAAACTGTTAAGTCTGATCACTCCTCATATAATCATTAAACCATCCTCTCAATCAATTGCAAGCTTTCAAACATTAGCTCAATATTTATAGTAAAAAGTCTCACAACATCGGATTAAAGTCCAATAGGTTTATTTGGAATCACGAGCTTTGAGTGCTGCTCCTTCATCAGGTGAGAGGAGTTGAGTAGGTCCTGCCCCAATTCTATCAACCAAAATGCATCACCTCACATATATCTAAATTAAACACCATCTGTCATATGTTGGCCCACTGGCAATTTTATCAAGATCCTGTTGCAATCCTAGGTTACCTTCTTCACTGTCCACTATACCACCAATCATGGTGCCATCTGCAAACTTACTAATCATTTCTACTCAATTCTCATCCAAATCATTAATATAAATGACAAATGGTGCAGCAACAATAACCTCTCCCTCAATGTCAGCAAAATGAAGGAGATTGTCTTCGAATTCAGGAAGCATAAAAGAGAACATGCCCCTCTCTACATCAATGGGGACGAAGGAGAAAGAGTCGAGAGCTTCAAGTTTTTAGGTGTTCAGATGACCAACAACCTGTCCTGGTCCCCCCATGTCAACACTATAGTTAAGAAAGCCCACCAATGCCTCTACTTTCTCAGAAGAGTAAGGAAATTTGGCATGTCAGCTCTGACTCTCATCAACTTTTACAGATGCACCATAGAAAGCATTCTTTCTGGTTGTATCACAGTTCGGCATGGCTTCTGTTCTGCCCAAGACTGCAAGGAACTACAAAACTTCGTGAATGTAGCCCAATCCATTACGCAAATCCACCTCCTATCCATTGACTCTGTCTGTACCTCCCATTGCCTCGATAAAGCAACCAGCATAATTAAGGATGCCGCGCACCCCGGACTTCTTCCTTCAGGAAAAAGATACAAAAGTTTGAGGTCATGTACCAACTGACTCAAGAGCAGCTTCTTCCCTGTTGTTGCCAGGCTTTTCAGACTTTTGAATTGACTTACCTTGCATTAAGTTGATCTTTCTCTATACTCTAGCTGTGACTGTAACACTACATTCTGCACTTTCTTGTTTCCTTCTCTATGAAAGTTATGTTTTGTCTATATAGCGCATAAGAAACAATACTTTTCACTGTATGCTAATACATGTGACAAAAATAATTCAAATCAAATCAAAATAACAGTGGACCCAGCGTTGATCCCTGAAGCTCACTGCTGGTTACAGGCCTCCAGTTTTAAAAACAACCCTCCACAACCATCCTCTCTGTCTTCTATCATCAAGCCAATTTTGTATCCGTTTGGCTACCTCACCTGGATCCCATGAGATTTAACCTTATGCAGCAACCTACCATGTGGTACTTGTCAAAGGTCCATGGAGACAAGATCAACTTCATCGACCTTCTTGGTTACTGCTTCAAAAAAATGACATGATTTTCCACTCACAAAGCCACGCTGACTGTCCCTAATCAGTCCTTGCATCTCTAAATGCCTGTAGATCCTGTCTCTCAAAATACCTTCTGACAACTTACCAACTACAAATGTGATGCTCACTGGTCTGTAGTTCCCAGGCTTTTCCCTGCAGCCCTTCTTAAACAGAGGTACAATATTTGCCACCCTCCGATCTTCAGGCATCCCCCCTGTTGTTGTCAATGACTCAAATATATCTGCTAGGGGATCCACAATTTCCTCCCTAGCCTCCCACAAAGTCCTGAGATACACTTCATCAGGTCCCAGGGATTTATCTATCTTGATGTACTTTAAGACTTCAAGTACCTCCTTCACGATTATATGTACACTCCACAAGACATCACCATTTATTTCCGCAAGTTCCTTAATATCTATGCCTTTTGCAACAGTAAATACTGATGAGAAATATTCATTTAGGACCTTTTGTAGATCCGCATGTAGATGACCTTGTTGATCCTCAATCTACTCTCTCACTCGTCAGCTTTTGCCCTTTACGTGTTTGTAGAATTTCTTTGGATTCTCCTTCGTCTTACTTGCCAAAGCAATCTTGTGTCCCCTTTTTGCCCTCCGGATTTCTCTCTTAACTCTACTTCTACACCGCCTGTATTCTTCAATGGATCCACTTGATCCTAGCTGCCTATGCATGTTATATGCCTCCTTCTTCTTGACCAGAGCCTCAATATTCCCGAGTCACCCATGCTTCCCTACTTTTACCAGCCTTGCCCTTCACTCTAAGAGGAATGTGCTCTTACCCTGAACACTGGTTAACACATTTTTGGAAATCTCCCTCTTACCAGACATCCTTTTGCCTGTCATCAGATTCATCCAATTAACTTTTGAAAGTTCCTGCCTGATACCCTTAAAATTGGCCTTGCCCCAGTTTAGAATTTTAACTTTCTAGGCCAGACCTATTGTTCTCCATAGCTATCTCAAAACTAATAAAATTATGGTCACTGGTCCCAAAGTGATCCCTCACTAACACTCCTGTCACCTACCCTTCCTTATTTCCCAAGAGGAGGTTGAGTTTTGCCCCTGCTCCAGTCAGACCATCCACACACTGAATGAAAAATTCCTCCTGAAAGCATTCGACAAATTTTCTCCATCCAACCCTCTAATACTATGGCTGTCCCAGTCAACGTTTGGAAAGTTAAAATACCTTATTATTACCACTCTATTTTTCTTGGAGTTATTTGTAATCTCCTTACGTTTTTGTTCATCAATTTCTCTCCAACTATTTGGGGCCCTATAGTACAACTCTATCAAAGTGATTTCCCCCTTCTTACTTCTCAACTCTACCCATATAGAGTCAGTGGCCGAACCCTCGGATATATCCCCTCTCAGTTACTGCTGTGATGTTTTCCCTAATCAAGTGTCTAACTCCCCTCGTCTCTTACCTCCTGATCTATCTATCGTATAGCATCTGTACCCTGGAACGTTGAGCAGCCAGTCCTGTCCCTCCCTTATCCATGTTTCAGTGATAGCAGTAATATTCCAGTCCCATGTACCTATCAATGTTTTGAGTTCATCTGCCTTGCTCGTCACCCCTATTGCATTGAAATAAATGCAGGTTAATCTGTTACTCAGACTTCTGTTACTCAGTTCTGCTTTTGCCTGGCCCATCTAGTGCTAGGATTACTGACACTACTTTTACTATTTAATTTCTGTGCTGTCTTCAACCTTCTCTTCTGTCTCCCTACTTCTTTGGGGTCTAACCCTCCTGCCAAACTAGTTTAAATCCTTCCAAGTGGCTCCAGCAAATCTCTCCACCAGGATATTAGTCCTCCTCCAGTTCAGGTGTAATCTGCCCCTTTTGAATAGCTCACTCCCTCCCCAGAAGAGATCCCAGCGATCCAAAAATCTAAATCCCTGTCCCCTGCACCAGCTGTCAAGCTGCACATTTCATCTGCTTAATCTTCTTATTCCTACTCTCACTAGCACATCATGCCAGCAGTAGTCCAGAAACTACTATCTCTGAGGTCCTGCACTTCAGCCTTCTTCCTAACTCTCTATATTCGCACTTCAGAACCTCACTCCCTTTTCTATCTATGTTGTTGGTACCAATATGTACAATGACCTCTGGCTGCTCACCCTCCCCCTTAAAAATGTCCTGTAATCACCCAAAGATGTCCTTGACCCTGGCACCAGGGAGGTAACACACCATTCTGGAGTCTTGATCACAGCCACAGAAATGGCTGTCTATGCCTCTAATGAGCAAGTCCCTTATTATTACTGCTCTCTCGCTCTTTGTCTGATCTTGCTCTACAGCAGAAACAGGTGCGGTGCCATGCCACAGGCTTGGTTGCTGCTGGCATCTTCCCCGGACAGGCTATCCCCCTCAACAGTATCCATAACAGTATATAACAGCAGTCACCTATCTACCTGACTAAATCTGTGATACGACAATCTCCCTGTAACTAGTGTCTATCACACTCTTTGCCCCCTGTATTCTCCACAGTGCATTCACATGCAGTTCCAAGTGAAGAATGTGGTCTGTGAGGAGCTGCAACCGCACACACTTCTTGCGGGCGAAGTTGTCAGGGGGACTAGATTGCTCCCTAATTTCCCACAGCTGGCAGGAGGAGCATACTACTGCCCTAACTGCCATACTGCTCTTATTCATACAGGGTGAAAGGATAAAATAATTTCAATTCATCTTTCCCTTGTTTGTGGTCCTCACCATGACTTTTTGTTTGATTAGAGGAGGAAGTAGGGAGGGAAACACTGAAGGAGTGTTTGGGATTTAACTGCCCTTTTGCAACAGCTCCTCCAAAGTCCAACTTCTGGTAGCAGTGACTGTGTTTATGCAAATCTTCCCCACAACAGCCAATCAGCATTGCTGCTCTGCTGTCCTCTGCTGGATAGTTACCTTCACTTAAACATGAAGGGTGTCTTTTGGAAGTCCACCTTCTGGGCTGAGCTTATTGTACAAATACAGCATCTCAAGTTATTTAGTGTGGAGTCAGATGGTGACAAGTCACTTTCTCCAGAGACACACAACTGAAAAAGCAACTCTTCAATTCCAATATCTAGCCACCATCTAGCCTCATCTGAAGTTGCTGTGGCATAAATGATAGGAATCCAAATTAGACCCCCTGTTATTTTGACAGCAATTGTTTGACCATTGAAGGGTGGTTTGTCTTTTATTTATGAAAGCTTATATATTATTAATGTCACAAGTAGGCTTACATTAACACTGCAATGAACTTACTGTAAAAATTGCCTAGTCCCCACGCTCCAGCCCCTGTTTGGATACACTGAGGGAGAATTTAGCATGGCCAATGCATCGAATCAGCACTCTTTTCGGATTATGGGAGGAAACTGGAGCACCCAGAGGAAACACATGCAGATATGGGGAGAATGTGCAGACTCTGCATAGACAGCGACCCAAGCTGGGAATCGAACCCAGGTCCCTAGCTCTGTGAGGCAGCAATGCTAACCACTATACCACTGTGCCACTCCAGTGCAGATATGATGGGCTGAAAGGCCATTTCTGCACTGTAGACGTCTTTGACTCTATGAATCTAGGAAAGGATGGATGGAGAGAAACTTTTGGACCAGACTCGTAAATCCAATTAGGAATTCAGCTGAAATACCCAGACAGTGGTGTGAATATGAATCATACCACTGCAAAGATCAATTCAAGTAAATAATACATTTTGTGGAGCAAGATAAGCATCTGAAGGAGAAAAGTTTGAATGGTATGTTGATGGAATTTATTGAAGAAGTGTGGGGGGAGACTTACTTACCTTCCTGCATGGGATGTGGGCGTCACTGGCTGGGACAGCATTTATTGCCCATCGCTAATTACCCTCGGACTAAGTGGCTTGCGAGGCAGTTTCAAGTCGCATTTAGAAGCCAACCGTGTTGTTGTGGGTCTGGACTCACGTATAGATCAGGACAGTAAAAGATTTCCTTCCTTAAAGAACATTAGATGGGGTTTTTATGATCATTTACAATGGTTTCATGGTCATCGTTAGATCTTTAATGTCAGATTTTTTTCATTGAATTCAAATTTCACAATCTGCCAGGGTGTGATTTGAACCCAGGCCCTCAGATCATTGTGCTGGGTCTCTGGATCACTAGACCAGCAGCAATATGGCACAGTGGCACAATGGTTAGCACTGCAGCCTCACAGCTGGGTTAGATTCCCGATTTGGTTATTGCCTGTGTGGAGTTTGCACATTCTCTCGTTGTTTGTGTGGGCTTCCTGTGGGTGCTTTGGTTTTCTCCCACAATTCAGAGATGTACAGGTTAGGTAGATTGGACATGCTAAATTAATCCTTAGCATCCCAAGATGTGATAAATTTGAGGGATTAGGAGAGTAACTAAAGTGGGATAGGGCCTGGGTGGGATTGTTGTCGGGGTAGACTCAATGGGCTGAAAGGCCTCGTTCTGTACTGTAGGGTTTCTATGCATCCTATGTTCTAATGCCACTGCCTTATTAATATGAGCAGGGATGTGTTGAGATACAATCTGCTTTTGTGCTTCAAATGTTTTCTGACTTTGCAATTTATATTTTCATTATCATTGAGAATAAATCAAATTTATTTCCTCAAGTTACCACATTTTTAAAGTAATTTGCCAAGCAGCACATTACATGCTACAAGTCAATCTTCTAACCTGTCTAAACTGTCCTTGGATAAGACAATGTGCTGAGCAAAATTGTGCTTTAGTTGTGTCAATATTAACCCCAGTAGAGGCCAGTTAAGTTCCCATGATAGTTCTTCTTTAACTCCGAGTGGGCAATTGTGCTAATATGGAACTGGGCCAAAAGATCAGCCATCATCTTACTGAATGGTGCAGTAGGCTCGAGGGGCTGAGTGGCCAACTCCTCCTTCTATTTCTGATGTTCTTTTGTTCTACTGCAGTTGAGTAAGAATTAATACCATTAAAGGAAGCTTAGTCTTCCTCACTGGGATGGGATTGTTTAATAATCACATTGAAATGCTTCTTAAATTATCTCGACTGTAATTAGAGGCAGCTGTTGCATAGAAACTAATTGAAAAATCAGTTTTGTGTTGTCGTTGATGGCACCCAGCAAAATATCAACATGAAGAATCACTTGCAAGTCCAGTGCTGGAACTGAGGTTTGGCCAAATGTTTTGTGTGCCACCAAACGGTGGTGCACCTATGGTGAGAGTAAGATATGTAAAATAAAATCTTTAAAGAAAGGAATTTGTTCATAACTTTCTACTATGTTGAAAAAGATAATTTAATTACAAACTGATAAATGTGTCACTCATTCAGACCCTTCAAAGCATCGGAACGAGGAACCACAAACCCTTGAAACTAATTAATAATGTGTAAGCAAACGCCGTGAAATTGGCAGCAGAGATCAGAGATCTTGAGTTTCCAACCAAACAATGTTTCCTCTGAGGCTGAGTTGGTTCAATAAGAGTATTGTTTGTCTGGATTGAGCTGCCTCCAATATTATTCAAAGGATGGTTAGTATAGCTCCAATCCGCACCTACTCCTCCACCAACAAGGAAGATCCTGCCTTTCTGGGCAATTTCTCCCAAGGCAGATGAGTTGAATTTTCCTGAAGGATCCCTGCCTCCCTCAGGGATCGAAATCCAGGGGTTGAAGTTCATTGAATGTGGAACACTTTGGGAGTGGCAGAGATCCAAGCCACTCACCATCCTGGCTTGGAAATATATCACCATTCCTTCACAATTGCTGGGTCAAAATCCTGGAATTCGCTCCCTAACAGCACTGTGGATCAACCCATAGCACACAGATTGCAACATTTCCAGAAGGCAGCTCACCACCACCTTTTCAAGGACATCTAGGGATGGGCAATAAATGTTGGCAAGAAATGCCATGATCCACAATTATATAAATGTGAGTTTTTCTTCATTTTCTGGGCACTAAGAGTCAACTCCACAATGTAGAACTAGAGTCCTATGTAGATTAGACAAGGTAGAGGGCAACATATCATTAACAAAGAACATGAGCTTTTAGAACAATCTGTTACGGTTATCTTTGAAAATGCTATGGTAATTTTTGAAATCTATTCACACATTTAGATTGATTAATTTCAAAGCCTAATTTAAACCCTTAACTTGGGTGCTCATCCAGTCTATACGCATGAGACTTCTATAATCAACATGGATTTTGATATATACTGCTTCCTTTACTTGCTACTGAGGGTTGACGTGAGAAACTGAAACTTTTCAGCCTTTCCCCACTCCTCCCCCACCACCCATGATTGCAAATCTCACTATGATGAGTTGAAGAAACTCTTTATCAAGCATAGAAACAGAACATTAATTCATTGGTTTGAACATGGTTAAAAGCTAAGTCACAGAGATGGAGAGGTCTGAGCTACTGAATTCCTTTCAGTAAAGCACATTGATACAATTCTTAAATTTACAGGAGACTTCCTCATTTTCATTTTGCTTTTAACTTCTCGATTTGATTGGAAAGATTCCGTTGAAACCAATCTGAACATCTCATCCAGGGCCAGTTTTCTTAATTTTGCTAAATAACTATGAGACTATAACTAAATAAATGATGCACGAGTTATACATATTTTAACGGAAAAAATGTCAGTGCGTGGCTGAGTGCCCAGAGGTTTTGAATTATTATTAATGTCAGTTTGTTTATAAACCACATTGTTTTATGGGAATATGTTTTACTGCTTGGGATTATTTAATGTAAGGGATGCCACATGGTTCACACAGCATGATAGCTCCGGAACAATGCTCTATTGTGACACAAGGAGAAAGGAGCATCAGTATATTCGCACTATTTGTTGCATTTTCTATTTTACAAATATATCTGTGATATGACTGTTTCATAGGGTGTTTGGCAATCAAGAAATCCTGATGTAAGGCACAATCCGATCAACTCAGTAAGGACTTGTGGTGGGAGAATTAAATCAATAGAGCTCCCCCTTGTCTGTCATATAATTTTAGTGTATATTCAGTCTGTGTCCTTTACTTCGTTAAGGCAGTTTGTTATTATGGATGTCCGCAAAGCTTCCCTAAAGAGACCAAACATCTCCACTAATTCATGGCAACATCGGAATTGGAGTAGGCCATTCAGCCCTTCAAGCCTTTTTAATTAATATTTAATTATTTAATACAATCACAGCTGATCAGACAGTTCAATGCCTTTTACATCCATTGACCCCCATAAGCCTTTACCTTACTGTTCTATCAATCTCTTATCAATCTATCAATCTCTGCCTTAAACACACTCAATGACTGAGCTCCCACAGCCCTTTGGGATGGTCTCTGACTTGTGACTGACCACTTGGAAAGGCATTGGGAATGACAGAAGCAAAGTTAAGACATTGGAGAGAGCACAAACCTCCAAATAATGCAACTACCTGAACCTTCAAGCACCCCTCCCCACCTCATATGGGGAAGGGCCTGCAGATCATGCAAAAGGTTTCTCAGCCATTTCAGAATTCATTGAGTCAGAGAGGAAGCAAGTCATCCTTGATGCCAAGGGACTGCCTAAGAAATAGAAGAAATCACAGAACAACGCAATTGAGCTCAGTGAATCCATACTCCCTGCAGAGTAATTCAATCAGTCCTATTTTCCCATGTTATCCCTGTGCCCCAGTAAATTTATTTCACTTAAGTGTACATCCAATTTCCTTTTGAATGCATTCATCTTGATTTCCAGTACCCTTGTGGGCAATGGGTTCCTGGCCTTCATTGGTAAGTGTATAAAAAACGTGTTCCTTGCATTTCTCATGTATCCCCCAACCAAACACCTAAATCTCTGAATCCTTGTATCATCAACGAATGAGATCAACTTTTCTTTGTCTACCTTATCTAAATCTGTCTTGTTCACAACTATCATGTCTTACCACAATATCCTTTGTTCTAAAGAGGACAACCCCACTTTCTCCAACATAACCTCATAGCTAAAATCCCTCGTCCTTGGAATAATTCTCATAATTCTCCACTGCACCCTCCCGAGGACTCTCACTTCCGTCCTAAAATCTGATAGCCAGAACTAGGCACTCTGTAGTAAAGGCAAAATGCTGTAGATGCTGAAATCTGAAACAAAAACAGAAAATGTTGGAAAATCTCAGCAGATTAGACAGCATCTGTGGAGAGAGAATAGAGCCAGTGTTTTGAGTCCAGATGACCCTTTGTCAGATACTCTGCTGTGTCCAAGCCAAAGTTTTTCAAAGGTCCACTATAGCTTCACTAATTTGTACCAAACCCTTTCATTTATGAAGCCTGAGATTCCATCTGCTCTGCTCATTGTTCTTTCAGTTTATTCTGCTCCCTTCAATGATGTGTGCACATGAATCTTCAGGTCCCTTTGTCCCTGCAAACACATTTTAGACCTTTGCCATTAACTCTGCATTGTCTCTTCTTCTCCCTCCTATCAAAATACAAAATCTCACACTCCTTTGTGTTAAATTCTATCTGCCACTTGTCTACCCATTCTTCCAACAGACTGATGCCCTGTTGCAGTCAATTGATTTCATCCTCACTGCTATGTGGTTAAGATGATATGAAGACAAGTGGGAGGAGGCTCATATGAACTAATGGGCTGAATGACCTATTTCTGTGTTCTAAGTTGTAAGTTCTCTTGGGCATAAATTCTTGCAGAGTCAAGGAGCCACTGCATATTATCCAAAATGGCACGAGGATCCTGGTTCCTGAATTCTTGCCCCTATTTCCAAAGGGTTCTATTTTTCTGGTAGGGAATGGGCAGGATGCGATTGCACACAGGGAAACCAGAATCCAGCAGGGTCATTTGAACTTAGTACTGAATTCAAGCATTCCCTGGCGTGATGCTTAATCCCGCAGTCTGAGCATTACAATTTTTCAGAGTAGATGAAAATGCCCATTAAAGAAAGATAGTATCTGTGAACTGCCAAGGAAAAGTTATATAAATCCTCTGCCCTTTAAATTTTGGGGGGGAAAGCCTGTCCGTATCTCTGAGTTGGAAAATAAGTCAATTCTTGCAGTTTCAATGGCTGTTTATTGGCATAAATCTAAGGGCTATCACTATAACATTATTACTGCTTGACTGTTTCCAGACATGTCATTAGCATGGTGGGGAACTGTAAATTCACAGATTGATTGACAGTTTCAAGGGATTGAGTGATTAGCTACCTTGATTTGAGGTTACAAATACAAATGTTTGTTTCAGTAAGAGGATTTAAATTTATAAATTGAACTTTTATCAATGAGAGTGATGAAGTCTACATTAGATACTTAGAACTTTATATTAGTTAACCTCAACATGGCTCCTGAGGTCTGCCCATTGTGGAAACTGGGTGGATTGATATGGACAGCATACGCGAAAAAGGTGGTGGGTGGGGGGAGGTGGGGGAACATGGATTGGCATGAGTTACATGGAAACGTAAAAACTAGAAGTAGGAGTAGGCCATTCGGCCCTTCAAGCCTGCTCCATGGTTCATTTTGATCATGGTTGATCATCAAATTCAATATCCTGATCCCCACTTCCCCCATTCCTTGATCCTTTTAGCCCCCAGAGCTACATCTAATTTCATTTTGGAATCAGAGTTGGTGCCAAGTTGACATCAGGACTACAAGGAGCTATGGGATGCGTGGAGAGGCACTGGTTGACCTACGTTGGCATGGCTGAGGCATGGATGTTGAGTGGGAGGAGAGGGGGCATGAGACCGTGAGCACTAGAGGTTTAAATATTGAATAAAGGAACTGGGGCATGACTTTTAGCCTGTCCACCTCAGCAACCGCCCCCTGTGGCCAGCTCCAGAACTGTTTGTGGAGGAGGTACACTAAATCCCAGCATTCCCCCATTCCTCCAGGTAGCATCTTTTGAGGCATTTTTCCCAAAGCAGGTTGACCAAGTGTGACACGTTGGCACAATGGTTAGCACTGCTGCCTCACAGCGCCAGGAACCTGGGTTCAATTCCCAACATTGTGCAGACTCCGCACAGACATTCTCCCCGTGTCTGCATGGGTTTTCCTCCAGGTGCTCAGGTTTCCTCCCACAGCCCAAAGACGTGCTGGTTAGGCGCATCGGCCATGCTAAATTCTCCCTCAGTGTACCCGACTTGGCGCTGGAGTGTGGCGACTGGAGGATTTTCACAGTAACTTCATTGTAGGGTTAATGTAAGCCTACTTGTGACACTAATCAATAAACTTTAAAAAAACATATTGAAAAAGAGGGAATTTTCTGATTCTCAGCACCTTTCTCAGGCACAAAAGCTCGGGGCCTCGATTCTGTGGGTGAATGTTGGAGAGTGTGACTTCATTAAGTGACACAGTGGGTTAAATTGTGCTCCAATTAAAATAACATTATAAGCCTCATGTGATATGGTCACAAACAGATGGCCTTTATTTAGTATCAGAAGGTGGCATGGGTCTAATCAACTGTTTATCTTGCCCATCTGTTCAGTGAATTTTATTTAATATCCCCCTTTAGCAATAACTATTCTGAAAATGTCAAGCATATTTAGTGCCATTTGAAGAATCTGTGTTCCACGCAGGCAACAAAAAAAAATCATGAAGCCTTCAGGAAGTTTTTCATCAAACTCTGCCATGTGACTTCCAATTTTAACTGCAACCTGAAATGCGATCAACCCTTAAAACAAAAACAGGCATTATGTTTTTGAAATCACAAAAAAAACAGAAAAATAAGCAGTATTTCTGTGAATGCAGATGCATTAATTTTCCGTACTGAGTGGACTAAAATGCTAGTTGTCATAGAAACAGCAAAAGAAGTGAGACCATACGCAGCTGCAGGATCAGTTACTCTCAATAGCTGTCTAACTCTTATTTAAACACCAAGTCCATTGCCTTTTTAATGTACTAATTGACCAGGGGTTCGGGGGAAGTTGAATTGAAATTCAGCCATATTTCAGCAGTCTCCTCCTTCATGCCGTGTGGTGCCTGGCCTTTATCCAATGTCCACGTGAGGTTAACCTCTCAAAGGTGATCCCGGGAATGAATTGCTTGATGTGTGATGAGTGTCTGGGGACTCTTGGTTTGTACTCGATGGAGTATAGAAGGATGAGGGGGGAGGCGGGGATCTTATTGAAACTTACAGAATCATGAAGAGCCTCGCTAGATTGGATATGGGCATGATGTTTCCATTAGTAGGAGAGTTTCAGATCCGAGGACACAGCCTCAGAGTAAAGGTAACTGAGATGAGGAGGAATTTCTTCAGCCAGGGGATGGTGAATCTGTAGAATTCATTGGTACAGAAGGCTGAGGAGGCCAGGTCATTGGAGATATTTAAGACAGAGATAGATAGGTTCTTGATTGAAAAGGGGTTCAAAAGTTATGGGTAAAAGGTGAGAGAATGGGGTTGAAAAACTTATCAGCAATGAGTGAATTGGGTGGGGGGGGCCGCAGATTCAACAGGCCAAATGGCCTAATTCTGCTTTTTTATGTCATGGTCTTATGGTCTAGCTCAAGAATTATTTTCTCACAATATTTCCCCAAATGCAGACCATTGGTTAACAATAAAGACTAAATTTGAAGGCCTCCTACACCTTTAACAACGACCATTTTATTGATGTGACACCCTTCACATAATAAGTCATCCCACATGCATTTTCCAACAAAATTTGACACTGAGGTACATAAGGAGACAGTAGGGACAGGTGACCATTGGCATGTTGGTGTGGTGACAAAAGGTAGATTTGAACGAGTGAATTGAGAGAGGAAGGGAAGGTAGAGAGGCAGGGGTTTTCGAGAAAGAAAGGATTCTGGTACCCAGAGCTCTGGTATCTAAAGTAACAGTGTGGCATTTTGCACACCCCCACCCTCCCCCACCACCCGTGGATTGTTTTGTGATGGTGGATCTGACCCACTATTGGCCTGCAACAGGATCTTCCAGTCCTGCCATTGTCAATGGACTTTCTCGTTGTTTGTACCCTCCATTATTGGGGAACCCACGGCAGAGAGGCACCATCAGTAAGAATGGATGATCCCACTAGCGGGAATGTCCGGAAGATTTTGGCTGCAGTCTTCTGCTGTGGAGCAATTAAAGTCAAGGGCAGCAGAAAGGCCAGAGTTAGGGGAGCACGGATATCTTGTTGGATTGTAGAGCTGGAGGAGATTACAGAGACAGGGAGTGGCAAGGCCACGAAAGGAATTGCAAACAAAGAGGAGAATTTTTAAATTGAGGTGTTTGCTGGGCTGTGCTCCATATGGGATAGTGAGCAAAGAGTTAATGAGTGAATCGGATTTGGAGTGAGTCCGGTTCTGGGGCAGCAGGTTAGTATAGATTTATAAGTGATGGAATCTGACTGAGGAAGACAATTCTTTGGCAGAGTGGCTTTCTGAGGAAATAGGCCTGTCACCATTTAAGTTTGAATTAATTTGGATGGATGAGCGGTTGTATGAGTTAGAAATCCACTTGGTGCCTTTGGAAATAATACCCAGTCCATTTTAAGTGGAGAGATGCTTTGAGCTCCCATTTGACTTGATGTAAATGCATTTGAGCGCATCAATATCACCACTGCCGGGAACATAGTATTTAAAATTGATTTCAACAAGTTTGTAGTTGGGCTGAATCCAATAGGGCAGAATTTGATCCTTTAAAAGAACAGACAGTTAAAGGGAAGCAATAGGCACAGTTGTATAGCACCTATCATGGTCTCAGGATGTGCAAATTTGTTCTACTGCCTAAGCTGCGCTTTTGAAGTGTAGGTCACTCTCAGGGTAGGCTGTAATAGTAGGGAATGCAGTACAAAAGGAATGTATGCACAGCAGGATCCCACAACTAGCAAGATGATATTGTCCAAGTAATCTTTTATTAGTTGATTGATTTATAATGGTCAGGAAAAAAATCCCCTGCTGTCCTTTGAATGTTGCCACAGGATCTTTATCTGAGAAGGCAGGCAAAACCTTAATTTTAAATTTGCACCTGACAGAGAATCCTTCCAACAGTTCAGCCTTCCTTCAGCGCTACAGGTTATTATGGTCAACCAAGACTTTTGCATGCCCCCAGAGTAGAACATTCCTGTCATGCCCACAATGGTTCCCGTAGGGCGGACCACGGAAAGATTTGTTGATCTTGGGGCAAACGCGACTGGAAAATCCCACCCACAATCTTTCAATTCAGAATGAGGTAGTGCAGCCGACCGAGTTATAGGATGACGCTCTGATCCAGGTACAGGACAGCAATTATACTGAGACACCGCTTTACCAGGGATGAGTAGAACTTCAGAGTCTAACGTGTATTGAAGAAGGGCACTGCTTTAATCAGGGCCAACAATTTAATCAGGACATCCTGTGCTATCAGATGCTGAGGCCTGAGGCCTATCCAATAACCTGAGGAACTGGAGTGTGACCTTGAATGAAGTGCTGGAGTTCAGTGAGTTGAGGGAATCTTAAATCTCTTGTCAGAAATGTAATATTGTTTGAGTAGTAAAGTCGAAGGTGACTCGTTGCGCTTGCAACAATGAACGATTTATTATTAATATAATATATGTACAAGATAAGGGCCTGACAGAACTGGTACACATAATCTTCTCCTCCCTGGCTCTAACTGAGATTTCTCTCTATCTCAGGATGCATGCCCTTGCTCCCGATTGCCTTGGCTTCCTGCGCAACCTGTCTCTAGTGTCCAGCCTAATCACATGACCCTTAAAGTATTGCCTCTTTAAAGGGACCACATTTTTAAAAGTGTTCATTCATGGGTCATGAGCATTGCTGGCTGGCCAGCATTTATTGCCCACCCCTAGTTGTCCTTGAGAAGGTGGTGAGCTGCCTCCTTGAATTGCTGCAGTCCATGTTCTGTGGGATCACCCACAATGCCATTAAGGAGGGAATTCCAGGATGTTGACGTGTTGTCATGGCCCATGTCAGTACCAATGAGCAGGATGAGGAAGGAGACTCTGCAAAGTCAGAATCAGGAGCCAGGCACCAAATTACAAAGTAGAATTCCAAAGGTAATAACCTCTGGATTACTAGCCAAAGACAAATTAGCATAGGACGAATAAGATTAGAAAGAAGGATGCATGTCTCACAGACTAGTGAGGGAGAAGTGGGTTCCGGTTTGTGTGGCAATGGTACCAGGATTGGGCAATGTCGGGGTTGTACTGTTGTACACCTGACCCTTAAATCAGCAGAATAGGCTAGACAGTAATAAAATAACACAAGGAGAAAACTAATAATATTTGAAACAAAGCTAATGAATTAATGCAAAAACAAATCTAATTGAATCCGGATCAGACCCGAGGGGCAGCCTCAGGAATGACAACTTCTAATGATGATGCTACTGAGGCAGCTCCCATGTCGATCCTTTGATTGGGCAATCAGTTCCTCAGGATGGGTCACCATCCTTAATCCAGTGGTGGCATTGGAGCTAATTGTTCACTACAGGCAAATGGGTGGCACGGTAGCACAGTGGTTAGCACTGCTGCTTCACAGCTCCAGGGACCTGGGTTTGATTCCTGGCTGGGGTCACTGTCTGTGTGGAGTTCGCACATTCTCCATGTGTCTGTGTGAGTTTCCTCTAGGTGCTCCGGTTTCCTCCCACAGTCCAAAGATGTGCAGGTTAGGTCGATTGGCCATGCTAAAATTGCCCATGGGTATCCTGAGATGCGTAGGTTAGAGGGACTAATGGGTAAATATGTAGAGATATGGGTGGGACTGTGGTCAGTGCACACTCGATGGGCCCAATGGCCTTTTTCTGCACGGTAGGATTTCTATGATTCTAAAATGTAGCCCAGTGCCTGCTTCCTATTGAAGCGGGGGCACCATCTCTTGTTGCAGAGCATCCCTCCTCACGAGCAAATTCAACCTTGTGACTTCAATATTCACAGAGTCATAATGTTTTACAGCACGGAAAAAAGCTCTTCAGCCAACTTCTCCATGCCACCCTTTTTTTTTAAACCCCTAAGCTAGTCCCAATTTCCCACATTTGGCCCATATCCCTCTATACCCATCTTACCCATGTAACTATCTAAATGTTTTTAAAAGACAAAATTGTGCCCGCCTCTACCACTACCTTTGGCAGCTTGTTCCAGACATTCACCACCCTCTGTGTGAAAAAATTGCCCCTCTGGACCCTTTTGTATCTCACCCCTCTCACCCTGAACCTATGCCCTCTAGTTTTAGACTCCCCTACCTTTGGGAAAAAGTATTGACTATCTAGCTGATCTCTGCCCCTCATTATTTTATAGACCTCTATAAGATCACCCCTCAGCCTTCTTCACTCCAGAGAAAAAAGCCTCAGTATATTCAACCTCTCCTTATAACTCAAACCATCAAGTCCCAGTATCATCCGAGTAAATATTTTCTGCACTCTTTCTAGTTTAATAATATCCTTTCTATAATAGGGTGACCAGAACAGTACGCAGTGTACAAATTCAAATTGCAAATTCAGCATCTTACTGAGTGTATTATCCCCAATGTCCAAATTAGCAGTGCAACCACTACATGGCAAAATTGATTTCCAGCTAGTCACTGACTCAAGCTTCTGGATGAACATATTAATAGCATAAGATTACACAGGATGAGAGAGTATCGTTGATGGTCTGACTTATAAGGAGAGGCTGGATAGACTGAGACAATTTTTCCCAGGAGCATAGGAGACTTTGGGGTGATCTTATAGAGGTCTATAAAATAATGAGGGGCACTGATTGGCTAGATAGTCAATATATTTTCTTAAAGATAGAGGAGTCTAAAACTAGAGGGAACAGGTTTAAGGTGAGAAGTAGGAGATACAAGAGGACCCAGGGGGACAATTGCTTCACATGGAGGGTGGTGAGCATCTGGAACAAGCTGCCAGAAGTAGTAGTAGAGGGGTGGGGGGTACAACGTTGTTTTTTTAAAAAGCATTTAGACAGTTACATGGGTAAGATGGGTATAGAGGGATGTGGGCCAAATGCGGGCAATTGGAACTAGCTTACTGGTTAGAAAAGCAGGCAGCATGAACAAGTTGGGCTGAAAGGCCCGTTTCCTGTAAACCTCTTTGACTCTGCGACTAACATTCCCTTTAAAATGTTATTATTGTGCTCAGTTGTTTTATCAATGTGTGGCCCCATACAATTCTCTTGTATAACCATGCACAGGAGGTAACATAAGAAACCTGCAGTGTTTCACCCAGGCTGTTCAGGCAGAACATTGCATGTGACTGAACATTTCGGGAAGTTTCACTAATTAGAGGCAGCAGGTAGCATCCACAAAAGTTGGTTGAGAAACTGACCTCGGGAAAAACGTCACAGAAACACATCAGGAGAAGAAATAGATGATAAGTTCAGGTGGAATAATCAATGATGTATGTCATGGAGATAGTTATCTTTATCCCTGCTTGAAGCCATACCAGAACCTAAACAGATAACACTTCAATGTTCATACACACTATCTGAAACTCACAATAATTTCACTCACTATTGAACAATTACTGCTTTAGGATATTTCGGACTTTCATCTGATTAATGTACCAGAATTATGCAACGTTAGTTCACTGATCCACAAAGCACTGGGACAGTCATCCTTGAATACCACACTAAATGTTTGTGACATGGATGCAAAAAACAATTGGGAAGGTAAATGTTCTGCTGGTCTTTATTCCAAGGGGATTTGAATAAGGGAGTAAGGGTGTCTTGTTACCATTTTATAGAGCCTTGGTGAAACAACTATTGTGTATAATTTTAGTCTCCTTACTTAAGGAGGAATACACCGACCATGGAGGACGTGTAATGAAAGTTCACTGGACTCATCCTGGGAATGGCGGGGTTGTCCTTTGGGGAAAGGAGCAAAGTGTGGTCCTGTATTCTCTAGCGTTCAGAAGAATAAGAGGTGTTGTCACTGAAGTGTACAAAATTCTTACAAGGCTTGACGGGGTAGATCCAGGAAGGATGTCTTCCCTGCTTGGGTGATCCAGAAACAGGAGACAGCGGGTGGGACTTTCCAGCCCATTCCACGACCAGAATCTTCCTGTCTATCCCACCAGCAGGATCTCATGGTCCCATTGAAGATTCCCCTCCCCTCTCCCACAGCGGTAGGTTCCTTGATGGCGGGACAAGCAAGCCCTGGAAAAGCTGTGGCCATCAGTGAGACTGGGAGATCACACAAACGGCCAATGGTGAGTTGCCTCTACATCAGAAAACATGTAGTAGTGGGGCAGAGCAAGGGGGTTTGGGAGGCTGGGGCTTAATCATGCGCACACAATCTCAGAGCAGGTAAGCTATTTAAAATCAAGATTAGGAGGAAGTTCTTCAGTCAGAAGGTGGTAAATCTTTACAATTCTCTGTCCCAAAAAGGCTGTGGAAGTTCAGGCAGAGACTATGTTCAAAGTTGATTTTAAAAACTACCTCGATACCAATGACATTAAGAGATATAGAGGGCAGGTGACACTAAGGTCAATGACTAGCCATTAAATAGTTAAATGGTAGAACAGGCCTGAGGGACCGAATGGCCTGCTTCTGCTCCAATAATTCCATATTCCGATGTTGGATGTTATTTGTGTTTTCTATTTTCTTTAATTAATTCATGGGATATGGGCATTGCTTGCTGGCCAGCACTTATTGCTCATCCCCAGTTGCCAGAGAATAATTGTGAGTCAACCACATTGCTGTGGCTCTGGAGTCACATGTATACCAGACTGGGTAAGGATGGCAGATTTCCTTCCCTAAGGGTCATTAGTGAACAAGATGGGTTTTTACAACAACTGACAATGGTTTCATGGTCATCAATAGATTCTTAATTCCACCTGATTGTTATTGAATTCATCTGCCGTGGTGGAATTCAAACCTGGGTCCCCAGAACATCAGCTGAGTTTCTGGATTAATAATCTCATGGTAAGACCATTAAATCATTATCTCCTCTTCTACATGCATTAAAGAAGGATATTGTTACTAATCAAGGCCAATAATATAATCATGACACGCTATGCTATCAGATATTGAAGGCCTATTTGGTACCCCATGTGGAAAATGTACAATGTGAGGGACCAGATGTAATCCTGATGTGGCATTTGTGGATGGATTTTCACAACGAGTGAATGCAGTGGTACAGTATTGGTGGGAGAATCTCCATTTTGTCTGTATGTCTAACTTGTCCAAGGTTGCTTCTTCAGGTCACTCTGTTTGTACGGTGTAGGTCAGAGAAGATATTGTGAAAGGTGGTCACCTACCATTTGGAAATGCACAGCTTGCATTCCCTGACAAAGAATGGTTAATCACAGCAGCCATAATGAGGAATCCAATATTCGCTGGGCATAATGCCAGTGGCTGCCAGTTAGTCTTTCCTAGGATTGATTTATAGTGTTGTACAATCCCCAGATTTAAAAGAGGGATTGAAATGGATGCATTGGAAGAGGCAGATACACCATTTGTTGCAAACTTATATGCTGATGAGACTTTGACTTTGTGAAGAATAAGCTCAGTGTTAGATAATTGGAGTCTCCCCAAGGCAAAGCCTAGTGTTTATGCTCTATTTAAATATTCTTGCATGTGTTTGATCTACTTTTTTTGCTATTGATGTTTCTTGTTTCTTCTTCAACAGTTTGAGATGTAGAATTTTGATTTGCATTGTTCTTAGCCGAACTTCAAAGGTGCAACGTAAATAAATCCCAAGGACATTTCTCCCAGTTTATGAGCTCTGCTGGGCCCATTGAAGTGACGACTGGATAAACCATGAATCTGCACAGTGCAGCCTAAATTCAGTGAGGACTACTTTCCCGTCTCTAAGGCATGGATTCAAATCCCACTTCAGAGAATTGAACACCTCATTTACCATGGCATACCACCGTTGTACTGATGGACTGCTGCACTGCTGGATGTGCCATCTTTTGGGTAAAATGGTAAATTGAGATCATGGGAGTAATCTTTTTAAAAAATTCCAATGTTTGGAACGAGCATGAAAACAAGAGAGATTCAGATCCGGTTTTTGGGCAAATCCAAATTTGGCTTCTTACGCACTGAAAGCATTAAAAAACCCTGAAATCGAAAATCTGCCAGTAAAGAGAGTGGGCATGATTTAAGTCACCAGAAAGCTGGCTGATAGCAGCAGAGGTTGCCATTGCACATGAGCAGGTCTCCCTGCTCTGAGCAGCAGAGAGATCTGTCAGAAAGCCTCGGCTGCCTTCAGCTAGCCTCTGTGACCGAATAATGGTTCACTCCCTCCTCACTCCTCCCAAAGGTGAGCTGCAATGACCTCCGGTTCTATGACTGAATAGTGGATTGCAGAGCGCTGCCCCCCCCCCACCTCCCACCCCCCACCCTCATTCCCTGTAACAAACAGGAGGAAGAGTATCCAACAGAGATGGCAGAGGGATATTCTGGGAGAAGTCAGCTCAGTCACCATAACTGAACAGCAGGTCATGGAAGAACCGGCAAGCCCAGATTCACAGAGATCAGTATCCCAAACTCAAAATGAATCCAACCACCCTCCCCGCCTCCCCAACAATGGCTATCCCCTTGTGGCCCCCACACTTCTGGCAGGTTGCTGTCCACTTACCTCATACATTTAACCTTTCAAGTAGCTGGAACTTTAAACTTAACCTACTTTACGGCAGCTACTGTGATAACAAAGGGGGCGTGGCTTACTTACATTTGACCTGAGCTGCCCTGTACTGTAGGCCTCAGGAATGTGCTGTGCTGGGCAGTTCTTGCCCAATCAGAGTTAGGTCAGGATCAGGTTATCTGAGATAGGAGCAATTGGGTTTCAAGGTAACTAGTAAGTGCAGAGAGGTAATCAGACTCAATTCCCTATCCACTGGTAGTTACAGAGCACTAATTTAAACAAGCTCTCCATTTGCACTGTGAAGCCCATTCCACTTCCTGAGGACACTGAGTCTCTGAATATCCCAAGCAGACATCAGTTGTGAACAGCTCCTTCCTATCTCACCAAGAGGGAGGATGGTTGGATCTATCAAGAGTTAACGTCAGGGACAATTAAAATTAATCACCTCAGCTAAAAAAAAGACGGTTAAAGATACGCCACAGACATTAAATGGCTTCATTTGGGAATTCACAAATTGATTTCTTTGAGCTGCTGTTGACGGAGGTCACCTGACTCAGCTTATGTGCGTGAATGTTGGATGTTGAACAGACACACTAAGGATGGTGATTGCAGGGGCTAACCACCCTGCCCCTGCCTCTACTATCCCCAGAACCCTGTCACCCCTCACTGCAACCTCTTCAGAAAACTCTGGGCCCTGTTCTGTGGCTTGGAAAGCAGTCAGGAGACCTCCTCGTGGCAAAGAGAGAGTTTCAAAAGAAGAATTGTGGACAGTGATTTCAGGAGGAGGGTTTTTTTTTTACAGTCACTGATACAGATCAATTGCTTCAGTCAAGGATCAATGACTGCAAGGTGGCCAATGCATGCCAGGCTTTTGTTCAGCGTAGTGGGCCACTCTTTCCCTGAATTTCTGTTTTAGCTCATTGTTGTGCATGACTTGCTCCCTGAATGTTGTTTCCCCATTTCTGTGTATGCATCAGGTCCAACGTGTTCTTTTGTGTGATGTGTCCCAGCATGTATGCAGCTTGAGTTGTTGGGTTTGGGACGGAGGGCAGCATCCCTCAGCCTCCTCACACTCTATCCCCCTGCCACTCCACCTGCTCCTCTTACACCTCCCTGAGCAGCTTCGGCAGGACCACTCCCCTGTCCCACCTGGCACCATCACACCCAAACTGCTCCCCCCACTTCCCAACACCCCTTCCCCTGCCCCCACCCAGACCCTTCCCCCACCAGTCCCCTCCCCCTTCCCATGCTCTTACAGGTCCAGGATTATGTCCATTCCTTAGATATCCATACAAAGGGTTGTGAATCTGTGAAATTCCCTGCTCAGTGAAGCAGTTGAGGCTGCCTCATTGAATGTTTTTAAGGCAAAGATACATAAATTTTTGAACAGTAAAGGAATTAAAGGTTAGAGTGAGTGGGCGGGTAAGTGAGTCCACAAAAAGCTCAGCCATGATCTTATTGAATGGCAGAGCAGGCTCGAGGAGCCAACTCTTGCTCCTAATTCTTAAGTTCTTATTATGTTCTTGTTTTCCTCTGGGAGTTACTCACCCTAGGACAATCTGTGATTTTTTAAAAATTATTGACTGCATTCCTTTTCTCTATTTTTTTGATTTCATCAGCTTTAGATGTTTGATAACTTTGCATTTTGTCTTGCAAATTCCTTCTTGCAAAACCACACACAGTCAAGTACACACTGAATTGGCAATGTCACATCATTTTTAAATTCAAATTCTGTTATAACCAACACAGGACTGGGTGAAGAGAGAAGAGTCAGTTCGCTCTCCTGGTCATAGCAGGCTGGAGGAGGAGGGGTGGCAGTGTCCCAGTGGTATTGTCACTGGACTAGCAATCCACGGACCGAGGATTCCGATCCCACAATAGCAGCTGGTGAAATTTGAGTTCAATACAAAAAAAAACTTGAATTAAAAATTTAAATATAATCATGAAATCACTGCTGTAAAAACCCAACAGATTCATGAAGGGATGGGGCAACACAAAATGGCACAGTGGTTAGCACTGCTGCCTCAGAACGCCAGGAACCCAGGTTCAATTCCAGCCTTGGGTCACTTTCTGTGTGGAGCCATAGAATCATTGAGGTTTACAGCATGGAAACAGGCACTTTGGCCCAACTTGTCTATGCTGTCCTTTTTTTTAAACCCCTCAGCTAATCCCAATTGCCCACATTTGGCCCATATCCCTCTATATCCATCGTACCTATGTGACTAAATGCTTTTTAAAAGATAAAATTGAACCCGCCTCTACTACTACTTCTGGCAGCTTGTTCCAGATACTCACCACCGTCTGTGTGAAAACAATTGCCCCTTTGGACACTTTTGTATCTCTCCCCTTTCACCTTAAACCTATGCCCTCTAGATTTAGACTCCCCTACCTTTGGGAAAAGATATTGACTATCTATCTGATCTGTGCCCCTCATTATTTTATAGACTTCTATAAGATCACCTCTCAGCCTCCTACACTGCAGAGAAAATAGTCCCAGTATATCCAGCCTCTCCTTATAACTCAAACAATCAAGTTCTGATAGCATCCTAGTAAACCTTTTCTGCACTCTTTCTAGTTTATTATCCTTTCTATAATAGGGTGAACAGAACTGCACACAGTGTGGCCTTACCAATGTCTTGGACAACTTGAACAAGATGTCCCAACTCCTGTATTCAGTGTTCTGACTGATGAAACCAAGCATGCCGAATGTCTTCTTCACCAGTCTGTCAACCTGAGACTACACTTTCGAGGAGCTATGAACATGCACACGTAGGTTTCTTTGTTCTGTAACTCTCCCCAACACTCGACCATTAACTGAGTAAGTCCTGCCCTGGTTCAATCTACCAAAATGCATCACTTTGCACTTGTCTAAATTAAATTCCATCTGCCATTCATCAGCCCACTGGCCCAATTGATCAAGATCCCGTTGCAATTGGAGATAACATTCTTCACTGTCCACTATGCCACCAATCTTGGTGTTATCTGCAAGTGTACTAACAATGCCTCCTACATTCTCATCCAAATCATTAATATAAATGACAAATAACAGTGGACACAGTACTGGTCCCTGAGGCACACTGCTGGTCACAGGTTTCCAGTTTGAAGAACAACCCTCTACAACAACCTTTAGTTTCTGTCAAGAAGCCAATTTTGCGTCCAATTAGATACCTCACCCTGGATCTCATGTGATTTAACCTTATGCAACAACCTACTATGCAGTACCTTGTCAAATGCCTTGCTAAAGTCCATGTCGACAACATCAACTGCACTGTCTACCTTCTTGTTTATCCCTTCAAAAAACTCAGTCAAATTTGTGAGATATGATTTTCCACTCACGAAACCATGCTGACTGTCCCTAATCAGTTCTTACATCTCTAAATGCCTGTAGATCCTGTCTCCCAAAATACCTTCCAACAACTTCCCACGACAAATGTGAGGCTCACTGGCCTGTAGTTTCCAGGCTTTTCCCTGTAGTCCTTTTTAAACAAAGACACAACGTTTGCCACTCTCCAATCTTCAGGCACCTCACCCACGACTAACAATGATTCAAATATCTTGGCTAGAGGACCGGCAATTTCTTCCCTAGCCTTCTATAATGTCCTGGACTATACTTCATCAGGTCCCAGGGATTATCTACCTTGATGCACTTTAAGACTTCCAGCACCTCCTTCTCTGTAATAGGTATACTCCTCAAGACATCACTATTTATTTCCCCAAGTTCCCTAATATCCATGCTTTTCTCAATAGTAAATACTGGTGAGAATTATTCATTTAGGATGTCACCCATCTTTGTGGATCTGTACACAGATGACCTTGTTATCCTTAAGAGGCCCTACTCTCTCCCTTGTTACACTTTTGCCCTTCATGTGTTTGTAGAAGCTCTTTGGATTCTCCTTTGCCTTATCTGCCAAAACAATCTTGTGACCCCTTTTTGCCATCTTGATTTCTCTCTTAACTCTATTCCTACACCCCCTATACTCCTCAATGGTTTCAATTGATCCCAGTTGCCAATGCATGTCACATGCCTCTTCCTTCTTCTGGACCAGGACCTCAATACCCCGAGTCATCCAGGGTTCCCTACTTCTGCCAGCCTTGCCCTTCACTCTAAGAGGAATATAAGAACATAAGAAATAGGAGCAGGAGTAGGCCACCTAGCCCTTCGAGCCTGCCCCGCCATTCAATAAGATCATGGCTGATCTGAAATGGCTCAGTTCCACTTTCCTGCTTTCTCCCCATAACCCTTAATTCCCTTGCCTACCAAAAACCTATCTACCCGTGACTTAAATATATTTAGCGAGGTAGCCTCCACCACTTCAAGAATTCCAGAGATTCACCACCCTCTGAGTGAAGAAGTTCCTCCTCAACTCTGATCTAAACTGCACCCCCCACCCCCGCCTTATCTGGAGGCTGTGCCCTCTAGTCCTGCTGTCCTTTCTAAGCGGGAAGAATCTCTCTACCTCTACCTTATCCATCCCCTTCATTATCTTATACGTCTCTATAAGATCCCCCCTCATCCTTCTAAACTCCAACGAGTACTGGCCCAGTCTATTTAGTCTCTCTTCACAGTTTAACCCCCTCATCGCCGGTATCAGCCTAGTGAACCTTCTCTGCACTCCCTCCAAGGCCAAAATATCCTTGCGCAAGTGCAGCGACCAAAACTGCACACAGTACTCCAGCTGCGGCCTCACCAGTGCCCTGTACACTTGCAGCAAGACCTCCCTGCTTTTATATTCTATCCCCCTCGCTATAAAGGCCAGCATACCACTCGCCTTCTTGATCACCTGCTGCTCCTGCAGACTGGGTTTTTGCGACTCATGCACAAGGACAAGGAAAGTGTTTATCCTTAACCCTGGTTAACACATTTTTGAAAGGCTGCCACTTACCAGACATCCCTTTGCCTTCCTACAGGCTTCCCCAATTAACTTTTGAAAGTTCCTACCTGATACCATCAAAATTGGTCTTCCCACAATTTAGATTTTAACTTTTGGGCCAGACCTATCATTCTCCATACCTATCTTAAAACTAATAGAATTATGGTCACTGGTCCCAAAGTGATGCCTCACTTCTGTCACCTGCCTTTCTTTATTTCCCAAGAGGAAGCCAAGTTGTGCCCCCTCTCTAGTGGAGCCATCAACATACTGAATGAGAAATTCCTCCTGAATGCACTCAACAAATATCTCTCCACCTAACCCTCTAATACTATGGCTGTCCCAGTCAATGTTGAGAAAGTTAAAATCTCCAACTGTTATCACCCTATTTTTCTTGGAGCTATCTGTAATCTCCTTACATATTTGCTTCACAATTTCCCGCTGACTATTTGCACATTCTTCCTGTATCTGCATGGGTTTCCTCTGGGCACTCTGGTTTCCTCCCACAGTCCAAAGATGTGTGGGTTAGTTTGATTGGCAATGCTAAATAGACCCGAGTGTCGGGAGATTAACAGGGTAAATATGTAGGGTTACGGGAATAGAGCCTGGCTGGAGTTGTGGTCGATGTAAACTCGATGGACCGAATGGCATCCTTCTCCACTGTAGGGATTCTGTGATTCTATAAAATCTGCTCTCCTTATGTTGTATGGACTACATGTGACTACAGACACACAGCAATGTGGTTGACTCTTAAATGTCCTTGGGAGGGACCCAGTCAGGGAAACCCACATCCCATGAATGAATAAAAAAAAGCTCCAACTCCAAGAAACCACTCAGGACTCTTTATGCATCATTTCACTCGTTGGTGCCTCAGAAAAACTATTTAAGCACAGGTCCTTGTGAGGGCACATTCTGAGCTGACAATATTTAAGTATAACACTGAAGAACAATGAAGCAATTCTCACTCATGCCCTGGCCAACATTCATCCTGCAATCACTGCCTAAAAAAAAAACACAGGTCATTTGGTCATTTCTTTCATTGTCAACGGCAGGCGAAGCTGCCTCTGCCCTGAATACCGTGACTATATTTCAGAAGTACTTTTAACTGGTTGTGAGGAATTGTGAAAGGCTGCAGGTTGTGAAAGTCTCTCTGCAGCAACACCAGTCATTCTTTCTGCTCTGAGCCTCAACACATTGACTTCTGAGGAGCTCAGCATAGGGAGCCAGGGTCATCACTGAGTCTCTATCCAAAAGGAGTCTCTATGGACATGTTCTGCTCTATATCCTCAAGGTTCTGTGCCTTGGAATGCTCTCCGGAGGAGCCAGATAAATGGAAAGCTACACACCTTAGCTCTCCAGCCACAAAAAGCATGTGCCAAAAGCCAAATATTCCTCGACTTATTCATATTCCCTGAAGTTCATTACACTTTTGAGTTTGAATTACCTGTCCTCGCAAAGGGTTTGCATTCCCTCTGTACAGCTGGCCGGTGTCATGAGCACTGATCCTTTGCTTTCAGGAGGGAGTTGGGTCTGTTCCTGACTGGATTGCAGAGTGCGTAATAAAGGATGTGGAGGTGCCGGCATTAGATTGGAGTGCGCACACAGCAAGGAGTCTCACAACACCAGGGTGTAAAGGCCAACAGATTTACTTGGAATCACAAGTTTTTGGAGCTCTGTTTCTTCATCAGGGGCTCATTTGGTGAAGGAGCAGCGCTCAGAAAGTTTGCGATTCCAAATAAACCTGTTGGACTTTAATGTAGTGTTGTGAGACTTCTTACAACATCATTAAGGGCACCGGTGTCTCTAGCGTATGGTTCTTGTTGTCTCCTGGGCTGGTTTTGACAGTTTGAAGGGGCCAGTGAGGAATTTTTTAGACTAATTTTTTTTTCCATATTGATCCTGGGTTTGCTTTGCCCCTCATTGGAGATTGCATGGCGGTATTTATTTGTGTGTCAGGGTGTGAGTGTGGGGGTGGGGGCTGCAGTACAGAGAAAATGCATGTGTGGAGGCAGGGAGGATCTTGTGTAAGAGAATAGAGGTCTTTGGACCTGATGCTCCGACCATCATGTGCTTGGCGAGGCTTGTGAATTTTCCGACCTATCAGTTCTGCTTTCTTACACGCAAGGACACTTCGTACATCCTTATTCAGCCAAGGGAAAATTTAGCAAAATTTCTTCCTGGCCTATGAGGAACACCATAATTATACTGAATGATGGAGAGGGTTCAACGGGCACAAAGGGGATTATTCTTGCTCCCATGTCTTATGCTTTTAAGAAATGAAAATTGAGGCAGGTGCCCAAAGTGCAGTTGATGTAATTTTGACCATTTTACACTACACCCTGCAGCGAAAATGATCCTGCCTTGTGTCTCTGTAGCCTGAGGTGGTGAGGCTGGGTGCTGTTAAGAGTGAGCATTAAATTCAATAGCTGTGAGCAGTCATGGAAAATTGCACGGACAGCCATTATGCTTTCTTATTAAGATGCCAAGAGCCAGCAAACTCAATTGGTTGAAGAATTAACAGGTTGCGTTTACTGCACAGGGGATAGTTTGAAGCTGTGGGAAAGTTTTTGCTGCTGAAAATAGCTCCTGCCTTCAGGCCATAATTGTATTGAAATCAAATGAAACAGATTTTAAGTTGCAAACTGGCAACTTAAAACCTAACCCGTGTTTTCGTCACTCTGCAATGTTCTCACATTATTTAACTCTCCCAGTATGGACCGCAACTTCTGCTTTTGTCATCGTGATAGACCTTTCAAAGGCTTAATATGCTCACCAACTCTTAATGACTCTGTGTGATACCAGAGCAGAACACCTCGAATCTATGTAATTGCAACGTATGTCATTTTAGCAGAAGCTGCCGCTATTAACACAGTGGACAACTGCTTGCCTACACACAGCTTCAAGTGTAAGTACACCTCTCAAAGAGGCATGAAATTTCAATCGACTATCCCTGGGTAGAGCAAATTGTTTTATGAGGAGAGATTGAATAAAAGAGGTTCTTGTTCCATGGAGTTTTGGAGAATGAAAGATATTCTAATTGGACAAAATAAAACTCTTAAGTAACTTGAGGAGGATGTTTCTCCGGCCAGGGAACCTTGAATTAAGAGTCGTCGGAATCAGAAAAAACATTTGATTTGTTCGGAATAAGATGAGGAGGAATATCTTCTCCCACAGGGTTGTCTGCCTTTGACACCAGAAAGCTGTGAGATGCTCATCCACATGAACTCTGAACTTTACAAGACTGTTATATTTTCAAACGTACCTTTTAAGTCAAAGCAAAACAGAAAATTCTAGTTAAACACCTCAGCTTGGGAACATGCCCATGTGATCTCGTTGCCATGGTGAGAGAAACTCAAACAGAAACCCACTGAACTGACCTTCATCCAAAAGCTGTAACACTAAGGAAAAAATGTTATTACTTTAGAATATGTGAGGAATTTGTAATTTTTACACAAATGCTTGAAAAAGGACTTTGAAGGCTTCGCTTTAATCATAAAGGGAAATATTCTTTCATGTGACCTGGTGACCCTTGACCTAGAGGCAAGGACAGCAGAAAGGAAGTATAAATAAAATGGGGGCTGTGTGGGGCAACAAGGATGAAAAGAGATCTAGGTCCCTGAGAGATGGGAAAAGGCATTTAGGATTGCTGACATTGGCGGGATTTTACAGCCTCACTCAACCCAGGACCGAAAAATCCCACCCGAGATCAATGGACATTTCCGTTATCTTCCCCTGCCTGCTGTGGTGGGTGGAGTGGTAGAATTCACATAGAGGGTGGTGAATGCCTGGAATGTGCTGCCTGAGGAGGTGGTGGAAGCAGGTTCTATAACAAAGTTCATAAGAACATAAGAATTAGGAGTAGGAGTAGGAGTAGGCCATCTGGCCCCTCAAGCCTGTGCCACCATTAAACAAGTTAATTGCTGATTTTTTCATGGACTCAGCTCTACTTACCCACCCGCTCACCATTACCTTTAGTTCCTTCACTGTTCAAAAATGTATCTATCCTTGCCTTCAAAACATTCAATGTGATAGCCTCAACTGCTCCACTGGGTAGGAAATTCCACAGATCCACAACTCTTTGTGTGAAGAAGTTCCTCCTCAACACAGTCCTAAATCTGCTCCCCCCCTCATTTTGAGGCCGTGCCCCCTAGTTCTAGTTTCACCTGCCAGTGGAAACAACTTCCCTGCTTCTATCTTATCTATTCCCCTCATGATCTTATATGTTTCTATGAGATCTACCCTTATTCTTCTGAATTCCAATGAATATAGTCCCAATTTACTCAGTCCCTCCTCATAAGGCAAACCTCTCAACTCTGGAATCATTCTAGTGAATCTCCTCTGTGCCAGTATATCCTTTCTCAAGTAAAAAAAAGTACTCAGGACTCCAGGTGCAGCCCCACCAACACCCTATGCAGCTGCAACATAACCTCACTGTTTTTAAACTCCACCCCTCTAGCAATGAAGGACAACATTCCGTTTGCTTCTTAATTACCTACTGCACCTGCAAACCAACTTTTTGTGATTCGTACACAAGGACGCCTAGGTCCCTCTGCACAGCAGCATGCTGCAATTTTTTACTATTTGAATAATCGTCCATTTTTGCTGTTATTTCTACAAACATGGATGACATCACATTTACCAACATTGTACTTCATGTGACAGACCCTTGCCCACTCAGGTTATCTATGTCCCTTTGCAGACTTTCAGAGTCCTTTGCACACTTTGCTCTGTCACTCACCTTCGTGTCATCTGCGAATTTTGACATACTGCACTTGGTCCCCAACTCTAAGAGGCATCTGGATGTATACAAGAATGGGCAGGGAATAGAGGGATATGGACCATATTGTGGCAAGAAAATATTAGATTAGAGAGGCATTGCTAACATTTGTCAATGACAATTACATTGTTAAGGAAACAGGTGATGGGTATTTGAACATCTCCAAATACAAATAGTTTCAGTCTATTTATTAGTGTCACAAGTAGATTTACATTAACACTGCATTGAAGCTACTGTGAAAATTCCCGAGTCGCCACACTCCGGCGTCTGTTCGGGTACACTGAGGCAGAATTTAGCTTGGCCAGTGGACTTAATCAGCTCGTCTTTCAGATTGTGAGAGGAAACCGGAGCATCCAGAGGAAACCCACGCAGACATAGAACATAGAACATAGAACATAGAACACTACAGCACAAACAGGCCCTTCGGCCCACAAGTTGCGCCGACCAGATCACCTACCAACCTACAGACCTATCTATAACCCTCAATCTCATTAAACCCCATATACTCATCCAGAAGTCTTTTAAAAGACCCCAGCGAGTTCGCCTCCACCACCACTGACGGCAGCCGATTCCATTCACTCACCACCCTCTGAGTGAAAAACTTACCCCTAACATCACTTCTGAACCTCCCTCCCCGCACCTTAAATCTGTGTCCTCTCGTAGCGACCATTTCAAACCGGGGAAATAGCCTCTGAGAGTCCACCCTATCTATTCCTCTCAACATTTTGTAAACTTCTATCAGGTCGCCTCTCAACCTTCGTCTCTCCAGGGAAAAGAGTCCCAGCTCCCTCAACCTAACTTCATAAGGCATGCCTCCCAGTCCAGGCAACATCCTTGTAAATCTCCTCTGCACCCTTTCAATAGCTTCTACATCTTTCCTATAGTGAGGCGACCAGAACTGCGCACAATACTCCAAATGAGGCCTGACAAGGGTCTTATAAAGTTCCAGCATTACCTCCCGACTCCTAAACTCAATCCCTCGATTAATGAAGGCCAGTACACCATACGCCTTCTTGACCACCTCCTCCACCTGCGAGGCCGATTTAAGAGTCCTGTGGACCCGGACCCCAAGATCCTTCTGCTCCTCAACACTACTCAGACTTCTGCCCTTAATAGTGTACTCGTTCATCCCGTTGGTTCTGCCAAAATGGACGACAACACATTTATCCGCGTTGAAGTCCATCTGCCACTTCTCCGCCCAGTCCTGCATCCTATCTATGTCCTGCTGCAACTTTTGCCATCCTTCCAGATCATCCACAACACCACCGACCTTCGTGTCATCAGCGAACTTACTTACCCATCCCTCCACTTCCTCATCCAGGTCATTTATGAAAATGACAAACAACAAGGGTCCCAGAACAGATCCTTGAGGCACTCCGCTGGTGACTGACCTCCATTCAGAAAAAGCCCCATCCACAACCACTCTCTGCCTTCTGCAGGCAAGCCAGTTCTGGATCCACAAGGCCAAAGGCCCTTGGATCCCATGCCCTCTCACCTTCTCAAGAAGTCTTGCATGGGGGACCTTATCAAACGCCTTGCTGAAGTCCATGTACACTACGTCCACGGCACTTCCTTCGTCAATGTGTTCAGTCACATTATCGAAGAACTCAACTAGGCTTGTAAGGCACGACCTGCCCTTGACAAATCCATGCTGACTATTCCTGATCATGTCAAACCTCTCCAAATGTTCGTAAATCTTGTCCCTCAGAAGCCTCTCCATCAGCTTACCAACCACTGAGGTCAGACTCACCGGTCGGTAATTTCCCGGGCTATCTCTGTTCCCTTTCTTAAAAATAGGAACTACATCCGCAATCCTCCAATCCTCTGGAACCTCTCCCGTCTCCATTGACGACGCTAGTGAGAATATAGTGAGAATGTGCAGACTCCGCACAGACAGTGACCCAAGCTGGGAATCGAACCCGAGTCCCTGGCACTGTGAGTCAGCAGAGCTAACCACTGTGCCATCATATCCCTCTACCCCCAAATAAGCCTGTTCCTGGCCTGGGCCGAGGTAGCCATCAACAGGTCCAAATGGCGAGCGGTCAAGGGGATCCTCTCACCCAACTGTCTGCCCTTCACCTCTATCTTCCTGGCTGTGTAGCCCTGGAGAGGGAGTATGAAATGTCCACCAGTAAACTTCAGGTCCTTCACCACTAAAGAGCACTGTGGAAACTAGGGTTACGCCATCGCCCCTGAAAATCATATCTTGGTTTAATTTGTTAACTTTCCTTTGATGTTTTATTTTAGTTAGTTCCCTACCAGGAGCTTTAGTGACTGGAAACCAATGTCCAGTGATATCCCACAGGGATAGAAACATAGAAACATAGAAAAACGACAGCACAAACAGGCCCTTCGGCCCAAAAGTTGCGCCAAACATGTCCCTACCTACTAGGCTTACCTAGTAGGATCTGTGTTGTGTAGGATCTGTGTTGGGCTTGTATTATTCATCATCGATATAAATGTATTTGATGGCTATGTGGGGGTGGTGGTGAGTGGGATTAGTAAGTTTGTGGATGACACAAAGATTGGCTGGGTGGTTAGCAGTGAGGTGATGTGTCTTGAGTTACAAGAAGATATGGATGGAATGGTCAAATGGGCAAGTAAGTGGCAGATGGAATTTAACCCTTGAAAGTATGAGGTGATACACTTTAGAAGGAATAATTTGACAATAATTTGGTCTGTTCCTATGCTGTACTATTCTTTGTTCTCTGTTCTTTGTTGTAAGAAGGTACTCAGCAAATGATTGGACACATGGAAATTCTGTATAACAAAGGAACCTTGGCCTGTTTGTCCATAGATCTCTGAAAATTGGAGGTGGTGAAAATGACATATGGGATACTTGCCTTTATCAACTGAGGCATAGATTACAAAAGCAGGGAAGTCATGTTGTAGTTGTGTAGAATTTTGGTGAAGCTATAGCTGGAGTACTGTGTGCAGTTCTGTTCACCACATTATAGGAAGGACATGATTGTACTGGAAGACGTGCAGAGGAGATTCACCAAGATGCTGCCTGGGATGGAACATTTAAGTTATGTTGCATAGGCTTGGGTTGTTTTCATTGGAACAGAGAAGACTGAAGGGTGACCTGATCGAGGTGTACAAGATTAAGAGGGGCATAGACAGAGTGGGTAGGGAGCAGCTGTCCTCCTTAGTTGAAGGGTCAGTCATGAGAGGACATAGGTTCAAGTTAAGGGGCAGGAGATTTTGGGGTGATATGAGAAAAACCTTTTTACCAGAGGGCGGTGACAGCCTGGAATGTGTTGCCTGAGAGGATGGTAAAGGTGGGTTGCCTCACATCCTTTAAAAAAAATCTGGACGAGCACTTGGCACATCATAGCATTCAGAGCTAAAGGTCACGCCGTGACAGATGGGACTAGGTGGAAGTTCAGGTGTTTCTAATGTGTCCGTATGGACTTGATGGGCTTATTTTGTGCTGCATGATTCTATGATTCTTTGATACCACCCCTTCTCATTTTTGTTTTTTTTTGTTTTATTAAGAATATAAGTAGTGGATAATGGGAACATTGTTTAGTTATGAGGTGCATGTGTCAGAACGAAAGAAGAACCACAAATAAAAGGAATGAAGAAAGAAACTCTTTTGGTAATGCAAACAGATGATAGGAATTGAGTAATGATGGCAGGAGAATGAACCCAGGAATAATCAAAGAATGGACAACAGGTGTCTCCAATGTGACTTGAAACGTAATGTATGTGATTAAAAAAAAGTCCCACTTGAACTGTCAATAATTCTTCCCCCTAACAATTCAAAAGGATCGTAAAACTCTAGGACATTGCATTATGCCCAGATTAAAAACAAACAAATAGTCTATTGTATGACTTGAGCAATAACAAAATATGCCACTACAGACCTCATGGTGCCAATAACAAAAAAACACGCTTGCTTACAAATTACAGAGGATACACTTCTTAAAGGCACAGAAGCATCACAAACCTGATAAAACAATTGTTTAAAAAAAACATGGAAATACCATTTCAACAAGCGGGACATTATTGTATCCCCTTAACAAGACCGAACGTCCCTAAATCACAATATTAATGAAGTGTTAATGACATTAAAGGGTGGGAGTTTAAAGGCAAAAAAGGCAAACTGTTTTAAAACTAAATTGGCAGTTTGCCCATCCATCTTATGATAGGTTAAAAATTCTACTAAAGGATGCAGGTCTGATGGATGATGAATATTTTCAACTTTTAGAAAGGATCAGAAGGAAAACTATAGATGTAAAATATGTAGGACACCACTGCGGCCATCGTGTATCTTCCATTAGTAAGAGACTTTAATGAAATTGGCGCAATGGACTTGAAGGTATGGGATGAGGACAAGAACATTTTTGTCTTGCAATTCATAGATATGGCAAATAGCTTCAGTGTGTCAACAGTAATATATGAAATACAAAAAGGTGTTTGTGGGCAAGATAATAGAAAATGGATGTGAATTAGACTGGGAGGACAGGCTAAATTCCGAACGAAAATGTGGGGGTGGAGGAATTTGTCAAGGATGTGTTTGAAAGTGCGTGTGAAATATGAATATGATAGTAATAAACACAGCAGTGAAAAGTCACTTTAGTGATGGGATTTGTGAGAGGAATCTTGCTGTAACTGATGAGATGCTTTACAAAATCTTAGCTGACCCATCAAGCTGTAAACTGACATTTACAATCTCTACCGAGATGTGTCAGTGTGATGCGGACAAGTTGAGTGAGTGGGCGAATGCATGGCAGATGCAGTATAATGTGGGTAAATGTGAGGTTATCCACATTGGTGGCAAAAACTGGAAAGCGGATTACTATCTGTATGCTATAAATTGAGAGGGGCTAATGTGGAACAAGTCCTGAATATCCTTGTACACCAATCGCTGAAAGTAAGCATCCAGGTGTAGCAGGGGTTAAACAAGGTAAGTGGTTAACACAGCTGCCTCACAGCACCAGGGACCCGGGTTTGATTCTCGGCTTCTGTCACTGTCTGTGTGGAGTCTGCACATTCTCCCTGTGTCTGTGTGGGTTTCCTCTGGGAGCTCTGGTTTCCTCCCACAGTCCAAAAGATGAGCTGGTTGGGTGCATTGGCCACGCTAAATTCACCCTCAGTGTACCTGAACAGGTGCTGGAGTGTGGCAACTGGGGATCTTCACAGTAACCTCATTGCAGTGTTAATGTAAGCCTACTTGTGACTAATAGTAAATATTATTAAAAAATCTTCATTCACAGCAGCGGAGTCAGAGAATCCCATCCATTTTATCAATAGTCTTACTTAAAAAATGTCAGTCACATCTCAATAAATCAGGCCAAATGCTCATAAAAAGGAATCTTACATCCAAGGAAGAATCAACAAGTTAAGTTTGAATGGACAGTTGAACTGGCCATACACTATGACTAGGCTCGATGCCAGTTATGTGCATCAGAACTGAGTGCAAAGGTGTAACATACAAGCTGAGGAAGTTCTGAGAGCAAATTAAACTGAAAAGGAATTAAAAGAAATATGCACACAGGTTTTCAGCCTTGGGTGATTCAGAAGATAAGAACATAAGAACATAAGAAATAGGAGCAGGAGTAGGCCATCTAGCCCTTCGAGCCTGCCCCGCCATTCAATAAGATCATGGCTGATCTGTCGCTGCTCAGTTCCACTTTCCCGCCCTTTCCCCATAACCCTTAATCCCCTCTCCTATCAAAAACCCATCAACCCGCGTCTTAAAAATATTTAGTGAGGCAGCCTCCACCACTTCAACGGGCAGAGAATTCCAGAGATTCACCACCCTTTGAGTGAAGAAGTTCCTCCTTAACTCCGTTCTAAACCGCCCCCCTTTTATCTTGAGGCTGTGCCCCCTAGTCCTACTGTCTTTTTTGAGCGGGAAGAGTCTTTCCACCTCTATCCTATCCATCCCATTCATCATCTTATACGTCTCAATGAGATCTCCCCTCATTCTTCTAAACTCTAACGAGTACAAGCCCAGTTTATTCAGCCTCTCCTCATAGCTCAACCCCCTCAACTCCGGTATCAGCCTAGTAAACCTCCTCTGCACTCCCTCCAAGGCCAAAATATCTTTGCGCAGGTGCGGCGCCCAAAACTGCACACAGTACTCCAGCTGCGGCCTCACCAATGCCCTATACAGCTGCAGCAAGACCTCCCTACTTTTATATTCAATCCCCCTCGCTATGAAGGCCAGCATCCCATTCGCCTTCCTGACCACCTGCTGCACCTGCAAGCTGGGTTTTTGCGACTCATGCACAAGGACCCCGAGGTCCCTCTGCACCGTCTCCTGCTGCAGTTTTTCGCCCTGTAAGTAATAGTCCTTCCTACCATTCTTCCTACCAAAGTGGACCACCTCACACTTGCCAACATTAAATTCCATTTGCCATTTCCTGGCCCATTCGCCCAGCCTATCTAGATCCTTCTGCAGACTCTCCACACCCTCCGCACAATTTGCCGTTCCCCCAATCTTGGTGTCATCAGCAAATTTCGACACTCTACACTCGGTTCCCTCCTCCAGATCATCTGTATAAATGGTAAAAAGCTGAGGCCCCAGCACCGACCCCTGGGGCACTCCACTAGTCACCATCCTCCAATCCGAATAGCACCCGTTGACCCCTACTCTCTGCCTCCTATTTGACAACCAATCCTCTATCCACGCTAACACCCTACCCCCAACTCCATGTCCCTCGACCTTCTGCAATAACCTCTTGTGAGGCACTTTGTCAAACGCGTTCTGAAAATCTAGAAAGACCACATCCACCGGCTCTCCTCTATCCACCGCCCTAGACACATCCTCATAGAACTCCAGTAAATTTGTCAGACATGACTTCCCTTTAATGAAACCGTGCTGCGTCTGCTCTATCAAGCAATTCCCTTCAAGATGCCTCGCAATTTCCTCCTTAATGACAGATTCTAACATTTTACCTACCACAGACGTTAAACTAACCGGCCTATAATTCCCCGCCTTTTGCCTGGCACCCTTTAAACAATGGCGTAACATTAGCCGTTTTCCAATCATCCGGCACTTCCCCGGAATCCAGCGACGTTTGGAAAATAACCACTAAGGCATCCACTATCACCTCTGCCATTTCTTTCAGAACCCTCGGATGCATTCCATCCGGTCCTGGGGACTTGTCCATAATCAGCCCCTCCAGTCTGTCGAGCACCGCCTCTCTAGTAACAGTAATGTCATTAAGACCCTCCAGTCCTACCACCTTTCCATCGCTAACACCCGGCAAATTATTCACGTCCTCCTCTGTGAAGACAGAAACAAAAAAGTTATTCAATACCTTAGCCATATCCCCATCCCCTACCACTAGGTCCCCTTTCTCATCCTCTAAAGGACCAACATTCACCCTAGCCAGCCTCTTCCTTTTTATATATTTATAAAAACTCTTGCTATCCTTTTTTATATTAAGCGCTAGCCCAGCTTCATAGTTTCTCCTACCCTTCTTTATCAACTTCTTTGTCAATCTTTGTTGACATTTAAACCTCTCCCAATCCTCTTCTCGCCCACTACTCTTAGCTACTCTAAATTTCTCCGCTTTTAGCTTAACACTTTCCTTCACCTCCTTCGTTATCCACGGCTTATTACCTCTCCTCCTACTATCCTTTTTGACCATCGGAATAAATTTCCGCTGAGCACCAAGAAAGATCTCCTTAAAGATCCTCCACTGCTCCTCAACAGACCCTCCCTCCAACGCGCTCCCCCAGTCCATATTCGCCAATTCTTCTCTCATCCTACCGTACTCCCCTCTATTCAAGCAAAGGACGCGTGTCCGGGAACCCACTTTCTCCTCCTCCATCTGCACCAGAAACTCCACCATACAATGATCACTCTCCCCAAGAGGATCCTTCACCACAAGGTCCCTAATTCTACCCGCCTCATTACATAGCACCAGATCCAAGATAGCCCGCTCCCTCGTCGGCTCCAACACACACTGTTCGAGGAAACTATCCGGGCAGCATTCCAAAAACTCTTCCTCGAGCCCCCCACGTCCAACATGGGTCGACCAATCAATATGCAGATTGAAATCCCCCATAACTACGGCCGTCCCATTCCTGCACGCCGCACTTATTTGCGCGTTAACAGCCCGCCCCACCTCCAGATCATTATTCGGAGGCCTATAGACGACACCCACCAGCGTCTTCCTCCCTTTGCTGTTCCTAATCTCCACCCACAACGATTCCACCCTCTGCTCCTTGGCTCCAATATCATCCCTTGCTACCACCGTGATGCTATCCTTAATCAGCAGAGCTACGCCTCCCCCTTTTGATATGGGATTAGTCATTTTTTAGTGATGCTTCTCATGCCAAGCATCCAGCTGGATATTCTAGCACAGCAGGATTTATCATGTTCTTGGTGGAAATGAAGATTAAATGTTGTCCATTCGGCAAGAAAAGAAACAAAGTGGGTACTTAAAAGTACCTTAGCTGTTGAAACACTGGAATAATAGAAGTTTCCTCCCACAGTCTGAAAGACATGCTGAATAGGTGAATTGGCCATGCTAAATTCTCCGTCAGTATACCCAAACAAGTGCTAGAGTGTGGCGACTGGGGGGTTTTCACAGTAACTTCATTGCAGTGTTAACATTAAATATGGGGGTACACTTTTCAAGTATACTGAAGGAAATCCTGTACAAAGAGAGTTCTGAGAAAGGTTCAGAATGTCAGGTGGCTAACTGCATTCTTTGGGAGAATATTTGTTCGGCAAAGGGTGTCACTGAAAAAGTTTGAGGGTTGTGTTTGAAATGCTAGAAAGAGGAAAGATTTCCAGAATAAAATGGGTGAATGCGAGTCACCAATTGTCAGACCTTTTTACAAAGAGAGATGCTCTAATCGTTAGGTATATTGGAAGAGGGGCATATTGCGTTATAATGAGGATATAGGAAAAACAATATTTTCTTTGATTAATTAGTCATTATTTATACACGGTGAAGCTGAAAAAGAAATATTTAGAACTGGGGTTGACTGTTGGTTGCTTGCACTATGAAGTGAGACACAATGGATAGAAAAGGCATTTTCTTTTCAGAATAGTTTGAATGATTATCCTGATGTTTTTAAAAGTTTTAATTTAAAGAAAAGAGAGGAACCTGTCAATGTCGAATCAATTATATTGTTAAAGTTGGCACATGTCAATGACGTTATTCAACAAGGTAGGTGATGTGTATTTGAACTCCTGTAACTCGGAGATAGCTGGAACATTGGGCAAGGAGTGTTGATACTGGGCAAAGCCAATAAACTCTCTCAGCAAAGAAAAGGCTCTGTCTCTTAGTTTTGACTTCAGCAATTTACTTGAATCTTTTTAAATGTTGCCGGCAAGGTTGGCATTTATTTTATCACTTGCTAGAGCACCCCAGAGGGCAGTCAGTAGTTAACCACAGTGCTGTGGGACAGGAGTCACAATTAGGCCCAGACTGAATGAGGACAGGAGGCTCCCTTCTTGAAAGTTCTTTGAAATTGAAACAATGTGTGGTAATTGGCAATCTGCTTTTCGACACTCAGCCCATTTGGTTGATGCTGTGAGTTCAAGAGATCAACATTCCTCTAATTCAGACCTCTTATGCTTTCCCAAATATAATTGCTCCGAGCAATGGTGACTGTACCTTCAGTTACCAAGGGTCCAAGCTCTGGAATATACCTTCAACTCAGCTCTCCATCTCTCTACCTTACTTTCCTTCTTTATTTGACCAAGCCTTTGGACATTCACCCAATTCTCCTTATGAAACTTTGTGTTATACTTATGGATGTTCTTTGATTGACTTAATGGAAATGAACTGTAAGAGGTTTTTTTGCAGGGATCTTTTTCTTCACACTTTACGGCGCAGAAATAAAATCTTCAGCCCAACTGCTTGAGGCTAGTGGTTGTGCTCCACATGAGTTTCCTTCCACCCATGGGAGGTGAGGGGGGAGGGGGGAAGGAGACGAGGGGGCATGGTGGCATAGTGGTTAACAGACTGAGTGGCCTTACAGTGCCAGGGACCCGGGTTCAATTCCTGACTTGGGTCACTGTCTGTGTGGAGTTTGCACATTCTCCCCGTGTCCACTCTGGTTTCCTCCCACAGTCTGAAAGATGTGCTGGTTAGATGCATTGGCCATGCTAAATTCTTCCTCAGTGTATTGGAACAGGTGCCGGAGTGTGCCGATCGGAAGATTTTCACAGGAACTTCATTGCAGTGTTAATGCAAGAATACTTGTGACACTAATAAATAAACAAACTCCATTATTTTATTTCAATAAATAAATACCCTCCTTCGTACATTCCCAGCATCATATTCTCCTATTTCTTCCTTTCTTGAGTGCTTATCTTGCTCCACTGCATCCAAGATTGAGTGGCACAATACTCAAAGAAGAGGGTTCAAGTCCAAATGCTAGGACGTGTTACAGCATTCATAATGCAGTTCAATGGGCTAATAGTCAGCTTGCAAATTCTTCCACAAATTACCTACTATTCCCCAATGGCAGAAAAAGTGTTTGTGTGAAGTTACATTAAAATTACAGCAGAGGTTCCCTGTCATCCTGACCAATATTTATTCCATATGAGCGTAACTGAAAAAACAGATTAACTATTTATTACCATGTTTATAAATGCATCTGTGTATAAATTGGCTGCTTCCTACATTCATAGAATCATAAAATCCAACAATGCAGAAGGAGGCCATTCAGCCCATCAAGCCTGCACCAACCACAATCCCCCCCAGGTCCTATCCCCATAACACCATGCAGCATTACTCTGCTGGTTCCCCTGATACTAAGGAGCAATTTAAAATTGCAAATCCACCTAACCAGCATACCTTTGGACTGTGGGAGGAAACCGGAGCATCCAGAGGAAACCCACATAGACACAGTGAGAACATGCAAACATTCACGCAGACAGTGACCCAAGCTGGGAATTGAACCTTAGTCCCTGGCACTGTAAGGCAGCAATGCTAACCATTGTATCACCGTGCCACCCTGACATCACATAAAACAGTGACCACTGTTCAGAAATATTCCATTGGCTCTAAGTTGCTTTAGGATGTCTGGAGAATGTGAAAGACTCTATAGAAATACACATTCCTTTTTTTTTACCCTTTTGTGCCTCCCTTCCCTCCCTCCCTCAAGGATGTAAAACCACATTTTTATTGGCTCTGGGCAGATTGAATTGATACATCAGCACTTTTGTTGGCAGTCTTGTGACAATGAGACAAACCTTTCCGTTTATACCTGTAATTAAATTGCAGATCAGATTCAACGTCAAAATACATCACACCGCACTGACAGCTCAATTAGTTTCTGTCAGCGCTGACCTGAAATGTCAGAACATAACCGAAACAGGATCTTGGGAGGATGCTGACCTTGAGAAAAGCACTTTCTTCATAAAGACATTGCAGATGTTATGTCAGAGGCAAATTTTGGGTAAGAATGGGTCAGATCTTTACATTTTTGCTGCATTGGGGACAACGCTGAACCCAGATGCAGTTCCATTTTCATCATTACTCTGTCTATGGTGAATATTTTGCATTTTCTGACTTTTTAAAAAATAACAAACATTTAATTTGAGTTCAACATCCTGACTTCAGATCATTTTCCTCGACAGTTCTCTTTACTTATTATTTAAAGCATGTTTAAGTCAACTTACCCACTTAATTATGCAAATTGAATATTTTTTAAACATTTGAATGCCTATGTTGATCATAGCCTATGATTATCTTTTATTTCATCTTGCAGTCACATGTGGTTCATTAGATTTTAATGATATATTTAAAGGCAAAACACTTCTTCGGTTTAATGCCCATTTTGTAATGACCTTGATAACACTGAAAGTGGAACTATAATGAATGCACAAATTTGATTCATTAACAGATTAATGTTTTTCGAATGCAACAATGTACCATTTGCTTTTTTCAATTGCTTTCAATTCAAATTAATCTCATGCATAATTTTGATGCTTATAAATGTTTCAAATGTTTCAGAAATACTATTGATGATTACGACCATGTCCATTATGTCAATGCTTCTGCACCATTCTTCATGGTATTTGCAAATATGATGAATCAAATTGTGATGGTTTTTTTAATGCGTTTCCAAACATCTCACAGCAATAGACTGAAGGGAGTTTCAGCTCAAAATGATAATGTGAATAATCTTCAGAGGTTCCTTTTTAACATGATTTTAATGCCTCGAATTGATTGCTATTAAATTAATAATTTCCTGCTGCCTAATATTGAGAGAAGCCAACTGCGTTTGGAAAATAAAATACCCTGTCAGTTGCGCTCATCAGAAGGTTGTGGATTCAAATCCCACTCCAGAGACAAGCTGGGGAGGACAGGATGTTTTTATTATTATTTATTATTGTCACATGTATTGGGATACAATGAAAAGTATCATTTCTTGCGCACTACTCAGACAAAGCATCCTGTTCATAAAGTACATAGGAGATAAGAAAAGGAGAGGGTGCAGAATACAGTGTTACAGCCATAGCCAGGATGTAGAGAAAGATTAGCTGAATATGTGATAGATCATTCAAAAGTCTGATTGCAGCAGGGAAGAAGCTGTTCTTGACACAGTTGGTACATGCTTTCAGACTTTTGTAGCTTTTTCCCGGTGGAAGAAGGTGGAAGAGAGAATGTCCAGGGTGCGTGCAGTCCTTAATTACACTAACTGCCTTTCTGAGGCAGCAGAAAGTGTAGACAGTGTCAGTGGGTGGAAGGCTGAGGATGGACTGGGCTATGTTCACAACTTTTTGTAGTTCCTTGCGGTCTTGGGCAGAGCAGGAACCACACCAAGCTGTGATACGATCAGAAAGAATGCTTTCTATGGTGCATCTGTAAAAATTGGTGAAAGTCGTATTGCAAGTGCCAAATTTCCTCAGCCTCCTGAGAAAGTAGAGACATAGTGGGATGTCATTGGGTGAGTAATCCAGCAACCTAAGCTCTTATTCTTGGAACATAAGTTCAGACCCCACCATGACAGATGATGAAGCTTACATTCTATCAGCTAATAAATCTGAAATATTAATCTGGTGCCATTCACATCCCAAAAATATTTTTTTTAAATGCTTACATTCCCATTGCAGTGCAGCACTGTCAGAGGTACCATCTTTCAGTTGAGATATTCAAGGTGGCACGGTGGCACAGTGGTTAGTACTGCTGCCTCACAGCACCAGGGACCCAAGTTCAATTCCGGCCTCGGGTTACTATCTGTGTGGAATTTGCACATTCTCCTCATGTCTGTGTGGGTTTCCTCCAGGTGCTCTGGCTTCCTCCCAGAGTCCACAGCGGGTTAGGTTGCTTGGCCATGCTAAATTGCTCCTTAGTGTCAGGGGATTTAGCAGGGTAAATATATGAGGTTAAGGGAGTAGGGTCTGGGTGGGTTGTGGTCGGTGCAGACTCGATGGGCCAAATGGCCTCATTCTGCTCTGTAGGGATTCTATGATTCTGTGATATTAGACAGAAGCCCCACCCGCCCTGCTGTGTGGAAGTAAAAGCAATTTCATGGCACTATCTCAACGAATAGTGGGGGCGTATCCTGGCCAATAGTTATCCCAGTATTACCAGAACAGATTAGGTGATGATGGATCACATTGCTGATTTGAGAGCTTGCTGGGTGTAAATTCAGAGAGCCATGCTGAGATTTTTGCGAGCCTGTTCGTCTTGGGCACAAATCCCATTATGGCTGCTGACTCTCAAGAGAGGGTGGTATCGGGATTTGCCACGTGGTGATCCCAGAATGAGAATTTCCACCACCCTGCTGGCAACGTGATCGGGTGTATGGCATGGTCTATCATCAATCTGCATGGGTTTGGGACGGCAAACACCATAGCTTCCAGGGGCTGTTCCACCTCCCCTCACAGACATGATGTCTTGCTGGCAGCAATCACTTCTTCCCACTACTTGTGGAGATGATCAGGCCATGGGTACAGAGGCCACGGGAGGTCAAGGACACGGCAGGGCTGTCCTCTGGCAATGCCAACCTGGCAGTGTCGGGACCAGTGCCAGGTGGCAGTGGGATGGTGATGTGGAGGATAGTTACTGGCAATGGTGGATGAGGGGGTGGGGGAAAGATTGTCGCGGATGATGGATGGGGACAGTGATGGGGGGACTGTTTGAAGATGATGATGGATAATGGCAGGGTGAGATTTTCCAGTGAGGATGGATGGTGGTGGGCAGGGTGTATGAGGTTGAGAGTGAGAGGGTGGGAGATGGCTTGTGATAATGACTGTTGGGCAGATTAGGCTGCAGGGAGCAATGATACCTGGGGAGCACCCAATATCCATGGGAGGGAGTGGAGCCAGATTTGCTAGCACCTTCAGGAATGACGGGTACAACACATGAGCCCTTTCTTCTTTGACAAAGTGTTAGAAGATCAGGGGAGAAAACGTGACTTTCTCTAGGGAGAAACACACTGGTTTTCAGTTGGATCGTGACACTTTGGGCCCAATTTTACCATTTTGATTCTAAGTGCTGAATCTGGGAGTGTTTCTGATAAGAACATAGGAAATAGGAGCAGGGGTAGGCCATCTAGCTCCTCGAGCCTGCCCCGCCATTCAGTAAGATCTCAACGTACTCTAAATAAGCCTCATAGCAAATTTGGGATAGCTTTCCACATTTCAATTGTATCATTAAAACCTTGTGCTTTGTCTACTTTCTTTATGGCCTTGCCAATCTGTGATAGTATTTGTACTCCAAGCTCATTCTTTACCTTTGCCTCACCTGGACTTGCATCCTTCATGAAATGAATGAGCTCCTTAACAAATGTACTATCTCACATTTATCTAAGTTGAACTTCAATTGCTAATTATTTGCCCATTGTGCAAGTTTATTAGTGTTGCAGTTCTTGTCAAAATTTCCTATCCCATTCCAGTTTGATACAGAGACCAGAATTCTCCAATGTTATATTGCCTGCCACCACTGCCCTGCCAGTGAAAAGAGAGGATTTGGCACTCAGCTAAATCTCCACTTAAAGCAAAAAGATTGGAAAACCTTAGCTGTAGTTGGAGAATCCTGGCCTGTGTTTTTAATGCCAAATTTCAGGTCATTCTTATACATTTGTTTGGGAGAAGATCAGAAACTCCAAGGTGTTTTATGAAGTTTGCCTAGGCCCTAAGTTTCTCATTTGATTTTGGTATTAGGGTGACCATAGAGCGTTTCACTCCAGGTATGATTCAAGTGACCCACTAGGAAGCTTTTATCAAATAAAGTTTATTTAAGAAAACACTTATAATATAATAAAATTAATTTGCATAACCTTTAACAATAAAATATTTAAACCTGGCAAAATTTACTTCTCAACAGCTATCAATTTCTATAGTTCCAATGTAAAGCAATAACCGCATAGACATACACCATTCTTCAAAATTACTTTGCACAAATACAGATATGCTCACATGTGTGCTTTGTTTCCAGCCTTTTGGTACCTCTAGACAGAGACTCAGACATACACCTCTCTTCTGAGTCTCATACATCTACCTCCAGGTAAATATCCATCCCCAAACAGCAGAATCTCAGAGAAAGAGATCTGTTTTCTGGCAGGTCCAACTCCAACTCCAGACAGAGAAGGCAGTCTCTCTCTAAATATCCCAAAAGGCAGACTGTCCTTGTGTAAGCCTAGCTCCATCCAGTCCTGATTTTTCCTGTCAATCAACTCAATCAAGCCCTACTCTGCAATATCCCAGGGGAAAACACAAAAATAACAGAACCCTGCATTATTCCAAGTTAAAACCAACATTCTAGCAATTAGAGGCAATTATGCTGCTGCAGTAACAGTACAGGCTGTCGGTTACAAACAAAGTGGCACCGATAATAAAAACAAGCTGTTGCAACAGACCCTGCACAAGAAACATGATATGAAGACATTTCTTAAACACACAACATCATCAAACATATGAATAGCAATGGTTTCAGCACTGATCTGTTATTATTGAGGTCAGAAACTCCAAAGTATTTTATGAAGCCTGCTTGGATCTTAAGTTTTGCCATTTGAACTTGGCTCGGATAAGCATGAGATGTTTCACTTCAGGTAGGATTCAACTGATCCACAGGGAGCTTTATCAAATAAAGTTTAAGAATTCAGTTAACATGTACAGAAAGAAAATTAGCAATAACGTCTATCACTTACAAACAAGAAAACAAATAGTCATGATGTTGCATAAACCTTAACATCTAGATACCATTTCAACCAAATAAGTCCCATAAACAAAACTCTTGCCACAGGTTTAGCACAGAAAATATGAATACTCACATGATGCTGGAATTTAGTCCTTTGGTTGGATGCTGCAGTTGTCTTGTTACACGCTTAGACCAGCTTGAAGTTATAACAGCTTCCCAAAACGCCAGGGGGGGAGAGAGAGAGAGAGAGACTGTAGATACTAACCAGCAAGCCACCAACAGCAGGGGTTTTACTCCAGGAAGGCAAAAAGCCTTGCTTCCAGCAGAATTTCCAATTCCAGGGAGAGAGAAATATTGCTTTTCATGTTCAAATACTTTCTAAACTAAAACTGAAAGTACATACTTGGATTCCTCTGTGGAGGAAACATCTGACTTTGACCTGTCAATCAATCTTCCCACGACTCTTCAATAAACAAAGCCACATTTAAACCATTTAAGCTGCAATAAAAAGACACCCAAGCAGGGAGCTTGTGCCAAAGTGAAACCAAAAGACCTGTTTACAAACTGCAGAGAATATGATTTCAGAAAAAAGAAAATTAATTTCTCAAAGGTGCAATAGCTTCATAGCTCCCCCTAAAGAAAAAAATGAACCACAGATGGTTTCATTTTTCAAAACTTGTGATTTTCACACTACTGGTACTCAACAATAAATGTAGACACATATACAAAATTAAAACATGCAAAAATTACAGTAATATAACCCATTTCAGTCCTTGTCTTCCACCATCGAACACTACTTCCTCCTGTGTCACATTCGCAACAAGCTGCTTCCTCTTCAAGCCTCTCCCTCAGTCCTTAATCCTGTTTCAATTTCAAATCCGATTTCACCTTTTTTGTTGTCACAATGATAAATTAGCCCTGCTAATGTCCTCAAAGAACTAGGTAGGATCAACAGGATAACACATTGCATGTGTATAGGCAGGACCATTCAGTCAGGCAATATTATCTCTGGCCCCTCTCCTGTTCACTGGCCTTACTTTTAGCTCCTCCCCTGCTTGGCAATTTGACTCCTTTGTTTGCTCTAGATCTGCACCATCAATTTCTGTGCAATCTTTGGAAAAGACACACAGCAAATTGTTTTCCTTGGTGTCAGAAGCCACTTTGACCATGGTTCCAAAGATCACTGTAACGATTACGCTACTGCAAAAACTACTTTAAGTTACTCAAACAGCAGCTGTATACAGCGCTGTTTCACTGGGCATCCAGATCTCTGCACACTGTGCAGAATCATTATGCCAACTGTTCATTTCAAATGACACAATTTCAGCAAACAGTTTGATTTCTGATTTACTATGTACAGTCTTGCTCTTACTTGAGAAAAGATATATTAGCACTGGAGGGTGTTACAAAGGAGATACACCAGGTTGATTCTGGAGTTGAGAAGGTTGGTGTATGAGAAAAGACTAAGAAGATTGAGACTACACTGATTAGAATTCAGAAGAATGAGGAGAGATCTAATAGAAACATATACGGTTATGAAGGGAATAGATTAGATAGAAGCAGGGAGGTTGTTTCCACTGGCGGGGGTAAACCAGAGCTAGGGAGCATAGCCTCAAAATAAGGGGAAGCAGATTTAGGGCTGAGTTGACGAGGAACTTCTTCACCCAAAGGGTTCTAAATCAATGAATTCTCTGCCCAATGAAGCAGTTGAAGCAACTTCATTGAATGTTTTTAAGGCAAGGATAGATACATTTTTGAACAGTAAAGGAATTAAGGGTTATGGTGAGCAGTTGCGTAAGTGGAGCTGAGTCCACAAAAAGATCAGCCATGATCTTATTGAATGGCGGAGCAGGTTTGAGGGGCCAGATGTCCTAATCCTGCTCCTAGCTCTTAAGTTCTTATGTTTTTATTTCATGTTGTTGTCCTTTTCTTTGATACATAGTAGCACAATACTTACACTCTTCAAACTGCAGAGGACATGATTTCGGAAAAAAATACAGTTATTAAAGGCACACTAATGTCACAGATCCTTATGGAACGCCACTTCCCGATCTTCCTATTCTCACTCTCTGCTTTCTGTCTCGAAGCCAGCTAGTAATCCATGCTGTCATTTGTCCCTGGCTCTGCATTATTCACCCGTCCATTATTAGGTACATTATCAAAAGCATTTTGAAATCCGGATAAATTTCATCTTCTGCATTACAGTTATCCACGCTCTCTGTAACCTCCTCAAACATTTCAATAAAATTGACCAGGTTAGATTTTCCCTTTCCTGTGCCGACTATTCAGGTTTTTAAAAAATTTTCCAAATGTGCTTTGATCTTTTACTTTAGCCTGGTTTCCATTAATTTTTCTACGACTGATGATAAACTGACTATAATTCCCTGGGCATGTTCTGCACCTTTGTAAATTGTGTTGGTCGTTGCTAATGTTAATTTATGGAGGTCAAGAATCTAATTTCCTTCATGTTAATCTGCTCAAAAGAATCATTGACAATATGTATTAACTGAATATCTTAATTTACCAGGAATGGTAAATCAACAAGCAGAAATTCTACAAAATCAGAGTGGAAATCACACGCAATAAATGTACATAATTACAACTTATTTCACAGTCAAAAAGGATTAAGGGAAACTAACAAGACAATTCTGCTGGCAACTGTTGTACAATAAGCGCAATTCTCTCAAGTGCTCGCCATGAAACTGGGTGTTTTATTTTCAACACAAAATGTTTGATTTATTTTAGCCAATTTGCACATGGTCTATTTATTTATTTTGTTATTAATGTCACAAGTTGTTTTATATTCACACTGCAATGAAGTTACTATGAAAGTCCCCTAGTCACCAAACTCTGATACTTGTTTGGGTACACTGAGGGAGAATTTAACATCGCCAATGCGCCTAACCAGCACGTTTTTTGTACTGTGGAGGGAAACCAGAGGAAACCCACGTAAACACGACAAGAACATATAAACTCCGCAATGACAGTGACCCAAGCCGGGAACAGAAAATGCTGGAAAATCACAACACATCTGACCGCATCTGTGGAGAGAGAATGGAGCCAATGTTTCGAGTCTAGATGACCCTTCGACAGAGAATTATGACTTAATGTCTATTCTCCATGCCCCTGCACATTGTTTCTATTTAAATAATTATCCAATGCCTCGATTGAAGCTGCCTCCACCACACTTCCAGGCAGTGCAATCCAGATCCCAATCACTCGCTCTGTGAAGAAGTTATCTTCTTACATCACATCTGTTTCTGTGAAAAATCACTTTAAAGCTGTGTCCTTTCATTCTGCCTTTTAAGAGGGACAGATTGCCTTTGAGACATAATGATTGGATGGAATTCTTACTATCCATGCAGGCACCTCAACCATGTGGATAGTCAGTGCACACTGATGGGTGTACACACCACATCCTCTGCTATCTATGCTTTACAATCACGGTTCAAACCACATTACTGGGAAGAGGGTAAACATTTGTTTCATGTCAATGCTTCTGTCACCTATTGGTAGGCCCCTTTAAGGGCCACATTATTAGGCCCTTACTACCTTTTCATTGTCAATCTCTCTCACATGAAAATTGTCCTCGATGAGAGGAATCCACGTTAGTTACTAGTTCTTGACTGAGTTTGAGTCATAGAGTCATAAAAGTTTACAGCATGGAAACAGGCCCTTCGGCCCAACTTGTCCATGCCACCCTATTCTCTTAAATCCCCAAAGCTAACCCCAATTGCCCGCATTTGGCCCCTATCCATCCATACTCATCTTATCCAGGTAACTGTCTAAATGCTTTTTAAAAGACAAAATTGGACCCGCCTCTACTACTACCTCTGGCAGCTTGTTCCAGACACTCACCACCCTCTGCTTCAGAGTTTTAACAAGACTACAACCTTCAACCTCTGCTGCCTAGAAGGGCAAGGGAAGTAAATTCATCCCCACCTGGAGGTTCTCCTCCAAGCCACTAACCATCCTGACTTGAAATTCTTCACTGTTCTCCATTCCTTCACTGTTGCTGGGTCAAAATCCTGGAACTCCCTCCCTAACAGCACTGTGGATCTACTTACACAACATGGGCGGTACGGTTCAAGAAGGCAGCTTCCCAGCGCCTTCTGAAGGGCAGTTAGAGATGGGTAATAAATGCTGACCTAGCCAACGATGTCCACCCCCAATAAATAAATAAGTAAACCTTGTGCATTTCTCAGAGACATCCAGTTAAAGGAGCAGTGCAATACATCCCGTATATAATACACTACAGCACAGCCATCAGTGCTTACTTCAATAAGGTAAGGGACCCGGGATCAGTTCCGGTCTCTGGTGGCTGTCTGTGTGGAGTCTGCACGTTCTCCCATGTCTGCGTGGGTGCTCCGATTTCCTCTCACAGTCCAAAGATGTGTGGGTTAACCATGCGAGTTGGCCATGCTAAATTGCTTTCTAGTAGTTGTAGGGCAATTGGGACAAGCTTAGGGGTTAAAAAAAGGGGAAGCATGGCCAAGTTGGGCTGAAGGGCCTGTTTCCATGCTGTAAACCTCTATGACTCTAGTGTCAGGGGCATTAGGAGGGTAAGTACGTGGACTGTGGGGATGGAGCCCGGATAAGATTGTTGTTGGTGCAGACTCGAGGAGCTGAATGGTCTCCTTCTGCACTGTGGGGATTCTACGCTATTGGTTAAACATCAACTCAAGAATTTCATGTCTGTGAACATATTAACCTGAGGCAATTGGTTGATTGAATGGCTGCTTTGTCATGCAATACTACTTTGTCAGTAAGCTGAATCATCTAGCGTGCCTTCGTCAACCCCTGAATATTTAACTGAGAACTTGAAGGGTCAATATAAATGTTAGTGCAGTTGGTTCAGAGAACAACAGATGATGTATTGACCACAACTTGCCCGGAGCCTTCTGAAGATTTATGGCTGACTGTAAAATCCTCAAAATCTAATATTTGGATTCCAGAGCTGTTCTGCCGCTTCTCTCCCTCTGACTGCCCTTTATTTTGTAAACTGCGTCGTCGGGTTGCCAGTGCGTTGTTCGATGGCCACTGATCCATGTTGATATAATGGGAACATGAAACCAAAACTTAAAACCTTATGAGAGGCATGGATTTAACAACTTACTGCAACCCTGCTGGATGTTGATTGAAAAGCAAAAGGAACGGCATCGCATGAATCAGTGTTCCTGTTATTTTTATGAGCTTTCTGGGTTGCGAAATGTCACCCACTGGCCACAGATATGGTTCACGTGGAAAGGTGTGAGAGCACTGATGTTCTTCTGCAGAAAATATCGAAGAATATGTTAGCATCAGCACTGAATGGATTCTGAATTCATTCTTAAGATTATAGCCCCTCAATTAGCTTTGCAGACCAATCATAAATAGGCTGAACATTTTCTCCCAGTCACACTTAACTAACTTGTTAATTGGTTGACTAGCAATAATACATGCTTGTGTACTTAAAGCTGCATCCAACTGGACAGATTTCACAAGCAGTGCTGGTAAAGGAAATGAGAAGGACTTATATTCATTGATGAATACATTCTGGATGCTTCAAATCGTCAATCAAGTACCTTGGACAGTACTGTCACTTGTTGTGAATGAAACATGGCAGCCAATTGTGCACAGCAAACTCCCACAAACAACAGTGAAATAATGACCAGATAATCCATGCTAGCGATGTGAATTAAGGGATAAGTAGTCAACAGGACACAGCTTGCAAAGTTACAATGCCAATGTACAGAGCAGACATGGCAGTCCCACATCCATCTCCTTGTTTGTTCAAAAACCAAATTCAAAGATCAAAGATTGAAGAAAATACAGCACAGGAATAGGCCTTTGACCCTCCAAGATTGCACCGACCATGTGAATTAAAATCCCCTACCCTTCTGGGCACCATATCTCTCTATTCCCAGCCTATTCATGTATTTGTCCAGATGCCCTTAAATGTCACTATTGTATTTGCTTCCACTATCTCAAATTGAATCTGATTCATGGTCCCCACAAGAGAGACAAACATGATCCAAGCTGACAAGAAAAGGCATTGCTCCCCGACTTGGGCTTGATCTGATGTTTGATCTTAGCCAAAAGGCTGAGAAACAAGGGAAAGCTCCTCTGCTCTTTGAAATAAACATAGAGTTATACAGCACAGAAACAGGCCCTTCGGCCCACCATGCGCGGGATTTTACAGCCTTACTCAATCGAGATCGGAAATTCCTGTCCAATGTCAATGGACATTTTCATTGTCCATCCCTCACCCACTCCAACTCCATCCCCTAGCAATTGATATTTCTACCCGGGGGAAAAAACAGAGAATTTTCAGAATGAGCTGAAGTCTTTTGGAACTGATTTTCCAGGATGTGAGTTTTCAGGGGAACTTGAAGTTGGAACAGGTTGGGAAAGTCCTGTCCCTGTATTCAAGGCGTGGATGTTTATTACTTTGGCTAACATGTAGCTGGTTTAATGGCTATTTCATGAATTTTGGACAGCAGATCAGTTTGCCATTTTAAGAGCAGGTAATAAATATGTCTGTCTCACCATGTGAGTTGATATAAGTCCAAAGTCCTTTTCCAAATATGATGGATGATTAGGATAAATATCATCCTGTGTGAGGACAGTATCTTTGTACCTGAATGAACCATTCAATTTGAAATTACCTTTTTAAATTAGCTTCAAGAAAAGCCATTGAGTCAGCTATAGTCTGGAAAGGTTTTTTGTTCCCTCCGGATGTGGAGTTGCTGGTGTTGGACTGGGGTAGGCACAGTAAATAGTCTCACAACACCAGGTTAAAGTCCAAAAGGTTTATTTGGTGTCACGAGCTTTCGGAGCGCTGTTGCTTCATCAGGTGAGTGCTCAACAATCACCAGGCTCGACAATCACCAGGCAGGGGCGTTCCTTCCCTGTCAGGGAACACTTCAGCAGTCAAGGGCATTCAGCTCTCATCTTTGGGTAAGAGTTCTCCAATGCGGCTTTCAAGACACATGACAACGCAAAATCGCCAAGCAGAAACTGGTAGCCAAGTTCTGCACTCATCAAGATTACCCAAAGATCAGAGGCTAAATGCCCTTGACTGCTGAAGTGTCCCCTACAGGAAGGGAACACTCTTGCCTGATGATTGTCAGCACTCACCTGATGAAGGAGCAGTGCTCTAAAAGCTCGTGCTACCAAATAAACCTATTGGACTTTAAACTGGTGTTGTGAGACTACTTACTGTTCCCTCCCAAGGCAGGGTAGCTGTTAAATCCATAAGAAGTCAGGTGATTCTTGGACAGCCATCTTACAAGTCATTGACTGAGATTTACAATATACTAGGACGTGAAAATAACCAATTTGTTAATATCCATTCTTCACCAGCACCACAAGTGAAGGTCAGTTGATCTCGGGTGTGATTTAACGGTTTCTGGATGAGCAAGGCCGTAAAATCTGAAAAATCTCAGCACATGTAAGAGGTGTAACTAAAATCTATGGGCCTATCTGGTTTGGGGAACATGCAACCCATACAAACTTTACTTCCCACAGTCACTGTTTCATGTTATTATTGTAAATTCCAATGTCAACATTTTCCATTCTTTTTTTATGTCAACTGTCATGCTGCACTTGCAATGTCTGGCCACTGGGTGGTCCTGTGGTGTGATTTTTGATGTTTTTCTCCAACTCTGCCAAGCTTTCACGAAAATAATTCTATCCATCACCAATCAGAGGGCAGCACAATGGACAATTTACTCATTCATACAGATTTGTAAAATTTTTATTCATTTGTGGGACATGGGCATCGCTGGCTGGCCAGCATTTATTGCCCATCCCTAGGAGGGAAGTAGAGAGTCAATGACAATATAGAGGCTTCCTGTTATGCACAAGTAGGATAGCAACAATCAGAATCTCTATCATATTTTTAACATAGTAAATGTCAGAGCAACACAATCAAACCAAATATTGGCACCAAGTCACTTAAAGAGTTGCTAGAGTTGGTGAGCAAAAGTTTGGTCAACAAGGTAGGTTTTGAGAAGTGTCTTAAAGGCATAGAGAGGGTTGGAGAGGTTTTGAGAGTGAAATCCAGAGCTTAGAGCAGAACGGTGGCACAGTGGCTAGCACTGCTGTCTCACAGCACCAGGGACCCATGTTTGATTCCTGGCTTGGGTGTCTGACTGGGAGTCTGCACGTTCTCACTGTGTTTGCGTGGGTTTCCTCTGGGTGCTCTGGTGCCCTCCCACAGTCCGAAAGACATGCTGATTAGGTGCAATGGCCATGCTAAATTCTCCCTCAGTGTACCCAAAGAGGCGCTGGAGTGTGGCAACTACGGGATTTTCACAGTAACTTCATTGCAGTGTTAATGTAAGCTTACTTGTGACACTAATAAATAAACTTTAAACTTAAGGACCCAGGCAGTTGAAGGCCATTGATGTTGTAATGAAGTAACAGTCAGAATATAATCCTCCAATGGAATCATTTATATCTAAAACATGACTTTGTCCTTTCACTTTATAGGTACTAACCTGTTACATTTTAGGTTTTGATTCACATTTCTATCCTTCCGTTTTCACAAGAGATCAGTTAGTGACAACAGGAGGTGTAGTGAATGTGATAATTGGTGACCACCAGTTAGCTAATAAACAACAACGGGTTTATAACTATTTACATTTATATACAGGGTGCTGTCATCAGATCTAGGATCAATGAGAGGCTGGATAGGCTGGGACTCTTTTCCTTGGAACATCGGAGGATGAGGGGTGACCTTATAAAAGTTTACAAAATCATGAGGCCATAGATCAGCTGAATAGCTGAGGTCTTTTCTCCCAGGGTAGGGGAGTCCAAAACTAGACGGCATAGATTTAAGCTGAGAGGGGAAAGATTTAAAAGGGATCTGAAGAGCAACATGTTCACACAAAGGGTGGTGCGTATTTAGAATGAGCTGCCAGAGGAAGTGGTAGAGGCGGGTAGAATGACAACATATAAAAAGGTATTTGGGCAGATACATAGATGGGAAAGATTTAGAGGGATATGGGCCAAACACAGGCAAATGGTATTAGTTCAGCTTAGGAAACTTGGTCAGCATGGATGAGTTGGGCTGAAGGGCTTGTTTCTCTGCTGTGTATATGACTCAATGGTTACAAAAACCCATGCTTTGCCCTGAGATCGCCACATTTGTTTCCCATTGGGCAAATTTGTTACATGAGCCTTCTAATGCACGCCCTTTATCCACCATAGTTGATCAGTCAGTCAAACTGAGGGTAGACCTCAATTACCCTTGACATTAAAAGTTTAATATTTTTAGCAGGCTGTATTAGAGTCCTCATGTCAAATTGCTGCTCTAAGTAGAGTGCTAACCTTGGTTAATGACTGCATCAAGTAGTGGAGGTGGAAATTCGATTCAAGGCTATTAATCAAAAATTTAAAAGAAGACATGTCAAAGAAACTGATCCTCTGAGGTGACTAACCTGTCAGAGAATTCATGGGCTCAGCAGTTAAATCGGACTGCGCCTCAAGTTAAGCCATTAACATCTCTGAAAAGGCTTAAGTGCCACAGTTATGCTTTTGCTGACGCTTCTAACGAGAGGTCTTCGCTGTTTTTCAGTTTGTATCAGGATTGTGAACACTTCAAACTCCACTGTGCTCAGCATGCAGGAGAAAGCTCTGTCAAAGGCTCTTTGCATGGGAAGGTTCACAAGGAAATAGCCCGAAGAGATTTGTTCAGCCATTGTATCTGCTTATCCAATCTGTGCATTTAATTCCCTCAAGTGTCAATTGGGCCTGTTCCTGGTTATGGCAGATAGCATTTCATTCAGGAAGTAGGTACTGCAGAGAATTATCTGAGCTAAAGTGATCGCCTACACTAGTTTTGATCTGTCAGAGATAAATTTACCAGATAATTCTTCCAGACTGCCTTCCCCATCCCCTCAAATTGACTTTGAGTTTCATCTGGCTTTCATATTATGATGTATGAAGCATCAGAATTTTGTGGGACAGACTAAAAATGTTGGTCTTCTTCCTAACTGTAATTTTTTACACAATGTTTGGCAGGCATAGTGATTGGCACTGTTGTCCCACAGTGCCAACTTTCGATTCCCAGCTTGAGTCACCGTCAGTGCGGACTCTGCATGTTCTTCCCATGTCTAGATAGGTTCCCTCCTGCATTCCAAACACATGCTGCTTAGATACATTGGCCATGCTAAATTGACCTTCAGTGTACCTGAACAGGCATCGGAGTGTAGCGACTAAGGGATTTTCACAGCAACTTCATTGCAATGTTAATGTAAGCCTACTTGTGACACCAATAAATGAATATGTTTCTGTTGGACAGTTGAGAGTCAACCACATTACTGTCGTTCTGAAGTCACATAGATTCGATTCCGGGCTTGGGTCACTGTCTGTGTAGAGTTTGCACATTCTCCCCGTATCTGTGCGTGCTTCTTCTGGGTGTTCCAGTTTCCTCCCACAATCCGAAAGGACCGCTGGTTAGGTGCATTGGCCATGCTAAATTCTCCCTCGGTGTACCTGAACAGGCTCCGGAGTGTGGTGACTGGGGGAATTTCACAGTAATTCCACTGCAGTATTAATGCAAGCCTACTTGTGACACTAATAAATAAACTTAAACTTAATAGATGTAAGTAACATGGAGACTCTTGTTCTATCTGATGTAGAATTAGGCCTAACTTGTGGCATATTGCTTAAAGCAAGACACTGTAAATGCTGGAAATCACTTTTTTCTTACTGGAGTAACTCTCCTTCAGTTCTCTCCTGAAGGTTCAGTGCTGTTTGTATTTGGAAGTGTTTATTTCACTAGATGGCACTCTTTTCCATTGATTGGAAATGTTAAATGTGAAATAAATTAAGTTCTGCTTTCACACAACACACCTGATGCAAGCATATCAGGTCCTTCCTTGTTTTAGAAATGTGGAACACCTTTTTATTCTGAAAACCCTCCTCTCCAGCAGAACGTTGCAGTCAATGATTGACAGGACTGCTGCTGCCTCGAGACAATTCAAGTTCAGTCACTGGCTGGAATGAAGGGTTAGCCCATCGACAAAGATTGCTGGGTCATAGCTCACTGCACTGACTGTAAGGATTAGAATCATGAATCTGCTACCATTACCAAATGTCGAATCATTTTCAGATGTACATCATGTACTCATTGTCTGTTATGTATCCACTCTCTGTTATGTAACCACTGCTGTCCACACTCTTTCTTGAATTCACTCTCCGTCATGTACCCACTGCTGTCATGTACCCACTCTCTGCCATGTACCCATTCTCTGCTGTGTACTTGCTATCTATCATGGACCTACTGTTTGTCATGTATTCAGTCTCTGCCATGTACCCATCCTCTGTCATGTACCACTGACTGCCATGTTCTCACTATCTGTCATGTGTTAAATTGTAGCTAAAGACTCTTCTGCAATGACTTCTATTCTCGCTCCTGCATCGTTACTTCAGGAGTTTATCCAGTGATCTATTCCCGGCCTCCTATTATTTCTCCAGAATTCTTTCCCTTTAATCTCTGTCTTGCTGCCTTTTCCCCTTTAAGATGCTCCTTAAGACCAATCACTTTGATCAGATCTTTGACCATTTGTTTTGATACCTCCGTCTGTAGATGGGTGTTAAATGTTATCTGATTATCTCTTTGGGAAGTGCATTGGGATGTTGAAGTGTTAAATAAATGCCAGTTGTTTGATTGGCATGGCTTCATTGTCATCATCTGAATGACCTAGTGAAGTAATTCTGTTCACCATTGACCACAATGTAAGACTCATTGAGAGATCCAGTGACTCTCTGGCAAGGATTCTATCTCTCGTCCACGCAATGATGGCAATGCTCTTTACTGGGGATTCCCAGCCTGGAACTGCAGTGATGTCATCTGGCTGTCCAATCAGTCAATCACATTAAGGAGCCTTTCACGGACACTAATCTGTCAATTAATTATTTGATAGCACTCCAGAAATATTGTATTATTTCCTTTTCAGGGTCAGTTCAGCTTTGTTTGTTACATCGCATTGACTTTGAAAATTTATGACTGATTCAACAAGGGGTTTGAAGGGTTGATTTGGCAGTGGGAATGTTGAAGTTCTCTGCTTGAGCATGATGAATGTTAGTCAGTGAACGGTGACAGAATCAAAGCAGACCAAGCCACAGTTCTGGGAGACGAGCCACAATGTAGCCCGTGGAGACGCCCTGAATAAGAAACCACAACTTCAAGAAGTTTTCTCCAATCAGCACATGCCCACATCCTGAAGTTACTGTCACTTTCACGGGACCAGTGATAACAAACACTGACAATTCACCATCAACCTCCCCCTCAAAACCCGGCCCACAGTCAGCCTCCAAATGCTGACAACACCCAGCTCGATCGAACCAATTTATGCCATCAACATTCAATCCAAAGACCAAACACTAATGTCATTAAGCATGTTGATATATCTGTAGAAATGCCAAAAGAGCTTGAGGCAATATCTGGAAAAATATTTTGACTCGTGAGTTGTGATTCGGAACGCCTCGCCTGAAAGCACAGTGGTGGCAGATTCAATAAAATGTTTCATAGAAACAGAGAAACTAGGAGTAGGAAGAGGCCATTTGGCCCTTCGAGCCTGCTGTGCCATTCATCACGATTGTGACTGATTGTCCAATTCAATAGCCTAATCCTGCTTTCTACCCATAATCTTTGATCCCATTCACCCCAGGTGCTATATCCAGCCTCCTATTGAATACATTCAATGTTTTGGCATCAAGAGCCAGCTGGATATAACACTTGGGGTGAATGGGATCAAAGGTTATGGGGAGAAAGCAGGATTAGGCTAACCTGATATCAGATCACCCACCCTATTTTTATTTCGTACTACGTCTGTGTAAATGAAAATGTATGAGATATATAAGGGGGAAAACATCAGCTTTTCCACCTGGGATTCATATCACCCAGTGTCTGGAATGCTTGGGACCAAGTTATTCCTGGATTTTGGAATTTTCTGGAATCGTAGAATGATTCCTCAACGCCGCGTGTGAACTGGAAAACATTGCAGCTGGAAATATTTAGCTGAAACATTAAAAAATCACTGAAAAAAAACAGCTACACAAATTGTTCTACTTACTGGAATACTGTAGCTGCCATGCTTCTGCTCCTAAAGTGCTGAAGTAAACAGTTTGTGAGTTTCTGCTCACAGATGTCAGAACGTGGTGTTTCTGAGCAATAGATTTTTCAGACTATACAGGTTTCAGTGAGTCAACCTCTTTAAATTCCTAGAATCTGATGACAAAATCAAGCCAGCCAAGTGACATTAACTGCAGGTATAATGTGTGCAAAGCACCTTATATTGTGCTTATTGTAGCATATTGCTGCAGTAATGTGGTTGGCTTCTGCCTGTGCACTGAGTGTAACAAAATCAATAGCCTGCCTTCGAACAGCTGCATTTCACGTGATGTCCAACCGAACCATTTGTCAAAGATTTCTGTTCTCAGTGCCTGTCTTTTTGTTTTAAAATTCTCACCCCTCCCTGGCACCGCATTCATTTCTGGAGAGAGCCGAGAGAGTCAGTATCGGTGGCCTGTTTGACTCTGTGATACATCACATTTGAGACTGATCTGATTCTTACTTGCTGCCCAAGCACCTATAATTTACAGCAGATAGGAAGCAATCAGAAGTGGGAGGCTGGCTGATTTTTTTTTTTCACTCTCATTCCTATCTGTCACAGCTGTACAAACCCCTGCTTAGACCGCACACGAAGCACTATGCTTAGTTCGGCCCATTACATCTCATGAAGGATACAAAGGCAGTGCAGAAAAGTATCAGCAGAAGAATGAAGGTTAAATTACAGTGACAGGTTGCACAGACAAGGCTTGGAATCCAATGGATCTAAAATATGATGATACAGTCAAATTGAGGCATGTAAAAATGGATAGAAAGAGAGAACAGATGGGTGTCACAGTAGCATAGTGGTTAGCGCTGCTGCCTCACAGCGCCAGGGACCCAGGTTCAATTCCAGCCTTGGGTGACTGTGTGGAGTTTGCACATTCTCCCCTTGTCTCCATGGGTTAGAACAATAAACAGAACAGGCCCTTCAGCCCTCCAAGCCTGTGCTGATCATGATGCCTGCCTGAACTAAAATTCTATGCACGTATGGAGTCCGTGTTCTTCCATTCCCATCCTATTTATATATTTGTCTCGTTGCCTATTAAATGCCGTTATCCTACCTGCTTCCACCACCTTCCCGGACAGCACGTTCCAAACATTCACCACCTTCTGTATCAAAAATTTGCCTCGCACATCTCCTCTAAACTTTTCCCCACCCACCTTAAACTTATGTCCCCCTAGTTCTTGACTTTTCTACCCTAGGAAAGAGCATCTGACTGGGTTTCCTCCAGGTGCTCCGATTTCCTCCCACTGTCCAGAAAATGTGCTGGTGAGGTGCATTGGCCATGCTAAATTGACCCTTAGTGTCAGGGGGATTAGCAGGATAAATATGTGGAGTTGCAGGAATAGGGTCTGGGTGGGATTCTTGTTGGTCCAGGCTTAATGGGCTAAATGACCTCCTTCTGCAATGTGGGGATTCTATGAATCTATGTTTCTTTGGCTGGAGCCCAGAAAAAAGACATCACCTAGAGACAGGCTGTTTAGGGGTGAGCACATCTGCATACAAACAACACTGAAACTGTTCCTCCCAGAAATGTGCTGAGGTTGGGAATCAAATTTTTCTCCCATTCATTCATGGAACCTGGGCATCACTGACTGGGCCAGCATTTATTGACCATCCCTATTCGCCTTTCATCTGAGTGGCTTGCGAGGCCATTTAAGAGGACAGTTGAAAGTCAACCACGTTGCTGTGGGTCTGGAGTCACATGTAGGCCAGAGCAGGTAAGGACGGCAGATTTCCTTCCCTAAGGGACATCTGTGAACCCAGATGTTTTTTTCCGACAGTCAACAACAGTTTCGTGGTCATCGATAGATTCTTAGTTCCAGATTTTTTTAATTGAATTCAAATTCCACCATCTGCCATCGTGGGACTCGAAGATTAGCTAAGTTTCTGGATTAATAGTCTGTCGACAATACCACTAAGATATTGCCTCAAAACTGAGGTTAATACATTTTTGTCAGGCAAGGCTTATTCAGGAATTTGGAGTTAAAACTTGTTGATGATTAAAATATAGATTAGCCATGATTTAATGCAAAACAATTTTACTTCTGTTTTGCCTGTCAAGGACCTCTGACAGTAGGTGGCGACAGTGAGCAAGACCAGCAAGGAGGGGAAATGGTCGGCCCCCCCCCGGGCTCCTCCATGCAGGGAGCAGTGAATTTAAAAGGCTGAGGGGTGGAGGCTGTTTTGCGGTGAAGGTAAATCATCTAGATCACACACGTGTGTTGGGAGCCTCAGTTGCTTGAAGTCCCTGGGGGCGGTATTCGGACCCAGGAAGGGGAATTAGCCACCTTGGTCAGATTAACTTGGCAGCAACCTTGAGCCTGAGAAGCCTCATGAAGAGAGAGGACAGAAGCCAGATGCTGAAGCAGCAATTCAAAACTGGTGAGTCACCACGTTGAGAAGACAAGGCCACGAGTAGGGCAGAGATCTGGAGCATCGGCCGTGAATATTCTCTGTAAATAGATTGTTCCTTGAAGTTAAGCTTTCCCTGGAGGGTTAGTGTCACTTTGCTGTCAGTGGAATGGACAAAACCTTCTTTTATAGTCTCTGTGCACTCTGTGTTCTTAAATCTGTGTTACAATAGTAAATCAATACAATCTGGAGAACAAACCCGGGGCCTTCAGTCCCTCAAAGCAACATAATTTGGCTCCTTTACCTACAAGGCCATCTGTTAGGACCCTGGACCAGAATCCCAAATTAGGGCGACACGGTGGCACAGTGGCTAGCACTGCTGTCTCATAGCACCAGGGACCTGGGTTCAATCTGGCCTTGTATCACTGTCTGTGTGGAGTGTGCACATTTTCCCCATGTGGGTTTAAAGTTAAAATTTATTTATTAGTCACAAGTAAGGCTTACATTAACACTACAAAGAAGTTGCTGTGAAATTCCCCTAGTCACCACACTCTAGGTCAATGCATCTAACCATTGTGGAGGAAATCGGAGCACCCGGGGGAAACCCATGCAGACACAGGGAGAACGTGCAACTCCACACAGACAATGACCCAAACTGGGAATCGAACCTGGGTCCCTGGTGCTGTGACGCTGTAGTGCTAACAACTGTGTTACCATATCACCCCATGGGTTCCCTCCATGTGAACAAAGAACAAAGAACAACCCAGCACAGGAAACAGGCCCTTCGGCCCAACGAGCCCGCGCCGCCGCATCACCCTACACCTATTCTACCCTGCGTGTCTACGAATGGAACCCCTAACTTAGCCAGATTCAGGGGAGAATAGTGTCAATTTGGTAAACCAATCAGCCTAAGAGCACATCTTTGGGGTGTGGGAGGAAACCGGAGCGCCCGGAGGAAACCCACGCAACCACAGGGAGAATGCACAAACTCCCACAGACACAGGCCCAAATCCATGTATCTGCACAGCCAGCAGTGCTAGTCACTGAGCTGTTGCGGCGCCCGTCTACCGGTCCAGGATCAAGCACACACACCCGACACGAAGTACTAGGCCACTCCCGGAACCTCCAAGAGCAGCCCACGCATGACCCACCGTGTGCATGCCCCTCGTTTGACACGAGGTGGACCTCCACCTGCGGAATAATGTGCTCCTGTTTCCTCCCACACTCCAAAACTGTGCAGGTTAGGTGCATTGGCAATGATAAATTGCCTCTAGGTATTCAAAGATGTGTAGGTTAGGAGGATTAGTGGTGTCGATGCATTGGGTTACAGGATTTGAGCAAGGAGTGAACCTGGATAGGATGAGGCAGTGCGGACTGAATGGCCTCCTTCTGCAATGTAGGAATTCTATTCTATTCCATATCTGGAAGCTGGACTAGACACCAGCAATTTTCTATTTTGGCATAAATGTGAGGGAAGGATGCTTCACTCCAGGAGTAATTCCACTGACAAATTAGGGATATTTTATAATAAAACAAACTTTATTTCAGAACACAGTTTAAATATAGCTCTAACAAATGAAGCAGCTTAACCATTAACAGTTAAACAATAGTTAAAAGAAACGAAAGGTTACAACTTTAATTTTGAACTTATCATTGTTTCAGTTCCCACCAATGGTAGCACAATGGTTAGCACTGCTGCCTCACAGCACCAGAGTTTGATTCCTGGCTTGGGTCACAGTCTGTGTGGAGTCTGCATATTCTCCCTGTGGCTGTGTGTGTTTCCTCCGATCACTCTGGTTTCCTCCCATAATCCAAAAAATGTGCTGTTAGGTGTATTGGCCACGCTAAATTCTCTCTCCGTGTACCCAAACAGGTGCCAAAGTGTGGCAACTCAAGAATTTTCACAGTAACTTCATTGCAGTGTTGATGTAAGCCTACTTGTGACACTAATAAATAAATTTTGATACAAAGAAGCAATATTCAACATTAAAATCCCATGTTGAATACAACCATAAATATACTTACTATGAGGGGTGTAGACAATCTTGAAGTTTTCAGAGAGAGATTGAGTTTCAGAGCAGTTGCAGAGTTTGTGTCTTTAAATAAACCTCAGTCAGAACTGAAATCTGTTTTTCTCTGTTACAAAGATAACTCCTCCCATTAACCACATTATCATATGGCCCTGTCAGTCAACCTCATCAAAAATCTCAGGGAAAACCTTCATCTGTGAACAAAAATCCATTCACTTTCTCCTAAGTAAATACTTCTTGGCTCAAATGAATAATTTTCCATGACATAGGTTGGAAAAGGGATGAGGTCCTGATGTTTGAATATAGAAAGTTAGGAAGAAGGCTAAAGCGCAGGGCCTCAAAATTTCTGGACCACTGTCTGTGTCAAGTGCTAGAGAGAGTAGGAATAGGAAAATTAGGCAGATGAATGCATGGCTTGAGAGCTGAAGCAGGGGATAGGGGTTTAGATTTATGGATCATTGGGATCATCTTCTGGAGAAGGGGTGACCTGTTCAAGGGAGATAGGTTACACGTGAACTGGAGGGGGGACTAACATGCTGGTGGGAAGATTTGCTAGAGCTACTCAGGAGTGTTTAAACTAGTTTGGCAGGGGGGACACAAAGCAGTCAGGTGACAGAAAAGAAGGTTCAGGCCAGCATGGAATTTAACAAACGCACATTAAGTAATAAAGACAGTGTCAGTGGTCCTGGTATTAGACAGGTCAGGCAAAAGCAAGGGAGAGGGAAAGGCAAATCCAGATTAAAGTGCACTTATTTCAATGCAAGAGACCTGACGGGAGAGGCAGATAAATTCAGGGTACGGATGGGCGCATGGGACTGAGATATTATAGTTATTACTGAAACATGGCCAAGGAAGGGATAGGGCTGGCAGCTCAGTGTTCCATGGTACAGATGCTAAAGGAAAGATAGAACAGGAGGTAAGAGAGGAGGGGGAGTTGGGTTTTGATTAGAGAAAATGTTACAGCAGAGGGGATATTTCTGAGGGTTCGCCCACAGTCCAAATGGGTAGAACTGAGAAATAAGAAGGGGGGAGCGGGATCACTTTGACCTGATGAGGTTGAGATCATCAATAAATTTACTATAGGCCCCCAAATAGTCAGTGGAAAACTGTGGAGCAAATATGTAAGGAGATTACATAGAACATAGAACGTAGAACCCTACAGTGCAGAAACAGGCCCTTCGGCCCATCGAGTCTGCACTGACTACAATCCCACCCAGGCTCTACCCCCACACATTTACCCACTAATCCCTCTGATCTACACATCCCAGGACACTAAGGGGCAATTTTAACATGGCCAATCAACCTAACCCGCACATCTTTGAACTGTGGGAGGAAACCAGAGCACCCGGAAGAAACCCACTGATAGCTCCAAGAAAAATAGGGTGGTAATAGTAAGGGATTATAACTTTCCCAACATTGACTGGGACAGCCATAGTATTAGGGACTTGGATGGAGAGAAATTTGTTGAGTGTATTCTGGAGGAATGTTTCATTCAGCATGTGGATCGCCTGACTAGAGAGGAGGCAAAACTTGACCTCCGCTTGGTAAATAAGAAAGGGCAGGTGACAGAAGAGATCAAAGAACGAAGAGCAAAGAAAAGTACAGCACAGAAACGGGCCCTTCGGTCCTTCAAGCCGCGCTGATCACGATACCAGCCTAAACTAAAGCTCTGTGCACTTACAGAATCTGCATCCTTCCATTCCCATCCTATTCATGTTGCTCCTTAAATGTGAGGTGATGCATTTTGGTAGATTGAACCAGGGCAGGACTTATTCAATTTATGGTGGAGTGTTGGGGAAAGTTATAAAACAAAGAGATTAGGGGTACAGGTTCATAACTCCTTGAAAGTGGAGTCACAGGTGGACAGAGTGGTGAAGGCATTTGGCGTGCTTGGTTTCGTTGTTCGGAACATTGAACACAGGTGTTGGGAAATCTTGTTGATGTTGTACAAGACTTTGATAAGGCCACGCTTGAAACACTGTGTACAGTTCTGGTCACCCTATAATAGAAAGGATATTATTAAACTAGAAAGAGCGCAGAAAAGATTTACTGGGATGCTACTGAGACTTGATGGTTTGAGTTGTAAGGAGAGGCTGGATAGACTGGGACTCTTTTCCCTGGAGCGTAGGAGGTCTATAAAATAATGAGTGGCATTGATAAGGTAGGTAGTCAACATCTTTTCCCAAAGGTAGAGGAGTCTAAAACTAGAGGACACAGGTTTAAGGTGAGCGGGGAGAGGTATGGGAGGGCATTTTTTTTTCACACAGAGGGTGATGAGTGTCTGGAACAAACTGCCAGAGGTAGTAATAGAGACGGGTACAAGTTTGTCTTTTAAAAAGCATTTGGACAGTTATATGAGTAGGATGGGTACAGAGGGATATTGGCCAAACACAGGAAATTGGGACTAGCTTTGTGATTAAAAAAAAGGTGGCCAAAGGGCCTGTTTCCATGCTGTAAAACTCTATGACCCTATCCAGCTCCCCTCACATCTGATCTCCACACATAACAACTGCCTATACAAGAAAAACTGAAGGTTAAATCATTCCACTGAAACATCAAAAACTAAATGTATACATACCTTGGGTGGAATTTTACTGGCACGTCCCACTGGAGGTTCATACAATCCCGCCCAAGGCTAATGGAGAATGCCGCTCTCCGAGCCTCATCAGCCCTCGGAATCGGGGCGGGCGTGCCTGTAAAATTCCAGCCTATGTTTATCTATAGCAACTACTATCATCACACATCAGAAACATGATGAGGGTTCCATTTAATGAAGGCAATGAGGATGAACGCAATGTTTTACCTCAATCGAGAATTTGCTTCTTATCCTTTGATTATGAAAACAACAATATCTGCTGAATAGTTTAATGATTTCAGAAACATCAATAATTATTCATATGTTGGAGCAAGGCAATTGTTGCACAATGCAAAGAAATCAAAAGACATTATTCAGAAAGAAGCAGTTAAATGACAATGTAAGTATAACTAAGATGTTAAAAAACAGTAAGGGTGGTTGCAAAGGGAGCACATGGAAATATTAAACTGTAACTCTATGTGTGAATTGCTACCTGGTGATGCTCTGGGATTCGGAATATTATCTAGACACCCTACAGGTCTCCATGGACATTTCAAATAGCCAACTTTCCTATTTCTAGTTAAGATAGCATCTGCAGGCCAGCACTTTAATTAATAATTCATAAAGAGGCTGCAAGCAAGTTGTACAGAAAATCATTTATCAAGTGGTCTTCTCTTAATTAAAGCTCGATGAGTAAGAATCACCTGGAGTTTATCTCTGAGATGCACTAACTGAGATGACAACTTCAGACACTGCTTAACATCTAGAAGCAATAAAGTCTTTTAATTTGTATTTAAAAAAGCCAAATCAATCTTTATGTTCTGGGGCAAGAAGAATCAAACACTTGTGCGGCCTGTTTCTCAGAAATTGTGAAGCTGGATTCCTTAATTAAAGAATTGATTATCTTGTCATTACAGTTTTGTGGGATCTTGCTGTCTACTTTTTGACTGCCGTATTTCTCCAAATCGCAACTGAAACTCAACCTCAAAAGCTTTTTGTTGATCATCAAACACTTTGAGACATTCTGAGGGTGTGTCAGCTGCTAAATAAAGTTGACATTTTCTTTGAAGGAAAAACATCAGGCCAGAATTTTGCTGCAATGGGGCATTTAGCATCAGTGGGTTAGACTGACACCCGCACTGCCGAGCTCAAATGCTCTTGACTGAGCTGGCGAAAGTATGAGCTGATAAAGATACAACAAGAGGAACAGGGTCTGAGTGAAGTGACCAAATAACAGCACATTCGCCTTAACTGGTCAGATTGAAAGATTGGAAAATAAATAAATAAATAGTGATTGATTAGGAAGTGTAAATTGAAGTAGGTGAGTTCAAATCAGGGACAGTAACTGAAAGGGGAATAAAAGGAGGGAAAAAGAAATTAGGTCAAGATAAAAAGAAGAGACAGAAAGGAAAAGTAGGTAAATAAAATTAAAATGTGACATTTTAATGATGTCCAAAGACATCAGGTTGATTGGCCAGAGTAAATTAATCCTAGTGTCAAGGCGATTAGCAGGGTAAGTATGTGGGGCTACGGGAATAGGGCCTACGTGGGATTGTGGTCAGTGCTGACTCAATGGGTCGAATGGCCACCTTCTGCACTGTAGGGGTTCTATGAATTTTTGAAAATCTGTCTCCAAAATGGAAAACTTTCAGGAATGAGATTCCACATCCATAATATTTAATCGTTGGTTGGCACAGGTGATTAGTACAAGCTATATAATTCTAAACTGCCTTGATACTACTTGAAGTGAAATTTTTGGTTGAAATTTGCAAAAGTTGTTCAACACAGGTTACTGTCGAGGTGTTAGATTAAATCTGCAATGTATTTTGCTTTTTTCCAGTTGCCAGGAAGTTCTTTTCCACAGATAAACAAGATCATTTAAAAAACATTTTCAGCCTGTAGTATGTCTGGTTGTGGGGTCAAAAGGTCACAACATTAGCTTGAAACAATCCAACAGCCATATTTTAAGGCTGTGGTTTGCAAAGTTAGAACTTCAGTGAAACTAAGTGTTTCACTAAATCTGATAAGGAATGAAAGTGCACAGAGCCAAAATGTCTATTGCAGAGGGGTTAGAAAGTGATTTTTCGCATTTAAATGATGTAAAATTCAGGGAAATAACATAAGTTGACGTTGATTGATGATGTAAGGGTTTGTCTTCATTTGAAATGCAAAGACATTCAGCTGTGTTCATTTTTCCATATTTCCACCCATCAGATCATAATTTATCAAGCAACAACTTGTAAGAAAGCAGTAATTTGAGGTATACCGATTGATAAATTGTCGTAATGATTCTGGGATATATGTCACCTGGAAACAAAGCTGGTCGTGTATGCAACGTGTTGGCACAATGGTTAGCACTGCTACCCGACAGTGCCAGAGAGCCGGGCTCGATTCCCAGTTTGGGTCATCGTCTGTGAGGAGTCTGCACCTTCTTCCCATGTCAGTGTGCATTTCCTCGGGTGTTCCAGATTCCTCCCACAGTCCAAAGACATGCTGGTTAGGTGCATTGGCCATGCTAAATGCTCCCTCAGTGTACCTGAATAGATGTCAGAGTGTGGCAACTAGGGGATTTTCACAATAACTTCATTGCAGTGTTAATGTAAGCCTACCTGTGACACTAATAAATGAGATGATAGTGATCTGAAGGCATCTGCATTTTGCAAGAGTGCTGGAAAAATACTGAAGGAAGTGGGAGAACTCTATTATCATTGTTTAAAAAACCACTTCATTGGATAATTATAACTTAAAGTGGATTTTGAAGGGGCAATACAATGCTTTCAATGGAACATCCTGACCACCTTAGATAGAATGTCATAAAAATCATTATAAGAAATGGCTTGATGCAGCAGCCAAGTAACATGGTCAACTGTTGGACATCACGATCATGGGCAATGACTATTGTATAACTAATTGTAATGTGTTTGTGATGAACATGCATTGCAAAGAGATGTATTGCATTGTTATCTGGTATTTCTACTGAACTTAGTAACGGCATTTGTACTTGAAGTATTGTCTCATTATTTCTTGTAGTTCTCACGGCCAGACAGTCGTGTAAATTATTAGGGGTAGAAGGTTACATCTTACGTTTGCAGTGATTAACAATTAGAACATGTTTAAAAGGTTACTTATGCTGTTATTAACAGTGACAGGTTTAATTGGTATCTCCCATGCAAATGCTCTAACCTCATGATGTATTTCAGTGGTAAGATGGACAATGAGTTGTTTAGCTTCCTGAAACAGGGAAGCAGCACAACCCCGACAGAAACGTTCGAAGATTTTCGTGAAACCACACATCTGCAAAACTGTATGGAGGGTCCTCCAATTGGCAACGCGGGTCTGAGAAATAGTACCTCTTCCTTGTCACTGGCCAACACCTCGCAGAGTTAAACCCACCAGGCTGTGCGTTGAGTGACAGCCTCTCCCACTGCCCATTAGATGAGAGCAGCGGCATTGTTCAATCCCTGTATTGGGAGTTACTTGCACAGTGGTACACTGGTTAACAATGCTGCCTTACAGCTCCAGGGTCCCGGGTTCAGTCCCGGCCTTGGGTGACTGCCTGTATGGAGTTTGCACGTTCTCCCGCTAACCACTCCCCCTCCCCACCCCGCCCCCGTATATGAGGGTGTCTTCCAGGAGTTCCAAAGATGTGTAGGTTAGAGGGATTAGCCTTAGTTAATGTGTGAGGGTACATGGATAGGGCAGGGGAGAGGGCCTGAGTAAGATGCCCTTCTGAAGAGTTAGTGCAGACTCAAAGGGCCGAATGGCCTCTTCTGCACTGTAGGGATTCTTTGATTCTATGACTAAAGGCCCTCAATAGGCCATGGGCAGGTGACCCATCTGATGCCTCCCCCAATGCTTATAAACTCGCTATGAGGAGGTAAAGGTTGGTGGGTAGGCAATTGGCATGCTGCCGATGGCACAGATACACCCACTAACTTCCTTGCCACTTACTAACACACAAAGTTTAGCCCACGGAATGCTTCCAGCATAGAAGGATGCCACTCAGTGTTAGAGTAACTCAGTCAGTCTCACGCTCTCTTTTATGTTTTCTCCTAGTCCTGTAAAAGTTCTCTCTTCGGGTGCTTAGGCAATTGGCTTTGAAAGCCATGACTGAAACTTCCTCCAACACACTCTCAGGCAATTCACAAGAATGATCCCTGGAATGAAGAGATTGTTGTATGAGGAACGGTTGAAGACTCTGGGTCTGTGCTCATTGGATTTTAGAAGTGTGAGGGGGGAATCCTATTGAAACTCAGAGGATACGGTGAGGCCTGGATAGAGTGGATGTGGAGAGGATGTTTCCATTAGTAGAAAAAAACAGAACTAGAGGGAACAACCTCAGGCAAAAGGGACTATCCTTTAAAACAGAGATGAGAAGGAATTTCTTCAGCCAGAGAATAGTGAATCTGTGGAACTCTTTGCTGCAGAAGGCTGTGGAGGCCACGTCATTGATTGTCTTTAAGGCAGAGATAGATAGGTTCTTGATCAATAAGGGGATTGGTGTTATGGGGAAAAGGCGGGAGAATGGGGATAAGAAAAATATCAGCCATGATTGAATGGTGGAGCACACTTGATGGGCCAAGTGGCCTAATTCTGCTCCTATGACTTATGGTCTTATTCCAGATTCTAACCACGCACTACGTAAAAATCATTTTCCATGTGTCTCCAATCGTTCTTTTGCCAATTGTTTTTTTTTAATCAATGGCTTGAATTCTTATTGATAGTAAACTAAAAAGACAGGTGATGGCCTTGTGGTATTATCACCTGATTATTAATCCAGAAGCTCAGCTAATGTTCTGGGGATCCGGGTTTGAATCCCGCCACAGCAGATGGTGGAATTTGAATTTAGTAATATCTGGAATTAAGAATCTACTGATGACCATGAAATCAATGTTGATTGTCAGAACCCATTTAATTTGTTAATGTCCTTTAGGGAAGGAAATCTATTGTCTTACCTGATCTGGCTCATACGTGACTCAGAGCAATGTGGTTGACTCTCAACTGCCCTCTGAACAAGGGCAAAGAAGGATGGGCAATAAATGCTGGCCAGCCAGCAACACAATGTCCAACAAATGCATAAAAATATATAGTAAGAAGTGTCACAACACTAGGTTGAAGTCCAACAGGTTTATTTGGAATTACAAGCTTTTCGAATGCTGCTCCTTCATCAGGTGAGTGGAGAGGTAGGTTTCACAAACACAACGTATATAGACAAAGACACAATTGCAAGATAATGGTTGGAATGCGAGTCTTTTCAGGCAATCAAGTCTTTACAGGTGCAAACAATGCAAAGGATAATCACAGGTTAAAGAGGTGTGAATTCATCCTCTCACTTGGTGAAGGAGCAACGCTCCGAAAGCTCATGATTCCAAATAAACCTGTACGACTTTAATCTGGTGTTGCGAGATTTCTTATTGTGCCCACCTCAGTCCAACGCCAGCATCTCCACATCAAAAATAACCATGAGCAGGAGACTCCACAAACATCCCGCAGCACATCACATGAGTGCAAAGAACAGAATGAAACATTTGCAATCATCTGCAGCCAGAAGTACTGAGTGAATGATCCATCTCAGCCTCCTCTTGAGACCCCCAGCATCACAGATGCCAGCCCTCAGACAACCTGATCCACATCAAGAAACGGCTGAGTGCATTGGAGACAACAAAGGTTTTGGGTCCTGACGAATGAGCCACACTTTTAGTCAAGCTGCTCCAGTTCAGCAACAACATTAACCATTTATAAACTCTAACCAACGAGGAGGAAACATCAATCACCAGATATGGTCTATCCACAGGACTGAGCTAATCCAACCACTTATCACCCCACCACTCTCTCCTCAATAATGAGTATAACAACGGAAGGTTTTGTTGACAGTGTTACCAAATGGCATCGATGTGTCACTAACGTGTTCTGTTAGGGTTCCATCAGAATAAGTTAATACCTGACCTAATTACAATCTTTATTCAAACATTGACAAAAGAGCTGAATTCTAAAGGTGAGGTGAGTATGACTGCCCTTGACATCAAGGCAAGTGTGGCATCAAGAGATCCTCGCATAATTGAAGCCTGTGGGATTTGAGGGAAAATCTCCACTGGTGGGAGTCATACTTAGCACAAAGGAAGATGGTTATGAATGTTTGAGGCCAAAAATTTCAGTCCCAGGATATTACTACAACAACCATGTCTGAGAAGAGGAAATCTAACCCCCTCCTCTGGACATTCAATAGTATTACCAACTCCGAATCCATATCCTGGGAAATACTGATAACCAGACACTTAACTGGATCCATCACATAAAAACAATGGCTGCAAGAGGAGACCAGACATTTGGTAGTCTCAAACTCACCTCCTGATCCCTGAAAATCCTTCCACCATCTACAAGATGTACGCAAACAGTGGATAGGCCATTCAGCACTTTGAGCCTATTTCGCAATTTAACAAGATCAGGGCTGATCCGACAGTAATCTCAAATCTCCATCTTGCCTCCCCCCGAAAACAAATCAGGGGTCTGATGCAATAAATTCCATTTGCTTGATGAGTTCAGCTCCAATGGTGTGAAAGGAGCTCAACACCATCCAGCACAAAGCAGCTTTCTTGATGGGTACACCATACATCACCTTAAACATTCACTCTCTTCACTGCTGACTCACAGTAGCAAAAAGTATGAGATGCTCACCAAGCTCCTTCAACATCACCAGTGATCTCTACCACTTAAAAGGACAAAGCCAGTAGAAAGATGGGAATGCCATCACCTACAGGTTCCCCTCCAAGAAAATCACCATCGTACATTGATGTCCCTTCACTGTCACTGGGTCACAGCTCTGGAATTCCCTCTCTCTACTTACTAGGGCATTGCTGCCTCACAGCGCCAGGGGTCCTCGGCTTGGGTCTGTGTGGAGTTTGCATGTTCTCCCTGTGTCTGCATGGGTTTCCTCTGGGTGTCTGGTTTCCTCCCACAGTCTGAAGATATGCGGGTTAGATGGATTAGCCATGTTAAATTGTCCCTTAGTGTCACAGGGGCTAGTTATTTGGTTATAGGTAGGGTCTGGGTGGGATTGTGGCCAGTGCACACTCCATGAGCCACATGACCTCCTTCTGCACTGTATGATTTTATGTGGAATGTAGCAGTTAAAGAAGGTCTTCAATAGCAATTATAAATGGAGTGTAAATGTTGGACCTGCCAGCAGTTCCCATGTCCTCTGAGTGAATTAAGAAAAATTTGGCCAAGTCATTGTGTCCAGAAATAAGTTCTGATCATATTCTTCACGAAAGTTTGTTTCAAATAGCTGGGATATAATGGCATAATGGACAGTGAAGAAGGTTATCTGCAATGAGGCCTTGATCAATTGGACCCACGGGCTGACGAACAGCAAATGGAGTTTAATTTAGATAAATGTGAGGTAATGCATTTTGGTTGATTGAAACAGGGCAGGACTTATTCAGTTAATGGTAGGGCACTGGGGAGAGTTATAGAAGAAAGAGATTGAGGTATACAGGTTCATAGCTCCTTGAAAGTGGAGTCACAGGTGGACAGGGTGGTGAAGAAGGCATTCGGCATGCTTGGTTTCATTGGTCACAACATTGAATACAGGAGTTAGGACATCTTATTGAAGTTGTGCAAGACATTAGTAAGACCACACTTGGAATACTGTGTGCAGTTCTGGTCATCCTATTATAGAAAGGGTATTACTGAACTAGAAAAGTGCAGAAAAAATTTACTGGGATCCTACTGGGACTTGATGGTTTGAGTTATAAGGAGAGGCTGGACAGACTGGGACTTTTTTCCATGCAGCGTATGAGGCTTCTGAACGATCTTATAGGGGTTTATAAAATAATGAGGGGCATAGATGAGGTAGATAGTCAACACCTTTTCCCAGTGGCAGGGGAGTCTGAAACCAGGGGGCATAGGTTTAAGGTGGGAGGGAAAAGATACAAAAGGATCCAGAGGGGCAATTTTTTCACACAGAGAGTGGTGAGTGTCTGGAGCAAGCTGCCAGAACTGGTAGTAGAGGCAAATAAAATTTTCACTTTTAAAAAGCATTTAGACAATTACATGGTTAAGATGGGTATAGAGGGATATGGGCCAAATGCGGGCAGTTGGGACTAGCTTACTGGTAAAAACTGGGCAGCATGGACAAGTTGGACCAAAGGGCCTGTTTCTATGCTGCAAATCTCTAGGACTCTATGAGCAAGATTTTTCAAGCAGGATGAATATATGAGCCTTGATGGATTATTGTCCAACAGCGAGTGGTTTGTGACTCCTGCCAGATCGATGCTGCTTAGTTTTTCTGCCGCATTAACCGCAAAGGGATTATATAACTCCTCCTGTTGATGACAGACTGTGATTTATCACACTTCAGATCAATAAATCTGGTCTAGACATTCAAATGTTGAGAAATTGTATAATTTCAGTTTAAATTAAATTATAAAACTAGCATCACTGTCTTGAGGAAACCAAATGGAGCAATCCCACATCAACTTCAGTGTAACGCTGAAGTGGTATTCTGCAAAGAGCAAATGAGTTGATTGACCAATTAGTCTGTGATTGAAAACAAGACTTGCACTTTTATACAACACATTTCACAATGCACAAACATTCCCAAAATGTTTCACAGTCTCTGAAGTACTATTGAAGTCTATTCACAGTTGTAATGTAGGAAATACAGGAGCTAATTGGCATATGCTCCCACAAACCGCAAAAAAATTATCAACCATAGAACCCCTGCAGTGTGGAAAGAGGCCATTCATCCCATCAAGTCTGCACAAGATAAACCATAAGATATAGAAGCAGAATTAGCCCATTCGATCCATCGAGTCTGCTCCACCATTCAAGCCTGGCTGATTATGATTCTCTCCCCCATTGTCCTGCCTTCTCCCTGTAACCCTTGATCCCCTTAATGATCAAGAACCTATCTATCTCTGTCTTAAAGACACTATATGATCTGGCTTGCACCCATTCTCCAAAAGAGCATCCCACTCAGGCTCTACCCTCCACCCTACCTCTGGAATGCCATGCATCCAGCTAACCTAGCTTCATCAAACACCTTGGAGTTTCTGGCCTGGGATTTAACAACAGTTTGCACTATCTACAAGGTACAGAGCAGGAAAACACCAAGGTTCCATCTACAGCACCTACCAAAACATTGAATGTATTCAAGAGGCAGCTAGATATAGCACCTGGGGTGAATGGGATCAAAGGTTATGAGGAGACAGCAGGATTAGGCTATTGAGTTGGACAATCAGCCATGATTGTGGTGAATGATGGAGCAGACTCAAAGGGCCAAATGGCCTCCTCCTGCTTCTATCTTCTATGAGGGCAGCAGAGAGATGGATGTATCACGATCTGGAAGTTCCTCTCTAAACCACCCAACATCCTGACTTTGAAATATTTCACTATTCCTTGACTGTCGCTGGGTCAATATCCTAGAATTTCCTTCCTTTACCACATGGGCTGCAGGAGTTCAAGAAGACAGTTTATCAGCACCTTCTCAAAGGAGACTAGGATGCTGAAATTTAATAAAGGGAACTATGAGGATATGGGGCGTGAGTTGGCCTTGATAGATTGGGGCAAGTTACTTAAAGGGATAACAGTGGATAAGCAATGGCAAACATTCAAGGAACGCATGCAAGAACTGCAGCAACCGTTTATCCCTGTCTGGCACAAAAGCAAAATGGGTAAGAGGGCCAATCCATGGTTTACACAAGACATTAGTGAGTGTATCTGATCTAAGGAAGAAGCATATAGATTGGTCAAGAAAAATAATAGGCCTGAGGATTGGGAGCAGTTTAGAATTCAGCAAAGAAGGACTCGGAGATTGATTAAGAAGTGGCAAATATAGTACCAAAATAAGTTTGCAGGGAACATAAAGACTGACACTGAGAGTTTCTAAAGATACACAAAGAGAAAAAGGTTGGTGAAGACAAATGTAGGTCCGTTACAGACAGAAATGAGGGAATATAATAGAGGACAAAGAAATGGCCAACTTCACAAAACAGGACACAAATCAACTGCCAGAAATGTTGGAGAATGCAAGACTTAGTGACAGGAAAGAACCGAGGGAGATCAATATTAGTAGAGAAATGGTGCTGGGAAAATTGATGGAATTGAAGATGGATAAATCCACAGGGTCTGATAATCTATATCCACAGTACTTAAGGAAGTGGCTCTAGAAATAATGGATGCATTGGTGGTCAGCTTCCAGGATTCTATAAACTCTGGATCAATCCCTGCAGATTGGAGGCTGGCTAATGTCACTCCAATATTCAAAAAGGGAGGTGGAGAGAAAACAGGGAATTATAAACAAGTAACCTTAAAATCGGTAGTGGGAAAAGTTCTCGAATCAGTTATCAAGGACTTAATAGTGGAGCATTTAGAAAGCAGTGGCAGGATCTGACAGAGTCAACATGGATTTATGAAGGGGAAATCATGCTTGAAAAGTCTATTAGAATTCTTTGAAGATGTAACTGGAAAAGTTGATAAGGGGGAACCAGTGGACGTGGTATATTTGAACTTTCAGAAAGCATTTGACAAAGTCCCGTGCAAGAGATTATTGTGCAAGACTAAAGTGCATGGGATTGGGGGAAGCATATTGAGGTGGATGGAAAACTGGTCGGCAGAGAGGAAAGAAAGAGTAGGAATTAATGGGTCCTTTTCAAATTGGCAGGCAGTAACTAATGGGATGCCACAGGAATCAATGCTGGAACCCCAGCTATGCACAATATATATTAATGATTTGGATGAGGGAACAACATGTAACATCTCAAAGTTTACAGATGCTACCAAGTTGGGTGGGAGGGTGAACTGTGATAAGGATGCAGAAATCCTTTAGAATGATCTGGACAGGTTAGGTGAATGGGCAAATTGATGACTGGTGCAGTATAATTTGGATAAATGTGAGGTTATTCACTTTGGAAACAAAAACAAGAAGGCAGATTACTACATGAATGGCTGTAAATTGGGAGAGAGGAGTGTGCAGTGGTGTCTTTGTGCACCAGTTGCCTACAGCTGCAACAGGCAGTAAAGAAGGCAAATGGAACATTGGCCTTCATTGCAAGAGGATTCGAGTACAGGAGCAGGGATGTGTCATTGCAATTATATGGGACCTTGGTGAGGCCACACCTAGAGTACTGTGTGCAGTTTTGGGCTCCTTTTCTGAGGAAGGATGTTCTTGCTCTCAAAGGAGTGCAGCAACGATTTACCAGGCTGATTCCGGGGATGGCGGGACTGATGTATGAGGAGAGATTGACTAGATTAGGACTGTTTTCACTGGAGTTCAGACAAATGAAGGGGGGTTCTCATAGATACTTATAAAATTCTAACAGGACCAGACAGGGCAGATGCAGGGAGGATATTCCCGATGATGGGGAGTCCAGAACCAGGGGTCACAGCCTGAGAATTTAGGGTAGACCAGTTAGAGCAGAGGTGAGGAGACATATCTTCACCCAAACAGTGGTGAGCCTGTGGAATTCAATACCACAGATAGTTGTTGATGCCAAACATTGAATGCATTCAACGTGTGGACCTGATGAAGGAGCAGCGTTCCAAAAGCTCGTGCTATCAAATAAGCCTTCTGGACTTTAACCTGGTGTTGTGATATTTCTTACAATATATTCAAGAGGCAGCTAGATGTAGCACTTGGGGAAAATGGGATCAAATGTTATGGGGTAAAAGCAGGATTAGGCTACATAGAACATTACAGCGCAGAACAGGCCCTTCGGCCCACGATGTTGCGCCGACCAGTTAAAAAAAACAACAATGACCCACTAACCTAAACCAATCCCTTTTCGTCCATAAACCTGTCCACAGACCTCTTAAACGCCCCCAAACTAGGCGCATTTACAACTGCAGCAGGCAGGGCATTCCAATCCCTCACCACCCTCTGGGTAAAGAACCTACCCCTGACATCTGTCCTATAACTACCCCCCCTTAGTTTAAAGCCATGCCCCCTCGTGCTAGATTTTTCCATCAGAGGAAAAAGGCTATCACTATCCACCCTATCTAAACCTCTAATCATCTTATATGTTTCAATCAGATCCGCTCTTAGCTGCCTTCTTTCCAGCGAAAACAACCCCAAATCCTTCAGCCTCTCCTCATAGGATCTCCCCTCCATACCAGGCAACATCCTGGTAAACCTCCTCTGCACCCTCTCCAAAGCCTCCACATCCTTCCTGTAATGTGGGGACCAGAACTGCACACAATACTCCAAGTGCGGCCGCACCAGAGTTGTGTACAGTTGCAACATAACGCTACGACTCCTAAATTCAATCCCCCTACCAATAAACGCCAAGACACTGTATGCCTTCTTAACAACCTTATCTACTTGATTCCAAACTTTCAGGGATCTATGTACACATACACCTAGATCCCTCTGCTCCTCCACACTATTCAAAGTCTTCCCGTTAGCCCTATACTCAACACATCTGTTATTCCTACCAAAGTGAATTACCTCACATTTCTCTGCATTAAACTCCATCCGCCACCTCTCGGCCCAGCTCTGCAACCTGTCTAAGTCTTCCTGCAAACTATGACACCCTTCCTCACTATCTACCACACCTCCGACTTTGGTGTCATCAGCAAATTTACTGATCCACCCAACTATACCCTCATCCAGATCATTAATAAAAATCACAAACAGCAGTGGCCCCAACACAGATCCCTGAGGCACACCACTTGTAACCGAACTTGAACCGCTACTGAGTTGGATGATCAGCCATGATCGTAATGAATGGCAGAACAGGTTCGAAGGGCAAAATGGATGGCACTAGCTAGGCCAGTATTTAACATAGACATATAGAAGACAGGAGAAGAAGGAGGCCATTTTGCTCCAACTTGGAAATCTGCTTTCAGGCGCACCCACTTAGCCTGAAAACAGAATTGCGGGTCAGAATCGTGCTGTGGGTAGAGCTTAATGCATCCAAAATGATCAGAGCTTTGAACTGCGTATGCAGTTTGAAAAATTTGAAAAAGAGTGCCCGCGTCAGATCGCTCCCGGGTCACAGAAAGCGGATAAAGTGGTCCAGGAGCGAAAGGCAGGAGCGATGGCACCCACAGATATCACTGTCCCCCTTATCATCCACCCTCCCGCTACCCAGACCGATCGTGAGCCCCTGCCCCCTTACCCCTCACTGATCGCCCACAGATTGGCATAGGACTGCCCTGCCCTCCTGTTCCAGGGAATTCTTCTGACCAGAGATCTCACCAGAGATTCTTCTGACCTCCCCCCCCCCCCCCCCCCCCCCCCCCCGCAACAACTCCCCAGAGGAGGATCTAGCCTCCAACTCTCCCCCCAAGATTATGATCTGGTCTCACTTTCCGCTCCCCCCCGCAGGAGAATGCTCTGGCCTCACTCCACTCCCCCCTCCCTCCACCCCCAGAGAACAATTTGGCTTCACTCCCCATACCCCCATGAGGTACATCTGACCAGACTCCTCCTCCCCCCACCCCCCCCCCCCCCCCCACCAAAAGAATGATCTGACCCACTCCCTCCACCCCCCGCATCCCTTCCGCCCCCACCAACAATCTGAGTCACAGAGCCGTTGGAAGCTCTGAACTCGCCTCTTCTGCAGCTGGAGCGCTTGATTCAGACTTTTATTCAGCATGTCCATTGGCGATCGCGGTGGTAAAGGGGGAAATGCTGATAAAATTGGGCAGACAGTTCATTAATTTAATTGAAATGCATGCAAATACATTTAAGTCGCCGTTGCGCCTGTTTCAGTCGTGTGTCAGATCACGGCCATTCCCAGGTCTCGGTAAAGTGCCCATCTGCGTGGACGTGGGCGTGAATCACATTAATAGCCTCAGATCCAACTTTACCACCTTTTCGCTCCCGAAAACGGGCATGATGCAATGGTAAAATCGGGTCCAATGTCTTAGGGAGGGAATTCCAGGATTTTGACCCAGCAACTGCGAAGGAATGGCAATATATTTCCAAGTCAGGCTAGTGAGTGGCTTGGACAGGAACCTGCAGGTGGTAGTGTACCCATGTATCTGCTGTCCTTGTCCTTGGAGATGGAAGTAATCGTGGGTTTGGAAGATGCTGTCCAAGGATCTTTGGTGAATTGCTGCAGTGCATCTTGTAAATAATACACACTGCTGCTACTGAGCGTCAGTGGTGGAGGGATTGAATGCTTGTAGACGTGATGCACTAAAAGTGCTTTGTCCTAGTTGGTGTCAAGAATGTTGTGGGAGCTGCACCCTTCCAGGCAAGTGGAGAGTGTTCCATCACACTCTTGACTTGTGCCTTGTAGATGGTGGATAGGCTTTAGGGAGTCAGGAGGTGAGTTACTTGCTGCTGTATTCCTAGCCTCTGACCTGCTCTTGTAGCCACTGTGTTTATGTGATGAGTTTAGTTGAGTTTATGGTCAATGGTGACCCCAAAGATGTTGACAGAGGAGAACTCAGTGATGGTTGCACCATTGAATGCCAAGGGATGGTGGCTAGAGTGTTTCTTGTTGGTGATGGTCATCACCTGGCATTTGTGTGGCGCGAATGTTATTTGCCACTTTTCAGCCCAAGCCTGGATATTGTCCAGATCTTGTTGCATTTAAACATGGACTGTTTCAATCTGAGGAGTTGTGAATGATGCTGAACATTGTGCAATCTTTGGTGAACATCTCCACTTCTGACCTTATTTCAGAAGGAAGGTCATTGATGAAGAAGTTGAAGATTGTTGGGCCAAGGACACTATCCTGAAGGACTCCTGCAGAGATGTCCTGGAGCTGAGATGACTGACCCTCCACAACCATCTTCCAATGTACCTGTCCGAGAGTTTGCCCCCTGGTAACCATTGATCCCAGTTTCGCTTGGGCTCCTTGATGCCACACTCGTTCGAATGCGGCCTTGATGTCAAGGGCTGTCACTCTCACTTCAGGTCTGGAATTCAGCTCTTTTGTCCATGTTTGAATCAAAGCTGTAATGAGGCCAGGAGCTGAATGACTCTGGAGAAACCCAAACGGGTATCACTGAGCAGGTTATTGCTGAGCAGGTGCTGCTTGATAGCACTGTCGATAACCCCTTCCATCGCTTTTCTGATGGTCAAGAGTAGACTGATTGGGCGGTAATTGGCTGGGTTGGATTTGTCCTGCTTTTTGTTTACAGGACATACCTAGGCAATTTTCCACATTGTTGGGTAGATGCCAGTGTTGTAACTAAACTGGAAGAGTTTGACGAGGGGAGCAGCAAGTTCTGGAGCACAAATCTTCAGTACTATTGCCAGAATGTTATCAGGGCCCATTGCCTTTGTAGTATAGAGTGCCTTCAACTGTTTATTGATATCACTTGGAGTGAATCAAATTGACTGACATCTGAGACGCTGGGGACCACTGGCGGAGGCCGAGATGGATCATCCACCAGTCATTCCTGGTTGAAGGTTGCTGCGAATACTTCAGCCTTATCTTTTACATTGATGTGCTGGGCTCCTCCATCACTGAGGACGGGGTTATTTCTGAAGCCTCCTCCTCCAGTGAGTTGTTTAATTGTCCATCACCATACTCGACTGGATATGGAAGGACTGCAGAGCTTAGACCTGATCCTTTGGTTGTGGGATCACTTGCTGTTTTTACCATTTTTCATGAAAGTAATCCTGTTTGGTAGCTTCACCAGGTTGGCACCTCATTTTTAGGTGTGCCTATTACTGTTCCTGGCATGCCCGCCTGCACTCTTCACTGATGATCCCCTGGTTTGATGGTAATGGTGGAGTGGGGGATATATCGGGCCATGAGGTTGCAGATTGTGATGGAGTACAATTCAACTGCTGTTGATGGCCCACAGTGCCTCATGGATGCCCAGTATTGAGTTGCTAGATCTGTTTGACGTCTGTCCAATTTAGCACGGTGATAGTGCCACACTGAACAATGGAGATTATTCTCAATGTAAAGGTGGGATCTATGCCTCCACAAGGACTGTACTATAGTCAGTCTTACCGATACTATTATGGACAGATGGATCTGCAGCCGACAGATTGGCAAGGATGAGGTCAAGTATGTTATTTCCTCTTGTTGGTTCCTTCACCACCTGCAGCAGACTTAGTCAAGCAGTTACGTCCTTTAGGACCCGCAGCTCCATCAGTAGTGCTGCTATCGAACCACTCTTGGTGGTGGACATTGAAATCCCCCATCCAGAGTACATTTTGCTCCCTCAGTACCACCTTCAGTTCTTCCTCCAAGTGCAGGAATAGAGGAATACTGATTCATCAGAAGAAGAAGAACGGTACATGGTCACCAGCAAGAGGTTGCCTTGCCCCTGTGTAACCCGAAGTGATGAGACTTCATAGGGTCCAGAGTTGATGTTTAGGGCTCCCGATTGTATACCACTGAGCTGCCACCTCTGCTGGGTCTGTCTTGCTGGACAGATTTTGAATTATTCCCCGAAAATCAACAACACTTTGGGGGAGGGAGTTTGAGATTTCCATGACCTTTTGTGTGAATGTGTGACCACTGACATGAACCCTGATTTTAAGTGAATCCAGCTGCCTTGACCTTGCTCGTTCCTTGGCTGGAATTCTGCGGCCGATCACGCCCCACCATCGTTGCCTGTGAGGACAGAGAATTTGGCGCTCAGGCAAATCTCCATTCACTGTAACAGGACCAGAGAATCCCACTGGCGTGAACGACCAGAGAATCATACCCCTGGTACCATCTTAGATACCTCAAATACATCACCTCCCTTTGGTGCTCTATACTATTTGGCAACATTGATTGAAGGAGGAATGTTGGCCAGGACACCAAGAAAATATCCAGCCTTTTTTTTCCCCAAAAGACCGACTTTTAACAAACCGGTCAGAAAAACCTAGAGAAAATTAAAAAAAAGATGAAAGCTTAAATTTATGTGCAGTGTTGTCATGGTTAATATAGCTGGAGGAAGATTAAATTTTTATTTTTTTATATTTGAGTATCGAACTGATTTCAGAAGCCCCAGAAACATTTCATAAGATAATATTAAATTTCAAGGTACAGCAAGTGATATAATTTAGATTATGCATTTTCTGCCTTTCCAAGAAGATTAAGCAACTGTTGGCATGCATTATTTATCCATGATAGATGCATTATTAATGTTATTGATTATATAAGGCTGCTATTATTATAGTTACATCAGGCAATTTATAACCATAGTCTCTTTTCCAAAACAGAAATTTTCCATGCTGAATGCATTGTTAGGTTCCCAGTTTATTATTTTTACTCTCCCTTGGCATTGCTCATGGATTGTGTGGGGCTTACAAGGCAGATGCAATATTTAGCTACCAATTGAGGACTATTAATCAATTCCCCTCCAAAGGGGTAGGCCGGATGTGTGAAAGTTAAAAGAAACCACCAGAAAAGGGTTGGTTCTCTTTTTTTCATTTATTTTTTAATGTATGATCGTCATGTATGTTGCCATGATATAACACCACCAGTCACCATCAGGCAAACACAGAGGACTCGATCTTTCAGGCTGTTTACACCGCATTCCCGCTGCAGTGAGATCAGAGAATTTAGTGGCCAACCAAAATCTCAATTCATGTGGTGGGATGGGAAAATCCCACAGATGTGAACGGTAATAACATTCCAGCCATTTTGGTGTCACTTATTCAGAATTGGCACATGTAAACATCTATACAGGGATAGAAAGCTTGAACATATCAGCAGCAGCGCTGTGTGTGCTGTGTTCTGCTCCAGTCCTAATTCGAACTGAGGCTGAATCACATGCACACTTCCCTTAAAGTGATAACATCCCTTAAAGGCATGTTACAACACAGGTCTTTTCCAAACTGTTTTATGATGACTGTTACAGAGGGTGGAATTTAATGTCCCTGGAAGTGGGGCTGGAGGCATGGGGGGAGGGGATGAGCTGTTTAATTAGACAGGGGGGATGTGGGGTGGGAAGCCTTCCACCTTCCCAATTGCCCAGCTGCCGAGCTCAAGGTGGAAAGGATGTAGGATGCGCTTCCTGCACTCAATGGCCACCTAGGAATGTCTTATCGTCACTGCCGGTAGTCAACATGAAGGGGAAGTCACCTTCCAGCCAGACTGTCCAGCTAATCCTATCGGGTTTGCCTGTGTTCTGGTTGGAGAGCGGGGAAGGGAGGTGGTTCCTTGTTCACAGGTATTCTGGGTCCGATCAAGAGACATGACATCATAAAGAGGGTAGGGGTCCCTCCATGTTTTTGAGCCCCCTCATCCCGGGCCGATTCAGCAATAAACCATTCAATCAGCATAAACCCATCCTGTCCACACATCTCTATCTGAGAATCTAGTGATATTCCTCAAGGGAATTAGTGGGGTTACAGGATAGGGCCTGGGTGGAATTGTTGTCAGTGCAGAGTCAAGGCGCTGAATGGCCTCTGTGGAGATTCCATGATTCAAACCAGTGTAGTACTTTGCCAGGTATAATCATGGATCAATCCTTTGAAGATCCATAGAACATAGAACATAGAACATTACAGCGCAGAACAGGCCCTTCGGCCCACGATGTTGCACCGACCAGTTAAAAAACAATGACCCTCTAACCTAAACCAATCCCTTTCCATCCATAAACCTATCCACGGATCTCTTAAACGCCCCCAAACTAGGCGCATTTACAACTGCAGCAGGCAGGGCATTCCAATCCCTCACCACCCTCTGGGTAAAGAACCTACCCCTGACATCCGTCCTATAACTACCACCCCTTAATTTAAAGCTATGCCCCCTCATGCTAGCTTTCTCCATCCGAGGAAAAAGGCTATCACTGTCCACCCTATCTAAACCTCTAATCATCTTATATGTTTCAATAAGGTCCCCTCATAGCCGCCTTCTTTCTAACGAAAACAACCTCAAATCCCTCAGTCTCTCCTCATAGGACCTCCCCTCCATACCAGGCAACATCCTTGTAAACCTCCTCTGCACCCTCTCCAAAGCCTCCACATCCTTCCTATAATGTGGGGACCAGAACTGCACACAATACTCCAAGTGCGGCTGCACCAGAGTTTTGTACAGTTGCAACATGACGCTGCGGCTCCTAAATTCAATCCCCCTACCAATAAACGCCAAGACACCGTATGCCTCCCTAACAACCCTATCTACTTGATTCCCATGGTCCATGGTCGCCAATGGCTTCTTCGGGCATGGTAGCTGAAGAGAGAAAGAACATAGGGATCAGGACTATAATCGTGTATGATCTAACCATAAGTTTCTTCTTCTACTTCTTTATTATTATTGTTTCAAGTCGGCTTTCATTCGCACTGCAATGAAGTTACTGTGAAAATCCCCAAGCCGCCACACTCAGGCACCTGTTCAGGTACACCGAGGGGCAATTTAGCATGACCAATTCACCTAACCAGTGCATATTTCAGACTATGGGAGGGAAGCAGATCACCCAGACAAAACCCACACAGACATGGGGAGAATGTGCAAACTCCACACTGACAGTGATCCAAGCCAGAATCAAACCCGGATCCCTGGCCCTGTAAGATCATGGCTAACTAACCACTGTGCCACCCGCAAGTCAGCAGAGGTCAACACAAGTTGAGTATAAATTCTCTACTTACAATTCTATCTGTCAGGAATTGGACAGCAGTGCTTAGTTTGTTTCTTCAAGGTCAGACTAATGTGTGTCATTATTTTGGTGCATTTTTACACCCAAATCTCTTTGCTCTAAATTATTTTCAAAGAAGCGTTTGATCTTCTTCTTCCTATCGAAACAGCCAGGTACATATTTACCTTTAAGTTAATTTCTCAATTACAAATTCATTCTTCAAGTTATTAGTGTCTTTCTGTATTTTATCAATTGTGATCAGAAATTCATAACAATACAGAGACCTGCAATTCCTAAAAAGATAGCCAGGGAAAATTGATTCCTACAATCCTTCTGCCTTCTGTAAACAAGCGCTCATTTCAATGAGCCACCTCACACTGAGCAGTATTGAAGCAAATTCGGTAATTACACACCAATTATGCATGTTTATTAATGTCCTCCTTATTTCACCACAGTCCAGTTCAATATTAAATTTGTCAAATGGTAAATGCAAGCATTGCAATTTACTTTTGATCCATGAGCTTACATTGAGTATATTTAAGGCAGAGCCGGATAGGTTCTTGATCAGTAGGGGGATCAAAGGTTAGAGGAAAAAGGTGGGAGAGTGGGGTTGAGGAACTTCTCAGCCATGATTGAATGGAGCAGACTCAACGGGCCAAATGGCCTAATTCTGCTCCTGTACCTTATAGTAAATAGTAAATTATAGTAAATAGTTCGATAAGGTTCACCATGGTAGGCTTCTGCAGAAAATGCAGATGTATGGGATTGTGGGTAATCTAGGAAGTTGGATCAGGAATTGGCTATCAGATAGGAGACAGAGGGTGGTGGTGGATGGTAAATATTCATCATGGAGTACAGTTACGAGTGGTGTGCCTCAGGGATCTGTTTTGGGGCCACTGTTGTTTGTAATTTTTATTAATGATCTGGATGAGGGTATAGTTGGGCGGATTAGTAAATTTGCTGATGACACCAAAATTGGAGGTGTGGTAGATTGTGAGGAAGGGTGTCATAGTCTGCAGGGAGACTTAGATAGGTTGCAGAGCTGGGCCGAGAGGTGGCGGATGGAATTTAATGCGGAGAAGTGTGAGGTAATTCACTTTGGTAGGAGCAACAGATGTGTCGAGTATAGGGCTAACGGGAGGACTTTGAATAGTGTGGATGAACAGAGGGATCTAGGTGTGTGTGTACATAGATCCCTGAAAGTTGGGAATCAAGTAGATAAGGTTGTTAAGAAGGCGTACGGTGTCTTGGCGTTTATTGGTAGGGGGATTGAATTTAGGAGTCGCAGTGTAATGTTGCAACTGTACACTACTCTAGTGCGGCCGCACTTGGAGTACTGTGTGCAGTTCTGGTCCCCGCATTACAAGAAGGATGTGGAGGCGTTGGAGAGGGTGCAGAGGAGGTTTACTAGGATGTTGCCTGGTATGGTGGGGAGGTCCTATGAGGAGAGACTGAGGGATTTAGGGTTGTTTTCGTTGGAAAGAAGGCGGCTAAGAGGGGATCTTATTGAAACATATAAGATGATTAGAGGTTTAGATAGGGTGGATAGTGATAGCCTTTTTCCTCGGATGGAGAAAGCTAGCACGAGGGGGCATGGCTTTAAATTAAGGGGGGGTAGCTACAGGACGGATGTCAGGGGTAGGTTCTTTACCCAGCAGGTGGTGAGGGATTGGAATGCCCTGCCTGCTGCAGTTGTAAATGCGTCTAGTTTGGGGGCGTTTAAGAGATCTCTGGATAGGTTTATGGACGAAAAGGGATTGGTATAGGCTAGTGGGTCATTGTTTTTGTAACTGGTCGGCGCAACATCGTGGGCCGAAGGGCCTGTTCTGCGCTGTAATGTTCTATGTTCTATGTTCTATGTTCTATGTAAACACTGTTGACCTGAACACCTATCCTTCTGGGGCACATTTTTGCCCAGTCTGAATTATTTATTTATTTATTCGCAGGATGAGACCTTTGCTGACGAGGTTAACATTAACCAGCATTGATGAATACTCACTATTTTGCAGCCAAATTTTAAAAGAATCATTATCAATTGTTCTTGGGGTGTGAGAGTCACTGGCGAGGCCAGCATTTATTATCCATCTTGAAATCCCCTTGAGAAGTTGGCCATGACTTCCTTGAACTGAGGCAGTCCATTTTTTGGTGTCTCTGTGTCGCATTGCCGCGAGGGAGGGAGATCCAGGATGTTGACCCAGTGACGGTGAAGGAATGCTGATCAAGTTCCAAGTCAGGATGGTATAGGAACGGGAGGGAAAATTTCAGTCGGGAACTTTTTCCCCTTCTGCATTTATTCTTCCAGATTGTAGAAGCTGGAGTCAAAGGAGATTTGGTGAGTTATTAAACACTGCCACCGCTGTGCGCCAGGGATGGAGGGAATGAATTGTAAAACAGTGTGCTGTATGCCGATCAAGTGGGCTGCTTTGTTCTAGATGGTTTTATACACTTGCTACCTACCCCCAACTCTGCACGTGGAATTTTAGTCATGAGGCTATTATGTGGTAACTTATTAAAGAAAATTTGACAATAGTATAAAGGATGGTTTAAAATATACTAGCTGATCTCCTTTGGCATTGCTCAAGGTGGGGGTGGGGGGGTAAAGACCAGGTGCAATTTTATGGTGAAGCAGGATTAGAGGGCAGGGACTATTGTACCAGGAAATGCATATAATAATTTAGAGCTTAGCCTAAAGCTTTAGATTTTGTTCTTAGGCCTATGTTTCCATTATATGTCCAAGCCCAAAATGAAGACATTCATTTGCCCATCATTACTGTACTTGCTGACCTAGTTTGTCACCAGCTTGACTGTGCCTCGATTTTAAAATTCTCACCAGTTTGTTCTACTAATGCCTCCAAGGCCGACCTTATCACTGCAAGCTGTCCAGCCCCTTCACAATATCTTTGTCCCTCCATACTGGCCTCTTGCTCATCCCTGTTTACATATCTGGGCTATCAGTGGCCTTGCTTTCAGCTGCCTAAGCCCATACCTTGGGAGTCCCTCCCTAAAGCACCTCTGCCCATCTTTGAGTGAAATTGGGTTCTGCAGTGCCTTGGGAATGGGCACTACAGCTGCTGGAGGTCCTGTGGTGTAAACTGTGAATCTCCAACTTTTATTTTTGTGATCGATGCTGCAATTATATCTTCAGCCTTATTACGCTCATCTATGTGTTATTTCTCATGCTGTCTGACTGAGTATAACGGTTGATCTTTTTGTTTGTAATTATCTTCTGTTTCATAAGAACATAAGAGCTAGGAACAGGAGTAGGCCCCTCGAGCCTGCTCCACCATTCAATAAGATCATGGCTAATATTTTTGTGGACTCAGCTCCACTTACCCTCCTGCTCCACCATAACCCTTAATGCCTTTACTGTTCAAAAATTTATCCATTCTTGCCTTAAAAAACATTCAATGAGGTAGCCTCAACTATTTCACTGGGCAGGGAATTCCACAGATTCACAACCCTTTGGGTGAAAAGGTTCCTCCTCAACTCAGTCCTAAATCTGCTCCCCCTTATATTGAGGCCATGTCCACTAGTTCTAGTCTCAGCCACCAGTGGAAACAACCTCCCTGCACCTATCAAGGGAGGGATTTTCAGTACCTATCATGGGTGGAATTTTCTGCTATTCTCACCAGCAGGATTGCTGGTCCCGTTTCTGTGAACAGAAATTTGGCTGAGCGCAAAATTCTCCACCCTCATACGCAGCAGCTGTGGGCGAGAGTGCTGGAAAATTCCAGTCCACGTGTCATTCTGGGATTTTCAGCATCCGGAATTTTATTTAGATTGGTCACAACCTGGGCCTGGTGCCTGGCTGTGACTTGGAGCTTTAATGCGGCCTGGAGAATTACCATTTCTTCTACTGCTGAATGCAGTCTGAATATAAGAACAAAGAAAAACAAAGAAAATTACAGCGCAGGAACAGGCCCTTTGGTCCTCCGAGCCCACACTGACCTGCTGCCCGACTGAACTAAAACCCCCTACCCTTCCGTGAACCATATCCCTCTATTCCCATCCTGTTCATGCATTTGTCAAGAGGCACCTTAAAAGTCACTATCGTATCTGCTTCCATTACCTCCCCTGGCAGCGAGTTCCAGGCACCCACCACCTCCGCTCAAAAGTCTTTGCGTGGAAATTGTCTCTTTAAAGATCCATCTGCAGAACTAGATCATATAACCCAGGTATCTAACTGGGTTGCAGGGTGGTAGATCACCCTGGTTCCTGAACCTTCTCCATAACCGACTGGCAGCCATGAGGCCACAAGCCTCTGTATTATAGTTTTTGGTAAATATACATTGCAGTTTGTAATAAGCCTACAGAGACAGAAGTCCCTTCACCAAAACCCCTTTATTTACAACTCTAATAGCAGTTCAGAGTGTCAGCAGTCTACCCCCAGGATTCCTGAGGAACTGCCACTCCCGGTTAAGTACCAGTCAAAGATTCCCTGATTGGCCCATCAATTGGATCCTTAATCAGGGAATTATTTTCCTCCCCAACCAAATAAGCAAACTCAAATTAACTTAGGGACAAGTTAAAAGGGGCAGCTCCCCCCTTTCTTTTGTTCTTTCGAGCCGAACCAAGCAAACAAACTTAAATTACATCCGGACAAAGAAAAAGGGGGCAGCTCCCCAAAAGGAGGGGAAACAGCCTGAACAAAAAAAAAACAAAGCCGAAAGGAAACTTAAAATTTTAAATCATAATGTGATTGATCCTTCATCATGGAGTTCATACTCCAAAGACCAACCTCATTGGCCTGATTGAAGTCATTACACAGTTATTATTTGAACTGGAATTATTGCAGTTTGGTTAGATTTTACTCTTTTTGCCCCCCCCCCCCAATATGTGTGTCTCCTACAATGTAATGTACAGAGGAGCAGGGAAAAATCAGGGGAATGACACTAAGTCATGATGCTCATTTGAAGAGCCAATGCAGGCATGATGGGCCAAATGGCCTCATTCTGTTCCTTAAAGATTCTGTGATTCTGTGGTGTATGACAGAGATGAGAAACATTTCTTTTCAAAAAATGTAATATAATTTCTACAGTGCAGAGGGAAGACAATCAGCCCATCGAGTCTGCACCAACTCTCTGACAGAGTATCCTATCCAGGCCCAGTCCCCTGCCCTATCCCCGTAACCCCACAGACAAGGGGATTTTCATAGTAACTGCATGTTAATGTTGATGTTAGCCTACTTGTGACACTAATAAATAAACTTAAACTTAAACATTCATCAAAGCTAATCCATCTAACCTACACATCTTGGGACACTAAGAGGAAATTTAGCATGGCCAATCAACCTAACCTGCACATCTTTGGAGTGTGGGAGGGAACCAGGACACCGGAGGAAACCCACACAGAGATGAGGAGAACATGCAAACTCCACAACAGAAAAAGTGACCCAAGGCCAGAATTGAACCCGGGTCCTTGACGTTGTGAAGTAGCAGTGTTGTCATATAAATTGTTATCTGGAATGCACTGTCAGAAAGAATGGTGGAAGCAGATTCAAAATTAACTCTCAAAAGGGAATTGATCTCTGTTGAGAATTTGGCTCTGACTATGAAAGGGTTAACAAATGATCTCAAATAAAATACAGCAAAGGATCTCATCTGTGTAAAAAAAACATACAGATTACTTTCACAGACACACTGAGGTCTTTACAGTAGGCCTGGAGAACTGGCCTTCCCAGATAGGGAATCATGCTTAAACTGATAACACTTGCATCTTCTTGTTAAGGAAAAGAAAATGCAGTACTCTGGACAAAGAACAAGGGAGAGGGTTAATTACACTGCTCTTTCAAAGGTACTGTGGAGGCAAGATGGGCTGAATAGTTTCCTTTGTGCTGTTTTATTTTGTGAATGTTGAAATTGAAAATGTATCTTTTACACTTATAGAGCATGATAAGTTTTCAATTATTTAGTGTGGAAAATCAGTTAAAATCAGCAAAGACTTTGTAAAATGACTTTATTTGTTATAAGCTTATAGAGTCTTGTTGGAATGTTATGGTCTATTGTTTGATTCAGAGGTCAGACTGTAGAGCAGACTTTTTTTTACATTCTCATCTTGAATATCCACCGACTCATCAATGTTATGCTACACGGTCTTCCAATAACCAGAAGTTGCCCAATTAGAACATAGAACGCTACAGCACAAACAGGCCCTTCGGCCCACGAGTTGCGCCGATCACATCAACACCTACCAATCTATAGACCTATCTATAACCCCCAATCCCATTAAATCCCATATACTCATCCAGAAGTCTTTTAAAAGACCCCAGCGAGTTCGCCTCCACCACCACTGACGGCAGCCGATTCCATTCACTCACCACCCTCTGAGTGAAAAACTTATCCCTAACATCACTTCTGTACTTTCCTCCCTGCACCTTAAATCTGTGTCCTCTCGTAGCGACCATTTCAACCCAGGGAAATAGCCTCTGAGAATCCACCCTATCTATTCCTCTCAACATTTTATAAACTTCTATCAGGTCGCCTCTCAACCTACGCCTCTCCAGGGAAAAGAGTCCCAGCTCCCTCAACCTAACTTCATAAGGCATGCCTCCCAGTCCAGGCAACATACTTGTAAATCTCCTCTGTACCCTTTCAATAGCTTCTACATCCTTCCTATAGTGAGGCGACCAGAACTGCGCACAGTACTCCAAATGAGGCCTGACAAGGGTCTTATAAAGTTGTAGCATTACCTCCCGATTCCTAAACTCAATCCCTTGATTAATGAAGGCCAGTACACCATACGCCTTCCTGACCACATCCTCCACCTGCGAGGCCGATTTAAGAGTCCTGTGGACCCGGACCCCAAGATCTTTCTGCTCTTCAACACTACTAAGACTCCTGCCCTTGATAGTGTACTCGTTCATCCCATTGGTTCTGCCAAAATGGACAACTACACATTTATCCGCGTTGAAGTCCATCTGCCACTTCTCCGCCCAGTCCTGCAACTGTGGAATGAACAATGCTAACGCCAGCACAGAATGAAATAGCACAAAGCCAATCACTGAAATGTGATGTTTGTATGAACCTTTTTATTTGAGTGCCTTGAGAATGGCAGTAACACGTCGCATTATTTCCAAAAGCAAATTAACAGGATTAAGATTTTTCTCTTGGGTAGCTGAACTGCGCAGAGTCCTTTAGGATTCTGCTTCACATAAAGGCTGGATTTTGCAGGGAGAATGGGTCAATGATACACTGGAGAAATGAGGCAAGTTCTTCAATCTAATTATACTGGATGCAGTGATTAGATAAACGGAACTATTGATATGTTAGTTGGCCCATGTATTAATTTGGTCGTAGAGAGATAGAAGGGAAAGAAAAAAAGTTTGAATTTATATAACAGCACTGGGATGGCACGATGGCACAGTAATTAGCATTGCTGCCTCTTAGCACTGGGACCTGCATTCGATTCCTGGCTTGGGTCGCCTTCTGTCTGAAATTTGTATGTTCTCCCTGTGTCTGCATCGGACTCCGGTTTCCTCTCATAGTCCAAAAGACGTGCTGGTTAGGTGTACTGGCCGTTTTAAATTCTCCCTTAGTGTATTCAAACACATGCCGGAGTGTGGCGACTTGGAGATTTTCACAGTAACTTCATTGCAGGGTTAATGTAAACCAACTTGTGACAATAAAAAGAATAAATTTTAAACTCTTTTGTGGTAGGCTGAGGGGAGGTTTGGGACTGGAAAATGTGCAATCTATCACATACGAGTTTCTCCTCATTTAATTAATTGCCTCATTGTCCTTTTCTTGGCCGGTAATCCAGAGACTCAGGTGAATGCTCTAGGACATGGGCTCAAATCCCATCATGACAGCTGGTGAAATTGATTTTTTCTTCATTTAATGGATGTGGGTATCACTGGTTAGGCCAGCTTTTACTGTTCATCATTAATTGCCCTTGAACTGAGTGGTTTGCTGGACCATTTCAGAAGGCACTTAAGACATCACGTTGCTGTGTGTCTGGAGTCACACGTAGACCAGGCCAGGTAAGCACAGCAGATTTTCTTCCCTAAAGGACATTATTGAACCAGATGGCTTTTAATGACAATCGACAATGGTTTCATAGTCACCTTTAAACTTTTAATTCCAGATTTTTCTTGAATTCAAGTTTTACCATCTGCTCCGATGGGATTTGAACCTGGGTCCCCAGAGCATTACCCTGGGTCTCTGCATTGCTAGTCCAGTGACACTAACACTACGCCACTGCCTTCCCTAAATTCAGTTAATAAAAAAAAAATCTTGAATATAAAGCCAGTCTCACTAAGAGCGTCAGTGAAGCTGCCTTGAAAAACCCATCTGGTTCACTAACGTCCTGTAGGGAAGGAAATCTGCTGTCTTTACCTGGTCTGGCCTACATGTGACTCCAGATTACAGCAATATGGCTGATTCTCAACTGCCCTTCAAAATGGCCTGAGGATCCACTAAGTTCAAGGTAATTAGCAATGGGAAACAAATAGTGTCCTTGCCAATGATGCCTACATCCTGCAGAAAAATAAATTAGTTGCTATAATGACTGAATGTCTTTTCTGCTCGCTTTCTGCTCAGGGATGGGCAGCTGTTCTGAGCCATGTGCGTGAAAATAGTGTGAGGATTGTTCACGGGATCTCTAGGCCAGGAATTACCAAGAATTACCACTCCTGATCACAGTGCGGAGATCAGCGGATGCCAGTACTGACCTCTTGACTGTAATCTAGCACTCAATATCTAAACTTGCAGATGAAGAATGGCAAGTTAGACTATGCTTTTTAATTCATTTCTTTAATTTGTTAACAGGGCGTAGGTATCACTGATAAGGCCAGCATTAGTTGCTCATCATTACTTGCCTTTGAGAAGATGGTGGTGAGTTGTCTTCTTGAACCACTGGAGTCTGTGCGCATTATAGTTTTTCTGATCGTTTTTGTTGTAGCTGAGTGGTTTGCTGGGTCACTTCAGGGAGCAGTTAAGAGTCAATTTATTACAATGGGTCTGGAGACAGATGAACAAAAATCAGGTAAAGCAGTAGATTTTCTTCCCTCAACATCATTAATGTACCAGTCTGGCACAGCAGAAGCACGCTGGACCCATAATCCAGAGGGCATTGGATCCAAACCAGCTCTGCTATTTACATTTGGGGATGACATGGTGGCACAGGGGTTAGGACTGCTGCCTCACAGTGCCAGCCAGTGACCTGGGTTCAATTCCTGGCTTAAATCATTGTGCGGAGCCTGCACATTTTCGCCGTGTCTGCATGGATTTCCTCAGGGTGCTCAAGTTTCCTCATACACTCTGAAAAACATGCTGGTTCGGTGCTCTGGCCATGCTAAATTCTGCCTCAATAGGTGCCGGAATGTGGTGGCTAGAGGATTTTCATAGTCACTTCATTGCAGTGTTTAATGGAAGCCTACTTGCGACACTAATAAATAAGCTAAACTTTAAACTTCACCACCCTAGCCCATGAACAATAATGACACTAACATGAATACTAGTCTGCCTGCAACCTAACCACCAACACCACTTCTCCAGATCTAATAACTGCCCAGAGACCAAACCTAATTAAACAGTCTGACCATGGGTTATCTTACTCCCAACGCAAGTCGTCCTACCAGTCTACCTGGGTGCATCAGTATAATTGTCTTGTAATCCTGATGTACAAGGCCTTCATAAAATATATAAATGTACACTTAAGTGTACACTGACTTCATAAAAGATAAATGTGAGTCTACTTATTTGAAAATCCAATAAGAACTCAGTCACTTAGATCTTCTGTAGTTAAACAATTTGAATTATTAAACTGATCAGTCCCATCAGCACAATTTACAGATGACTATTTCCCTTGGGGATTTTTGCTTCCAGTGAGTACTATTGCCAATAAAACACTGCTCACTTTCCTTATAAAGATGAAGGGTTCACATGGTCTCTCTGAAGTCACTAATGATAGAATTAACATGCAGAACGAGGCTACCTGGCCCATCGAGTCTGAACCGACAAGCCCACCCGGGTCCCATCCCTGTAACCCCACATATTTACAGTCCTAATCCCCCTGACTCTCAGGGTCGATTTAGCATGACCAGCCAACCAACCTAACCCATACATCTTTGGACTATGGGAGGAAACCGGAGCACGTGGAGCAAACCTACGCAGACACAGGGAGAGCGTACAAGCTCCACACAGGCAGTGACCCAAGTGGGAATCAAACCCGGATCCCTGGCTTTGTGAGGCAGCAGTGCTAACCACTGTGCCACTGTGCAACCATGCCATCCCTACTGTTTTTATCTTTGATTTGGTTATTCACCAACATTATGTCAGTGGAGATTAGCTCAGTCGAGTATTTGGTGCTTTGTTGTGATAAGAAAGAAATAATTTACAATCAGGATGTTGCAAATTGCTCAAGGGCCAAAGAGTGAATTGAAGAACAGTCCAGGGCCATTTGGAGCATCTTGTTTTGGCTCTTTCAAAGGCAATGATCTCCTCCGATTTGAAAAGATATTTTGAAATCCGAGTGACAAGAACTTGTCAAATGAACAATAATTCCAAGTCTAGAAATGTGACCAAGCCATGCCTGCCATTTTGTTAAAGGACAGAAAATAGCATGCAGAGAAATCACTTGAAGCAGGGATGATGTGGAGATGCTGACGTTGGACTGGGGTGGGCACAGTAAGAAGTCTCAGGTTACCAGGTTTATTTTGTAGCATGCGCTGCCCCTTCAAGTGACACTTCAGTGACATTCACCTGATGAAGGAGCAGTGTTCCGAAAGTTTGTGCTGCCAAATAAACCTGTTGGACTTTAACCTGGTGTTGTGAAACTTCTTACTAAAACAGAGATCACACCCCTTCACTTGTGCAAATAATGAGAGACAATCAGCTGGATTTTATCAGTGTGTTTTCGGCAGGAGAGCACATCAAACTGGTCGGATACCCAGTTCACTTCCTTCCCACTCACCCCTCCCCTATTCTCCTTAATACAAGGGGTGATTAATGTGTTCACTCAGGAACCCACTCTGAGGTCTATCTCAGTTTTGAACATACTTAACAATCTAACCCCTATAGCCATCTGAGGTAAAGAATTCCAAAGCCACTCTCTGAGAGAAGAAATTCTTCCTCATCTCTGTCTTCAATGGGTGACCCTTTACTCTAAGATTATGTTTTCCCATCCTAAACTCTACCACGGGGGAAACATCCTTTCAGCATCTCCCCTGACAAACCCCCTGAGAATCCAATATGCCTCGATGAGGTTGTCTCTCATTCTTCTAAACTCTAATGAATACAGGCCCAAACTACACAATGTCTCCTCATAAGAAAATCCCTCCATACCTGGGATCAACCTCGTGAATCTTCTCATATGGGGTCTTTTGCTTTGTCAGTAGAGGAATTGAGTACAAAAAGAAGGAAGATATGCTCACCCTTTATAAAATACTCTCAACCTCAGCTGAAGGATTGTGTACAATTCTGGGCACAGCATTCTAGGAAAGGTACCAAGATCTTAGCAAGGGACTCAGCAGAATGGTACTGAGATTTGGCACTTCCATTATGTGGAGGCAGAGAAGAAGGTGATTTTTATTCCCTTAGAACCGTAAAGGCGTTAAGAGGAGAATTTGTGTCTTTATATGCCCTGTTTGTGAATAGAATAGAACTCCCACTTACCTGATGAAGGAGCAGCGCTCTGAAAGCTTGTGGCTTTTGCTACCAAAAGAACCTGTTGGACTTCACCCTGGTGTTGTCAAACTTCTTATTGAACAAGTGCTCTTTCTGATGCATGAGTTAGTATTAATCCTTTGACCAATTTCACTGAAGCAGATCATCTGGTTAAACATCTGCTGCTTGTGAGAACTTTCTGTGCTGTGTTTCCAAAACTACTCCAGTGACTGTACTTTAAAATTGCTTCACTAACTCACCAAGAGAGGATCATTCAACAGCATACGCCAAACTTCTGCCGCTTAGAAGGACAACGGCAGCAGATTCATAGGAATGCCAACACCTGCAAGTACCCCTCCAAACCACTCACCATCCTGACTTCGATATATATTGCTGTTCCTTCACTGACACTTAGTCAAAATCCTAGAACCACTTCCCTAACAGCGCTGTGGGTGTATCTGCAGCAGCTCAAGAAGGCGGCTCACCACCGCCTTCTCAAGGAGAATTAGGATGGGCAATGAATGCTGGCCAAACTAACAGTGCCCCATGAACAAATAAATCAAGAATCAAACAGGCTCTGAAGTACTTTCAATGCCATGGCCATCATGAAAGTTGTTATTTAAATAAAGGTTGTTTCTTTCTTTAAGTGTTTAATGTGTTAAAACCATTCTGCCACATGGGCGGGCTGTGGCACAGCGGTTAGCACTGCTTCCTCACAGTGCTAAGGGCCTGGGTTTGATTCCTGGCTTGGGTTTCTGTCTGTGTGAAGTTTGCATATTCGCTCCGTGTCTGTGTGCATTTCCTCCAGGTGCTCTAGTTTCCTGCCACAGCCCAAAGATAAGCAGGTTAGGTGGACTGCCCATGCTAAATTGCCCCTTAGTGTCAGGGGGACTAGCTAGGGTAAATGCATGAGGTTATGGGGATAGGGGCCTGGATGGGATTGTGGTCAGTACAGGCTCGATGGGCTGAATGGCCTCCTTCTGCACTGTTGGATTCTATGATTCCAAGAGAAACAATGGACAGACTTTCTTTGACCAACTGCAGGGAGAATTTGCATTAATGTTTCCTATCACACTGATATTTGCAATGCCAACACTGTTTTTACTTGTTTCATTGAGGTAAAACCATCACGGGAAATCAGAATGTCTCCTGCAAACCCAGAAAGAAAATAAGCATATGCAGTTTTTCAGATTTATTAAATTCAACCTGATTGTGGTTTTACTTCTTTACACCTCATTTCCACACGCCTGAAGTAAGTTCAAAAAATTGAGAAACACGTCCTTTGATCAGTAAATTTCTGATTTGGTGAAGTTCAGAGTCAGAAGTGGTAGCAAACGGTATGTCACAAAGTCAGGAGTAAACGGATATGCCAGCTTGTACGTTTTTCTCTGACTAGATGAGATACAATTCTGCCAAGATTATGAGTCTAAAACAAGAAACAATACAGTGGGCATGTTGTGAACTCAAAACATTTGGACTATGATCTCTACCAGGTTGTGTTATGAAAAATGGATTTGCCATTCAATACATTGCTGTAAATAATATCCGCAGCATTCTGAACTCCTGTAATTTTGGAATGTTATTTGTCAGTACAATGTTTAATCAATGACTCGCCGAACCTTTACATTTTTCGATTCAACAGTCTTCCTATTCGTAAACAGCTGTCAGGACTACATTTGTTGATGTGGCAAAAAGGAAGTAACTGCATCATTTTTCCCCCAAAACAACAAGGATGGATGGTTAAATTTTATTTCTTTATGACTTAATGAAATTTGAGTCATTGCAGCCTTTGTGTTTGTTCGAGAAATATGTGGAGATGACTAATTTGAACAAAGACATGGTTTTCAATCCAATTCTGTTGACTTACAACATTTGCCTAAGAGTACAACATGCCGACATTTCAGTGATAGATTGTTCGATCTCAGTTGAGAGCACTAATGATTTTTTTTTTGTGAAGTCTTTTTTGCTAAAACAATGAAACCATAAGATTCACACTTCAGGACAAAAGAATTTTGACAACACAAAATTCAAGAACATGAATATTATAATAACGTTCTATCTTGCACAGTTACATTAAAGATATTAAAAGTACAAGGAACATAGCTACATACACTCTAAAGCAAGCTTCTTATTTATAAATATTATGCGGGTGGCATGGTGGCACAGTGGTTTGCACTGCTGCCTCACAGCGTCGGGGGTTCCAAGTTTGATCCGATTGTAATGTCTGTGTGGAGTTTGTATGCTCTCCCCATGTCTGTGTGGGTTTCCTCCAGGGTGCTCTGGTTTCCTCCCAGATTGAAAGACATGCTGGTTCCGTTCACTGCCTTGAATAAGCGCCAGAGTGTGGCGACTCGGGGAATTTCACAGTAATTGCAGTGCTAATTTAAGCCTTACTTGTGACTGATAAATAAACTTTACTTATTACAAATTTCCATTTGACTTACTCCTGCAAAAACTTAAGTAAGAAACTTAATAGAAATTGAAAGTTTAACCACATGGTCAGTAACAAAGAGTTGAGAGTTTTTGGATTTTCCACTTACTTCTGGCAAGCTATTGCCTCCAAATCTCTTCTAATGATCCCATGGTTGTAGACTCCCGAAAACAACACTAATATCTTAAACATTACAACTTTGAGGCAGAACACTTCTGGTTCGGATATCCTTTGGGTGGAATTTTTTATTTATTCCTCTAAGTACGGTGGTGGCACTCTGTCAGCACCCCTCCCATTAGCTGGAATGGCAGTAACGCATGCCAGATTCCACTCTTGGAACCTCAATAGTTATGCACAGGTAAGTATCTCTCCAAATGACCTGGAGGGTTAGGAAATGATTCGTCCACCTGCCATCGGCTGGTGGGTTTGAAGTTCTGGGCATCGGGGGAAACACATACATCACACTCTCTCCAGCTCACTTACCTCCAGGAGATTAATAAAGATGGCATCCAGCCAGAAGCAAAGGTCTAATAGCCTGAATAAGAAGAAGGTAGCACCTCAATTCAGCCAACAGGTCCTAAGGCCTTGATCTAAGGAGTCTGCTGCAGAGATATATCCTCTACTCATGGGATGGCCCCAGAATGTCACATCACGAGCTCATGGGGCTTAAAACAGGGAGTTGAACTCATGGCTAAACAGCTGGCATAGAAGGAAGGCTTTATAGCTAAAGGAATAAAAGGAATTATTGTTGCAACTATACAAGGCATTGATAAGGCCACACCTGGAGTATTGGGCACAATTTTGATCCTTTCATTTGTGGAAATAGGTAATGGCATTGGAGGCAGTTCAGAGGAGGTTCACTAGATTGATTCCAAAGATGAGGGGTTTGTCATATGAAGAGAGATTGAACAGTTTAGGCCTGTCCTCTCGGGAATTTAGAAGAATGAGGGGAGATCAAACTGAGGTATACAAGATGATAAAAGGTATGGATAAAGTAGACGTGGAGCAGATGCTTGCTCTTGTGGGGAATTCTAGGACGAGAGGTCATAGTCTTAAAGATAAGGGGTAGCCAATTTAAAACAGAGTTGAGGAGAGAAAACTTCTCCCAAAGGGTTGTGAATTTGTGGAATTCGCTAACCCAAAGTGCAGTGGATGCACTTATGTCAGGAGGAGTTAGACAGATTTTTAATTGGTAATGGGTTGAAAGGTTATGGGGAGAAGGCAAGAAAATGGGGATGGGTAGCAGATCAGCCATGATCGAATGGTAGAGTGGACTCGATGGGCTGAATGGTCTAATTCTGCTCTTATATCTTATGAACTTATGAACTTAAGTATATGAATCACTGGGATGTCTTTTGGAGAAGGTGGGATGCACAAGAAAGGCAGGCCTTACCTGAATGGAGGGGTGTCAATATTCTAGTCAGCGGGTTCGCTCTGCTGTTCAGAAGGATTTAAATGGGTGTGGTGGGGAGGGGGGTGGGGAGGTTGGTGGGAACCAGAACAACAGGTCAGTAAATGTAGGGACTGGGGAGGAAAATGAGACTGAAATAAATATAGCGCAGAGTAAGAGCAGGCAGAGGGAAGCTGCAGGCCTCAGCAGGACTGGAGGTCTGGAGTGTATTTGCTTCAGTGCAAGAAATACAACAGGTAAAACAGATGAACTGAGAGTCTGGATTACTGCAAGGAATTATGATATAATTGCAGTTGTGGAGACATGATTAAAGTAGGGACAGGACTGGCAGCTTAACATTCTGGGATACCATTGTTTTAGACAGAACAGAAGGGGAAACAAAAGGGTTGCAGGAGTTACATTACTGATCAGGAGCAGATCACAGCTATGTTGAGGGAGGAGACATTGGAAGGATCCCGTAGTGAGGAATTATGGGGGGAGCTCAGGAATAAGAAGGGTGAAATCACAATTTGGGAGTGTGTTATAAACTTCCTGACAACCTGCAGGAGAGAGAGGAGCAGTTGTGCAGTCAGAAACTGAAAAGGTGTGTAAAAAAGTAGGGGAGTTGTGGTGGGTGACTTTAACTTGCCCCATATTGACTGGAACTCCCTTACAGTCAGGGGCTTGGATGCAGATCAATTTGTTAAATGTGCCCAGGAGGGCTTTTTGATATCGAACCAACAACCAAACAATAATAAGAAAGTAATGATGGAAGAAGTAGGAGTAGGAAGAGGCCTAATAGCCCATGGAGCTTGCTCTAATATTCAATATCATGACTCAGCTTCGACTCCATCTCCACTTTCCTTCCTGATTCCCAAACCCCTTGACTCTCTTTGAGACCAAAAACTATTAATCCCAGAATTGAATACACCCAAATTCTCCAATAGCGCATCTTACTCAGGCCCTATCCCCATAACCCCTCATATTTACCTCACTAATTCCCCCTAACCTACACATTATAGGACCCTAAGGGGCAATTTGCTACCTAACTTGCAAACCAGCGCGCCAGAGTAAACATATGCAGATATGGGAACATAAGAACACAAGAAATAGGAGCAGGAGTAGGCCATCTAGCCCTTCGAGCCTGCCCCGCCACTCAATAAGATCGTGGCTGATCTGAAGTGGCTCAGTTCCACTTTCAAAAGAACATAAGAACATAAGAAATAGGAGCAGGAGTAGGCCATCTAGCCCTTCGAGCCTGCCCCGCCATTCAGTAAGATCATGGCTGATCTGTCGTGGCTCAGTTCCACTTTCCCGCCCTCTCCCCATAACCCTTAATCCCCTCTCTTATCAAAAACCCATCAACCCGCGTCTTAAAAATATTTAGCCATAACCCTTAATTCCCTTGTCCGTCAAAAACCTATCTACCCGTGTCTTAAATATATTTAGCGAGGTAGCCTCCACTACTTCAATGGGCAGAGAATTCCAGAGATTCACCACCCTTTGAGTGAAGAAGTTCCTCCTCAACTCCATTCTAAACTGTCCCCCCCTTATCTTGAGGCTGTGCCCTCTAGTCCTGCTGTCCTTTCTATGTGCAAACTCCAATCACGCAGTGACCCAAGGCCAGAATTGACCCCAGATCCCTGGTTGGCCCATGTCCTGAGACTGAATATAAGTTCTAGACTCTCCAATCTGGGGAAATGGCTGATCAGCATCTACCACACCGACTACTAATTTGTACTGTCAAACTTAACTTGAACTCCTCTTAAGTAAACTGTAATCCAGGCCACATATCCCCTATCTAATATCCTATATATTTGGGGTGGCACAGTGGTTAGCATCGCTGCCTCACAGCGCCAGGGACACGGGTTGAATTCCGGCCTTGGCTGGCTGTCTGAAGTTTGCACGTTCTCCCCATGTTTGCCTGGGTTTTCTTTTAGTGTTTCAGTTTCATAGAATCCCTACAGTGCAAAAGGAGGCCATTCAGCCCACGGAGTCTGCACCAACCACAATCCTAACCATCCCTATCCGCGTAACACCATGTATTTACCCTGCCAGTTCCCTGATGGTAAAAGTCAATATCTTTTCCCAAAGGTAGGGGAGTCTAAAACTAGAGGACATAGGTTTAAGGTGAGAGGGGAGAGATACAAAATGTCCAGAGGGGCAATTTTTTCACACAGAGGATGGTGAGTGACTGGAACAAGCTGCCAGAGGTGGTAGTAGAGGCGAATACAATTTTATCTTTTAAAAAGCACTTAGATAGTTACATGGGTATGATGGGTTTAGAGGGACATGGGCCAAATGCAGGCAATTGGGATTAGCTTAGGGGATTAAAAAAAGGGCAACATTCACGAATTGGGTCGAAGGGCATGTTTACATTGTGTAAACCTCTATGACTCTATTAGGTGGATTGGCCGTGCTAAATTGCCCCTTAGTGTCAGGGGAACTAGCGAGCGTAATGGGTTATGAGAATAGGGCCTGCATGGGATTGTTGTTGGTGCACTTGATGGGCCAAATGACCTCCTTCTGCACTGTAGAATTCTATGATTCCAAGAGAGGTTTAGCACAGAAATCACAAGATAAATGGTGCAGGCAAACAACTGGACTTCCCGTGGAAAAGATTGATGAGATTTTTGGATGTATTAGGTTTTTGAATTTACAGATAAAGAATACTCGACCTTTAGTGCAAGTTAGATATTATTCCTCTGTAAATGACATTATGTTCAGGCACCTTTATTTTTTAAACACTCAAACATAGAATAAACCATAAATTGAAATCTCTTCACGCATATGCTCTGTTATTTCAGTCAGCGTAATGTCTTCTTGATTAAATGCTATGTGGCGCTGGTTTTAAATTATATAGCTTTCACTGAATTATATGTGAAAAGGTTAAATTTTCTATTGACTTATTAATTTAATCTTTGACTTGAATCTGCCATGATGTAAACAATTATATTTTAGATGGGAGTCTCTGCCCTAAATCATGGAGCATTGATTTTTTTTCCTCTGGTTTAAGTTTGACACGCAGCCTGAAGTGAAGGTATTTTTAATGAGGCTGTCACTTCTTGATAACTAGGATCAATAAATGCATCTGCTTTGCAAAATCTGATTACCATTTTAAAAATGAGCAACTTGAAGTAACCCTCCCATCGGCGGAGTGAGTTGAAGCATTTCGAAAGCAAAGAAAACACTTTGGACAAATTGAAAAACAAATATACAGTGTCTGTTACAATTTATGCTTAGATGAAAGAGAAAAACTATGATGCAACCACATATGAAGGAGAAATAGCAGCAACTTACGTTTTTTTTACACTTAAATTGGAAAACATTGTTAGATAAGTGAGATTCAAGTATTTAAAATTCAGACAGGGTTTTGATAGAATAAAGGTAGAGGACTTGTGGTTAGATCATTACAGGGTGCCATGGACATCAGAGAATCATTGTTAAATCCAATCGGGAATTCAGGAGAAATCCTTTATTCTAGTGAATGGTGAGAATGTGAAACTCAGTTTCAGAATCTTTAATGGCAGATAGTGGATTTTGAATGCAATAAAAAATATCTGGAATTGAGCATCCATTGATGACCATGAATCAATTATTGGAAAAACCTATCTGGTTCACTAATGTCCTTCAGGGAAAGAATTATTGACTACTGCTCAGCCTTCAACATCATTATTCCCACGAAACTCATCTCCAAACTCCATGGCCCGGGACTCGGCTCCTCTCTCTGCGACTGGATCCTAAACTTCCTAATTCACAGGCCACAATCACTAAGGATAGGCAACAACACCTCCTCCACGATCATCCTCAGTGTCTCTACAAGGCTGTGTTCTCAACCCCCTACAATACTCCTCGTGCATCTATGACTGTGTGGCCAAATTCCCCTGCAACTCGATTTTCAAGTTTGCTGACAACACCACTGTAGTGAGTCGAACCTCAAACAATGGTGAGACAGAGTACAGGAATGAAATAGAGAACCTGGTGAACTGGTGCGGCAGCAATAATCTCTCCCTCAATGTCAGTTAAACAAAGGAGATTGTCACCGACTTCAGAAAGCCTAGAGGAGAACATGACCTTGTCTACATCAATGGGGACAAAGTAGAAATGGTTGAGAGCTTCAGGTTTTTAGATGTCCAGATCACCAACGACCTGCCCTGGTCTCCCCATGCCAACACTATAGTTAAGAAACCCCATCTATGCCTCTACTTTCTCAGAAGACTAAGGAAATTTGGCCTGTCAGCTAGAACTCTCACCAACCTTTATAGGTGCACCATATAAGCATTCATTCAGGTTGTATCATAGCTTGGTATGGCTCCTGCTCTGTCCAAAACTGCAAAAGGTCGTGAATGTCACCCAGTTCATCACGCAAATCAGCCTCCCATCCATTGACTCTGTCTACACTTCCCGCTGCCTCAGCAAAGCAGACAGCATAAATAAGGACCCCACACATTCCAGACATTCTCTCTTCCACTTTCTTCCATCAGGAAAACAATACAAAAGTCTGAGGTCATGTACCAACAGACTCAAGAACAGCTTCTTCCTTGCTGCCGTCAGACTTTTGCATGGAACTACCTTGCATTGAGTTGACTTTCTCAACACCCTCGCTATGACTGTAACATTATATTCTGCACTCTTTCATTTCCTTCTGGTTGAACGGTGTGCTTTGTCTGTATAGTGCGGAAGAAACAATACTTTTCATTGTATGTTAATACATGTGACAATAATAAATCACATCCTCGGTCAATCCACACACTGTCAGGAAACCTGGGCAAAAAGAGTGAATTCAAAAAGCCGAATGAAAGTTCAGCTCACAGACATGTTATCGTATCAAAAACAGCAAGTCGCCTGCTGGGATTGGAGATGGTCACACAGCCTCATTCCTGCCTCAGTTAAAATGGGAAATGTTGGAGGCAGGTTTGGATTGGGATTCTGATTTTAAAACCTTAACTCTTCCCTCCCAACCCAATCTTTCATTTGACCGTTTGATGGCTTTTGAGGGCATTTTTGGATAAAAAGGGATGTTATGTCAATGATTGCCTGGTGGGTCTAAGAGGAAAAGGAAGGGCAAAGCAGGCATTCCACAGCATGGACTCAATGGGCCGAATGACCTCCTTCGGTGACCCAATGAATCACCCTTGCAACAGTATTTTCCGTTTCTGACATGACTCCTTATAGGGTCTCAGATGTCTCACGAACTTGTAATTGGACACAAGCTGCCTTTTTCATCCAAAGCAATTGATCACCAATAAACCATTACTTACTTGTTACTTGAGATGAAGGCAAGAAAACTATTAGCTTTCTCATTTCGCCAGTTTCTTTCAAAAACCAAATAACAACATTTGAAGTGGTTATACTGCTGCTGAAAAAAAGAGGCATCCTTTGTCGAAGCTTTTCCTTTTGCACTCATCAGGACATTTTTCAAGTTCTGTACTGCTAAACAACTATTTGTTATATTGCTGCATTATTCATCAAGAAATTGGAACTAACTATGATATAAATACATACTCCGGGGTGCCACGTTCATTGTAGCACTGCAGATATGTGCCGGGTAACGATGCATCATCTATCAGTCCACCAGTCACATAGACAGCTGCTAGAAATCATTCTAGCATTTTGACTCTTAAATCAAAATGCAGTGACCAATGAAGTGGATCGATCCTTTGAGTGTAGAAGGTGCAGCAATTTGTTATATGCAGCAAGTAAAAGGAGCAGTAGCAGCATGGGCACTTGGCAAGGTAGGGAATAAGCATAGCCTCATGCTCTGCGGGAGCTCCATGACTGCTCTGCTTTCATTCTTTTCCGTATGGAAATCAGAAGGGAATCCATTCAATGAACTATGTGATTGTAAACACAAAATCCTACAAGCTACATGTGTTATTCTAGCAGAATCCATGATTTCACAGGATCCCACTATGTTAATTTGGTATGTTCGCTGCGACTCTCACCAATTTCTACAGATGCACTATAGGAAGCATCCTTTCTGGTTGTATCACAGCTTGGTATGGCTCCAGCTCTGCCCAAGACCACAAGAAACTGCAAAGGGTAATGAACATAGGCTAGTCCACCACTCAAACAAACTGCCCATCTATTGACTCCATCTACACTTCTTGCTGATTCAGCAAAGCAACCGGCATAATAAAGGACCCCACGCACCTCGGACATTCTCTTTTCTACCTTCTTCCATTTGGAAAAAGGTACAGAAGTCTGAGATCATGTAGCAACCGACTCAAGAACAGCTTCTACCTTGCTATCATCAGATTTTTGAATGGTCCTATTGTATATTAAGCTGATCTTTCTCTGCATTCTAGCTATAACTTTAACACTATATTCTATACCCCGTCCTTTCCTTCTTCCCTATATACTCTATGAACTGTATGCTTATAGTGCACAAGAAACAGTATTTTTCACTGTATACCAATACATGTGACAATAATAAGTCAAATTAATTAATTAATGGTAGTTGAAGGCTGGTTCCTGCTTGTTGGAAGAACACTGAAGAGAAAGTTAATTAAAGGATACCGAGTGAATGTTTAACCACTTGCCTAATTCTTCCTTTGTACAGGAAATAATGCTTACATTTGAGCAAAATCACTGGGGGCAAATTTTCCTGTTCTTCACACCATGGGATTCAGAGCGGGTAAGGGGCGGACCATAGAAAGGTCCGTTGACCCTTCTATGATTCTAAGAATTCCTCATCTGATATTAAGACCTGCAAATTAATATTAACAAAACTAAAGTCATTGGGAGCACAGCATTGTATATTCACCAGACTTTAAAAAAAACTTTCGTTGTAACATAGTTCCAGTTGCTGTTGCGATGTCTCCATATCAGAGAACTAAAGAATTTCACAACACAGGAAACCATTCAGCCCATCATTCCTGTGTCAGATCTCTGAGAAGGAGAACCTTGGACTCATTCTCTAATTGGGCCTGATTTCCAATCTGGACCTGCTCTGGTTAATAATGTCATTTTGGCCAGAACAAGACTCAGCTTCACTCTGTGTACATGTGGATGTAGACAACACAGGTGACTAAAGGAAAAATATACTTCTACAGATAATTTTATTCTCGACTCAAATTGGGGAAGAACAAGAGAATGAGTTTACAGCAGGGAGTACAATTTACAAGAAGGGTGGGTGTGGGGCAGTTTATCTTTTCGTAAAAAATAGTGTCGCTGGCTCGAGAAATGCATGTTAACTTTGTGTTCAAGATGGAGTTGGATCCTGTTCTGACTGAATCAGAATCCCTCACGGAGAAGGTAACTGTCTTTACGGCTTACATTCGGTCAGTGTGATATCCTGTACTGCTTTCCATCATAGTTTAGACCTATATTCTCTGGAATTTAGAAGATCAAAGGGAGATCAAATTGAGGTATACAAGATGATGAGAGGTGTGGATAAAGGAGAAGTGGAACGGGTGCTTCCTCTTATGGGACATTTTAGGACAAGATGTCATGGTCTTAGGATAAGGGGTAGCAAATTCAAGTGCAATGGGTGCTGGGACAGTGAGAAGATTTGACGAATTAGACATATTTTTCTTGGTAATGGGTTGAAGGGTTATGGGAAGAAGGCAAGAAAATGAGGATGAGGAGCATATCAGCCACGATCGAATGGTTGAGCAGACTCAATGGGCTGAATGGCCTAAGCCTCCAATATCTTATGAACTTATGAACTTATCACCTTACACCATTAGGATGGAATTCCCCAAGAGTATTTTTTACTCTCATTTGGGGGGAGTTTTCCCATCCCAACTGCCACGGGAATTGTAGTGGACAGGAGGCGAAACATGCAAAGGTCCGTTGACCTTGGGCGAGATTTTTCGGTTTTGGGGCAAGCACGGCCGGACAATCCCAACCATTGTGTATGGCTTTTGCTCTGTTTTCTTTTCTGTCTCCCCTAGCAGGTTATGTGGGTGTGGGTAATGGTAGGAAGAGAAGGGATTGGATCGGGGTGTTGTGTGTGGATAGGGGAGAGGAGGGGAGGAGTAGGAAGTGTCTAGTCATGAGGCTGTAGCCGTCATGGGGCGGGGAGGGGGGCAGCATTGATGGGCCAGTTAATCATTTAATCACTGGCACTTTTGTATAGTTGCAACACACATACACATTCTTCAATCATTCCTACCTTATAATAATCGTCTGTCTTTACATTAGCCTTCTTGTTGGAAGAATCAAATTGGCCTAGAATGCTTCCTTAATGGCCTCTGCCTGCACGAGGTTGTGCCATAGAGGCAAAAAAGTGGACGTGAATAATACAAGCATTCCTTTATTGAAGTGTAATTCAAAAACTGCTGAGCACTAATTGTGATCGGTTGGCATGTGTCAGGTCTTTATGCAGCCTGCATAATTTCCACTGCAACGTCTCTCAGTGGTAATAGACAATTATATCAAGATAGATTCTATAGTGCAACATATTCCACGCTAGCTGGTATTAAATATAGTGGAAGCTTTTTTTCCCTAACTTAACATCAACGTGTATGTAAATTCCTAGCAAATTCTGATATTTTATTGCAGTCAAATTGGTTTCTTATTTTTTGCTTCTACTCTGAACAATTTCAACATAATTATGAAGATGTGAAATGTATTTTAACCAGGTAATGGGTCAGATTACAATTGTTTTGGATAATTTTGTATCCATTTCTTTAAATATATTTTGAGATCTACAAATGGCACATGAAGGTATTGGCCTGATCTCTGATGATCATTTTTAAAGGATTCAAACTTCCCAGTTATCAGCTAGAGAAATGACAGGACAAGATTTTGTATTTAAACATTTTGCTGTAAAAATATAACTAAAAACAGCATTAACTAATTACTGCTCTCTTTTTGTAGATAATTCACACTGGCATAGAATCCCGACAGTGCAGAAAGAGGCCATTTGACCCATCAAGTCTGCACCAATTGTCCAAAAGAGCATTGTACCCAGGCCCACCCCCGCACGATCCTAATACTGTAACCCTGTGCATTCACCAAGGCCAATCTACCTAACCTGAATATTTTTGGACTGTGAGAAGAAACTGGAACACCCGGAGGAAACCCATGCAGACATAAGAGAGAATGTGCAAACTCCCCACAGACAGTGACCCAAGGCTGGAACCAGTTCTGTGTCCCTGGCGCAGTGTTAACCGCTGTGCCACTGTGTCCCTCAAGCTTTTCCACATTTTATCTCCATGGAACCCTGCTGAGATTCCTATCGAGTGACTTACCTTGATTTACCTTCAGCTCACCTCTCAGCGCTGGCCTTCCTTTCCTGTCTGCTGGTTCGGTGTTGCTTTCCTTACATTTTGGGCAGGCAATTGACTGATGGCATGTTGATGAGGCCCAGAAGTTAAACTAACCCTAAGTGGCAAACTTCAGCTTATGGTGTGAATTTTTCACTCTTCCCCAGCCTGAAACCAGCTTGTGTTTAACAATGACCCCTTCCCCACCTTTGACACATGCTCTATTGCCTTCTTAATCTCTGTAAGTAGGCCATAACTAAAGTCCACCCTGGCACATGTTCTATTGAAGGCTAGTTATGATGGTTACGGGAATAATGATTAGTTGTCTGGTCACTTCTATAGGAAAAATATTTTTAAACTTTATTGTAACATATAACTAAAAATAACATAAACCAATCACTGTTTTCTTTTTTGGGTAACATACACTTTCATAGGTAGAATCCCTACAGTGCAGAAAGCAGCCATTTGACTCATTGAGTCTGCCCTGACTCTCCAAAAGAACATTTTACTGAGGCCGAGTTCCATGCCACCCTATCACCATAACACAGCGCATTCCCCATAACCAATCCACCTGTCATGAAATAAGGTGCAAAAGGATAATTGTTTTGAATGTTAAAAGAACATCACTCATTAGTTCCAAACAGGTGACAGACAATCATGACAATAAAAAAAAATTAGTGTCACAAGTAACCATACATTCACATTGTAATGAAGTTACTGTGAAAATGCCCTAATTACTGCACTCTGGTGCCTATTTGGGTACACTGAGGGAAAATTTAGCATGACTAATGCACCTAAATCTGCACATCTTTGGACTGTGGGAGGAAATCAGAGCACTTGGAGAAAATGCAAACTCCACACAGGTAGTGAGCCAAGCCAGGAATTGGACCCAGGTCCCTGGCACTGTGAGGCAGCATTGCTAACCACTGAGACACCAGGTTGCCCCTATGGCATGAAATAAAGTATTTCAAAATTAATAAAGACTAAAGCCAGGGAAGTTGGTTCGCCAAGCTGGTCTATATAGATAAGGTCAAATGCTAAGGCAATGCATATGGCCCTATTGTACACATGGGCTACAGGACTGGTACCAAACACCAGGCTGATTTCCAATTTAGAATTATATTGATGAAAACAGAAAGTTAAACCATCAAAGAATGTCAAGAAATAAGATCAAGAATGTTGATGGAATAGATAAAAGTGATTCATGGAGGGAAATGACAATTTATCAACTTGTGCTTGTTCAATGGTCTCTGATATTCCAAATCAGACTTTCAAACACTGTTCAAAATAGACTCATTTCACTGTCAATTATTTAATGGTACTTTTTTTGCACCTTTTTTTGTCATCACTGAGATCTCCTCCAGGGCAGTTGTTTCTTTGACAGCATTTTTATGATACCTGTATGAGTCACATCAAAATTTAAAAGTTTTCTCTGATTGGAGGTTTTGTAAATTTGCTGTGTCCGATGTACATGACTGACAGAGAAATCAAGTCAAATTTTAACACTCAAAGCAGAGATTCACAAGTTTTATAAGCATACTTCTTTGGCCAGTGATTGAAGTCTGGGTTCATTCCAATAAAATCAAGGGTACATTTGGATTTCAGGTATTACAGCTCCCAGTGGATTTCTGTGCATGTACCCACTATGAAACAACCACAAGGTCCCTTATGGCAGGTTGGTGCAAAAGATTAAATCTCATGGGATCAGCGGTGAACTTGCTAGATGGATTCGGAACTGGCTTGGCCATAGAAGACAGGGTGGCACGGTAGCACAGAGGTTAGCACTGTTGCTTCACAGCTCCAGGGTCCTGGGTTCGATTTCCGGCTCAGGTCTGTGTGGAGTTTGCACATTCTCCTTGTGTCTGCGTGGGTTTCCTCCGGGTGCTCTGGTTTCCTCCCACAGTCCAAAGATGTGCGGGTTAGGTTGATTGGCCATGTTAAATTACCCCTTAGTGTCCTGCGATACATAGGTTAGAGTGGGTAAAATACGTAGGGACATGGGGATAGGGCCTGGTTGGGGTTGTGGTTGCTACAGACTCAATGGGCTGAAGGGCCTCTATCTGCACCGTAGGGTTCTATGATTCTATGAGAGGGTAGCGGTGGAAGGATGTTTTTCTGAATAGAGGCCTGTAATTAGTGGTGTCCCACAGGGATCAGTGATGGGACCTCTGCTGTTTGCAATATATATATAAATGGCTTGGAAGAAAATGTAGCTGGTCTGATAGCAAGTTTGCAGATGATACTAAGATTGGCGGAGTTGCAGACAGTGATAAGGATTGTCCAAATACAGCAGGATATGGATAAGCTGGAAAATCGGGAGGAGAAATGGCAGATAGAATTTATTCCAGACAAAGGCGAAGTGATGCATTTGAGAACACAAAAAAACTACAACACCAACAGACCGTTCGGCCCACAAGTTGCACCGAACATATTCCTACCTACTAGGCTGACCTATAACCCTCTACCTTACTAAGTCCCATGTACTCATCCAAAAGTCTCTTAAAAAGCCCTATCGAATCCGCCTCCACCACCACCGCCAGCAGCCGATTTCATGCACCCACCACCCTCTGAGTGAAAAACTTACCCCTGACATCTCTTCTGTACCTACTCCCTAGCACCCTAAACCTGTGTCCTCTTGTGGCAGCCATTTCAGCCCTCGGAAAAAGCCTCTGAGAATCCACTCAATTTTAGCAGAACCAATTCAGGTGGGAGCTATAAAATAAATGGCAGAACCATCAGGTCCATAGACACACAGAGTGATCTGGGTGTGCAGGTCCACAGATCTTTAAAAGTGGTATCACAGGTGGAAAAAGTGGTGAAGGAAGCATATGGCATGCTTACCTTCATTGGAATGGGCATTGAGTATAAAAGTTGGCAAATTATGTTACAGTTGTATAAATTGTTGGTCCGGTCACATTTGGAATACTTTGTCCAATTCTGGTCACCACACTACCAGAAGGACATTGGGACTTTGGAGAGAGTACAGTAAAGGTTCACCAGGATGTTGCCTGCTATGGAGGAGAGATTGAATAAATTGGGATTGTTCTACCTGGAAAGACAAAGGCTGAGGGGCGACCTGACAGAAATTTATAAAATTATGAGGGATATAGATAGGGTGAACAGTTAGAAGTTTTTTTTTCCCCAGGGCAAAAATGACAATTACAAGGGGGCATAAGTTGAAGGTAAAGGGGAGAAGGTTGAGTGGCGATGTGCGAGGTAAGTTTTTTAAACAGAGGGTGGTGGTGGCCTGGAATGCACTGCCAAGTAAGGTGGTTGAGGCAGATATGTTAACGGCATTTAAGACTTATCTGGATAGACACATGAACAGATGAGGAATAGAGGGATATAAATGGTTTGTCCAGATAGGACAATGTGATCGACACAGGCTTGGAGGGCCAAAGGATCTGTTCCTGTGCTGTACTGTTGTTTGTTCTTTTGAGGTTTAATACCCTGGAAGGGGAGCCCCACTCCAGAGAAGGTGTCCCAGGTAGCAGACACAGGAGGAGACAGGGATAAGGTCCCAAACCAGACAGTGGGACAGACATAGGTCCAAGAAGACAGCCTATCTAAGAGACAAGGACAGGAATTTGAAATATTTCCTATTGTGTAATATTAAAAGTAAGGGGCTGAGAAAAGGCTCCGAATTAAGGAGAAGAATTTATGGGGAGCAGACTTGGAGCAAACTTGGGTTTGAGAGAATGCTGAAGATCCAAAAAGGGAGTCGAAGGCAGGTAGTTCCATACTGGGGCCATAAGGGCAAAGGTATTCTTTGGAGCAGTGGTGTTCTGCTTGGCATGGCAAAAGATATGAGAGTGTGTGTGGAAGGCGAAACTTGAATATGCGTAGAGATCCAGGGAAATAAGAACATTGGAAAGAGAGGTTGAAAGCCTGGAGGTGGATCCTTGTTGAAAATGCCAAAGTAGAAGTGACATTTGGGAGAGAATTCCAAGATGAGTTCTTTGGGCATGGAGATTGGAAACCCTTATGAGAAAGGCAGGGTTTCAGTTTTACTAATTGGTGCACAGTGTAACAAGCATCTGATGGTGGGGTTGATGAAATATCCATGGAACCTGCTTTGGATGGCAGCTGTCACTTTGTTTTGTGGTGTGGTGTGCCTTAGCACAGTCCACTGATTAGTTTCCATGTACTGCATACTTCCCCTGAATATTACAGTGTAAGATTGATATTGTAAAGTATGTTATCTTTACAAATGTGTATGTATCTGAAAAGGTAAAGTTGGGGTGAAGGAAAAGTGTGATTTGATTCATTTACTAGTGTTTGTAGTGAAATCTTTCCAACCTTTATTACTGGTGTAATTTTCTTGTATAATTAAACACTGCATTCTTTGTGTTAGGAGTGCAATAGTAGACTTTCGTGAATGTCTGCAATTCCTGAACTAAAGTTTAGGATCTATCAAGCCAGGTTCCACTTTAGGATTGGACTCGTTCAGCCATCACATCAGCTGGGATCGCACAATTGGTAATGAGTCATTGGATATCTATGGAAAGCAGGTCAAAAATTCCTGTAGGCTCACAATGATGATTAACTGAGAGCTTTTTGACCTTTCTCAGTGTTAGTGCGTAGTTGCTTACAAAATCGAATATTTTAAATAGATTGGAAATGTGATAGAAAGAGCAGCACAATAGCAAAAGAGTGGCAAAGTGGCACAGTGCTGACTTACAGTGCTAGGGACCCAGGTTCAATCCCCTGGGGGACCTGCTGGCTGTTTGAATTTTATATTTGTTTGCTTAGCTTATGTATTTATACATGCATTATTAAAAATCTTATCAAAGGCAATAGTTACCACTAACTATTACAAATTTGACTAAATTTGTGTCAACATTTTGGGATGAAATCATAGAATCCCTACAGTGCCAAAGGAGATGATTTGGCCCACCGAGTCTGCACTGACCACAATCCCGCCCAGACCTATTCCCAAAAACCCACATATTTATCCTGCTAATTTCCCTGACATACGCACCCCAGGACACCAAGGGTCAATTTAGCATGGTCAATTAACATTGCATTCACATCTTTGGAGGAATCAGGAGCAGCCATTGGAAACCCATGCGGACATGGGAAGAATATGCGAACTCCGTACAGTGGCCCAAGCAGGGAATCAAACCCATGTTCCTGGAGCTCTGAGGCAGCAGCGCTAAGCACTGTGCTATCATGTTGCTGGAATCAGTATCGCAAAATTTCAATCCATCCCTTTGGACTAACCATAGTTATCTGAGAAAGGATAAGATAACCTACTGTGGTAGATGGAGCGTGAGCAAGTAATTCAAACAATTGTCTTTAGAATATTAGCAAGAACTTGAAATTGTAGCAATTCTATGTCACTGAACTTGTCCAGAAACCCGGTCATGAGCCTTTCAGGATATGTTGGTCATTAGTTCAAACTTGTTGCAGTATAGACTGGGTCAAATCTGAGATAGATGTTGCTTCTTACAATCTCTCCTTTCAGCTGAAAAAGGCCTATCTCCCTCTTGGATCAATTGAGAAGATCCAATGGCACTAATTTGAAGAAAACCAAGGGAGTTCTTTTCAGTTTTCAGGACAATTTTATCTCTCAATCAATATCATTTTTAAAAAAATGGCCGAAACTACTTTGTTGCGTTTTGCTGTGCATAAATTGGCTCCCATGGTTTCTACATTACATTAGAGTGTTTTAGGACGGCACAGTGGTTAGCATAGGTGACAGAGTAGTGAAGAAGGCATTCGGTATGCTTGGTTTCATTGAATACAGGAGTTGGGACTTCTTGTTGAAGTTGTGCAAGACATTGCTAAGGCCAAATTTAGAATATTGAGTGCAGTTCTGCTCACCCTATTATAGAAAGGATATTATTAAACTAGAAAGGGTGCAGAAAAGATATACTGGGATGCTACAGGGACTTGATGGTTTGAGTTATAAGGAGAGGCTGGATAGACTGGGACTTTTTTCTCTGGAGCATAGGAGACTTAGGGGTGATCTTAGAGAGGTCTATAAAATAATGAGGGGCATAGATCAGCTAGATAGTGAATATCTTTTCCCAAAGGTAGGGGAATCGAAAACTAGAGGGCATAGGTTTAAGGGTGAGAGGAGAGAGATACAAAAGGGTCCAAAGGGACAACTTTTTCACACAAAGGGTGATGAGTGTCTGGAACAAGTTGCCAGAGGTAGTAGTAGAGGCGGGTACAATTTTGTCTTTAAAAGGCATTTAGACAGTTACATGAGTAAGATGGGTGTAGAGGGGTATGGGCCAAACGCGGGCAATTGGGACTAGCTCAGGGGTTTAAAAAAAGGGTAGCATGAACAAGCTGGACCAAAGGGCCTGTTTCCATGCTGTAAACCTCTATGACTCCAATCCCACCTACGTCCTATCTCCATAACCCCAGGTATTTACCCTAGCTAGTCCCGTTGACTCTAAGGGGCAATTTAGCAAGGCCAAACCACCTAACCCACATATCTTTGGAGTGTGGGAGGAAACCAGAGCACCCAGAGCAAACCCACGCAGACACAGGGAGAACATGCAAACACCACACAGACAGTGACCCGAAGCTGGGAATTGAACCCAGGTCTCTAGTTCTGTGAGGCAGTAGTGTTAACCATTGTGCCTTTCGGGGAGTTGGTGCAAACATGAGGTGCTGAATGACCTCCTTCTGCACTATAGGGATTCTTGAAGGTCCTGGAGTCATAAAAAACATTTGACGAATGCAGATCGTTCTTTCTTCTATCTCACAGCATTCACTGGCAACTTGGTTGTCTGATTCTAGAAAAGGGCTGCTTCTTTGAATTTTTAAATACTCCAACATCAAATTTGGCAACAAGATCAACATGAGATCAAAGTGATTGCAGAGTTGACCCCACCCCACACTGCAATCCCACAGTGGGCTGCAGAATTCCCTTGGCCCAAGGCCTGCATAACAATGAAAAGTAAACTAAGAGTCTTGATGTTCACTCCAACAAAGCATCTTGAACTCCTTGGACCAGAAGACACAATCTCACTTCATCTCTCATGCATTTTCATACCCTATTTAAGATTTCTGTGCTTACGTGGATTTCTTTTTGTTCTTGTGTTAGAAGTACAGATGTACAAATCATTAAAAGTAACTATGTAGGTTAACATTAAAAATGTAAGCAAGTCACTGGGGTTCACATCTGAAGGAATAGAATTCAAAAGCCCATAAGTTTCATGAAACTTGTATAGAATGATAGTGAGATGATGCTTGGAATACTGTGAAAAATTCTGCTTTTCAGAGAGTAAAATTACATCGCAGCACAGGGGAAAGTGCAAAAATTACTTATAAGAATGAAACTAGGATTCAGATGATGCAACTCAGACTGATTAGGATGGGGCACTTTTCTCCACACATGAAAAGACTGAGACATGATCTGATAGTGATCTTCAACATGGTGAATGTATTTGATTGGGTGGATGTGGAGAGAAAAGCGCAAATATTGAAAAACTGTCAGTGTTCAACATCATTAACCCTCTGAAACTGACAGCAACTTGTAGAGTCTACACATAGACAGTTATATATCGAAATCCAAAAATTGCTGTCAGTGATTCTATCCAACTACTATTCACTATCACTATTCAACCTTGTCCCTGAGGTGCGGTGATCCTCAGGTTTAATCACCACTAGTCAGCTCTGCCCCTCAAAGGGGAGAGTAGCCGATGGTTATCTGCGTTTATGATGATTTTATCTTACCTTACCCACCACACAAGGGGCACTGTTGAAGTCCCTTCAGATTGTAAAAATTACCGAAACAACAAAAGGGCTTGTGAAAGGTATAACTGGGTTCTTCATAGTACGTAGTCTCACAACACCAGGTTAAAGTCCAACAAGTTTATTTGGTAGCATGAGCTTTCGGAGTGTTACCCCTTCATCAGTTTTTCATAGGATTCTACAATGCAGAAGGAGGCCATTCAGCCCATCGAGCCTGCACCAACCACAAAACCACCAAAGTCCTATCCCCATGCATTTATCCTAGCTAGTCCTCCTAACACTAAGAGGCAATGTAGCATGGCGAATGCACCTAACTATCATGTCTTTCAGAGTGTGGAAGAAAATGGGAACATCCAGAGTAAAGCCATGGGGAGAATGTGCAAACTTCACACAGACAGTGACCAAAGCCGGGAATCAAACCCAGGTCCCCGGCTCTGCAAGGCAGCAGTGCTAACCACTGTGCCACTGTGCTGCCCAAATTTTCAAGGCATAGTAGTTCATTGCTACTGAGAATCTCTCTGACCCTCCAAACTGGAGTGCCAATTTTTTCCATTATGGCTCTAAAAATCCACAGATTTGTAAAATGAAAGGTTTTTTTTTGATGGCAACTGGTTTCATTTTTAACCCAAATCTTTGTGTTTGCTCCAAGTGGAAGGCAGTGGCACAGTGCAAAAGTAATCCAGGGACCCAGAGTAAAGATCTCAAGACTTGGGTTTGGATCCCATCATGGCAAATGGTAAAATTTGAACCCGGAAAAAATCTGTCCACAAAAATATTGCCAATTGTTGCAAAAACCCATCTGGTTTATTCATGCCCTTTAGGGAAGGAAATCTGTTAGTCATACCCGGTCTAGCTTACATGTGACTCCAGAGCCACAGCAATGTGGTTGACTGTTAAAAATGCACAATAAATGTTGGCCCAGCCAACAACAATGCCCAGTTCCAATTATATTCCACTCTTTTGTGAAATGATATTATGGTATGAAGGATAATCAATGTTTGCTGTCTGTGAGAAGTCTGAAATGTGATTGACCATTTACCCTGTTTGACATCACTGCTGCTGGACACCTCTTCACTTGATGCGAGATTGAAACTAATGTCAGGAAAGAGGAGATTCATGCAACAGAGATTGCTAGCTTTTTGTGGGTAGCGTTCTTTGGGATCAGTGATGAGCATTATTAACACTTTGTTACCAATCACAATATATGGACTCAGGTGGTGCAGACAAAAACTAGTGTAAAACAAATTGGAAAAAAGGGTTTCAAACCAATGATTTGTGTTTCTTCCCTTGCTCGTCATCTTTTAGAATCTATCGGCTCTAAAAGCTGGAAAAGTATGTGTGAGCTGCCGTCATTAGCAGATCTATTCATGATTTTGTAGATGGTCACTTTAAAATATTGAATGCATTCAAGAAACGGCTAGATATGGCACTTGGGGTGAATAGAATCAAAAGTTATGGGGAAAAAGCAGGATTCGGCTATTGAGTTGGATAATCAGCCATGATCGTAATGAATGGCAGAGCAGGCTCGAAGGGTCAAATTCCTCCTCCTGCTTCCAGCTTCTATGTTTTATGCTTCTACGAGCAACGGAAAGTCTCCAAAGAGGACTTCCAAGTTTTAGTGAGATAATTTTCATGCATCAAAACACTGGGTACAATTTTCGGACCTCAAGGGTGAGGCTCATTTTAGTGAGACCAAAATGGTGATAACGATGGTGTGGACACATTTGCGATCATTTCCTCAACTCTTTAATGCCAACAATGAGGATCAGCTCCATTCTGAAAGGAGTCCTACTGCTGGCTATCCAAATTGCTTGCCTGATTCAGATGGTAGGCATTTAGCATGAGGAATCAGAGTCTGAAAATTAAAATAGGACCACAATTATCCTGGATTCTATTAGGCAAGTCCCATGGACAATAGAGAAGAGGCCCAGCCAAGAGCTTTCGGAGATAGTTGGGCTTTTGCAACTTAAAATATCAACCAAGGTGGTACAGTGGTTAACACTGCTGCCTCACAGCACCAGGGACCCAGGTTTGATTCCTGGCTTAGATGACTGTCTATGCAGAGTTTGCACATTCTCTCCATGTCTGTGTGGGTTTCCTCCAGGTGCCCCAGTTTTCTCCCACAGTCCAAAAGATGTGCTGGTTAAGTGCATTGGCCTTGCTAAATTTTCCCTCAGTATACCAAAACTGGCACCTCTGGTGTGTCGACTAGGGGACTTTCACAATGACTTCATTGCAGTGTTAACGTAAGCCTACCTGCGACACTAATAAATAAACTTTTAGACTTTAAATAATTACGTCATTCTTGTCATAGTCAGAATCCCCAAGAAGTCAGTATTTGTTTCTATTACCACCTGGATGTTGTTTTGCTTTATCCTCTGTACGCACTGCCCTGGTGCCTGAGTGTCTGCAACATAACATTTTAATGGCACAACTATTTATGGACAAAGCTATTAGTGAAAGTGATTCCAGATCCATATATAATGTATGACAGATGTCTTTAAAAGTATCTTCTGACAAGGAACTAATGTTGATGGTGGAGATCCATTATGATTTGAGAAGTTGGTTCTTTGGATACATTCACTTCTTCATCTTTTGTCTCCTTTCTCAAAATTAACATGTTAGTGTCTGCAATCTCAAAGTTCACGTGTACATCTAGTTTTGCTTCTTCATCTTGTCCATTGATGCTGGTTCACTTTCCAATGTCTGTCTGGTAAAACAGAGCGATTAATTGAAATGTTTTCCAGCCTGACATTGACCAGGCTGAAACTCCCCCTCTGGCCTCCTTCCACAATCCTTCCTCATGGTGACTTTAGAAAGAGACCAGAGATGTTTGATATACCACACCAAGTAGAGTTCCTTCCCTCCCCACTCACAAAACAACCTCGATAATATTACAAGGCACCCACGACTTAAGCTGTGTAAATCAAGATTAGTGTAAATCAGACAGAATTTGACACTGAGTCACTGCAGGGCAATATGACGGATCATGTCTTTTATATTTTAATTTACATGTCCGTTCATATTTTGCTTGATTTCAGTGTAACTCACGTAGAGTAACATAGGGCAAGCACAGAGAGCCAGGCCTCACCAAAGAGAAGTAAAGGGTTAATGTAGACAGCTAGTGGCCAGCTCTGCCAACAGATAACGACTAACGTATGCTATCAACTTCTAATACTCAGAAGATCTTTCCAAATTACAACAATGGGAGAACCGGCATTGAGACAGCCAGGCTCCATACAGCCTAGGGAGGGCATAGTCTTCTAGAAAATATGACCACCAGCAGAGGGAGGGGAACAATTAACACATCATTGTAGATCGGCTGGGCAAATACAACACTTTGATATTCGAAATGGGTAAATGGGAGATGTCCAGAGAAACAATTAGCAGGGATGTATTGACCAGTGTATTTCATAATGAGAATGAAAAAAAATCTTGTATCCAACTCGAGGAATTAATATGACAATGTAAGACTTTGCAACATGGAAAAGTACAAATTTATGATGGGCAGAGAGAACATGCAGGCAACCTGGGATTTCACGCCCAAATTCATCTCTTCCTCATTAATGTGGAATAAAAACTTTCTTGAAATTCCACAAAGTCTCCAAGGCTCGAGTCATTTTATTTCCCTCCTACAGTAGCATTAAGCAACATCAGAACAGATGATTAAAAGCTTGATTAAAGAGGTAAGTGATATGGCCTAAGTTAAAAGAGGGAAGAGAGGCAGTGAGTCAGAGAGGTTTGAGGAGGGAATTTCAGAGCTTAGGTCCCTGACAGCTGAAGGAACCTTCACCAATGGTAAAGTCATTAAAATTGGGGATGTACAAGAAGCCACAATTTAAGAATGCAGATTGTAGTATTTAATTATTTAGTTGATTGATGTTCAGTTATTTAAGCCATACAGTATAGAAGAGGCCCTTTGGCCCACTTATCTGTTCACTATGTGCTGTTAGCCAAACCTGTGTGAGTGGTTAGAAAAAGAGAAATTAAACTGAGAGTAAGAAATTCGAAGCTTGTGGCTGCTGCAGACATTGTAAACGCACTGTAAATAAAACTCCTGTTCACACACAGAAACAGGCACGTCATCTCCAAGGCATTAAACACAACACAGATAGCTTGGGGCTTCGTAATGTTGGCAGGGGTTACCAAGCAATGCAGGGAAAATACCCTGGAGGGATTTGGCAATGAGGATAAAAAATAAATAAATAAAGTCAATGTATTGCTTAAAACTGAGACCAATGTAACTCAGCAGCGTAGGGGAGAGGCATAAGCAGGACTTTGTGTGAGACAGCAATGGGCAGCTGTGTTTCAGATCAGTTTAAATTTATAGAAAGGCAGTGATAGTAGCATTTGAATAGCCAAGTCCAGATGCAATAAAGGCGTGAATGAGAGCTTCAGTAGCAGATGAATCGAGGCGGACACAACGCTAGAAATATGGAAATGGGAGGCTTCTAATGTGAGTGTGTCATCAGAAGTTCAGAACTTAATCTCAGGTCAAATGTGACACTAAATGTACAAATTTGCAAACAACCTGGCCTGAATTTTACTGCTGAGGTGGACCATGGAAAGGTCCGTTGACTTTGGGCAGGATTTTATGGTTTCACGATCAGTGATGTCACAAAATCTCGCCTTCTGTTTCAGCCTCAGACAGTTGAGAGGGAAAGGGATGGAGCCACTGCTGCCTCACAGCACCAGGAACCTGAGTTCATTTCCAGCCTCGGGTCACTGTCTGTGTGGCATTTGCACATTCTCCCCGTGTCTGCATGGGTTTCCTCTGGGTGCTCCAGTTTCCTCCCACAGACCAAAGAAGTGGGGGTTGGGTTGATTGGCCATGCTAAATTGCATCTTAGTGTCCAAAGGTGTGTAGGTTGGTGGATTAGTCATGGCAAATGTCCAGGGTTAGAGGGATAGGGTGAAGAGGTCGTGGATAAAATGCTCTTTCGTAGAGTCAAACAGAGTCGATGGGCTGAATGGCCTTCCTCTGTACTGTAATGGTACTATGGCAACAGAATGGAGTTTGTGCTGTCTACTAAGGAACTAATATTTGTTTCTGTCATCACCTGGATATAGTTGTGCTTTATTCCCTGTATGTACTGCCTGGTGCCTAAAGGTCTGCAACATAACATTTTTAACTGCACAACTATTTATGAGTAAAGCCATTAACGAGAGTGATTCCAGATCCAAATACAATATCTGACAGATGTCTTTGAAAATACCTTCTTGGAAGGAACTAATGTCAACAGTGGAGATCCATTGTGATTTGACACAATGTGGTTCTTTGGATAAATTCATGTCTTCATCTTTTGCCTCCTTCTCATCACTAATGTGTTATTGCATACAATCTCAATGTTCACATACTTACCCTTCCTGCCAATAAATTTATAGTTTCTCCAATTTAACATTGTCCAGACAGAAGCTCTTCTCCAGTCAACTTCTATAACCTTTCTTGATGGTCACACAAGGATAATTTCAAAGATATTTAACTTTTCAGCCCTTCACCCATACCTGGTCCCTTCTTTACTTTGGATCAACAACACTGACTTACAAATTGATAACACATCCCATCACGATTCCTACATCTCTCCCTTTGCTATAAAAACCCAAATTCCTGTCTGCACTCTCACTTCAGAGTCAAAGGTGATGCACTTAGGAGCATGCATATGTCAAAGAGCATCATAGACAGAAGTTTCTAGGAGGTGACCGTGCCCAAGGTTGAGAAAGATAGATGGGTCACAGTCACAAATGGTAGGCAGTCAGCGCAGGAGGCTTTCCCCCTCCCTCTCTCAAACAGATAAATGGTTTTAGATGCCGCAGGGGAGGACAGCACATCAGAGGATGATGACGGTAGTAGCCAGCATAGTAGCACCAAGGGATCTGGGCAAGAGTATTAACAGGGAGGACAACAGAAGAACAGTGGCAGTTGTTTAGGGAGATATTAAAAACATCTCAACTAAGATCATTCCTGAGAGGAAGAGAAATTTCAAAAGGGTGAAAAATCATCCATGGCTTAATAACAAAATCAAGGATTACATAAGAACAAAAACAAGGGAATGTTAGTGTCAGCGTGGAGAATTGAGAACTTCAAATGCCATCAAAATGGTGACTAAATACTATATCAAAAATGCTAAAATGGATTAAAGTAGATGTTTATTTATTAGTGTCACATGTAGGCTTTCATTAACGCTGCAATGAAGTTACTGTGAAAATCCCATAGTCACCACACTCCGGCATCTGTTTGGGTACACTGAGGGAGAAATTAGCTTGGCCAATGCCCCTAACCAGCTCTGTGAACTGTGGGAGGAAACCAGAGCACCCGGAGGAAACCCACGCAGACATGGGGGGGAATATACAGACTCCACACAGACAGTGACCCCAAGCTGGGAATCGAACCCAGGTCCATGGCACTGTGAGCCAGCAGTGCCATCCTTGCCACCATGTTTGACTATGAAAGGAAGCTAGCTGAGGTCATAAACACTGATACCAAAAGTTTCCATAGTATATAAAGAGGAAGAAAATAGTGAAGGTAGATGTTGGTCCTTTGGAGGATGGAAATGGTGGGGTAATAATGGGAAACATGAGATGGCAGAGGCACAAAACCAATACTTTATCTCTGTCCTCACACTAGAAGATAAAAATTCTGACCCAAAAACTACAGTTAACACAGTGCAACATGATGAAATTACTATAACTAGAGAGAAGGAAGTCAACTGAAGGGTTTAAAAGTAGGTAAGTCCTTGGGACCTGATGGCCTACACCCTAGGGTGTTAAAGGAGGTGACAGCAGAGATAGTAGATGCTTAAATATGATATTCCAAAATTCCCTGGATTCTAGAAAAGTGGAATGACAATAATAAATAAACTTTAAAGTTTAGAGTAAAGGGTCAGGGTAGCCAGTAAAGTTAAACCGAGGCTTTCCTTGATGCATTTTTTAAAAGCCATCTCGACCTTTTGGTTGAGTTGAAATGTTAAATCAAGCTCAAGATGTGGGTGCAAGGCCTAATCCTGTCAGCGTGGATTTGATTGTCCCTCACGTGGGCACCATGAATTGGACGTGATTTGAATTGGCTTTTTTGGTTGGAATATAAGTGCAAAAAGGTGTGCAGAATAAAGAGATCTGGAATTCACTTTACCTCACTTGTCTCTTGTTGGACATTCCTTAAAATCTACCTTTTGGACCAAGCTTTTTGTATCTGATCTCATGTCTTTTTACATGTCAGGTTTTGCTTAATAATGTTTCTGTGCACCACCTTGGGACAGTTCATTACATAAAAGGCACTATTTAAATATACGTTGTTGGTTTTTCTAAAGAGTGATGGGAACCCCATTCACCAATGGAAATAGGATTTACTGCCAGCACTATTAAGGTAGTGGAAGCAACTCCATGGAATGTTCCAGTAATATTGTCCCTCTAACAAAGTCCCACATGAGATGAAACTTGATCTCACCATAAAATGTAACTGTGGGAGAGTGGGACTGTAGTGAGACTGAAACCTCCTAGAAGGTCTCTGTGGAGCAGTCAAAGTCATAGGAAATTTTGACATGCTTAACATAACTGCATAAGACCCTCTCTCTGTAATTTCCTAGAATTTTCTACGCCAGAAAAATAACAACATTGTTTCCTATATTCACAGGAATTCATGACAGCATGCTTTTCTTTGTGCACCAACTGTTTTGATGTGATCACAAAATGCATAATGTCCCATTTAATTTCAAGTAATTAAACAAGACCAGATGTTTAAGGAGCTCATAGACATCCATGCATTTTAACTCAACAAAGCTAAGAATGAATCAGCGTTCATTAGTAAATATATTGATAATAAACCCATTTGGGTGTGTATGGGTCAGTTAAGCGCATTCTGATTCTATTTGGAATGAAGAAATCTGTATCCAGTCACTTCTGGCACTTTATTCCTTGCGGCTACAGTTTCTGCTTTGGCCACCATGATGATCTAGGTGTACATTGCATCCAAGCTTGCGCTGTGTTTGGAGGACTGCATTTTAAAGAACAAAAACAGCCCAGGAAACAGGCCTTTCGGTCCAACGAGCCCGTGCCACCAGTCTAACATTACCAGTCCCCCCTCCACCCATGACCCTTATCTATGACTATGGCATTCCACATTGAGGGAAACTAATTTAGGGACAATTTATTCTCCAATCAGCCTAATAGCACATCTTTGGGGTGTGGGAGGAAACCGGAGCACCCAAAGAAAACCCACGCAAGCACAGGGAGAATGCGCAACCTCCCACAGACACTGGCCCAAATCCATGTTTTTTTCCCCATATTTCTTGTCAGGTTCATTGAATGCTTGGGACTTGGGTTCAATTCTTGGGTCTTTGTCTATGTGGAGTTTGTACGTTCTCCCTGTGTCTCCTCTGGGTGCTCAGGTTTTCTCCCACACTCTGAAGATGTGCAGGTTAGGTGGATCAGCCATGGTAAATGTGCAGGGTTACAAGGATAGGGCAGGGGTGAACCCTAAGATGCCCTTTCAGACAAGTTTCATTAAAAAATCACCTTAAAAATATCTGTTGATATATGTATGAGTGGTAACTTTGTACTTACTGATGAATACAGCTCAAAGTGGGTTTATTACAAAAATACGTATCTTTAATCAGTGTTAATCCACCTCCTGATTTTACATCAGCATACTGTAGTCACTTTCTGAATAAAGTAAAAGTAAAATTTTCACAAACTTTCAATTAGATGCCTATTAGTGTAATTGGACCAAAAATAACTCATTAAAATGTTAAACTTTTTCTCAGATGTTTGCCAATTACTGCCATACATATCATTCATTTTGAGTCCATGAGCAGTTTGTGGCAATCCATCGTGATGCTCCAACACAAAAGATTCACAGGAGCTCATTTTACATTTGACATTATTTGTGAAATTCTGTGAGCTTTTGCGTTTGTTGTCGAAATTTGCATCTTAGTTTTGCACCTGAGAGAAAGGAGGGTTTTTTTTTGTGGACCAAGGGGTGAATTTTCTTGGTCCGCCCGCCATGGGAATTGGAGCAGATATGGGATGGACTGTGAAAAAATATCTTGACCTCGGATTTTGGGGCAAGTAAGGCTAGAAAATCCCACCTTGTGAGTCACATGGCTTGTCGCCTGTCCTTAGCCCCCTTGAGCTGAGTGGCTTTGGATTCAAGCACATTATATTGACTAAGTTCCTTGAAAGTACTGAATTGTGTGTGAAGCAATTAAGAACACATTTACAATAAAAGTGGAAAATATTGGAAAATACAAGAAATATTCAGCCAGTTAGACAGCAGCTACCAAGGGAGTGAAGGGGGAGGGGGTGCAGTGACTTACTGGTATTGTCATAGTAACGTGGGGACATAGATTCAAATCCCATGAGAGCAGTTGGATCCAATAAAAGTTGGAATTAAGAAAAAGATCAAATAATGTTCATGAAACCATTGTTGAATGCCAGGAAAACCCATCTGGTTCACTAATGTCTGTTCGGGAATGTAATCTGCCATCCTTACCAGGTCTGGCCTACATGTGACTCCAGAGCCACAAATATGGTTAACTTTTAAATGCCCAGTGAAATGGTCAAGCAATCCATTCAGCTCAAGGGCAAATAGTGATGGACAATGATGCTCAGATCCAAATAAAAAATACTATTTTTAATACATTTGTGGGACAATGGCATCACTGGCTGACCAGTATTTATTGTCCATCTCTAGTTGCCCAATGGTAGTTAAGAGTCACCCGTGTTGGTGTGGCTCTGGAGTCACAGGTAGGCCAAACCAGGTAAGGAGGGCAGATTTCCTTCCCTAAAGAACATTGGTGAACCAATTTTATTTCCCCCAACAATTGATAATGGTTTCATGGATTTTTTATTGAATCCAAATTCCACCATCTGCTGTGGCAGGATTTGAACACAGGTCACCAGCCCATTAGTTGAGCTTCTGGATTAATAGTCTAGCAATAATACAATTACATCATTGCCTCCCCATTTAATGTTGTGACCTTCTTTCTCTACCAATACTGCCTTATCTGCTGAGGATTTCATGCATCTGCAGTATTTTGCTTTACCTTTTGTTTAAACAAGGCCGCATATAAACTTATCTTTCTTGTTTCTATTGAAGAAATACATGCAGTTTCCCTTTCTTTGAAGGACAGTAGTGTGTTTATAACAATCCAACTATATTTCATCTTGGTTTTATCCCAGAAATTACCAGATGCTTTGGATCTTGTTCTCAACTTCCCATGATGGGAACACATTTTCTAGCATTTAGGATATTTGTTTACAAGTAGAATGATTATGGTCAATTGGATTTTTTAAAATTCTGCATTGGTTTTAATCAGTGAAAGCTTCACATACTTCAATCGATTTGATTTGATTTGATTTATTATTTCCACATATATTAACATAAAGTGAAAAGTATTTTTCTTGTGCAATGTACAGACAAAAAATATTGTTCATAGAGAAGGAAATAAAGGGGGAGTGGTTTAGAACGGAGTTGAGGAGGAACTTCTTCACTCAAAGGGTGGTGAATCTCTGGAATTCTCTGCCCGTTGAAGTGGTGGAGGCTGCCTCGCTAAATATTTTTAAGACGCAGGTTGATGGGTTTTTGATAAGAGAGGGGATTAAGGGTTATGGGGAGAGGGCGGGAAGGTGGAACTGAGCCACGACAGATCAGCCATGATCTTATTGAATGGCGGGGCAGGCTCGAAGGGCTAGATGGCCTACTCCTGTTCCTATTTCTTATATTCTTATGTTCTTATGAAATGAGAGAGTGCAGAATGTAGTGTTACAGTCATAGCTAGGGTGTAGAGAAAGATCAACTTAATGCAAGGTAAGTCCATTCAAAAATCTGACAGCAGCAGGGAAGAAGCTCTTCTTGAGTCGGCTGGTATCTTACTCAGACTTTTGTATCGTTTTCCCAACAGAAGAAGTTGGAAGTGAAAATGTCTAGGGTGCGTGGGATCCTTAATTATGCTGGCTTCTTTGCTGAAGCAGCGCGGAGTGTAGACAGATGGGAAGCTGGTTCGCGTGATAGATTGGGCTACATTCACAACCTTTTGTAGTTTCTTGCGGTCTTGGGCAGAGCAGGAGCCATACCAAGCTGTGATTCAATCAGAAAGGATGCTTTCTATAGTGCATCTGTAAATCTTGGTGAGAGTCGTAGCTGACATACCAAATTTCCTTAGACTTCTGAGAGAGTAGAGGCGTTGGTGGGCTTTCTTAATTATTGTGTTGTCATGGGGGGACTAAGACAGGTTGTTGGTGATCTGGATACCTAAAAGCTTGAAGCTCTCAAAATGTTCTACTTCGTCCCTGTTGATGTAGACAGGGGTATGTTCTCCTTTATGCTTCCTGCACTTCTTGACAATCTCCTCTGTTTTGTTGGCATTGAGGGAGAGATTAATTGTTCCTTCACCAGTTCACCAGATTCTCTATCTCACTCCTGTACTCTGTCTTTTTATTGAATGTTCTTTAATTCTTTGACCTGTTGTTTGCGCGGAGAGAGAAAGGCAAAATTGAATTTGAGGATCTTTAACAGAAACTAGGTGAGGAAGACATTTGCAGGGAAAATCTATTCTCATGATTAACAATTTCGAAATTTAAAAATTATAGATCAAATCGACCATGCAGCACAGCGGCACAGTGGTTAGCACTGCTGCCTCACAGCACCAGGGATCCGGATTTGATTCCTGGCTTGCGTCACTATCTGTGTGGAGTTTACATGTTCTCCCCATGTCTGCATGGGTTTCATCTAGGTGCTGTGGTTTCCTCACACAGTCCAAAGATGTGTGAGTTAGGTGGATTAGTCATGCTAAATTGCCCTTTGGTATCAAGGGAACTAGCTAGAGTAAATGAATGGGATTGTGGGGATAGGGCTTGGATGGGATTATGGTTGGTGTGAACTCGATGGGCTGAGTGGCCTCCCTCTGCACTGTAGGACTCTAGGATTCGATGATAAGTGGCAATCACTACTCAATTGCAGTTTACTTATCGTGTCCCAGAGCTCCAAATTTATTGGCTGGGCTTCTGACCCAGTCTGCTGAGAAATGTGGGATGTAGATACCCCTGGAGTCCTTCGGTGTAGCTTCGGTAGAGTGGCGGGGCAAATTCAATGATGCAGATTCATAGACAACTCACAGGATTCCCCAGTCTCTATATGTCTTCAAACTGTCTTCTGTCAAAGACAGGACTCTAGTCGGTTCTGCCAGGCCATGGACCCTCTTCTGCTGTTTTACCCATAAAGGGGCAATCACCACAACCCTCCCCCTTTATTTCCTTTATATGATCTTCATTTACAAAACAACTGTATCCTAAACTTTAACTGAACATTCCACACATGAGCTGAACAACAGTAAATCGGGTCCTTGAGGGATATTTCTGTTTCTTGTAGAATGGTGTAATTCTGTCGCCTGAGGCTCTTCCACAGGGTCAACATTAATCGGAACTGTAAATAAAGTGTACCTCTTCTGGCACAGGCCGTTCATCCCTACTTGTTTCCACGGAGACATCAGTTGTTTCCATAACAGGTCAGTCAGCTACTTTGGTGTTTGCAAATTCAAAAACATTTCTTGATGGCAACACTGACTGCTGGACTGTCTCCCTACTCCTCCAGTGATTCACATATTTACGAATTATCCACCCGCACTCCCCAAGTCTACTAGCTACATGAGCGGTCCAGTCAGATAGAAACATAGAAATAGGAGAAGAGTAGGACATTTGGCCCTTTGAACCTGCTCCAATATTCAGTAAGACCTTGGCTGATCATGCAACTCAGTTGTCTTTCCCACATATCCCTTGATACTCTTGGCCCCAAGAACTATATCTAACTCCCTCATGAAAACATGCAATGTTTTGGCCTCAACTGCTCTCTGTGGTCACGATTTGAGAGATTCACCACTCTCTGGGTGAAGAAATTTCTCCTCATCTCAGTTTAAAATGACTACCTCTTATCCTTAGTCTATGACCCTTGGTTCTGGACACTGCCACCAGTGGGAACATCTTTCCTGCATCTACCCTATGCACTCCTGTTCAAATTTTATAAGTTTTTATGAGCCCCTTACTCTTACTTCTAACCTCCAGTGAATATAATCGTAATTGACTCAATCGCTCCTCATATGTCAGTCCTGCTATCCCAGGAATCAGTCTGGTAAATTTTCACTGCATAGCAAGACCATCCTTCCTCAGATAAGGAGACCAAAACTGCTCACAAATTTTCCACACATGGGCTTACCAAGTTGTTACCTTTGTAACAAGACATTCTTGTTCCTGTACTAGAATCCTCTTGCTATGAAGGCCAACATATCATTTGTCTTCTTTACTGCCTGCTGCACCTGCATGCTAACCTTCAGCAACTGGTGTCTGAGGACACTTAGGTCTCGTTGCACAATCCCCTCTCTCATTATTCTGACAATACTCTGCTTTTGTGGTTTAGCTACCAAAGTCAGAGAGGCAATAATTGCAGGCATCTAACTTGAATCACTGTCAAAGTTTCATATTATGGCACCATGTATTTAATATGGATTCTTTATTGTTGCCCATGGAGATGGCTCATTAATGTGATCATGAGGCTTGTGTGTCCAAACTTTAATTGGATGCAAATATGGCCTTGCATGGAGCTCTTGCATTTCGACTTGCTTGAGAACTGTCCTCGGCTGATCATGTGACTACATATGTCACTCTGTGGGTGGTATCACTCTCCAGTCCCATGTTGTTCCTTGCTCTACTGAGCACCATACATTATAATGTATGAGGGCACATATCATCACAATATAACAAAGCCACGGCCATGCTTCTCTGCTTCTGGTACTTGGGGACTTGTGATAAAGTTTGTTCTCTTTCCAGTATTTCAATTCAGCATCTTTTTCAGTGACCATTTTATCATATTGCTGCCCATGCTTTTCCATTCCTGTGACCATTTCAGCAATCTTGTTCAGGCATGTAATCTTAGTTTCTTTTTCTGTCTAAATTGCTGATTCTACTGTCAATTTCAATGTTTTTACCTCTTCAGTTAATTTCTCCTTGTCAAGCTTCCTTTCTTCAAGCGCTTATTCTTCTGATTCAATACTTCACTGAACTTGTTCTTATTTTCGATTGTTTTTCAATAGAATTCAACTTATTCTCCTTTTTTTCATTAACTACTTCTTTTTAACTTCATTTTGTCGATTTTTGCAACTTTTTTCAGGTTTGCTGTCTGTCATTTCATCTTGTTGTTTAAATGTCTCCTCTAAAAGTTTTAATTTTTTTTGCTGATTCCTCTTCATGTTCAATAATTCATGAATTCTTTTGAAGTCTTTAATTTCTGCATTTCTTCTAAAGGGAATCTATCATGTTCTTACTGAACAAATACATTTCACAAATGGAAACTTCATTTCTACTTGTCTTAACTTCACCAAACCCTTTTGGCCTCTCTGTTGGTTGGGTCTTTCTCCGACAGTGTTATCTTGTTTCCGTTCTGCCATTGTCTTGTTATCCTTCATCTGGTCATTTATTGTCTTCCAGTGTCCTCCTTCTGGTATTTTCTTGGTGCCTTCCTTCCAAGGTCTTTCACAGAATCATAGAAACCTTACAGATAGATGGAGGCTATTCAGCCCATCGAGTCTACATCAACAACAATCCTACCCCAGGCCCTATCCCTACAACCCCTCACATTTACCCCACTAATTCCTCTAATGTGTACATCCCGGGACACTAAATGTCAATTTAGCATGGCCAATCAGCCTAACCTGCACATCTTTGGGCTGTGGGAGGAAACCGGAACAGACACAGGGAGAACGTGCAAACTCCACATGGTCACCCAAGCCGGGAATCGAACCTGGAGTTGAGAGGGTTGGCTTGTGATGTAGCAGTTCTGTCTTTCAGTCCCCTCCTTTGGGGTCTTTTGGTGCCCTCCTTCTGTGGTTTCTACCACCTTCTTTGAAGGGCAACTAAGGATGGTTAATAAATGCTGGTCAGCTAGCAATGCCCCTGTCCCATGAATGAAAAAAATCTTCCATTGTCTTTCCCTGACATTTTCAGTGCCCATGGAACATTTATAATAGTGGCTCTCTATCCAGGGTCTTATCCACTTTATAGTCCATTGCCATTGGTTTCCTCTTGTAGTTGCTTCTTGAGAAGCATTGCCACATTAAATGCATTTAAGACTGTGAACTTTTTGTCAAGCTGTCAGCAGCTGCCAGTTCTCTCTCAGTGCTTTTCCCACACTTCTGAAGTTTGGATGGGAAATCCGTTTGCTCCTTTTTGAACCTTTTTAATACTTTTAAACTTCACTCCTCCTGATAGGAAGCGATCTTGGCAGCTTTTTCTTTCCTTTGGCTGCATGGGGAATCCGTTCTCTCTCCTCTTCCCGTGTGACAGTTTCATTTGTCGAGTTGAATGGGAGATCTAGAATGTTCCATCCAGCTCCATTTTTTGATAATTTTTAAACTTTGTTTCTCTTCTCCCTGAAACTCCAGATGTTTGTTGTCTGCAGTGTAGGGACCACTACCTGGACCAGCCTGGTTGGATGTAGAGCCCGGTAATCTCAACCTTTTGATTTTCCCATGGTTCCTGCAGTCCCTTGGGGAATTGACATTGGTACAGAATTAGGCCACTCGGCCCATTGAGTATACTCCGCCATTCAATCATGGTTGATATTTTTCTCATCCCCATTCTCCTGCTTTTTCCCCATATCCCCTGATTCTCTTATAAATCAAGAACCTATCTATCTCTGTCGTAAAGACACCCAATCACCCGGCCTCCACAGCCTTCTTCGGCAAAGACTTCCACAGATACACCACTCTCTGGCTGAAGAAATTCCTTCTCATCACTGTTTTAAAGGATCGTCCCTTTAGTCTGAGGTTGTGCCCTCTGGTTCTCGTTTTTCCCACTAGTGGAAACATCCTCTCCATAAGAACATAAGAACATAAGAAATAGGAGCAGGAGTAGGCCATCTAGCCCTTCGGGCCTGCCCCGCCATTCAATAAGATCATGGCTGATCTGTCATGGCTCAGTTCCACATTCCCGCCCTCTCCCCATAACCCTTAATCCCCTCGCTTATCAAAAACCCATCAACCCGCGTCTTAAAAATATTTAGCGAGGCAGCCTCCACCACTTCAACGGGCAGAGAATTCCAAAGATTCACCACCCTTTGAGTGAAGAAGTTCCTCCTCAACTCTGTTCTCAACCGTCCCCCCTTTATCTTGAGGCTGTGCCTTCTAGTCCTACTGTCCTTTCTGAGCGGGAAGAGTCTCTCCACCTCTATCCTATCCATCCCATTCATCATCTTATATGTCTCAATGAGATCTCCCCTCATTCTTCTAAACTCTAACGAGTACAAGCCTAGTTTATTCAGCCTCTCCTCATAGCTCAACCCCCTCAACTCCGGTATCAGCCTCTGCACTCCCTCCAAGGCCAAAATATCCTTGCATAAGTGCGGCAACCAAAACTGCACACAGTACTCCAGCTGCGGCCTCACCAATGCCCTATTCAGCTGCAGCAAGACCTCCCTACTTTTATATTCAATCCCCCTCACTATGAAGGCCAGCATCCCATTCGCCTTCCTGACCACCTGCTGCACCTGCAGGCTGGGTTTTTGCGACTCATGCACAAGGACCCCGAGGTCCCTCTGCACTGTCGCCTGCTGCAGTTTTTCGCCACGTAAGTAATAGTCCTTCCTACCATTATTCCGACCAAAGTGGACCACCTCGCACATGTCCACTCAGGCCTCACAGTATCCTGTAAGTTTCAATAAGATCCCCCCCTCATCCTTCTATTCTACTAAAAGCACTCTGTGCTCTCTTATCTTTTAAAAAAAACTTTGCTGCAACTCTTTTTTTTTTAACTTAACTTCCAATGTTCCTTAAATACAAAATCACAACTCTTGCTTCTGAGGGTTATCTTTTTTGTCATTTCTTTTTCTGTATATTTCTGAACTCTGACAGTACCGTCCAGCTCAGGCTTGATCCCCATCTACCATTTGAGGTCTGACACTATCCCATCATCTGTGATGGGTCTTGTAATGGTTTATTAATCAGGCAATTGAGGTTGACCTGCTTGGATGTGAACTGCCAAATTGCTGTGTACTTAAACGGCAGTGTCAGTTCCTCTGGCACTCCAGATGGAGACTGCATACGGAAAGCACTCTATAAAGTGTTGTTGGATCTTGTTAATAAATACATTTTGGTGAAGGGACTTCCTCCTCTGACTTATTAGAGCTCTGTTCACCCAAAAACTGGCGTTCGGGCGAGTATTTTTTATTTTCAGACTTTGACTAAAACCGGATGCTCATAGGTTTTGGCTCAGATGCTGTGTCATCAAAATGTATCTCATCCTCATTGCCAATGTAATGTTGTATGCTCACTTTGTCTGGAACACAAAGGTTATTGTTGACAAGGAAAAATTGCAGAGGCTGGTAGTCCCTCAGTTGCCCCAATCACTATATGTTTTCCAACTGTCTTCTGCCTTAGGAAGGACTTTCCGGTCTGGGGTGATTACTCACTTACAATCCCAATTGGTCTCCCAAGCCAGATGACTCACTTCTGCTATGTTACGTTAAAGGGACAACCACCATAGAGTGTCCACTTGTTACCATGCTGGCTGCTATATCCCAGTCGGCTTAAATGTCCCAGCTGTAGATCCCAGGGTTAACATCTGGATTAGAGGATATTGATATAATGACAATGTAATGCTTGAATTGCAGAGGTCCAGAGGGAGCAGAAATTCCAACCTCCCTTGCAGAGGTCCAAAAATATACGTAGGAGTTGTGAATAGACAGGAATGGTTCTAACAAACTCTAGTCTTGAGCAGCTCACTTTGGAAGAAGAGAAAAGCTTTGATCAGACAATGAAACTACAGCCACTTGGACAAGGAAGGAGAGAAGGTAAGTATGTAAGGTCAGTGCTTAAGGGGACAGGCTGGGGAATGGCTATTGGGTGGGGTCCAGTTGGTCAGGGGTGTGTGTTGGTAGCTGGGGATGAAGGTATATGGGGGTTGTGGTGGCAGCCAGATAGTTGGGGACTGTCAGAGATGAAAGGGCAGTCGAATAGTTGGATGGTCAGGGAGATGAGAGTTGTACTTTTGAGTTCAGTGATGAGGTACTCAGTGTGCCCACAAGGGATGAAGGGGTCAGTGGCATAGTTAGCCAAAAATCATAGCCCTGTATTAATCTTTTAGTTTTGCCTGGAAATCAGTTCTGCTAAAAGAGTTGGAAGTCATCCAAAATCTCCAATTTTAAGTCAGAGTTTAGGAGGGTTCTAACAGTAGGGCAATTGTTGAACAGAAGTTGAAAATTTCCAGTCAATTCCCATGTAGTCAGTGAACGAGTGAGGGCTTCCGAGGGAGTCCCAGCACATCTTGGATATTAGCTTTGGAGATCTGACCTTCCAGCGACTGAAAGATTTGATTTGATCTGTTATTGTCACATATATTAGTATACAGTGAAAAGTATTGTTTCTTGCACACTATACAGACAGAGCATACTGTTGATAAAGAAGGAGAGAGTGCAGAATATAGTGCTACAGTTATAGCGAGGGTGTAGAGAAAGATTAACTTAATGCAAAGGTCCATTCAAATATCAGATGGCAACAGAGAAGAAACTTTTCTTGAGTCGGTTGGTACATATCTTCAGATGTTTGTGTTTTCTTCTCGATGGAAGAAAGCAGAAGAGAGTAAGTCCTGGGTGCACGGGGTCCTTGATTATGCTGGCTGCTTTAATGAGGCAGCAGGAAGTATAGATGGAGTCAATGGATGGCAGGCTGGTTTGAGTGATGGACTGGGCTTTGTTCATGACACTTTGTAGTTTCTAGAGGCCTTGGACAGAGTAGGAGCCATATCAACCAGAAAGAAAGCTTTCCATAAGATGTTTTTAAACGTAGGACTAAAAGGTCTAATTCTACTCTGACGCTTTATGGTCTTATGGACAATTCCAGGAGGAGAGTGCCTGTGTCAGTCCTTCCATCTAAGTAAATAACTCAGAATTGCTGTTCCTGTGGAAGTGAAAATGCTCATATTGGGAAAAAAGACATGCCTTTTCTGTAATATATTGCAAGAATGCTATTATTTGCAGCCCTTCAAGGGAACCTGTCTGCTTTGGATTAACCTTTTCCTTGTCTTGGCCACATTACGTTCTGCTTTTTGACCTTCACCAGAGGGTGAACAAGACCAGATTTTTGTCATGACAAATACCAAAGACAAGATATGGGGATATACTATGCAAATGAAGGATTAGCAGAAGTCAATTCTTCATCGAATGAGGAAGGGCAAAAAGCCAGGATTTAATTGGCAAATATGTATGTCAATGAAAGATGTGAAAAATGTCTTGTTCCTGATTTGCTCCAATTGGCTGGAACTGCTGAGCTGTTTCTCTGTAAATTCAGAATCACTTCAGCTATTTCGATGGAAGGAGGGACAGGTTCTTCTTGTTTGCAGGTAATTAAAACGTTGCATTGGATGCATAATGTCAGCGCTGTTTGTATTAAAAGTTGACTAAGTGTGCCTAAAATTGCCGTTACCCAAGGATCTCTGACATTCTCACATAACTGAAAACACACCATCATCTTCACTGCGCCAATGAGATTTATCTAACATCTTCCAGTACCTCAGGATGCTCCAAAGCACTTTACAGCCAATTAAGCAGCTGTGAAGTTTAGTCACATAGAGGGAGTATTTCCATTTCTGACAAAAAGCAAAACATCAGCTCGTCACCAGAAAATCCAATTGGGAATTCAGAAGAAAATTCTTAACCCAGAAAGTGGAACTTACTACCACAGAGAAGGAATCATAGATCTGTAAAATCTACAATGCAGAAGGAGGCCATTTGGCCCATTGAGCCTGCACTGACAACAGCCCCACTGAGGTCTCACCCCCGTAACCCCACATATTTATGTTCCTAATCCCCCTGACAAGAGGCAATTTAGCATGGCCAATCAACCTAACCCACACATCTTTAGACTGTGGGAGGAAACCGGAGCACCTGGAGGAAACCCACGATGAAAGGGGAAAATGGACATATGCCGCACAGTCACCCAGGCCAGAATTGAACTTGGGCCCTTAGTGCTGTGAGACAGCAGTGCTAACCACTGTGCCAGTGTGAGGTGGATTGTTTCACTATATTTAAGGTGAGACTGGTTATGCAATTGAGAGAGAAAGGTTATACTGATGGATTGAGATAAGGAAAAGCATGGGAAGAAATTCAAGTGGAGTATAAACATTGGCACTGGATGGGCCAAATAATTGTTTCTGTGCTATATTCTCTGTAGTGCAGTGTAGTTTGCTCAGAGGATGAATGCCCAAAGAGCAATATAATAATGACACGATAAATTGTTTCCAGTGATGTTTGCAGAGAGATGAATGTTGGTGGAGATGACTGTACCCCTGCTCTTCTTTGAAGTAGTGCCACTAGATCTTTCCATCCAATTAAGGGGACAGCCTATTCTCTATTTAACCTCTCACTGGAATGACAGCTCCTCTGACAGTGTGGCACTCCCGTGGTACTGCGTTGGAAGTCTCAACTTAAATTTTATGCTTAATTCTCTTGAGTGAGTTTCGAATCCAGGTCACAAGCGTGGCATGAAGGGAAATATCCATCAACTGGATAACTTTATAAAATTGTTTTTCTTGTGCTTTTCGAAACGGGCAGTTACTGTGCTGACAAGATGGTTCCGATGGTCACATGATGGCTCCCAAAGAACAAAGAACAACACAGCACAGGAAACAGACCCTTCGGCCCAACGAGCCCGCGCTGCCATTTCAACATTGTGAGTCCCCTCTTCCACCCATGACCCCTGTCTACGCTTATGGCACTCCACATTGGAAATCAGATTGAGGGAAGACTAATTTAGGGACAATTTGTTACACCAATCAGCCTAAGAGCACATCTTTGGGGTGTGGGAGGAAACCGGAGAAAACCCACGCAAGCACGGGGAGAATGCGCAAACTCCCACAGACACTGGCCCAAATCCATGTATCTGCACAGCAAACAGTGACAATCACTGAGCTGTCGTGTTGCCCATCAGCTGGTCCAATTTAAGCGTACACTAACGACGTGAAGCACTAGGCTACTCTCGAAACATCCAAGAGCAGCCCTCGCACGACCCACCACGTGTATGCCCCTTGTTGGACAACAAGGCGGACCGAAGCACCTGTGGATTAAAAGAGAAAAACATCAATAACATGCACATCTTATGCAAACATTCAAAGGAATCCCCAGAACCTCAAAAGTAAAACAAGTGAGCCAGAAAATATGTTGGAAGGCCCATAGGAATCAACTGATTCCCAGGGACGTCCCAAGACTCTTGATCCTTATTTAAAACAGTGTCCTATATCCCTCCATCTCTATCCTGCTCATGTGCCGATCTAAGCATCCCTTAAACAACTCAAGCGTGCCTGCCTCCACCACCTTACTTGGCAGTGCATTCCATACCCCCACAACCCTCTGTGTGAAAAATTTCCCTCTAACATCCGACTTATACCTTGCCCCCCTCACCCTAAGCCCGTGGCCCCTCGTAATATTTGTTTCCAATCTAGGAAAAAGCTTACCACTATTTACTCTATACCCTTCATAATCTTATACACCTCTATTAGATCTCCCCTCATTCTCCATCTTTCTAAGGAAAACAGTCCCAATTTGCCCAATCTTTCCTCATAACCCAGTCCTTCCATACCAGGCAGCGTCCTGGTAAATCTCCTCTGCACTCTCCCCAGGGTCTCTACGTCCTTCCAGTAAGGCTCAGATGTCTGGAATATTTACTTCCTTGTATAGTATAAACATTCCAGCCCAGCCAACACAATAGCCCAGCAGTATGCTCCAGCCAACTTTGAACAAAGACAACGCTTTACAACTTTTCTTCGTTCTTTGTACTTTCCTCTTTAGAGAGAAACAGACCATGTAAGAGTAGGTTTGTTTTCAGTTTAGATAGGGCATCATGATTAGCATAGGCTTGAAGGGCCAAAGGGCCCATTCCTGTGCTGTACCTTTCTTTGTTCTTTGTTCTTTACAAGTCCTAATTTCCAACAATGATGCCATAGGCTCAAGCATTAACTGTCCAAACATAATGGTTTCAACAAGAACGCCTCATTTAACAATCCAAAACCAGTATCACATCACTCAGACTTGGGCCAGCTGACTGCCTTTAATGAGAAAATCTTTGGACCTCATGGTCAGTTGTTGTTGGATCCCTGAAGAGAAACAGTAGCTCCAAGCAAACTGTCTGTGTTGCCCATCATCAAGCCGGTGGCAGCAAAAAGAACCCCTCATCCGAAACGGCATTCTTGGAACTCGTATCTCCAGACCAACTCACTCCAGCTGCTTTCTCTAATCATAGATGTCTCACTCTGGAAAGATAGGATCACCCTACAGTTAGTCAACATTCCCTCAAAAGAAACCTTCCATCAGATTTCTGATTCTGGATGCTGGACACATGTAAAACCCTAACGTATAATTTTTTTTTTGGTCATGCCCTGAGCCCTCTTCCTTTTGCTTTACCCCCTATTTATTACCTGATTTGAAAAGGAGAGGATGTTGTAAAACCCCACAACTATGTGTTTGCGTTTGTAAAAGTAAGCTACCCTTTGTAAATGTTATTTTATCTTACCTTGTATTTGCTGTACGAGTTATTCACAGAAAATTGAAACATTCCCAATGTAGGGTTTAGGGAAAAGATACCACCATTTATAGAGCAGATTTTTTTAAAAAAACCGCTTGTGTATGGGTGGAATATGAGTGGAGAAATCTGGGGGGAGTTTAAATTTACCCTCCCTCCCCATCAGTCCATGAAACCCACGACCTTCTGCCTTACAGGTGGGTGTGTGACCCATTGAAATGCAGAAAGATAGAATTATGGGGTCATAAAACCATGGAATTTTACAGCACTGACAGTACAGAAAATAACTATTATAAAGGGAGGAATTAAATCACATTAAATAGTAAACTGCAAGACAAAAATAATGAAGTTAACCTGAGATGATGCAGAGAATTACAATGCAATGGCTTGTGGAATTACCAGAACATCACAGTTAAATTATGAAGCAATAATTTTAAATCTAGCAGACATGTGTCGAATTTTAAGTTTCACCCTAAGCATAATGTGCTGTTTATTTGAAAGCAGTCCATTAATTATTTTAAATGTGTTTGCTTGATGCTCCTGATTAGCTGTAGCCTGGACCATTGATTATCTCCTGCAACACTGATCTAGTACCCAGGTTGATTTACCTTTCCCGCAATTATGCACACAATTATGAGGAAGTAAATAATACCCTTCTTGAAAATTAAATTCAAGATATGTTTATGTCTATAAAAAGAAGAGTCCAGGTTATGATCCTTCCTCCAGTTGTGACTCGGTTGGAAGCTCTCCTGAGTTACAAGATTCTGGGTCCAGATCCCATTCCAGGGCAGGAATTTTACAGCCTCCATCACAGCGAAGGTGAGATCGCATGCATGGCAGATGCAGCATAATGTGGATAAATGTAATATTTTTATAAAAGTCATAAGGCCACTTATTTGCAAATCGTTTTTATTATGTGTCAAATAACTGAGCCTAGTAGAAGAGACTTTTTTTTTGGTTTTTAAAAAAGAAATCATTGAATCATTGTCACTTCTTTAAAACTTAAAAACTACTTGACATTTGGTAGCAATAACAAGAAGCCAGATTATGAATTAAAGAGGCATAAATTCGGACAGGTGGATACTCAACAAGATCTTGGAGTCTTTGTGCATCAGCTGCTGAAAGTAAGCGCGCCATGCTGACAATATAGTTGAGAAAGCCCACTAATGCTTCTACTTTCTAAGGAAATTCGACATGTCAGCTACGACTCTCACCAACTTTTACAGATGCACCATAGAAAGCATTCTTTCTGGCTGTATCGTAGCTTGGTGTGGCTCCTGCTCTGCCCAAGACCGCAAGGAACTACAACAGGTCGTGAATGTAGCCCAATCCATCACGCAAACCAGTCTCCCATCGACTGACTCTGTACATTTCCTGCTGCCTCGGCAAAGCAGCCAGCATAATTAAGGACCCCCACACTCCCTGGACATTTTCTCTTCAATTTTCTTCCTTCAGAAAAAAGATACAAAAGTCTGAGGTCACGTACCAACTGACCCAAGGACATCTTCCCGGCTGCAGTCAGACTTTTGAATGGACTAACCTTGCATTAAGTTGATCTTTCTCTACACCCTAGCTGTGACTGTAACACTACATTCTGCTCTCCCTGATTTCCTTCGCTATGAACAGTATGTTTTGTCTGTATAGCACACTAGAAATAATGCTTTTCACTGTATGTTAATACATGTGACAATGATAAATCAAATCAAATCAGGTAAAGCAGGCAGTAAAGAGGGAAATGAGATATTGGCTTTCATAGTGCAGCAGGCCAGGAGAATTAGTTGGAACCAGATTAGCGTGATCTGCAATGGGAGTCCGGCCCAAGTGAGTCTCCCAGCGTCAGATTTCTGACGCTGTCAGCTCCGAACAGGAAGTAGGTGCGGAACTATTGTATATGCAGTCCTTCAGCTGCACCTATTTTAAATGGTGGTTTCTCCCTGCTGCTCAGATTATTTCACTCCAGTGGGGCTTACAGTAACTCCCCCACTTGCAGGAGCTCGTGACTCAACCCGCCTGGAGGGAAGGTGAGGCAATTGGGGCCCCCCCAGAGGGTCGGGCGACGGGGGAGAGGTAACGGTGTCGGGACTGCCGGTGGAAGGGGTGGGGGGGGGGGGGGGGGGGTGGGGGGGGGGGGTCGAGGGTGGGCCTGGGTATGCTTGAGGGGTTAGTGATCGTGTTGTGGGGGGGTGGGAAGGCTGGCAATGTGAGGGTCATGGTGATGGCCAGTGATCAGAAGGCCGGAAGACAGGGGCCACTGCATATGCGCAGTACCTGCTCAGTACTATGCTGCCGTCCCAGCAGGATAGGCCCTGTCCACTGATTTTCAGTGTGATTCACACTGAGGCACCCTGAGGTGCTTAGAGTGTGGGCGATTTTTTTCTCAACTGCCACTGTAAAAAACATGATTTACCCCAGTTTTTACATGAATTAGACATATACAATTTTTTTGAGAGAATCACTCCCCACATCTTTGGAATGTGAGAGGGAACTGCAGAACCCAGAGGAAACCCTCACAGGCACACGGAGAATGTAAGTAGAAGTAAGTAGGAGGCATTGGCTCAGATCCTGGAAATGTCAAGTCTCAGTCTTCCTTGCAAAGCTTTCAAGGTGAAAGGGTAGCACATTGGCACAGTGGTTAGCCTCACTGTGTCAGGGACCCAGGTTCAATTCCAGTCTCAGCCGACTGTGCGGAGTTTGCATGCTCTCCCTGTGTCTGCGTGAGTTTCCTCTGGGTTCTCCGGTTCCCTCCCACAGTCTGAAAGACATGTCCATTACGTGGACTGGCCATGCTAAATGTATGGGAAATCCAATATGAAGGTTCAGCAAAAAAGTTAAAGTTATGTTTATTTATTAGTCATAAGTAAGGTTTACATTAACACTACAACGAAGTAACTGTGAAATTCCCCTCATCGCCACAATCTGGCACCTGTTCGGGTCAATGCACCTAACCTGCGTGTCTTTCAGAATGTGGGAGGATCTGGAGCACCTGGAGGAAACCCACATAGACATGTGGAGAATGTGTAAATTCCACACAGACAGTGACCCAAGCCAGGAATCAAACCTGGGTCCCTGGTGCTGTGAGGCAGCAGTGCTAACCAATATGCCATTGTGCCACCCCTGTTTTGTGAACCATAGGTCCAAAATCATAGGTCCTAAGCTATACTCACCACATGTCATGTCTCAAATTACTAAATTATTGTGTCCAAGGATGTTACTTTCAGATGGAAATCCAATTTGCATTTGGACGGAAAGAATACAAGTTGCCTCCAGCACGTCCCTAAGGAGCTTATTACCTAGGCTGCCCATTTGCACAAGTGGAAACAATTTGACAGTTTCCATGGTCATTTCTTCTGATGCCAACCCATAAGCCACCATTGGCCAGAATTTTACTGCCTCTCCCCAAAATCAATTGCTGAGCCTCAAGTGGGTGAGATGGTAAAATTCCAGCAATTGAATTCAATTTGCCACAATGGGACCTGAATACATAATCACTGGTCCCTGACCACAATATACATCCACGGGATTCCCCAGGCGTGCTCACCTCGAAACTGAGAATCCATCTGAGGTCAATGGGCCTTTGCATTGTCCGATCCCCTGCCCACTACAATTGTCATGGCGGAAGGGACAGGAGGATTCCGGCCTACGTGTTACTCACTCCTCATAATCTCTCCGTGTTTGGCACAGCACATCAATATCAGTTTTCTTCCTGCCTTTGTGATGTACCTGTATGAATACAAATTACCCCTGCCGTATTTGTGTGATCCTGCACTGAATTTTAACACCAGGGACTCTTCAGGGTAGATACAAACTCTTTACGATGGTTTAAAATGGTGATGGCATTTTGAAGTAAATAGGACTATAAAACAGGTTGACAATTCACAAGACCAACCTCTTGTTTGGTGCTGCCATGTCACCCTTCATTTTTATGATCTTAGTTTTAATAAGCGTGAACGTGTTGAAGTGTATTAAAGGGCAACAAACAGTTTTGACAGGCAGTGACTGGGCAAGTCTTAAATCAAATAAAACAAACGCAAGCAGACAAATAAAAGTCCCACGGATACCATGTCCCAGTTACTGGAATCTAATAAGTCCAATGCTTTTTGTTCAGTATTCATTGATTGCCTCAGGCCAAGCAATGAGCCTTTTGCAATACCACTGCATTACTATTCTCTGTTCGATTTACAATGTAGAAATAGTTACGCACCTGCTACTTTTTGTCCTCTGGGACTAAAGTAACATGGGAAGTATGGGAGGGGTTGGTGGTGGTGGAGGGGGTGGTGGGGAGTTCTGGGGGATGGGAGTTGGGGTGCGGTGACGGGGATTTGAGTGGGGGTGGTTGGTAGTTCAGTCTTCCATCAGTGAGATGGAAGCTAAAGAGAGAGACAGAAATAGAGTCAGAGAGAGGCAGAGACAGAAAGAGGAAGATATGAGCAGACTGGGATTGGAGGAATACAAACAAATGGTCTGGTTGGACCAATGAACGGCACAGGCTTGGAGGGCTGAAGGGCCTGTTTCCTGTGCTGTACTGTTCTTTGTTCTTTGGCAGAGACATCAGCTGGAATTTTCCCATCCTGCCCGCCACTGGAATTGTAGCCGACCGAACACGGCTTATGAGAGACAGATCAGAATCCTCTCACATTCCAAAGTTATGGGGAGAAATTCTTCCAAAAAAGCTCTATGTGTCTAATTCATGCAAAAACTGTAGTAAATCAGTTGATTTTACAGTGGGAGTATAGAAAAGAATTGCCCACACTCTGAGCGTCTCAGAGTGCCTCAGTGTGAGTCACGCTGAGAATCAGTGCACAGGGTCTATTCCCACTGAAACGGCCAGCAGCATAGTGCCGAGTGGCCAGTGCGCATATGCAGTGGCCCCTGTCTGCTAACCTCCTGATCACTGGCCATCCCCATGAACCCCCACATTGCCAGTCTTCCCACTGTCCCCACAACACGATCACTAACCCCTCAAGCATACCCAGGTCCAGCTTTGACCTCCCCCTTCCCCCACGGATCAGACAGACAGAGACAGGGAGAGACAAAGGAAGACAGAGACAGAAAGAGAGGCACAGAAAGAGAGAGTAGGTAAACCTCTACAAAGAGAGAGGCGGACAGAAAGGGAGAGACAGAAGTTGAGAAAAAAAGAGAGGGGCTAGGAGGGAGATAATGGAGAGACAGATAGAGACAGAAACAGCAGGACAGAATAAAGGTCTGAAAACATAGTCACTTTTCTCATGTAGCACCTGTAGGGGTGTCAAGCAGCAATGCAAGGGGCTCCAGATGTTTTTGATTTCACTATTCTCACTGACCCCACGGTGCACTTGATGAAAGATAACATTGTTCACATTCACTTGATAAATGGTTCTGAACACTGCAGGAGGGCACAGAGGCTCAGGAAGATGACTGCTGAGCCAGTGCTTTGGCTCACAGTTACTGTTAAACTCCAGGTCAACACAGTAAAAATTCTGACAACACCAGGTTTCAGTCCAACCGATTTATTTGATAGTAAACTCACTAGCTTTCGGGTTAGCCCCTTCGTCAGGTGAATGGAGAGTTCTGGCCTCAGACGGAACATATCGGTTGGACTGAAACCTGGTGTTGTCAGACTTTTTACTGTGTTTACCCCAGTCCAACGCCGGCATATCCACATCAAAACTCCAGGTCACACAGCCAGGAGCTTTCTTCATCCTGGAGGCTGTACTGCCTCTTTAAAATCACTTAGACACGAGGCAATTCCCACCAATGAGACGAGACAACCCACATTTAAATTGAGCATTTGACACCACCAATTTTCAAATCTTGTCAATTACAAAGTCACAATTTACAGTCTGTTATTTCAGGTATCAACAGCAGCTGTTCAATGAGTAGTTTACATCTTGTTAAAACGCAATTATCTACACACATTATCTCACCCAAGTGATGGCAGTTTATGGCATGTGATCATTGTCAATCTGTGGCTGCAAGTTATGTGGTTTACATTTGCACTTTGAGGTCACGTACCAACCTACTCAAGAACAGCTTCTTCCCTGCTGCCATCAGATTGTTGAATGGACCTACCTTGCATTAATTTGATCTTTCTCTACATCCTAGCTATGACTATAAACTGCCTTCTGCATTCTGTCATTTCCTTCTCTATGAACGATATGTTTTGTCTGTACAGTATGCAAGAAAAAATAGTTTTCACTATATGTTAATATATGTGACAATAATAAATCAAATCAAATCACTCAATTTTACTGTAAACATGTGAATGAGAATTTTTTAATTCCAGAAAGGTGGCCCATGTTCTTAGCATGGAAACCCATCTGGTTCAGTAATGTCCTTTAGGGGAGGAAATCTATCGTCCTTACTTGGTCTGGCCGACAAGTGATTCCAGAGTGTGGTTGACTCTCAACTGCCCTCTGAAGGAGGGATGGGCAGTAAATGGTGGCCAACCAGCAATAGCTATGTCTCATGAATGAATAAGAAGACCTGTCGGCTATGGGGTGGGTCTGTGTTAGCGTGGAACATTAGGGATGGTTCACACAAACATTAACAGGTCGGGGCTGCAATGCTTTGTGAAGATCGATGTTGTCCATAGTCCCTTTTGGAAATGGAGATTATGGGCCTGATTTTGCCATTTTCATTCTAAGTGCTGAATCTGGGCGTAATTCAGATTCGACTTTTCAGGTGTTCGACTTTTCATGTTTCCAGGTGCCCTCATACACATTCAACCTGGAAAAAAAATTGCAGGTCCCATTTGCGCTCTGGGCGGGGCTTAGCACACCTGAAACGATTGGAGTTCTGAACTGCACACGGGCAGTTAGAAAAAAAATTGAAAAAGCATGCCCTTGTCAGATCGCTCCTGAGCCGCAGAAAGCAGAGAAAGCAGCCCGGGAGCTGAAAGGAGGGGCGATGGCCCCCAAAGGCATTACTGTGCCCCTTATCCACTCCCACCCCCGCTACCCAGACAGATCGCGACTCCCTGCCCCTTTCTTCCACCCCACCGATCGCCCGCAGAGTGGCAGCGGACCCCCCCTGCCCTCCCCCCCACCCCCACCAGACAGCCATCTGTCCCACCCCTCCCACCAGTGAGATACATCTTACTCGTCTCCTTCCTCAACCTCCCCCCCCCCCCCCCGCCCCCCCAGAGAATGACCTGGCCTCACTCACCCGACATCCCCCACTCCTCTCCGACAACAATTTGGCCTCACTCCCCTCCGCCAGAGGAACATCTGACCTGCCTCCTCCTCCGTCCCCACCAGACAAATTCGGCCCTCCCTGCCCCCACCACCACCAGACAACAACCAGCCCTCCCTACCACCCCGCTCCCCCACCAGACAACCAGACAATGATCGGGCCTCCCTCTCCCCCACCCCCTCCCCCCAAACCAGAGATATATCTGACCCGCCTCCTCCTCTTCTCCGATTCCGACCAGACAACGATCTGGCCTCACTCCTTCCCCTCCCCCAACCAGAGAATGATCTGACCCACCTCCCTTCTACCCCGCCACCACTGATCTGAGTCAGAGAGCCGTTGGAAGCTTTGGACTTCAGCAGCTGGAGCACCCGATTCCGACTTTTATTCAGCAGGCTTATTTTGGCACGATTCCGGATTGACAAACGTTGTGGTAAAGGGGAAAATGCTGATAAAACTGGGCAGGCAGTTCATTAATTCAATTGAAATATATGCAAATACATCCAAATTGCCATTGCGCCGGTTTCGGAATCTGAATCGCATCGCCGCCATTATCGGGTTTCGGTAAAGTGCCGATCTGCGTGGACACAGGTGTGGATTGCGTTAATGTCCTCACACCCGACTTCACCATGTCCGAAAACGGGTGCGACGCAATGGTAAAATAGGGCCCAATGTCAAGGTTGCCATTGAAATTTAGGGGCTGGCAGAGAGGAGTCAGAGAGTGCAGACATTACTGCTGTGAGATAGAAGGGAGTTACAGATGACAGGGAGTCTAGAAACTAAATGAGGCTGAGTCTGAAGTCAGAGATAGGAGACAGTGTAAGTGAGCAGGGGGCATGCAGGGGGAGTAATCACTGGGAGCACTGTGTACCCCAGCTGCAGGGAACGGCAAGGGCCGTCTGCTTCATAGGAAAAATACACAGCTAGGTGTGCAGGGCTGTCCTACAATCAACGTCCTCAGGCTTGGTGTACTCTGTACTGCAGTGGGTATAGTAATGAGCATTCTGTAGCATGTAGGTAAGAAACACATAATATAAGAGGCATGTGAGGTTCTCAGGGTGGGGGAGGGGAACCCCTGTCAGTGACAGTGTTAACAGCCTCCAAGTGGAGTGGGTACCGGTCCATGTGAGACATGGGCCCCTCATGGTGATGTATTCAGGATGGGAGTGCATCAACGTCCACCACCACAATGACTGGATCCAGGATCCGTCGAGAAGGCCGGTGAACAACAAGTGACACCTCTACCTTCACATCGTGATGTTTCAGGTAAATCAGAGGCACGTGGACAGTAAGGAAAGGGGAGGGGTCGAACTCCGTCCTGTTGTAAAAGTGCAGCATCGCCATTTGCCACGTGGTCATGGTTTTCCTGTGTCCTTCACAATCTGGCTGTGGAGAGAGGTGAGGGCTAGTCAGAGGGTGACCCGTGGGAGGAGAAGCCCTCCTGGGAAGATGAAGGTAAGAGGGTGCTGGTCCCAGGGATTGCTAAGGGGCAGCACGAGTATGCTGATGAGATGGGGGAGGTGTGTCCATGACACCCTCATAGCTGAAAGGTTCTCAGAGGAGTAAAAGTCCGATCACCAGGAGATATCTCCTCTCACATTCCAAGCCATTTTGTAAGGATCAGCCAAACCATCATTGAGAGTATGGGTCCAAAGTTCACAATTGGACTTTAAGAAGTCACAACTCACTGGATCAGATCTTGGCTGTGGTCACTTACATCTTGCTAACACGATCACCCTGTCAACTTAAAGTTCAGCAAGGAAGAGCAGCCATGTGAGTTGAAACTAGATACTTCCTATGTCTTGTCGACAATATGTAAACACTACCACGAATGAAATGCAATCCTTCACAGGGCTCACATCCTAAATGCTTGCCTCGGTTTGGGACACTATCAATATGAAACCCAGGTCCACAGAGTGACCCATCTCTGATCAGCCCTCCTCAGCCATTGCTCTCTCTTGAGAAATAGGGCCAGAACTTTCCAGAAGTGCAGGCTGGCTGGATCTTCCCAGCGGCGAGATGTGCATTCAACAGGAAACCCCATTGTCAATGATGGGACCAGAAGATCGTGCTGCGATCCTAAAGTCCGATTCTAAATGTTTAGAAAACATTTGCATACCCTTGAATTGTCCAGAATACTGAAGTGCTTCTTTCCTGTGGGTGCCAGAGGGCCCTGGCATCATACTTACAGAAGATAAAGCATTTGGAGTAAAGTCAAAGTGCCTCGTCCCCATATGGCTTACATTGTGATGGTGCCCACTGGCGTGTCTGGCCATGGAGTGCATGGCCAATTGCAAATAGAAACATAGAAGATAGGAGCAGGGGGAGGCCATTTGGCCCTTTGAGACAGCATCACCATTCATTACAATCATGGCTGAGCGTCCAACTCAATAGCCTAATCTGCCCTCAATAAACTCAATAGCCTAATCTTGCTTTCTGCCCAGACAATCCACCTAACCTGCAAACCTTTGGAGTATGGGAAAAAGCCAGAACACCCAGAGGAAACCCATGCAGGCATGGGGAGAATGTGCAGGCTCTGCACAGACTGTGACCCAAGCCGGGAATTGAACCCAGGTCCCTGGTGCTGTGAGGCAGCAATGCAAACCACTGTGCCACCGTGCTGCCCTATTAGAACCAACAACATGATAGGTTGAATGACTTCCTTCTGTGTCGTATTATTTAATGATTCAAAATCATTTCTACATTTAATTTATCTGTAGCTCTGATGACAAGAATGATATCTGTGCACTGGCCCACTGCTTCTCACATCTTCAAAACAGCTAGGCTTTATTGCTTGGGTGGCTTTTTTTGGAGAATTCACTTCTTGAGTTTAAAAATTTTACTTGCAAATTGCTACACAGCCCAATGTTAAACTGAACGGCAAGCTGATAAATATTCATGTTGTTTCAAATACACTTTACAAGCGTTTGATCCACAAAACTGCAGAAGGCAATCAAATGGTTGCTGAAGCTTCGGGATGACGTTTGCATCTTCTTGTTATAAAATCAATCCCTAACTCAAAACATATTAACAAAATGCAGATTCAGTTCCGTACTCGGCAACCAGGCTGAGAATTGTTGACACCGGTTACTGTAAGAAGTACAAAAATGAAAAAGGGACAAAAGAGAGATTAAGGGGATTGTCTGTCAGGATTAAATTAAAGGTGTCACTTTTTCAACAAACTCTCAAAATCAGAGACTGAGGAACTAGAATCATAGTATCCATAAGTGCAGAAGGAGACCATTCGGATCATTGAGTCTACACCAAGCACAATCGTACCCAAGCCCTATTCCCGTAACCCCACATCTGTATCCCTCAAATCCGTTGTCACTAGGGTCAAGTTAGCACAGCCAATCCACCTAACCTGCACATCTTTGGACTGTGCCTCAACCTTCTGTTTGTGTCTAAGCAAAAGTGGTGAAGCATAATAGATGTTCCATTGCAAACTCTCCAAATTCTTTCTTCTTTCCTGTCGTGGGGAAGTTTTTAAGGTGGTCAATTGTGTCTCAAACTAAGGCAATTCAAAACTTGCAAGGCAAATATCTCTGTGCAAATATGTAGCAAATTCTATTTAACAAATAAGACATTGAACAAACAAACATATATACAGCCAATCAGAGACTCACAAAGGAACAACTAGCTCTGGAAATTGACAGAACCTATCCAAAAGATCTGAAATACATTGTCAAATACAGACTACTATAGTTTTTTTTTCTAATCAATAATTCAGCCTTTCATTAGCTTAAAATTAAGTTCATTTAGTAATCATACATCAATACAAATCACTGTCAAGTACCACAGCCAATCATATGATGCATAGTAGCATGGTGATATCTTGTTCATCCATTAAGTCCAGATGTTGCCTCCCTTCTTGGCTCTAACTATTTCCCTGTAATCTGATAATGGCAAATGCTACTGGAAGGTCAAAGTGGATGTTCTCACCAGCTCACTGCCAAATTGAATAGACATGTGTGCCTGCATCCAGGGGCATATCTATCCTTGTGTCTGGACAGTGAATGCATCTATGCATTAATGTTGCAACATAGGTTACCTTCTAGGAATCCTTCTGATAAGACTACTGCTGACTAATTGGGTCCCAGACCTTTGGCTTCGAACTATTGACATTTACCACCGTGCCTTTCAGTAACTTTACTTGACAAAAGTGAGCAATACATTTAAAATATCACAGAATATCATAAAGTATGAGCACAGATATTTTGAAATCATAACGACTTATTTTGATTCATTTACTGTATTCACATATGTGTAAATTGTTCAAGTTACCTCATCTTAATCATTTAACTCCTTGTGGATCTCTTGTCCTCTGAAAGACTGCATTCTGCCTATAAATCTTATTAGCTGGTTAGGAATCCCCTTCCATGTCTCCCCATGTTCATTTTTCTGTCAAGAGTACTGTGAAATTTCTGTGCGATCACATCTTTCTTCCATAGTAACAGCAGTTAGCTAATTTGTATCCACTATCTGGGCTGACTTTTACATTCCATAACCTCTCCGCATCCACAGAGACCTCCCAACTTTCTTTGATAATTAATGGAATCTGCTGTTGACAAATATTAATGCTACTTAAGTTCCACCCACATCTCCAACAGTACAGTACCAAACCATCAGCCCTTGAAATTGAATGACATTACCATCACGGAATCATCCATTAACAACAACCCTATCATTACCGTTAACCAGGAGCCGAACTGGATGAGTCATAAAAATATTCTGGCTACAGCTCAGAGGCTGGGAATTTTTATTCTTTCATGGGGTGCGGGCATCTCTGGTTAGAACAGAAAGAAATCCCGCAACACCGGTTTAAAGTCCAAACAGGTTTATTTGTAGCAAAAGCTGCAAGCTTTCAGGACAGCCTGTCCCTTTGTCAGGTGTCTGGGCGTTCGGACAGGCTGTCCCAAAAGCTTGAGGCTTTTGCTACAAATAAACCTGTTTGGATTTTCAACTGGTGTTGTGGGATTTCTTCCTGTTTTACCCCAGTCCAACACCAGCATCTCCACATCATCTCTGGTTAGACCAGCATTTATTGGACAACAAAAAGATCTCTTCTCACTGCCACTTGGAATTTTCAAACAGGGACAGCCCAATCTGAATGTTCAGGGAAAAGTCAGATGCAACTCAGATTCCCCCATCCAAAGTATTCCACATTCGGTTTTCCACTCCTCTGTACCCCTTCCCCCACCAATTCTAACAATGGCAAAGCTTGTCCTGGCAAAACCAAAGATATACTTCTTTCTGAGCTCAATGGCTCCTCTTCTTCAGGGAACCACCTGCAACCCCAGGAGTGAACACTGGTCCCAGTGGCGCTGCTGCGACAAGAGAGCTGATGACTGGCTTTCTCCTGGATGGGAGCACAAGCCAGCTAAAGGCCCAACACCTGGAAGATTAGTGCTATTTCTCCCTCTATAGATGCTGCCAGATCAGCCAAGTATTTGCTGCACTTTCTGTTCTTACATTTAATGTCCTTGTCGCTAATTTATAGAACTGGTTGGGAAATGTGGTGTGTGGTAAGAGAAGAGAGTAGAGCCATTGGGCGAGATTTTACAGCCTCACTCGGGTGAAACCGAAACTTCCCGCCTGAGGTCAACGGAGATGTCCATTATCGGACCTTCACCCGCGCCAATTCTGTGGCAGGCAAGGTGGTAGAGTTCTGGCCAAACTCTACCACTTTTGGCAGGAATGAGTTTTAGAATGCTTTAATTTAATGGAATTTAACTTAGCATCAACAAATGTGAGACCATTCACTTTGGACCAAAGAAAAAGACAGAAGAAGGTACTTTATAAATAGTGAATGCCTAAAGAAATGCATGGGTCCAAGTATACTATCATGAGGCCATGCCTCATTATTTTTAAAAATATCATTGTACAGCTGTCAACTGACTGGAAATTTTACAGTTTGAAATGAGACAAAACAAACTTTTGAAAATGCAAGGCCGTTTTCCAAGCTGAAGGTGATAAACAAACAAACCTTTGGAAATGCTCTGAAACTCATTATTGCAAGAGGAAGAGACATTAAGCGTAATGTACTGGATATTGAAATAAAGGCTGCCCAAGATAGATTCACACAAAACCCCTTGGAAATATACAATGGGTGAAGTATAACAGTCTGCAGCAACCACGTCGAGATTGTAGGTGGCATAGGGATTGACAGGAAAATTTTCAGCAGAGAAGACAGGCTGAGAAACTGGGCCCGCTAACAACACCACAGACTGAGCTGTCCGTGTCCTAAAGGACAAAGCTGCTAGATTGGGACTATGATGTGGAGATGCCAGTGCTGGACTGGGCTAAGTGCAGTAAAAAGTCTCACAGCACCAGGTTAAAGCCCAACAGGTTTATTTAGTTGCATAAGCCACTAACTTTCAGAGTGCTGCTCCTTCATCAGGTAAGTGGGAGTTCTGTTCACAAACAGGGCAGGTAAAGCACAAACTCAATTTACAAAATAAAGGTTGGAATGTGAGTCTCTCCAGGTAATCAAGTCTTAAAGGTACAGACAATGTGAGTGGAGAGAGGGTTAAGCACAGGTTATTGTCTCCAGCCAGGACAGTTAGTGAGATTTCGCAAGCCCAGGCAAGTTGTGGGGGTTACATATAGTGTGATATGAACCCAGGATCCCAGTTCAGGCCGCCCTCATATGTGTGGAACTTGGCGATCAGTTTCTGCTCAGCGATTCTATGTTGTCGTGTATTGTGAAGGCCAGCTTGCAGAATGCTTACCCGAATATCAGAGGCTGAATACCCTTGACTACTGAAGTATTACCCAACAGGAAGAGGACTCCTGCCTGGTGATTGTCGAGCAGTGTTGATTCATCTGTTGTCGTAGCGTCTGCATTGTCTCCCCAATGTACCATGCCTCGGGACGTCCTTTTCTGCAGCATATCAGGTAGACAGTGTTGGCCACGTTGCAAGAGCATGTACCATATACCTGGTGGATGGTGTTCTCACATGAGCTGATAGCATCCATGTCGATGATCTGACAAGTCTTGCAGAGGTTACTTAGCAGGGTTGTTTGGTGTTGTGGTCACTGTGCTCCTGATGGCTGGGTAATTTTCTGAGGACAATGGTCTGTTTGAGGTTGTGCTGTTGTTTGAAGGCAAGAAGTGGGGGTTTGGGGATGGCCTTGGCGAGATGTTCAACTTTATCAATGACATGTTGAAGGCTCCGGAGAAGATGTCATAGCTTCTCTGCTCCGGGGAAGTACTGGATGACAAAGGATACGCTGCCCACCGTGTCCTGTATTTGTCTTCTGAGGAGGTCATTGCAGTTTTTTGATATGGTGTGTTGGAACTGTTGATTGATGAGTGAGCGCCATATCCTGTTCTTATGAGGGCATTTTTCAGTGTCTGGAGGTGTTTGTTGCGATCTTTCTTATTTGAGCAGTTTGGAGGCTTGTCCATAACGGATGGCTTCTTTAACGGATTTAAGGTGGAACCTGGAAAAGTGAAGCACTGTGAGGTTATCCATGGGCTTGCAGTACAGTCCTTGAAGTAGATGCATGTGTCCAAGAATGCAACCGATTCCAGAGAGTAGTCTGTGGTAAGTCTGATGGTGGAATGGATGATGTTGATGTCATCACATAGTTGTTTCAATGATTGTTCACCATGAGTCCAAAGGAAGAAAATGTCACTTCAGCACTTCACTGTACTGCAAACCCACGGATAACCTCACGATGCTCCACGATGAGATTGTAAAAAGTGGCTTATAAGGATTATGTCATCAAAGCTTTAAAATAGAAACATTGTTTACATTAATTGGATTGTCTCCCTGACTCAGCAGAGTGGGAGCGATGTTGGGGGAGAGATGATGGGCCAGTAATAATTCTTTGCTATATTAACCCTGTATTAGAATGTGCACAGTCCTCAGTAACCTCAGCCACTTTCAGTGTTACAATAAAGATTGCTAACTCTCTAATATCAATCCCAGTTTCTCCATTTCATTTTGTTGGCATGCTGGCACAGTGATTAACACTGCTGCTCACCGTACCAGGGACCCTGGTTCGATTCCCAGCTTGGGTCACTGTCTATTTGCATGTTCTCCCCTTGTGTGCGTGGGTTTCCTCCGGGTGCTCCAGTTTCCTCCCACAGTCCAAAAGACGTGCTTGGTAAGTGCATTGGCCATGCTAAACTCTCCCTCAGTGTACTCGAACAGGTGCCAGAGTGTGACGACCAGGGGATTTTCACAGTAACTTCATTGCAGTGTTAATGTAAGCCTACTTGTGACACTAATAAATAAACCTTTTTCAAAAAAAGTCTATTCTTACCCATAATTTGTACATTTGTCTGTTAGGACAATCCCAGCTGTTAGACTTTCTCCAGGGCAAGCAGATGCTTCCTTATGTAAGCAGGCTAATGGACAGTGCTGCAGATGCACTTTCCCAAAGTAAGTTCCTCCCTCATCATTACCTTTCCAAATACCAATGTTCAGATACCCTCACCTGATCTCCTCTCTTTCCCCAAGAGTGTTTGGCAACTGTGTGGCAATTCTCTATGTTAAATGAAGCATGTTATCTTTAATTCTACCTTTCTAGTTTAAGGTTGGTGAAAGGTCATGCTAACTGTCTAATGCAAAGGCACCCTATAATCAAAGGATAGCAGGGCAAAGTGAAATCAACATTCATAGAAACTATTGCTCAAAACAGGATGGTTTGCAGAAGCAAAAAGGATCAGGCAGGTCTCGGAAAGTTAGCTAAGTATTGATCGCAAATGGCCCCCAGGTCTTCAATACAATCATGAGGAGAATTAAATTGAATGCAAAAATGCTGAAAAAGGCTACTTATTCCATCTATGTAGGTGGATATGTTGAACCTTTGTCTCAGCAGTGAAATCATCTTGTTTGAACAGCTTGATCTCTTTAATCTCCAAGAGCTACCGTTCTCATTAAAAGTAACACACAATCCACCATCGAACCCGTAAGCTAGCTGCTTTTGAACAGTAAGCCAATAACTGCACCAGAAAATGAATTCTGCTTTCCGAAACCACATGTTGCATTTTATTTTAATTGAATAAACTTCAATGCACCTCTTCAATTTTAAGAAGCAGCAGCAAATCACAGTGTATACTACTTCTACAAAATGGCATAGCTTAAAGAGAAGTTATCAGTCAGATGTGTTTAACTTGAAGTTGGTTTTCCTGTGCAAATTTTCCATTTATTATTCAATCTTTTTATTTTCTCCGGGCTGGACAATTTTTAAAACATGTCTTTAAAAATGACAACTGGAGTAGATATTCAGCTCTTCAATCCTATTCTGCTATTCAGTTGTGGTTGATCTTACGGGTAATTCCAAGTAATAGATAACATGTGTCAAACACCAAGAAAATAGATTCCTTCCTCTTTTCTTCAGGTCACATAACAAAAGTCAGTCGGAGGCTGAGGCAAGTCTGGCAATGTGATAAACCTGGTTTGAACTTGGAAATGGGCACATTTCTGTACTAGATGTAACTGCATGTAAAGCAATAAATCACGGGCAGAATTTTCCTGTCTCTCCCACCATGGGAATTATAGCAGGTGGGGCAGAACCATGCAAAGGTCTGTTGACCTTGGGTGGGATTTTCTGGTCTTGTGGTGAATGCAGACAGAAAATCCCACCCCATATTTTCTAATGAAAGGGCATATAATTTTTAAGTGGTGCATGGCACTTTTTTACACGTTCATGAGATGTGGACATTGCTGGTTAAGGCAACATTTACTGCTCATCTCTGAGGGTAACTAAGAGTCAGCCATATTGCTGTGGGATGGATCTGGAATCACCAACTAAGGACTACAGAGCTCCTTCCCTAAAGGGGCATTAGACTTTTTTTTATGGCAATCAACAATGATTTCATGTTCATTAGACTTTTACTTCCTGATACTTACTGAATTTAAGTTTCATCATCTGCAATGGTGGGATTTGAACCAGGGTCCCCAGAGGATTACTAGTATATTAGTATACTACTACTATATTTTCTCTGGATTACTAGTTCAGTGACAATACCACAGTGCCACCACCTCCCCATGTTGTGAGTCTGGTCAGTCTACCAGCCTGTAAGCTAACCTGCCTTCATTAAGCTTTATTTTGCTTTATTTTTAATGAAGCTTTGCACCGTAAACCTAGCACTGAAAGGTAAATAACTATGCCAAGTATGAGGTTGATGTGTGTATGCCAAAACTGCACTGGACATCAGGCAATGACATGAATTCCCATGACATTAGGGTAGCGATTCTAGCAAGGGGGCAATTTTTCTGCATTATAGGAGGAATATTAAAAAGGCTAAATAAAACCTTGCACCGATCACAATCTCAGGGTGTCATAGAGTCATAGAGGTTCACAGCGCATAAAAGGACCCTGCAGGCCATCAAGTCTGCACCGGTCAAAGACAAACCACCCAACTATTCTAATTCATTTTTCAGCACTTAGTCCATTTTCTTGTATGCCTTGGCATTGCAAGTGCTCTCTGTTTCTACCACTCTTTCAGGCAGTGAGTTCCAGACTCCTGCCATCTTCAGGGTGAAAATGTTTTTCCTCACATCCCCTCCAAACCTCCTTCCCCTTACTTTAAATCTACGCACCTCCCTCCCCTTTCTAGTCATTGACCCTCGACCACGGGGAAAAGTTCCTTCTTCTCTACTCTATCAATGCCCCTCATAATCTTATATATCTCAGTCATGTCCTCCCTCAGTCTTCTCTGCTCCAAGGAAAACAACTTCAGTCTATCCAATCTATCTTCATAGCTGAGACTCTCCAACCCAGGCAACATCCAGGTAAATCTCCTCTGCACCCTTTCATGTGCTATCACATCCCTCCTATAATGTGGATTACAGAACTGCACTCAGTACTCTAGCCGTGGCATAACCAACGTTTTGTATAGTTTCAGCAGAATCTCCTTGCTCTTAAACTCCATTCCTCAGCTGGGGAGGCTCTGGCCCAGCAATATTATCGCCAACCTATTAACCCAGAAACTCCGCTAATGTTCTGGGGGACCTGCGTTTGAATCCCACCACAGCGAATGGTGGAATTTGAATTCAATAGGAATTAGCTGGAATTAAGAATCTACTGATGACCATGAACATATTGTTGATTGTTGGAAAAACTCATCTGGTTCACTAATGTCCTTTAGGGAAGGAAATCTGCTGTTCTTCCCTGGTCCTGGTCATCCTTACAGCGCAGCAGATTAGCAGGATTGGCAAAGGTGGCCTGGAGGCACACTGAATTGGAGGGATTGTAGCAGGACATGTATTTGCAGAGAAATCAGTGCCTGTAAAGTGGCTGCCAAGTCTCCTGCTCTCGAGGAACTGATCCCCTTTGTGAATCACTGCTGCCACGTAAGTTAAAATACTCAAATATGTTGCAGCTCAGACTTCCTACTAAAACTCCGATCAATCCATTTTCAGAGTTCTGACATAGTAAATGGCCCAAGGTCAATCAGGAAAATCTGTTGCAGCCAGAAATAATTGAAATAAGTGATTCATCATCCTCCTTCATTAGATTCCTGCTGCCATAGAAAAGGTTGCTACTGAGATGAAGAGGAATTTCTTCAGCCAGAAGGTGGTGAATCAGTGGAACTCATTGCCACAGAGGGCTGTGGAGGCCAGGTCACTGAGTGTCTTTAATCCAGAAATAGATATGTTCTTGATCAATAAGGGGATCAAGGGTTATGGGCAGAAGAATGAGACAGGGGTTGAGAATCATTTCAGCCATAATTGAATAGTGGAGCAAACCCCATGGGCCAAGTGGCCAAACTCTGCTCCGATATCTTAAGGATCTTTAACATCCATCCAACCAGGCAGATGGGGCAGCAGTTTAACATCTCACTGCACTGGAGTGTCAGCTGTGACTTGTTGTACTCTGGGGATGAACGTGAACCTTGAATCCTAGGTGCGGGTGAGGTGGATTACCCATGTTAAAATTACCCCTTAGTGTCCCACGATATGTAATTTAGGGGAATGCACAAGGTTACAGGTTTATTCCAGGGATAGGAGTGGTTTCAGGGTGGGCCTGGGGAAGATGCTGTTCCGGAGAGTCAGTGCAAACTTGATGGGCTGAATGGCCTCTTTCTGCACTGTAGGGATACTATGGTTCGCAGGATTTAGAAGCAAAAAGACCACTAAATGAGTTATAACAAAATTCTAAGCATCGTGCCTGATAGAATTTCACTTGGAATCCTTTAAACAGAACCATTTCACTTTCACTGTCATTGCGTTTTCATCCAGAAATTCCATTGAGGATGAATAAGAACTGAGGCAGATTTTTACTTTTATATTTCTAAACTCAGAGCAGAGAGGAATGGTGGAATATTTTCACCATGTTGCATCAATACATGACCTGTTTTCATTCACTGGAACACTGATCAACTTATTATCATACATAGCAGCACTGGAATGACAATTCCTCTTAACCCAGTCCCTGAAAAAAATTACAGACTTCACAGCTTGAAATTCTTGATTTAACTGGTGCGTCTTGTGGCAGAGAATACTTTACTGATGATGGTGATTGGCAGCAGGTTCCTTCACTCTGAAAGATTAATATTCCTTTGGTGCTTTTTGAATTATTTTAGTCTTGTAAGAACTGAGACAACAAGTGTCAGAGAGTGCAATCATCTCACATTCCTAGACATATTAATATCTCTGTTCCAGCCAGTCAGAATATTGGTGCTCGTTCAGGCCCAATGGAATGCCAGGGCAGCACAGTGGCACAGTGGTTAGTACTGCTGCCTCACAGTGCCAGGGAGCCGGGTTCGATTTCTGGCATGGGTCACTATAGAATCATAGAAGAAAAACTACAGCACCAACAGGCCCTTCGGCCCACAAGTTGCACCGACCTTATCTCTACCTACTAAGGTTACCTATACCCCTCAATCCTATTAAGTCCCGTGTAATCATCCAGAAGTCTCTTAAAAGACCCCATTGAATTTGTCTCCACCACCACTGACGGCAGCCGATTCCACTCACCCATGTTCTCCCCGTGTCTGCTTGGGTTTCCCACAGGTGATCCAGTTTCCTTCCACAGTCAGAAAGATATGTGGGTTAGATGCATTGGCGATACTAAATTCTCCCTCAGTGTACCGAACAAGTGCCGGAGTGTGGCAACTAGGGTATTTTCACAGTAACTTCATTGCAGTGTTAAGGTAAGCCTACTTGTGACACTAATAAATAAACATTTAAATGCATTCAAAGTAAAAAGCCTTACTGTTCTGATGCCAGAAAGTGAGTAAAAAGTCTGACAACACCAGGTTTAAGTCCAACCAATTTATTTGATAGTACGCTCACTAGCTTTCGGGTTACTTCCTTCGTCAGGTGAATGGAGAGTTCTCAGGGCTTAAACCTGGTGTTGTCAGACTTTTTACTGTCTTTACCCCAGTCCAACGCCAGCACATCCACATCATGGCCAGAAAGTGAAGCATCAAAACCACAGAACAGTACTGTGGGGGTGTCGTACTGTTGGAGGTGCTGTCTTTCCAATGCATCATTAAACCAAAGACATGTTCATCCCCTCAGATGGATGCATCCGTTGACATTATTTTGAAAAGAGGGCAGTTGCATTTCTCCCCAGTGCTCTGGCCACAAGCAATACCACCAAAGCAGTTAAGAGGTCTAACAATATGGAAACAGGGAATCAAAGGAAAGAGCAGCTGCAGAAAATTAAAGAGATACACTCGCTTTATTGGCATCCCATCCACAAACATTTGCCCCCTCCACTACCAACGCACAGGGGCAGCAGTGTGTATCACCTACAAGATGCATCGCAGAAACTCACCAAGGATCCTTCGACAGCACCTTCCAAATCCACAACCTCTACCATCTCAAGGCTGAAGGGAAATGCAATTATTATGGGGGATTTTAATCTGAATATTGATTGGACAAACCAAACCGGCAAGGGTAGCGGGGAAGGAGAATTTGTGGAGTGCATCAGGGATTGCTTTCTCGAGCAGTAAGTTGTGGGAACCTACCCGGGAGGACTGGGGTTGGGGGGGGGGTGCTGAGTTGAGAGTGGGGGACGCGTGGAATTCAATTCCTCCTGTAAGGACAAGAGATTCAACATGACTATTTAAGACAGACTGTGTGGATGGCAGAATACATTATTGAGCAGGAAAACAAAATGGGTGACCGCAAATGAAGAGCACATTCATTTTACAATGTGTCCGTTGAGATCAACAAAGTGAATCAGTCAGGGTGTCAAACAGACCCCTATTGCCACGAGGAACTTTTCCACTTCAGTCCCCATTGAGGGTCTCCCTCTTCAGTCTTTCAGCAAGCGATGGACCGCTGTGCTTTGATAGATGGTAAAATGAGTGCACCGTGGGTATGATCACAAAGAGCACATTTGAAATTCTAGAGAGTGGCCATGGGATACACCTGGTCAGAGGCGACATAAACTTACTAAAGCTGGTTAGATATATCCAGGGAGCACCCATGAATAAATTCCTCCCTCAGACCGCTTTGCCATACGCCGCCAGACACATTCATCGCCATGGTAACTGCCTTTCCCAGCCAATTGGAGAATGAATCGACATTGGGGGGTGGGGGGCTTTTAGGTATGAATCAATATTGGGTGATTATTGATTGTCAATCAAACAGCCTTTCCTGCGCACCCCACGCCCATCATCTCCAATACTGCCACACTTCAAAGAAAATGATAAAATGTCACACATAATTTTTTTTTAATACCCTTATGATATTTCTCCGCACAGCAGCATTCTGGAGATTAATTTTTAATTCCTGGAGACTCCAAGACAATCTGAAAGGTTGACAAGTCTCAGATGACAATGACACTTATCACTATTTAAAGTGCACACAGGACATGTGAACAGATGGGCGTAAATTTAAAGGTTATTTAACGCGCAAGAGACTCAGAAAGATTATAACAGCTGTAATGAGTTATAAAACGGCGGGCAGGAGATATTTTTACAGTGTACTTGTTCCCTTTGAGGTGAACTTTCCACAGATGGTATTATCTGGAGACAACCTTCCAGCTCTGCTCCTGACACACGGAGATCAAATCCCTGACAATTGACTCGTGAGGCTTTGGACCTGTCACTCACAATTAAGCTGGTCAGAGTCAGTTCAGGCAGCAACTCCTGCAGGTTGATACAACCTCGGTATCAAAGACTGAGCAAAGGGTTCTCCACGGGCCTTTGTAGCTTCGTCACTGATGCGACTTGTAATAATTCAAGTGGGGTCTGTTGTGGCTTTTCCTTGGCAAACCTCAAATTGTTCTTGTAGAAGTGTTGGATTCCTGAAACACGGATATAGAATGAAGAGTTGTTTATTCAAGGGCTTATCAGGTATTTCATGCTTGTGCTTTGCCCACATTCCCAGGGAGGACTTTCACCCTCTTGACACGTGACCCTTTTTGTACCCACGTCATTGCATTATCACGTGACAACTCAGTCTACAACTCTGTGTATATCATAGAATCATAGAACCCTACAGTGCAGAAAGAAGCCCTTCGGCCCATTGAGTCTGCACCGAACACAATCCCACCCAGCCCCTAACCCCTATATCCCTACATATTATACCCACTAATCCCTCTAACCTACGCATCCCTGGACACTAAGGGGCAATTTCTTAGCATGGCCAATCAACCTAACCCACACATCTTTGGACTGTGGGAGGAAACTGGAGTACCCGGAGGAAACCCACGCAGGCACGAGGCGAATGTGCAAACTCCACACAGATAGCGACCCGAGACAGGAATCGAACCCAGGACCCTGGAGCTGTGAAGCAGCAGTGCTAACCACTGTGCTACCATGCCGCCCCATATATTCTCACTTGTAGGATCGCAGATTAGGAACTCCTGCCCAGTGTCAGTACAGGCTGGTCACGCGCACTCTTGCTCCCAGGTCAGAAAGTTGGATGTTCAAGTACTCCATCCATTTCTTGAGAACAAAAGTACTGAGCTGCCAACTTTTAACTTGTAGTTTTTTTTATAACTTTTAGAGCTTCAAGTTTTTAGGTGCCCAGATCATCAACAACCTGTCCTTGTCCCTCCATGCCAACGCTATAGTTAAGAAAGCCCACCAATGCCTCTACTTTCTTAAAAGACTCAGGAAATTTGGCATTTCTGCTTCGACTCTCACCAACTTTTACAGATGCACCATAGAAAGCATTCTTCCTGGTTGTATCACAGCTTGATATGGCTCCTGCTCTGCCCAAGACCACAAAAAACTACAAAGGTCATGAACGAAGCACAGTCTATTATACAAACCAGACACCCATCCACTGACTTGGAAAAGCAACCAGCATAATCGAGGACCCCAAACACCCCGGGCATGCTTTCTTCCATGAGGAAAGAGATACGAAAGTCTGAGGTCATGCACCATCTGACTCAAGAACAGCTTCTTCCCTGCTGCCGTCAAACATTTGAATGGACTTACCTTGCATTAAGTTAATCTCTCGCTACACCCGAGCTATGACTGTAACACAACATTCTGCATTTCCTTCTCTATGAATGGTATGCTTTGTCTGTATAGTGCGCAAGAAACAATACTTTTCACCATATGCTAATGTGACAATAATAAAGCAGATCAATCAAATAAAATTTTAAATGCGACATTAAAATGAGACCCCAATTTGTCACTTGATGTAAAAGATCCCATGCTACAAGAAGAATCCCCTCCAATTCAATTTTCAAGTTTGCTGATGACACCACTATAGTGGGTCAGATCTCAAACAATGAGTACAGGAATGATATAGAGAATCTGGTGAACTGGTGCAGCAACAATAATCTCCCTCAATGTCAACCAAACAAAGGAGAGAGTGACTTCAGGAAGCATAGTGGAGGACATGCCCCTGTCTACATCATACGCTGGGCAGGAGTTTATAATACTCTTATCTTACAAATGAGAATATATATATAGAAATGGATGAAGTTGAAAGGATCAAGAGCTTCAAGTTTTTAGGTTTCCAGATCACCAACAATCTGTCCTCGTCCCTCCAGGCTGACGCTATAGTTAAGAAAACTTGTCAATATCTCTACTTTCTCAGAAGACTAAGGAAATTTAGCATGTCTGCTACGACTCTCACTGGCTTCTACAGATGCACCATAGAGAGCATCCTTTCTGGTTGTATCACAGCTTGGTATGGCTCCTGCTTGGCACAAAATCACAAGAAGATACAAGGCATTGTGAATGTAGCCCAAATCAGCCTCCCATCCATTGACACTGCCCACATTTCCTGCTGCCGCAGGAAAGCAGCCAACATTATCAAGGACTCCATGCACCCTGGACATTCTCTCTTCCACCACCTTCTGTTGGGAAAAAGATTCAAAAGTCTGAGGTCACGTACCAACTGACTCAAGAACAGCTTCTTCCCTGCTGCCATCAGACTTTTGAATGGACCTACCTCGCATTAAGTTGATCTTTCTCCACACCATAGCTATGATTGTAACACAATATTCTACTGTAGCCTTACCAATGACTTATACAATTGTAATATAATGTCCCAACTTCTATACTCAATGCCCTAACTGATGAAGGCCAGTGTGCTAAATACCTTCTTCATCACCCTGTCTACTTGTGATGCCGCTTCCAACGAACTATATATTTGTACTCTTAGGTCCCTCTGTTGCTCAACACTCCCCAGGGTCCTACTGTTCATGTATAAGTCCTATCCTGGTTTGATTTTCCAAAATACAATACCTCACATTTATCTGTACTGAAATCCAATTGCCAATCCCACTTCCCTAACTGATCAAGATCCCCCTGTAATTTTTGATAATCTTCTTTGTTATCAATGATACCTCCTAATTTAGTGTCATCCACAAACTTACTAAAATGCCGTGTACATTCACATTCAAATCATTTATATAACTAGTGAATAACAAGGGCCTCAGCCAGAGCACCCGAAGGAAATCCACGCAGACACAGGGCGGATGAGCAAAATCCACACAGTCACCAAGACTGGAATTGAACTTGGATCTCTAGAGTTGTGAGGCAGCAGTACTAACCACTGTGCCACCTTTCAAAAGTACTCCATTGGTTTTGAAGCACTTTGCAGTTTTCTGGCAACATGAAAAGCACGATGGAACTTGAATTTAAAATTTTGCAAGAGCATGCAGTTATGTTAACAATGTGACACAGACATAATGAGGAAAATCCCCAGTGGTGGAAGATCATTGTCATAGAGTCATACAGCGTAGAAAAGGCTCTTCAGCCCAAATCTGCACTGACCATATCTCCGGTTTCCTCCCACAGTCCAAAGATGTGCAGGATAGATAGACTGGCCATGCAAAATTGTTCCTCAGTGTTAGGGGGGTTAACTTAAAGTTTATTTGTTCGGGCTACAAGTAGGCTTACATTAATACTGCAATGAAGTTTCTGTGAAAACCCCCTAATTGACACAATCCGGCGCCTGTTTGGGTACATTAAGGGGGAATTTATCATGGCCAATGCACCTAACAAACATGTCTTTCGGACAGTGGGAGGAAACCAGAGCACCCAGAGGAAATCCATGCAGACAAGGGAGAGCATGCAAACCCCACACATACAGTGACCCAAGCTGGTAATTGAACCCAGCTCCCTGAGTCTGTGAGGCAGCAATGCTAACCACTCTGTCAGGGTAAATACATGGTTTATGGGGATAGTGCTTGGATGGGATCGATGTTGGTGCAGGCTCGATGGACTGAATGGCCTCCTTCAGCACTGTAGGATTCTATAATTATAACCTTTTCTGTGGAACCAACAGAAGTCATTTGATAAAGTGCCATGTGAAATGATATTGCAGAAAGCAAAATATTATGGTATGGGTGAACTTGTGAGCATAGGAATAAATAAGTCTTTTTCAGATGTAAGGAATGGTGTGCCACAGGGATCAGTGCTGGCCCCTCAGCTATTTACAATTTATATAAACTGCTTAGATGAAAGTATTGAAGGGATGGTTGCCAAATTTGCTGACAATGAAAGGTAGATGGGAAAGTAAATTATGAAGGAGATGTAAGGACATTACGAAAAGATATAGATAGGTTAAATGAGTGCGCAAAGATCTGGCAAATAGAATATGATGTGAAAATCTGAAATTGTCCATTTTGGCAAGAAGAATGAAACTGAAGCTTATTATCTAAATGGTGAGAGATTGCAATGCTCTGAGGTGCAGACGGATCTGGGTCTCCTGGTGGGTGAATCACAAAAGGCTATTATGCAGGTGTAGTAATTAGGAAAGCTAACTGAATGTTACTGTTTGTTGTGAGGAGAATTGAATGCACAAGTAGATAGGTTACGCTTCAGTTTTACAGCGCATCAGTGCAACCATGCTGGAGTATTCATAGCATTTGGTCACCTTCTTTAAGGAAAGATGTAAATGTGTTGCGGCTGTTCAGTAAAGGTTTACAGACAAATAGCAGGAATATGGGAGAGGAGGCGGCGATGTTAATGTTTTATGAGGAATGGTTGGACAGAATAGGCTTGCATCCACTGCAGTTTAGAAGAATAAAGGGTGACATAGAAAGCACCCTCCCCTACTCTTCTCCCCTATGTACTCTATGAATGGTATGCTTTATCTGTATACCATGCAAGAAACAATACTTTTTATTGTATCCCAAAACATGTGACAATAATAAATCAAATCAAATCAAATCAAATCAAATCAAATCAGTGAGCCAGGCCAAGCAGTCATGATTAGAGGTGAGCACAGATACCAGATTGTCGCCCTTCTCTCAGTTGCCTGTGACAGTGCTTGGTTTCGTGTTAATGGAAACACAGGTGATTGCGTAAACACTTTAGTGACTACGGTCCTCTGCTGTTTTTAATCTGCTGTCTCTGCAGGAATGGCGGAATGTATTTCCAGCACTCTCTGATATATCCCGTATCATTACTGGTGCACATGTTGCTGAACAATATGTAAATGAATGTGCATCCTCCATCTTTCCCATTTTAGCTACAACAATCTGTAACTTCATGAGAGAAAGAATAGCACAGAAAATGGCAGTAAGGAAACAATAGCGAGCTTGACTGCACAGGATATGAATTGGTGCAAAACCCAAATCTGTCCCTCCCCAAATGTTACTTTTGAAAGGTAGGAGGGAGAAAGAAAGGTAATGTGTGTTCTGCTGAAACAGAAAATGCTGGATGAACTCAGCAGATCTATGGAGAGAGAACCAGAGTTAATGTTTCAAGTCTATATGACTCTTCTACAATTTGACAATGCAGATTTAGCAATGAAGTCTGAAGTCTGAGTTGCCATGAAGGCATTTTTTGAGGTGATGCTTTGCTGAAAGCACTGCACGCTCCACCAAACCTTTTGATTGTGAATGAAGAGGACTGCTTGCAACATATTCAAAGCCCTGTCCATGCGCAAAGCTCTTGATCTGCCTGCTCTCAAACTGTCAAGCAATGTTTGTCATTAGTCAGTGTGAATGCTATACATGTCAAAGTCTCTCTATAACTTCCAGGTTACCGTCGTATTCTTCATGTTAGGTCAGTAGTCAACTTTATGCCACCCTGAGAATGAATCGGTAAGGACAAGATACTGATTTCCATTCCTGTCAAATACATCTATTGCAGCAAGGGACCATTGGAAAGTCTGGAATCTCAGCAGTGTGCGCCGATTCTTTGGTTTGCTGAGGTTTGCGCATATTGCATAGTACAAACCTGGACACTGCCCTCTCTGTGTCACAGTACATTGATGGCCAGAACATAGTTTTGTTTGCCCTATCCTTTGTCACTTCTGCCGCCAGGTGTCCTTGGTGGAGCTGTTAGGTGTAGTATTTCTACAGAGGGGTTATGAACCTCTGCACACTCAGTATCAGGCCATCTTCTCTCATGGTGTAAAAATTGCAGTGCTCTTAGGGAACCTCTTTTGGTGGCGCTGCTAACGCTTCATGATGATGTTGTGGAGTTGTTTCCACATGTAGTCTGTTCACATATCAGCTTTGAGTCAATCAAGATGGGCGGCATGGTGGCACAATGGTTAGTAATGCTGCCTCTCAGTGCCAGGGACCTGGGTCCGATTCTCAGCTTAGGTCACTGTTTGCTCATTCCCTCTTATGTCTACGTGGGTTTACTCCAAGTGCTCCGGTTTCCTCCCACTATCCAAAGATGTATGGGTTAGATTGACTGCCCATGCTAAAGTGACCCTTGTGTCAAGGGGAGTAGCAACATCCACCTTCTTCCTTCGGGAAAAAGATACAAAAGTCTGAGGTCATATACCAACCAAGAACAGCTTCTTCCCTGCTGTTGTCAGACTTTTGAAAAGACTTATCTTACATTAAGTCAATCTTTCTCTACACCTATCTATGACTGTAACACTATATTCTGCATTCCGTTCCTTCTCTATTAATAGTATGCTTTGTCTGTATAGCACACAAGAAACAATACTTTTCACTGTTTGTTAATACATGTGACAATAATAAATCAAATCAAATCAATTGAATCAATCAATAGAGAGGGTTATGGGAATAGGGCCTGAATGGGATTGTGGTCGGTGCAGACTCAGTGGGCTGAATGGCTTCCTTCTGCATTGTAGGGTTCTATGATTCTAATCTTTTCATTGTAATGATGGCACTTGAATTGCCATAATGTTGATGTCCTCCCCACACTCAGTGGTGGGCAGTTGAGGACTGGAAAAGACATCCATTAGGTACAGTTCCTCATTGTGCTGATAGATCACACTGAGATTGTATTGTTACAGAAAGAATATCATTCCCTGCCGGTATGGCGACACTGTACAGAGGGGATTCCTGAAATTAGTAATGAGGGGCTGGTGATCAGTTTCAACAGTAGTTGGGTGGCCATAAGTGAAGCCACCATGGGAGAGGAAGCCTTTCTCCATCTGGGAATAGTGAGTTTCACTGCCAGCATTTCATTCTTCTCTCACATGTCCAAATGGTCTCTCCTCACAAAACTCAGCTTCTCAGTTCTAGAAATGGAACATGAGCATCTGAGTTTTATTCTCCTCTAGTGCACGCTGCAGTCATGAGAACTTAGCCTCCAGCTGTGTTCCCAACAGCGATGCTCAAACATTCCCCAGACTCTCCTTGTACCCAACGCTTGCCATATGAAAATTGCGGACTGTTAGTCCTCATTCGCCTCATGAGCTTAACAAGTAGGGGAGGTGATGGCCTACTGGTATTATCGCTAGACTATTAATCCAGAAACTCAGCTAATGCTCTGGGGACCTGGGTTCGAATCCCGCCACAGCAGATGGTGGAATTTTAAAAAATCTAGAATTAAGAATCTGAAATCATAGAATCCTACAGTGCAGAAAGAGGCCCTTCGGCCCATCGAGTCTGTACCGAACACAATCCCACCCAGGCCATACCACCATATCCCTACATATTATACCCACTAATCCCTCTAATCTGTGCATCCCTGGACAATAAGGGGCAATTTCTTAGCATGGCCAATCAACCTAACCCGCACATCTTTGGACTGTGGGAGGAAGCCGGAGTACCCAAAGGAAACCCACGCAGACACGAGGAGAATGTGCAAACTCCACACAGATAGTGAATGGAGCTGGGAATCGAACCCGGTACCCTGAAGCTGTGAAGCAGCAGTGCTAACCACTGTGCTACCATGCCACCCATGGTCATCTACTGATGACCATGAAGCCATTGTTGATTGTCGGAAAAACCCATCTGGTTCACTAATGCCCGTTAAGGAAGGAAATCTGCCATTCTTAAACAGTCTAGCCTACATGTGCCTCCAGAACCATAGCAATGTGGTTGACTCTCAGTTGCCCTCAGACAATTACGGATGGGCAATATATGCTGGCAGTCAGTGACACCCATGTCTCACAAATAAATAAAGTAATTAGTTGGAGGCATGTAGGATGCTCAGACACACTTCCTCCTCCTCTGCATACCCCCCAACCCTCTTGCCTCTTTGGAAAAGTGAATCAAGTCACTAGGATGTTGATGTTATGTATTTTGGGATATGGCCCCTGTAAGGTCAAGTGATCTAGGGTATAGGATGAGTTGGTTGGGGACTGCCTTGAACGGGCAGTCAACATTTGGCATGTGGCATGAATTGACTGAACAAAGACCTGTGTACCCTGACGCCTGGCTGTGGAGTAGTTCTTAGGGAGACAACTCAGTGCTAACAGATTTAACAATCGGCGACCAGCGACGTTTTCTTGGTGAATGTTTTACTGGGATTCACTGGCTCACTGTCATTGTAACCAGGAACTCCACGGCTATATGTCTCATGGCCAGTGGCCATTGTTGTTCCTCATAAATGACATTTTATGGAGAGAAGGTCAACGGATTTGACAGGGCCTGGGATCTGCGCAACCATGAAATAGTTACTGCAACTCTGGAAATCATACAACAAGGAGAAAAACAGTGCCTCAGTGTTAGACATTCCTCCGAGAAAAATGGCATTGTAATTCACTGAGGAACCTGTGCTCATGAATTATTAGTCCTTCAGAGTCATGAAGTAACGGTGGTAACTCACTGTCACTGGAAACTGATCCTGTTTTTCCTTTAACCCCATTATAGTCTGACTTACATCAGGAATTCATGTGAGTTAAGCATCCTTAAGGAAGATGATTTGAATGTTCAGAGCAGCCAATTACTTATATTATTTCAAGGTGATTTGTTTTGCCCGCTTCCACTCAGCCAGTTCCAATCAGCGGATTTTTTTTTCTTTCATCAGATTGATGGCAGTCAGGAGAAATTGGATCTATTTCTCTCGAGCTGTCCTACTCCCATTAATGCACTTCGTAAATCACAGTGAGCGGGTCAGGAGCATAGTTGTAAAGCACTGCTTTGTGTCGTGACATAACCAGCAGCAAGCAGGGTGAGAAAAATCAGCAATATGTAATAAAAAAAGGAATTCCTCTTTCCAAGGCATTTATGTGGTAAATCTTGATGCAAACTGGTGAAAATTATGCCAATGCTTTGAATGAAAGGCAGATAATTGTGATTCTCAATGGAAGGCCTTTAACAAGGATTGTCAAGGTCATTCATTCTCAGGTGGTGTAAATAAATCTGTTTCTGAATTTGTAGACACAGATTCTGAGCTCTGATCCTGGCCTTTCCCATGACTTCCATAGATTCATTGAATCCACAGTGGAGGCCATCCAGCCCATCGAGACCACACCGACAACAATCCCATCCAGGTACTGCCCTATCCCCGTAACCCCAAACATTTACCCCCCAACACCCTGACATTAAGGGGGAATTTAGCATGGCCAATTCACCTAACTCACACATCTTTGAATTGTGGGAGGCAATTGGAGCACCCGGAGGAAATCCATGCAGGGGACAATGTGCAAAACTCCACACAAACAGTCACCCAAGGCCGGAATTGAACCCTATCCCTGGCGCTGTGAGGTCCTCTTCACTGTTGATATGCGCGATCTTCTTGGAGATCCTGTGAGGTAGCAGTGCTAACCACTGTGTCACCGGGCCGCCCCATCCTGTTAGAATGCAGCCCATCTGTTTCTTGTGATTGTTTAAATCAGGTTCCATATTTTTCCATATCTTTAGCAGTTATCTGGAGAGGAAATATGGTCTTTTGTCCTCTTGGTGACCAAAGAACGACAGAGCATATATTTATATCGCGCATTTCCTGACCACAGGACACCCCCAAACAATCATAGCTATTGAAGCAACTTTTCTTTTGATGTGTCATCGCTGTTGTAATGAAGGGGTCATAGTTTGAGGATAAGGGGACAAGCCTTTTAGAACTGAGGTGAGAAGAAATTCCTTCACTCAGGGAGTGGCGACTCTGTGGAATTCACTCCCACAGAAAGTAGTTGAGACCAAAACGTTGTGTGATTTCAAGAAGAAATTAGATATAGCTCTTGAGGCTAATGGGATCAAGGGATAAGAGGGGAAGGGGGCAATCATGATACTAAATTTGAGCCATGATCAAAATGAATGCCTTGGCCTACTCCTGCTTCTAGTTTTTATGTTTCTTTGTTTCCATGAAGAGATTTCAGCAATAATTCCAGGCAGGATCTACAGATATTTAGAAATGCAAAGACTGATTTGGGACGGTGAGCATGGCTTTGTGAATGAATGATCATGTGTCACAAATTCGATTGAGTCTTTTGAAGGGGTAACCAAGAAGGTAGATGAGGGCAGTACAGTCGACGTTGACTACATGGGCTTTAGCAAGGCCTTTGACAAGGTAATCGCATGGAAGGTAGGCATTAGGGAGAGTTATAGAACAAAGAGATCTAGCGACACAGGTTCACAGCTCTTTGAAAGTGAAGTCACAGGTGGACAGAGTGTGAAGAAGGCATTTGGTATGCTTGGTTTCACAGGTCAGAGTATTGAATACAAAAGCTAGGGATGACTTGTTGAAGTTAAGGCCACACTTAGAATATCGTGTACGGTGTTCACCACCCTCTTAAAATTCTTATATTATACAATACTCATTGGAGTTTCGATGAATGAGGGGAGATCTTATAGAAACATATAAAATTATGAAAAGAATAGATAAGATAGATGCAGGGAGGTTGTCTCCACTGGCAGGTGAAACCAGAACTAAGAGCCATTGCCTCTGAAAAAGGGGGAGCAGATTTAGGACTGAGTTGAGGAGGAACTTTTTCACATAAAGGGTTGTGAATCTGTGGAATTCCCTGCCCAGTGAAGGCTACCTTGTTGAATGTTTTAAAGGAAAAGGTGGATAAACGTTTGAACAGTAAATGAATTAAGAGTTGTGGTGAACAGGCAGGTAAGTGAAGCTGAGTCCACGAAAAGATCAGTCAAGACCTCATTGAATGGCGGAGCAGACTCATGGGGCCAGATGGCCTACTCCTGTTCTTAGTCCTTATGTTCTCATTGGAAGGGTATTATTAAACTAGAAAGAATGCAGTGAAGATTTACAAAGATGCTACCAGGACTAGATGGCTTGAGTTATAAGGAAAGCTGGTAGACTGGGCCTGTTTCCATGCTGTAAACCTCAATGACTCTACAGCTAATGTTTTACCATAAAAAGGCCCCCAAAACACCCAAGACAATATCTAGTGTTGCTTGCTGTCTTTCAATTATACAAACCAGCAAGAATTTGAATTTAAAAATAATTATTTCAAGTGGGGTCTGCCCCTATCATTAATATCATGGAATCCTATCAGTGCAGAAGGAAGCCATTTCGTCCATCAAGTTTGCACTGGCTCTCTCTGACAGAGTATGTTACCCAGGCCCTTTTCCCACCTATTCCTGTGACCCCACGCAACATGGCTAATCCATTGAACCCACCTATTTTGGGACACTGAGGAACAATTCAGCATAGCCAATCCACCTAACCTTCACATCTTTGGACCATGGAAGGAAGCCAGAATACCCGGAGGAAATCAACGCAGACATGAGGAGAGTGTGCAAACTCCACACAGACAGTCATCCAAGGCTAGAGTTGAATCCAGGTCCCTGGTGCTATGAAGCAGCAGTGCTAACCACTGTTGTATCTTCAATTTATAGTAGATTTACTGATAAATGGTTACAATTCTGTCCATTGCTGAACACACAAATCTGTCAGTTTAGTTCAATCTGTAACACTCACACTTCTCAGTCAGACAGGCTGGGGTCAAGCTTCACTGCAGAATTTTATCTGGATTGGCACTATCATCCAAGTTGCTGTCTTTCAGGTGAATGAATTGAAGAATAATTTTGCAGCATTGCCTTAAAACCAGAAAAAAAGTGTTTAGAGTTGATCTGGACAAATGTGAAGTAATGCATTTTGGAAGGTCTAATAAAGATAGGGAATGGCAAAACCCTTAAGAGTATTGATGGATAGAGAGATCTGGGTGTACAGGTACACAGGGAATTGAAAGTGGCAACACAGGTGGAGAAGATAGTTAAGAAAGCATATGGCATGCTTTCCTTCATCAGCCAGGGCATTCAGTTTAAAAATTGGCAAGTCATGTTGCAGTTCTATAGAATTTTTTTTAGGCCGCACTTGGAATATAGCGTTCAATTTTGGTTGCCACACTACCAGGAGGTTGTGGAGGCTTTGGAGAGGGTACAGAAAAGATTTACCAGGAAGTTGCCTGGCATGGAGGGCATTAGCTATGAGGAGAAGTTGGAGAAACTTAGTTTGTTCTTACTGGAACGATGGAGGTTGATAGAGTATGAGGGGCATGGACAGAGTGGATAGTCAGAAGCTTATCCCCAGGGTGCAAGAGTCAGTTATTGGTGGCATAAGTTTAAGGTATGAGGGACAAGATTTAAAGGAGATGCACAAGGCAAGTTTTTTTATACAGAGGGTGGTGGAGCCTGGAACTTGCTGCCGGGGGAGGTAGTGGAAGCAATTCTGATAGTGACTTTTAAGGGCCATCTGGACAAATACTTGAACAGCATGGGAATGGAGGGATATGGTCCCCAGAAGGGTAGAAGGTTTTAGTTCAGTCGGGCAGCATGGTCCATGCAGGCTTGGAGGGCCGAAGGGCCTGTTCCTGTGCTGTAATTTTCTTTGTTCTTTGATATCATTGATGCCAGTGTTAAAATAAGGTATCAGGTTTTTTAAAGTATTTTTCTGGGGTATGGACGTTGTTGGCCAGACCAACATTTATCATACATTCCTAATAAATCTTGAGAAGGTGGTGGTGAGCTGCTTTCTTGTATCACAGTAGTCTCTACAATGTAGGAATACCCACAGTGCTGTTGGGGAAGGAGTTCCAGGATTTTGTCCCAGCGACAGTGAAGGAACAGAGATCTATTTCCAAGTCAGGATGGTGAGTGACTTGAAGGGGAACTTGCAGATGGTGTGAGTGGTCATGGTTTGGAGGGTGTTGCCTAAGGATTTTTGGTGAGTTTCTGAAGCGCATTGTGTAGATTGTACACTCTGCTCCTACTGTGCATTCATGGTGGAGGGAGTGAATGTTTTTGGATGAGGTTTAAGCCAAGGGTGCTGGTGTTTCCTGGATGGTGTTGAGCTTCTTGTGTGTTGTTGAGCCGAATACATCCAGGCAAGTGGAGAATATTCCATCATGCTTGTGCCCTGTAGATGGTGGGCAGACTTTAGGGAGTCAGGAGTTGAGTTACTCACCTCAGATTTCCTAGTCTTTGACATGCTCTTGTTACCACAATATTTAAATGGCTTGTCCTGTTGTGTTCTGGTCAAGAGTAACCCTCAGGATCTTGAGAGAAGGAGATTCAGCAATGGTAACGTAATTGAATGTCCAGGAATGAAGGTTAGATTCTTTCTTGCTAGGGATGGCTATTGCTTGGCACTCGTGTGGTGAAAATGTTACCTTCCACTTGTCAGCCCAAGCCTGAATATTGTCCAGGTCTTGCTGCATTTGGATATGGACTGCTTCAGCATCTGAGGAGTTGTGGATGGTGCTGAACATCGTGCACTCATTAGCACCCATCCCCACTTCTAACCTTATGTTGGAAGGAAGATCATTGATGAAGAAGTTGAAAATTGATGGGACTAGAACACTACCCTGAGGAACTGCTGAACTGGTTTCCTGGGACAGGGATGATTGAGTTCCAACCACCACAACTCCAACTAATGGAGAGTTCTCCCCCTGATTCTCATTGTTTCAGTGTTGCTAGGTCTCCTTAACACCGTGCTTAAATGTTGCCTTGATGCTAAGGACAGTCACTCTTCCCACATCTCTGGATTTCAGTTGTTCTGTCCATGTTTGAACCAAGGCTATAATGAGGTCAAGAGCTGAGTACCCTGGAAGAACCCAAACAGAGCATCAGTGAGAAGGCTATTTCTCAAGAAAGTGCCTCTTGATGATGACCTTTTCCATCACTTTAATGATGATTGAGAGTAGACTGATGGGATGGTATTTGGCCACTTTGATTCGTCCTGTTTCTTGTGTACAGGACAAACTTGGGTAAATTTCCAAATTGCAGGTAGATGCCAGTGTGGTGGCTGTACTGGAACAGCTTGGCTGGAGTTGCAGCAAGTTCTGGAGCACATGTCTTCAGGATTATTGCTGGACTATTGTCACAGCCTTTGCAGCATCCAGTATCTTCAGCCATTTCTTGATATCTTGGGAAGTGATTTGAACTGGCTGAATGTCGACATCTGTGATGCTGAGGGAAGCCGAGATAGATCATTCACTAGATCTTCTGACTGCTGAGAAAAGCATGGATGTTAGGGCACTTGGGGAAATAAATAGTGATGTCTTGAGGAGTGAATCATCAATAGTCACGGGTGAGGTGCCTGAAGATTGGAGAGTGGCAAATGTTGTGCCTTTGTTTAAAAAGGACTGCAAAGTAAAGCCTGGGAACTACAGGCCAGTGAACCTCACATCTGTGGTGGTTAAGTTGTTGGAAAGTATTTTGAGAGGTGGGATCTACCGGCATTTAGAGATGCAAGGACTGATTAGAGGCAGCATGGCTTTGTGAGTGGAAAATCATGTCTCACAAAATTGATTGCATTTTTTTGAAGGGGTACCAAGAAGGTAGATGAGGACAGTGCAGTTGATATTATCTACGTGGACTTTCGCAAGGCCTTTGACAAGATGATTGCAGTTTGTTGCATAAAGTGGTAGGTTGTTGCGTAAAGTTAAATCTCAGGAGATCCAGGGTAAGGTGTCTAAATGGGTACAAAATTGGCGTCTTGACAGAAGCCGAGGGTGGTTGTACAGAGTTGTTTTTCAAACTGGAGGCCTGTGAGCAGTGGTGTGCCTCAGGGATCAGCGCAGGGCTCACTGTTATTTGTCATTTATATTAATGATTTGGATGAAAATATAGGGGGCATGGTTAGCAAGTTTGCAGATGACACCAAGATTGGTGGCATAGTGGACAGTGAAGACAGTTATCTCCGATTGCAATGGGATCTTGATCAATTGGACCAGTGGACTGACGATTGGCAGATGGAGTTTAATTTAGACAAATGTGAGCTGATGCATTTTGGTAGATTGGTCTAGGGCAGGACTTACTCAGTTCATGGTAGGGCACTGGGGAGAGTTACAGAACAAAGAGATCTAGGGATACATATTCATAGCTCCTTGAAAGTGGAGTCACAGGTGGATAGAGTGGTGAAGAAGGCATTCAGCATGCTTCGTTTCATCGGTCAGAAAATTGAATACAGGAGTTGTGACATCTTGTTAAAGTTGTACAAACTTTGGTAAGGCCACACTTGGAATATTGTGTGCAATTCCGGTCGCCCTATTATAGAAAGGTTATTATTAAACTAGAAAGAGTGCAGAAAAGATTTACTGGAATGCTACCAGGACTTGATGGATTGAATCATAAGGAGCGGTTTAATAGATGAGGACTTTTTTCTCTTGAGTGTAGGAGGTTGAGGGGTGACCTTATAAAGGTCTATAAATAATGAGGGACATAGGCAAGGTGGATAGTCAATATCTTTTCCCAAAGGTAGGGGAGTCAAAAACTAGAGGGCATAGGTTTAAGGTGAGAGGGGAGAGATACAAAATGTCCAGAGGGGCAATTTTTTCACACAGAGGGTGGTGAGTGTCTGGAACAAGCTGCCAGAGGTAGTAGTAGAGGTGAATACAATTTATTTTTTAAAAAGCATCTAGGTAGTTACGTAGGTATGATGTGAACAGAGGGATATGGGCCAATTGTGAGCAATTGGGATTAGCTTAGGGTTTTTTACAAAAAGAGCGGCGTGGACAACTTGGGCCGAAGGGCTTGTTTCCATGCTGTAAACCTCTATGACGGTTGATGCAAATGCACTGATATGCTTGGCTCTTTCACCAGTGAAAACACAATTATTTGCAGAGAATGAAAGACTTTTGGCTAACTATTAGTTGTTTAAAGAACACCTGAAAAGAAGAGTGAGAGTGAGAGCCAGGGCGAGTGGGGAGATTCCAGAACTTTGGTGCTCAGCAGCTTAAGCATTATTGCCAATTGTGACTTGACTCAAATCGTGAATGTGCAACAGGGCAGAATTGGAGGGATGCAGAGAGGTTGAGGGTTTGGGAATGGAGATGCAGGGAGGGGCATGGCCATAGAAGGATTGAAAAATAAGGGTGAGAAGTTTATTGTCCAGGTGTTGCTGGGTTGGGAGCTACTACATTTCAGTGTACTTGTCTTGTACACTCAAAATAACGCTCATCCAAAAGTTCGCTGTTAGTTGTAAAGTACTCTGGAGAAAATCAATGCAGTGAGTGTGATTGCCATTGTGTACATGGACTTTCAAAGTCAACTCACAAAATGCAACATAATAGACTTGATGGCAAAGCATTCTTTCTGGTTGTATCACAGCTTGGTATGGTTCCTGCTCTGTCCATGACTGTAAAAAATTACAAAGAGTTGTAAACGAAGCCCAGTCCATCACGCAAACCAGTCTCTATCCATTGACTCTGCCTACATTTCCCTCTGCTTCGGCAAAGCAGTTAGCATAATCAAGGACAGCTCACACCCCAGATGTACTCTCTTCCATCTTCTTCCGTCGAGAAAAAGATACCGAAGTCTGGGGCACGTTCCAACCGATTCAAGACAGCTTCTTCCCTGCTGCCATCAGACTTTTGAATTGACCTACCTTACATTAAGTTGAGCTTTCTCTGCACTCTAGCTATGATTGTAACACCACATTCTGCACACTTTCCTTTCCTTCTCTATGAATGATATGTTTTGTCTGATAATGCACAAGAAACAATACTTTACACTGTGCAGTAATATTTGTGACAATAATAAGTCAAATCAAATAGAAAATGTAACATGCGATTACAGAGGCAGTGGCTGCATGAGTTACGAAGGAAAGAGAAGAGCGATGAACAGAAAGAGAACTGCTGCTGTTTGGGTGCTACTCTTTTTGCTGTGTGTTATTGGGAGGCAAGATGGCACAGTGGTTAGCACTGCTGCCTCACAGTGCCAGGGACCCTGGTTCAATTCTTGCCTCAGGTCACTGTGTGTGTTGCATATTCTCCCCTTGATTGTGTGGGTTTCCTCCGGGTGATTCAAATTCCTCCTATAGTCCAAAAGTGCGCATGTTAGGTTGGTTGACCATGCTAAATTGACCCTAGTGTCAGGGGGAACTAGCAGAGTAAACATGTGGGGTTATGGGGATAGGGTCTGGGTGGAGTTGTGGTCAATGCAGACTCAATGGGCTCAATGGCCTCCTTCTGCACATTTAGGGAATCTATGATTCTATGACCAAGATATAGGGCATAATTTCAAAGTCTGGAGATAATATTAAATACTGAAATGCAGGGGTAGATTTTCTGATCCAAAGAGCCACAGGCATTGTCACGGGCAGGATGGAAAATTTGCAGGCCATTTAAAGGTCCAATGACCTCAGCCGTGACTGGAAAGTACCACCCAGAATAAACAGTGAGGATGATCACAACAGACTTCAAGAGACCAGGAGAAATGGGTTGAAATATAACAACTTTCATTTAATGGCAATATTGTGACATGATACATTTTAGAGGGATGAATGTCAAGGCCATGGAGAGGGTCATAGAATTATAGAATCCCTACAGTGGAGAAGGAGGCCATTCGGCCCATTTAGTCTGCACGAATCACAATCACACTCAGGCCCTATCCCCGTAACCCAACATATTTACCCTGCTAATCCCCCTGGCACTCAGTGGCAATTTAACATGACCAATCAACCTAACCTTCACATCTTTGGGCTGTGAGAGAAAACCAACTCAGACATGGGGAGAACGTGCAAAATCCACACAGACCCGAGGCCAGAATTGAATCCGGGTCCAGGGCGCCGTGAGGTAGCAGTGGTACCACTGTGCCACCATTGCGCCCAGATGCAGAGGATGTTTACTTGAGTTATATGTCTTCAGCTACGTGGAGAGGCTAAAGGGGCTTGGGTTGTTCTCCATAGAGTAAAGAATCATTCGGGGAGATTCAATATAGCATTTCAAAATCAGAAAGGGTTTTGATAGTGTAAATATGAAGAAACTGTTTCCAGTTGTAGAGGGGTCAGTAAGCAAAGAACAGCAAAGGAACCAGGGGCAACAGAAAGAGAAACATTTTTACATAGTGAATTGCTTTACTGGGCTGCCTGAAAGGGTAGCAGAAATCAAAGTTCAACAAAAACTTTTGAAAGGGAATTTCAAAAAGAATAAATACTTAAGGAAAGATCTGCAGGGTTATGCGAAAAAGTAAGACAGGGACGATAACTCTTTCAAAGAAACATCACAGGTTCAATAGGCCAAAATGTCCTTCATCTACCCGGCATGGTACTGCGTTCTAAGGATATGAAATGCACTTTATAAATGGAGTTTCTTTCTAAGCTGTAGTGAGAATTGCTAATACAGACATGTTTGCATATTAAACATAATCCTTTTAGAAAATCAAATGTTAGCTGCGCTACTTCAGAAATTCAATGCCTCAGATTTAATAGTGGAGGGAATTTATTCAACTCCAAATCAGTACATAATGACATACTGTGTCATCCAGTTATTAGCAAATTGGAATGTGCAATTAAATAATCAAATTCAGCACATACACTTAGGAAAACAAGATGTTGCATTGGTCCTGCCATCTGCTGTTTGTCAAACAGAAGACAGTCTCAGGAACATGAGGGTAAATTTTCCATCTGACAAAATATGAAAATTCTCTCAGTCTTCAGATTGCCTTTGAAATTCAGCAAGCAAAATGATGGTTTCATCGAAGTTTCCTGCCAGCATTTTCATAATATGTGAATTTCTAAATTTTTCTGATTTGAGAATTTCTGTCCTGATCAGAATTCCAATGATGTGGAGATGCCGGCGATGGACTGGGGTAAACACAGTAAGAAATCTCATAATACCAGGTTAAAGTCCAACAGGTTTATTTGGTAGCAAAAGCCACTAGTTCTCGGAGCACTGTCCTGGCTGGAGACAATACACATCTCTTTAACCTGTGCTTAACCCTCTCTCCACTCACATTGTCTGTACCTTTAAGACTTGATTACTTGGAAAGACTCGCATTCCAACCATAATTTAGTAAATTGAGTTTGTGTCTTTATATGCCCTGTTTGTGAATAGAAACCCCACTTACCTGACAAAGGAGCAGCACTCCGAAAGCTAGTGGCTTTTGCTACCAAATAAACCTGTTGAACTTTAACCTGGTGTTGTGAGACTCCTGACAGAATTCCAAAGTCAGGAAGCTGATGTGCTACCCTCCATTTAACACGCACGAGACACGAGGCAGAATTTAACCTTTTTTCTCAAAGTACTGTCTTCAGCAGGAGAAGTGGAGCACAGCCTGCTAGTGTCCTTGCTAGCTTTTCCTGCCAAATTTCCAAACACTTTGGGAAAAAAAAAGGAAGTGGTGAGACTCACAGTGTGGGATCTTCAGGCTGCGTTCACCCCAAAACTGGAAAATCCCTCTCAAGATCAATGGACATTTGCATGGACCGCGTCCACCCCGGCCCACTATGGCCCCCATGGCAGGCAGAATGGAAAAAAGTCCCCCCCACAAACTCTGTCCCACTCGTACCCTCAACCCCTAACAGGTCAGCATGCACAGTAAAAAGGACACTCCAATCCAAAAATAAAAGAAGTGAAAAAAACACAAATATCCCATGGAAAACCACCCAACCCATTGTCTTGGGGCTTCCTACCAAAGTCAATAATTTCACATGTTCCTGAATGATATTCCATCTGCCAAGTTTTTGCCCACTCACTTAGCCCATCTTTGTTCACTCTTCATCATTCTTGCCACTTGCCTTCCCATCCATTTTTGTGTCATCTGCAAACTTGGCACCAGGATATTCACATTCCTCATCCAAGTCATTAATATGTGTTGTAAATAATTGCTGCTCTAGCATGGATCCCTGTGGCTTGTGAGTGGAAAATCACATCTCACAAAATTAATTGAGTTTTTTGAAGGGGTAACCAAGAAGGTTGATGAGGACAGTACAGTTGAAGTTGTCTACATGGACTTTAGCAAGGCCTTTGACAAGGTACCACATAGTAGGTTGTTGCATAAAGTTAAATCTCACAAGATCCAGGTTGAGGTATCTAAATGTATACAAAACTGGCATCTTGGGTGGTTGTACAGAGTTGTTTTTCAAACTGGAGGCCTGTGACAAGTGGTGTGCCTCAGGGATTAGTGCTGGGTCCACTGTTACTTGTCATTTATATTAATAATTTGGATGAAAATATAGGAGGCATGGTTAGTAAATTTGTAGATGACACCAAGATTGGTGGCATAGTGGATAATGAAGAAAGTTATCTCCAATTGCAACAGGATCTTGATCAATTGGGCCAGTGGGCTGGTGAATGGTAGATAGAGTTTAATTTAGACAAATGCAAGGTGATGTATTGAACCAGGGCAGGACTTACTCAGTTAATGGTAGGGCGTTGGGGAGAATTACAGAACAAAGAGATCTAGGGATACATGTTCGTAGCTCCTGCAAAGTGGAGTCACAGGTGGACAGAGCGGTGAAGAAAGCATTTGGCCTGCTTGGTTTCATCGGTCAGAACATTGAATACAGGTGTTGGGACGTCTTGTTGAAGTTGTACAAAACACTGGTAAGGCCACACTTGGAATGCTATATGCAATTCTGGTCACCCTATTATAGAAAGGATATTATTAAACTGGAAAGAATGCAGAAAAGATTTACTAGGATGCTACCGGAACTTGATGGATTGAGTTATAAGGAGATGCTGAATAGACTGGGACTTTTTTCTCTGGTGCGTAGGAGGTTGAGGGGTGACCTTACAAAAGTCTATAAAATAATGAGGGGCATAGGCAAGGTAAATAGTCAATATCTTTTCCCAAATGTAGGGGAGTCTAGAATAGCGAACACAGGTTTAAAATGAGAGGGGAGAGATACAAAAGTGTTCAGAGGGACAATTTTTTCACACAGTGGGTGGTGAGTGTCTGGAACAAGCTGCCAGAGGTAGGAGTAGAGATGGTTACAATTTTTTCTTTTAAAAAACATTTAGATAGTTACATGAATACGATGGGTATAGAGGGATATGGGCCAAATGCTGGCAATTGAGTTTAGCTTAGAGGCTTTAAAAATAAATGGCAGCATGGACAAGTTGGGCCGAAGGGCCTGTTTCCATGCTGTAAACCTCTATGACTCGATGATTCTATGACACTCCACTAGTTACAGGTTACCATCCTGAGAATACCCCTCTTATCCCAACTCTCTGTCTCCTATTAGTTTGTCAATCCTCGATCCATGCTAACATAATAACTCCAGAATCATGGGCTCATATCTTATTATGTAGCCTTTTGGGTGATATCTTCTCAAATGCTTTTTGGAAATTCGGATATATTACATTTACTGATTCCCCTCTATTTACTTTGCTTGTACCACCTCAAAGAATTCTAACACATGAAAAAATACTTTAAAAATGAATGGATTATTTTAAAGAACATTTCTTCAGTCTTCCAGCCGGTTTTTACTTCACAAAAGTAATGATGCTTCAAAAGTACGCCATTGGCTGTAAAGCATTTTGAGACATCCTAACCTTGTGAATGGCATGATGAAGATACACTATTGCTGAAGAGTCAATTACTAGGGGGCAGCAGTTTAAGGAGTGAGGGACAAGATGTAAAGGTCTGCCCTACTCGCAAGTTTTAAAGATTTTACACAGGCGGTGGTGGGTGCCTGGAACTCGCTGCCGAGGGAGGTAGTGGAAGCAAATTCGATCATGACTTTCAAGGGACGACTGGATAAGTACATGAATTGGATGGGAATGGAGGGATGTGGTCCCCGGAAGGATAGGGGTTTTAGTTTACATGGGCCATTGTCGGTGCAGGCTTGGAGGGCTGAAGGACATGTTCTTGTGCTGTAATCTTCTTTGTTCTTAAAGTTATCCCCTACCTTGTGAAAGGCATGATGAAAATGCACTATTGTTGAAAGTTAAAACTACTCCCGCTCTGCTCACAATCAGTAAGGATAGGCAACAACACCTTCTCCATGATCATTCACAACACCCCACAAAGCTGTGTTCTCAGCCCCTTACTATACTCCTTATACACCTATGACTGTGTGGCCAAATTCCCCTCCAATTTGATTTTCAAGTTTGATTTTACAGTGACAACATCACTGTAGTCGGTTGAATCATGAACAATGATAAGACCGAGTACAGGAATGAAATAGATGTCTGGTGAACTGGTGCGGCAATAATAATCTCTCCCTCAACAAAATAAAGGAGATTGTCATCGACTTCAGGAAGCGTAAAGGAGAACATGTCCCTGTCTACATCGACGGGGACGAAAGGGTCGAGAAAGAGTCAAGAGTTTCACGTTTTTAGGTATCCAGATCACCAACAACCTGTCCTGGTCCCCCCATGCTATACTATGGTTAAGAAAGCCCACCAACACTTCTACTTTCTCAGAAGACTAAGAAAATTTGGCATGTCAGCTACAAGTCTCACCAACTTTTACAATGCACCATAGAAAGCATTCTTTCTGATTGTATTACAGCTTGACATGCCTCCTGCTCTGCACAGCACCAGAAAGGACTACAAAAGGTTGTGAATGTAGCCCAATCCATCACGTAAACCAGCCTCCCACCTATTGATTTTGTCTACATTTCCCTCTGCCTCAGCAAAGCAGTCAGCATAATTAAGGACCCCACACACCCTGGACATTCTCTCTTCCACTTTCTTCTGTCAGGAAAAAGATACAGAAGTCTGATGTCACACACCAACTGACTCAAGAACAGCTTCTTCCCTGCAGCTGTCAGACTTTTGAATGGACCTACTTTGCATTAGGTTGATCTTTCTCTACACCCTAGCTATGAATGTAACATTACGTTCTGCACTCTCTCTTTTCCTTCACTGTGAATGGTATGTTGTGTCTGTATAGTACGCAAGAAACAATACTTTTCATTGCATGTTAATACATGTGACAATAATAAATCAAATCAAAAAAAAAATCTGCTGCTGCTTTTGAGTGCTTCTTGCTCCCTCTGTGTAACTGAGTTGATTTATGTTGCAGCCTGGATTGACATAATGAGGACACTGTGTGATGTTATGTTGCTAATATGAAAGTGGCTGAAGTGATGGCGTAAAGTGTTTCCTGACTGACTGACTGCGGAGTTGTGTGTTGATTATTCTACACCCAGTATCCAACAATGAGTGCTGCGTGAACCTCAGTTTAGTGCTGGACTGAGGAACAAAGAAATAAGTCCACGACCAATGTGCATATTGCACAAGAAGCACCAATGCCCGTTCTGTCCATCAGGAACAGGCCAGGGAAAAGGGGCAACAGGAGCAAAAATCTCAAGAAGTTTCTCTTTATTTTACCTCCCAGTTATTTTATGGGCTGTTGGTGAAATCCTGGAGCAATAGACAACTAAAGGGATACGAGCTGAAGATAAGAAAAGAATGAAATCGATAAATTTCAGTTGTGTGATTAATGATGTCGGACTGTCGGCCAAGACACAATCAATAAACGATTTTCATCTTTATTTCTTCTTCGTTTTTCTCAACTATCTATTGGCAAGTATTAAAGCCTTGATGAGGGATTGCTTTCTCTGTCATAGCTTATTTCCTTCTAATCTGGCAAACAACTTCTGTAAGCTGAAAGGCCTTCATTTGATTTCATCCTTTTCTGCCTGCTTTGCTGAACACAGCTTCTCTAAGACGATGGAGTGATTGTCAATGATTATTGTCTCAATAAACTGAGCTTTATTTTTGTGTAGCTGTCCCTAATTTCTTCATGTTGTCCTCTGTAAAACTTCATTGAATAACGATTGAAAATAAATCATCCCTAAGTTATTTTGGAGCTTGGTTCGTAGCTGTAGCCACTATCCATGCTAACAGTGGTTGGTGATGTCCAGTGACGCCAACAGCACAGGTTCATAGAAAGATAGAAGCATAGGAGATAGGAGTAAGAGGAGGCAATTTGGTCCTTTGAGCATGCTCCACCATTCATTACGATCATGGCTGATTATCCAACTCAATAGCCTAATCCTGCTTTATCCCATAACCTTTGATCCCATTTGCCCCAAGTGCTATATCCAGCTGCCTCGTGAATACATTCAATGTTTTGACATCAGCTACTCACTGTAGTAGTGAACTCCACAGACTCACCACTCTTTTGGTCAAGAAATGTCTCCTCACCTCTGTCTTAAATTGTCAATTCTGAATCCTCAGACAGTGACCCCTGGTTCTGGACTCCCCCACCATTGGGAATATCCCCCCTGCATCAATTCCCCTCCTAGGTGAGATGTGGAGATGCCGGTTTTGGACTGGGGTGGGCTCAGTAAGAAATCTCACAACACCAGGTTAAAGTCCAATAGGCTTATTTGGAATCACAAGCTTTCGGAGCATCATCACCTCATGAAGGATCAGCATACCGAAAGCTCGTCTTTCCAAATAAACCTGTTGGACTTTGAGCTGGTGTTGGGAGACTTCTAACTGCACCCTCCCAGCTAAGGTTATTGATGAAGGCCCTGCCATCTCAACTTTGCCTTTCGCCTGATGATCCTCAGGTTAAATCACCACCAGTCAGTTCTCCCCCTCAAAGAGGAGACCAGACGATGGTCATCTGGGACCAAGGCAACTTTACCTTTTAGTACTCATAATTCACAGAATCACAGAATATGACAATGTAGAAGAGGTCCTTCGGCCCATCGAGTCTGCACTGACACATGAAAGGCCCTGACCTCCCCACCTAATCCCACTTGCCAGCACTTGGTCCATTGCCTTGAATGCTAATGTATGCTAAGATATCCAGGTACATTTTAAAGGATGTGAGGCATCCTACTTTCACATGCAGATTGAGAGAAAGTTCCCAAATAAAGGAATCAGAATCTTTCTATTTGATGAGAAGAGCACAACTTTTCTGACCTAACACTATGTTTGTCAAATTATATTTTCTGTTGCTTGTCTTGTGCCTCTGTAGCAAAAACAAACAGCAATAAGAATTTTCAAATGGGGGAAGTTTTTCCCTTAATTCCTCATATCATTCCATAAAGCTTTGATTTGTGTCTTAAACTAACTTTTGGTTCCCTCTTTCAAAGATGCCTTTTTTACAAATTGCCCGCATGCTTTTCTCCCCTGCACCAATGCCTGTGTCCTGCCTGGGAAAGCTGTCAGAGGCTTCAGCCAATTGCTATGTGCTAGGCAGATGAAAGGAGGAACATTGCAACTGCTCACTTCAGGGTTCCGCTTCTGACACTGTATTCTGAGTGTAAGCTCCACCGCAGTACTTGAACACAGAAATCAGGCTGATTTTTGATCAGGCCGTATTGAGTACTGCACTACCAGAGATGCCTTCCTTCAGATGAGATATTAAACCAAGGCCCCACCTCAGGAGAAATGTAAACGGTGACATTTCAAACTGTTATGCCTTGTGTCCCTCAACAAACTCACAAAACAAAATAGATGATCTGGTCATTGTCACCTTTCAATTTGTGGGAGCTTGCTGTGCACAAATTGGCTGTTGTTTTTCCTATGTTACAACAGTGATTAAACTTCAACACTGATTAATTAACTGTAAAATGCTTTGAGATGTCCAGTGAACGTGTAAAGAATTATGAGGCGGTGATGGTTGGTTTGTAAGCAGAGTGATGCCAAAAATATGGGTTCAATTCCCATACTTGCAGAGATTACTCATGAAGGCCCTGCCCTCTGAAGCATACAGAGGCTGGTGGTTGTGACAATACTGTGCCTTTAAGATATCTATTTTGGTCATGTTTCTGTGCTGAATATGTTTACTAGTTCCTTCCACTTTATTGGAGCCTTATGTCTGGCTCCAGCAGCACTGTAATGTTTCTACAGCAGCATAAATGATATTAATTGCTGCAATGTTTGTTTTAATCTGACATAACATGCAGTTCTGTTGTTCTGTGTTATCCCCTGGGGTATTTCAGTGTGGGGCTTGATTAGGTTGATTGACAGGGAAGCTCATACAACTGTGTACAGTGAGGCTTACTTGAGACAAGAAGAAGTACCTCTCTTTTCCCCTCTCTGAGGTCTGGAGACTGGAAACTGCCAAGAAACAATCATTTTTCTCTGAAATTTGTTGTCTGGGGATGGAGTTTCCTCGGAATGTTGCTGCATGAAAATTAAAATGTTTGTCCAGATCACTTTCCTGAAGTGTCAAAAGGCTGGAAATCTCATACCCACTTAAGTATCTTTGATTTCTGTGCTAACTTGTTCTAAAGAAAGGATTCATGTCTCTTGGGGATACAGCTAAATTGGAACAAGAGAGTTAGTTAGCTGTTAAGAATTATACTTTGTCATGTTTTGGTATTTTGATTGGTAAAAGTTATGCCAATTATTTTTGTTATATTTTACCTGTGTTCTTAAATAAACTTAATTTGATAAAAGCTGCCCAGTGGGTCATTTGAATCATACCTAGAGTGAAACATCTGATATTTGGCCTAATGCCAAAATCAAATGTAGAAGTTATTGTCTAGGCTAACTTCATAAAATACCTTGGAGTGTCTGATCTGGCCCTTGTTAGAGTTCTCTTGGGTAACAGCAATCTAGAGGCACTCAGTCGATGCCTTAACACAAACAGCGCTGGACACTATGAATCCAATGCAAGGTCTTTAATTACTTGTGCACAAGGAGAATTCTCCACGGCCAAATCGGATTGACTGGAGCAGCCCTGAGGTTACAGAGAAACAGCTCAACAGTTATAGTCAATTACAGCAAATCAGGAACAAGAGATTTTTCACATCTTTCATTGACATACATATTTGCCACTTAAATCCTGGCCTTTCACCCTTTCTCATCCAATAAAAAAGTGGACTTCTGCTCATCCTTCATTTACATAGCATATCCTCATGTCTTGCCTTTGGTATTCGTTATGGAAAATATCTGGTCTTGTTCACTCTCTGGTGAAAACCGAAAAAGGAAAATGTTATGGGGGCCTGTGAAGATGTAGCAGACACAGTTTATCAGTAAGCTGATAAATATTCTCCACTACTGTACAGTGAATGCATGAATTTTTTAATCTGGACTTTTTAACTTCCACACCCTTAACATGGTTCTCGGGTTAAAATCACCACTAGTCAGCCTATGGTCAATCTGGGACTATGGTGACTTTGCCTTTTAAAGTGTAAAATAAATGCAAGTCTTTTTTTGTACATAAATGTATTTGTTCTCTAATCATCTAACTAAAGACAGAACTTGCATTTATCTGGAGACTAATCACAACCTTCAGGTCTCCCACAGAACTTCACAACCGATCCATTCCAGTTCAATCACTGTTATGCAGAAATGTAGAAGCCCAATTAACACACACAATTGCAATTGAATGAATGAATGTTGACTGATTGCACGATGCTGGCCAGGAAAGCGGGAGAACTCTGCGTTCTTGTTCAATTGGGCCATAATTTGCAGTGAAGAACAAACACCCTTAGTTGGACTTGCCTCTGCTAGTTTAATTGGAATGAAATTTTTGAGCTAGTAGCCAGGGAAACTCCAAGCTGAGAATGTCACAACAAAAGAAACTGGTCATCTGGAAACTGAATGAGTGGGATAAGCAGCTGCATATCATCTCAACTGATCAAACTGTTAAATAAGTAGGACAGTTCAGAGGATTTTACAAGCCAGGCCACATAGTGGGGTTACATATAGTGTGAATAGGTTAGGACTTTATTCCCTGGAGTGTAGAAGGATGAGGGGAGATTTGATAGAGGTGTATACGATTTTGATGGGTATAGATAGAGTGAATGCAAGCAGGCTTTTTCCACTGAGGCTAGGGCAGAAAAAAAAAACAGAGGGCATAGGTTAAGAGTGAAAGGAGAAAAGTTTAAAGGGAATATTAGTGGGGCTTCTTCACGCAGAGAGTGGTGGGAGTGTGGAATGAGCTGTCGGATAAAGTGGTAAATGTGGGGTCACTTTTAACATTTAAGAGAAACTTGGATGGATTCATGGATGAGAGGAGTGTGGAGGGATATGGTCCAAGTGCAGGTCAGTGGTACTAGGCAAAAAATGGTTTGGCACAGACAAGAAGGGCCAAAAGGCCTGTTTCTGAGCTATAATTTTCTATGGTTCTATGGTGACATGAACCCAAGATCCCAGTTGAGGCCATCCTCATGCATGCGGAACTTGGCTATCAGTTTCTGCTCTGGCTTGAGACAATTCATACCTCTTGAACCTGTGATTGTCCCTCTCTCCACTTGCACTACCTGTACCGACAAAAACTTGAGTACCTGTAAAGACTCACAATCCAACCATTCTTCACATTCCAATCTGCAATTACCTTGCAGTTGTGTCTCTGCCTTGATACTGCTGTGTTTGTGAACCCACTCACCTGATGAAGAAGCAGTGCTCTGAAAGCTCATGATTCCAAATAAATCTGTTGGATTCTAACCTGGTGTTGTGAAACTCCTTACCGTGTCCGTCCCACATGGTTTCTTCCAACTGCACTACACCTCTTGGTCTGCAGTGGCGGGAACCAGGCACCAATCAACCAGTGTGGTGAGCCAGGAAGATTGTGGCCTCAGAATGTTTTGGGGAAGATTCTGTCCATGGCAACAATTGCTGGTGAAAGCTTGGCAATGGTAAAAGCCACACTGCTTAAGTTTTTCATTTAATAGCAGGCTTATTAAGATGGAAATTACTGCTTTCCTGGACCAGTGCTGAAATGTGTGAAATTATGCTTATGCTGTACAGCAGAAGGATCAATAGTAAGTAAAGCAACCTGTTAAACCTCTGCAGCTGTCAGTACTAACTAGGAAGAAGCTAACGCGGGAACGGAGGCATTGAATTAGTGATGCGAGTGAGGATGCTTCGCAATGGCCAAGCTGTTTATGTCACTATTGTCTTGCTTCCGGCGGTCATGAGGCAAAAAATAATGAGAATTGATGGTCATCATTGTGGTCAGAGCAGTCATCCTTCAGTAAACAGGCATAGGAAGAAACGAGAATGTGAGTCAAACCAATCACCCAAATCACAATTCACAGAGGGACACCGAAATGTCTGAATGGATATTCACGACAAACAACTCCATAATAAGACATAGGAAGAGAGAATGGACATGCAAATAGAGAGAAAGAAGATGTCCAATTCTATACGCCTTTCATCTCACAAAATGGCACCACAAGCTCCAGAGGCTGAATGGCCTCCCTCTGTTCTTGCATTCCTTTGAAATGTTGTTAGGTGTGGGTGACACAGTGGCAACTTCCTTGTTTGACCAGAGCATCAGTCAATATAGCAACACACTGACCAATTGGGGAGTCACATTTGAACTTTCAAAATAGTTGCTAGAGACATCAGTGAGTTAACCGTACTGAGCTCTTTCCATTTATCTTTATTCATTTAAATAACAGTTGATTTTAAATGTGTTCAGGTCTCCGCTAAAAATCTTGGACCGAGAGATGTCACATGAACACATTAAGGGTCCATTGGTTGTAACGGCATATTTTTCACAATGTGGCTTCATTCATTATATTTTTATTTTTGTTCCTTCTGAAGTCCACAGTTTAAATGCAGGCCCCTGCTTCTTTGTAGATTTAAGTTATATTGATTTCAATTTGGGACTAAGTGCAGAATTTGCATTCTCTGCAATGGAACAAGCAATTTAAAGTCTTGTAAAGTACCTACTGAGTATGATTGAAGACTAAATTCTGCTATTTGACACTGTGGCAGATGCATTAGCATCACATTACTCTGCAGTGCCCTTTTTGAAAGCCACACTTACAGGGGAGCAGTGGTACAGTGCTAGTGTTGTGTTAATATTCTGGGAGTGTGGGTTCATGGCAGCTGGTGAAATTGAAATTCAATTACTAAAGGCTTGCATGGGCTCCTCCACTGTCGTCTCATGGTTCCAGTAGCTCTGCCAGATATCCCCATGGCTGCCTTTGCATTTCCAATAGGTTTCTTATGGCTGAGATTCGTCATCAATGTGGGACCCACCAAAGCAGGTCAAAGGCTAGGAATCCTGCAGTGATAATGGAAGGTCATCAATGAAGCAGCTGAAGATAGTTGGACCTAAGTGTAAGTCTCTATGTGACTGAGATTGCTTTTCTCTTCATTTGCATCTAATGCTGCTCTACGTATTATCCGCAAACTAATTTTCATTGCAATAGTTGGTGGGTTCCCTGCCTTGTCCTTTTGCATGAGAAGGGCACCTAATCCATCTGCGTTTGCACCCACAACTAATTGTGTGGTTTCCTCAGGGTCAAAATGGGCATTTGTGAATTTTCTGGCAAATGTTGTTTGACCTGGTATACAATCTATCTGTGTGATATTGTCCATTTTCACGTGGTGGACCCTTTTGTCAGATCATGGTAGGTGGTAGGGGCAGATGATATAAGAAGGTCAATATCAAAGCAACTCTCACACATTTTACCATTCTAGGCACCACGGAAATTGGAACGGGTGAGGGGTAGGCAGTGGAAAGGTCCATGGACCTCGGGCAAATTTTTCAGTTTTGGAAGGCATAAAATCCCACCTGATGTGTCCCAGCAGAATCCAGACTTCCTTCATATTTGTAGAATTCACAACATTATTCAGGATGAAGATACATTCTCCAAGATGTCACAGAAATGCCTGCAGGCATGCCTCGAGTTACTTTCAGTGTTACCCTAGATGAGAATGTCACCATTCATGTTCAGCATATCTACAAGTCCTCGAAGTGCTGACCAAATCAAATATTGAAATACCACAGATGCTGAATTGGCTCCAGAGTTGAACTCTTTTTCTTGAAAAAGTCCAGTGTGAGAGGAGAATACTGTTAAGATACGTTGATACTTCTGCAAGCCCAATTGGAAAGAAACCTCCTTTGGAATTAAGTTTAGCAAAAGTGTTTAGCACCATGCAATTCATCAGTTGTCAGTGTCAAGTGCCTTTCTGATTGCATGACTTGGTTTGGTGATGGCACGTCAATAAGATTCGAATCTGGCTCTCACTATTAGACTTCTTGATGGCTGTTATGGGTGAGACTCCAGGGGGAGGCTCATCACTAACTTTCTCAATAACGTCAAACTCAAGTAGATGCTGAAGTTGCTTTTCAATCTTCTTCCTGACATGAATGATTGTCACTGCTGTTGACACTGCTGGAGGTGCATTGGAATCTACGTGATTCATTTATGTATCACCTTTCAGTTTACCAGTGCCAATGAAATGGTTAGCACACAATTCAAGGACATTTTTAGTATGTATAGGAATCCTGTATGTCATAGCAATCAGGTGCGGATCTGTCGCTGGGTGAAAACTTATCGGTGTGTCACATTACCCCGTTATGACCTAAAACGCAACCTTCATAGTTCATAGAAGCCTACAGTGCAGGAGGCCATTTGACCCAGCAAGCTGCACTGACCACAACCCACCCAGGCCTTATCCCCTTAACCCCATGCATTTACCCTACCTAGTTCCCCTGTCACTGAGGGGCAAGTTAGCAATCCACCTAACCAGCACATCTTTGGACAGTGGGAGGAAACCCACGCAGAAACAGGGAGAGTGAGCAAACTCCACACGGACAGTGACCCGAGCTGAAAATCAAACCCGGGTCCCTGGTGCTATGAGGCAGCAGTGCTAACCACTGTGCTACCATGCCATTCTCATAGTTTTCTTCCAGCAGACCTCTGTGCATTCACAAAAAAACTTTCTTCAGGAGCTGTCTCTCCCTGAGTTATGTAAAAGCACCAATTTAACCTCACTATTGTTTCAACTTTAGAGCAAGTGCATGAGTTCCAAAATCTCAGTTCTCCAGCTGGCTTTCAGGATTTGTTATTAGAGGGATTTGATCTTCTGACTGCGCTCTCTGATATAAATGCACTAAATGCCCATTCCTGTGTGTTTCACTGCTCTTTTTGCCTCTCTAGACCCATATGGCTAGGCAACAGCATAGGCTTTCCCACTCTGTTTTGTTTTTAACTTTACTTAACCACCAATTCCTTGGCAACCCATCTCTCCACTCAAAAACCTCAGTATAAATGCATTCGCGCAAACAGAGCCCCAGACTCCCCAACACCCAGCTCACAAAAACCACTCAGTGAAACTAAAATCAGTTTTCACTTTTCTTAACACCCGAATACAAAATATAAATTAAACTATACATTGTTCCCAACAGAGAGCATCTATGTCCAAGCAACCTATGGTCACTGACGCACTTGACTGGTTGATGCATTTGAAAGAGAGCACAGAAGCGTGTTCAGGATCATCTGGCCCCACGTTGGCTACATTCTTTTGCCATTTTGTTATGGTACGTAGATGGGATGCTTTTTTGGTGGAACTGGTCTTACTCATTGAGTTTTATGATGAGTGACACGCACACAAAGACGTTTGTGTTTTTCAGAGGCTTTATGCTGTTTACCAGTAGCAGAAGGCTCTATGAAGCATTGGGAAGCATCACCGTGGTGGAAGCATCATTTGTAAAGGTTACAACGAGTGATGCTTGTTGGTTCCTTCCTGGTGGGTGAGTGATGAGCAGTGTTCACAGGTTTCGAACTTGGAGAGTGATGGTTATCTTTGGCAGCCTCAAGGTTAGTAACTCTAGACTCTGACAGCGTTCTTTCTGGTTGTATCACAGCTTGGGATGGCTCCTGCTCTGCCCAAGACTGCAAGGAACAATAAAAGGTTGAGAATGTAGCCCAATCTATCACGAAAACCAGCCTCTCATCCGTTGACTCTGGCTACACTTGCTGCTGCCTCGGCAAAGCAGCCAGCATAATTAAGGACCCCGTGCACCCCGGGCATTCTCTCATCCATCTTCTTCTGTTGGAAAAAAAATACAAAAGTCTGAGGTCATGTACCAACCAACTCAAGAGCAGCTTCTTCCCTGCTGCTGTCAGAGCTTATTTTGCATTAAGTTGATCTTTCTCTACACCCTAGCTATGACTAGAATACTACATTCTCCACTCTCTTGCTTCCCTCTCTATGAATGGCATGGTTTGTCTGTATAGCGCACAAGAAACAATACTTTTCACTGCATGTTAATACATGTGACAATAATAAATCAAATCAAATTGATAGCGATCTTGCTATCAACATGACTGCATTCTGAATTTCTCAAGTATATTTCAAAGTAGCTTCCTCAAGAGAAAACTTCTGATTATCTGCATTTTAATTTCCATTTCAATATGTTCCACATCACTAAAGTTATATTTGGTTGCAAGTTGCCTCAGTATGTACAATATTGGGCAATTGTCTTGTTTGCATCTTGTATATTGTATTTTATTTGGGGATGAAATAGGATATCAGTGTGTCTGTAGCTGAATCATAATTATTTTGCTCAGTTCTATGTATCTCAAAAATATCTTTCAATTCTTCACTGGCTTGGATCAATGTCCGTGTGGAGTTTGCATGTTTTCCCAGTGCCTGCGTGGGTTTCCTATGGGTACTCCGGTTTTCTGCCACAGTCCAAAGATATGCGGGTTAGGTACACAGGCCATGCTGAATTGTGCCTTAGTGTCCCGAGATGCGTCGGTTAAAAGGATTAGCAAGGTAAATATGTGGGCTTATGGGGATAGAGCCTCGATGAGATTGTTGTCGGTGCAGACTCGATGGGCCAAATGGCCTCCTTCTGCACTGTAGGTACTGTATGATTCTATGATAATGGAGAAGTAAGGCCTTTCTCCTTTTGTCACCTGTGTTGCAAAGCTGCTATCGTACCTTTAATAAAGGCTAAGCCATTTTTGCAACATGGGAAAATAGATGATAGCTCCAAATGTGTGCTTGGATTTCCAGAAGGCATTTGATAAGGTGTCACATCAAAGGTTACTGCACGATGTAAGAGCACATGGTATTAAGGGTAACATAGAACATAGAACATTACAGCGCAGTACAGGCCCTTCGACCCTCGATGTTGCGCCGACCAGTAGAGCGAATCTAATGACCCTCTAACCTAAACTAATCCATTATTCATATGCCTATCCATTGACCATTTGAACGCCCTTAAAGTTGGTGAGTCCACAATTGCAGCAGGCAGGGCATTCCACGCCCTTACTGCCCTCTGAGTAAAGAACAGACTCAAGATCAGCTTCTTCCCTCTGCTGTCAGACTTTTGAATGAGCTTACTTTGCATTAAGTTGACCTTTCTCTACACCTTAGCTGTGACTGGAATACTACATTCTCCACTCTCTTGCTTCCCTTTCTATGAATGGCATGCTTTGCCTGTATAGCGTGCAAGAAACAATACTTTTCACTGCATGTTAATACATGTGACAATAATAAATCAAATTAAAATCAAATCAAATCAAATCAAAGATAACATGTTAGCATGGATAAAGGATTGATTAGCAGGAAGCTGAAAAGTAGGCATAAATTACTCCTTTTCAGGTTTGCAAGCTGTAAGTAGTGGAGTTCCACAGGGATCAGTGGCAGGCCTCAACTATTTACAAACTGTATCAATGACTTGGATGAAGGGACTGAAGGTATGGTATCTACATTTGCTGATGACGCCAAAATAAGTGGGCAAATAAATTGTCAAGAGGAGGTACAGGGTCTGCAAAGGGATAAAGACAGGTTAAGCAAGTAGGAAAAAAAACTTAGCAGATGGAGTATGATGTCGGTAAAGGTAAACTTGTCCATTTTGGCAGGAAGAATGGGAAAGCAATATCCGACGTAAATGGAGAGTGCGGAACTTGATGATGCTGAGGGATCTGGATGTCCTGGTACTTGAATCACATTAAATTAGTATTCGGGCCCACCAAGTGATTAGGTAGATAATTGGAATGTTGGTGTTTATTGCATGGGGAACGGAATATAAAAGTGGGAAAGTTTTACTACAGCTGTATAGGACCATTGTGAGGCCACATCTGGAATACTGTGTACAGTTTTGGTCTCCTTATTGGAAAAAGAATATAAATGTGCTCGAAGAAATTCAGAGCAGATTCAGTTAACTCATTCCTGGAGTGAAGGGTTTATCTTATGGAGAAATTGAACAGGGCTGGGCCTTTACCCATTAGAGTTCCGAAGAATTAGAGGTGATCTTATTGAAACATACAAGATTCTGAAGAAACTTGATAAGGTGGATGCCCAGTGGATGTTTCCACTTTTGGAAGAAACTAGAACCCAAGGCGAAATTTAAGAATGAGGGGTAGAATTTTACGGCTGTTTTACATTTGTTTTGCAGCGGACAAATGTTGTAAAATTGGGCGTAAAGCAACCAGCATAAATGGTGCTGGTTTTCACACCAGTTGCGATTTTACGACATCTGGATTTCTGGTGTGCTCAGCCTCTCACCGGAAATGGGCAATGGGCAGATTAATTTATTTAATTTCATGTGTTTGTTAATTTCAATGTGCTTAGCGAGCTGGTGCTGAATCATCCAGGCGCGCTTGTCTTTATGGCCTTACCGGGAAAGGTTCTCTCCGGCAAGGAAAATGCCTACTCTGCATGAACGGGGAGCAGTCGTGTTTGGCCCTTCAGTGAAACCAGAGGTCATTGAGGCCCCCGCCCCCCCCCAAGAGAGGCTGAATGCAAGGCTGGTGTGCCACTTGGACAGTGTCACCCTGGCATCTGGGCAATGCCTACTGGACACCTGGGCACTGTGATTACGAAGGAAAGCTACTTGAGGCTGCCTGCAGTAGCAGGGGCCTGACAGCTCACTCTGTAACTGTCAGACCCCTGCTACTGCTCATATGCACGTGCAGCATCAGAGGTCTGCACATGCCAATACCTCTCTCTACAGGCTTTCTGGTGAGTTAAGCCAGGCCCACAGCATCTCGGCCTAGAAACTTACTAGCCCATCTTTGAAGAGAGAGTGCATAAGATTGGGCATGAAAACTTGCCCGAAAAATGGACCTAGAATGCTCCCATTTTTAGACTAGCTGCACATTGGAAAAAGCCTTGTACTATTCCATTCAAATTCTCCCTTTTAAGACTGAGAAAAGGAGGATTTTTAACTCTCAGAGGAGAGTGGAATTCTAGATATAATCTCAATCGAGATTAGCCCTTCTACAGAAGGTAGTGGATGATGGGTCTTTATGTTCATTCAAGGCAAAGTTAGGTAGACTTTGTTTTAGACAAGAGATTCAAGGCTTATGGGGGGCAGACAGGAAAGTAGAACCAAGTCCACAACTAGATCAGCCATGATCCTATTGAGTGGTGATGTGGGAATGCCGGCGTTGGACTGGCGTAAACACAGTAAAAAGTCTGACAACACCAGGTTTTAGTCCAACCGATTTATTTGATAATACTCACAAGCTTTCGAGGGGACTGCCTCTTCGTCAGGTGAATGGAGAGTGGTGCAGCAGAATCAGAGGGCCAAGTGGCCTCCTCCTGCTCCTGAATTCCAAAGTAAGTCAAAAGTGATGGGTAAAGCATGAAAAATATCACATTCATTAGCAACGGCGATGAAACATCCCTGTATGAGCTTTCCTGCTCATTTGGATCAAGCACTTAACACAGTCTGACTGTACCTTTAAGACAGCAACTGACATTGCTATTTAACATGCTGTTTTCTCTGCAGAATGTAGGCAAAATCCTTGGAAATGACTCATACCAAGAAGGAATACCTGTTAATTTACATTGTTCTTGTTGCCAGTGGGGTGTTTTTCAGACCAAAAACAGCCAAAGACACCGGGATTAAAATGAACATAATGACTTCCTTTATTAAATTGCTTCTGCAGATTCGAGCACACTCCCTCTGCTGGTGCAAATGTGTATGGTAGTTTCAAGTGAACAGAATAAACATTGTCATTTTCAAAACTGCAGGCAGGAATTCCTGGCCACCTCACCCCAAAACTGCAAAATCCCACCTGAAGATCTCTGTATGGTCTGCACCCCGCCCCCCCAACCCACCCACCAAGTACAATTCCCGTAGCAGGCGGGATGGGAAAACTTCCCTGTGAGTCTGTATTTCTATCAGAATGTGTATGTGTTTGTATATCAATGTGAATGTGTATTTGTCTGTACCTGTCCGTGTGTGTAACTATGGGAATATGTATCTATGTGTACCTATGTTGTGTATCTTTGTGGAAATGTGTCTGTGTGTGTGTATCTGTGGGGATGTGTATCTTTGTATGTCTATGCGAATGTGTATCTGTGTATACCTGTGTGTATATGTGTGTGTGTGTGTGTTTATATGGGAATATGTACCTTTGTGTATCTGTGTTGTGTATCTTTGTGGAAGTGTGTGTGTGTGTGTATCTATTGGAATTTGTATCTGTGTGTGTAAGTGTGTGTCTACGGGGATGTGTATCTTTGTATATCCATGTGAATGTATATCTGTGTATACCTGTGTGTGTGCGTGTGTGTGTGTGTCCATAGGAATATCTATCTGTGTGTGTGTGTGTGTGTGTGTGTCTATGGGACTATGTATCTGTGTGTACCTGCATGTGTGTGTTTCTAAGAGAATATGTATCTGTGTGTGTCTGTGCTGTGTATCTTTGGGAATGTGCATTTTTAAAATTCATTTACAGGATATTGGTGTCGCTGGCTGGCCAGCATTTATTGCCCATCTCTAATTGCCCTTCAGAAGGTGGTGGTGAGCTGTCTTCTTGAACAGCTGCAGTCCCTGAGAGGTGTAGGTACACCCACAGCGCAGTTAGAGAGGGATTTCCATGATGTTGATACATTGACAGTGAAGGGATGGCTGATATATTTCAAAGTCAGGATGGTGGGTGACTTGGAGAGAAATGTCCAGGTGGTGATATTCCCAGATATCTATTGCCTCATCCTTCTAGAAGGTACTGGTTGTGGGTTTGGAAGGTGCTGCCTGAGGAACATTGGTGAGTTGCAGCATTGCTAAAAATGTCGGTGTATCTCTATGTGGGCATGTGATTGTATTTCTATTTGTGTATCTATTTTTTTGTACGTGTCAATTTCATGTATAAGTGTATGTATATGTCAGTGTATGATTGAATAAATAAGAGTGCGTATTTCTTTGCCTGTGTTGATTTCCCAGTTGGTAGAGAGGATTTGACCCTGCTGGAATTGTTTTTAACTTGAATCTTGATTTCTGTGAGTTGCTGCGCTGTTTTATGGGTCAACTAAGAAGCGACAGGGAGTCTTTTCTTAGTATTGCTGATGCTGCAGAGTAATTGGACACTAATGGTGACTGAGTTGCTATGGCTACAGTGGACTGTCACGCACAGCTAAAGGATGTGCACAGCTGCTTATTTTTAAGTGTCATTGCTCACGAAGGTAGTTTGGGGGTCAGGCCCATTATGTGCCGGTGTCAGTGTAACAGAGGAAGCGGAGGAGGCCATTCAGCCTCTGAGGCCCACCTCAGTATTCAATTTGATCATGCCTGATCTCTGTCTCAATTCCGTCTACCTGTTTTAATTCCAAAATCGTGACCAAACAAAAATTTATCAATCCTGGCTTTGAACATTTCAGTTGAACCCCACGCTTTCCAGAATCGACAGCTTTTCAGAGGGAGAAGGTTCCAGATTTCCACTAAACTTAGTATGAAAATCTGTTTCCTGACATCACCCATGAATATCTGGTTCTGCTGTTCCCCATTCCCTACACCTATCCAACCAAAGGAATTTGTATCCACCTAGCAATCCTGTCAAATCCTTTAAACACTTTCAACGTCATGTTTAGAGCACCCTTCAGTTTACAAAAATTGATCAATGGAATAAAAGCTCACTCCATAGAATCCGTATAGTGCAGAAGAAGGCCATTTGGTCCATTGAGTCTGCACTGACTCGTCTGGCCCAAACCCAATCCCCTAAACCCCTCTAATCTCCCGAACCCACACATCTTGGGACACTAAGGGCCAATTTTGCATGCCCATTCTATCTAACCTGCACATCTTTGAAGTATGGGAGGAAACCGGACCACCCGGAGGAAACCCACGCAGACATTGGGAGAATGTGCAGATTCCACACAGACAGTCACCCAAGGTTGGATCGAACCCGGGCCCCTGGTGCTGTGAGGCAGCAGTGCTAACCATTGTGCCATCGTGCCACCCCAGGCAATCAATTCTCGGTCTTCACATTAGAAACATCAGAATATCGTCTTCTTGCAACGTGGTAGACTTCCCAATTGTATTATCAGCTGTAAAGCATATCCGAAGGTTGTGAAAGGTGCTATAAGAAAGCAAGAACTTTGTTTAATTCCCAGACACTTTAAATTCTTGGTGACCATTGTACCTGGCCTGGAGTGGGAGTCTCCAGCATCAATGAAATTTGATCTCAGGGCCTTTTCCATACTCACTGCTGGCTGTCCATCCTCTGGCAGCATGCATGAGTGACAAGATCAATGTTGTTCATTTCCCCTCACCCAGCACTTAATATCAGGTACATTTTTCAAAAGCGCTCAAATTGGGGTGGAGTGAGATAAAAACTAGAGGACTTTGATTCAAGGTGGCTGGTGAAAGAACCTATGGTGACATGTGGAAACAATTTCTATGCAGTGAGTGATTCGGATCTAGAATGCACTGCCTGAAATGTGATGGAGGCAAATTCAATCAAGGCTTTCAGAAGAGAATTGGATCATTATCTGAAAGGGAGGTGCTTGCAGTTCCTCAGGGAAAAATTGGGGGAGTGAGATTAGCTAAGTTGCTGTTCAAGTTCTTGGTCACCTGACCTATTAGCTCTTTTTGTGGCTAAGGGCCAAATTATGTTTTATAATGATCCTGTGAAGTACCTACAGATATTTTATTTGGCTAAATTAGAGTCCCACTGGATTGGTCCATGGTTTTGTTTAGCAAAGTAGTAGGTAGGTTTGTCCTTGTCCTCTGCAGTATGGCAGGCCAGGAAATTTTCTGCTTGCTACCAGGATAATTGAAAGGATTTACAGTCTGTTTGGACAGGTTGTGAATGCATCTTCCATCACCACTAAGTCCTGAAATGGAACTTGCATCCAGAGCTTCTAGCCCAGAAATTGATGCCCTACCATTGCGCCACAATATCTTCTGTTTTCAGGATTACAGTACACATAACGTCCTGCATCAGGCAATAAAATACATGACTTCATTTAAAGTTCCTTTAATCATCCAGAAATGTACCTGATGTGCATCTGGCAGTAAGGATGTTCCAGTTGCAAACAATAAAAAAAGAACAACTTCACAAAGTAAATCAAAGAAAAGATTCAATAAAGAAACTTCATTACACCAACACTTGGGCCACATCCTCGGCCACAAATGCACCCCCAACCCCCATCTGCTTTCTGTTTGTACCAGGTCAGCTGGTCAGCTGACCACCCAATCATGTTGCCATTGATTACATTGTCTTTGGGTCAGTTGGTCAGCTAACCACCACTGGCGACATTGTAACATCGGATGAAGTCCAATTGAAACTCTTCCATTGCACATAAGTTGAGTCCAAATCCGGGAACTCAATCCCTAACACCACTGTGGGTGTACCTATACTGTGTGGACTGCAGCAGTTCATAAAAACAATGTTCCATAACTTTCTCAAGGGCAGTTAGGATTGGGCAGTAAATGTTGGCCGAGCTAGTGATTCATGAACAAATTTTAAAAACTACACCTGTGAAGGTGCAGAGAGAAGGATTTCGGATGAACACCTTAAATATGTCCTAATGTCATTTGACAGATATGTTCCTTTGCACTAACACAATCAGGAATGATAACACCATTATGAAGAATCATAAATCCAAATTCATTTTTACAAATAAATTATCCTAAAATATATTAAAGCACGGCCTTGTTCATATTTGGAAAGCGGAAATATGGATTTGCAAAGGAAATTGGAAGGGATTTGTACAGAGGTGACTTTCCTTGTAGACTTGCACAGTTTGCAGTTTGTTTCAAGTGAAGAAATTATATTGAAACAAAACACTTCTCCCTGTCAAAGGATCAATGCTTCTAACGGATCAAGGAAATGATGCAAATTGATCTTATAATCAAAGTTGCTATCTGATTCTTAGAGTAATTGAAACAATCAATTAAAATTTCCCACAATCTATATCACAATTTAACTGATCCAGGGGGGATTTCAGAGTCAGGATCAATCATTACTCTTTGAGGTGATGGATGGGATAGCATCCAGGACAAATTATCTTGGCACCTCATCCACCACCTTAAACATTCTCTCCCTCCATCACCAACGCAGCAGTGTGCACCATCTGCAAGATGCACTAAGCAAATCTTCAAAACTTCTTGACTGATGACACTTTCCAAGCCTGTTATTTCTACCATCTAGAAGGACAAGCTAGAAGATGCATGGGAACATCACCACTTGCAGGTTCCCTTCCAAAACCACACAGGAGCCTGACTTGGAAATTATCAGCCATCCCTTCCTTGTCGCTGGGTTAAAATTCTGGAACTCCCTGCTGCCTCACAGCACCAGGGACCCGGATTTGATCCCTGGCTTGGGTCACTGTCGATGTGGGGTTTGCACATTCTCCCTGTGTCTGTGCGGGTTTCCTCTGGGTGCTCTGGTTTTCTCCTGCAGTCTGAAATACATGCTGGTTAGGCGCATTGGCCATGCTAAATTCTCCCTCAATGTATCTGGAGCGTGGTAACTAAGGGATTTTTACAGTAACTTCATTGCAGTGTTAATGTAAGCCTACTTATGACACTGATACATTTAAATAAATTTAACAGACCTGTGGGTGTACCTATACCACATGGACTGCAGTGGTTTAAGAAGATGGCTCACCACAACCTTTACAAAAGCCAGTAATAGCCATATCCTATGAAAGAATGAAAGGAAGGGAAAACAAGATCTGAGGGACAGCGGAAACCTGTTCAACCTCAAGAGCATATTCCATGGTTTCTTTAGATCAGAGTCTTTTTTTTAATGTTTATTTATTAGTTACAAGTAGGCTTACATTAACACTGAAATGAAGTTACTGTGAAACTCCCTGAATCGCCACACTCCGGTGCCTGTTCGGGTGCACTGAGGGAGAGTTGAGCATGGCCAATACACCTGACAAGCACATCTTTCAGATTGTGAGAGGAAACTGAAGCATCCAGAGGAAACATGTGCAGACACAGGGAGAATGTGCAGACTCTGCATAGACAGCGACCTGAGCTGGGAATCGAACCCCTGTCCCCTGGCGCTGTGAGGCAACAGTGCCACCATGTTGCTCATCTTTATCTTTATCTCAATGTAAGGTTTCTGCCTTAGCTCCATCTCCCTCATTACCCTTAATTCAGTGTCAATCACAGCTCATTTTATTTTATTCTGGCCTCTTGACTTAGAAGATTGCAGTTTGAAGTTTCACGTCCCAGACATCTGAGGACACAATTTAGCCTGATACCTCAGTGCAGTGCCAAAGGAGCGTTGCACTGTCTGAGGAGGTGCTGCCTTTTAATTGAGACTGTAGACTGTTGGCCCTCACAAATGAATGGAAAAGTTCCAATGGCACTATTTTGAAGAAGACCGGCAGAGGGAGGGGCATACCATTTCTGCAGTAACATTTATCCCTTCATCAACATCACTTATACTTTCCTGTCACTATTCAGTGCTGTTTGGGGGATAGTGCTGTGTACAATTGTTTGAATTTGATTTGATTTATTATTGTCAATGTATCAGTAGCCATGATGTGGAGATGCTGGCATTGGACTGGGGTAAGCACAGTAAAGCAGTCTCACAACACCAGGTTAAAGTCCAACAAGTTTATTTGGCAGCACGAATCTGATCTGAAGAAGGGGCCTGAGACTCTGAAAGCTCATGCTGCCAAATAAACCTGTTGGACTTTAACCTGGTGTTGTGAGATTTCTTAATGCATTCATACACAGTGAAAATTATTGATTCTTGTGCACTATATAGACAAAGCACACCGTTCATAGAGAAGGAGGTGGCTGGATACAGCATTTGGGGCGAATGGCATCAAAGGTTATGGGGAAAAAGCAGGATTAGGCGATTGAGATGGATGATCAACCATGATCGTAATGAATTGTGGAGCAGGCTTGAAGGGCCGAATGTCCTCTTCCTGCTCCTATCTTCTACGTTTATAAGTTTCTTTGAAAGGGGAGGGTGCAGAGTGTATTGTTACAGTCGCAGCTAGGATGTAGAAAAAGATCAACTTAGTGCGAGGTAGGTCCATCCAAAAGTCTGATGGCAGCAGGGAAGAAGCTGTTCTTGAGTCGGTTGGTACGTGAGACTTTTGTATCTTGTGAACAAATTGACTGCTGTATATCCTCCATCACAGCAGTAAATACACTTCATATAGAAACACTCTGAAATTGTGAAAGGCACTATATAAATGAAATTGTTTAGCCCTTTTAACCTTACCTGACAATGTGAAATCTCCAATTGATCCCGCTTTTATTTTTGCTTTTTGTTTCATGACTTCAACGAACAATTTGTGAAATAAGTAACTGCCTATTTTGATGTGCCTCCTCTTATGTAAAAGCTTTTTGTGAAGAAAGCAAGGTGAATGTGTCATTGCTGAAGTCTCAACACTGCTAGAAAATCCAATTCAAATAAGTTTTCTTGAAAAGCGTGATCCTTTCAAACCTTTGAAAAGATTTTACGGCCTTCCACAAAAATACAATACTGGATGGTGTGACTGTACTTGTGCATTATAAATCAAGTCGAAAGACAGTTCATATTGCCAGGATTACATCAGCTCTCAATAAAATTTGCAAATTTGAGTTCACTGATCTGTCAGTGAGGATATTGATAAAAATTGCTGCAAAAACATTGCTGGATATGTCAACTAATCAGAGGTGATGGATGGTGCTAAGGAACCCTTCTCTTTATTTCACTCCAGTAGTCACAGCAGTTTCAGCTGTGGTGCAGTGTGTAGGAAGCACTCTTTGAGTGCCATGGATTCAAGTCCAACTTCAGAGCATTGAGTGTGTAGTCCAGGCTGACATTCCATAGAATCATAGCATCCCTACAGTGCAGAAGGAGGCCTTTCAGGCCATTGAGACCACAATCCCACCCAGGCCCTATTCCCATAACCCTCAATTACCCTGTTAATTCCCCTGACATTAGGGTCAACTTACCCATGGCCAATCAACTTAACCCGCACAACTTTGGACTGTGGGAGGAAATCGGAGCACCCGAAGGAATCCCAAGCAGACATGAGGAGAAAGTGTAAATTCCATACAGACAATGACGCGAGGTTGGCATTGAACTTGTGTCCTTTGGCACTGTGAGACAGCAGTGCTAACTATTGTGCCACTGTACCTCCAGTACAGAACTGAGGGGTTCTACACTGTAGGAGATGCCATCTTTCATTGGGACATTAAGTTGACGTCCCCTCCCAACTGCTATCCTCTCAGGAGGACATAAAAGATCCCATGGCAATATTTTGAAGAAGACCAGGGCTGTTTCCCTGGTATCCTGGTCAATACTTATCTCACAAACAGCATCAGCAAAACAGATCCTATCATTACAGTTTGTGGGATCTTGCTGTGTGTAAATTGGCCACAATATTTTCTCCATTCCAACTGTGACCACACTTTGAAAGCCCTCCATTGCCTGTAATTCACTTTCTTTTTAAAATGTATTTATCAGTGTCACAAGTGGGCTTACATTAACACTGCAATGAAGTTACTGTGAAAATCCCCCAGTCTCCATACTCCAGTGCCTGTTTGGGTACACTGAGGAAAAGTTTAGCATGGCCAATGCACCTAACCTGCACATCTTTCAGACTATGGGAGGAAACCAGAGCACCCGGAGGAAACTCACGCAGACGTGGAGAAAGTGTACAGACTCTGCACAGACAGTGACCCAATCTGACTTAGCTTATCAGGAGAAAGAGTAGACTGGGATGTTACTCATTGGAATTTAGAGGAATGAGGGAGGCCTTTTAAAAATATATAAAATTATGAAGGGAACAGATAAGACAGAAGTAGGGAGGTTGTTTCCACTGGCAGGTGAAATTGGAACTAGGGGGCATTGCTTCAAAATGAGGGGAGCAGATTTAGGAATGAGTTGAGGAGGAACTTCTTCACCCAACAGGTCGTGAATCTATAGAATTCCCTGCCCAGTGAAGCGGTTGAGGCTACCTCATTGAATGTTTTTAAGGCAAAAATAGATTTTTGAACATTAAAGGAATTAAGAGTTACAGTGAGTGGGCAGGTAAGTGGAACTGAGTCCACAAAAAGATCTTATTGAATGGTGGAGCGGGCTCGAGGGGCCAGATGGCCGACTCCTACTCCTAGTGAGTATGTTGTTATGCCCCTTGCACTGTGAGGCAGCAGTGTTAACCACTCTGTCACCATGCCGCCCTTGGGACAACGTTTATGAGAAGTGTGATATGAATCCAAGTGGCAGACAGATAAGGAAGGTCAATCTCTCTCTGTCAGCCAGCAATTAGCAATACTGTATGGTAGAAATTGCTCATGGCAACTGTGGTGGGCAAATATTTTGTATGGCATTCCTCCGTACTTTAGTTTAATAAAGACATCAGCCCTCTTAAAATAAATTGACTCAAGGGCCAGAACTCTACCACCTCGCCCGCCCTGGAATCAGCGCAGGCAACGTTCCCAGAATAGAAATCTCTATTGGCCTCAGGTGGGATTTTATGATCTTGCCCAAGCAAGGCTGTAAAATCCCGTCTAATATCTCTATAAAAGTAACAGACATAAAGCTCAGACAAAGGGTCATCCAGAATCAAAACGTTGGCTCTATTCTCTCTCCATAGGAGCTGTCAGACCTGTTGACACTTTCCAGCATTTTCTGCTTTTGTTAAAGATGTCTTATCTGTATTGAACATTCATCTGCTAATTCCTCTGACATTAAACACTAGCACTGAGAAAACTGAGGAAGGAATGGATAAAACAGGCAGTTTGTGGCCATTCATTTTAATTTCTGGGAACAATGTCTAGGTTTTTGTTGTCTTAATGGCAGTTTTTACAAACTTGGGTCAGCAGTGCAAACAAATATTCTGCAAGATCTGTCTAACATTCCATTCTGCAGCTCTAACAGGGTCATTCCAGAGTTCAAGTAGCTGACAAACCGACATGTCCTGGAGCATTTGATCAACTTCCATTCTGTGTATGCTGTTTGCAGCATTTTACTGAAATTGCAGTTTACCAATATTACAGAATCCAACCATTAGTAAGATCAGTATAAAAAACACTTTTGTCTGTTTACAAATCCCAAACAGATTCCTGCACAAAAACAGAAAGTGTTGGAAAATCTCAGCAGGTCTGACAGTGTCTATGGAGAGAGTCTGGACGACCCTTCATCAGAACCCATTCCTGTACATGTTCATTAAAGAATTCAAATAAATCAATGTTTGTGTTTCCACAATCAATAAACATTTGCCAATTAAAAACAATTCCACTTCTCAATGCCCTCACTTTTTTCATTCCCCCCCCCACTCCCCACCACACAGTTATCAATATAATTTTTCAGGGAGAATGGTAACTTTGTAAACATGGCCACAATAATGATCGATAGAAAGTTATTATCTGTCCACAAAAAATAATAGAGAAACTCACAGAAATCATTGTCCCCTCGTTCTGGATAAAGAATCATAGAATCGTATAGCACAGATTAAGGCCGTTCATCCCATCATCTCTGTGTCAGCTCTTTGAAAGGGCTGTCCAATTAAAATTACTGTCCCCTGCTCACTCCATACATAATTGCAAATGTTGTCATGTAAGTGGCTGATCACGCACCCCATGGGGGATTCTCCCCTCCCACCCTTCACAGGAATTGTAGTGGGTGGACCCCACAAGGATCCATTGACCTTGGGTGGGATTCTCCGGTTTTTGGGACGAGCGTGACCGGAGAACCTCACCCCACAGGGGCTATCCTGTTTTTAAGCCCAGTTGTGATTTCCTGCCTTTTTCTGAAGAAGTTGCAAACCATTCCGCATTGGCAGCCTCCTGATGTGGATTTCATTTCACAAAACTTCATTTCAACAATTGGCCACTGTTTTTGAAACAACACTAAGATTAAATATCAGGCAGCATCATGTTATTGTATTATTCCAAAATGACTTAGCAACTAGATGGTCATGCATATGTATGTATGTATATTAACAACACCACATCACTCACTACTGCATTAGAGCCACTGCACACACTGGGAAAAAACAGCGTATGACAAAAACTGTAGGTCAAGCGAAGGAAAGAGATATCTGGTGTTGGTTGTGGTGCTCACATTATTAATAACTGTCTGCAAACACCATCTGACTGCCTTCTAATTAACTTGGAGCCCTTTGCCATGATATTTTACACATATCTCCACATCTGCGCTGTTCACGTTGACAACTTCTGCTGGTTTAGAACCATAGAACATTACAGCACAGAAACAGGCCTTTTGGCCCTTCTTGGCTGTACCGAATCATTTTTCTGCCTAGTCCCACTGACCTGCACCTGGACAATATCCCTCCACACCCCTCTCATCCATGTACCTGTCCAAGTTTTTCTTAAATGTTAAAAGTGAGTCACATTTACCATTTCATCTCATTCCACACTCCCACCACTCTCTGTGTGAAGACCCCCCCCCTCCCAATATTCCCTTTAAACTTTTCCTCTTTCACCCTTAACCCATGTCCTCTAGTTTTTTTTTATCCCCTAGCCTCAGTGGAAAAAGCCTGCTTGCATTCATTCTATCTATACCCATCATAATTTTATACACTTCTATCAAATCTCCCCTCATTCTTCTACGCTTCAGGGTTTAAAGTCCTAACCTATTCAACCTTTCTCTGTAACTCAGTTTCTCAAGTCCCAGCAAAATCCTTGTGAACCTTCTCTTCGCTCTTTCAGCCTTATTGATATCCTTCCTGTAATTAGGTGACCGAAACTGCACACAATACTCTAAATTCAGCCCCACCAATGTCTTATACAACCTCACCACAACATCCCAACTCTTATACTCATATTTATTGACCTTGAGTTAAAGGTAAAGTCACCATAATCTCAGATCACCATAGGCTGTTGCCCCTTTGATTTGGGAGGGCAGTCCGGTGGTGCTTTAACATAAGGGTCACCATAGCTCGGGCGAGTTTGAGAAGGAGGGGCCTTCATAGAAAAATAGAATCCCTACAGTCCAGAAGGAGACCATTCTATCCATCAAGTCTGCACCGACCATAATCCCACCCAGACCCTACTCCCATAATGCTACTTATTTACTCTTCATGAATAACGTCAGCTGGTACAGAAATTGAAACCATGCCATTGACATCGCTTTGCATCAGCAACCAGCCATCCAGCCAAGTACGCTAAGTTCCTCGATCATGGTAACAAAGGGTTCCTCTCTCTTGAACCAATGCTGGACAGAGCTTTGTTGATATTTTTCATAGGCTCAAGACACATTTTCCCACTAAAGACAATGCCCCACAGCTTTGAAGAAAGTCTTCAATGATCCTTGTTTGGGCTATCTTTTTCTATTAAGCAAAAAGTCAGCATTCAGAGGATTGTCCAGGCAATCGAGAAAAACAATTTGGTGATAGCGGTTGCACTGCATGTTCGTACACTTCAAGATAATTTAACGGAGAGGGCTCAGGCAAAGGTTTGCCACCTCAGACTCAAAGATGCCAGTGCTGGAGGGTGCAGAAATGAAAGAAGATGCTTATCACAATGCAATCGAGAATTCTTTCTCAACATCTCCGAATTACTCAAAGCTTTGAGTGCACAGAAGATTCTGAGTCACACAGAAAGTCAGCCCCGGTTGAGAAGTATGCCAGTGTGGGATAATATATAAAGCAGAAATATACAAAGCAGAGGCTCTGACAAAGGGTCATCAGATTCCAGCATCCACAGTATTTTGCATTTAATAGACAAAGCAGACCTGCCTCACAAGAATTTCCGCCCTAACTTTGACAGATTTTTGATGAATTAGCAAACACAAAAACTAATATACTCCCATCCTATATGTGGCTGGGGCACTCTGAAAGCATCCATATCCGAAAGGTCCCAGAAGGTCTCAGAAGGGATCGATGACAATGCAATAGAATACGCAGATCCAGCAAAGACACTTGAGTTTGTTTTGCATTAAATACAGAAAATTCTGGACAACCTCACCAACCCTGGCACCAGCTGTGGAGAAAGAAACAGAGTTAAAGGTTTTGAGTTCGTATGATTCAGACTCGAAATGCTGTTTAGGTTTTCTAGTCCTGCCAATCGCAAGATCAGAAATTCCCACCTGAGGTCAACAGGCCTCTCAGCAGTCCATCCATTTTTTCTGTCCCACCCGCAACAATTCCTACAGTGGGTGAAACCAGAATATTTACCCCGCTAGCTCTGTTTCTTTCTTTATAGATGCTGCCTAACTCATTGAGTTTGCACTTTCTGTCTTTACTTCCAGCACTTCCCAAAACCAGTACCGAACAGCACGCCCTGTTTTTACTTCAGATTTTCAGCATTTTTCTTTTATTTGGAAGTTTTTTTTGTGTGTTTCTGACAGGTAGCACAGCTCCCGTTGAAGGTACCACTTTGACACTAAATGTAATTTTTTTCACCTGAAAAATCATTGCCAAAAGCTTCCAACCTTGCCCATGGCTGGGATTCTCTAGTGCCGCTGCAGTGAATAGAGTTTTACTGAGTGTCAGTGGGATGGGTACGGATGAGGTTGGAGAATTCCACCCCACATCTCAGTTGCTACCATGAAGGCTGTTTTTATTTTGTGCAGGTGAATTTTGACCCAAACTGTTCTGCATTTAACAACAATTTGTTGAAAGACAAGGAAATATTTTGAAAAATTGCTTCAGGTGAGAAATACAACCCACAAGAAATATTGCAGTGTAGAGGACAGTAAGGTGAGGACAGGTAGATGCTACCAAAGAGCAATGACCGCTGATTTGTAAGTATATATTGTGATGCTGCTGCACCTTTAAATAATGTATTTGTGTCAGGTTGTAAAGGGACTATTTTATATTTTAGCTCTGATTATCGCACCAATTGTCCACAACAGACAACCCACATGGTGAGGAAACATTAACTGTTCCTAGTTATTGAGGTGTTTAATGCAGTTTTGTTATTTTTCGGTTGTCCTCTAGGTTTCAGAGTAGGGTTTAATTAAGTATATGTGTGATAGAGAGAGTCATATGAATTGGTAGAACTAGACTTACAGCTAGACAAGCAGGCAGTTTCTTTTTGAATTTGAAAGGAGGAGCAACATCTCTCTCTCTCTCTCTCTTGGTCTCTGGAGATTGAAATTTAGGACCTACTAGAAAATAGGTATCTCTCTCAGAAGTCATTAAAAGTCAAGAGGTCTTTTCTCTCTCTGGAGTTCTGCTCTTTGAAGACAGGCCTTTCTCTGAAGGCCGCTGTCTGAAAGTCAGAAGACAGGTGTTTATGTCCCTGAGGAATATTGCTTAAATTGGAACCAATAGAGATACTAGCAGTTAAGAATTATACTTTGTCATGTTTAAGCATTTCAATTGGTGGCAATTATGCTCATTTAGTTAAACTGCATTGTTAAATAAAGTTTATTTTTGTAAAAGCTTTATAGTGGGTCAACAAAATCACACCTGAGTGAAACAAATTATGCTCACACTATGGCAAAATCAAAAAATAGGCTATCTTTATACCATGGAGTTTCTAATCAGGTCCCAAACAATTCTTATATTTTTTAACAAATTATAAGCAATGTTATAAAATGGAGTATTTATTTTTGATAAGAACTCAGTGAAGTTTATCTTAATTTGAACATTTGTTCAGGATGGTTCAGGCTGACTGCCGATAAACACATTTGAAAGTCAATAATTTTACCAGTTGGCCTCTGTTTAGCTGAGGGAGGTGTGATCACACTAACCATATCAAGAATTTATCCAATCCCCTTTCTCAAAATTATTACTGAATTTGCTTTGAGCCTTCAGGTATTGTATAACAGTTTGTAAAGACCTCACTGAGTTGACAAAAAAAAAACCTTGGTGCATCACCCACTGCTCCCTGGATGTTTTTGACTGTTAACCTAAATCTGTGTCCTCAGGTGAGTGACCTTCCCGTCAGTCAACAATCTAGACAATCAAAATTCTCATAATTTTGAACATTTCCATTGAATCCTCTTGTTAGCTCCTCTGTTCTGTGAACAACCCTGTTTTTTTCAATCTCTCCACATAAATGATGTCCTTCAAACCTGACCCTTTTTAATTGATTAAGAAATACACTAGCACTAATTCTAGTGTCCTCAGCCCAACCATCTTCAGCTGTTTCATCAATGATCTTCCCCTCATCATAAGGTCAGAATTGGGGATGGTCACTGATGATTACACCATGTTCAGCACCGTTCATAGCTCCTCAGGTACTAAAGCAGTCCATGCTCAAATGCAACAAGTTCTAGACAATCTCCAGGCTTAAGCTAACAAATGGCAAGTAACATTCGCACTATACAAATGCCAGGTAATGACCATCACCAATAAGAGATACTCTAACCTCTTCCCCTTGAAATTTATTGGTTTTACTTTCACTGAATCCCCCACTGTCAACACCATCAGGGTTAACATTGAGCAGAAACTCAGCTGGGCTTGCCACATGACCACAATGACTACAAGAGCAGGTCAGAGACTAGTAAAACTGCGGTGAGTAACGCACGTCTTGATTCCCTAAAACCTATCCATCCTCTTCAAGGCATAAGTCAAGAGAATAATAGAATACACCCCACTTACTTGAATGGGTGCAGCTCCATCAACACTCAAGAAGCTTGACACCATCCAGAACAAAGTACCTGCTTGTTTGGCACCACATCTACAAACATTCAATCTCTCCACCACCAACACTCAGTGGCAGCAGAAATTCACCAAAGATCCTTTGACAGCACCTTCCAAACCCATAACCACTTCCATCTAGAAGGACAGGGTCAGCAGATTCATGGGAACACTATCACCTGCAAGTTCCCCTCCAAGCCACAAGGGATCCTGACTTGGAAATACGTCACCATTCCTTCGCAGTCACTGGGTCAAGATCCTGGAATTCTCTCCCTAACGACATGGTGGGTTAATCCACCACACGTGGACTGCAGCAATTTAAAAAGGCATCTCTCCACCACCTTCTCAAGGGCAACTAGGGATGGACAGCAAATGCTGACCAGCCAGTGACGCCCATGTCCCACAAATGAATAAAACAATTAATTGAAGCATGGGTGTCTCAGACCAGTATATAGAAAAACGTAGATTGCCATCTACATCAAAAACAGACTTAGAGTAAATCATTGCTACCTCGATAAAGGGAAAGCTATAGAGAGCAGAACAAAGAAACAGATCAATAAAGTGTCAAAACAGTTAACAACTTCCTCCTGGAGACCATGGATACAACAGATTTTATTTCATGTAATTGAATCACGAAGTGGAATCTTAACAGCTCATTTGGTAGCAGGTGCAAAGTCATAGTCCATTACAAGTGATCAACAGATGTATCAGCCTTCAGAAATCCAAGATTTCTCAGAAGGAACCTCAAATAGACCATTCTGACACTCACAGCAGGTCTTCACTGAACCTCTATTCATCTTGATAACTGTGTCAACCTAACATCAGACAGTTTTTTCCATCATTTCGCTGCAGATGGAAAGATAAAAGAGAGTGAAGGGTTTTCCATGAAACGTTCACTATAGCTGATGCTCATTTAGAAATAGAGTTTTCCATGTGTGACAGTAACATTGAGAAGATGAGGATTGGGTTGGGTGGGGATTAAAGGCCGGAAGTCTACCACCTTGCCTGCCATGGAATCGGAGCGGCTGAGGGTCCGACAGTGGAAAACCCCATTGACATCCTGTGAGAATTTCTGGTCATGCTCGAGCAAGCCCATAGAATCCCGCCATCTATCTTAGATCACTGGCTCATAACTCAAATCACAAAAGTATCAAATCAAAGTGACAGATCTCCAGAAAGTATCAGGACTGCTGAGAATCCTGCTGAGTGATGTTCAATGTTGATTACCATTCAACAGAATGTAGATGAAACACTGATTTGCCCGAAAGAAACGTGAGTGGGCTGATGTGCCAGTGATGGGTGGCATGGTGGCACAGTGGCTAGCACTGCTACCTCGCAGAGCCAGGGACTAGTGTTCAATTCCAACCTTGGCTGGTGTTCAAATGTCCTGTCCGTGTCTGAATTGATTTCTTCTGGGTGCTCTGGTTTCCTTGCACAGTCCAAAAATGTGCAGGTTAGGTGGATTGGCCACGCCCAATTGCCCTTAGGGTAGGTTAGGGGGATTAGTGGGGTAAATATTTGTTGTTATGGGGATGAGGTGCGCCTGGGTAAGATGCTCTTTTGGAAAGTCAGTGCACACTAGATGGGCCAAATGGCCTTCGTCTGCACTGTAAGGACTCTATGTGCCTGATTTTTTTTTACTTTAATTTTTAGGAGTTAGCGTTACACAAACTTGGTTATGTCAAATCAAACAAATTCCTTGAGCTCACAATCTACGCTGACACCAGGCTTCCAGTGTAGTACTGAGGGAGTGCTGCATTGTTAAAAGTGGTAATTTCTTGATGAGGTATTAAAGCAAAGTTTTATCTACTCTCTCAACAGGCGTAAAAACCCAATGCCACTATTTTGAAGAAGAGCAAGGAAGTTCTCCCTGAGCAATATTTATTTAATGTATAAGGCTCTGGTCAGATCCTATTTGGAGTAATGTGAGCAGTTTTGGGCCCCATATCTAAGGAAAAATGTGCTGGCCTTGGAAAGGGTCCAGAGGAGGTTCACAAGAAAAGGTTCACAAGAATGATCCCTGGAATGAAGAGTTTGTTGTATGAGGAATGGTTGAGGACTTTGGGTCTGTATTCATGGGTATGAGGGGGGATCTTATTCAAACTTACAGGATACTGCGAGGCCTGGATAGAGTGAATGTGGAGAGGATGCTTCCACTAGTAGGAAAATCTAGAACCAGAGGGCACAACCTCAGGCTAAAGAGACGATTCTTTAGACAGAGAAGAGGAGGAATTTCTTCAGCCAGAGAATGGTGAATCCGTGGAACTCTTTGCCGCAGAAAGCTGTGGAGGCTAGGTCATTGAGTGTCTTTAAGACAGATAGATAGATATCTTTAAGATAGATAGTTCTTGATTAATAAGAAGATCAGGGGTTATGGGGAAAAGGCAGGAGAATGGGGATGACAAAAATATAAGCCATGATTGAATGGTGGAGCAGACTCAATGGGCCGAGTGGCCTAATTGTGCTCCTATGTCTTATGGTCTTATGGCCTAACAGGAGAAAAATATCTGTTCATTATCACAATGTTATTTATGGTATAAGGAAAGGATTAAAGGATTGACAAGTGCAGAGTAGTGTTGTCATGTGGAAACTGGATGAGTGCAATACTTGCTAATTACATCAAAACTTATTTATTGTGTTGTAAATTGATAAATTTAATGGGACAATTCACATTGAAACAGAAGTTAATCAAACTGACCAAAGATGGACAGATAATCACAGTGATTCAGAACAAGGGCCATGTTTAGCTACTTCAATAGAAGGCAATTTGGAAATATGCTAACCAACTATTGATCATACAGCCAACTGAGTATTTTGTATTAAGAAGAGGATTATGCATGAGTGCTTTCAAAAACTGTATTTTGTATGTGAAACCCTGATAATGTCCCACATAATGATGTGGAGATGCCGCCGTTAGACTGGGGTAAACACAGTAAGAAGTCTCACAACACCAGGTTAAAGTCCAACAGGTTTATTTGGTGGCAAAAGCCACTAGCTTTCGGGCCTCTGACCCTTCGTCAGGCGAGTGGAGAGTTCTGTAAAGACTGAGATGATGTGAGTGCAGAGTTCTGAAAGCTAGTGGCTTTTGCTACCAAAAAAACCTGTTGGACTTTAACCTGGTGTTGTGAGACTTCTTACCACATAAGGAGTGCCAGAGAAGAAAGACAGAAGACATTTCAAGAGGAGGAATTTCTGTGAACCAAGCAGGAAGATCCCAATCAAAGATCACTCCTAAGTGACTTGTCATCATTTCAGATCGGCCAGCTCTTCACGCTGATGGAATCTTCTGGCCCCATCGATGGTGACCCCCCTCAACACGGGCTTCCCAATAGTGGGGTGGTAAAATCAATTGAAAATCCCGTTGACAGCGGCGGGACCATAAGTTCCTGCCAAGGGACAACAGCGAGTCTCCTCTCGTCACCAAGAGACACACAGCATAGGGAGGAAGAGAAGGGGGGTAGGAAATCCCACTCCAAAATAACTTTCTCTGCTCTAAGGCAAGTAATGTCCTGTGACTAGATTCAGAATTTACAGAATTTGTCTCTTGCATATTTATAACCTATCCACAGATCGTTCCTGAATTACTTGACGCAAATTACAACCAAAAATTACCAGCAGAGTTCTGACAACAAAAAAAATTGAAGTTGTCTCTCAGATGTTCTCAGTGTATTAGAGCTACCTATGATATTACAAGCTGAACCATAGATAAATACGGATCCTCAGTACATGCTGATTTATTTGCCTCTGTTGGATTCTAAATGACAAACTTACTGGAAGTTAAAGAAAAATATCAATGTGATAGCATTTAGTGCACAATTTTCTCTTCTGCATTTTGATTCCTCATTCTGACCTTGAGGATGGAGCAGACGGTCTCAGATCCAGTTTGCGACTGACTATTGTCTCCCATGGGATTTGTGATGCCACGCTTGCGGTATTATAGATGAATCATTTAAATATTTGCAACATATGTTAAGCTCTGAGAGCAGAGTGAAGAAGATTAGATTGAGCCATTGCCACGTGAGGAGCAGACTCTGATCTGCCACAGTGGAAAAACACCAAATAAACTCTATCGGCACAAACCAACCCCAGGACAATTATTATCGATAATTATCAATTATTATCAATCTTTTAAAGTGGGTTCAGTAAAGATTTTACTTATAAAAAGACTTTTCTCTGTACAGCACCTTTCACAACTTAGTAGTGTTCCAAAGCATCTTAGAGCCAATGAGCTACTTTTATCACTGTTGTAAGAAGCATGGGGATCAGTTTGTGCACAGCAAGATCCCACAAATAACAATGTGATAGTGGTTAGCCAATCTGTTTGATTACTTTTGAAGTGTCACCATGGTTGTTCTAATGCAAAAGGAATGCTGTCATTTATTGCAAGGGGAATGAAATATCGAAGGGATGTTTTGCTACAGTTGTACAAGGAATTGGTGAGTCCACATCTGGGGCACTGTGTACAGTTTTATTTTCTTTGTTCCTGAAGAGATATAAGTGCATTAGAAGCAGTTCAAACAAGATTTACTCAACTCCTGTTGTCCCCCCTCCCATCCCACTCATTACCATCTCCACCCCCTACCCCCCCAACAAAGAATTTTTGGATTTGTACAGACACAGACACCAAAATTTTACCGGACCCACCATGGGAATTGGAGCAGGCGAGGGGATGGACAAAAGGAAGGTCCGTTGACCTCGGGCAGAATTTTATAGTTTTGGGATGGGCAAGGCTGCAAAATCATGGAATCCACACAGTGCAGAAGGACGCCATTTGGCCCTTCGATTCTGCACCAACAACAATCTCACCCAAGCCCCTGGCCCTATCCCCGTAACCTCACCAACAACTAATCTCCCTGACATCCCCATAACACAAAAGGACAAGTTACCATGGCCAATTTTGGACTGTGGGAGGAAAGCGGAACACCCGGCAGAAACTCCACTCAGACACTCACCCAAATCGAGAATCGAACCTGGGTTCCTGGTGCAGGGAGGCGGCAGTACTAACTACTGTGCCACCGTGCCGCCCAGGGTATGGAGCGACCATAAATTAGTTGTCTTATTGTCCTCACTATTATCCCAGGTATCTCTGCAATCAGTTGAAATAACACCCTCAAAACAAAAACCAACCAGCCCCCAGTACAGAACACCCTGTGATTCGACTGACAGAGCACAAGCTCAAAGCAAATAGACTGTCTACAAAAATTCCCCAATATTGATATAAATAACCGGTTCAAATCCTTCTGCAGCTCCTTCAATTCCCAGCTGAACCTGTCTACAAAAATTCCCCAATATTGATATAAATAACCGGTTCAAATCCTTCTGCAGCTCCTTCAATTCCCAGCTGAACCTGTCTACAAAAATTCCCCAATATTGATATAAATAACCGGTTCAAATCCTTCTGCAGCTCTTTCAATTCCCAGCTGAACCTTGCTGCTAGTTAACTGTTGTCCCCATTCCATGAAAACAAAGACACTACGACTTGTTTAAATCTGAAACAATGCAGAAAAAAAACTCTATTGTCCCACAAAAATCCTCAGACCAATATCACTATGATTTGACTGAAAACATTTATCGATCCCCACCTGGCAGAGTTGCTACGGCGCAGAAGAGGCCATTTGGCCTCTGATCGTAACATCTCTATCTATTCTCCTTTTAGCCTTTTTTGCTCCCAGGAGAACAGTCCCAATTTCTGCAATCTATCCTTTTAACTGAAGTTTCTCATCCTTGAAGCCATTCTTGTAAACCTCTTCTACACTCTCCCCAGAGCATTCACATCCTTCCTATAGTGTGGTGCCCAGAACTGTACACAACATTCCAGCTGAGTGTCTTGTATAAGTTCAGCATAATCTCCTTGTTCTTGTACTCAATGCCGCTATTACTTATAGAATCATCAAATCCCTACAATGCAGAAGGAGGCCATTTGGCCCATCAAGTCTGCACTGACCACAATTCCACCCATGCCCTATTCCCATAACTCCTCATATTTACCTTGCTAATCCCTCACCGCTTGGCTTAATGTAGCATGGCCAATCAACCTAACTCTCATGTCTTTGGACTATGGAAGGAAACTGGAGCATCCGGAGGAAACCCACATAGACACGGGAGGAATGTGCAAGCTCCACACAGACAGTGACCCGAGGCCGGAATTGAACCCGGGTCCTTGGGGCTGTGAGGCAGCAGTGCTAACCACTGTGCCCAACAGTAGACTGTTTCAGCATAGAACCAAAGGACGGATGCACTGACCTTTGAGGGCAGATTGACCAGAATGATGGTGGGGTTCAAAGGGTTAACTCACCAACATTGTTGCAATATATTAAGAGAATGCATTGCAACAAACAGGCTTGTATTTTGTTGAATCTAAATGGTCGGGTTAGCTAAGGTTTTCAGGCAATAATCACGATCATAAATCCCTTGAGAGTGGCTCTGGTTCAGATCTCCCTCAAAGAGAAGGTTGCAATAACAATAATGAGACATGACAGGATCTGGAGTCAAATGGGGCCACTTGAGGATAGCACCATCACTGTCACAATCTGTACATTTGCACATTGAACATTTCTTTGGTCACCGATATTTCCTTGCTTCCTTCCCTACTGCATAAATAGTTTGAATCAATGAAGTGGTCTTGGTTCAAAACGCACGCGAGCAAATGCATCCAGAATATTAGGAAAGTGCACAATATTCTTAAAGTCTTGCTAGGTTTATCCATCCTCTCCGTATAAAGGAAAGAGACAAACCAATTTGCTTGAATAAACAATGCAATTGCACAGGGGAGGTTACCTCATGCCTGCGAGAGGATCAGAAAGACACGGCAGCATTGAGGTTGAGCGAAATCATCATTGTTTAAGGCTAGTGCAGTCCGAAACTGACATCTGACTCATTCTATCTGCCAACCGCTCCACATAAGAACGCACAAGCTCGATTGATTGCTTAAAAGGGACTGTTGCATTCTGTCAGTCAGGTAATTAGGAAAATAGATTCGGACAAAAGCACACATGAGGAACATTTCTTTGGTCACCTTCATTATCTTTGTGCTTCATGGAAGATTCAGCGATTCGTTCCCTGACACTCATCTCTCTCTACGCTCCACTGGATCAAGCAGGCAAACCCAAGTAGGTGGAAGTAAATAGGTTCAGCCATTCGTATTTTGAAGGGAAAATTGAATTTGATAGGACGCCTTAGCCCACAGCATAAAATTTAAAGATTCTGCGGGTAAAAGGAAGCATGCAGTTAGTGAGGACATTCTTTCTGGCAATGATCTGATAGAAAAACGGTGGCATTGGGAAATTATATCCTTTACCCAGAGTGTCCAGAATTGCACTCTTCAATTACCTTGGTACACTTTTCCATAAAGAATTTAGACATCATTCCATCAAAGTCAATAAACTTCTTCCTCTATTATTTGCTCTGAAAGACAAACACAGGGAGTGAGTACAAAGAAACGCAGATACTTTTGAGAGTGAAAATCTGCATGTCTAGAATTCCATGATTGGGATGGATCAAGAGGCAGAAGGAGGTGAAACACTTCAGCATGTTCTCCAAGTAATTGATGTAAGTCTTCAAAATCCTTAAACTTGTGTCAAAGTTCAGGGTTGCAAAGGAGAGCTGCAGATACTGTCCGCCATTCTCCAGGATCTTAGCTGCACTTGATGGAACACAATGGACTGAATGGCCTCCGTCTGCGATTTCCATAATTTGTAAATCTGGAACTAATGGGAAATGATGGTCAGTCTGCAAATCTTCCATTCAATAATATAAAGCCCAAGGAATTCACAAACGATGCTATCATCCCTTTCATGCTTCCACACTCACCAGTGACTAGGGGATTTTCACAGTAACTTCATTGCAGTATTAATGTAAATCTACTTGTGACATTAATAAATAAACTTAAAACTTAAAATGATACAATTTAGCACACTGAATCACGCTGCAGAAGCCTGAGGGTGGGGCTTAATGCGCCCAAAATGCTGCAGCTCCAATCGGAGCCTTCAATTGCACATGCGCAGTAAAAAAAATAGAAAAATGCTCCCCTGCCACATTGCCCCCTGGCTGCCCCCACAGACACTGCCCCATCCCCACAACGTAATTGTCCCCTTTATTCACCCACCCCCCCCTCCCTTTACCCAGATTGATCGCAGCTCTCTGCCCCCACTTTCACCTCCACCTATCACATGCAGAGTGGTAGCGGACCACCCCCCACCTCACCGCCACCCTCCCTCTTCCCCGGCCAGAGAATGTTCTGGCTCGCCTCCCTCCTCCTTCCCCCCACTAGAGATCCATCTGGCCCGCCTTCCTTCCCCCCAACAGGGAACGATCTGACCCAACTCCCTCCCTCACCTGCCAGAGGGCAATCTGACTCGCCTCCCTCTTCCCCGACCAGAGAATGATCTGACCCACCTCTCTCCTTCTTCTCCCCCCCACCCCTGCCATCAGAGGGCAATCTGATCCACCTCCCTCCTCCCTACCAGAGAACGATCTGACTCGCCTTCCTCCCCCCACCCCCTGCCACCAGAGGACAATCTGACCCTCCTCCCTCCCCCTTTCCAGAGAATGATCTGACCCAAATCCCTCCTCCTTCCCCTCACCCCTCCCAACAGCAGAGGGCAATCTGAACAGCCTCCCTCCCCCCCCTCCTCGCCACCGAACTGAGCTAGCGAGCCGCTGGAAGCTCTGAACTTACCTCCTCAGAAGCTGAAGAGCCTGAAACAGACTTTTGTGGCCCGTGTCTCTTTCATGACGAATCTGGATGGGCGAAAACGATGGTAAAGGGGGAAGCGCTGGGAAGTTTGGGCAAAAGCATTTAAATTGACGTCACACCCGTTTCGGATATGGTTCCGATCGCGGCCATTTTAGCCGCTTAGTAAAGGGGGAAATGGGCATAGAGGCGGGAGTGGATCATCCTACTCGCCTCACACCCAACTTTACCTAATTTTTGTGCCTGGAAACGGGTGCAAATTGTTATAAAATTGGGCCCTTAGAGTCACAGAGCAAGTAAATAACAACAAAAACATGCACTTTGTACCACCCTGAACAAGGGAAATGTCCCAAGGTGCTTCAGCGGAGTTCGTTCAGCTGAAATCTGGCACCGTTCCATAAAAGGAGATGTTCAGGCCAGTGACCTTGTCACCGAGCTAAGTTTTAAGATTACAAACAGAAAGTGCTGAAAAACTTGTTGGATGCCATCTTTCCTGCCCTTCTTGTTACATTCCTGCTGTAGTGAGGTCAGAGAATTTGGCGACCAGCCAAATCTCCATTCACCATGGCGGGATGGGAAAATCCCATCGGCGTGAACGCTGGTAAGATTCCGGCCAACATGTCTGGCAATATCTGTGAAAAGAGAGAGAGAGACAGAGCTAATTGCTTGGATTTTCATTTTAATGACAAATAAGGGGAGTTGGGAAAAACTCAAGGACCAGCCAGCCTGACTTGGGAGAAAGTGCCCTGTCACTCAGGATCCTTATTGCTGTAGGCCGGGTATGGGCTGGGGCCCAGGAGGAAGTATGAAGGTCCCACAAGGGGGTGCTGTGTGTGGAGGTGGGCTGCTTAAAAGGCCTGCCTCTGTGGTGTGGGACTTCATCCCAATGCAAACAAAAATACAAAAGACCCCCAGCCCTTATGTTTCACACACGTTACACTCTCCAAGCACTCACCATGCCCCATCCATGCACCTCATGCCCCATCCATGCACCTCATGCCCCCACCCACCCCCATGTCCCCTCATGACCCAATCCCAGGCTCTGTCCTTCACCCAGCTCCTCAGATACCTCATGAGCTCTGCCAGGTCCTGCCCTTTCACCAAATCCCTATGTACCCTATGCCCCCTATGCTAGGGTCTGGCATGTCCAAGGGCATTGAGCCACTGTAGACTTTCCAAAAGCAATGTACACCACAGTGTAAAGAGAAATCTGTGAAAAAAAGCTTTGAAAAAGTGCGATCCATTGTTCACTTTTTCTTATGAAAAGATGTTGGGCTGGGAAACTAATACAAGTATCAATTATTCAGGCCATTTGAAACTTCATAAACTACAAACACTTGAAATCACTTGACTCATGTCAACAAATATTGTGAAATTTCTGCAGAGATTATAGAACCTGAGCTGTCACCCAAACAATGTTTCTCCTGGGGTACAGGTGTTCCATTATTTTAATTAATATCTGAGCTGTCCGCCAAGCCCCATTGTATATGACTCTGAATTTCTCTAGAAACCTCTCCATCTCATAATCTCTCAGTTCAGAAGACGAGTCATATAAGGCTCAAAATATTGGCCTGGATTTTCACTAAGCCTAGCTGATCTGGCCAAAAATGGCGGGCAGATCCTGATTCTGGGATTCCGACCCCATTCCCACACTGTGCGATTTTTAGTTGTGTCTTTAATGGGTGAAGGCTGTTTCATGTCAGAAATCCACATCCAATCCCTCTAACCTGGCCGGCAGCATTGCAGAGATAGGTATCGCCTCCTCCTACACAATTTCCATGGAGTTGCGCCAGATTTTTAAAGATTTGTTGTACTAACCCCCTTCAAAGAGTCATGAAACCGACTGCACATTGAGGGATATTTTACAAAGGAAGTTCAAAAGGTCCTTCTCATGCTTTCCTGTGAAGCCACACTCCCACCAACCCCCTATACCCTCTCATGACCCTGCAGCAAGCTTTGCTCTTCTGCTCACGCTCCGTGTCCCCTCATAATACCCCCATGTCAGTGCCTGTCTTTCCACCATTCCATGATGCCCCTTCATGCTAAAGAGGAATTCTGCAGGCTCTTCAAACATTCAACTTTGTGCAAATGTATCTTTAAAGTTAATTTAAATAATTAAACAGAACAATTTACAAACATCACTTAAACTAATGGCTGTTGTAAAGTAATGATGTGGGTATGCCGGCGTTGGACTGGCGTAAACACAGTAAAAAGTCTGACAACACCAGGTTTTAGTCCAACCTATTTATTTGATAATATACTCGCAAGCTTTCGGGTTAGCCCCTTTGTCAGGTGAACTCTCCATTCACCTGACGAAGGGGATAACCCGAAAGCTTGTGAGTATATTATCAAATAAATAGGTTGGACTAAAACCTGGTGTTGTCAGACTTTTTACTGTTGTAAAGTAAACCAGAGTATTGGAACATTTGTATCCAATGTCAGAATTACCGGAAGCTGCAGTGACACTGTGGTTAGCACTGCTGCCTCACAGCACCAGGGACCCAGGTTTGATTCCCGGCTTGAGTCACCGCCTGTGTGAAGTTTGCACATTCTCCCCTTGTCTTCGTAGGTTTCCTCCAGGTGTCCTGGTTTCTTCCCACAGTCCAAAGATATTCAGGTTAAGTTGATTGGCCACGCTAAATTGCCATTTAGTGTCGGGGGGATTAGCATATGTGGGACTACGGGGATTGGTGCAGATTTAATGGGCCAAATGGCCTCCTTCTACACTGAAGGGATGCTATGATTCTATGAATAGCTAAGCATGTTCTTCCACTCCCCCATGCCCACTGCATGGAAGTGAGTTTCATTGAAACTAGAAGCAGAAGTATGCCATTTGGCCCTTCAAGCCTGCTCTGTTATTTATTTGATCATGGCTGATCATCGAATGCAATGATCCCTCCAAGATGGATATCCTATCTTTCTGTATTTTCTTATTGTCTTTGTCTTTTCTACATTGCAAATTGACAAGCGTTCTGACTCTTTTGGTTCTTTGGTAAACATCTGACCAGAATTCTAAATTTCAAAGGGCGAATCTCGACCTTTATGTTATTCTCCAAACTTAGCTTAATTGTTCTTCTTGTCATAAATGTTCCTATCATTCTGGCTCTGCTTTCACAGACCATGGGGTGGCAGTGGTCTCCTCTTGAGTGGTGACACGACTTGTTCCTCTTAGGGATATGCATGTTTTCAAAGAACTTGTAATGTTATAGCCTTGGCTGCCTTCAAATACTGTAAGCAAGAGTCGTTACCCATGATGGATACGTGGATCTCCTAGCAACCAGCTTGCTTATCTAGATAAGGGTCCCTGTAGACCTGGAACTTACGGCTCGAAAGGACTTCTGATTCTCTGTCTCAATCTCAACTTCCCTTGTTTAAAATCACCAGGAACAGAATTCAATCCCCATCTGCTTTCAGCATATTCGCTCCCTGGCGAACATGTTAACACAAAAGCGGATGGAATATTTGACTGTTTATGACATTTTAAAATGCTCTAACAACCAATGCACTTTTGATGTGCAGTCACTGTTCAAAATGTGAAATGTTGTAACAAATAGTCAGCTACTAATATACAGAATGGGTTGCAGGGTGAGCATTTGTCTGGACAAGACAGAAGCATGGAGCCAACTCCATGAGGTGCACATTGACACGGGGTTACCACGTGCTCGTGTGTACAGAAATATGACAATAATACAGCCGAATGCATTGCTGGGAAGGTGGTGGAGGAGGGAGAGTCTTCTATTTATGGGATATCAAGACCAATCTTTAGGGGTTGTGGACATGATCTGCATAAGCTGAATGGTCTGCGCTTCAATACCTTGCTGGGGAGGTTTGTCACTGTTCTCGGGGCGTTTTAAACTAACTGAGCGTAGTGTCACAGCCATAGATGTGTTTTCAAAATGGTCTGTGATCTATGAATTTATGTGTGTGTGTGTGTGTGTGTGCATGTGAGTGTGTGCGAGTGCATACATGTGCGCATGAGTGTGTGCAAGTGTGCGTTTGCCTATGTGTGTGCGTGAGTGTGTGCGTGTGAGTGTGTGTGTGAGTGTGAGAGTTATTGGCTGGAATTTTAAACCCTGCCCACCACCAGAATTGGAGGGGGTGAGGGGCAGAAGATCCATTCACCTCGGGTGGGATTTTATGGTTTCAGGATGAACTTTCATGATCAGCACACACATGCAGGATGAATGGCCTCCTTTCCATGTTATTCTATCTCAATTATGATGATCACTGAGGAAATACCTGCACAGTGCTCCAATAGAAACCATTATTCTCCCTCATTGCACAATGTATCCTGCACACAGGGAAGTTAGCAAAGGATGACATTGTTAACTCCCTTCACTTTGGGAAAGTTTGTTAGACAGGTACAGACAGTGGCTAATCTGTCTGTTTCCACCTTTCAGTGGGGAGTAATGCATCAATCAGCTGATTAATTGCTGAATGAATGGCACATTGAATGATGTTGCAATTGACCCCATGGTGGCACAGCAGGATCTAAAAACATCAGAACTCAATATTCTAGTGACCTTCTCTGATTGTATCTCAGGACATATTGCCTGACTCAAGCACTACCTCCTTGTTGCAAGGCAAGCTGCAAGTTCAGTTGCCCTTAGACGTGTCAATGGATGTGAGCTTGGCTCTGTGTCTACCTCTGGATATAGTGAGCATGAGCTGTGTGTTTTCTTTACATTTCTCCTTTCACCATTCTTTTCCTTCCTCAGAAAACCCAGGATATGTGGGGCAACGCGGTGGCACAGTGGTTGGGACGGCACAGTGGCAAGTGGTTAGCATTGCTGCCTTACAGCACCAGGGTTCCAGATTCAACTCCAGCTTTGGTTCACTGTCTGTGTGGAGTTTGCACATTCTCCTCGTGTTTGCATGGGTTTCTTTCAGGTGCCCTGGTTTCCTCCCACAATCCGAAGTTGTGTGGGTTAGGTTGATTGGCCATGCTAAATTGATCCTTGCATCAGGGGGATTAGCAGTATCAATGCGTGGGGTTATGGGAATAGGGCCAGGGTGGGATTATGGTCGGTACAGAGTCAATGGGCTGAATGGTCTCATTCTGTACTAAATTCTATAATTGTACTATATATTTGCAGGAATTCTCATAATGCAAATTTTGATTGCACCAATCGAAATTCAGCAATCACAACTTAGATATTAAAGAAAAATCTAGTAACATACCTTGACAGAATATGTATGTCAAGCATTAGTCACTTTACAAACACAATTCCTATCTACCATGGGAGTCAGGAACTCACTCTATCAGATAATTCCCTTTTTAATTGCATTGAGATCTGTTATGAGCTCAAAGACTACAGTATTTCCAGTGTGATGATTATTCCATGGATCTCCACTAACCTGATGAAGGAGCAGCAGTCTGAAAGATCATGATTCCAAATAAAACTTTTGGTCTTTAACCCGGTGTTGTTAGACATCTTGTTTCGCTCTATTCTCATTACAAGCACTGTATTGGCTCAGCTGGTCTTTAATTTTGTTGCTCATGTTTGGGCAGTAGAGCACTTTTCTCGCCTTCCTCAGACTCGATTGCTTGATGACATGCATGGATACAGTTGGACACCTCTCCTCTTACCTCCTTACGGATGGTAATACTCTTCCTTTTGAACAAGATGCTACCTTGGGTTGCCAACTCATCTTGGTTTGCCCAATATGCTTTTGTGACCACAGGTGTGTCCTGGATGCTCTCAGACCACCCTTTCAACACTACTTCCTGCTGCAGTTGGAGCATGACATCTTGTTGGGTAATACATTTGACTACCCAAGTTTAAAGGAGATATGAGGGGCAATTTTTTTTAAACAGAGAGTGGTAAGTGCCTGGAATGTGATACCAGAGAGGTAGTAGAAGAAGATACATTAGCAGTGTTTAAGAAGCATCTTGACAGATACAGGGAATAGAGAGATACGGACTGTGTAGAGGCAAAAGGTCTTTAGGTTAGAAAAGTGTCATGTGCCAGTGCAGGCTTGGTGGGCCAAAGGGCCTGTTCCTGTGCTGTACTATTCTTTGTTCTTTGATTTGCACAAGGCCCCTGTCAGCCAGATTCAATGGGCAGTATTTTCCCATCCTACCTGCTGCGAGAATCGTATTGGGTGGGACAGAGACCATGCAAAGGTCTGTTGACCTCAGGCAGGAGTTTATAACATTAGGACAAGAGCAGCCAGAAAATCCAACCCACTGTCTCTGCTGGGTTAATCACTTCCAGAACATTCTGACCTGCTGCCTCACATTGAATCTGGAAGACTTTGCACCCTGTTGTAGCTTCCTCAACATGCTGCTCTCGACGGCATGTCAGTGATACAGATCTGTTTCCGTTGCCTGAATGTCATGTTCAGATGATAGCTTTTTTTCCCTCAACTCCACTTCTGACACCATATTACAAGCTCAAAGGCCACTTTTTATTTACTTATTCGTTCACAAGTAGGCTTACATTAACACTGTAATTAAGTTATTGTGAAAATCCCCCAGTCGCCACACTCTGTTACTATCTTTCTAATTGTTCTTGAACTGGACATAAGATGGATTCCTCACGCCAGGGGTTACATGTCCACAGCAAGCTGGATCGGAGATTTTGTGATGATTAGTGATGGTAGATGTAGGGAGGATGTTCCAGTTGGTGGGGAGTCCAGAACCAGAAGTCACAGTCTGAGCATTCAGGGTAGACCGTTTAGGACGGAGGTGAGAAGACATTTCTGCACCCAAAGAGTGGTCAGCCTGTGGAATTCATTACCATAGGAAGTAGTTGATTCCAAAATATTGAATGTATTCAAGAGACAGCTGGATATAATACTTGGGGCAAATGGGTTCAAAGGTTATGGGGAAAAAGCAGGATTAGGCTGTTGAGTTGGACAATCAGTCATGATCGTAATAAATGGTGGAGCAGGCCTGATGGGCCAAATGGCCTCCTCTTGTTCCTTGTTTCTTTGTTTCTATGATTGCATTTCTGGACTTCATGAAACTCCTCCACATTTTCATTCAAAACTGTTTTCAGGCAGCTTGAAGAGCCAGGCAGAAAGAAAACTAAGAAGCTTGTGTTTCTATCATACCTTTTATAACTTTAGGTTGTCCCAGTGCACTCTATAGCCAATGAAATAATTTTCGAGTTTAGTCACTGACATGACTTGGAGAAAAATGGCAATTGGTTTTTACACAGCAAGATCCCACAAAAAGCAATGGAGGAGTCCTTTGAAAGCAGCCGTCCATTTAATCTGGAAACATGGATGACCTGTGCCTCAGCGTAATTTGATTTGGGAACTTTTCGTCCCCTTGTCAAACAGAAATCTATTAATCACACTTTTGAAATCTTCAAATCGCACCCCCCAGCATCCACAATCTTTTCAAGGGAGGCAGTTTCCAATTTCCACTGCTCTTAAGCGTGACAAAAGGCACCCTGATTTTGCATCTGAATGGCCTAGCTCGAATTTTTTTCATTCATTCGTGGGACATGGGTGTCATTGACTTGCCAGCATTTATTGCCCATCCCTAGTTATCATTGAGAAGGTGGAGGTGAGCTGCCTTCTTCAATTGCTACGGTCCATGTGCTGTTTTAAGGAGGGAATTCCAGGATTTTGACCCAGCGAAGATCTGAAGATTGAGCCCTCCTTGCTTTTGGCACATCTTCCAAAATGTGAAATGTAAGAGTTATCCACAACAGTTTCTCTCTGAAGATTTATGTTTCACACTGCATCATAGAGAAAATGACACTGGCTGGGATTCTCCAGTAAGAAGTCTCACAATACCAGGTTAAAGTCAAGCAAGTTTATTTGATAGTAAACCCACAAGCTTTCGGGGTTTACCCCTTCGTCAGGTGAGTGGAGAGTTCTGGTCTCAAACAGAGCATATAAAGGCACACACAGTTTACAGAATACTGATTAGAATGCGAGTCTTTACAGCTAATCAATTCTTAAAGGTGCAGACAATGTGAGTGGAGATAGCATTAAGCATAGGCTAAAGAGACATGTATTGTCTCCAGACAGGACAGTAAATGAGATGTTGCAAGCGCAGGCAAGTCATGGGGGTTACAGATAGTGTGACATGAACCTAATTTGGGTTCTCCAATCATTCACATTGATGGGATTCTTGCTCCAATCGGCATTCATCCCCTGCCGTTCATTTCCCAGTGGTGTGGGGTTGTTTTGGTGGGGATACCCATTGAGAAGATCACATCACCAATGAACAGAACACCATCTCCTGTCTCTGAAAAAAATGCTGAGGGGAGGCCAGCGAATCCCATCTAAATGTGTCCGGTGTAAAAATCCATACTCAGTGACTGGATAATAGAATTCCCAGCTTCATACAAACCGGTAGTGTTCTCTACAATAAACAGGAACACTGTGTGCAAGCAATGTTAGACATTGAGTGAAATGGTTTACCACAAATTGTTAATGGCCTATTATTTGTGCAGGTAAGTGTAAGCTTTTAATGCACCATTGTAGGTGATGTGTGTGTCTTGAATTTAAATGTAAATTCCATGTAAGTTGCTAAATGCTTAATTCCAATACCATTTGCTTCCTGCTGACATCCCGACAAGCCTTTAGTCTCCTCCCACACAGCAATCACATATTTAAGCACAGGCCAAAAAAGAGATGAGAACTAATTCAAGTGGACCATCATGATGGGCAAGTGCGTCAGGCATTATCACTGCCTGTCCTTCAATTTCACAATAGGTGGTCTGGTTGCAGGACTTTGATATGCTGCCATGTTCCATTGCTAACTTAAATCAATGATTAAATATTGTATTTTCCATTTCAATTCAACACATTAAAAATAGAGGGATGTGCCATATTTTATCAAAAGGGAAAAGAAGGGAAAGAGATAAAAATGGGTGGCACAGTGGTTAGCACTGCTGCCTCACAGTACCAGGGACCCAGGTTCGACTCCTGGCTTGTGTCACCATCCCTGTTTGTTCTTTAGAAAATAAATGAGGCAGATTTTTAAACAGAAGGTGGTGGGTGCCTGGAATTCGCAGCCAGGGGAGGTAACTTGTAAAGGGGCGTCTTGACAAACACATGAATAGGATGGGAATGGAGGGATATGGTCCCTGGAAGGGTAGGGCGTTTTGTTTCAGTTGGGCAGCATAGTTGGTGCTGGCTTGGAGGGCAGAAGGGCCTGTTCCTGTGCCGTAATTTTCTTTGTTCTTTGTGTGTAATTTGTACATTCTCCCCATGTCTATGTGGGTTTCCTTCGGATGCTCCAGATTCCTCTCACAGCCAAAGATGTGCGGGTTAGGTGGATTTGCCATGCTAAATTGCCCCTTACTATCAAACGGATAGCTATGGTAAATGTGTGGGGTTACAGGGTTAGGGCCTGAGTGGGATTGTTGTTGGGCCAAGTGGCCTCCTTTTGCATTATAGGACTCTAAGATTTTCTATGACTTATATTAATCCAGCCTTTTTGTGCACACATTCAAAGAATGTCCCAAAGTGTTTAACAGTGAGTACAGAATATTTTTTAACTACACTGTTGTAGGAATGTAGAAATGAGGCAGCAACATTGTGCACAGCAATCTCCCACAAACAGCAATGTGAAAATAACTGGATAATTTGATTTTGGGCTGATCTAATCTGATTTAATTTGATTTATTATTGTCATGTGTATTAGTATGCAGTGAAAACTATTATTTCTTGTACAGTATACAGACAAAACATACCAGACATAGACAAGGAAAGAAGTGCAGAATATAGTGTTCCAGTCAAGCTAGGGTGTAGAGAAAGAACAAGTTAATATAGGGTTGGTCAATTCAAAAGTCTGATGGCAGCAGGGGAGAAACTGTTCTTGAGGCAGTTGGTACGTGACCTCAGACATTTGTACATTTTTCCTGATGGAAGAAGGTAAAAATTGTATGCCTGGGATGCATGAAGTCCTTGATTATGCTGGCTGCTTTTTCAAGGCAGCAGGAAGTATGGCCAATGTCAATGGGTGGGAGGCTGGTTTGAGTGATGGATTGGGCTACTTTCACAATGCTTTGTAGTTAATTGCGATCTTGGGCAGAGCAGGAGCCATTCCAAACTCTGATGCAATCAGAAAGAATGTTTTCTATGGTGCTGCTCCAGAAGTTGGTGAGGGTTGAAACAGACATGCCAAATGTCCTGAGTATCTTGAGTAAGTAGAGGTGTTGGTGGGCTTTCTTAACTATAGCATCTGCATGGAGGGACCAGGACAGTTTCTTGGTGATTTGGACACCTAAAAACTCTCGACCATCTGGAATTAAGAATCCATAGATGACCATGAAACCATTGTTAATTGTCGGAAAAACCCATCTGGTTCACTAATGTCCTTTAGGGAAGAAAATCTGCCATCCTTATCAGGTCTGGACCACATGTGACTCCAGAGCCATAGCAATGTGGTTGACTCTCAACTGCCCTCGGGCAACTAGGGTTGGGAATAAATGCTGGCCAGCTGGCGATGCCCATGTCTCGCGAATGAATAAAAAATATTCTACTTCATTCCTGTTGATGTAGACAGGGGCATGCCCTCCACTACGCTTTCTGTAGTCCATCTCCTTTGTTTTGTTGACATTGAGGACAGATTATTGTTGCTGCATCAGTTCACCAGATTCTCTATCTCAATCCTGTAGCCTGTCTCATCATTGTTTGTGATCCGACCCACTACTGTGGTGCCCTCAGCAAATTTGAAAATTGATTTGGAGGGAATGTGGCCACACAGCAGAGTTGTATAAGGAGTATCGTAAAGGGCAGAGGATGCAGCCTTGCAGAGCACCGGTGTTGAGGATGATCATGGCAGGGTGTTGTTGTCTATTCTTATTGGCTGTGGTCTGTGGGTAGGAAGTTTTGGATCCAGTTGCAAAGGGAAGAACAAAAACAAAGAACAAAGAAAGAACAAAGAACAACACAGCACGGGAAACAGGCCCTTCAGCCCAACGAGCCCACGCCACCATTTCAACATTGTGAGTCCCCTCTTCCACCCATGACCCTTGTCTGCGCTTATGGCACTCCACACTGGAAACCAGATTAAGGAGAGACTCATTTAGGGACAATTTGTTGCACCAATCAGCCTAAGGGCACACCTTTGGGGTGTGGGAGGAAACCGGAGCACCCAGAGAAAACCCATGCAAGCATGGGGAGAATGCGCAAACTCCCACAGACACTGGCCCAAATCCATGTATCTGCACAGCAAACAGTGATAGTCACTGAGCTGTCGTGTTGCCCATCAGCTGGTCCAGTTTAATTGACACTAACGATGTGAAGCACTAGGCTACTCTTGAAACATCCAAGAGCAGCCCTCGCACGACCCACCGCGTGTATGCCCCTTGTTGGACAACAAGGCAGACCGAAGATCTGAGCCCCAGGCCACAAAATTTGTAGACATATCTTGAGGAATAATGGTGTTGAAGGTTGAGCTGTAGTCTGTGAATAGGAGTCTGGCATAGGGGTCATTTTTGTCTTGGTGTTCCAGGGTTGAGTGTAGGGCCAGCGAGATGGCATCTGCTGTGGACCTGTTGTAGCGATAGGTGAACTGTAGTGCATCCAGGCAATCTGGGTGGCTGGAATTGATTTGTGCCATGACGAACCTTTCGAAGCATGAAATGCTGATGGTGTTGGTTGAGTGACAAAGAGTGAACAGGGTTGGAAGAAAAACCTTCTAATTGCTAGCAGACCACGAGAGTGAAAGTATTTTCACATAAAGGATGTGAATGGGAGACAAAGGTCCCAAAAAATATGAATGTAAATGTGGGATGGCTGGGTCATCCACTTGCAATTCTAGGCATTGGAACCTGAGAGCTCCAATTTTAACTGGGGCACAATAGGGAGTGAGATTATTTGTAATTCACTCACTGTTTCAGAAATTAATCTAAGTTACATTACATTCAGCTGGTTAGTTACGTTACTTCTTAGGCTTTATTTATTTGTTGGCAGCCTAATTTTCAGAACTTTCCTGTTCCAATAGGGAAACATATCTGTTTAGGTCTCTCTTGGTTGTGATTTTTTTTTCTTTCCCTGCTATTAACTCCCAGTTTGAAAGGCCCATGGCTGTGATGTATAAGTCTTTTGGTTGAAATTGCCGTCAGATCACAATGATTGAATCCGGACTGCTGTGTTGAGCAGACCTGAGGATATTACAAATTGTTAAAAGAAAAACCTTTCAATGGACAATGTTGGACGTTTTCAATGGCTGCCATAGATCAACTGACTTTTTCAAACTGCAAGTTGGCCAAGTTTCCGGAAGCTTTTAAAAGTGGACAACAATGACAACAGCCTTGTGGAATATCTCATCTTTCATTGCCAGGACTCATCCCAGATCAGCAAGGGTAGTGAAGCCTTAGATATCCTGTCTCAGGAACTTCCAAGTCAGAAAAGGGAAGCTATTGAAACAGAAAATGCACAAGGAAATGTTGATGCCTTTGTCCATGAGAGGTGGAGCTATTTTATTAATATGAATAGAATACTGATTAGTTCCCATGGTGTATGAATGGCCAGGTATCGCCTGACTGAAACTCACGGCAGAAACCTGATGGTTAACATTTCACTTTTTGCGTAGACGAGCTTTTTTTATTCATTCATGGGATATGGGCATTGCTGGCTAGGCCAGCATTTATTGCCTATACCTAACTGTCCTTAAAAGCAGTTAAGAATCAACCACATATGGGTCTGCAGTCACATGTAGGCCAGACCAGGTAAGGGCGGCAGATTTCCTACTATAAAGGACATTTATGAACCAGATAGGCTTTAACGACAATCAGTAATGATTTGATCATCATTTGATTTTTAGTTCCAGGTTTGTCCTTGAGTTTAGATTTCAGCATCTCCTGTGGTGGGATTTGAAGTCATGATGTGGGTATGCCGGCGTTGGACTGGCGTAAACACAGTAAAAAGTCTGACAACACCAGGTTTTAGTCCAACTGATTTATTTGATAATAGACTCACAAGCTTTCGGGGTTAGCCCCTAGCAGGTTAGGTGTAAGGATTCGCATTCTAATCAGTAATCTCTAAACTGTCTGTGCTTTATATGCTCTGTCTGAGGCCAGAACTCTCCATTCACCTGACGAAGGGGCTAACCCCGAAAGCTTGTGAGTCTATTATCAAATAAATCGGTTGGACTAAAACCTGGTGTTGTCAGACTTTTTACTGTGGGATTTGAACCCAGGTTCCAGAACATGACACTGGGCCTCTAGATTACTAGTCCAGCAACTACCATAACTTCACTACCACTCCAAAGGCTAAAAGGTTAAGGCCTCCTTGTAACCTATTCTCTGAAAGATTCTAAATTTGCTGGAAAAACAAACTGATCCTCCAGCTGTAAGAACTATCAAGCTGTCTTTCTCAACTGATCACACATTTTTTGTTTCGCAGAGAGCTGCATAAAATCTTGTCTTCAGCCACCTGGACTTACCTGGATCAATTCCTGAGTGGAAGACCATCCCCTCTCATTGGACTCCGATATTTATGAGAATTATTACCTAACCTGTTTGATTTAGCATTTGTATAAATGAAACTCCCTGCTTTTTCTGCATTCTTTCTTGTGAGTTGGTGTCGGCGAATAAATAATGCTCCTCCTTCAAAAATCCAAACAAACCAGTAGTTAATGAATTTGTAAAACAACTGTTAACTATGTCTCAGCCTTACCAACATCAACCCAGTCTGATTACGGACATTAGGTTAGAAAAATTTGAGGGTTCAAACTGTGTTTCTTTTCCCTGTCTGTAACAGGGACCTAACATGCTATGTAAAGAAGGGCCATCCTAGCTTCAAGCAAGCATCCCTGTGCTGTAAAGCAGGCTAAAATTAGCAATGGAGACAGTTTCACAAGTCAGCAACCCAAGAGAAGTTTTACCCAATTGTCTGATTTCTGCAAGATAGGTAGGGTTAAGACTGCCTTACCAAAGTAGCACATATAGAGGTCAATTCTCTTTCCCTTGAACTCCTGACATGTCACATCTTCAACCAAAAGAGAAAATGCTGAAAAATCGCAGTAAACCTGGCAGCATCTGTGGAGATTTCCCAGCATTTTCTTTTTTGGTTTCAGATTTCTGTATCCAAAGTAATTTACTTTTTTTTGTATCATACCTTCAACTCGAAAGTAACAGAAAACTTACTGGATCCTTGGAAGGACAAAGTATGGCAAAACGCACATTAGGATTTTCTTCATCAGAGAGCTGCAGGGCAGGATTTTCCAGCCATGCTCGCCCCAGAACCAGAAAATACCATTCGAGGTCCGTCCCCGTCCTCTATGATTCCTGTGGTGGGCAGGATGGGAAAATTCTCCCCACAGAGTTTTACAACACGTAAAAAGGACCTTTGGCCCATCACATCTATGCTCACCATTAAACACCTATCTATTCTCATCCCATCTTTTCAGCACTTGGTCCGTAGCCATGTATACTGTGGTGTTTCAATGCTCATCTGAATGTGTATTATATGCTGTTAGTGTTCCGCCTGATTCCCACAACCCTCTGGGTGAAAATGTTTTTCCTCAAATCTCCTCCACATCACCTGCGGCACAATAGCTCAGTGGTTAGCACTGCTGTCTCATAACACCAGGGATCCAAGTTCGATTCCCGGCTTGGGTCACTGTCTGTACAGAATCTACACGTTCTTCCCATGTCTGCATGGGTTTCCACCCACACTTCAAAAGATGTGCTGGTTCAGTGCATGGCCATGCTAAATTCTCCCTCAATGTACCCGACACACACTGAAGTGTGGCGATAGAGGGTTTTCACAGTAACGTTATTGCAGTGTTAATGTAAACTTACTTGTGACAATAATAAATTAACTTTAAGCATGAACAACAAGCAGTCTGAATACAATGCTTCCAGACTGTACATCACAACAAGACTGAAATAATAAAGGAAATCGTAGTATGAAAATATTCCACTTAGCTCTCTCGTTAAATCTTAAAGACAGCAGAAGTAACTAAGAGTATAATGTATGCCTGCAGGTTAACTGCAGCCCGCTAACACAACCAGGCTTGTCGCACTTACACTTGTGTACATTTAGGTTCACTTTAACAATCTAAATTAGAGGCACAATATCATTGTGTTTGTGTCTTGTCTTCTTTTGAGTCATTCTGATGCTAAAAACACCAATGTTTTTTCCTTACAATTCAAGACTATAGGACCTCAGAGTAGAAATGGAGCCTGCAGGAAGGGTTATTGATACCAATCTGAAGGATTAGCACAGTTAACAGAACGGTCAGTGAAATCCTGGCTAAAGATTGGAAAAGGGAGAGTTCAACTTGAATGTGCACTATCTGCAACAAAGCAGCTGCTGTAATCTCAATGTTGGTCATGCATCAGTGTTACACTGAACCTTGAATAAACACATTTTTGGACTCAGTTTCCAAGAATATATCCTTGGTCATTTGGACATAGGCATGCAGTCTTTGTCTGCATGAGATTTATGAAAAAAAAATCATGTTCCTTGGAATAGAATGCTCACAACATTCTAAGAAAATCACTCTAAGTTAATAAAAATTGATCCGTACACTTCAGCTCAGATTGGCGCGGGTTGACGGCAGATAACTATAAATAGGTAATGAAATGAACAGTGATCAATATCTTGTGTGTGTCTTTTGTAGGCTAACACTACAGGAGAAATTTAGTTTGTAAAGATAGGTTTAAAATCCTCATCCTTATTTTCAAATCTCGTGATAGCATCATAGAACCACAGAAAAGGCACAACACAAAAGGAAGCCATTCGGCCCATCTTGTCCATGCCAGTCTGTGGGCCCAACCCATCGCCCTGTAGCTTAAAGCACTTACGGAGCAGATCCAGGTAGTTTTTAAAAGAGTTTGGGGTCTCTGCCTCCACCATAACTCAGGCAGTGAATTCCAGGCTCCCACCACCCTCTGCATAAAAAGAATTTTCCTCATGTCCCTTCTACACCTTCTGCCACTGATCTAGAATCTGTGTCCCCTGCTTCAAGAATTCTCCACCAATGGATTATTTTTTTTCCTATCCTATCTTTTCCCCTCATAATTTTGTACACCTCAAACAAGTGACCTTTCAGCCTTCTTTGTTCCAAGGAAAATAACCCCGTCCTATCCAATCCATCCTCATAACTACACTTTTTTAGCCCAGGCAACATTCTTGTAAACCTCCTCTGCATTCTCTACAGAGCAATATGACCTTCCTATAATGCCATCTCCTCTCTATCATCCTAAATCGTAGTTCCATGAATCCTCTGAGCTCTTCCATTTCTGGCCTCTTTTGTTTCTGGGACTTAGATTGGAGCACCATTGACAATCATGTCTTCAGTTGCTTAATTATTGAACTCTGGAGTTCTGTCCTTACACTACTCCATATCTCTTTCTCTTTTTCACCCTTAGGGCACTCTTTAAAAAAATCACCCCTTTGACCAAGTGTTGATCACTTGACCTAATATCTTCTTCAAGGTTCATTGTCAAATTTGACCAATTACATTCCTGTGAGTCTCCCTGTGATCTGGAAAAGGCATCTTTATTTCCTTGCAAGGCATTCAGCTTTCCCAGCATGATGACACTTGCTCTGGCCTCCTCCCCCCTTCCTCCAGAAAGAAGACTTACCCATTGGAGATGCAAGGAGGATATTCCTGACAGTGGGGGAGTGCAGAACCAGGGGTCACTGTCTGAGGATTCAGGGTAGACCATTTAGGACAGAGATGAGGAGACATTTCTTCACTCAAAGAGAGGTAAGCCCTTGGAATTCATAACCACAGGGAGCAGTTGATTCTAAAACATTGAAGATATTCGAGAGGCAAATAGATAGAACAGTTGGAGCAAATGGAATCAAAGGGTATGAGGAGAAAACAAGATTAGGCTACTGAGTTGGATGTCCAGCCATGATCGTGATGAATGGAGGAGGAGGCTTGAAGGGCCAAATGGCCTCCTCCTGCTCGTGTCTTCTGTTTCTAAGTCTATATTGAGAACCTCGATGTCCAAAGCTGTGCTGGTTAGGTGAATTGGCCGTGCTAAATTATCCCTTTATGTCAGGGGGACTAGAAGAGTAAATACATCGGGTTACAGGGTTAAGGGCCTGGGTTGGATTGTGGTTGGTGCAGGCACGATGGGCTGAATGGCCTCCTTCTGCAGTGTAGGGATTCTATGATTCTAGGTTTCTATTCTAACCTCTGCAACACCAGAAAAATCCTGGCCTGCAGTTCTAGCTGTCTGCTCTTACGTCTATGCTTGTGTACTTTTGATTCAAATGATTGCTTGCGCTGCCTGTGAGACTGTTAATCATTTCCCTTTAATCAGACGGCGATGCTGCTTCTTGCAAGGAGAGAAATGTGTCCCGCACTTTCTATTATCTGGGTTATAACTTATTGTCAACAGGGCCTGCTGTTTAGTAGCAGCACTGAATCAGAAAAGGCAGCTGGATCATCAAGGTGACTGAGGTGTGGAACATTGACTTGGCAGTTTTCACAAAGAATTCTGAGTTACAGCTCTGGGAAGCGGCAATGCATTCCAGAAAAGGAGCAAGCTTTTTCTCCCTCAGAGTAATCAAAGCTGGATCAAATTCAGATCGGATTTGCATCACTCCATCCCTCTTCTTCTCCCGCGTACCGGCGTGTTCCGCTGAAACTGTCCTCACATGAGATTTTGGGATGGCCTCACATTTCCTGCTTCAGAGTGTTTCCGTGACTTTTAACTCTGCACTAGGCAGTAATTTATCGTTTGGCAGATAACCTTCCTGAGCAAACTGAGCATTTCTCTTTCTGCTGGAGTTATGTCGGAATCCAGCCACATTTATATGGGTAATATTAGCCGAAACAAACATGTCCAGCTAAAATGGTAGCCCTGATAATGAAAACATATAAATATAGAGTTCTCTGTGACACTGCTGTATCAATGTTAAGTTCCCCCATTGTTCAGTGTGTTTGTGGTTGTGGGTAGAATTGTGTTTTTATTACTGCCACATGGTTACATTATTCCAAAATGACTCAGAAAGTATATTGTCATCTATCCATGCATACCCAGGATCATTAACTACTGCTGTTAGACTTGCCAACCATCTGGGATTGACGCCTTTACTTTCTCAGGAGGCCATGGAAATTTGGCATGTCCGCTGCAACAGTCAACAACTTTTATAAATGCAGCATAGAAAGCATTCTTTTTGTTGTTTCACAGCTTGGTATTGTTCCTGCCCTGCCCAAGACCACATTAAATTTCTAAGGGTTGTAGCCAAACCCATCACGCAAACCAGCCTCCCAACCATTGAATCCATCTACACTTCCCGCTGCCCCGGGAAAGCAGCCAGCATTATTAAGGACCCCATCCACCCCGGACATACTCTCTTCTACCTTCTTCCATCAGAAAAAAGATACAGAAGTCTGAAAACATGCGCCAATCGGCTCAAGAATTTCTTCCCGGTGCCATCAGACTTTTGAATGGTCCTATTACACATTAAGCTGATCTTTCTCTACACCCTATTGATAACTGCAACACTACATTCTGCAGCCTCTCCTGTCCTTCTCCTGTATGTTTAGAACTTAGTGAATTGCTAGGCCATTTCAGAGGCAATTTCAGAGTTAACCACATTTCCGTGGGTCTGGAGTCACATCTTGTCCAGGCCAGGTGTGGACAGCAGAATTCCTTTTCTAAAAGGCATTAATGAATCAAATGGGTTTTTATGACAATTGACACATTTGCCAACTCAAGTTTTATTTTTAAATTTACAAATTAAATTTAAATTCCAGTAACTGCAATGATGGGATTTGAATCCATGTCCCTCAGAGCAATAGCTGGGCCTCGGGATTACAGGCCCAATAAAATTGTCATTCCTGGCGTTATCACGATCTATCGAATTCCTGCAATGCAGGAGGAGGTCTTTTGGCCCATCGAGTTTGCAGTGGCTCTCCAAAAGAGTGTCTTATCCAGTCCTGCCCACCCACAAATCCATACCCTCATATCCATAACCCCATGCTTTTACCATGGCTAATCCCTTTAACCTACACTTCTTTGAACACCAAGGGGCAATTTAGCATGGCCAGTCCATCTCACCTTCACATCTTTGGAGTGTGGAAGGAAACCAGAGTGCCCAGAAGAAACCCATGCATTATCAAAAGGATCCTTTTCTTTCAATTCAGTAACCTGGATTGGATTCAAAGTCTTAGGAAATTGAGGAAAAACTAATAGCGAAGTGGGTTAAAATGTTTGTGTGACATTTCTCTCTCTGCTATTCAAAGCAGACTTTTCCCCATTTAAAATAATAACTGCATTAAGATATTGCAAAGTGAAACCTCACTTGGGGTTGTTTGTGTGTGTGGGGGGGTCTTTCGGGTGGGGCTGTTTGTGTGGGGGAACGTTCGAACTCCACACACTCAGTCACCCAAGGCCGAAAGCAAACCTGGGCCCCTGGCGCCGTGAGGCAGCATGCTAACCACTGTTCCACTATACCACCTCACTAATCACTGCTTCCCCCTTTACTCTGAAACTGTGCCCTTTGGTCCATCTTCCAGTATGAAGGGAAACATCCTTGCAGCATATATCCTGTCAAACCTCCTCAGAATTTTATATCTTTCACCAAGATTGCAATTTCTTCTTCAAAGCTTCAACGAATGTAGACCCAAGCTGCTTCCCTCAGGAGACAATCCCTTCATCTCAGGAATCAACCTGGTGAAAACCTATGGAGAACTCACCCCCTCTTTTTTGATAGTGATCCATCGACCTTTTGCAACCATTGGAGAAAAGATGAACATTTCACCTGAAGGAAGGCACCATCGACTGTGCAAGAATCCATCAGCACTGAATTAATTTGCATGATCAAAAGGATCCTTTACTTTCAATTCCAGCAACCTAGAATAAATTCAAGGTCTCAGGAAATTGAGGGAAAACTAAGTGGGTTAAAATGTTTGTGTGGCATTCCTCTACGTGCTATTAAAAGCAGACTTTTCCCCATTTAAAATCAGCCAGCTTAATAACTGCATTATGATATCGCAAAGTGAAGCCACACTTGGGGCTGTGCGCCACTCCACTGTTGATAAATCCTGTGACTATCTCTGAAGCTCTGACTCTCAGTTCAGTCTCTAGCAATGTGAGGTTCAAAGTGATCATTTTTTTTATTTGAAATGAGTGTGGTCAAGTTGTCAGAAGTATTTTATTTGATGAGTGCACCTCAATTTAGTCGGAGCCACTTCAAATAATTTGAAAGTTAGATTGTCAATTTCTTCATTTGCTCCCCCATACATAAACATTAAGGAAGGCAGCAGATAACGTGATTTAAAACATCAACGTGGAAACATATTTATAAAGTGCCTATTTTATGATTTTTAAAAAATCATTACACAGTTGGTCATTTTTTTTCCATTGGCAATTATTGTGAAATATTCACACAGTTGCTCCAAGCAAGAAAACATATTGTTGTGAAAAAGGACCCATTAATGAAAGGGAAAGGCCACTCTGAATGAGAAAGATAGACTGATGTGAGACCACGGAATTAACTGGTGACATTTTTCTTCATGCCATTGAAATGCAGTCCATTTATTTGAAATGGGTAAAAGCCTTGTGCGAAGCAGCAATGTCTCACAAACATTTTAACCCGTTCAATCATTGTTTTCTTGGGCTAGGGTTCAAATTTAGCTCTGAGGTTGAAAGCAAGGCACCTTTTACAAAATGCGGTACTGTAGGAATGCTGCTGTTTATTTTATTTATTAGTCACAAGTAGGCTTACGTTCACACTGCAATGAAGTTACTGTGAAAATCACCTAGCTGCCATGTTCCGGTGCCTGTTCAGGTACACTGAGGGAGAATTGAGCATGGCTAATCCACCTAACCAGCATATTGTTGAAGTGTGGGAGGGAACCGGAGCACCTGAAGGAAACCTACGCAGACACAGGGAGAACGTACAAACTCCACACAGGGACTCAAGCTGGGAATCGAACCCAGGTCCCTGGCACTGTGAGGCAGCAGTGTTAACCACTGTGCCACCGTACTGCCCACTGCTGTTCCTGAGATGTAATTTTTTATGGGACTCCAAAACAATGACAACATTAATTCAAGGCACACTGAAATTCCCTCAAGGGTATTGTGGGAGAGTTCTGCATTTCCCCACCAGAAAAACTGATTTTTTTCACTTGCACAATCAAATCCTTTCATCATCTTAAACACCTCAGTTGGATCACCTCTCAATCTCTGTACGCAAGGGAATTTAATATGAGGTTGAAATGTTTTTAAGAACTTCCAAATGTAGTGTGTCATTTCTTTGACTACACCTTCCAAACTAGTGACCTCTACCATCCAGAAAGGCAAAGGCAGCGGCTGTATGGGCACACTGTCACTTTCAGTTGCCCTCCAAGTCACACACCATCCTAACTTAAAATATATCATCTGTTCCTTCACATTTGCTGGGCCAAAATCCTGGAATCCTAACAGTGCTATGTGTGCATCCACCTCACAGGCTGCAGCTGTTCATTTGGCAGGTCCAACACCATCTTCTGAAGTGTGGCATAGTGGTGAACACTGCTGCCTCACAGCGCCGGAGACCTGGGTTCAATTCTGGCCTCAGGTGACTGTCTGTGCAGAGTTTGTACGTTTTCCCCATGCCTGCATGGGTTTCCTCCAGGTGCTCTAGTTTCCTTCCACACTCCAAAGATGTACAGGTTAGGTGAGTTGGCCATGCTAAATTGTCCCTTTGTGTCCTAGGATATGCAGATTCGGGGGATTAGTGGAGCATTTATGTGAGGTTACATGGGTAGAGCATGGGTGGGATGATCTGTTGGTGGGAACTACAGACTAGTGAGTCTCACATCAGTGATAGGGAAACTATTAGAGGAGCTTCTGAAAGAGAGCATCTATCTCCACTTGGAGAGGCAAAGCTTGGGGAAGTCATGCCTAACAAATTTGAGTGAATTTTTGAGGAGATGACCAGGTGTGTAGATGAGGGTAGTGCAGTTGCTGTTGTTTATGTGGATCTCAGCAAAGCCTTTGAGAAGGTCCGACATGGGAGACTTGTAAAGAAGGCAAATGCACATGGAATACAGGGTAATTTGATAAAGTAAACTCAAAATTGGCTCAGTTGTAGAAGATGGAGTGTGATGACAGAAAGCTGCTTTAGTGCCTGGAAGCCAGTGTCTAGTGATGTAGCACAGGGTTCAGTGCTGGGCCCTCTATTATTCGTCATTTATATAAAATAAATTGATGACTATGTGGGAGGTAGGAATAGTAAGTTTGCGGTTGACACAAAGGATGGCTGGATGGTTAACAGTGAGGCAGAGTGTCTTGGGTTACAAGAAGATGTAGACAGAATGGTCAATTGGGCAGATAAGTAGCAGATGGAATTTAACCCTGAAAACTGTGAGGTGATACACTTTGGAAAGAGTAATTTGACAAGAAAGCATTCAAAGAATGGTAGAACACATGGAAGTTCTGTGTAACATAAGAACTCGGAGCAGGAGTATGCCGTCTGGCTCTCAAGCCTGCTCCACCATTCAACAAGATCATGGCTTATCTTTTCATGAACTCACCTCCACTTACCCGCCCACTCACCATAACCCCTAATTCCTTTACTGTCCAAAAATTTATCTATGCTTGTCTGAAAAACATTCAATGAGGTAGCCTCAATTATGTCACTGAGCAGGGAATCCCACAGATTCACAACCCTTTGTGTGGAGAAGTTCCTCCTTCACTTAGTCCTAAATCTATTCCCACGTATCTTGAGGCTATGCCCCCTAGTTCTAGTTTCACCTGCTAGTGGAAACATTTCCCCACTTTTATCTTATCGATTCCCTTCATAATCTTATATGCTTCTATAAGCTCTCCCCTCATTCTTCTGAATTTCAATAAATATAGTCCCAGTTTACTCAATCCCTCCTCTTAAGCCAACCCTCTCAACTCTGGAATCAACCTAGTGAATCTCCAATGCTAATCTATCTTTTTTCAAGTAAGGAGACCAAAACTGTACACAATACTCCAGGTGTGGCCTCACCAGCGCCTTATACAGATGCAACATAATCTCACTGTTCTTAAACTCCATCCCACTAGTAATGAAGGACAAAATTCCATTTGCCTTCTTATTTACCTGCTGCACCTGCAAACCAACTTTTTTGTGATTCATGCACAAGGGCATCTAGGTCCCTCTGCACAGCAGCATGTTATGATTTTTTTACCATTTAAATAATAGTCCATTTTGCTGTTATTCCTACCAAAATGGATGACCTCACATTTATCAACACTGTATTCCATCTGCCAGACCTTGCCCATTCATCTAAACTTTCTATATCCCTTTGCAGACTTTCAGTGTCCTCTGCACACTTTGCTCTGCCACTCATCTTAGTGTCATTTGCTAATTTTGACACACTACCCTTAGTCCCCAACTCCAAATCATCTATGTAAATCATAAACAATTGCGGCCCCAACACTGATCCCTGAGGCACACCACTAATCACTGATCACCAACCAAAAAAACTCCCATTTACCCCCACTCTTTTCTTTCTGTTAGTTAACCAATCCTCTATCCATGCTAATACATTATCTGTAACACCATGCACCTTTATTTTATGCACCAAACTTTGTCAAATGTCTTCTGGAGATCCAGATACACCACATCCACAGGTTTCCTGTTGTCGACTGTGCACATTATGTTATTAACGAATTCCACCAAATTAGTCAAACATGACCTGCCCTTCATGAACCCATGCTGCGTCTTACCAATGGGACAATTTATATCCAGATGTCTCGCTATTTCTTCCTTGATGATAGATTCAAGCATTTTCCCTACTACAAAAATTAAGCTAACCAGTCTATAGTTACTTGCCTTTTGTCTACCTCCTTTTTTAAATAGTGGCATCACATTTGCTGCTTTTCAATTTGTGGGAACCATCCAAAAGTATGTAAGAAGGCATGTAAGGAGGGTGGTGAAAAAGGCATTTGGGACACTTGCCTTTATCAATCGAGGCATAGATTCAAAAGCAGGGAATTCATGTTGGAGTTGTATAGAACCACCCTACTAACGTGCCCTCCCGCTTTCAGAGATCTGAGGACAAACAAGCCAAGGTCCCTTTGTTTTTACAGATGGAGCATGAGAACATAAAATTCAATAGTGTCTTGTGCTTAAACTAGAATACTGTGTGCAGCTCTGGTCACCATATTATCAGAAGGAAGTGATTTATTAGACGGTGTGCAAAGGAGATTTACCAGGATGCTACCTGGGGTGGAAAATTTAAGTTATGAAGAGAGGTTGAGAAAGCTTGTGTTGTTTTTGTTGGAGCGGAGAAGACTAAGGGGGCGACCTAATCGAGATGTACATGATTAAGAGAGACTTGGACCTACTGGATAGGGAGCAGCTGTTCCCCTTAGTTGAAGGGTCAGTCACAAAGGGACATACGTTCAAGGTGAGAGACAGAAGGTTTAAGGGAGATACGAGGAAAATCTTTTTACTCAAAGGGTGGTGACAGTCTGAAATGCGCTGCCTGGGAGGGTGGAAGAGGTGGATTGCCTCACATCCTTTAAAAAGTATCTAGATGAACACTTGGCAAATCATGACATTCAGGATTATGGGTCAAGTGCTGGCAAATGTGATTAGGTGGGAATTAAGTTTTTTCTAATGAGTTGGTACGGACTTAATGGGCCAAAGGACCATTTCTGCACTGTATGATTCTATAATTTTATAGAGTTGGTGCCAACTCGATGGGCCATTTTGCCTCCTTCTGCACTGCAGGGATTCTATGGATTCTATGAAGTAGAAATTGGGGATGGTCAGTGAATGCCTTGCCAAAATGTCCACGTTCCATGTACTAATTTTTAGAAAAGAAACTGTTTGGAATTGAATACAAGAGTGAGAGCTCAGTTAGTTTGAGACTCGATTGTCATTGGTGTAAATAGCATTGATTGCTGTGGATCCTAACTGCAAATATCCCATATTTGGAAATGTTTTGGTAAGCTCCAGTGTTCCTGGCTTTCTGATTTGTACACTTTCTGTTTCTCATTTTCACCAATTTTGCCCATTTCTTTTCGGCCATGTTTCCTGAGCAATGTTCATTTTTAATCTTGCTCCAATTTATTTATTTTTTTCCCCTGGTGGAACACGCCTACGCTCAAAAACTTTCCTTTATGATTTCATGCCTCTGCTTTGTCACAGAGACATGCTTCAAAGTACTTCCCCCAATGAATATACTTTAAATGGATTTTAATAGATTCTAAAGGGGAATGAAGAGCAATTCTATGTTGTACATTCTGGGCAGTGTTGAGGGAGTTCTCTCAGTGTAAGTAAAATTAGCATAATATTGAGTGTTATATTGTAAATTAAATTTCCCATTTCATTTTAGATGCAGTCCTAATTCTAATCTGTACATTCAAATGAAGTTGCACTTCTATCAGACCTTTCAAGAACTCAAGACATCCCATTGCTAAGAGACAATAAAGTCAAATAAAGAAATATTTCTGTTACTAATTTCTGCAAAGCAGGCTCCAACAAACAGCAATGAGATAAGTGAGCTGATAATCTGATTTTAGCAATATTTGTTGAGAAATAAGTATTAGCCAGGATCGCAAGGGGAAGGTCTTTTCTAGGGGATCTGAGGAATACATTTTCACTCAGAGGGTGGTGAAAATATGGAACTTTTGATTTGATTTATTATTGTCACATCTATTAGTACACAGTGAAAAATATTGTTTCTTGTGTGCAATACAAAGTATACTGTTCAGAGAGAAGGAAAGGAGAAAGTGTAGAATGTAATGTTGCAGTCATAGCTATGGTGTAGAGAAAGATCAACTTAATGCAAGGTTGGTCATTTCAAAAGTCTGATGGCAGCAAGGAAGAAGCCGTTCTTGAGTCGGTTGGTATGTAACCTCAGACTTTTGTATCTTTTTCCCGGTGGGTGGAAGAAGGTGAAAATGAGTGCATCCAGGGTGTATGGAGCCCTTAATTGTGCTGGCTGGTTTTCCAAAGCAGCCGGAAATGTGGACAGAGTCATTGGATGGGAGGATGGTTTGCGTAATGGACCGGGCTGCGTCCATGGCCCTTTCAAGAATGTGCTGCTTGAGAGGGTGGTGGAGGTAGGAACTCTCGTAACATTTAAGAAGCATCTGGACGAACACTTAAATCGCCAAGGCATAGTGACATGTGAACCATGTGCTGGTAAATGGGATTAGTATAGATTGGTATTTGACAGTCGGCATAGGTATGGTGGGCCAAAGGGCCTGTTTCTGTGTTATATGGCTCACTGAAATATTTGCTTCCCTGCAAATAGGGTCACAAAGTGTTTTGTATCCATTTGCTACCTTTTAAAAGTACTTTGTGAGACATTGTCTTCGGAAGGAAACTGAACATTGTTGTCCTAATTACTGATTCATGCGCAAGTGTGAAACTTATAACTGCAGCATTGGGACCACGTCAAATGGGATAAAGAAGCCTTGATTCCCAAATGAGTAAAAACAGAATCATTTAAGTGAATACAGTTTCTTGATTAAAGAGAGTGCAGCTGTATCCGATTGGTGTGCTTCCAGGTTACCTTTACCTCCAGAACTTGGGTGCTGCAATTGATCGCTATGGCTGGGAATTTCCAGTCCTTGCCACCGGCAGGGTTTTCCAGTCCCGCTGATGGCAACTCCCTGCAATGGTTTTCCCAGCTGGTGAGCCATGCAAAATGCCATGGACTTCAGTAGGGTGGGAAGGTCATTGTCAGAAAGCAAGTCACCCATGAGGACTGGAGAATTCCACCCAATAATGACCTTAACAACAAGGGTGGCGCTGTGGCACAGTAGTTAGCATTGCTACCTCACAGCACCAGAGACTCAAGTGCAACTGTGACATTGGTCATTGTGTATGTGGAGTTTGCACATTCTCCCCGTGTCTGCGTGAGTTTCTTCTGGGTGCTCTGGTTTCCTCCCACAGTCCAAAGATGTGCGGGTTAGAGAGCAAATGTCAGAAGATGTGGAAAGTTTGGACGGTGTCCATTCTACTGAGAAGCTCGTTCTTGACAAGATGAAAGATGGTGGCAATGAAGATGGAAAAAAGAGTGGGGTTGATGACACATCATTGGTTGACTTCAGTCTTGATCTTGAAGGCCGTTGTCTTATTTCCATTGGTGAGAACTGTCGCTCATAACTGATTGTGGAGGAGTCGAGAAATGTTGATGAATTTCTCCGGACAGCCGGCCTTTGACAAGGTTGCCCATAGCACTTCCCAATTGGCTGAGAGTAAAGCCTTGGTCAGATTGATGAAAGCCGTGTAGAGTGGTTGATGTTGATTCTGGCATTTCTCCTGAAGTTGCGGAACAGTGAAAATCATGACAAGAAGCCACACTGGTGTTCTGGAAGAATTTCTTCAGAGACTGGGAAGATGGCTAGCGAGGATTCGGATGATGATCTTCCCTGCAATGGAGAGTAGGGAGATTCTTTGGTTCTTGCCATAGTCTGCATTGTCCCCTTTCTTGGTAGCAATGATGACATTCCTGAGGTCAGCAGGCATGTTTTTCTCTCCCAGATTTTCAGGAATAGTTGATGGAAATGACGGGTGATCTCTTCTCTTCCAACCTTGAAAATCTCCGCTGGAATCCCATCTACTTCTACAGCTTTTCCATTCTTCTGGTGTTTAATGGCTGCTTTGGCTTCATCCAATCTTGGTGGGAATTCAAGATCATCTTCGATGGGAAGTTGGGGCATCCTCAAACATCAATTTACCTACAATTGTATCATGATCTAGGAGTTCTTTGAAGTGTTCTCTCCATTGAAAGCTGTTGTTTTCTCTGCCTCTTTAAGGAGTTCCATCCTCACTTTGCCCCAGCTCTGAGGGTTTGGTTCTAGATTTTGTCCTGGTAGCATTGAAGAAACTCTGGATATTGGGCTTGTTGGTGAGGAGTTGTTGCTCCTTCACTTTCTGAGTCCATCACTGGGTCTTGATTTCCCTAGTTTGTCTTTGCATTTCTGCCTTTGCTGATTGATGAGCCCTCCTCTTTGCCATGCTGATTATGACATTTCGTCAGGAATGGAGAGCTTTCCTCTTATTGTCGATGAATTCTTGGATGGTTTGGTCATTCTTGCCAAACCAGTCCTGTGTTGCCCAGTCTTGTAGACGATGGTTTCTTTGCTGTTTGAAGTAATGGCTGTCTTCAGCTTTTTCCAGTTTTCCTTCGTCCTGTTAGATTGAGCGCTTTGGAGATTTCGGTGAAGACATTGGCACGGCAGCACAGTGGTTAGCACTGCAACCTCACAGCGCCAGGGACCCGGGTTCACTTCTGGCCCAGGGTCACACTCGGTGTGGAGTTTGCATGTTCTCCCTGTGTCTGTGTGAGTTTCCTCTGGGAGCTCTGGTTTCCTCCCACAGTCTGAAAGATATGCTGGTGAGGTGCATTGGCCATGTTAAGTTCTCCCTCAGTGTACCCAAACAAGTGCTGGAGTGTGGCGACCAGGGGATTTTCACAGTAACTTCATTGAAGTGTTAATATAAGCCTACTTGTGACACTAATAAACAAATTTTAAAACTTTAAACTTTATTGCTGGAAGTTCACGAGAATTCTGGCCTCCTGAAGCTGCTCAATGTTGATCTGATTTTGACACTGTTTCTTCATCCTCTGCTGCTTCTGGAGGAGTTTGATGGACATAGGGCAGTTGGAGGAACCAGTGATCTGTTCAGCAATTGTCTGCACTGAACATCACTTTGTTCATGAGGGTATTATTTTGGTTTTGAGATCAGACAATGAAATAGTCGATCATGTGCCAGTGCTTTGATTGTGGATATCTCCAGGAAGTCTTGAATTTGTCTTTTTGGTGTAACAGTGTGTTAGTGATGAGAAGCTGGTGTTCTGCACATTTGATGAGCAGACCATCCCTATTGGAGTTGTAATTCCCAACTCCTTCCTTTCTGGTTGTTCCTTTCCAGAGTTGGGCATCCTTTCCAATACTGGCATTGAAATCCTTAAGAAGCAAGATCTTCTTTTGGATTGTCAGAGATTATGGTGTCCATGGTGGAGTAGAAGTCTTCCTGGACTCATCATTGGCTTTGGCTTAGACACTCACCACCATTGCCTGCTTGTCTTTGGCAAGTTGTAGACAGAGGGCCATGAGACGCTCGTTGATTTGACAGGGAGATCCAAGAGGTGGTTGACAAGTTTTTCTTTTTGGCAAATCCAATTCTGTGTATCCTGGGCTGTTCCTCAGTTTTTCATCTTCAGAAGAAGGTATAACCATTGCTTCCTCAGCTTCTCTTCATCTCTCTTGCAGGGCAGCATCGTCAATGTTGAAATGCTTGAGTTTCACAGGTAATGGGGCATCTACCTAGAGGAAACCAACACACTCCCACACAGAAAAGCCCCGTGTCAAGAGGTGATGGGGGCAAGACTGTGAGATCTGTAAGTCCTAAGCTTCAGACCAGCATGGAGGTGATGGAGTTTGATTCAGTTATCTCCCTCTTGGAATAGGAACAGGAAAGCATCTTGGCAATTTTATTTATGACTGAGCAGCCCTCTTCTGGATTCACTTTGCTCATCAGAGGGTCAATAGGCAGAGAGAAACAAAGTTACACACCGGAATTCTATAACCCCGCCCACCACAGAATCAGACAAGTAGAGGGGCGGGCAATGAAAGTATCCATTGACCTCGGGTGGAAACTTCCGGTTTCTCTTGAGCAAGGCCGTAAAATACAGTTTCTGGTCTGTCACCCATTGTCAGGACTCGCCTGAAAAGTTAACTCTGTTTCCCTCTTCGCAGATGCTGCCTGATCTGTTGAGATGTGGCATGGTGGCACAGTGGTTGGAACTGCTTCCTCACTGCACCACAGAACCAGGTTCAATTCCAACCTTGGATGACTGTTGAGTGGTACACCTGAAGGCCCAAAACTCCAGGTAGACTCAGAGGCCCTCCCAGACTGATCTGATCCAACAGATGTAACTGCAGCAGCAACTGCAGGGCACCCTATCAGGGAGATTCCACCCCCCCGCCACCAACAGTGCCCCCCCCACCCTTAATCCCTCACCCTCACCCCTCCCCAGCCCCCTGTTTCTACAGTGATGGCCTGGATGCAAAACCATTTTTATATCAAATTTGCCAGGCTATGGGATAGGTGGGACCTCCATTTTGAAGCACCCTCTCACTTAGCTACGCTGTCCAACACCCTGTTGCTTTTTTATAGCTCAAAGGCCCCTGGTTCTTCCTTCAACCCGGAGAGCCTGTCCACCATCCTTAATTGGTCGGCGAGTCTGCTATTTGGGCATTAATTGGTTGTTCCAGAGTAATCTCATTGAATGACTATTTTCTACGCTGTGTGGGTCACTGACCCCAAGTGGAACCTGAGGGTGACATTCTGAGGCCCACACAGAAAATCCTACCCATCGTCCCATTTTGCTCCTTAAACCAGGAAACAATTTAAATATACATCCTGACAGCTTCACCTGATATTTCTGTCCCAATTTGAGTAAAGTCTTACCTTTTCCTCAGAGTGCTAATGACACATTTTAAATCGGGTCTTTGAGATTCCTCACATATGGTTGCTTGAACTGTGATGTAAGAGATCAGACCTTTTCTATCTGATTGAGCAAAACTTAGCTCAATGTGATTTGTCATTAACATAATAATGACCAGCAATGGACAAGTCAGGCAGCAAATCAGGCAGCAAAATAATTCCTGGATTCATTAGTCTAGGAATGAGGTGCTGGGCTCAGATTTCAGGCATTTTTAAGGCTTTGCTGTCATCACTTTTTCTCCATTTCTACTCTTCTACTCTACTATTTGCTGTTTCTTCTCTCTCTCTCACTCTACCAATTCTCCAATGAAGACAATTCATTCGTCAGGTGTTTGTGTGTGAATCAGTGTGCACGAGTGCCATTCTGTATACATGATTTTTGATTTTGATTTGATTTGATTTGATTGATTATTGTCATTATTTATGTATTAACACACAGTGAAAAGTATTGTTTCTTGCATGCTACACAGACAAAACATATCATTTATAGAGAAGGAAACAAGAGAGTGCAGAATGTAATGTTACAGTCATAGCTAGTATTTGTGTATCTGTTTGCATGTTTATGCATGTATGGAGACAAATATGTGTCTATGTGTGTAGGAAAGCATGGCTGTGCTTATGTCTGCATGTGTTTACTTATATGTGTACATGTAAATGTGTGTATATGTGCAAGTATGTGCATGTGTGTTCATGCATGTATGTTGGACAGATAAGCAATTAACTAGACAAAGGACTTTCCCAATATCCCCATCCTTGATGATGGACGAATTCAGCACATCAGTGAAAAAGACAAGGCTGAAGAATTTGCAATATCTTTAGCCAGAAGTGTTGACTGAATGATCCTCCTCCTGAGGTTCCCAACATCACCAGTTGCCAGTCTCCAACCAATTTGATTCATTCCACATGACATTCAGAAATGGCTGAAGACATTGGATACAGTGAAGATTATAGGCCCTGACAACATCCTGGCTGTTGTACTTGTGCTAAGACCAGATGCCATCTTTTTTTTCAGTCATTCATGGGACCTGGGTGTCGCTGGCTGGCCAGCATTTATTGCCCACCGTTAGTTGCCCTTGGAGGGAAGTTGAGAGTCAACCACATTATTGTGGCTCTGGAATCATACGCAGGGCAGGCCAGGTAAGGACTGCGGATTTTGTTCCTTAAAGGATATTAGTGAACCACATGGGTTTTTACAACAATCAACAATAGTTTTCAATAGATTCTTAATTCCAATTTTTTTTATTTGAATTAAAATTCCACGGTGGGATTCGAACCCAGGTCCCCAGGGCATTAGACGAGTTTTTGGATTAACAATCTCGCGATGATATCACTCGGCCATCGCCTCCCTGGGTCCAAGTAGACCTGACATCAACCCAACAATGTGGAAAATTGACCAGGTATGTCCTGTCTGCAAAAGGACAGGACAAGTCCACTGCAGTCAATTATTGCTCCATCCATCTACTCTCGATATTTAGCAAACTGAAGGAAGGATCCACAGACAGTGCGATCAAGCAACACTTACATAGCAGGAACCTGCTGGCTGTTACTCACCAGGTACTCGCTCAACATGGACACCTGCTCCGTTTGAATTCTGATAGGGTCCCTCACCGCAGACTTCAATCACGCGCTTGGCCAAAACACGACAAAAAGAGTTAAATCCCAGAGATGATGGCCATAATTTTACCGGTTCGCACCACCCCTTGATGGGCAGAGTGAGTCAGTAAAATCAAAAGAGAACCGAGTAATCAGGATCTTAGCGGACTTCCAGCATGATTAGCCTCTTGCCCAGTTCTGACGAGAGGCTGAAAATATTACGTAAATGTGTTTAAGTTATCATTTGCATCTGATTAGTGAGCCCAGTGCGCAATCATCCAGGCCTACTTGTTTTTATGGCCTCTCCAGGAGACGTTCTCTCCGGCGAGGAAAACACATTCTCTCCATGAATGGGCAACAGTTGTGTTGCCTTTGTCAGTGGAACTGGAGGTCATTAAGGCCCCCTGGGGAGACAGAAGGCAAGAGCAGCATCCCTTGGGCATTGTCAGCCTGGCAGTGCCAGCCTGGCGACATGGCAATGCCCACCAGGCATCTTGGAAATTCCCGCCAGGCAGTGCTAGGGGGCAGGGCCTGAAGGGGGCTCTATGGGGGGAGTGAAGGGTTAGGAGGGGCCTGGAGGGAAAGGGTCTATTGGGCAGGCCATGGAGGGTGTGGGGCCTGGAGGGGGCAGGGTAAGGTGGGGTGATGCATGTGCGGAGGGCAGGACCTGGAGGAGCAGGGCATGGATGGGCAGAGCCAGCCCACAGCGGCTTGATCAGGGAGGGAGGGGCCCTGCTGTACACTCTGCCTGTGCTCGGTGGAGGGGGGTGGGATCCATCTGGGTGGCGCGGAAAGGGTGAAGGGAGACTGTGAGGGCTATATATTTGGGTGGCGGGGGACTCACAATCAACTGCAGGCCTCCACGATGGTGGAGTGGGGGGGGGGCGGCCTGGGTTAAAGCTGGTTTCAACTGCGTCGGTCTAACAGACCTCTCTCTCCCAGGTCTCTGCTGCTGGATTTTATGCATGTGCAAACACAGAGGCTTATCGAGGTTACTTTGAAAGCATCTTCCAAAACTACCAACTCTATCACCTCGAAGAATTGGCAAAAGGCACATGGGAACATCTGCAAGTTCTCCTCCAACTAGAGTGGGACTAGTTGAGTTGTTTTAAAGAGAGCTGGCATGAACACTCTGGGCCCGATGGCCTCCTTCGGTCCTGTAACCATTCTGTAGTTCTTTATATTAATTTTTTTTTTAATCTTTGTCTTCTGATTATCCACAGAGACTTCCCTCTTCTGTGGCTTCCTGTTAAACGATATTGTCACTTTTCAGAGAATACATTTTGCTTGGAGATTCATGGCTATCTCAATAAAATCTTAAATCTACTTATCCCTGCCAGAGGGAGAGTGAATTGTTCTGCTCGCTGTGTGTTGGTGACAGTGTAACAGTGCTGAGGCTATTTCCCCGCATTGCTATGTGATGCAAAATTATCAACATCTTTGGCTCAAAATCTTTCATTATGCCTGTGATGCTCCTTGCCCCTAAGGGAAAGTTCCCACTATGTTTCTGATTTTTGTTAAAACTCAGTGAAGAAAATAAAGATCTATTATCATCTATGCTTGTCATGTATTAAGGCGTCCTGGGGTGATTTTGGGATGAGGAAGTTATAATTCTTCTTCTTTCCGTTGACGCTTCTCTTGAATCCACCTCCATTCTTATTTCACAAATAAGAGAGAAAGATGTGAAAGAGTTTTGAGAAAGAAAATGGTGACAGCTCGAAGGCAGATCCTGATACAGACAACTTCACGGGTAGGACAGAGGTGAGCACTGCTGCTTCACAGCGCCAGGGATTTGGGTTCAATTCCTGGCTTGGGTCACTGGCTGTGTGGAGTCTGCATGTTCTCCCCATGTTTGTGTGAGTTTCCTTCAGATGCTTCAGTTTCCTCCCACATTCTGAAGGACATGCTGGTTAGGTGCATTGACCTGAACTGACACTGGACTGTGGCGTCCAGGGGAATTTCACAGTGACTTCATTGCAGTGTTAACATAAGCTTTACTTGTGACTAATAAATAAACTTCAAACACGATTAAAAATGGCCTCACTTGACTTAAAGATCCAGATCACTCCTTTTCTCGCAGCATGAGTCTCCAATAATATCTCAGGGAGTGAGAAATTGTCTTGTTTGTCCTTTGCTTTCCTCCCTGCTTTTAATTTTCTTATAAACTCACAACTACGTCATGTAATCCAGAAGCTATAAACCTGCAACAATAGGCAGACTCATTTCCACGATAATTTGTTTTGAAAGTATCTTCATGATGAATTCTATCTGTGTGACAGTAATTGAGAAGATATGTAGTAGCAATTATCTTCAGAGGTCTGTAGCCATTATGAAGGATGTATTAAGGAATGGAATTATGCAACCATGTGGAACGCACAAAACATAATTAGTATATCCAAGAACTTATTCGGTTTGTTGTAAATTTGTGTTTGAAATTATGGATAAGCAAAACAAAATAACCCAAGCCACTTGAAATGAATTGCTGCAGAGTATAACTAAAGCTAAAAATATGCATGTCAATCAAAAAACATTTCAGATTTGCACAATGGCAAGTTGCTGACCTTGTATTCCAATTCCTAAGATCAGTCAATCGGTTAGATGTTAAACATTGGTCAAGAGCATAAACCGGTGATCAAAAATCCAAAACCTTTCTGACTCCTCTCATTTTTATTGTGCATGTTGTGTTAAATGGGGGGAGATCTTAATGGCCTGTCAATTCAGTATCATCTGTCTGGGGGTGAGATGATGGTTTGGTGGTAACTTCACGGGACTAGTAATCTAGGCTCATGCCCTAGGGTTCAAATCTTACCACGGCAACTGGTGGAATTAAAATTCAATTGATTAATCTGGAATACAAAGCTAGTATAAGTAATGGTGACCATGAAGCTATCATTGGCCGTTGTACCCATCTGGTTCACCATGCCCTTTAGGGCAAGAAATATGCCACCCTTACCTGCTCTAGCCTGTATGTGATTCAATGTTATTGTCCTATGAAACAGCCCAGCAAGCCACTCAGTTCCAGTTGAAAAAACTCCATTGCAATAGCCTCAGTTGCCTCCTTTGTTTGAACGACTCCAAACCACACTCAATCCTGACTTGGAGCTGTGGCCAGAATTCCCTGGCCGTTCACACCGGCGGGATTCTCTGGTCTCGTTGGCAGCAAACCTCCACCTGCGCATTTCCTATGGTAACAACAATACAGGATACCAGATATGGACTGTGCAGCACCGGTTAGAACAGAATGTATAAGATACATGACACAAATACATTTCATAAAGCACAGTATCGTCACAGTGGTGGGGAGTCCCCATTTCTTGCACCACAACAGTTCTTTGGTGCGGACTGTAATTACACCCAGAGTATGTTACAAATGAAGTTTTAATCCAGCAGCAGTTAAGTTAGCAAAATCCTACTGACAGCAGCAGGACCAGAGAATCCCATCAGCGAATGGTGTACCACCTCCACCCACCGAGAAATACGTTACTGGGAGGCAGGAGAATCCTGCTTTTTATTGCCATCACTTCCAGTTTAAAAAATCTATTGCAATACCCTTAGCTAAGGCATGCAAGCCCAGACGATTGTGTCCCAGGCTCACTAATTATATTGTCGTGCCAATTAAAATTTACTTCAATATTGAAATCAGCCTCACGTCCTTTTCAGGAATGATCACACTGCATATCTCAGCCTGGAAAGATCATGAGGGATGAGAAATAGAGCAGGAGACAAATTTGTTCTCTCTCATGCGATCTTACTGGCTTGCCTCACCAATTGACCAGCGGGAGGAGAAGGTAAGATTGCTCCTAGAGAGATGGAAACTCTACATTTTTCTACCAGCTTCTAGCAGCATCTGAGAAATGAAAATTCTCCAGAGGGAAGGAAAAAGCACCGTTGCTTCTCTTCACATCAAGCCACTACTGAAAAGCAAAACTAAAAACGGAACCTTTCTATTGGGAAAAAAAAACTATCCCCAGGCAGTTCAACTGACCTGTCAATCAATCTTAATCAAGCTCCACTCAGCAATCCCCACAGGACCATTAAACGCCAGAACACTGCATTAGTTCAGATTAAAATCAGCATAATGTCCATTATATTGTTTCAGTAACAATTAGAGGACACCGGCTGCAGACAAAATGGTTCTGACAGTACCCTGCAAAAAAAAATTGAAATACATTTGTTAAAGGCACAATATCTTCAAATTCCACACAGAGGGTCAGCCGAAGCCAGAATTGAACATAGGTCTCTGGCACGGTCAGGCAGCAGTGTCAACCACTGTGCCACCATGCCACCCAGGTATGATTCAATTGACCCACTGGGAAGCTTTTATTAAAACAAATTTTATTTAAGAAGACGGTTAGACTTTTATAAAAAGAAATAGCGTAACTTTTACTAATTAAAATATTTAAACATGACAATACATAATTCTTAACGACAAGCAATCCCTATCATTCTAAGTGAAGCAATATGTCCTCATAGACATAAAGCCCTTTTTCAGAAACAGTTAGCACCAAAAAGAAATCTGCTCATATCATAGATCATAGAACCCTACAGTGCAGAAAGAGGCCCTTCGGCCCTTCGAGTCTACACCGAACACAATCCCACCCAGGCCCTACCCCCATATCCCTGTACATTATACCCAGTAATCCTTTGAACCTATGCTTCCCTGGACACTAAGGGGAAATTTCTTACCATGACCAATCAACCTAACCCATACATCTTTGGACTGTGGGAGGAAATCGGAGCACCCGGAGGAAACCCACACAGACATGAGGAGAATGTGCAAACTGCACACAGTTATGAATGCTAATGTTTTAACACATCCGGAAACAGATCCAGATAGACACTTGTCATCTGTTTCTCGTACAGCAACTTCCAGAGCAACATCCATCCCTAAACAGCAGAATCTCAGAAAAAGAGAGTTATTTCCTGGCAGATTCCAGTTTCTAAATCAAGAGAAAGCAAAGAGAAGCACTGTTCTCTAACAATGCAAAGCAGAATCTGACTTGATTTTTCTGTGTAAGCCTGGCTCCACCCAGTCATATGATCTTACCTGTCAATAAACCTAATCAACTCCTACTCTGCAAAACCCCAGGGGAAATAATAAAAACACCTGAGCAGCATTAGCCCAGATTTTAACAAACATTGTCACAATTAGGAACAATTATACAGCTGTAATAACTGTACAGGGCTGCTGGATATAGACAAAATGTCACCAGTAATGATACAAACTTTTAAAACAGATCCTGCACAAGAAATATGACTAAGATACATTTCTTAAAGGCACATTATTGTCACAAACTTCAGTTGGAGTGTTGTGTGCAGCTCTGGACGCCATACTTTATGAAGGGTGTGAATACACTGCAGTGAGCACAGAAAAGATTTACAAGAATGGTTCCAGTGATGAGAAACTTCAGTTATCAAAATAAATTCAAGAAGTTGGAACTTGGAATGGAGAAGGCTACGAGGTGATGAGATGGAGGTGTTCAAAATTATAAGGGGACTGGGGAGAGCAGATCGGGAGAAACAGTTCCTGCTTGGAAAAGGATCAAGAATGAAAGAACACAGATCTAAACTGAATTATAAAAATAGCAAATGTGAATTGAGAGAAAAAAAGACAACTTCTTCACACAATCAGTGTTACGGATCTTGAATGCACTGCCTAGAAGTGTGGTGGAAGCAGGTTCAATCGAGGCATTCGAGAGGGCAATAGGTAATTATTTGAATGGAAGCAATGGGCACAGGTAAAGCAAAATGGCAGGAGAATGGCAGTGGTCCATGATGCTCAGAGCCTATGCAGACCCGATGGACTGAATAGCCTCCTTCTGCACCGTAACAATTCTGGAAGTAACTGGATACCTCCAGCAAAGAGCCAACCCTAGCACAAAGGGCCGAATGGCACAGGATGATTCTGTATGTTTATAACAGAGAAGAGGACATTAGCTGGGCATGGCAATCCCCAGGTTTATGTGCCAGTTCTGTGCTAATATTTAATGTATACAAAATAGAGGAAAACTACCTTTGGATGATCTACAGAGAGTTAAAGAAATTGCATTATCAGTAATGTAGGATGTGGTGACATGTATCTGGATATAATAGATCTCATCACATTTTCTCACAGTGTTACAGAATTTAATTGGATTCTATTCAGCAAAGTAGAAATTTTCAATAATGAGAAGACTTGTAAGGATGTCAAAAGGCTGAATTTTCTTCATTTAATTACTGAATCGCACAGGGAGATTATTACTCCAGGAAAGGTATTGCCTCGGGTGTGTGCTACTCTTCTCTAAAGTGCTCTCATTTTAACTGGTCTAGGTCCCGTCATTAATAATCCACTTCCCTACGTTACAAGTAATTTGTTTGCCATTGCTCTCGTTGTCAGTACGTGTGCAACTCTTTCTGTGGAGCTACGTGGAATAACTGTTCTCAGTAACCTTGACATTTCAATAGCCATTAGGCTTATGTGTAGTTATAAAACTTTCAGATGTAGCAAAATAGATCTATTTCAAGAACCTGCTTTCTCTGGGATCACCGCACTCACAGGCGCCCTGTTTTGGAGTCAGAATGCCATATTGATGAATAAACAAATAGAAATAAATGCAAATCTATTGACAGATGATTTCAAATACAAATAACTCTCGATTAGAACTGAAAACACTGTTTCAACTGAACATGTTTTACATTGAGATGGATTACGAGCCCCAGAAATTTCAGCATAGTACTGCAGTACTTAAGTTAATCAGCATTTATATTTCAGATGGTGTAGAAATCTTCAGCTTTTTAAATCAAGAATGGGACAGAATCACAACTCTGTCATTTGTAGATAGTTTCAAGAGAGCAAAATCAAAAGATTACGTATTCCTCTTGGACTTGTCATGACCTCAATATGTCTCGAAGCTCTTCCCAGACAATGAATTGCTTCATTCAGGCATAACCACTGTTGCCATGCAGGAATCACAGTCGCCAACTTGCGCGAAGCAGGATCCCACAAAGAACAATGTGATAATGACCACATAACCTGTGGGCTTTTTAACACCCACCTCAGAGAGCAGAAAAGTCGTCAGACTCTGAAAGATGAGACAACTGATACTGCAGTATTCCTTCAGTACTGCAGTAGATGTATCAGCTGAAATATTGCGGGGCCATTTTCTGGCCTCCCTATGGCACATTTCTTGCGGCGGGAGATGATGTGGTGTTCATCAGTGGCGGGATTTTCTGGTCCCACCACTGTCAATGGGAGATCCAGTGAATACATCAAGCACCAAGTCCACAGCACCATAATGATTTGATTTGACTTGATTTATTATTGCCACATATATTAGCATAAACGGAAAAGTATTGTTTTTAGCGCGTGATGCAGACAAAGCATACCGTTCATAGAGAAGGAAATGAGACAGTGCAGAATGTAATGTTGCAGTCAAAGCTAGGGTGTAGAGAAAGATCAACTTAGTGCAAGGTCAATCCATTCAAAAATCTGATGGCAGCAGAGAACAAGCTGTTCTTGAGTCATGGGTATATGACCTCAGACTTTTGTATCTTTTTCCCGATGGAAGAAGGTGGAAGAGAGGATGTCTGGGTGTCTGGGTGCAGAGGGACCTCGGGGTCCTTGTGCATGAGTCGCAAAAACCCAGCTTGCAGGTGCAGCAGGTGGTCAGGAAGGCAAATGGGATGCTGGCCTTCATAACCAAGGGGATTGAATATAAAAGTAGGGAGGTCTTGCTGCAGCTGTATAGGGCATTGGTGAGGCCGCAGCTGGAGTACTGTGTGCAGTTTTGGGCGCCGCACCTGCGCAAAGATATTTTGGCCTTGGAGGGAGTGCAGAGGAGGTTTACTAGGCTGATACCGGAGTTGAGGGGGTTGAGCTATGAGGAGAGGCTGAATAAACTAGGCTTGTACTCGTTAGAGTTTAGAAGAATGAGGGGAGATCTCATTGAGACGTATAAGATGATGAATGGGATGGATAGGATAGAGGTGGAAAGACTCTTCCCGCTCAAAAAAGACAGTAGGACTAGGGGGCACAGCCTCAAGATAAAAGGGGGGCGGTTTAGAACGGAGTTGAGGAGGAACTTCTTCACTCAAAGGGTGGTGAATCTCTGGAATTCTCTGCCCGTTGAAGTGGTGGAGGCTACCTCACTAAATATTTTTAAGACGCGGGTTGATGGGTTTTTGATAAGAGAGGGGATTAAGGGTTATGGGGAGAGGGCGGGAAAGTGGAGCTGAGCAGCGACAGATCAGCCATGATCTTATTGAATGGCGGGGCAGGCTCGAGGGGCTAGATGGCCTACTCCTGCTCCTATTTCTTATGTTCTTATGTTCTTAATTATGCTGACTGCTTTGCTGAACCAGCGGAAAATGTAGACAGAATCAATGGGTGGGAAGCTGGTTTGCATGATGTGTTCAGTGGTTCAGCTTCACATGGCAGGGGTAAGAACAAAGAGTGTGAGGGCAATAGTGATAGTGGATTCAATCGTAAGGGGAACAGATAGGTGTTTCTGTGGTCCTAGATGTGACATGAGAATGGAATGTTGCCTTTCTGGCGCCAGGGTCAAGGATGTCACAGGGTGGCTGTAGACATTCTAAATGGGGAGGGTGGACAGCCACAGGTCTTAGTCAACGGCAGTACCAATGACATCGGGAAAAAGAAGGATGAGATCCTACAGGCAAAATATGGGGAGCTAGGAAATAAATGAAAAAAAGACCTCAAAGATAGTAATCGCAGAATTACTTCTAGTGACATGTGCTAGTAATACTGGTGATTGAAGAGTAGACTGGATGAATGAATGGCTGAAGATGGTGTGGGTGGAAGGCATTCATGAGGCATTGGGACCAATTGTGTGGAAGATGGGACCTATACAAACTGGACAGGTTGTACCCCAGCAAGACGGGATAAATATCCTCACTGGGGTATTCACTAGTTCTGTGGGGGACTTTTAAACCAGAATGGTAAGAGGATTCGAACCTGAGCAGGTAGACATACGAGAGGAAATAAAAATTGGAATGATGGAAAAGTAAAAAAGCTAGCAAGGACATCAGAGGAAACAAGGGCTGGCAGCAAGTTAGGCCATAGGATTAAAAAAATGTTGTGTAAAAATAGTAAAAAGACAGGACTAAAGCCATTGGCCAGGTTTCTCCCAAAACAAAATTAAGTGCCCAACAGGTGGGAAAATGGCAGAATTTTTCACTTTTTTGGGGCTTACTTGAAAGAATGAACCCCTGACGCTCTCTGTCATGCAGCGTGCCTCAAACTGATTCATGCTGAAAAGTAGGGGGCGGGGCCTCATCCCGCCTGAGAGGCCGGCAGCAGAGCACTGAACGCATCACTGTGCATTCGCCAATCAATTAGTGGGGAGGTTGTCCCATGTACATTGGACCCCATTGGTGGCATCCCAATCACTGCCCTTCGAACGCTGGCCTTCTGACACTCCCCCAGTCTTCCCTACCCCTCCGTCCCAATTGCTGGCGTACCAGACCCTCACCACATGCCAGGGCCAGCCACAATCTTTCTCTGGGCCAGCTCCAACTCCCCCCTCCCCCCAATCACCCCCACACTCCCTCGTCACTGATCCCACTTGCAGAGTGACAATGGGTCACCACCCCACCACCTATCACCCCCCCCAGCCCTCCAATCAACCCCACCCCACAGGATACCCTGCCCCTTCTGGTCACATCCCTGGGTACTTCCTGGTGCCAGGTGGGCGGAGCCAAAGTGCCTGATGGGCAGTACCAGTGTGCTCCATAGGCAGTTTCAGGGTAAACACAGTAAGAAGTCTCACAACACCAGGTTAAAGTCCAACATGTTTATTTGGTAGCAAACGTCACTAGCTTTTGGGGCTTTGCCCCTTCGTCAGGTGAGTGGGGAGTTCTGATCACAAACAGAGCATATAAAGGCACACACTCAGTTTACAGAATACTGATTAGAATGCAAGTCTTTATAACTATTCAAGTCTTAAAGGTGCAGACAATGTGAGTGGAGATAGCATTAAACATAGGTTAAAGAGATGTTTATTGTCTCCAGTCAGGACAGTAAGTGAGATGTTGCAAGGCCAGGCAAGTCATGGGGGTGACATATCGTGTGACATGAACCCAAGGTCCCGGTTGAGGCCATCCTCATGTGTGTGAACTTGAACTTGGTTATCAGTTTCTGCTCAGCGACTCTGCGCTGCCATATGTCATGAAGGCCGCCTTGGGGAACGTTCACTCAAAGATCAGAAGCCGAATGCCCGTGACTGGCATTCACCAATGTTCACCAACAGGAAGAGAACAGTCTTGCCTGTTGATTGTCAAGTGGTGTTCATTCATCCATTGTCGAAGTGTCTGCATGGTCTCCCCAATGTACCATGCCTCGGGACATCCTTTCCTGTAGCATATCAGGTGGACAACATTGGCCGAGTTACACAAATAATTGTAACCAGGTAAGATGTGATTGTGATTATGGAGATATGGCTGAAGGCTGACCAAGGCTGGGAAATGAATTTCCAAGGCTATTTAAATTTTAGGAAGGACACAGAAAGAAGGAAAGGTGTTGGAGTGGTGTTGTGAGAAAAGGATGAAATGAGTGTAATAGTGAGAAAAGATATTTCCTCAGACAATAAAGAAGTAGAATCATTTTAGGTGGAGCTAAAAAGCAACAAGCGAGGAAAATAACAATGAGAGTTCCAAGCAGTAGTGGTATGGTAGGGATGGCATTAAACAGGAAGTTAAAGATGCATGTAACAAGGATGTTACAGAGATCATGGATGACTTTCATAGGAACCCTACAGTACAGAAAGAGGCCATTCAGCCCATCGAGTCTGCACCGACCACAATCCCATCCAGGCCCTACCCCCATATCCATACATATCTTACCCACATAATCCTCTAACCTATGCATCTACGGTCAATTTAACATGGCCAATCAACCCAGCCTGCACATCTTTGGACCGTGGGAGGAAACCGAGCACCCAGAGGAAACCCACGCAGACATGAGGAGAATGTGCAAACTCCACACAGTCAGTGACCCAAGCCGGGAATTGAATCCAGGTCCCTGGAGCTGTGAAGTAGTAGCGCTAACCACTGTGCCTTTAATCTGCATCCAGACAGGGCAAACCAAATTAGGAATGATATTGTAAGGGATGAATCCCGGGCGTGTGTACAAGATAGTTATTAAGACAGTATTTCAAGGAACCGACCAGGGAATGGCAATGTGCAATGAGGAGGGGTTGTTTCATAATCTTGCTTTGCCAGATCCTTTAGAGAAGAGTGACCATAACATGATAGAATTCTTCATTAGTTTGGAAAATTAATTAGTCCAATCCGAACTCAAATCCTAAATTTAAACAACATAAACTAAAAAGGCGTGAGGGCTGACTTGTCTGCTATATTTGGGAACGTCACTAAAAGGCATGAAGGTGGATGGGCAATGGCTGATATTTAAAGAAAGAATGTATTTATTGCAACAATAATACATAGAGTCATGGAGTCATAGAGGTTTATAACATGGAAATAGGCCCTTCAGCTCAACTTGTCCATGCAACTCCTTTTTTTCACCCCTAAGATAATCCCAATTGTCCACGTTTTGCCCATATCCCTCTACACCCACCTTAACCATGTAACTGTCAAAATGCTTTTTAAAAGACAAAATTATACCTGCCTCTATTACCACCTCTGGCAGTTTGTTCCAGATACTCATCACCCTTTGTATGAAAAAAATGCCCCTCTGGATCCTTTTGTATCTCTCCTCTCTCACCTTAAACCTATGCCCTCTGGTTTTAGACTCCCCTACGTTTGGGAAAAGATGTTGACTATCTCGCTGATCTGTGCCCCTCATTATTTTATAGACCTCGATAGGATTACCCCGCAGCCTCCTATGCTCCAGAGAAAAAAAAACCCAATCTATCCAGCCTCCCCTTATAACTTAATCCATCAAGTCCCGGTAGCATCCTAATAAATCTTTTCTGCACTCTTTCCAGTCTAATAGTATCCTTTCTATTAAAGGGTGACATTTCTTTCTGGCACAAAAACAAAACAGGACAAGCAACCCAATCATGATCAATAAAATAAATTAAGGATAGCATTTAGTCGAAAGAAGAGCCATATGAAGTTGCTAAAAAAGCAGCAAGCCTAAGGATTAGGAGCAGTTTAGAATTCAGCAAAGGACGGCCAAGAGTTTGATCAACCAAGGAGAAATAAAAGTATGAGAGTAATCCTGCAAGGAACATGAAAGTGAACTGTGAAAGATAGTATAAGTATGTCAGAAAAAGATTAGTCAAGACAAATATACAGTCTGAAATGGGAGAATTGATAATGGAGGACAAGGAAATGGCAGAACAAGTAAATGACTACTTCAGTTCTGTCTTCATGGAGGAAGACACAAATAACTTCTCAGGAATGCTATGGGATCAAGGGTCTTTTGAGAAGGAGGAATTCAAGGAAATTAGTGTTACTAAAAAAAAGTGCTGAAGAAATTAATGGGAATGAAAGCTGATAAAGGGAAATGGGACTAATGTCTTTTTTTTATTCATTCACAGAATGCAAAACTCATTGGCAAAATAAGCATTTATTGTCCATTCTTAATTGTCCTTGAGAAGGCGATACTGTCAGGAACCTCTGGCCACTGTGCAGTATGGGTATTCTCACAGCACTGTTAGGCATTTTGGGTGTCTGAGGACAAAGAAACAATTTTACATTTTCAAGCCTAGATGTGTGTGTGACTTTGAGGGGGACAAGCAGGTTGTCAGGTTCCCATGCATATGGAGTATTTGTTCTTCTTGATGGTAGAGGTGTTTCAAATATGCTGTCAGTATTCCATCATACTGCATAGCTGTGCTTTTCAGATGGTGTACAGGCTTTGGGAGGTCAGAGGTAAATTGCTGGACATATAATTCCCGCCTCTGGCCTGTTCTTGCAGTCATGGCGTTTTAGGCCAGACTTGAAATGTTGGCTGTATTCTCTCCCCAGTCTATCCAATCATTCTTCACAACTAAAACACTCCAGCCCAGGCGACATCCTGATAAATTTCCTCTGCACCCTGTCCAATGGTATCACATCCCTTCCATAATGCAGATTCCAGAACTGCACACAATATTCTCGCTGTGGCCTCACCAACATGTTGGAAAATTCCTCGCTGCTCTTAAACTCTTTGCCTTGGCCAATACAGGCAAGTATACCATATATCTTTTCAACCATTTTATCTATCTATCCTGCACACTCAGGTCTCTCTGATCCTCGGTACTTCCCAGGGTCCTGCTGTCCATTGTGTATTCCCTTGTCTTGTTTGTCCTCCCCAAGTGCATCAGCCCACACTTATCTAGACTGAATACCATCTGCCCACCTAACCACAAGACCAAAAGAATAGGAGCAGAATTTGGCCATTCAGCCCATTGAGTCTGCTCCGCCATTCAATCATGGCTGATATTTTTCTCATCTCCATTCTCCTGCCTTTTCCCCATAACCTCTGATCCCCTTATTGATCAAGAGCTTATCCATCTCTGTCTTAAAGACAGTCAATGACCTGGCCTCCACAGCCTTCTGCAGCAAACAGTTCCACAGATTCACCACTTTCTGGCTAAAGAAATTCCTCCTCGCCTCTGTCCCTTTAGCCTAATGTTGTGCCCTTTGGTTCTAGTTTCTCCAGCCTGTCTATATCCTCCTGTCATCTCAGGCCAACCTCCTCACTGTTTACATGATTATGACTAGATGTCTTAGTGATGTTAATTGACAGATAAATATTAGACAGTCCACTGGAGATAGCTCCGCTGCTCTTGTGGTAGCTCTGTAGCCTTATAGACTTTAATACTTCAAGAAGAAGGCCCTTCACCATCTTGTCAATGGCGACTAGGAATGGGCAATAACTGCTGGCCTTGTCAATAATGCCAAGATTTCCAGAGCAAACAGCAAAATAAATCAATACTTGGTGCATATTCAGTAATATCATTGTGCTGTTTGACTACCAGGTTGTGGAGATGCCGACGTTGGACTGGGGTAAACACAGTAAGAAGCCTCACAACGCCAGGTTAAAGTCCAACAAGTTAATTTAGTAGCAAAAGCCACTAGCTTTTGGAGCGCTTGCTGCCCCTTCGTCAGATGAGGCAAACTAGATGGTCCTTTAATCTTTCATTGTACGGCAATTCCTCTGTTCCTATGAGCAGACGGGCTTTAGTTGAAAGTAATTGCATTCTCACAAGGCTGCAGGAAAATCAATCCGCATGAATCCACATTAAGTCACCATCAAGCTGCCTGTTAGAGACTGGCCATCAATCTTATACCTTGTAGTGAGCTAAAGGGTTTCCACTTTCCTCACATAGTGTTATGTTTCTTGTTTTAGCTAGACGTTGCCACCAAAAGCAGTGATTGTGATTCTGTTATAGGTTCATAGAGACATTGTAAGATATTGCAGAGAGAAAGACTCCTCCCCCACAACTGGAAGTGATAATCAACGTGAGGCACAGAATACCCTCACCTATATCATAGGGGTAGCATAGTGGCACAGTGGTTGGCACTGCTGCCTAAATGCACCAGGGACCTGGGTTCGATTCCTGGCTTGGATCACTGTCTGTGTGGCGTTTGCACATTCTCCCCATGTCTGTGAGGGTTTCCTCCAGTTGCTCCCGTTCCCAAAGATGTGCAGGTGAGGTTGATTGGCCATGTAAAATTGCCACTTCGTGTCAGTTGAACTAGTAGGATAAATACGTGGGGTTATGGGAATAGGGGCTGGGTGGGATTGTGGTCAGTGCAGACTCGATGGGCTGAATGGCCCCTTCTGCACTATAGGGATTCAATGATAATGTGATCACTCAGGGTTTTGGGCCAATTATGATCTAAAAGGATCGGGCTCCTGTTACAAACATAGAGGCCCAAGAAATAGAAGCGTTCGAGCCTGGGGCCTGGATAAGAGGCTCTTTTGGAGAGTTTGTGTGGACCTGACAGGCTGAATTGCCTCCTTCTGCACTGTAGGGATTCTATGGTGTTCTATGGTCTGGGTCCTTGTGCAAATCAATGTCTCAATCTACATAACTTTTCCTTTTCAATGTGGCTAGATTCACACACACATATTCCAATTATGCCAAATTGACATATTTCAGTGGAACTAAGCATCATGATTTGTAGTCTAACTTTGACATTGCAGTTATTGATTAAGAATACGACAGAATGATGACAACCAGGGATGGCCAATAAATGCTGGCCTAGCCAGCAATGCCTACATCCCATAAAATGAATTGAAAAGAAAGTTTGTTTTCATAAAAACATTAGAACATAAGAACTCGAAGCAGGATTAGGCCATCTGGCCCCTCGAGCCTGCTCCGCCATTCAATAAGATCATGGCTGACCTTATTGAACTCAGCTCCACTTACCCGCCCGCTCACCATAACCCATACTTCCTTTACTGTTCAAAAATTTATCTATCCTTGCCCTAAAAACATTCAATGAGGTAACCTCAACTGCTTCACTGGGCAGGGAGATCTGTGGTTTCACAGCCTGTTGTGTGAAGAAGTTCCTCTTCAACTCAGTCCTAAATCTGTTCCCCTTTGTTTTGAAGCTATGCTCCCTAGTTCTAGTTTCACCTGCCAGTAGAAACAACTTCCCTACTTCTATCTTATCTATTCCCTTCATAATTTTATCTTTCTATAAGATCTCCCCTCATTCTTCTGAATCCCAATGAGTATAGCTTTCCTCATAAGCCAACTGTTTCAACTCTGGAATCAACCTAGTGAATCTCCTCTGCACCCCCTCCAGTACCAGTATATCCTTTCTCAAGTAAGGAGACCAAAACTGTACACAGTACTCCGGGTGTGGCCTCACCAACACCTTATACAGCTGCAACATAACCTCACTGTTTTAAACTCCATTCTTCTAACAATGAAGGACAAAATTCCATTTTCAGTGATACTGACTGAGATATAAATATGGCTAGGGCATTAGAACTCCCTGCTTTGCAAGCAGTTGAAAATTTTATAGCAACTTGTGATGGCAGAAAGGACCTTGTTTTAGTATCTTATCTGAAAGAAAACATTGTCTGGAAGTCAGCTGAGATTGCATGTTCAAGTCTTCGAAGTAGAGCTTGAACCCTAACCATTTTAGTCCCCTGTGACTGGATGGCACAGTGGTGGCACTGCTACCTCACAGCACCAGAGATCTGGGTTTGATTCCAGCCTTGGGTCTGTGTGGATTGACAACCTACCTACCACTTTCAGGGATTTTCACAGCAACTTCATTGCGGTATTAATATAAGCTTAATTGCATCACCAATAAATTTAAAAAAGCCTTCAATATTCATCCCTTCCACCAGTGACACAATGGCAGCAGTGTCTGCAAATTCTGCAAAATGCACTGCAGCAACTCACCAGAGCATCGTTCAATCCCATGACCTCCAGCAGCGCCTGGGAGCCGGGTTCAGTTCTGACTTTGGATCACTGCCTGTGTGGAAACTGTACCTTCTTCCCAGTTTGCATGGGTTACCTCCAGATGTTCTGGTTTCCCCCCATAGTCCAAAAATGGTAGGTTAGGTGGACTAACGATGATAAACATATGGGGTTGCAGGGATAGGGCCTGAGTGGGAAACTCTTTTGGAGAGCCGGTGCAAATTTGATGGGCCAATGGCCTCTTTCTGCACTGTGGGAATTTAATGGGATTTTATGGGATCTGCCCATGTTACTCCATTAATTATGTGATTGCTCCAATTTAGTTTGTGGTCATGATTACCTCCCAGGACATTGTTGGTGGGAGATTCAGCAATGGCAATGCCATTGAATGTCCAGGGGACATGATTTAAGAACATAAGAACATAAGAAATAGGAGCAGGAGTACGCCATCTGGCCCTTCGAGCCTGCCCCGCCATTCAATAAGATCATGGCTGATCTGTCGTGGCTCAGTTCCACTTTTCGGCCCTCTCCCCATAACCCTTAATCCCCTCTCTTATCAAAAACCCATCAACCCGCTTCTTGAAAATATTTAGCGAGGCAGCCTCCACCACTTCAACGGGCAGAGAATTCCAGAGATTCACCACCCTTTGAGTGAAGAAGTTCCTCCTCAACTCCGTTCTAAAACGCCCCCCCTTTATCTTGAGGCTGTGCCCCCTAGTCCTACTGTCTTTTTTGAGCGGGAAGAGTCTCTCCACCTCTATCCTATCCATCCCATTCATCATCTTATACGTCTCAATGAGATCTCCCCTCATTCTTCTAAACTCCAACGAGTACAAGCCTAGTTCATTCAGCCTCTCCTCATAGCTCAACCCCCTCAACTCCGGTATCAGCCTAGTAAACCTCCTCTGCACTCCCTCCAAGGCCAAAATATCTTTGCGCAGGTGCAGCGCCCAAAACTGCACACAGTACTCCAGCTGCGGCCTCACCAATGCCCTATACAGCCGCAGCAAGACCTCCCTACTTTTATATTCAATCCCCTTCGCTATGAAGGCCAGCATCCCATTCGCCTTCCTGACCACCTGCTGCACCTGCAAGCTGGGTTTTTACGACTCATGCACAAGGACCCCAAGGTCCCTCTGCACCGTCGCCTGCTGCAGTTTTTCGCCACGTAAGTAATAGTCCTTCCTACCATTCTTCCTTCCAAAGTGGACCACCTCACACTTGCCAACATTAAATTCCATTTGCCATTTCCTGGCTCATTCGCCCAGCCTATCTAGATCCTTCTGCAGACTCTCCACACCCTCCGCACAATTTGCCGTTCCCCCAATCTTGGTGTCATCCGCAAATTTCGACACCCTACACTCGGTTCCCTCCTCCAGATCATCTATATAAATGGTAAAAAGCTGAGGCCCCAGCACCGACCCCTGGGGCACTCCACTAGTCACCATCCGCCAATCCGAATAGCACCCGTTGACCCCCACTCTCTGCCTCCTATTTGATAACCAATCCTCTATCCACGCTAACACCCTACCCCCAACTCCAAGTCCCCTGACCTTCTGCAATAACCTCTTATGAGGTACTTTGTCAAACGCCTTCTGAAAATCCAGAAAGACCACATCCACCGGCTCTCCTCTATCCACCGCCCTAGACACATCCTCATAGAACTCCAGTAAATTTGTCAGACACGACTTCCCTTTAATGAAACCGTGCTGCGTCTGCTCTATCAAGCAATTCCCTTCAAGATGCCTCGTAATTTCCTCCTTAATGACGGATTCTAACATTTTACCTACCACAGACGTTAAACTAACCGGCCTATAATTCCCTGATTCTCTATTGGAGAAGATGGCAATTTTCTGACACTAAAGCTGCACAAATGTGAGTTCATTGACTCCATTTCACCAGTTATAAAAACATAGAGATAAAAACCCAACAGCTGAGCGTGCTCAGCGTCCAGGAGACTTAAGAAGAGTGGTGAAATTGCTATCTACCCTCGTACAAGTGACTGCACTTCTGGGAATGGTACTGAAGCCAATATAAGCCTCTTGATCCAGAGTTACATTGGGAGTGTAGCAGAACCACCAGGGATTATCAGGCTAAGTGAAAATGCTATCGTCTTCCACACAAAATAGATTTTGCAGTTTGCCTGAAAGTAAGAAACGTATTTTCCTCTAGTCAGCAGAAACCTATGGCTGTGATATTTGGCACGTTGTTTTGCAATGTTTGTAAACAAACAGAGCTGCAATGGAAAGTGTATTTATTGCTAAGAACAGTATTGACGTCCTTCAGGGTAATGCAATCTCACTTTCCAGATGTTGTTAACAAGAGTTCAGTGAAAACTCCTTCAAAGCTAATTGAACTTTCAGAAAGATTTAAGGATACTTTTTGGAAATGGACATACTGGGAGATTTGATGAGGAAAGCAATAGCAATGACATTGATTCTTTTCTGCTCTCTTGTTCAGTCCATAAGAAATGAGCATTTTCTCTAGTTTAATGTACTGAGCTCTTCATGAGCAATGCTTAGCCTCCGTAGCTCCATTATCAGGAGACAGAATTTAGTTTCCAATTGCTGTGCAAATTTGCCTTGCAGGTTTTAAATCTCCAGTTGGGAATAGCTAGTAAAATGGAAACAATGAATTTGAATCCATGCCACACAAATGACCAGCAAAGAGTATCTCCAGCAAGAGAGAGAATCTCATCATCCCTTGATGTTCAATAGCATTTCCAATGCTGAATCCCCCAGCATCAACATCGTGGTGAAGCTCTGACAAAGAATCATCCAGACTAGGGAATTTTACCATCCAGCCCACCACGGGAATTGGAGTGGGCGAGGGGCAGACTATGAAAAGTCCATTGACTATGGGCTGGATTTTACAGTTTCTGGACAAGCGACACCATAAAATCCCAAGGTCATAGCCTTGGTATAAGGGGTAGCAAATTGAGGAGAAACTACTTCTCCCAAAGGGTTGTGAATCTGTGGAATTAGCTACCCCAAAGTGCAGCAGATGCTGGGGCAGTGAATAAATTTCAGGAGGAGTTAGACAGATTTTTAATTGGTAATGAGTTGAAGGGTTATGGGGAGAAGACAGGGAAATGAGGTTGAGGAGCGCATCAGCCGTGATTATGGTGGAGCAGGCTCGATGGGCCGAATGGCCTAATTTTGCTCCTATATCTTATAACCTTATGAACATATTGGGCCCAATTTTGCCATTTTCATTCTAAGTGCTGATTCTGGGCGTAGTACAGATCTGACTTAGAAATTCGCTTTCAGGCTCCCCCATACGGTCTCAGCCATCTCCAGTCCAATTTGCCCTGTGGACAGGGCTTAGCGCTGCCAGAACGATCAGAGCCCTGAACCGTGCATGTGCAGTTAGAAAAAGATTTGAAAAGGCTCACCCTTGTCAGGTCACTCCCGAGCCGCAGAAAGCGGAGAAAGCAGCCCGGGAGCAGAAAGTGGGAGCTAGGGTTATCTCAGAGGGGGTGGGGGGGTGGAGAGGGGTGGCATGTAAGATATATCTTGGTGGGGGGGAACAGATGGATCTCTTCGGGGGGTGCAGATGGATCTCTGGTGGGGGGGCCAGGGAAGTCTGCTGCCACTCACCCACCCCCTCACCCCCGACAACAAACTTGCCTCATTCTCCCTCCTCAGACAATCGTCTGGCCTCACTTCCCCTCCCCTCCAGAAGAACATCTGACCCATCTCCCCCCCACCACCCGACAATAATCAGCCCTCCCCCCCACCACCAGCCAATGGTCAGCCCTCCTCCCACCACCACTCAAATGCACTTAAATCAATGTTGCGCCCGATTTGGGCGCAGAACAGATCCACGCCATTCACGGGTCTCGGTAAAGTGGCGATCTGTGCGGACTCGGGTGCAGATCGCGATAAAAGCCTCACATCTGGCTTCACCACGATTTTGCGCCTGAAAACGGGCACAAATTGTTGGTAAAATCAGGCCCATCGTCTCTCTTCTCTCTCCACAAATGTTGTGAATCCTGCTGAGATTTTCCAGCATTCTCTATGTTTCTACATCCTGGGAGGCGTGGCAGGGGTGGTACAGTGGTTTACCATTGACCAGAAACCGAACAAACCTAGCCAAATAAATACTGTGGCTACATGAACAGGTCAGGAGGCTAGGAATTTTGTGGTGAATAAACTCACCTCCTGACTCCCCAAAGCCTGTCCACAAGACACAGATCAGGAGTGTGATGGAATACTCTACATTGCCTGGATGACTGCAGCTCCAACAACACTCAAAGAACAGTCCTGTCCCTCAGATAGATTTCTTTCTTCAAATAATTTTAAAACTTATCTTTAGCTCATGGTAGGAGTGGTCATTCCTAAGTAATGACTGCCTCCAATTAATTCTTAAGGGAACGTTGGGACCCATGAACTTATTTAAGGTTCATTACTTTGTTGAAACAGCATGCTTCATGTCCATTTAACACCACCACCAAATTGGCTGCAGACTCTAAAAAATTTCTCTTCCACTAACTTAATTACAAACATTTTCTTTTTGCCTTTTCTGGTCCAGACTGTTTTTATGTGGTATTTAATATTGACGTTTGGCGTCTTACCCAACAGCTGAAGAAATAGATGGAATGCCGCGGACCTCTGTTGGCGAAGACCCACCTCAAAATGTTACACTTAGTTCTCACCACAGCTGCTTCCTGACTTGAACATTTTCTCCTTGTAATCTTTCTGAAGTAGATTAACAGGCCATTTATTCCATTGCTGTTCAGGGGATTTTGCTGTGTACAACTTATCTGCAGAGTTTCCTACATCCGCAGTTCACTCTGCCTTCTGATTTACCTTTCACTTGTTTTAAAGTAAAACTTTTAAGTTTATTGTCACAGTTCAGTTTGAGTTTGTTTGTCAGCCCTCTAAATATGCAAATTCAAATATTTATGTAAATTTTTCATGCAAGCCAATTCAGTGGCACAGAAGGTATTACAGTCAAATGTTAATCAGAGCTATTTGTATCATGACATTTACAGCATTACAGTAAAATACCTCAAGACAAAGGTTCAGTTACATCCGACTTTTGTAACTGTAAAGATTTAACACCACTCCCTCAGTTTTATGAATTCTAATCAACAAGATAATTTCCAATGGAATTCTAACCTACATAGAAACATACAAAGAAACTAGAAACAGGAATAAACCAAAGAGCTATATCAAATTCCTTCTTGAAATCGCACAGCATTTTGGCCTCAACAACTTTCTGTGCTAGTGAATTCCACACATTCACCGCTCTCTGGGTAAATTTCTCCTCACCACAGTCCTAACATGTTTACCCCTTCTCCTCAAACGATGATCCCTAGTTCTGGACTCCCCCACCATCAGGAACATTCTTTCTGAATCACCTTGTCTAATCCTGTTAGAAGTTTATAAATATCTATGAGATCCCCTCTAGCTCTTCCAAACTCCAGTGAATATAATCCTAGTCAACTTAATCTCTCCTCATTTGACAGACCTGCCATCCCAGGAATCAACCTGGTAAATATTTGCTGTACTCCCTCTATAGCCAAAATATCCTTCCTCAGATAAGGACACAAAATTGCACACAATACTCCAGGTGAGGCATCACCAATGCCCTATATAATTGCAGCAAAACACCTCTAGCCCTACACTCAAATCCCCTCACTATGAAGGCCAACATACAATTTGCCTTCTTTGCTGCCTGCCATATCTGCACGCTTACTTTCAATGATCGATGCATGAGGACATCAAGATCTTGCTGAGTATCCACCTCTTTCACTATACATCCATTCAAATAATAATCTGCCTTCCTATTTTTGCTACCAAAGTGGATAAGCTCACATTTATCTGTATTATATTAAATCTGCTGTGCATATGCCCACTCAATCAGCCTATCCAAACCATGCTGAAGCATCTCTGTATCCTTCTCACAGCTCATCCTCTGTTGCTTAGAATCCAGCCTCATGATTTTGAGACTAAGCTATTTATTTAACCTGAATGTAGGCATCTTCTCACTCCTATAGCATCAGTGAAATTGAAATGCTCTCTATCAGATGGACCTCCAAGTCAGCATCTTGGTGGTTATATCACGTGTCCTTTGCATGTTAATACACTAAAGTGGTCATCTTAAATAGAATAGCCAGACAAAGTGCAGGGAGCATGCATTCCTCATTCACATCTACGTCCATATCAAACAAATCAAACACTGAATTATACAGAGCTAATGAACTGAATGAGTGATTTGGCATGAGCACTTAAAAAAATAAGTATGATAGAAAGACTTTTTAGTGACATTATCTAGAGCAACTAGTTACAATTTTGCCTCAAACATCTCCAAAACGGTTTTGCTTTGAAGTAATTCCAGCCTTAAAATTAAAGTTTATTTATTACTTACAAGTAGGTTTACATTCACGCTGTAATGAAGAAACTATGAAAATCTCATAGTCATCACACTCCAGCGCCTGTTTGGGTGCACTAAGGGAGAATTTAGCATGGCCAATTCATCTAACCACACACCTTTGGACTGTGGGAGGAAACCAGAGCACCCAGAGGAAACCCACACAGACATGGGAAGGACGTGCAATGTTCACATAGACAGCAGCCCAAGCCAGGAATCAAACCTGGGTCCCTGGCACTGTGAGGCAGCTGTGCCAACAACTGTGCCACCATGCCACCCAAAGATTGACTTAGAAAGTTTGATCAAAGTATAAAAATGTTTTTTTTTTAAAGTTGTTAAATATGTGTAACTCCTGTTCCAATTCTTCACAAATCTAAGAGGAAAAATGATTATAAAATCAATGACATTTACAGATTCAGTTCCTTGACTTTTTCTTGAATCATAGAATCCTTACAGTGCAGAAGGAGCCATTTGGCCCATCAAGTCTTCACTGACTTGTTGAAAGAGCATCTTACCCAGGCCCTCCCCTCTGTCCCATCACCTTAACTCCACATATTTATCATGGCTAATCCATCTGAAGTACACATTTTTGGAGTGTGAGAGAAAACTAGAGCACTCAGAGGAAACCCACGTAGACAAGGGGAGAATGTGCAAACTCCACACAGTCACCAAGGCTGGAATGGGACCTTGGTCCCTGGGACTGTGACGCAGCAGTGCTAACCATTGTGCTAGGTTATGGACCTGGTGAGGGAGATAAAAGTTGACCCTTTAGTATAAGCATTCTTTCATCTTAATTCATTCCCTACACCCTCTATTGAGACACCTGACTTTATTGTCTTTGTACGATCTCCAGCTTCTCTCCTCAGACTTCATTTGATTTGATGCCACCATTGAGGTGAAAATCTAACACCGACTCTTCAGTACCACAAATCATGACAATGATCCTCCGACAACAAAAACTTTCTCAAGTCAACAAAAGTCTGAGCGCACAAGACAGTTGTGGTCACCACACTCTGTGAGCTCTCAACTGTATATCAGTGACTCATGAGAGCCCATGGACAACTCCAGCTGTAATGCCTCTGCTGCCTCCTCCAGAATTGGACAAATTTCCACGTCCTCCCTGAAGCCAGCTCCACAAGCATTCAGGCACAACCAGGTCCTGTTTCCTCAACTGTTCCAGGGGAAAACACAGAAAACAATGACAGCTGAAGCTCCCCTTGACGCATTTCCACTAATGACTAGGAAGCACTTTCTGCCGATCATTCAAAATGGTGACAGTTTGTCCATCAACCTTGATCACACTTTGACTCTCAGTGTCTCAATGATCAAGTAGAGCAACAGCAGAGAAGAGGAGAAAAGGAAGCCCACCCTTCGCTCCAGATCCGAATGTTCCACTGACATCCTTCCCCAAGTGCCCAATGATATGTGGGTCGAGAATAGGCTTGTTTGGTCAGATGAAGATGCATGGTAGAAACTCAGGACCCTGAGTAAATCTCCACAAATTGACTGACAACTGATGATGAAACCTGATTTGCAAAATGGCCTTGCGAACTGGCTGATAAGGACAAAGGAGTTTTATGCTGTGGTAAACTACACTTCTCTCAGACCAACCATCCCTAATGTACATGATGTAAGGACATGTGTGTGTCTGTCTCGTGAAGCAGAGACAATGAAGATAGGATTCTACCAATTTGTCACAAACATTTATACAAACTGGGGCTCGATGCTAGCATATGAAGCACTTCGGCAACCTGAGGCCTTGGAAACTAAGGGCTTGACATGATTCGAACATAAAGGTAACTCCCTAAACTAAAGAAACTACTTTACTAGATACAGTCTGAATAAAACATCCAGTAAAAAGAAACAGAAAAAAAACAACTACTCTATCAAGTTGCCCGTACTCATACTTAGTGGGAGTGTTAGAGTGAGACCCTGGGTAACCCACTTCTAAAGCCATCTTATTCCCTGCGGAAAAGCAAGAAAAAAATAGATAAAATTCTTGCACAATTAAGTTCGAGAGGTCAGCGAGAGCATGCCATCCACCCTAGAAGCCCCGGATGAACCTGTATCTGGGATAACTATTGCAGATACCAGAGCAGCTTTCTTCAAGGTCAACCCACGGAAGGTGGCTGGCCCGGATGGGATACCCAGAGAAGAACTCAGATCCTATGTGGATCAGCTGGCAAGGGTATTTGCAGACATCTTCATCCTCTCTTTACAACACCCTGAAGTCCCTGTCTGCTTCAAGAAGATGGCCAACATCCCAGTACTTAAGAAAAATCAAGCAGCGTGCTTTAATGACTATCGGCCAATGGCTCTGAAAGCCTTTGTTATGAAATGCTTCGAAAGGCTAGTCATGGCACAAATTAAATCTAGCCTTCTGGACTATCTCGATTCAACACATGAAAGGCCACCTGCTCATCTAACCCCTATTTCTAGCACTTGGCCCATTGCCTTGAATGTTATGGCATGCCAAGTACTCATCCAAAGAAGTACTCATTTTTAAAGGATGTGAGGCATCCTGCTTCCACCAGCCTCCCGGGCAGTACATTCCAGACCATCACCACCCCCTGGGTCAATAAGTTTTTCCTCAAGTCTCCCCTAAATCTCCCATCCCTCGCTTTTAACTTGTGTTCTCTCGTAACTGATCCTTCAACTAAGGGGAACAATTGCTCCCTAGCCACCTTGCCCATGCCCCTCATAATCTTGAACATCTCAAACAGATCACCCCTCCGTCTTTTCTGCTCCAGAAAATAACAACCCAAGCTCATCCAACCTTCCTTTATAACTTAAATGTCTATAACCTAAAAGATAGTGGAATTTAAATTTAACAAAAGAAACTAGAATTAAGAATTTACTGATGACTGTGAAACTATTGTCAATTGTCAGAAAAACCGATCTGATTCACTAATGTCCTTTTAGGGAAGGAAATCTGCCGTCCTTACCTGGTCTGGCCTACATGTGGCTCCAGAGCAACTGCAATGTGGTTGACTCTTAGATGCCCTTTGTAATGCCGAGTGAGACACTTAGTTCAAGAGTGGCTATGAATGCACTATAAATGGTAGCCCAGCCAGCGACGTCCACGTCCCACGAATGAATAAAAAAAAACTGGTCTCCTGTCTATTCTCACCTTTGCGTTCAAACTGGTGCCCACATGCTCACCCCAAGATGGGAAACTGAAAAAATTCACCAACAGGCACTCGATCCAATCTTTATTGTGTACACCTAACCAAGTTGTCGCTAAGTCTTTAAATAGCCCCAGCTACTTGAGCCTGTGAAATGTGGGCAAGCGAGATGAATCCAGGCTTGTTACATATGGAATAAGACATTTGTGGAGAGAAATTGAAGACTTTAATCTATCTTAATAAACACATCAGTTTGCTAATCAAATCAGGGATTTGATAAGAAAGATCCGTTGGTTGATAATTCTTTATTCTGACCCATACTTTATTCTTTTTAATGAATGGGACTGTAAGGAAATCTTCCCTCGTATGTATTTGAATATTAATATGATGCCTTTAATCATTCAGCATGAGCCATTTCAGCTTTTAATTTCAGCTGGTATCCAGAGATTTGTACATGTAGATGTCCCTCAATATATCCGTCAGCCTCGGAGCATAAATAAAATCCTCTGGCCGTTTTATTGAGCCCCCTCCCACCGTTCTTAACCGCGTGACCGTCACCCAGTCTATTTCATCCTTCTGCTTGTATCACTCACCACCCAGATCTCATGAAGTGTGAGTCCCGTGAGATACTATAACAACAGTCCTGAAATACTTCTCCGACATGTATCATCCCAATGGATTCCACAAACAGTATTCACCTTATCTTTCAGGGAAACGTCAGAGGAAAGGCCTTTTGAAAAGCTGCTCTTCCACGTTCATTATGGCCGAGCGGTAAACTTAAGCACTTGATACACAACCATTCCTGACGCTTGCCCTGCTTACAGCAGAAAAATACATTCTTCTTAATTTTCATTTATGCACTAGTATGATCGCGACAGCCAAGAAAACCAGTCACATTTTCTTTTCATTGAAGTCAATAGTAGGGGGCTCAATTGAAGGGAACAGCGAGTTGTTAGGGTATCAGATCAGAAACCCAAGTTATATCATCAAGTAAGTCTAGACCCCAGTAATTTGCTATTTTGGCATTAATGTGAGGTTAGGATGTGTCAGTTCAGGTGAAGTTCTACTGACACACTGGAAAGTTTTGATCAAAAAAGAATTTCATTCAACAACACAGTTTAACTATAACAAATGAATTAACTTAACATTTATCAGTTGATCAATAACTAAGTGTGACAGGGTACAATTCTTATCTGCTCATCAATCCCTATGAGTTCCAAATCAAGCATAATTCCTCTTATAGACTTAAACCTCTTCTTATATTAGTTAGCAAAACATAGGCTTATGTGTTGGTCCTTAGGTTGCCAGGTTTGGAGCTTTCAAGCAATCTCTATAGACAGAGAGAGACAGAGGGACATGTCTGGCTTAGAACAGAGAAGATAGAACATAGAACAGTACAGCACAGTACAGGTCCTTCAGCCCTTGATGTTGTGCCAAGCTTTGTCCGAAACCAAGATCAAGCTATCCCACTCCCTATCATTCTGGTGTGTTCCATGTATCTATCCAATAACTGCTTGAAAGTTCCTAAAGTGTCTGACTCCACTATCACAGCAGCAACCAGGAAGTAACTGCTTGTTTTAAAAATGAAAGAGAAATTGTGTTTTCCCTGTTAGCTTAACTCCTCCCATTAAGCACCTAAATATCTAGTCTGAAACCCCAGGAGAACTTGCAAAAACATGTTGCCATTAATTCGACAAAGAAACTCATCCCTAGATAAAAACAATTGTTATCCTGCTTTCAGCAGTTGAGCTACATGTTTTCCTAGACAAGTCAACTCTTGTAACAAAGCATTGCTTCTTAAAGCAATCCACATTAAACATTAAAAAATATCAAAATAACATAGTATCATCATAGGGTGAATGATAAAACATCATTCGTTTCTGCCCTAACTGAAGATACAAGTTTCCACACATGTGAGAACCATAGGAGATGAAGCAGTTGAAGTTGAAGGTGTTGCAGTTCATCTTGGATGGAGTTGCAAATGAGGAAATGGACATCAGTATCCATGCTTTTATACAAAGAACAAAGAACAAAGAAAATTACAGCACAGGAACAGGCCCTTCAGCCCTCCAAGCCTGTACCAACCATGCTGCCCGACTTAATTAAAACCCTCTACCCTATCAGGGACCATTTCTCTCTGCTTCCATCTCATTTGTGTTCTTGGGAAGACGCTCCTTAAAAGTCACTACCGTATCCGCTTCCACTACCTTCCCCGGCAATGAGTTCCAGGCACCCACCACTCTCTGTGTAAAAAATTTGCCTCGTATATCTCCTTTAAACTTTGCCCCTTGCACCTTAAACCTGTACTCCCTAATAATTGACTCTTCCACCCTGGGAAAAAGCTTCCGACTATCCACTCTGTCCACGCCTCTCTTAATCTTGTAGACTTCTATCAGGTCACCCCTCAACCTTTGTCGTTCCAGTGAGAACAAACCAAGTTTCTACAACCTCTCCTCATAGCTAATGCCTTCTATACCAGGCAACATCCTGGTAAAACTTTTCTGTACCCTCTTCAAAGCCTCCACATCCTTCTGTAGTGCGGCGACCAGAATTGAACACTATATTCCAAGTGTAGCCTACCTAAGGTCTTATATGGCAACTTCCATGACATCAGAACAACTCAAAGAACTTTACAGCCAATATGTACTTGCAGTGTTATTACTGTTCAAATGTAGGAAACACAGCAGCCTATAGCCGCATAGAAAGATCCACAAGCAACAATGTGATAGCAGACAGATAATCTGTTTCACTGCTGTTGATTGAGGGATCAATTTGGCCAGGATACAGGAGGAAACTCACTTGCTCCTCTGAGAATGATATCACAGTAACATTTGCATCTGCACACAAGGATGGACTGGCCTTGGCTTAACTTTTCTGAAGAGTGGTACAGTTAACAGCGCAACATGGATTTCTTTTCATTGGCTAGTCAATTAGGGCCAACGATAACTTGCTCCTACTCCAGTTTGAGCAGAACGTCATGGTGGCACACTGGTTAGCAGTGATACCTCATAGTGCCAGGGATTCGGGTTCACCGCCAGCCTTGGATTACTGTCTGTGTTGAGTTTGCATCTTCTCCCTTTGTCTGTGAGAGTTTCTTTTGGGTGCTCCGGTTTCCTCCCACAGTTCAGAGTTGTGTGGGTTAGGTGGATTTGCCACAGTAAATGCATAGGGTTACAGGGATGGGGGTGTGGGTTCAGGTAAGATGCACTTTTGGAGAATCGGTGCAGACTTGATGGGCCGAATGACTGTAGGACTTCTATGATTCTATTCATCAAGTGGAGGATCCCAAGATACAGAAAAATTATCCACATCTCAGTCTGGACACAAATATCAGGTGCGCTGTAGAAAAGTGGCTAAAAAGCCTTGAAATTCTGAAAAAGCCAGAAACCTTTCCAGAAACCACTTCAGAACTCTGCAAGAGAGAGTAAAATATTCCACATGAAATTCTGGATGGACCCAGCATTTGTTTACATGCCTGGGGCTTTTCCAAGAATTTGCATGCCCAAATTGTGCTGACTTAACCTAATGTTAACTAAATCTTTTCTGTTCACCTTTTTTGAGGTGGAATTTGATGCGTTGGGATCATCAGTCTGTACCTTTTGTAGGTAATTTGCATTTATTCTGTGACATAAGTGTGCTGCTGTGCAATTAGAGCTTGCCTTTTGAGAAAACGCCACCACAACCCTTACAGATGATGGAGCAACTTGACTAGCTGGAAGAGGTCGATTTCTCTGCTGTTTTTTCTGGACTAAATGAACTGTGAACAAAGCCAGGAACCTTCACACATTCAAAACTGAAGACAGCTCATGCATTTTTAATAATTGCTTTTCATTTATGTAATTACTCTGATGAATACGGTGTCTATAAGGGACACCAAGTTTGAAGGTTTTTTTTGTCTCTCTGCATGTATCAAACCAAATAGCTATGGTTGAGTAGGCTGCAGAATTACAAATATCAGAAGCACCTTGAATTCTGTTTTAACTTAGGCACATTTTAATCTGATAACATTGAAAACTGTATGTAAACATTTGCTTGATACTAAAGCACTTCTATCATCAATCTCATTGCTTCCTGTTCAGAGAGAATAAAGAACAAAGAACAAAGAAAATTCCAGCACAGGAACAGGCCTTTTGGCCCTCCAAGTCTGCAGTGACCATAAACCACCCCTCCGGAGACCATATCCCTTGTGTTTGTCTAGAGGCCCCTTACAAGTCACAATCGTATCTGCTTCCACTACCTCCCCCGGCAGTGAGTTCCAGGCACCCAACACCCTCTGTGTAAAAAACTTGCCACATACATCTCCTTTAAATATTTCTCCTTGCATCTTAAATCTATGCCCCTTAGTAATTGATAAATCCACCCTGGGGAAAAGAAACTTCTGACTATCCACTCTGTCCATGTTCCTCATAATCTTGTAGACTTCTATCAGGTTGCCCCTCAACCTCCATCATTCCAATGAGAACAAACCAAATTTCTCCAACCTCTCCTCATTGCTAATGCCCTTCATATTGGGTAACATCATAGTAAACCTTTTCGATACCCTCTGCAAGGTCTCCACATCCTTCTGGTAGTGTAGCAACCAGAATTGAACACTATGGGCCTATTTTACCATTTTGACTCTAATCGCTGGATGGAATTGAAACTGAAAGTGTTTTAGATCTGACTTTTAGGTCCGTTCTCAGGTGCCCCCCCATATGCACTCTGCCTGAAAAAAAATAGCAGCGATTCTGAATCGCTCTGCAGAAGCCTGTGGGCGGGGTTTAATGCACCCAAAATCCTGCAGCTCCGATCAGCAGCCCCAACTGCTCATGCGCAGAAAAAAATGCGAGAATACGGCTCTCCTGCCACATTGCTCCCAGGCCAGATAATGCCTCCCCTTGGCCCCCACAGACATTGTCCCACTCCCACAACATTACTGACCCCCTTATCCCCCAGCCCCTCTGCCACCCAGATCAATCACGGGTCCCTCCCCTCTTCCTCCTCGCTGTTCTCAGGCAGAGTGGCAGCGGATCAACCACATTCCCCCCCCTCCGCCAACCACCACCACCATCACCATCACCGATCTCAGAGAGGTGTTGGACACTCGGCACCTATCTCCTTACTAACTGGAGCACACGAGTCAGACTTTTGTGGAGCATGTCTGTTTCACACAGATTCTGGATAGGCGAATGCAGTGTTAAAGGGGGAAGAACTGTTGTATCTTCTGATGGTCCTCATCGCTGTCCACAATTCCACCAACCTTTGTGTCATCTGCAGATGTACTAATCAAACCAGTTATATTTTCCCTAAATCACTTATATATATACGGTTCATTTGTTATGTTTTTGAACAGAGCATTTAAAGGAATAATCCACACCCAATAATAAAGCCTTAAAGACGTCTGTTTCTCCACAGGATAAGTAGTGGTTTTGATATGCAACAAATGACAATTACTTGAACTCCCGATGGTTGTGGGTACCAATCCCATTCCATTGACTTGGGTCATAATCCAGGCTGACATTCCAGTGCAAGTGCTGAAGGAGTGTTGGAGGCGCCAAACCTTTGCATCAGATGTGAAACCAAGCCATCACAGATTAATATAAAACAGCTTGGACAGAGCAGGAGCCATACCAAGCTATGATACAACCAGAAAGGCTGATTTCTACGGTGCACCTGCGAGGTGGGTGAGAGTCGTAGCGGACACGCCAGATTTCCTAAGTCTTCTGAGAAAACAAAGGCGTTGGTGGGCTTTCTTACATATCACAGCCACATGGAGGGGCCAGGACAGGTTGTTGGTGATTGTTAGGTCTTGAAACTACCCTGAGGAACTCATGCCACGCTGGCCTGCAGCTAAGATGATTGGCTTCCAAATACACAGTCAATTTCCTTTGTGCCAGGTATGACGCCAACCTGCAGAGAGTTTTCCCCCTGATTCCCGTTGACTCCAGTTTGCGAGGGCTTCATTATGCCACACTCGGTCACAGGCTGCCTTGGTGATGAGGACAGTCACTTTCACCTCACTCCTTGAATTCAGTTCTTTTGTTTTGACCAGAGCTATGATTACATCAAAACAGAGCAAAACCCAATCTGAGCATCAGCAGCCTGGTTAATGCTGAGTAAGTACCTTTTGAAAGGACAACTACAACATCTTCCATGAGGTTCAATATTCTTCCACTGATTACCTTAGTGGCAGTAATTTTGTGTCACGGTGAAGTTTTCTTGAAAGCTGATCCAAAATGCTAATTTCTAGATTTTTCATTATGTTTGTATATTTCCAGTATAGAACATAAAACTTAGAAATTAGGAGCACAAGCAGGCAAATTCAGCCCTCCGAGCCTGTTCCACCAATCAAATCATGGCTGGTCTCTCCGTGGTCTCAAATCCACCTCCTTACCTGTCCCAATACCTTTCCCTTTTTTCATTAGAAAAATATCCATCTTCTTTTTGAAATATGTTCTTTCATATCAGATTACCCAGGGTTTGCAGTTTTGTCTCTTCTCTTCCTATTCAACCACCACTCCAATGAAATTCCCCACACGGGAATATAGCTGTAGTGCAGAACAACAATAACCTGCACTGATGTAGCACCTTTAACCTAGTAAGATGTCTCATTGTGTTTCACAGGAGAGATTACCAGACAAAACACTGAGTAAAACTCATACTACAAGTACTACTGAGTACTACTCATACTACTACAAAACTCATACTACATACTACAAAAGCCAGTATGTCGTGTTGTAGCTGTATAAAACTTAGACTCGGCCTCACTTAGGAGTATTACATTCAATTCTGATTAACACATGAAAGGAAGGATATGGAGGCTTTGGAGAGGGTGCAGATGAGGTTTACTAGGATGCTGTCTGGATTAAATGGTGTGAGCTGTAAGGGGAGGCTAAGGGGAAACTAAGGTTCTTTTGTCTGGAGTGGCAGAGGCTGAGGGGAGACATGATAGAAGTCTATAAAATTATGAGAGGCATAGATAGGGTTGACAGTGAGAAACTTTTTCCCCAAAGTTGGAATGTCCAATACAAGGGTTGCACTTAAAGTGAGAAGGGGGAAATTCAAAGGAGATGTGAAGGGAAGTTTTTTACACAGAAAGCGGTAGGTGCCTGGAATGTGCTGCCAGGTGTGGTGGTGCAGGGAGATACAATAGGGCTATTTGAGGTCATTTAGATAGGTACATGAATACACAAGAAATAGAGGGATATGGACCAAGAGCAGGTGGAAAGAATTTGTTTATCATGGCGTCATGTTCAACGCAAGACTGTGGGCCAAAAGGCCTGTTCCTGTGCTGTACTGTTCTATGTTCTAAGTTCTATTGACACCAGGCCACATAAGGAGATAGTAAGACGGATAACTAAAAGCTTATGGTTAAAGCGATGAACTTTAAGGAGAGGGAGGTGGAGCATTGAGAGAGGCCAGAGAGGGAATTCCAGTGCTTGGAGTAAATTTAGACTTCGGAAGGCATGGTCAGAATTGGAAATTGGAAATCAAATGCAGGCACCTTCTCCAAACATTAGAAATGTGTCTTCTGAAGAACTGATTGATAAATGTCACTATAGTGAGTTCAATTCTCATACACTGATGATCCTGCTGATTGTACTATATGTGGCTGTGCAGAATTTACCCCAGTCCAATGCCGGCATCTCCACATCAGAATTTAAATGGCATTATAAAATCTAATTAAGTGTTTTCAACTGTGAGAGGAAGGCAGAATATTTATGTTTTTTTTAAAAAAAGATTCTATTAAGTAAATACAATGCCTGCTCACTTGAGAGCTCCTAGTCTTTATGTTAATGATGGCAGCTTCCATGCTGGGATAGGAGACAATACACAGGTTAAACCACTCGTGCCTCTCCTTGACTTTAATTAACTTTGTCCTCTAATCCAGAGATACGGTTGCAGCCAGCAGAAGAATCATTCGAGTCAAAATAAAATTAATGGGACATAATGGAGATAGCAAGAAAACAGAATTGGCTTTTCAAAGAGACAATAATAAAATCTTCTTTAAATGAAAACATTGACTGTGACAAGCAATGTCCTTCCGGGCAGCAACCGCTTCAAATTATTTTGCCAGGAGTTGCTCACCTGGGGAATATCATGAATAAAGAAGAGAGAAGTTATAATTATGTAAGCTTTGACAAAGAGTCATCTGGACTCGAAATGTCAGCTCTCTTCTCTCCTTACAGATGTTGCCAGACCCGCTGAGATTTTCCAGCATTTTGTCTTTGGGGTATAATTTTGTGACACCTTTAACAACCTCAAGTTGTTGCAGAAACGCTTGAACCTGCCGTCCATACCCGGCCTGACCTACATGTGAGACAGCCATGGCAATGTAGTTGACTCTCAACTGCCCTGGAGTATCTAGGGATGGGCAATTAATGCTGGCCAGCCAGCGTTGCCCATGTCCCACGAATGAATGAAAGAAAAACAATGAGTTATTTTTTGCAGCGCAGTTGATTTTGCAATGAGGAAGTGGCAGCTTATTTGTGTACAGCAAGATCCCACTAATACCAAAGTAACTACGAACGGATTATCTGTCTTTTTTTTCACAACAATGTTTTCAACTGATAAATATTGGTCCTGGACACAGGGCAGAATTCCTCTACTCCGAATGGTCATGGTGGAATCTTTGATATCTACCTGAGAGGATAGATAGGACCTCCATTTAACTTCTCAGTTGAAATATCGCATCTTGAACAGTCGAGCATTTTCTCGGTAATGCAGGTGAAATGTCAGTCTGGGACTTGTATTCAGGTTCCTGCTATCACTTGATTTAAAGACAGAAATGCTCCCCATTGAACCACAGCTGAATCTTGAATGTGATTGTTAGAGAAATGCATTCAATAATTCCAATGAACTATTAGGATTCTGATGGGGTTGACAGGATCAACACTTTCGTACATAGCAGCACACCTGATCCCTAAGCATGGCTGACAGAGGTCTCAACCACACCTTCCCCCCCAGTAGCTCAATTGAGTTCCACAGAATTCTGACAGTGCAGTAGGAAGCCAGTTGGCCCATTGAGTCTGCACCAATTCCTCAAAAGAGCACTCCATCTAGGCCCACTCTCCCATACTATCCCCTTAACCAATCCCCCTAACCTGCACATCAATGGACTGTGGGAGGAAACTGGAACACCCTGAGGAAACCTATACAGGCACAGGGAGAATGTGCAAATTCTACACAGGCAATCATTCAAGATTGGAATCAAACCTAGGTCCCTGGCACTGTGAGGCAGCAGTGCTAACCACTGTGTCACTGTGCCATCCAACTATTGCCCTCACCTTCAATGTCAAGTAGAGGCATGTATGGTTCAACCTGTATAAAGTCTCCTATTCCAGCATTGAAGCTGCAGTAATTAACATAAAAACCAGGAGCAGTCAAGTGAACAAGCATTGCATTCACTTAATGGAGTCTTTTTTTTAAACAAAGATATGCTGTCTTCCTCTCACAGTTGAAAACACTTAATGAGAGTCTATAATGTCATTTAAATTCCACTCAGCCACATATAGTATAATGAACAGGATCGGCACTGTGTGATTTTATTTTAGCCAGAGTGAGATTTATTGATCAGTTCAGTTTCTGCTATTACCATCACATCTAGCATCACAACCGAACACAACCTCCACTCAGATCCCAAAGATCCTTCCCTCTGTGATACCCTATTCCACTCCACATTCACCCCAACACTCTCTATGTTCCCACGGCATCTTGCCATGTAAGTGCAACACCTGGCCCCTTTGGCTCTATTCCACCTTTTGTCCATTAATATCTTTCACGTTCCAGTGATGTGGAGCAGCTGGTGATGGATCAGGATGTGCACAGTAAGAAGTCTCACAACACCAGGTTAAAGTCCACCACGTTTATTTGGAATCACGAGGTTTCAGATCTTCCATTGAATTGACTTAAGACTGAGAGATACAGACATTAGTTTGCTCAGGGAATCAAGTTAAATGAGGAATAATTGAGAAGGTTGAGGAAAAAACTAGCCATGATTCATTAAATAACAGGACAGCCTCCAGGAAAACTATGGTTTACTCCTGCTCCTGTTTCCTATGCTCTTTTATCTCATGATCTGATTTAGCTTCCATCAAACAGGACAAAATAATAAACAGTTAACCCATGGTCCTAGAACATAGAAAAACTACAGCACAAACAGGCCCTTCAGCCCACAAGCTGCGCCAATCATATCCCTACCTTCTCGGCTTACCTATAACCCTCAATCCTATTAAGTCCCATGTACTCATCCAGAAGTGTCTTAAAAGACCTGATCGCATTTGCCGCCATCACCACCGATGGCAGCCGATTCCACTCACCCACCACCCTCTGAGTGAAAAACTTACCCCCGACATCTCCTCTGTACCTACTCCCCAGCACCTTCAACCTGTGACCTCTCATAGCAACAATTTCAGCCCTGGGAAGAAGCCTCTGAGAATCCATCCGATCTATACCTCTCAACATCTTATACACCTCTATCAGGTCACCACTCAACTTCGTCTCTCCAAGGAGAAAAGACCGAGCTCCCTCAACCTATCCTCATAAGGCTTGCCACCCAAAACAGGCAACATCCTTGTAAATCTCCTCTGCCTGTTGAGTTCACTTCCATTTGCATTGTTTTTATTTTTTAGTCTAACTTTTAAAGAATTAATTGGTTTATTAATTCACATCCCCAGCAAGACAAAATTTATTGTCCATCCCTCAACATCCTTGAGAAAGCGATGGTGAGCTGCCTTCTTGAACCACTGCAACCCATGTGGTGTAGGTGCACCCACAGCGCTGTTAGGGCAGGATTTCAGGATTTTGACCCAGGGACAGCGGAGGAATGGTGATATATTTCCAAATATCAGGATGATGTCTGACTTTTGAAGTGATGGCTTAAAATTTTTAAAGTGTATTTATTAGTGTTACAATTAGGCCTACATTAAGACTACAATGAAGTTCCTGTTAAAATCTCCTAGTCTCCACACTCTGGCACCTGTTCGGGTGCACTGAAGGGGAATTTAGCGTGGCCAATGAGCCTAATCAGCACGGCTTTTGGACTGTTGGAGGAAATCAGAGCACCCGGAGGAAACCCCTCAGGCACAGGGAGAACATGCAGACTCTGCACAGACAGTGACCCAAGATGGGAATCGAACCTGAGTCCCTGACAACGTGAGGCAGCGGTGTACCATTGTGGTGCCCTCATTTTCCCATCCAAAGGAAAACCAGTTTGAACCAGTATTGCAGCTTGCCCGTTTTACTATATTTTTCCCTCTGGCTACATGTATCTGTTGCCCTTGTCCTTCTGGATGGTGGGAGTTACAGCTGTGAGAGAGAATATGGCAGTTTTATCCAGGCTGCTCAAATCTGACATGATCATTGAGTTGAGCGGGTGGGGGTGGGGGGGCTGAGGCTGGTGGGGCAGGGGTCATGTGTAAAACTTTCCATCCTGGCACAGGGCAGAGATATCAGGAACACCAGCATTTCATCTTTATTTTGATAACCCCATTGTCCAGTTTCAATGTGAAAGATTCTGAACAGATAGAAACAAAATAACAGTGACTGTGATCAGAAACGCTTAAATTGATATTCTTGTGGATTGCCTGCTCATCATGGAAACTGTTCAACCTTCATTGCAATGAAATAGCAATTTAAAATTAAAATTTTTTTAAGAATAAGGATAGAATGTATGTGTTGGAGGGAATGAACGAACTGAGTCTTCAGAGACTGTGCAGGAGCATGGTGGCACAGTGGTTAGGACTGCTGTCTCACAGCACCAGAGACCCAAGTTCGATTCCTGGTTTCTATGACTGTCTGTGGAAGGTCTACACATTCTCCTCGTGTCTGCGTGGGTTTCTTCCAGCTGCTCTGGTTTCCTCCAACGGTCCAAAGATGTGCGGGTTAGATGGATTGGCTGTGCTAAAGTGCCCCTAAGTGTTAGGGGGACTAGCTAGGGTAAAAATGCATGGGGTGAGAGGAGTAGGCCCTGGGTGGGATTGTGGTCAGTGCAGACTTGATGGGCTGAATAGTCTTTTTCTGCACTGTAATGATTCTATGATCGATGATCTATGCATGAGGGAGTTTAATTCCAGCTTGCTTCCAAGCTACTCTGTTAATCACAGGTCCTCACACATTCTTATACCCCTTTTCCTATTACATTTACATTCTGTCATCATATTGTTACTTGAAATTTCTTAGAGTCCAGTTTTAATCACATTATGCTGATCCATTGTCCTGTGTGCTTTAACTTTAAAATAATTTTCTGGACATATCAGGCCCGATTTTACCATCTTCATTCTAATTTTTACTATTTTCATTCTAATCCGGGCGCAATTCAGATCCGACTTGGAAGTCTGCTTTCAGGTGCCCCCATTGGCACTTAGCTTGAAAAAAAAATTGCGGGTCTGAATTGCGCTGTGGGTGAGGCTTAGCACACCCTAAATGATTGGAGTTCTGAACTGCGCATGTGCAGTTCAAAAAAAATTTGGAAGAGGCACGCCCCCGTCACATTGCTCCCGAGCCACAGGAAGCAGATTAAACGGCCTGGGAGCAAAAAGTGGGAGGATCATCCCCACAGATGTTGCCCACTCTCGCAATGTAACTATCCCCCTTTTCCACCCATCACCCACTACCCAGGACGATTGTGACCCCCTGCCCCCTACTCGCCCACCGATCGCCTGCAGAGTGGCAGCAGACCTCGCTTGCCCTTGCCCCCCTGCCCGCTCCACCAGAGACCCATCTGCCTCCCCCCCCCCCCACCAGAGATACGTCTTACCAGCTTCCCTCCTCCACTCCTCCAAACCAGAGAATGATCTGGTCTCACTGCCACCCTGCCCCCAACCAGAGAATGATCAGGCCTGCCTCCGTTCCCCCAGAAACAGACAACAATCTCCCTCCTCCCTCTGCCCCCCCCACTAAAGAATGATCTGACCTGCCTCCTCCTTCCCTCTCCACCACCGATCAGAGTTAGAGAACCATTGGAAGCTCTGAACTCACCTCTTCAGCAGCTGGAGCGCCTGAAACAGACTTTTATTTAGCACGTCCATTACAGCCCGATTGCAGATTGGCGAACGCGGTGGTAAAGAAGGAAATGCTGATAAAGTTGGGTGGGCAGTTCATTAATTCAATATAAATGCATGCATCCGTTGCATCCATTTTGGGCACAAATCAGATTGCAGTCATTCCCGGGCCTCGGAAAAGTGGGCATCTGCATGGATGCAGGCACAGATTGCGTTGATGGTCTCATGCCCGACTTTACCATGTTTTCGGGCACGATGCAGTGGTAAAATTGGGCCCTCCTGTTTGTCTGTTCACACTATCAAAGCATTGTGTTTGTTAAACCAATATCAATGGCGTGTTAATTGCCTGCATCTCCCTGACATTTGATTAGTTTTCCAGAGGCACAATGGCTCCTCTAAGCATTGTGGAGCCTTGATAAGTGATATCAATTCTCTTACTGTTGCTGTAACCTCAGAAAGATCTCACCTGGAGTGTGACAGTTAGTGCTGTCTGAATTGTAGTTATTTGTAATTTGTCATGTGTCTGCCTTTAGTGAGTGTGGATACTACAGTGCTGTCTATTTAACTCTTTCCATACATTCCTCTCTTGCTGCAGCCCACACTCCCTGGTTTTGCCCTATTATGATGTGGAGATGCCGGCATTGGACTGGGATAAACAATGAAAGAAGTCTCACAACACCAGGTTAAAGTCCAACAGGTTTAGGTTGCAAAAGCCACTAGCTTCTGGAGCACTGCCCCTTCGCCATTTGAGTGGGAGTTCTACTCACAAACAGGACATATAAAGACACAAACTCAATTTACAACCTAATGATTGGAATGCGAGTCTTTACAGGTAATCAAGTCTTAAAAGTACAGACAATGTGAGTGGAGAGAGTGTTAAACACAGCTTAAAGAGACATATCCCACTATAGTATGCCTTTACGATAAAGAATGTGGGCCTAATTTTATCATTTTCACTCTAAGTGCCGTATTTGGGCGTATTGCAGATCCGATTTAGAAATCTGCTTTCAGGCGCCCTCATACACACTCAGCCGTCTCCAGTACCATTCACGCTGTGGGCGGGGCTTAGCACAGCCGAAACGATCAGAGCTCTGAACTGCACATGCGCAGTTGGAAAAAAATTTGAAAAGGCTCGCCCGTGTCAGATCGCTCCCGAGCCGCAGAAAGCGGCCCACAGGCAAAAAACGGGAACGATAGCCCCCACACACATCACTATCCCCCTTAACCACACCCTCAGTACACACACACATTACTGTCCCCCTTATCCACTCCCCACTATTCACACAAATCACTGTCCTCCTAATCCACCCCCCCCCCCCCACTATCCACACACATCACTGTACCCCTTATCCACCCACTCTGCTACCCACACACATCACTGTACCCCTTATCCACCCACTCTGCTACCCACACACATCACTGTACCCCTTATCCACCCACTCTGCTACCCACACACATCACTGTCCCCCTTATCCATCCACTCTGCTACCCACACACATCGCTGTCCCTGTTATCATCCTCCCCACTACCCACAGACATCACTGTCCCCCTTATCCACCCCCCCACTACCCACACACATCACTGTTTCCCCTTATCCATCCCCCCCGCTACCTAGACTAATCGCCACCCCTGCCCCACTCCCCTAGTCACCGATCACCCACAGAGTGGTAGCGGACTCCCCCTGCCCCCACCAGAGGTCCATCTGCCCCTCCCACCAAGATCCATTTGCCCCCCCCCCCACCAGTGAGTGATCAGGCCTCCCCCACCAAAAGGAACATCTGACCTGCCTTCCCCTCCCCCCCAACACCAGACAACAATCAGCCCTCCCCCACCACCACCAGACAACAGTCGGCCCTTTCGCCCTCTCCCCCCCCAACCAGACAACGATCCGACCTCCCTCCCCTCCTCCTCTCCCCAACCAGAGAATGATCTGATCCACCCCTCTCTCTCTCTCTGTCTCCCTCTCTCTTTCTCTCTACCACTCCCCCCCCCCCCCACCCCCGAGAGCCGTTGGAAACACTGAATGTGCTCTTCAGAAGCTGGAGCGCCTGATTCAGACTTTTATTTAGCACATCCATTATGGTGTGGTTCCGGATTGGCAAACGTGGCGGTAAAGGGGGAAATGCTAATAAAGTTGGGCAGGCAGTTCATTAATTCAATTGAAATGCATGAAAATGCATTTAAGTTGCTGTTGCGCTCGTTATGGGTGCGAAGTGGATCGCCGCCATTCCCGGGTTTTGGTAAAGTGGCAATCTGTGTGGACGTGGGCACAGATCACGGTAACAGCCTCTCACCCGACTTTACCACGTTTTTGAGCAAGGCAATGGTAAAATAGGGCCCTGTATTACATCATTGGCAACCAGTTTATTTGATAGTAAACTCACAAGCTTTCGAGAACTTTCCACACACTTGATGAAGGAACAGCATTCCCGAAAGCTTGTGGGTTTACTATCAAATAAACTGGTTGGACTTTAACCTGGTGTTGCGAGGCTTCTCAGTGTGTTTACCGTAGTCCAATGCCAGCATCTTTACATCATTGGTTCCATTCCTCTGTCCTATCATTCTGACTTGACTGAAGATTATTCGCATTCCTAACTCCCTACAGAAGATCAACCACTTACTACAGTTAATTACTGTCAACAACGTTCAAAAGCACCGTGTTCAAAGTGAATTGTCGCAACAGCAGCAAACTGCAATGAAAGACAACCAAAGCAAAAGTATGCATCGTGAAATGAAACAGTGCACTTGAACCCTTTTGATGACTGGATCTCTTTTGGAATTTGTCCATTTGTTAACAGCCCAAAATGACAGCTCCAAATCCATTTTGAACGATGTAAAAAATCCTGACTATGTAGATGGTGCACCTCACAGCTTCAAAACATCGCAAAGCACTTTACAGCCAATGAGTTACTTTTTGAAGTGTAGTCACTTTAATGTTGGAAGCTCAGCAGTGAGTTTGTACACAACAAAACCCCATTAGTGATAAAGACCAACACAATCTGTTTCCATGATGTTTGTCAAGGAATAAAATATTGACTAGGATACTGGAAAGAACTCCCTCTTTCTTTTTTATAAATCATGCCATGTTTTTTTCATATCCATCTGACAAGGTAGATGGGAGTTGGGTTTAATGTGTCATGCGAAATACTGCATCACTGGCAATGCAGCATTCTGCCAGCCAGTGCTTTGCAATGTTCTGAGGTTATGAATTGTATCTTACACATATTCAGGTTTTTCTTCATTCTTCAAAAGAGAAGTCATTTTGGACTGTTAACACATGGACGATTCAGCAATCAAAAGGGTTAATCTGCACTGGAAGCTTGAGGCTGACTTAGGCACTTCAGTCTTTTGAGTGGGATTTTAACCCACAACCTTCTGGTCCAAAGGCATTATTTCTTAGTTGTTTTGTCATTTTAAACTGAGCAAAGGCTAATACATTTAGTAAGTGACACTTGTTAAACATGTCAATTGGGACCATTCAAAGGTTCGAATGAGTGTCACATGACCTGACTTCAATAACTGTTAGGTTAGTAGATATTACAAACTGGAAGACACCTAAAAAATGTTTTGAACCTCTGCATTTGCATGTTGGAGCTGCCCATGGACTATTATCAAAGGTATACATCCATTGGGTTATGCACTAAAAGGAAATGCTGACGCGATCTGACTTGATGATTTTCATTTTTCTCAAGATAAAATTTATACCACTTGCAGTTTCAAACCACTTTAAAAATAAATGTGCAAAGTGGGGTTGAATGAGTAATGTGTAATGGAGGTGATCGGTGTTTCGGCTGTTGACTGGATCACCTCTTTCAGGGATTTAGTTGGAAAGACATGCTGGTTAGGTGCATTGGCCATACTAAATTCTCCCTCAGTGTACTTGAACAGGCACCTGAGTGTGGTGACTATGGAATTTTCACTGTAACTGCATTGCAGTGTTAATGTAAGCAAACTTGTGACTAATAAATAAATGTCACTTTACTGCCACACAAGAAATAGACTGACTAGTTATACATCTTCCCCAAGATCTGGGATCCCACCAGCTCTCCAGTCATTGAGCAAGACTCCTGTCTCCCTCAGTAAATACCCTCCTGTGCTTCCTGGTATTACTTATTATCAGGGGGTTTTCACAGTAACTTGATTACAATGCTAATGCAAGCCTAATTGTGGCACTAGTAAATAAATGAAATCATAATTCCCAGGGGTCTGTGGGTGAAGGCATTGGCAGGAATTCTCCAGCTGTTCATGGCCCACTACCACTGCCAGCTAGGGTGGAGAATTTGGCACTCAGCTACATCTCCGTTCACTGCAATGGGACCACAGAATCCCAAGCCACAGGCGAGATTGGAGAATCCCACCCATTAAAACAGAATGAATTATGTCATTACAAGATTTAAAGCAAACACAAAGCATGATCAGTGTGAAACAGCCTTACATTCATTTATTTGTGTCACAACCTTGAAGTTGCTGTGAAAATCCCCCAGTTGCCACACTCTGGTGCCTGTTTGGATACACTGAGGGACAATTTAGCATGGCCAATGCACTGAACCAGCACATCTTTCAGACTGTGGGGGGACATGAAAGCACCCGGAGGAAACCCATGCAGATTTGGGGAGAACATGCAGACTCTGCACAGACGGTGACCCAAGGTGGGAATCGAACCCGGGTCCCTAGCACTGTGAGATAGTAGTACTGTGTCACTGTGTCATTCATCTAATTATAATCAAATTATGGAAACTTTTTTAGTCAGAGAGTGGTGTGAACATAAAGCTCACTATCACATGGAATGCTTGAGGCAAATAGCACAGATTTAAGCAAATGCTGAGGGACAAAGAAACGCCAGGAAATGTTGGGATTAGACGAGGCTGGAGGAGGTTCATGTAAAGCATGAACACCAGCATAGATTTATGTGGCCGAATGGCTTTTTTTTGTGCATCTCACTTCTGTCGAATGTGGCAGCATATATATTCCACCCACCTTAATTTACGGACCCACCCTGCAGCAACACATCTTCTGGCTCTGATTCCTCATTTATAAAACAGAATGTTGTACACCAAACTCACTGGGTGGGATTTTCCAGCCGCGCTTGCCCCAGGACCGGAAAACCCCACCCGAGGTCAATGGACATTTGCGTGGATTCCCTTCCCGCCCACTACGATTCCCTTGCCAGGTTAGATGGGAAAATTCCGTCCATAGGGTTATAAGTACTCAAATAAAAAGAAACAAAATGGCTGGAAATCTACTAGGTGTCCATGAAAACAACAAATAATTAGGATAAGTAGCAAAGAGATAAATCAGTAAATGGGAAAGTGACGTTAAAGCCGTTAAACTGCTCCAAATCATTTGTAAAGTTGGTTGAATTACATCTTGAAGTTTTACTCCGTTCATGATATTTAAAAAAAAACAACAGTCCCGAAGACAGGGAAAGGTCAGGCATCATAAGCTGGATTTTCTCCTTTGAGGTGTGACTCAAGAGTCAGGCCATTTCCCAAATCAAATTCCCACCTCCCAAGCAGCAGTGTCTGTGCACTATACTGTAGAGTTAGGGCAAGCTGGAGGCAGAGTTGCCACCTCCCAGAAAGCTGAAATGGAGATGGGCAGATGCCAGGACATGCAGGTTAGGAAGCCCATTCACTGAGACGTCTGCCCAATTCTGTAGATGAGGCCTAATGGGGCCTAATCATCATCCTCCCAGCCCTCGCTCACTCATTCTCCACCCAGCCCGCATCCCCAAATGCCCTCAGCCCCAGACATCCCATAACCTCCATGCACCCATATACCTTTCACATGTCTCCATAGCCCCATGTCTCCTTATCCTCTTACCCCCATGTCCATTCAACAACTCCCTCAGAAACCCTCCCACCCCCATGTACACTCATTCAGTATCCAAAATGTAGAGAAATGTTGATCCAAGAAACAACATTTTGGAGCCTTTGAGATGCTGAGACGAACGAGTGATCATTCAAAAAACATTTTAAAATGTAATCCTATTAAGAGCTCATAAAACTGTCAAGATAAACAAACTCATAATCCCCTTGATAGCTGTATCAACAAACCCTGCAGAGCTGACTCTATCAGTGACATTTAGAGTTCTAGCCAAGCATTCATAATGTGATTCATTTGCCCAGCTGTGTCAACAAAAGTCTCCTAAGCTAAATATAGTAAAGCCTTTGAAATAATTGAAAGAGGTGGGCTATCTATCACAGTATTAAGACATATTTAACTTAGCATGCAGCACTTCATTATTAACACCTGTTGAACTGACCTGTCAACAGGTTCCTGACTCCAGACTAATGATGGCCCAGGGCGCCCATGAGCTCGCTAAACAATGTTGTCTTATGCCCATTCCTATAATCTGGCTCGAGAGGTGAAGAATGTTGTGCAAAGGCTCCTTTGCTTGTTTTCCGCACCATTCAAAATTGGCAGAGGCAGGAATCAGAAGTGTCAAGGCAATGGACTTAATGTATGATCTGTAGAGTCGCATCTTCCCCCAAAACCTGCTGAGCAATGAGGACTAGGATATGCTGAGATCATAGATCACAGAACCCTACAGTGCAGAAACAGGCCCATCGAGCCTGCACCGAACACAAACTCACCCAGGCCCTACCTCCATATCCGTACATATTATACCCACTAATCCCTCTCACCTACACATCCCTGGACACTAAGGGACAATTTCTTAACATGGCCAATCAACCTAACCCACACATCTTTGGACTGTGGGAAGAAACCGGAGCACCCGGAGGAAACCCACGCAGACATAAGGAGAACATGCAAACTCCACACAGATAGCGACCCAAGCCGGGAATTGAACCCAAGACCCTGGAGCTGTGAAGCAGCAGTGCTGACCACTGTGCTACCGTGTCACTGGTGGAAGCGGCAGGCAATCCTGTCTTTATACTGGCACTCATCCAGATGAACAGATTGGCATGTGGGACCGCCCTGCCTCGATTTTCCACTTGACTAACACAACTTTTCCTCATAAAAATTAACTACTGCAGATGCTGGAATTCTGTAACCAAAAGAGCAAATGCTGAACAATCTCAGCAGGTCTGGTTGCATCTTTAAGGAGATAAAAATGAGCTGACATTTCAAGTCAGGATGACTCTTTGTCACAGCAAAAAGGCATAGAAAAGGGGAGATACTTATACTGTAGGGTGAGGGAATGAAAGATGAATCATAGCCATAAAAACAGAGGAAAGGCTAATGGGTGCTAGTGGCAGTTCGTGGGAGAATAGAAGGTGTGAATAGCTAAATGGCAGAGAAGCTGATATCGGAGTAAGCTGTGACAGATGAAGCTGTGGTGGGGAGAGGGATGGGTGAGAGAGATAAAATTGAGGAAAAGACAGAAAAGGAAAAAGACAGAGATAAAATTGAGAAAAAGACAGAAAAGAAAAGCAAAAGGGGAAGAAAAGGTAAGGAAAGGGGTGATAAAACAGGGAAAAAGAGTGTGGGGAGAAAAGAAAATTAAAGAAAGACAATAAAGAAATAGAAGGTAGAGAACAGTTAAGAATTCCACTTTCAATGCCTTTTAGCTTTGACAAAAGGTCTTCTGGACTCAAAATGTCAGCTCTTTTTTCAAACCTTGCCAGACCTCCTGAGATTTTCCAGCATTTTCCCTTCTGGGGATTCCTCATGCCCAGATAGGAAAAATCACCCTCATAACTTTGGTCTAGACTTGAAGACTAAGATTGTGTCGTGGTCTGTGAGGCCAGCAAGGAAACAATCAACTCACTGTTGCACAGTTACTGAGGAAATTATAGAATGTGAGTAATTACGATCTTAAAGGGTAATACAAACTAAAGATTAAATGTCAGGGTTTATTTTTATAAAATCTACTAATCAAATATTGATTTCCTGAAATACGGCTTTGGTTTTCTTGCAGTGTGATTTTTTTTTCAAGTTAGTTTATTGCACCTTTGCTCTCCAGTAGAATATAGAGCTTGAGACAAGATGGATTCAACTCTTTGTTTAATGAGCTAATAATCTTAATTTAATCAGGTAGATTTATTGATCCTGGTTTTCATTGCAGTTTAATACTCTTGCCTTAAGTTAGCAGTGAATATTTAATCTGTTAAAGAGAGGTAAGTGAACAGAAGCCAGAGAAGTTCTCTGTCCAAAGAATTCCATCAGTTTTAAGTGGATTTTCACATTATTTTGTACATTCATACTGAGATGCCGCTGTGGAATTTCGTATATTTAAGCTTCTTTATAAAGGAATTATAGCTAAAAAGAAATAAAGCTGTAATTTCAAAATAAAACTGATTTAACTTAAGTCATGAAAGTAAAGCTGTAGGCAACTAACTATTTTAGAGATGAATCCTAATAGTCTAATCTTTCTGGGTCACCATTCACTGCAATACATCAACCTGCTTAACCATTTTCTCACTTGCACTGTAATGCCCTTATCCCCAACAAAACCTTTAGCAGTCTGGTGGGGGCCTTTGCTATAGTCCTCATCTTCACTCCCTCAAGTCCAAAGGTTGTAGCTTTCAGCATACTCTGAAATGCAACCAATTAATGCTGGCTGGACTATCTCAAGGGATGTTACTTTCCTTTGCCAAAACTATGCTCAACTCCACAATCAAGTCTTTATGTGGAAGGGGAGGGGGGAAGGAGTGGGGATGGGAGGGGTGAAGAGCTGGAGTGAGTTCTGTGGTGGAGGACGGGGGCAAGCTCCGTGGTTGGGGGAAGAGAATTTCACCGCCTTGCCCTTCCCCAGAATTGGAGTGGGCGACGTTCGCAGAGCAGCATTCTCCATTGGCCTTAGGTGGGATCTTACGAGCCTTGGGCAGGCAAGGTGGTAGAATTCCAGCAAGGTTGCAGTGATGGGGGTGTGTGGGAGATTTCCGTAGCAATAGGGTACCTCCATTTTTAAAAAATCAGGGTACTTTTTAAAAATCAAAGTTGCAGGTGGGCGTGATGACGTGAGACCCGCCTCCTCACTTTTTTTTGTCAACAAGTCCAAAAATATTATGGGGAAATCTGGCAACACTGTTGGTGGGCTTCCTTCCGCTTTTCCCACCAGAGATAACATTTGGACAAAACAAAATCGGTAAATCCTACCCAAGGTTACTTCACAATTCTGCTTTTAACTAGTAGTCTGAGGTGAATACTGTTATCTATAGGAAAACTGACAAGCTAGATAATGGAAAACTTTTAGAAGTGATGCAATGATAATTTTCAAACTAAGCTGAGGTGAATACCAATCAAGAGCCGTCAAATACAATTAAAAGTCCTGAAAGTCCATATTTAATGAAGCCAAGCTTTTAATCAAATGGCTTGAAATTATGTAGATTATATATGCTATATTTTGCATTTCACTGATAAAGGCTCATTCAATTAACAAGTGACTTAAGACAAAAAAAGAACATTTCTACTGACTAATATAAAGCTAAATGTAAAATGAATATTTTTGTCGATTATTTTTATGATATTGCTCTTTCAGCAATCGTACAGTTGTAAGTTTTTTTCTGGTGAATTCTGAGGGAAAAATGTAGAAAGTAACATATTTGGAGAACAAAATTGAAACTATGGACCCAGAATTTAACAAGCAGGAAGTGACAAGAAGAGAATACTGTTTCCAGAATCATTGACCTGTGGTCAACCATTGTGGGCAAAATCTTAGAATTCGTAATAAGAGAAATTTAATGCATTTTTTTGTAATTAACGGGTGATTGAAGGAATGGGAGGTCTTGTGGTGCCAATGGGTACTGTCCCCATATCCAGGCCAGAAGCTCTGGGCTCAAATCCCACTCACACTCAGTCTTGATGACCATAGAAAATGCGTTCACAATGGGGCCAAACAGTATTATTATCAGCCGGTAAATCCATCCAATGCATCTGATAGTAGGCCTTAAAAGAGTGGGAGGGGGCGACCTCACCTCCCATTCACGTCTCACCCCCGCTGCAGCAAATCAAAGAATTAGGCAGTCAGCCAAATCTCCATTCACTGCAGTGGGATGAGAAAACCTCGCCGGCGTGAACAGCCGGCTGGAGAGTTTCCTGGTCAGCGTAAACTTCAGAAGCCAATGCAAACCACTGCAATACTTTGCCAAATGGAGCAACCCAGTGGAAGTCCGGGAGGTCACCAGTGCCCTCACAGGGCATGGTTCTTGAAGTAGGAGGAGGAATCAAAGGATCCACTGTGGTACAGGTCTGTAAAAGAAATGCTCTCAGAAATTCAGGAATTTACTTTGAATTGACTGACCGGATAGATACAGGCAGTGCAATAGACATTTTTCACACAGATGTTCAGACAATGTTCGATAAGATGTCTCAGGAAAAGGTTCGGTAGAGAAAATCAGAGGGGGAGTAAGAGGAAATGTAGCAGCAAGGAGCAGAAGAAATAAAGACTTTGGGTAAATGCACATAACCTGGATGAGGGAAAAGTTGTAAGCGATGTCCCAAGGCTCCATGTTAGGGCCTACTTTTGCCATTGTTGTCCAAAGATGACTTGAATACGGGTATAGGGAGCTGATGGCATAATAACAAGAGATTGTTAATCTTTCGTGGGCTTCTGGTATTGAGCCTGGATAGCACTTGTTTCGTATCATGAATTGCCCTAGAATGGAAAGGTTTGCTAGGCAACTTCACAGAGACAACCACATTTCTGCTCTGGAGTCACACGTAGACCAGACCAGATAAGGATGGCAGATTTTCTTCCTCCCAGCTTAATGAACAAGATGTCATGGTCACTATTACTGAGCCTACATTTATATTCAGGATTTATTCCATTCCTTACTATGTGAACCCATGTCCCCAGGGCATGAGGAAGGCCACCGGATTACTAGCCCAGTGAGATCACCATTGCACCATCATTTCCCCAGTATAGTGGAGAGGTTTGCGAAACGTTTTGGAATCACATGGGCAGCTTAAATATATAAGCAGACTGATGGCTAATGTATTCTAACATGAATAAGTTTTAAAAAAGTATTACATTATTTCAATGTTCTTCATGATCATGGGACATCTCAAAGTTCTTCACAGCTAATGAGGTAGTTTTGAAGTGTAGTCACTGTTGTAACATTGGAAACACTGGAGCCAATTTAGGCATAGCAAGTTCCCACAAATAACATTGTAATGATGACCAGATAATCTGTTTATTGAGGTTGACTGAGTAAGTATTTGTCAGCACACTGGGGTTAACTCCAATGGTCAATTTTAACATGGTATCTATTATATCCATTGAAAGGGCCTCAGACTATCATCTCAGCTGAGATAGCACTGCATCGGGAACATGAGGCTAGATTTCAACACTCCATTCTTAAACAAGGCATAAACCAACATTCAGATGCACAGATACTAGATGAGCCATATGCATTGTCTGGTGATACATTTGATAACAATACGGGCTTCACTGGTGAGGTCACCATTTATTGCCTATCCCTAACTACCCTCCATTTCAGCGGGCATTTGAAAACTTAAGTCAAGCACATAGTTGGCTGGGGGTCTGGAGTCACCAGACTGGATAAAGATAGAGATTTCCTTCCCTAAAGGGCATTAGTGAACCAGATGGGTTTTTTCAATGATGGTTTCATTGTCATCACAAGACTTTTTGTTCCAGCTTTTAATTGATTACAAATTTCACCATCTGCCATGATGGGATTTGAATCCAAGCCACCACTGCATTAACCTGGGTCTCTGGATTACTAGCCCAATGACTACACCACTGTCTCCCACTTTAGATTACTCAGCAAAGAATTGGCATAGACACAATGAGCCAAGTGGTCATCTTCTATGCTGCAAACTTCAATAGTTCAATGAAACATTGCGCAGTCTCTGACCCGAACCACAACACCTTTTCTTTGAATGTCTAAAGCCCTCAGTCTGTTACAGAAACCTGGGTGACTAAAACTGCATCAGTTTGAAGAAAGCTGCACTTTGTAAATGTGCTGCTGCCTCCATGATCAGTGAATGTGTGAAAAGCATCCCAATATCTCACCCCCTCCTCTGGCAAAACAGGTGGATTCTGGGGAGGGACGTCTGGTTTCTGGGTTTCCTCTCAGCCAACAATGGTAAGCTACCAGAGGTTGGGACACAGTGTCATTTGTCACTTGAGTTGCATACCATTTAACATTTAAAATCTTGGTAAATAACATAGAGTCATAGAGGTTTACAACATGGAAACAGACCCTTCGGCCCAACTTGTACATGGCATACTTTTTTTTAAACCCCTAAGCTAATCCCAGTTGCCTGCATTTGGCCCATATTCCTCTATACCTATGTAACTGTCTAAAAGATAAAATTGTACCCACCTTTACTACTACCTCTAGCAGCTCGTTCCAGACACTCACCACTTTCTGTGTGAAAAGTATGTCCCTCTGATCCCTTTTGTATCTCTCCCCTTTCACCTTAAACCTATGCCCTCTAGTTTTAGATTCCCTGACCTTTGGAAAAATATATTTACTATCTACCTTATCTATGCCCCTCATACTTTATAACCTTCTATAAGTTCACGCCTCAGCCTTCTGCACTCCAGAGAAAAAAGTCCCAGTCTATCAAGCCTTTCCTTATAACTCAAACCATCAAGACTTGTTAGCATCCTAGTAAATCTTTTCTACATTCTTTCTAGTTTAATAATATCCTTTCTATAATAGGGTGGCCAGAATTGTACACAGCATTCCAAATGTGGCCCTACCAATGTCTTGTACAACTTGATCAAGATGTCCCAACTCCTGTATTGAATGTTCTGACCAATGAAACCAAGTATGCCAAATGCCTTCTTCACTATTCTGTCCACCTGTGACTGCAATTTCAAGGAGCTCTGAACTTGAACCCTAGATCTCTTTGTTCTGTAACTCTCCTCAATGCCCTACTATTAACTAAGCAAGTCCTGCCCTGGTTCAATCTATCAAAATGCATCACCTTGCATTTATCCAAATTAAACTCCATCAGCCATTCATCAGCCCACTGGTCCAATTGATCAAGATCCTGTTGCATCAGACAAGAAGTTACTAACGGTGATTTTGGCAGAAGAATGTGGAATGACTGTCAGACATTTTGCTGTCTGCTTTTCTTGCTGGTCTTTGAACTCATGAAAAAAACATTTGCTTTGAAAGGGGCTGTTGCACAAACACAACAATATCACTCACAGTGATTTTTGGACTATTTCCTTTGACAAAACTTGCACCATTGAATCTTTCCATACTCCTCATCTAAACAAGGTTGCCACACTCTTATCAATGTAAGAATAGAATTGATGGAGAAATTATTGTTAGCATCTTGTGAAATAAATGGAGGAGTTTGTTCTGAAACAAAGGAAGAACTTTCAATTTTTCAAGCATTTCATTTAAATGCAGCATTTCATATGTAAATATATACGCTCAAAAGGGTTAGGCGGAAGACAGACTTAAAAGGGATTCTGTCACTATTTATTTGCAAGAGCTTCAACAGCAATGCAAGGGAATTGGCAGAGGAATGGTAACATAGTTTATCTATTTATTTATTACTGTCACATTAACATTAGCTTACATCAACACTGCAATGAAATTACTGTAAAATCCCCTAGCCCCCACATTCCAGCACTTCTTTTGGAGAATTTAGGATGGCCAAAGCACTTAACCAGCATGTCTTTCGAACTGTGCAGATATAAGAGAGGGCATGTAAGAACTGACTCAAGAACAGCTTCATCCCTGCTGCCATCAGACTTTTAAATGGACCTATTTTGCATTAAGTCAGTCTTTCTCTACACCCTAGCTATGACTGTAACACTACATTCTGCACTCTTGCCTTTCCTTCCCTATGAATGATATGCTTTGCCTGAATAGAACACAAGAAAATACATTTTTTACTCTATACTAATAATGTGACAATAATAAATCAAAGAATCCCAAGCCATCAGCGAGGTCGAAAAATCACAGCCATTGAAGTAGAATGAATTATGCCAGTGTAAGGCATGAAGCAAACACAAAGAGAGTGAATCAGATCTACATCTATTTATTTATTAATATCAAAATTAAGTTTATATGGAAGTTACTGTGAAAATCTCCCAGTCACCACATTCGGGTGCACTGAGGGAGCATTTTGCATGGCCAGTGCAACCCGTCTTTCTGATTGTGAGAGGAAACTGGAGCACCTGGAGGAAACTCGCGCAGAACAGGGTCAACATGCAGATTCTGCACAGGCACTGACCCAAGCCAGGAATTGCAGCCAGGCCCTTGGCACTGTGAGGCAGCAGTGCCACTGTGCCGCCTAGTGGTTAGGATAAAAGGATAACAATCAAAATGTCTGGATCAATGACATAGAGAAACAAGCTCAAATTTGAACACAGCTTGGAGGAACATTTGCTTAACTCACTCCATGTGACTCCAGATCGACAGCAATGTGATTGGCTCTTTTGAGCTGTCCTCTGACATGGCTGAGCAGGCCACTCTGCTGGATAAGGATATTGGCACAAAAAGCTGGTCGTGCCTTTTGTTGACCATGTCCAAAGAATTAAAACAATACATTTTCAAGGTTTTCTTTCAGTGTCATTGGGTTAAAATCCTGGAACTCCCCACAACTAACAGCTGTGTGGCTGTACCAAATCTAAAGATTCTAGTGGTTCAAGGAAGGGGCTCATCATCTTCTCTAGGGCAATTAGAAATGGCAACAGCACATCTAAAAAGTATAGCTGCCTTCAAACAGATGGAATTTTGGCCACCCAGGCTTCTGTAACAGACTGTGGGCTTTAGACATGCAAAGAAAAGGTGTTATGGTTCAGGTCAGAGACTCCACAGTATTTTATGGAGCCTATCTGGATCAAAAGTTTTGCATCTTGAATTTGGCTAGGATAAGCATGATAGGCAGGATGGCAAAGTGCTGCTGCTGCCTGACAGCATCAGGGACCCAGGTTTGATTCCCAGCTTGGTCATTGTCTTGGCAGTTTGCACATTCTCCCCATGTCTGCATGGGTTTTGTCTGGGTTTCCCGTTTCCTCCCAAAGAGATACTGATTATGTGCATTGGCCATGCTATATTCTCCTTCAATGTACCCAGACATGTGCTAGAGCGTAGAGACTAAGGGATTTTCATAGTAACTTCATTACAGTGTGAACATACGCTTACTTGACTAATAAATAAACTTTGCTTAAGGCTTCACTTCAGGTATAATTCAAATGATCCACCAAGGAGCTTTTATCAAAAAAAAATTCAAAATATAGTTAATATGCATAGTAAGAATCTTAGCAATAACTTCTATCAATTACAAACAACACCAAAATGACCATGATAATATATAATCCTGAATGAATATAGAAGCTGTCCTAATCAAACCAATCCCATAAACAAGACCCTTCAAACAGATTTAAGACAGCATAGATAAATGTTCACATGATACTGGTATTGAGTCATTTTGGAAGTAGTCTGCAGTTCTCTGGATTGACTCAGAACAGCTTTGCAAAACACGAGGGACTCCAAGTAAGCCACCAACAACAAATTCCACCCTTCAGAAAGGCAAGATCTTGCTTTCAGGTGACCAGCAGAATTTCCAAAACCAGGGAGAGAGAGAGACTTCTTTTCAGCTTGTTGTCCCTCCTAAAACTAAAACCTGCAGCTCCAAACTGAAAATGAAAAAACTCCAATCACCTATCCTGCCAACTACTTTTCCCCCCTAACAATTCAGGGTCATAAACATCCCAGTAAAAATAAACAAACCCCAGTTTCAGCAGAAATAAAAGGACATCTCCAATCAAGCTGGCAACAATGCTGTCAGGACAGGTTGTGAGCTGCAGAGAGCATGATTTAAAAAAAATCTCTTAAAGGTACACTAACATCACAAAGGTCTAAAGCTGCTGGAGTTATCTGGGGAGGAAAGGGAACTTTTTAGAGAGGTAAAACACCCAATGTAGTGTTTAAACTTAAAAACAATATTGGGAAATAGTAACTCCATTACAAGCCTACTTGCGACAATAATAAATGAACTTTAAACTTTAACCCTTCAGGAGAGGTTGTGCTTCCTTTGAGAGGGGTCAATGACTCCTTTGGGATTGTTAACAGTGGATATTAAAGAGTGTAAAAAGTGGATGAACTCTGTGGAACTGTCAGGCTACCAAATCATTTAAATTTCCTGCCCTTTAAATTTTGAATAGAAAAGCCAGCTTGCTGTTGAAAATAGATAGTGCTTGCAATATCGACAGATATATGATAACATAAGGGGAAGTACTGTCCTTCTAGGTTTACTTATGTCTAATTGCTTTCCCAATTTATCACTATCGTAGCAGTATGCCTATAAGTTCACCATTTGATCAACTCCAAGTGATTATAAAGAGATTAGCTATCTTTGATGTGGGGCTATGAATAGCTAGCCAAGCTGTTCCAGGACTGCTAGAACACTGCCATCCACCTAGCAATGTGGGAAATCATATTTATTGTCCACAGAAAGCAGGAGAAAGCCAAACTGCCCATGAGTGCCCATCAATCTCCTCTCATTGATCAGCAGTGATGGAAAGCATTATCAATAGTTCTATCAATAGATGATATAACTTGCTCATTGACACCCAGTTTGAATTTTGCCACAATTACTCAATTGATGATCTCATTAAATCAATTACCCAAACATCAGAAAACGAGCAGAACTCCAGAACTGAGGTGAGAGTGAATGCCCTTGACATCACGGCAGCATTTGACCAAGTATGGCATCAAGGAGGCAGCACCACTGTGGTATTGTCACTGGACTAGTAATGCAGAGACCCAGTGTAATGCGCTTCGGGTGTGCATTTAAATCCCATAATGGCAGATGGTTGAAGTTAAACTCAATAAAACATCTGGAATTAAAAGTCTAATGGTGACCATAAAACCATTGCTGATTCTATAAAAACTCACCTGGCGCGCTGATGTCCTTTAGGGAAGGAATCCTGTCATCAACATGTGATTCTAGACCCACAGCAATGTGGTTGACTCTAAAATAGCCTCACAAGCTAGTCAGTTGTATTCAATCACTACAAAAGGAATGAAACCTTTTCATAATAACATAAGTGTAGCTTATACATGTATAGATAAGTCTATCATTGACCTAGGCACTGGAAATTAGAATGGCAAACCCAGCCCTGTCGATCCTGCAAGGGAGGCAGTGATGTATTGATATTGTCACTGGGCTGGGAATCAGGAGACCCAGGTCAATTCCCTGAAGACCTGTGTTGGAATCCCACTATGGTAGGTGGTGAAATTTGAATTCAATATAAATCTGGAATTAAAAGTCTATTGTGAGCAGCACAGCGGTTAGCACTGCTGACTCACAGCGCCAGGAACCCAGGTTTTATTCCCAGCTCAGGTCACTGTCTGAGTGGAGTTTGCACATTTTCTCTGTGTCTGTGTGGGTTTCCTCCAGGTGCTCCAGTTTCCTCCCACATTCTGAAAGACCTGCTGGTTAGGTGCACTGACCTGAACAGGTGCTGGACTGTGGCAACTTGGGGAATTTCACCGTAACTTCATTGCAATGTGAATGTAAGCCTTACTTGTGACTGATAAATCAACTTTAAAACTTTAATGATGACCTTGAAACCATTGTTGATTGTCATAAACCCCATCTCGTTCACATAAGCCCATGAGGCACTGTGGGCCATCAGCAGCAGCAGAATTGTACTCAACCACAATCTGTAACCTGATGACCCGGCATATCCCCCATTCTACCATCACCATCAAACCAGGGGATCAACCCTGGTTCAACGAAAAGTGCAGGAGAGAATGCCAGGAGCAACACCAGGCATAACTAAAGACGAGGTATCAACCCAATTAATATAAAACACAGCGCTATTTCGTGCCAAACAGCGTAAGCAGCTAGTAATAGGCAGAGCTCAGTGATCCTGCATCTAGCACATCGGTTTTGAGCTCTGCAATCCTGTCACATCCAGTTGTGAATGGTGGTGGACAATTGATTCACTGGATGAGGAGGTTCCATAAATCCTCAATGATGGAGGCGTATTGGGCTGGATCTGGCCGTCGAGATTGTAGGCTTCAATTCTGTCTCATTGGAGTAACTTCGTAAGCAGTGTGCATTTCCAGAAGTAATGGACGTTAGCTAAGTTGAGTAGACAGCAGTTTACGCAAGACAAGTATTCCAATTGTGCCTCAGGGTTATTGAGCTGATTTAAAAATAATGATATGTCACATTTTCCCGTGCGTGGTGCAAAATGCAAATTGGAAACAAAAACAGCTTCTGTGTTGTTCATCTCCATGAACATCAGTTAGCAATCACAAAGGCAGGGTTCAACTTCCATTAGAGGTCATTTCAGATGCAAACTCCTTTTTAATAATTAAATCTTGCTACATCCAACAATCGGGCGGTCTTTTTTATCTTATACAATCAGTTTGCAGAGTAGATTTTAACTGTTGCAAACTAATTGTACTTATTTGGTAAAGGCAGACACTTTCGCCAGAACCTTACTGCCCCACTCACCGCCAGAATCAGAGAGAGCGAGGGCGGATAATGGGAGGGTCTATTGACCTTGGATGGGATTTTCCAGTCTCGGATCAAGTGAGGCCTTAAAATCCCACCCTTTATTTCTGTCACCAAAGTTAATGGAATCATAGAATACACAGAATAAAATAGAATACCTACAGTGCAGAAGGAGGCCATTCGGTTCCTCGAGTCAGCACCAACCATAATCCCACCCAGCCTCTATTCCCTTAACCCCACATAATTACCTTGCTAGTCCCCCGGCGCTGGTGTCAATTTACCATGGCCAATCAACCTAACCCGCACACCTTCGGATTGTGAGAGGAAACCGGAGCACCTGGAGGAAATCCATGCAGACACAAGGAGAATGTGCAAGCTCCACACAGACAGTGAAACTGAGGCTGGAATTGAATCCCATTCTCTGGCGCTGTGAGGCAGCAGTGCTAACAACTGTGCCACCGTGCTGCTCTTTAAGTCATCATATCCAGACTAAACCTTTCTTTGTATTTTAAGGGACCGATTTAACTCTTGGTTAAGGGACAGATCAAAAATCAGGCAATCTGTCAATTTACCTCACACTTTGAGCACTTTAAGGTGCATTTGACATGGATTTTAACACCAACTCCTTCTTGGAAAGGGGTTTAAAAAGCAATCATGAACCAAATTTCTGTTCTTTTTTTCCAAAATAATAGTAGTTCTTTTCGGGCTGTTAGTAAGAGGTTTAGAATTCAAAGCCTTAAAGGCTGAGCTCTCCCCTGTTGTTATGATATATGGATGATATTATGGATGGAAGAAATTGGCTATAGTGACATTCATCTCAGACACTATTGGAGAAAGTGAGAGATGCCTTAGAGAAAGGTCTGGGGACATGCATACTGCAAAAAGACTAACCAATGGCATTTGCTTCAAAATCTCGATCGTAATGCAACCCAACTACTCCAACACTGAACAGAAAACATTAGCTTTAATGCTTGGAATCATGGGTTTTCCAACCACTTGTTGATTGTTTGGTGTTGGTCATGTCCTGTAGAGGGAAAGGTGGTAAAGTCAGAGCCAAGCGGCACTGCAAGATGCCCTGTGACAATATTCAAGGCATTGCCAAGCCTGCCGTCAGGCATCTGGCTTGCCATGGAGGCGTCAAGCATATCTCCAACTTGACCTACAAGGAGGTCCGCGGGTTGCTGAAGGTGTTTTTGGAAAATGTGATCAGGGACTCGGTGACCTACACTGAACACGCCAAATGCCATACGGTGACCGCCATGGATATGGTGTGTGTGCTAAAGCACCAGGGGCAGACCCTGCATGGCTTTGCTGGTTGAGGACAGTGTAAAGGGGAGCAGACTTAAAAGCCAACCTAGCTATCTACAAATACATTTTGGGGCAGCACGGTGGCACAGTGGTTAGCACTGCTGCCTCAAAGCACCAGGGATCTGGGTTCAATTCCGGCCTCAGGTCACTGTCTGTGCAGAGTCTGCATGTTCTCTGTGTGGGTTTCCTTTGGGTGCTCTGGCTTCCTCCCACAATCCAAAGATGTGTGGGTTAGACGGATTGGCCATGCTAAATTGATCCCAGTAGTCAGGGGGATTAGGAGGGTGATTACATGGGGCTATAGGAATAGAGTCTGGGTGGGATTGTGGTCAGTGAAAGATCGAATGACCTCCTTCTGCACTGTAGGATTCTATGATTTTTGATAAAGAACAACCATAAGCCACTGGAGTTGATCTGGCAAAAAAAAATCAGGCACACTCATCAGATTGCTTACCCAGCAAAAATACACAATATATCCTTAGATCTGCAAGTTGACTTCATTCGACCCAAGCTGAAGATATAATTTAAATTGATTTGATACATTTTGTGCAATAAAATGCGAACAGTTACAAGGAGAAATAGCGAAAGATTTTGCATTACAGAAACTGTGGAAAACCATCATTGAAAGGTAGACTCATTCAACTCAGCATGTTCATGGACACGTGAGACCATTTTGGATATATTGGGATGAGCTTGGCATCTCCTGGGAAGTCATTTTAACAGCATGTCATCATATCAGAATTTTTGAGACTCGGGCAACACAATGGCACAATGGTTAGCACTGCTGCCTCATAGTGCCAGAGACCTACGTTCGATTCTCAGCATGGGTCATTACCTGTGTGGAGTCTGCACATTCTTCCTGTGTCTGTGCTGATTTCCTTCCATAGCCCAAAAGGCGTGCTGGCTAGATGCATTGGCCACACTAATCTTTCCCTCAATGTACCCTAACAGGCGGCAGCGGAGTTTGATGGCTAGGGAACTTCCACAGTAACTTCATTGCAGTGTTAATAAAGAACAGCATGGGAAACAGGCCCTTCAGCCCAACGAGCCCACACTGCCATTTTAACATTATGAGTCTCCCCTCCACCCATGACCCTTGTCTATGCTTATGGCATTCCACATTGAGGGAAGACTAATCTAGGGACAATTTGTTACACCAGCAGCCTAACAGCACATCTTTGGGGTGTGGGAGGAAACCGGAGCACCCGGAGAAAACGCACGCAAGCACGGGGAGAATACGCAAACTCCCGCAGACACTGGCCCAAATTCATGTATCTGCACAGCAAACAGTGATAGTCACTGAGCTGTTGTGTTGCCCAGCATCTGGTCCAGTTTAAGCGTACACTAACAACGTAGTAGGCTAGTCTCGAAACAAGAGCAGCCCTCATATGACCCATCGCGTGTATGCCCCTTGTTGGACAACAAGGCGGACCGAAGCACCTGTGGATTAAAAGAGAAAAACATCAATACCATGCACATCCTTATACAAACATTTAAGGGAATCATGGCAAATAAATAACCTGTTAATATTTATCATCAACATTATCGCTTAAATGTGAGCATTGATCAGAAAAAAAGACTTCTAATGGAGATAGTCCATTAGCCTGCTACAACAATAAAATTGAGACCATCATCAATAATTACGAGTCAAGGTAGGACTATTTGCCAAGTCAGCACAAAGCACTATTGATTCCATATCAAGTTTTTACCCATCTTTGGTTCAAAATCACACCTGCCTTCTTTCATGAAACTGACTTAATTGTCATTGTTGACCATTTTACCAAAGATCCCACAATCCGACAATTGCACAAAACATCAACATCAATTCCCCCAACCCCAAAGCTTTGTTCAAATTTTCTGAGTATCCACCTTCAATTTCCTTTCAAACTGCACTCATTGATCGGAATTTTGCCGCTTCACCTGTCCTGGAATGAGGAAGATGAGCTGGGATTAGAATGTTGTGAGACAGGTTAGCTTTGTCCTCCTGACGATGTTATTGCAATAGTAATCTTGCTCAGTACAAGAAGAACATTTGGTGTATGTTCTTGGCTGAGGAGCCAATAATGCAAAGCTACCATCTGTGGGATTAAAACTGAACGCCTCTCAGTCAGAATCCCACCAAAAAACCTGAGGATTTAAAATTCCGCCCATTGAATCAACTCTCAGTCACCCTGCCCAGCCTCTCCCTCCATGGGTCAATATGCTTTATCTCTCTCAATCTGATGAAACAGCTTGTCAGCAATCAAACAAAATTCCCCGGGGTTGTAGAAAGATGGGAAGTTGCCAGTTGATGACCTGGGAAATGATCCACTGTTCTGTCTTCTGGCAAAGCAGCAAGTTGTTGTTCTATAGTGAAGTGGCCCCTAGTGGTTGATTTTGGTACACATTCCAATATTATTGTCAAAATCTGAATGATCTGTGAAGTTGGGAGGTAGGATGACAGCGGTATTGAGAATCTCAGGGCTGAGGCAAGGAGTAGGCTGTCTCCACCACTGTACCAGAGTGAGACACAAATGTTGCACTCTTTCTTTTCGGGCTGTCACATTTTTCAGCAAAAAGCAATCAAAGTGGTCATTTTAATTATACAATACAGAAAGAGGTACTTTAGCCCATCCTTTCTGCGTTAGCTCTCAAGCACCTATCTATTTTTACAAAATTCCTTTACAGGAGGTGAGAGGCTAAGGCAGCATTTATTGCCCACCTAAAACTTCCCTCCATTTCAGAGGACGTTTGAGAGTCAATCGGATTCTTGAGGGTCTGGAGCCACATGTAGGTGAGATTTCCTTCCCAAAAGGGCATTAGTGAACCAGCCGGGTTTTTATGACAATTGGCAATGACTTTTTAATTCTAGATATTTATTAAATTCAAATTTCACCACCTGCTGTGGTGGGATTTGAAGCCAGGTCCCCAGAGCTTGCCTTGGTTCTCTTAAATACGAATCTAGTGACTACTGCCACTCCTTAATGAATTCTAATCCACTTATCCAACACTTGTTCCATTGCATTGTTTGCTGTTGTGGGGCAATATCAAGGATCATGTCTTTTGTATCTTAATTTACATGTCCATTCATATTTTGTTTGATTTCAGTGTAATACATGCAGGGCTACATAGAGCAAGTCCAGAGAGCCGGGCCTCACTGGAGGAAGAAAAGGATTAATGCAGACAGCTAGAGGCTTGCTCTGCTGACAGGTAATGATTAAAGCATTCTATTAACTTCTAATGTGCAGGAGATCTTTCCGAATTATCACAATAGTGGGAGAATCGGCATTAAGACAGTCGGGCTCCAGACAGACTAGGGAGGGCATAATCTTCTGGAAAACGTGATCACCTGGGGATGGGGAAAGATTAACACATCATTGTAAATCGGTTGGGCAAATACAACGCTTTGACATTATAAGCGGGCAAATGAAATGTCCAGAGAAATGATGAACAGAGATGTACTGAACAATGTAGTTTGCATAATGAGATTAGAAGTCATGATCTTGTATCCAACTCAAGGAATTAATATGTTAATTTAAACCTTTGTGACTCGAAGAAGCATAATAACCTGTATGAATTTACAATGGGCAGAGAGAACTCACAGGCAACCTGAGATTTCAAGCCCAAGTTCAGCTCTCCTTCATGCATGTGGAACAAAAACTTCTCTTGAAGCTCGATATTGTCTCCAAGATTTGACACTGACACTATAAATGTAGAATTATCCTGCCTCCATCACTCTTTCAGGCAGTGAGTTCCAGATTCCCACCACCCTCTGGGTAAAAATGTTTTTCCTCAAATCTTCCATAAATATCCTTCTGTATTCCATAAATCTATACCCCCTGATTATTGACCCCTCTACTAAGGGAAAAAGTTTATTCCTATCTATTCTATCTATGTGATACACCTCAATCAGATCCCCACTCAGCCTTGTCTGCTCTAAGGAGAACAACCCTTTCTTCACAGCTGAAACATTCCAGCCCAGGCAATATCCTGGTGAATCTCCTCTGCACGCTCTCTTGGCCAATTGCATTGTTAATGTAGTGCGACGATCAGAACTGTGGACAGACACCAGCTGTGTCCTAATAAGCATTTTATGCAGCTTCATCATAACCTCTTTGTTCTTATATTCCATGTTTTGGCTAATAAAGGCAGAAATCTCATATGTCCTCTTAACCCTCTTATCTATCCGTCCTTACACTAACCGGTAAAAGGTATGTTTTATAATTAATTCTTGGGATATCGACGTTGCTAACACGTTTTTCATTTATTATCTATTTAGTGCCCCTGAGAAGGTGGCAATGAACCTTCTCTTAGAATTGCTGCAATCTGTTTGATAAAGGGGCCGTCCACTGTGTTGTTAAGGAGGGGCTTCCAATATTTTGATCCATGGACACAGAAGAAACAGCCCTGGTCGAGACGATACATGACTCGGTGGTGTCCCCATGTGCCTGCTCCTACATCGAACCATAGAAAGTGGAAGCAGGAGTAGGCCATTTGGCCCTTCGAGCCTGCCCTGCCATTCATTTTGATCATGGCTGATCATCAAATTCAATATTCTGATCCCTTCTCCCTCCCCATATCCCTTGATTCCATTAGCTCCAAGAACTCTACCTAATTTCTCCTTGAAATCACACTATGTTTTGGCCTCAACTACTTTCTGTGGTAGTGAATTCCACACTGGGTGAAGAACTTTCTCTTCACCTCTGTTCTAAAGGGTTTATCCCTTCTCATCAAACTATGAATCCTGGTTCTGGACTCCCCCACCATTGGGATCATTCCTTCTGAAACTACCCTGTCTAATCCCGTTAGAATTTTATCAGTTCCTTTGAGATTCCCTCTCACTCTTCTAAACTCCAGTGAATATAACCCTCACCAACTTAGTCTCTCCTCATATGACAGAACTGCCATCCCAAGAATTAGCCTAGTAAATATTTGCTGTACCCCCTCTATAACAAGGACATCCTTCTTCAGATAAGGACAGAGAAACTGCACACAATACTCCAGATGTGGCCTTACCAATGCCTTATAGAATTCTTCTTGTCATTCCAGATGGTGAAGGTCATGGTTTTGCAAGGTGCTGTCAAAGGAGCCTTGGCGAGTTGCTTCAGTGCATCTTGCAGATGGAAAAGGGTTTGCTGTCATAATGCTTCAATGCCAGCTGGTAATAAAACAGAATCAGTTTATCATTTTCTAACCAGTTTTGATTGAAAGATTTACAATGTGACATAACAGATGGGTGACCAGAGGACATGATAAGTGTGATAATTCTACATTTATAGGGTCAGTGTCAATTGCTTTTGAATTAGGTAATTGCACAATTTCCCAGCAGACTGGAACATGATATAGCATTGGAAAACTGAGAGTTGGAAGTTCATAGATTAAACCACTCCGTAGAGATGACTAATTGAAATGTTATGCAAGAAGATAACAGTTAATGAAAAAAATGTAATAGACTTAATAAACAATATTGCTATCATATTATTTGTTGCATTTTATTCATTTATTATATGGATATACGTACTATTTATTTTACTTATGCACATTTATGACTAGTCTAGTTATTCAGGAACATTAATAATCTAGCTGAAGATGGGCTCAAGTCAAAAAAAATCTGGAAACAAAAACTGGTGTCTATAAAGATTATGAAGTTATTAAGGTTGGTGCAAAGACCAAAATGTTCTTTTGGGAAGAAAACTGCTGTCTTAACTCTCGCATATACATGATTTCAGTCCGCCACTAATGCGGTTGAGTTCTTAACTGGTCAAGTTCTATGAAATAAAAATGTTGCTTTTCTACAAGGGTTAAATAACATTTCTCGTGTTCTGAGTTACTCAGGGACAGCTAAGGGATGGGTGGTAAATGTTAGCCTTCCCAAGCAATGTTTACATCCCAAGAATAAATAGACAAAATAAATAATCAGGTGCGAGGAAAGCTCATTCACATTAAGCAGCTCCCTTCTGTCTGAAGGTCTCAGTATTTTCCCCATGGCAGAGGTATCTTAGTAAAACATAAAAAGATCCGAAGGATCAGAACCTTCCACACACTTAACAAAGGAACAGTGTTTCCGAAAGCTTGTCAGTTTACCATCAAATAAACACTTTGGACTTTAACCTGGTGTTGTGAGACTTTTTACTGTGTTTATCCCAGTCCAAAGCCAGCATCTCCACATCAGAGGTATCTTAGGCCAGAGAATGAGGAATAAGTGGTTTAGAGAGGATCTGAGGAAAAGTGTTTTTTCACTCAGAAGGTGGTGGAAATATGGAATGTGCTGCCTGAGAGAATGGTGGAGACAGATACACTCACAAGGTTTAAGAAGCATCTGGATGAGCACTTAAATCATCAAGGGAAAGCAGACCATGGACCAAGTGCTGGTAAATAGAATCATAGAATCACTACAATGCAGAAGGAGGCCATTTGGCCCATCGAGCCTGCACCGACAACATTTCTGCCCAGGCCCCATCCCCATAACCACATGTATTTATCCTGATAATCCCCCGACACTAAGGGGCAATTTGGTACGGCCAATCAACCACTTGGATACTCGAACACCTAAAAGAAAGCTACCACTTGGAAATGTAGGAGAAAGTGCAAACTCCACACATACAGTGACCTAGGACTGGAATTGAACCCGGGTCTCTGGCTGCTGTGAGGCAGTCTCCCTAATCACTGCGCCACCAAACAAAAGGATTAATATTTGATGTTTGACATGGGCAAGATGGGCCTGTTTTCTGGGCTGTATGACTTCTATGACGATGACTCCATGACTCTATTCAGCCCAGGAGAAGCAGTGTTTGCTTCTGCATGTGCATCATGAATTTCCATAGTTGGAGGTTTTGCATCTGTCAGAAGACAGATGACAGCCTGTACTTGGTAGACACAGGAGACAAAAAGAAAGACTTGCGGCAAAATAAAGAAAATTGAGGCCTCTGCTGATCAACATAATTCCACATTCAATGAGATTAGTCATTTAAAAAAACAGTAATTAAATTATTTTGTGTGTAAAATGGTGCATTAAAAATAAAATCCGCACAACTTGCTTACAGCTCAAAGCCTTTTCAGATCTTAACACCTGAAAACATGATGTGAAGCTTGGCTGAAAGCCGCAATTGCTTGTTTAAATGAATTTTCCATCAAAGTCTTTTGTTCTGAATTATGTTAAATCTGTGTCCTCTATTGTTACTGATTCTCCTGCCAGTCCAATCAATTTCTCTTTATTATTTTACCACAATGTATCATTATTTTGAAGATCTCCAACAAATCTGCTCTAAATCTGCTGCAATCCCAACTTCTTCACTCTCACCACATATCTGAAGTCTTTCATTTCCTGCTATCATTCCAGTCAATCTCTCTGCAGCCTCTCCAATGTCTTGACATCCTTCCTAAACTGTATTGTCCAGAATTGGACACACACACCATCTGAGGTCTAACCAATTGATTAATAAAGGTTTCTCATCTGTCATGACTTGTTTTGCCTGATTGCAATATCTTTTTATTCACTCGTGGGACATGGGGGTCACTGGTTGGGCCAGCATTCATTGCCCATCCCTGCTTGCCCATGAACTGAGTGGCTTGCTAAGCCATTTCAGAGGGCAGTTGAGAGTCAACCACATTGCCGTGGCTCATGTAGGCCAGACCAGGTAAGGATGGCAGATTTCCCTCCCTTAAGGACATTAGTGAACCAGATGCATTTTTTCAATAATCAACAGTGCTTTCATGGCCATCAGTAGGTGTTTAATTCCAGATATTTTTTATTGAATTCAAATTACACCATCTGCCATTGCAGGATTTGAACCCATGTTCCCAGAACACTAGCTGAGTTTCTTGATTAATAGTCCAGTAATAATATTACTGGACCATGGCGGGATTCAAAATCATGCCCCCAAAACATCAGGTAAATTTTTGGATTACTGGTTTTGTGATAATACCACTAGGCCATCACCTTCCTGTGTGTTACAATGTTGTATCCTTTATGTGCTTTCATGCTTTACAACACATTAGTTTCTTTGATCTAAACCTGCCCTAACTTTTTCACCCACACTCTTTATTCCTTTTTAATCCCTCTTCAATTTTGGGGTTGCTTCACCCATCAGAATATTGCTTCAAGCTCTTAATCCAAACCAAACTCACAGAACATTATTCTTTGGAGTCTTTGGTACTATGTCTCACTTGTTTCTGCAACTTTGCACATATGTCTTTGGTATGAGGTATGATTAGCCCAATATAAGATGGAGTTCTCCGATTTCATTCACCCCACCAGTGCTACCAGCGAGAACAGAAAATTTGACATTCAACAAAAACTTTATTCACTGCAGCGAGATGGGAGAATCCCAGCCATGGGGAAGGTCAGAGAATTCTGGCCAAAGTCTGTCTTCCTGTTCCATTTCATCAATTCCATCCTTAGGTTGGAACAATCCCTAAAACTGAGGACCCAAAAATGGAACCTCCTCCAAAAAGGAAGCTCACTTCTATAGGTATACAGGTTGACTTCATTAAGAACTTCATTAAGGAACAGGATTTTTGATTTCATTTGATTTGATTTATTATTGTCACATATATTAGCATACAATGAAAAGTATTGTTTCTTGTGCATCGTATAGCCAAAACATACCATTCATAGAGAAAGAAACAAGAGAGTGCAGAATATAGTGTTACAGTTATAGCTAGGGTGTAGAGAAATATCAACTTAATGCAAAAGTCTGATGGCAGCAGGGAAGAGGCTGTTCTTGAGTCGGTTGGTACATGATTTCAGACTTTTGTATTTTTTTACCTGATGGAAGAAGGCAGAAGGGAGAATGACTGGGATGCGAGGGGTTCTTCATTATGCTGGCTTCTTTGTCAAGGCAGCGAAAAGTGTAGACAGAGTCAATGGATGGGAGACTAATTTGCATGATGGATTGGGCTACGTTCACTTCCTTTTGTAGTTCCTTGCAGTCTTGGGCAGAGCAGGAGCCATATCAAGCTGTGATACAACCAGAAAGAATGCTTTCTATAGTGCATCTGAAAAGTTGGTGACAGTCGTAGCAAGCATGCCAAATTTCAATAGTCTTCTGAAAAAGTAAAGGTGTTGGTGGGCTTTCTTAACTACACTGCCAGCATGGGGGGACCAGGATAGGTTGTTGGTGATCTGAACACCTAAAAACTTGAAGCTCTCGACCCTGGATTCTCAACTAATAAACAAACTCCAGTCTATTGAGATACAAGTGGAAGATTAGTGGCACCTAAGCTGCTCCAGCAGCATGATGTCAGAACAGGAAACTGACTCTAATACACAGGAATGTAATATTTCTACTGCTGAATCCCAGGACAAAAGCAATCAGCTTTCGGATTCAAGTCAGCATCACAACACCTCAAACCCTAAACCTGCAGTACAGCAGCACACAAAACAAAAACTCACAGACAAAAAAAAACTTTTGCTTTTGCGATAACTTAGATCCAGCCCTCGATACGTCCTCTACACCACCAGCAGAGAGATCCATGGTTAGAACCTACTAACATAAGAACATAAGAACATAAGAAAGAGGAGCAGGAGTAGGCCATCTAGCCCTTCGAGCCTGCCCCGCCATTCAATAAGATCATGGCTGATCTGTGGTAGCTCAGTTCCACTTTCCCGCCCTCTCCCCATAACCCTTAATCCCCTCTCTTATCAAGAACCCATCAACCCGCTTCTTAAAAATATTTAGCGAGGCAGCCTCCACCACTTCAACAGGCAGAGAATTCCAGAGATTCACCACCCTTTGAGTGAAGAAGTTCCTCCTCAACTCCGTTCTAAACCGCCTCCCCTTTATCTTGAGGCTGTGCCCCCTAGTCCTACTGTCTTTTTTGAGCGGGAAGAGTCTCTCCACCTCTATCCTATCCATCCCATTCATCATCTTATACGTCTCAATGAGATCTCCCCTCATTCTTCTAAACTCTAACGAGTACAAGCCCAGTTTATTCAGCCTCTCCTCATAGCTCAACCCCCTCAACTCCGGTATCAGCCTAGTAAACCTCCTCTGCACTCCCTCCAGGGCCATGTTCAACCAGCACATGCTGCTTCATGTCATTGGGATGGCTACTGGTTCTTGGGAATGTTTCTGGATTAATGGTTTTGTGTAATTACCATTAGGCTATTGCCTTCCCGCGCACAGCAATGGTCTAGCCTTTATTTCTTACCACGCTTTACAGCAAGTCAATCCCTTTGATCCAAACCTGCCCTAATTTTTTCACCCACACGTTCTCTCTTTACAACTACTTCTTTTTAAGTCCTGATCAATTTCCCCTCAAAGGGGAGAGCAGCCCATTGTCATCTGGGACTATGGCAACTTTAGCTATCACAAAGCGACTATACTTCAGAGGTACATCATTAGCTGGAAAGCACTTTGAGATGTCTCATCGTTGTGAAGGTGCAACATCAATGCAAGTTTTTGTTTTCTTCTCTCCTTTCTCAATCCAATCTTATTTCACTCACTTGTTCATCAATTTGATATTGAATTAACATTCTATCGACTGTTTCCTGGTTCGGAGACTGCACAATGCATTACAGATTATCTGTTATGATTGGTTAAGCAGACACACAGCTCTTAGTCTTGTTCAAACAGGCTTTAAGCTTGTGGTTGAGGATTGCATGATTTTTTTAAAAAACTGACTGAGAGCAACCTCCAGTACAAAAGTCTAGAAAAGGCCTATGGGGGTGTGCAATGGAAAACTGGTGTCATTCATTCACTGTGAACTGAAAAATGTAGACCTTCCATTGTTGGAGGAGCAACTCTTCAAATTGAGACACCAGCATGTAAAATACCCCATGACTTTATTTGATAAAACACAAGGAATTTCTCCCATTGTCCTGGCCAACATTTATCTCTCAATCAACATCACCAGTATGAATTCTCTGCTTATTTATCAGATTGTTGGACCTTGTTATGCACAAGTGGCTTCTGCATTTTCCTTCCATTGAATTTCTGCATATCCGATTTCTTACATGGAGGGTCAGGGCACAGCATTCAAATGTCACCCACCTGATCACAGATACTGTCACCCAAAACTGTAGACCTTTGCGGATGCTAAACACTAATATACCATCAAGACTTAGTGGACATTGCAGGAAAATTGCCTATAAATTACATAAACTTATATGGCTGAATTTTGTGTGGTGCTGGAATCCTGATCCCACCAAGGAGAATATCGGCTACCCCACAGCCAGCTAATGGCAGCTGGGGGCAGGAACTCTGCCCTGAGGAACAGGAAGTCCTGCCTGGTAGTGTTGCCAGTCAAAGAGAGGCGGGCAATTCTCCATGACAAAGGCAGATGCTATTGGATCAGGCTTTGGGTACAATACGAGTTCAAAACCTTTGGTGTTTCCAGTGTAAATTTTTTATTGAACTGAGTGTAACGTGGTTTCCCTCAGACATGTGGCAGAGGTCACATGACAATGACCGATCAAGTAGTAATGATTGTATTTCAAAACCCAAACAGGGTATGTGTTTTGGGGTCTCGTCAGGGGAAAGAGTGGTTGGGTTCTGGGTAATGAATGAGCATGGTGAGAAGGCAGAGAGGACTTTCCAAAGGACTTGGGGAGAACTTCCCCCCCTCCACCACCTCCCCCCCTCCTCCAAACAGACACACACACACACACACACACACAAAAAACCAGCCCTTGCAGGAAAAACTACTGGGCGGCCTGCTTGACATGGGGCTTTCCCACTGCTGGTTAAATCCAATGAGACCTCTGGATAATGGCCACTCATCACTCTCCTGCCACTGTTATAACTGTGGGAAGGCAGGTCAGAGGTTCCCCCACTGTCATGTTGTCGGATGAAGAAAGACCCATTGCTTCTGCATCTGAAACCTTGAAAGTAACAACTCACAAATAAAAAGGGAAATAGAATCCCTACAGTGCAGAAGAGGCCATTTGGCCCATCGAGTCTGCACCAACCACAATCTCACCCAGGCCCTATTCCCACGACCCCACATATTTACTCTTAATCCCCCCAACATAGGATCAATTTATTATGGCTAATCCACCTAACCCACACATCTTTAAATTGTGGGAGGAGCAGAAGCACCTGGAGGAAACCCATTCAGACACGGGGAGAGTGTGCAAACTTCAGACAGACAGTGACCCAAGGCAGGTCCCTGGCACTGTGAGACAGCAGTGCTAACCACTGTGCCACCATGCCACCCAATATTAGGGATTAATTTTGGAGTAAAGAAATTTCATCCATTCCTACACAGAAGGATGTTCACACTGTTGACAGCTCATTATCCATTAATTACCATTTTGGACTACACACAAGAATTTCATCACTGGGAGCAAGTAGAATGCAGAGGTGGATATTGCTATTGTTGGCACATGCTTACACCACTAAATATCAACAATCAAGTCTACACTGTAAAGCAGATGAACCGTTAAGATTACCACTACCCAGTAGTTCTTCAGCTAGTAGTTTCTCAAACTACTTTAGTGGTTGTATCTTTTACTTTGAACAAGTAGACAGTACACCAGTCATTCCTGTGTCTTTCACCAAGGACAAGGAGCGTTGGCCAGGAATTACTCCACAGGAGAGGAATGGTTTCCTGCCCTGATCATTGCGCAGGCTAGACCTGTCTTGTATACCATCCAGACCAGAGATAATGTCATCTGAAGGAGGCATGTGGACCAGCTGCTGGTGGGAATAACTGATTTTCTGGAAATGGAAAAACGACACCTCATCGGTATACCAAACACAGAGTTAACCTCTAAATGCAATGTCAAGACCACTCAAACCAACCACTGCTGACACTTATACAAAGAAGATGATGCCAGAGGTTCACTGTCAGCCATTCCAAGAGCGATGGCCTCCAGATCATATGATTTATTGATTTTTTTTACTGATTATTGTTCACATTTGCACTGTTTGAATTCGTTGGTGAAGTTCAATTTAAAGAAGGAGGAAACGTTATGTATTAATACTGATTCTTAGTAACACTGTGTGTTAATATATTCATGTATACAGCAGGAGGGGTGTTGTAGGCGTGGATATCTACCAGAGTGAAAAAAGCAGCCCTGTAGTGAACACTATCCTGTAAATAAATTCCGTTATTTTTAACCCTCCATGCTTCCTCGTATCAATTTTCCATTACACAATACTGTTTCCATGTAACTGCTGCCTTTGTCCTTCTGGTTGGTAATGGTTGTGGCTGTTTATTAGGTCCTGTCAGTGAACTTTCCTTTGCAGTTAATGGATTGCCATGATATCTCCACTAGTCATGTCCAATCACAATTTCCATCTAGCAGATTATTTAAGTGTACCTTTATAAGCACCAGGTATATCAGAGTAAGATGTCACTGGAGTCGTTTTACATAAATGTAACAGATACATATAGACAAGTATAAGACATTTTACTGCTCAACTTGTTGGAGATCAAGGAAGATGAGAGGAAAATCAACCAGCTCAGATGCAGTGCTGTTGATTCGAGTCCAGATGACTCTTTCTCAAAGCTTTGACAAAGGGTCTTCTGGACTTGAAACATCAAATCTTTTCTTTCCTTACAGATTCTGTCAGAGCTGCAGAGATTTACCAGCATTTTCTCTTTTGGTTTCAGATTCCAGCAACTGCAGTAATTTGCTTTTAGCTCAGATGCAGTAATTTGTACTTAACATGCATTCAGCTTGGAATAGAGAATCCAAATGTGGTGGGTAATTCCACCATCAATGCAGCTCTTCTTTTCAGTCTTCCAAGATTGAATGTTTCCATCTCAGGGGGGAAAGATCAACTCAACCACAAAGCTCATGAGGACATAGTCATCTAATCTCTGGTTACAACATTAACTATCAGTATGTTGTGATGCTAATGAACCTTTAAGAAATTTTTTTTTTAAATCATGTTCTCTGCCGATAAAGTTTTTTTAATGCATTATTGCTGGGCTGTTTACTAGAAGTTATTTTATTGCTGCTTCAATGGTTTAAATGGGGTTTTGTTTATTTTTACTCTGGGCTTCAGGTACTTTCTAGGATTTTTTATGACCCTGCGATGTTGAGGGGAAAATTGATTGATGGGTCAAAGTCTGGTGGTTCCTCCCCAGGTGAACTCAAGGCCTTACTTTCAGTTTTAGTTTAGAAGTGGGTGAACATCAGGCTGAAAAGAAGAATTTTTCTCTCTCTCCCTAGTTTTGGAAATCCTGCTGTTAGCTGGAAGCAAGGTTCCTGGTCTTTCTGGAGTGGAAAAATTTGTTATTGGTGGTTGGCTTTCCTAGAGTCTCTCCCTCCCTGATGTTTTCAGAAGATGTTCTGACTTCAAGCTGTTCTGGGTATATATCAAGAGGGCTACTAGAAGTTACAATGCTGAGAGGTCACAGTTTCAATTCTCTATCTGAGGACTAAATTCCAGCATTACGTGAGCATTTGTATTTTCTGTGCTAAACCTGTGGCAAGGGATTTTTTACAGGGGCGTTTGTCTGATTGGAACATTCCAGGTACTATCGACGAGCAGAGAGATCTCGGTGTACATGTGCATAGATCCTTGAAAGTTGGCACCCAGGTTGATAAGGTTGTTCCGAAGGCGTACGGTGTGTTAGCTTTTGTTGGTAGAGGGATCGAATTTCGGAGCCGTGAGGACATGTTGCAACTGTACAAAACTCTGGTGCGGCCGCACTTGAAATATTGCGTGCAGTTCTGGTCGCCGCATTACAAGAAGGATATGGAGGCATTGGAAAGGGTGCAGAGGAGGTTTACCAGGATGTTGCCTGGTTTGGTGGGAAGGTCTTATGAGGAGAGGCTGAGGGACTTGGTTATTTTCATTAGAAAGAAGAAGGTTAACAGGTGACCTAATTGGGGCATACAAGATGATCAGAGGGTTAGATAGGGTGGATAGTGAGAGCCTTTTTCCTCGGATGGTGATGGCTAACACGAGGGGGCATAGCTTTAAATTAAGGGGTGGTAATTATAGGACGGGTGTCAGAGGTAGGTTCTTTACTCAGAGGGTAGTAAGGGCATGGAATGCCCTGCCTGCAGCAGTTGTGGACTTGCCAACTTTAAGGGCATTCAAATGGTCAGTGGATAGGTGTATGGATAACATTGGAATAGTTTAGAGGGTCATTAGATTGGTTACACTGGTCAGTGCAACATCGAGGGCCAAAGGGCCTGTACTGCACTGTAATGTTCTGTGTTCTATGTTCTATATACTTGTTATGGTTATATAATGCCATGGTTGTTTTCATTCTTGTTTTAAATTGATAAGAGTTATTGTTAATTTTCTTTCTATACATGTTAAAATAAACTTGGTTTGATAAAAGTTCCCCAGTGGGTCGATTGAATCATATCTCAAGTGAAACATCTCATGCTTACCCTGGCCAAATTCAAATCCTCAACTTACAATACTTATGGACTGTTTGGCAGCACAGTGGTTAGCACTGCTGCTTCACAGCGCCAGGGACCTGGGTTCGATTCCCAGCTTGGGTCACTGTCTGTGTGGAGTTTTCACTTTCTCCTCGTGCCTGTGTGGGTTTCCTCCCACATTCTGAAAGATGCGCTGGTTAGGTGCGTTGACCCGAGCAGGCACTGGACTGTAGAGACTAGGGGAATTTCACAGTAGCTTCATTGCAATGTTAATGTAAACCTTACTTGTGACTAATAAATACATTTTCCTCTACCTTACTTTCCTGATCCAGGTAGGCATCACAAAACACTTTGAAGTTTCTGATCTGAATTATAGCTAATCTGTTCAATCACCATCTAATGCTGTTAATTCAGTGGCTATCTAACGGATTTGATCCTTAATTAATCTTTCTGGTTTGGCATTGTCTCAGATACTGATTTCAACGATCATTTGATGATCATTGACGTGGTTGATACCAAATTACATAACACTACAATAGATCTCATATCCTTTGCTACCCTTAATATTAAGTATTTCTGTTTATGAGTTATTTAATATTTAAATAGTTGGTAATCCCATCTATGTGTCAACTAATGACTTGCATATTCAATATTAAAACTTAATTATTGAATAATTATGGTTTAGTAGTCAATAATTTTAAGTGCAAGACTTGATCTACTGGATAATTTGGCAAAACAGGTTAATTTATTCATTAAATGTCCCGTGGGGCTCCTAATTCAGGCTAGGCAAGACGTATTCACATTCAGTACAGACTGGTTGCTGTGAGCCAGACTCGGATATCATTCACTCTAGACGCAAGTTGGGCGGTAAATCCCAGATAATTTCTTATTAATTGGTGCTAAATTGAAGGATTTAACTGGCTCTCTGGTATATATTTGTCAGAGTACTGATCTCAGGTTTATTTTCTTACATTGTGCCCTTTTTTGATCAAAGAAACCATAAAACAACCTCTCATTACTTAAGCTGGAACTTGTGTTTGGAGGAATGATTGCTTTGCACCAAGGCTGCTCAGGTTATTGATATATTATAGAACAATCTTAGCTCTTTCATCAATGAACCATTTTGACTTCTTGAAAATGACTGCAGCAAATCCCGGCATTGCATTTTGTCAGTGTCACAGATTATCATTTTGAGTACAGAATGTTCTTATCGGCCTTTTCTCCTGTGTAATTGTTTTACTGTTGAGGGTTCTGAGCATGTGTGGGCTTTGGTGGGCTTTTCAGCTTGCAAGAGGGTGACCAGTAACCAAAACCTGTTTTACAGGTGCTCCTGTTTTCATAGTTATTACTGTTTGACTGAGTTACCATCATTATTAAACTTAATTTTTGTTTATTTATATAAAGAAGTTCCTTCTTTTAAACAACACATTTGACTATCAGCAGGTCTGACAGCATCTGTGGAGAGAGAGAATAGAACCAAAGTTTTGAGTCTAGATGACGCTTCATCACAGGTCTGACAAAGGGTCATCTCAAAACGTTGGCCCTATTCTCTTTCCACAGATGTTATCAGACCCACTGAGATTTTCCAGCATTTTATGTTTTTGTTTCAGATTCCAGTATTTGCCTTTATAATTTGACCACCTTTTGGGTGACCTCGATACACCACGGTGAGGCAATTAACTTCACATTTACTCTGCACCTATAACATATTGATGGCTGGAAAAGAGAGGGGTGGGAGGAGGTTCATGTGGAACACAAATGATGATTTGGTTGAATGGCCTGTTTGTTTATGTTTAAACTTATTTACTAGTATCATTAGTAGGCTTACATCAACACTGCAATGAAGTTACTGTGAAAATTCCCAAGTCACCACACTCTGGCGCCTTCTCAGGTACACTGAGGGAGAATTTAGCATGGCCAATATACCTAATCAGCACATCTTTCAGACTATGGGAGGAAACCAGAGGAAAACCACACACATAGGTAGAATGTGCAAACTCCACACAGTGATCCAAGCCAGGAATCGAACCTGGGTCTCTGGAGCTGTGAGGCAGCAGTGCTAACTGCTGTGGCACTATAATGCCCCTGTGCTGTGGAATCACTGTAACAATACACGGGGCCTTCCACACTGCACAGCAGCACTGAAATAGACATAATGCAATCCTAGATCCAATGATGTTAAGATATTGTTTCCTCGTGGTGAGTTTGACGTTCTCCACAACATGCTCGGTGTGTTTTCAGAAATGTGTGCATCGATGGGATGCAATCCAGTAGGAATACTGGGAAAAGCCATGAAGTGTTAATATTGTGCACGCTGCTGTGTGTTTCTCAAACAGGCTGTACATCACAGTTGGCGCACAGAGATAGCCGAAAACATGGGGACCTCCTGAGTACTGAATTCTGTGATGAGTTATTCATTTATCAGTGTTGACTGTGAGGAGCTGTGCTGATGTTGAAAGCAAGGGGCTGATGTCTCTCAGCAGTGAGCAACTGCCAAATCCTCTGTGATTTAGCCCTTCAAGATGTAGCAACAGGTTACTGTTGGGCTCGAAAAGAGGGGGTGGCAGAAGGTTCATGCGGAGTATAAATGGTTGTACAGAGCTGTTAAGCTGAATGGTCTGTTCCTGTGCAGTCGAATCACTCTGATAATACACAGCATCTCCCACACTGTGCACAGCAACACTGATGTAACGACATTGTAAACCCAGATCTGATTATGTTCAAATATCATTTCCTTGTGGTGAGTTTGATGTTCTTCACAATATGTTCGGTGTATACTCAGAAACGTACAGCGCTCCAGCTGATACAAAAAAGCATGTTTTTGCTCCCGCTTTGCAAAAACGATGATAATGAATATCCCTGCTGCACAAGGAGTGGAATTTTCCCATCCCACCCACCACGGGAATCGCAACAGGCAGGACGCGGGCCTTGCAAAGATTCATTGACCTCGGGCGGGCTTTTCTGGCTTTCAGGCGACGGGCCCGAAAACTCCATCCATTGGATTTGGACCAAATCCCTCACCCGATAAAATCTCAGGCAAGGTTAATGTCTTGGAATGTGAGGGAATGCCTGACTGAAAAACTGAAACCAAATCGACCAGCAGGACATGACTTCATTATTGGAAGTTTAACGCTTTTAAATCAACATTGCTCACCTTTGAAGAGGTTTCAGTCTTTCAAAATATTGACAGTCTGACAGAAATAAGACTAATCCCCAAAATGGCAGTGCTCATTTCTGGCTGAACTCACCACATCATACAAGCATGGACATTATTGTCTCCAATCTCAATATCTTCTGCAGCTATGGTGGGCAACTGCAGTCCAAGTGCAGCCGCCTGAGACATTCTGTTGACCCTTGCTCATGTGGAGGGTTGTCACATTCTGTTGGTTTCCATCCACGTAGTTTTTTCCTATCAGGATGACTGAACTGATTCACACATATAACAGGAGCCGGTGAGGTGAGTTGGGTGCTGATTGCACACAGCATTGACTGTGAGAGCTGTGTGCTCCCTCTGTTTCCAAACAAGCATAAATATTCACTTAACCTTTATAGGACCACAGAATCCTGCTATGCAGAAGGAGGCCATTTGGCCTACCGAGTCTTCACCGACCCCACTCCCACCCAGGCCTGAACCCCATAATCCCATGCATTTACCCGAACTAGTCCCCCCGACACTAAGAGGCAAGTTACCATTGGCAATCCACCTAACCCGCACATTTTTGGACTGTGGGAGGGAACTGGAGCAGCCGGAGGAAACCCATGCAGATGTGAGGAGAATGTGCAAACTCCATACAGACAGTGACCCAAGCTGGGAATCGAATCCAAGTCCTTGGCGTAGCGAGGCAGCAGTGATAACCATTGTGCCACCATTTTCTGTTGCTAAGTTATCACACTGCTTGTCCAATTTCCATTACTGGATGATAATCTGATAATACTTACCTTTCAATTCACATCACAAAGCAAGTTTGTCTGATTATTATAACCTTGTTGTTTGCGGAAGATTGCTGTGCATGAGTTATTTCTGGCATTACAGCATGTTGGCACAGTGGTTGGCACTCACAGAGCCAAGGAAGCAGGTTCAATTCCTGCCTTGGGTGACAGTCTGTGTGGAGTTTGCATGTTCTCCTTGTGCTTGCATGGGTTTCGTCCGGGAACTTCGGTTTCATTGAATCATAGAATCCCTAGAGTGCAGAAAGATGCCATACAGCCAATTGAGTGTGCACCAACCACAATGCCACCTACGCCCCATTCCCGTAACCCCACATGTTTACCCTGATAACCTCCTGACATTAGCATCAATTTAGCATGGCCAATCAATCTAACCCACACATCTTTGGACTGTAGGAGGAAACCGGAGCAGCCGGAGGAAATCCACGCAGACATGGCGAGAATGTGTGAACTCCACACAGACCGTGACCCAAGGCCAGATTTGAACTCGGGTCCCTGGCACCCTGAGGCAGCAGTGCTAACCACTGAGCCACCGTGCTGCCCCAAACATCCCACACTCCAAAGATACGCAGGTTAGGTTCACTGGCCATGCTAAATTGCCCACTTGTGTCAGGAGGATTATTGGGTAAATACTTGAGGTTATGGGGATAGACCCGAGGTGGGATTATTGTCGGTGCAGGCTCGGTGAACCGAATGGCCTCCTTCTGCACTGTAGAGATTCCATTATTCTATCAGTTGGCTTCAAAACACCTTAGGACATCCTGAGATCATGTCAGGTTCTATGTAGATGCAAATTCTGTCTTGAATATCTAATTTAAATTTGGTTTTATCTAACATGTATTTCTCTGATTCACCTCAAAGCAATATTCCTATCTTATTTTACCCAAAACCATTAATTATTTTTAATCCTTCTGTGAAGTTTCCACCTGATTCCTCAGCTAAGGAGCTTGAAACCTCAATAACTTTAGTGTGTAACTTATCCTCTTGAAGCATCTTCCAAGTAAATCCGAAGACACACAACTAAAAATTAGTCTGAATTCCCTTGACATACAGAACTGGGAGAAATGTGTTAGGATAAAGGCAGAAATCACTGATCCTCTTGCCTACTTCTTCTTGAAGTAAATTACTTACTTTTCAGTTCTGTAATTTGGCTAATCAGTGCTGAATAGGCCAGTTGTTAGCTGCTGTAACAATAGATTAACAAGCAAAGGTCAACCTTTTCTATTAGCCTTACCAGGTCTCTCTACACATGGACTGATGTATTAAAGGTGGTGGAAGAATAGATCCCTCACTCTTTTAGATGACGGGTGGCCATATTTTATCCATGTCCACATGTAATGCGTACGGATGAATATGGATCAGAATAAGGTGCTGCATTTTAATAGGAAGAATAAGGAGGACACATGCTGCTGAGAAACTAAGAGTCTAACTGGGTTAAAGGGGCAATAGAGGCAATAGAGGCCTCTAAAGGATAGAGGCACAAGTAATTAACAGTAACTGCACAAATTAACACAGCCCTAAAAATGAGAAAAAGATCTGGAGTTCATTTTTCGTGAAATAGAATTGCAAAACAGATAAATTATGGTGGCACGGTGGCACAGTGGTTAACACTGCTACCTCACAGTGCCAGAGACACAGGAACTTCATTGCACTGTTGATTCCATTTCTATTTGTAGGGAGACCTAAATCTGGGTACAATAATGATAGAAAACAGATTTGTAAATCCAGTACGGAATTAGGAAGGAACATCTTCATCATTAGAATGTGGAGCTTGCAAAAGGAGCAGTCTTAATGAAAATCATAGATGGCCTTAAGGGAAATCTAGCTAAGCATATGAAGGAGAAAAGAATAGAAAGGTATGATGACAGAGTTAGGTGAACATCAAAGCAAAATCCTGCAGATGATGAAATTCTGAAAATGCAAAAAGCACTCAGCATCTGTCTGTGGACATACAAACTGAGTGAATATTTCAGGTCAGTGGATTTTTATAAGAGGTTCGAACGAAACTTCATCAACATGAAATGTTAACTCTGTTACTGTCCCCAGATGCTGCCTAACCTGCTGATAGTGGGATGAAATTTGATGAGAGGAGACTCAGGTGCAAGATAAAGGCCAACATTGTCCTGTTAGGCAGAATAGCCTGTTTTTGTGCAGCACCATCCATGTAAGTCTATGAATGCCAAGATCATTGCTCCCTACCATATATCAGAACTTCTTCAGGAGTCTCATAAAGAACTTCTATCCTCTTCTCCATATACCCCTGAAATGGAAGAGAAATGGAGAAAGATATGAAGATAGCTAATGGTGATAGTGACAAAGTCAAAGTCCATTGATTTTGACGTGATTAAACATCCATTTATTGAATAATGTGTCAGGGACAATGGGGATTTGTGAAATGGACTCCAAGAAATAATTAATGGAAGGATGAGAGAATGAGGCTAAGTGGATTAAGAAGAGAACATGGTGATGAAATGGAAGAGGATGGAAAATAAATCAGGCTTTGCATATGCAAGCATACAGTGAGGAGATCACAAATGTTTCATGATCATCAAGTTAAAGTTTTATTTCAGACTGGCACCTTATTTTCAAATCCCTCTATTTCCTATCTCTGTACTTCAACCATGAGACACTCCAATTCTAGCCTCTTCCGTTAAGTTATACAATTAAAATGATGATTCTATTGTGAAATACGGATTAAAAATTGAAGGCAGAATCTGTCAAGCATTTATTAAACATATCTGGACATAATTGCATGCTTAAGGACAACAACATCCTATGGCATGGAATATGCTACATCCTCTAATGCCAGGCAGTGCCAGCAAAAAACAGGAACTTACCTCAACAACACCTGAGCAAGGCTTTAAAAAAATAGTAAGATGCCATAATCTAGCAATGGATAAGTTTAACGATACCCAAAATAACTTATTGACTGAATCCTGGAAACCTTTGATTTGATTTATTATTTTGACATGTAGTAGTATGCAATTAAAAGTATTGTTTCTTGCATGCTATTCAGACAAAGAATACCTTCATAGAGAAACAAAGGACAGAGTGCAGATATAGTGTTACAGTCATAGTTAGGGTATAGAGAAAGAACAACAGTGCGAAGTAGGCCTATTCAAAAGTCTGATGGCAGCAGGGAAGAAGCTGTTCTTGCCTTGATTGGTACATGATCTCAGGCTTTTGTATATTTTTCCTGATGGAAGAAGGTGGAAGAGAGAATGTCTCCTTAATTATGCTGGCTGCTTTTCCGAGGCAGTGAGAAATGTAGACAGTGTCAGTGGATGGGAAGCTGGTTTGCATTATGGACTGGGCCACATTCATGAACCTTTGTAGTTTCTTGCGGTCTTCGGCAGAGCAGGAACCATACCAAGCTGTGATACAACCAGTAAAAATGCTTTCTATTGTCTATCTGTAAAACTGAGTCTTGTGATCGCCATCTGCATCTCACAATACTCTGCTTGAACGATGTTGACTAAAATTAAAATGTGTTGACAAAAGCAAAGGATGTTGTCCATCACAAGTGCTCAACATGCTTTCTGCTGGTTCAGTTCTTTTATAATACAAATATTAGAACCACAGAGTAGGATGTTTAGGTTTGTTAGATCCATTCCCAGCATCTCTCAAGGTAAAGGCACAGTCATTGTAGTGTAGTGGTGATAGTTCTCCCCTTAAATGGATAGAGGCGCCTTGCTAGACTTGGTAGCTTTCTACTTATGAGTTTAATGTAAATACTACATTCAATATTGATGGCTATCTTAAATATTTCTCTGTAAAATTTGTAAGACTTGATCTGCCTAACAGAAACAAGATTATGCTTTCTTCTACTCGAACTATCAATGTTGCATCTACTATTAAAATTGAATTGCCTCTGTGGTTCTTTAATAAAGTTTTTTATCATTTAGAAAATACATTGTCTCATATTGTCTTCTGTGTCCAAACTTGAGAACCCATCTCTGTATACTCTTCAATAGAGAGGTACATTATTGAGGAGAGGCATCTAGACCCTTTCAATGTCTGGATTCTTACAATGTAGCTAAAACTTGCTAAAAAAGAGGACAGCAATAGTCTATTGGTTCCTTTCCATCAAGGATAGTTAGATCAGTTCTTCAGACCCATTGAGAGTCTTTGGGGATTAACTTTCTCAATGTTGAGTGAGGGTGATCATCCAAGGCGTACACCTGATCCAGAATCATCCCAAAAAGAACACTGGATTAAAACTCACTTTGGTGTAACTTCAATTTCAATCATTCCATTGTTGGCAGCCACGTTTTTAGCTGCTTCAGCCTAAGCTCTGAAGTACCCCGTAAGCCTATCCATATCTTTGCTCCTCACCCCTTAAGATACTCCTTAAAATCTGTCTGTTTGAGCAAGCTTTAGTCTCCTAAACAGACTTGGCACCGTATCTTGTTTTATACTGCTCTTGGGAAGCACCATGATATATTTTACTACGGCCGGAATTTTACCGGCAGACCCGTCCGAGGCTCGTAAAATTGCGCCCGAGGCCAACTGAGAATGCCGTTCTGTGAGCATTGGGGCGGGCGTGCCAGTAAAATCAGGGCCTATGTTGCAGGTTCTATACATACCAGCTGTTATTGGACTGCAAAGGTTCCTATGTCCATTATTTGAAATTCTGAATTTATAATATCACTCGAAGAATTATATCCTGCCAGGTACTGTATCTCCTCCAAACTATGAAAGAAAGCACCTTGTGCAGCCATGGGGAGCTCCTTTGAATCAGATACAGGAGAGTGTTCTGAGTGTGCTGCGAATGTTATTGCAGCTGTGCAGCCTGATTCAATGATAATAACTATTGTGAGGTGTCAGATGTGACTCAGTGGGTAGCACTCTTGTCTCTGAGTCAGAGGCTGTGGGTTCACGCTCACTCCAGGGCCAAGGCAGTCACAGTGCCACATCAAGCAATTACAGCTCACACAGAGCTTCCATCTTTGGAATGACCAATGTCCCATCTGTTCTTCTAGGTGGATGCAAAAGAACTCATGGTGCTACTTTGAAAAAGAGCAGGAGAGATCTCCCAGAGCCCTGGCCAATAATTATCCATCAGCCTGTGTCACATAAAGCAGATTATCTGATCATTATCACATTAAGGTCTTGCTGCGCACAGTTTGACAGCTGTGTCTCATACATTGCAACATTCCAAGAAAGCATTTAATTGACTGTAAAACACTTTGGGATGTTTTGCTGCATTAAGGCAAGCCTTTCTTTACCATCAACAGGAACTGGGGGTTGCTGTTACTGTGGACAGCGTGGTTTGCCTTCCATGGGTACAGAGCTTTGGCTAACATCGAGAAAATAAGAAATCCTTATGTAAGAGAATAATATTCACACTGATACTCTCAGAGATTGTGACTGATTATTATTGAAAGTATGCACCATTCTTCACTACTGCAAACAGATAGCCTTGCTCGCATCATCGCTGGAGCTCAGAGCTGATGAGGTTCAGCAGCAGATTAAAGGCAGCAGGAGTCGAACTTTAATTATTTTAACTTTGAATCAGCAAGAACATTATATATGCCTGGGAAACAACGATCGAGTTTGACTTTTTTGACTGTGTCAAAAGGTTATCACTGCAGAACGTGCAGCATGGCTAAATTCATACATGGCTCTAATTAAGTGTGAATAATTAAGAGCAGAGTGTAGAGAAAGAATTTAGGTGTCACATAGTATGGTGCAGAGCTAATGACTGCTGCATCTGCAGTCTCCTCTCACATACCACAGCTCAGCAGGGAAGATAAACCAGCAGTAAAATCTTGAGCATAACAGCTGTGGGATGAGAGTATAAGATGACATAAAAACAGGAGCAGAAATAGGTTATGTGGCCTCCTCGGATCTCCAAATACAATGATGAGACACACTGAACAGAATTATTTCAAATTTTACATCATGGAAACTGGCAGTTTTTTTTATTGATTTGTGGGACATGGGTGTCCCTGGCTGGCCAGCATTTACTGCTCAACTCTAGTTGGCCTTGAGAAAGAGGCAGTGAGCTGCCTTCTTGAATCGCTGCAGTCCACGTGCCGTGGGTTGACCCACAATGTCGACAGGGAAAGAATTCCAGGAATTTGATCCAGTGAAGGAACGGTGATATATTTCCAAGTCAGGATGGTGAGTGTCTTGGAAGGGAACTTCCAGTTGGTAGCGTTCCCATGTGGAAATCACACCTCAGAGACCTGTTGACCTATCTAATTGGCTGATAGCTTTGGAGTCCCAGCAGTACCATAGAATCTGTAGAATCGCTGCAGTGTAAAAGGAGGCCATTTGGCCCATTGAATCTGCATCGACTACAATCCCACCCATGCCCAATTCTCGTAGCCCCTTATATTTACCTTGCTAAACTCCCTGACACTAGGGTTAATTTAGCATGGCCAATCAACCTAACCCACACATCCTTGGACCGTTTGAGGAAACCGGAGCACCTGAAGGAAACTCATGGAGGCATGGAGAGACTGTGCAAACTCCACACAGGCAGTGACCTGAAGTCGGGAATTGAACCTGGGTCCCTGACAGTGTGAGGCAGCAGCGCTAGCCACTGTGCTGCCGTGCTGCCAGTTGCACCATTGGCCAGAAGTGGGACTACAAGCAGGCTTCAGATTCTCAAATCCAGAACTGAGAACCAGGTAAGTGCGGTCTCACAGCAGGGAGGGAAGGAGAGCTTGGGGAGGGGAGGGGGGGTCTTTATGGAGAGACTCGGGGCCTTGGTTGGGGGCAGGTGGCAGGATCCAGTGGCAGAAGACCGTAGTGGCACAATGGTTAGCACTGTTGCCTCACAGCGCCAGGAACCCAGGTTTGATTCCTGGCTTGGGTGACTGTCTGTGTGGAGTTTGCACATTCTCCCCATGGGTTTCCTCCGGGTGCTCCTGTCTCCTCTCACTGTCTGAAAGATGCGCTGGTTGGGTGCATTGACCCAAACAGGCGCTGGACTGTGGCGACTAGGGGAATTCCACAATAACGTTATTGCAATGCTGATGTTAGCCTTACTTGTGACTAATAAATAAACTTTCTTTTTGGTGGGCGCAGCATTTATTTCATGTCAGTTGTCTGATCAGAGTGATGAGATGGCCACTCCCGCCCCCACCTCTGACCTCCTCCTGCAATTCTCAAAATTAAGGCCAGATGGAAGCAGCCCTTTAGTGGCCAATAATTGTCCTCTCCCACAAATAATTGATCACTTAAAGGCTGCAACTAGGGTGGGAGTGGTGAGTCACCCTGGGTCTTGCACAATTGCAGGAATGATGGAGGGGCGGTGGGGAGAAAGGCGATAGGAGGGCCACTGGAGATTTCCACCAACCCTCCCTGCCTGTAAACCCATTGGTGTGTAACCATTAAATTCTATCCTGTGTCATTTCAGGATAGACACCTGTACTAACATTATAAGAATAATGTCAAATAATGTGCGATTTCAGAGGCCAGCATTTCCATTTCTATTGTAACAATGATCTTCCATTGAATTCACAGGGGGTTATTATCAGGTTAGGTTGGTAGATTCCATGCCAAGTATTGATGGAGATGGAACTGGTTGGCGGCGCCCCTGGTGGGGGGGGGAGGTTGTTGTCGGCGTGGGGGGAGTTTTGCAATACAAGAACCTTGCGCAAATCTCGTTGAATATAAAGGGAGTTTGGATTTGAGCTGGAGATTTATTGGCTGGGATTCTCCAAAAAGAATTCTCAGCACAGCACGGCGGCATAGTGGCTAGCACTGCTGCCTCACAGCATCAGGGACCAGGGTACAATTTGGTCCTCGGGCCACAGTCTGTGCGGAGTTGGCACATTCTCCCCGTGTCTGCATGGGTTTCCTGTGGGAGATCTGCTTTCCTCCCACAGTCCAAAGATGTGCGGGTTAGGTTGATTGGCCATGCTAAATTGACCCTAATGTCAGGGGTTTAGCACAGTAGCAGGGTGGGATCATAGTCTGTGTAGACGAGGTGGGCCAAATGGCCTCCTTCTGCACTGTGAGAGTTCTATAACTTTATATAAAAACTGGAGTAAATCCTGCTTTTTTTTTAGAGGGATTTTCAATATGAATCTCCCACACTCTGCACATCACAGAGGGCTCTAGTGTGAATCATGATAAAAATCCAGGGGTGGGGCCTGCAATGGAGATACGCGCATGTACAGTAAGGAGCACAACACTAACAGCCTCCTGATCGCTAGCCACACAGCGACCACCCTCCACATAGCTGCCCTTGCCAGCCCTGCCCTCCCAATAACCCTTCTGTTCTACCCACTTGGCACTGTCCAATGCTCAGTGGGCAATATACAGATGCCCCTTGGGCAGCGTCAGGGGTCTAGGCTGGTACTTCCAGGCTGCAAATGCTCAATGCCCCCTTTACCCCTGATGTCCTGGAGGAGCCTCCATGGCTCCATGGTCTCCACCATCACCCCCCGCCCCCCCACCCCCCCTTCACTCCAGCAGGGTCAGGCTATCAGTTCCTCAGTAGTGGAGAGTTATTGTAAATTCCGGTGCAGTGAAACACTCGTGGCAGGGGTGGGAAAAGGCTGGAGGTCCCGGAGAATTCAGTCCCGGGCCGCTAATGAGATTTAAATTCTAATTTTAATATTCAAATCAGCTCCACACCGATTTCTGGCACAGAGCTGATGACACTGACAATCCGGTGGCCGGAGATATGCGGACACCATAGAACCCAACGGGAAGCCCACTTAATGGTCTCGGCTTCCCAGTCTGCTGCACTACACCAGCAGCACAGCGGGTGGGGGGAATCACCCCTGTTGTCCTGGCCATGCTGCAGCTTCAGCCCAGGGAAGGTGAAACGGAAGCCAAAATGGTTTCTCTAGTTCAATTAAGACGCATCATAATATTTTGTAGCATTGCATGAAACCAAGTTGGATTGATTGTTCCAATTGACTCTGGCCAGGACCTATTGCTCTGTAGCTTTCACCCAACTGCACAGGAAGGGCAGCCAGATTTTGCCTCATCCAATATTCATCTAATCAATTTTCAGGCATTAGTCAGAATCCTACCAACATGCAGTACAAACCTTAACTGTTAAATCAATTTCCCAGTGTCTTTCAGATCCCAATAATTCACTGCATAAAAACAAAGTTCTTCTCGCCTCCCCCTCCGGTTCTTTTGTTAATTAATTTAAATCTGTCTTCTGACCCACCAGCTGTTGCAAACAAAGAACAAAGAACAAAGAACAAAGAACAACACAGCACGGGAAACAGGCCCTTCGGCCCAACGAGCCCGCGCCGCCGTCCCACTGTCTCAGTGACCTATTCATGATTTTAGTCTACACCTAACGTGCGAGGATCAGGGAGGTCCAATTTAGGGACAATTTAGTACCCAATCAATCAGCCTAAAAGCACATCTTTGGGGGATGTGGGAGGAAACCGGAGCACCCGGAGGAAACCCACGCAACCACGGGGAGAACGTGCAAACTCCCACAGACACAGGCCCAAATCCATGTGTCCGCGCAGCAACAGAGATAGTCTCTGAGCTGTCATGTTGCCCTCGAGACGGTCCAGTTTAAGCACACTAACGACATGAAGCAATAGGCAACTCCCGAAGCAACGTCCAAGAGCAGCCCACTACAACCTGCCGCATGCATGCCCCTTGCTGGACTTAAATGCCTGTGGAGACAAAAAAAATTCATTATTAAACAGGCAAAGACTAACATCCCTGAGGCAAAACGTATTCCCAAGCCTACAATGTTTAGTAAGGCCTACTATATCCCCCTATATGTAGCCCGCTCATATGGCTGTCTAAGTGACTCTTAAACAACCCTAGCGTGCCTGCTTCCACCACCTTACTCGGCAGTGCATTCCACACCCCCACTACCCTTTGTGTGAAAAACTGCCCTCTAATATTTGTCTTATACCTAGCCCCCCTCACCCTAAGCCCGTGACCCCTCGTTCTATTCATTTCTAATAGCGGAAAAAGCCTGTCTAATCCGGTTGTATCTAGCCCTCCCCCAGTTTAACACCCTCCCCTTAGGACGGGCTTCATCTTTATCCATTAATATCTTAAACCAGACAGAGTTGTGGTCACTGTTAGCCACCTGCTCTCCTACTTCAACGTCAACCACCTGCCCAGGCTCATTCCCCAGAACCAAGTCCAGTATAGCCCCCTCTCTGGTCGGGCTATCCACATACTGCTCCAGGGATCCTTCCATTACACACTGTACAAATTCCTCCCCGTCAGCACCCTCTGATCTCGGCACCTTCCAGTCTACCCCGGGGAGATTAAAATCTCCCACTACCACCACCCTATTCTTCCTGCACTTATCTAGAATGTCCCTGCTTATCCCTTCTTCCACAGCCCTCGGGCTGTTGGGTGGTCTGTAGTACACACCCAACATAGTAACATCTCCCTTCCTATTCCTCAACTCCACCCATAGCGACTCGATTCCTATATCCTCTATACCTCCCTCCCTCTGCACTGCTATGATGCAATCCTTAACTAACAACGCCACTCCCCCACCTCTCAGCGACCCACCCCTATCACGCCTGAAGCACTTATACCCAGGAACATTCAACTGCCAGTCCTGCCCTTCCTTTAACCAAGTCTCTGTCACCGCCACCACTTCCAACTTCCTTTCGAACATTATTGCCTTCAGTTCATCTGTTTTGCCAGTCACACTCCTAGCATTGAAACACATGCACCGAAGACCCTCAGAAACAATCCGATCCTTCTTCCTACCCTCCGGGCTTACCCTATCCCCAATCCCAGTTCCGTCCACATCCCCACCCCCCCTCCATATTAGTTTAAACCCTGCCGAAACACTCCAGCTAACCTTCCAGCTAAGATATGCACACCCTTCCCAGTTAACTGTACCCCATCCCTCTTATATATTTGCCCCTCTTTCATAAAGACTTCCCAATGGTCTACGAATCTAAAACCCTCTGCCCTACACCAATCCTTCAACCACGCATTGAGTTGGAGTATCTCATTATTTCTAGCCCTGCTAGCCCCAGGCACCGGCAGCAGCCCAGAGAACGCCACCCTGGAGGCCCTACATTTCAGCCTAACAGTTTTTCCTTATTTAGTCCAGAAGAATTGGTCATGATTTGGAACATCTAAATCCCCTTATAAATTGCTCTGCTTTACAGGGAGCAATCCCAACAGTTGATCCTTATATTCCTGGTCGGAATTCTCCAATGGCGTACACCCCGTCGCCATTGCCAGCTAGAATGGGGTAACTGGCACTCAGCCAAAACTCCATTCAGAGACCAGAGAATTCCAGCCGTGGGTGAGGTTGGACAATTGGAAAGGCAGAGGCTGAGGGGAGACCTGATAGAGGTCTACAAAATTATGAGAGGCAGCAACAGGGTCGTTAGTCAGAGGCTTTTCCCAAGGCTGGAAGTGTCAATTACAAGGGGGGGCACAGGTTCAAGGTGAAAGAAGGAAAATTAAAGCGAGTTGTGTGGGGAAAGTTTTTCACACTGGGAGTGGTGGATGCCTGGAATGCACTGTCAGAGGGTGTGGTGGAAGGTGCACATTGGCAGCTTTTAAGAAGCATTTGGATAGGTATATGGAAAGAGGGGTAGGTGGGGCATCATGATCAGCACAGGCTTGGAGGGCTGAAGGGCCTGTCCTATGCTACACTTTTCTTTGTTCTTTGATCTAATTCTGGCCATTATTGTGAAATCATCAAATAGTATCATTAGAGTACAGAAGTAGATGATTTGGCTAATCAAACCTCTGCCAGCTTGCTACAAAAGCAACTCAGCTAGTTCCACAGCCCTGACTTCTCCGATAACCCTGCAATCTTTGTTGCTTGTCAGATAATTATCCAGTTCCCTTTAGGAAGCTACAATTAAATCTGCCTCCTCCATACTCATACCCCACAGTGGAGTGTGTGAGTACACAGTGCAATGAGGCTCAAGTGCTGACTTGGGTATTTGGGGAGGTGATGGTCTCGTAATATTTTCACTGGACTATGTACCCAGAAACTCAGCTAATGTCCTGGGGATCCAGGTTCAAATCCCGCCATGGCAGATGGTGGAATTTCAATTCTATAAAAAATGTCTGTAATTAAGAATCTGCTGATGGCTGTGAAGCCATTGTTGATTGCTGGAAAAACTCATCTGGTTCATTTATGTCATTTAGGCAAAGAAAGCTACCATCCTTACCTCGTCTGGTCTACTTGTGGCTCCAAGAGCCACAGCCATGTGGTTGATTCTCAACTGACCTTGGGGTGGGCAACAAGGTTAAAGATGTCTGCAGGTCCGTGCAGGATCTGAGTTCTTGTGTGGATACCCTGTCTGGGCCAGTCGCTTTCTTTGGGTTGACCTTCGAAAAAGCTGCTCTGACATCTGGATAGAGGTTCACCCAAGGCTTCTGGGGCGGAGGGCATGCTCTTGTTGACCTCTAGCTCAATATGGGCATAGAATAATTGAGCTCTTCAGGGAGAGGTGCATTAGTGCCTGCGATTTTACATGTCTTCAATCGAACTTGGGTCCTCAGAACATTAGCTGATTTTTTTGGATTAATAGTCCAGTGATAATATCACTCGACCAACACCTCCCCAGATTTCCAGGTCAGTACTTGTATCTCATTTCACTTTGTGGCATGGTGACACAGTGGTTAGCACTGCTGCCTCACAGTGCTCAGAACCTAGGTTCGATTCCTGGCTTGGGTCACTGTCTGCGCGGAGTCTACATGTTCTCGACTGTGTCTGCATGGATTTCCTTCGGGTACTCTAGTTTCCTCCTGCAGTATGAAAGATGTGATGATTTGGTGGATTGGCCATGCTAAATTCTTCCTCAGTGTACCCAAACAGGCACTGGAATATAGCAACTTGGGGATTTTCGTAGTAACTTCATTGCAGTGTTACTGTAAGCAAACCTGTGACAATAATAAATAAACTTTAAACTGTAACCTGTTATGCCATGCAGGCCTTGCCACAGTCGGCAGGGGTCGATGTAGTTAGATTGGGACTCTAGCTTGGTCCAGCACAGTCTTACAATACAATACACATCTCTTTAACCTGCGCTTCACCCTCTCTCCAATCACATTGTCTGTACCTTTAAGACTTGATTACCTGCATTCCAACCATTACTATGTACGTAAGTTTGTGTCTTTATATGTGCTATTTGCGAACTGAAATCCCACTCACCTGATGAAGGAGCAGCGCTCAGAAATGGCTTGTGCTTCCAAATAAACCTGTTGGACTTTAATCTGGTGTTGTGAGACTCCTTACTTTCTTGTATAGGTCAGGGTCACCTGACTTGAATGCCTCAGACCTGGACTTCAGCAAACAGTGGATATTTCTGTTCACCCATGGTTTCTGGTTGAGAAACGCGTGGATTTGTTCCTTCGGCACACAGTCTTCTACGCACTTACTGATGAAGTCAGTCACTGTAGTGGCATCAATCATGTACAACTGTCAATCACTCTGTATTTTTTTTTCTCATTTAGACTAGTGGTCAGACTCTGAGAACTATAAAATGTCAAGCTAATTCAAGGGCCTAGTTAACAGAATTTGCCAGTGAAGAGGTGTTAGCAGTAGAACAGGAAGGAGACACAGTTGTGTATTGGGTTTGAGTCATCAGCCCTCTATAAAAGCTTTGCTATTACGTGGAGCCCTGAGTATGATGAGGTATGAGTGGTAAATTGGGAATTTGGAACAGTGGGAGTAGGAGGTGGTGAGCTTTATATTTTTTCTTTCAGCTACCAGAAGCCTGACTTTCACCCCATCCATCACCTTCAGAATTGAGCCTCTCCACTTCCAACATACGTTCTGCAACTTGCACACTGCAACAGCTCACCAATGTTCCTTCAACAGCACCTTGCAAATTTGCAACCTCTACCACTTAGCAGAGAAAGAGAAGCACTCACCTGCAAGCTCCCCTCCGAGCCACTCACCTAATCCTGACTTGGAAATATATTGCTGTTCCCTCACTATTGCTGAGTCAAAATCCTGGAACTCCCTCCCTAACAATACTGTGGATGTATCGACAAAACATGGACTGCAGCAGTTTAAGAAGGCAGCTTACCACCAGCTGAGTAAGGACAATTAGGGATAGGCAATAAATGCTGGCTCCACCAGTGGTGCCCTCAGCCCATGAAACAATAAAAGAAAGCTTTTATTACACTGCTTTGTAGTATAGATATCATTGAGGTGAAGTTAGGTAAGAATGTATACGAGATAGGAATGAAAGGATATGCTGATAGAATTGGTTGAATCAGATGGGAAGGAAAAAATAGACGAACAAGAATGTATTCCTTGTCAAGATCCTATCTCATTTTTCATTAGCTCAAGTAAAGATTTAACATTTGTGATTAAGCAAATACTTTTAAGCAGATAGTTGAAGTCTAACCCAGTTTGTGCAATGCTCTGTGGATCTTGGGCACTGTTTCTAGTTTGTGCTCCAGGTGGAACTCTACCTCATTATGTCTGCATCATTTATCAGACACAAGGACTGATGCATTGAATTCAAATTCGAGTATCCTTGTGGATTTTATGCATGTCCGGCTGCTCCCTTCCAGTTTAAGAGAGATACGTTGAAATTAGCTTCACTCCCATCTTCTTTCAGAGTGTATTTCTCAGTCTCTGTTTTCCCTTTCAGATAAAATATGTATCACTTTTGGATTTAGCACCTCATAAAACTGAACTCCACATTAACATTTGATTTGATTTGATTTGATTTGTTGTTGTCACGTGTATTAGCATACAATGAAAAATATTGTTTCTTGCACACAGTATAGACAAAGCATACCGTTCATAGAGAAGGAAAAGAGAGGGTACAGAATGTAGTGATATAATCATAGCTAGGTATAGAGAAAGATCAGCTTAATATATGGCAAGTCGATTCAAACGTCTGATGGCAGCAGAGAAGAAGAAGTTGAGTTGGTTGGTATGCGACCTCAGAATTTTGTATCTTTTCTCCAATGAAAGGGTGGCACGGTAGCACAGTGGTTAGCACTGCTGCTTCACAGCTCCAGGGACCTGGGTTCGATTCCCGGCTTGAGTCACTGCCTGTATGGAATTTGTACATTCTCCTCATGTCTGTGTGGGTTTCCTCTGGGTGCTCAGGTTTCCTCCCACAGTCCAAAGATGTGCGGGTTAGGTAGATTGGCCATGCTAACATTGCCCCTTAGTGTCTTGAGACGCGGAAGTGAGACGGGTTAGTGGGTAAATATGTAGGGATATGGGGGTAGGGCCGAGGTAGGATTGTGATCGATGCAGACTCAATGGGCCAAATGGCCTCTTTCTGCACTGCAGGATTTCTATGATCTTATATGACAGAAGAAGGTGGAAGAGAGAATGTCCGGGGTGCAAAGGATCCTTGATTATACTGGTTGTTTTCTGAGGCAGCAGGAAGTGTAGACAGTGTCAATGGGTGGGAGGCTGGTTTGAGTGATGGATGGGCTTCATTCACAACCCTTAGTAGTTTTTTGTGGTCTTGGGCAGAGCACAGGCCATGCCAAGCTGTGGTACAACCAGAAAGAATGTTTTCTATGGTGCATCTGTAGAAGTTGGTCAGATTTGTAGTGGGACATGTTATATTTCCTTAGTCTCCTGAGAAAGTGGAGATGTTTGTTGGCTTTCTTAACTATGACGTCTGCATGGAAGGACCAGGACCAGAGTATTATAATTCTTGATCTCATGCCTGGTGAGGTAAAAATGATTTACATAGTTCTGAAATTCAGTTTTATAAATGTAACCCACAAAGGAATATGTGAGATATCAAAGTTTAAAAGCGTGACTGCAGCATTATAAATCAGCAATTTAAACTTTGCTGTACTGTTAACTTTGCACATGTGAAAATCTGCAATTCCCTTTAATTTAATTAACTCTACCATTTTAGTCATGCAAGATCGTGTGACCTTGTTGAACAGAATCTACTTTCACTGAGTTGTTGAAGAAAAGCATACATACCTAAGGCATTAAGGATGCTCCGATGAGCTTCAAGCTGAAGAAATTGATTTGTTGGCTGACAGCCGTATAATATCTTATAAAATAACCAACACAATGGTTATTGAACTGATTTGAAACAGACTAATAGATAGCCTTTCTGTGCAGTAAGGCTTCTCACTTGAGACCAAGTCTATGAGGGGTTTAGCTGCAGTGATTCAGTGTAGCTCCATTTCATTTGCCTGGATAGAAAATTGTCAGTGTTTTTCTTTTATTAATTCAAGGGATCTGGGCTTTGCTGGCTAGGCTAGCAGTTTTTGCCCATCCCTTATTGCCCTTAATCAGCTGGTGATGAGCTGCCTTCTTGAAGTGCTGCAGTCTGTGTTTTGGGCGCATCCACAGTGCAGTTAGGGAGGGAGTTCCAGGAGTTTGACCTCGCAACAGTGAAGGAACGGCCATGTGTTTCCAAGTCAGGCTGTTTAGTGCTTGGAGGAGAACCTCAAGGTGGTGGTGTTCTCATGCATCTGTTGCTTTTGTCCTCGATGCTACTGGCTGTGGTTTGGAAGGTGCCTATTAAGGAGATTTGATGAGTTCCTGCAGTGCATCTTGTAGATGATTCACACGGCTGCTACTGAGCGTCGGTGGTGGAGAGACTGAATACTTGTGGATGGGGTGCCAATCAAGCGGGTTGTTTTGTCCTAGATGATGTCAACTCTGTTGCACTCATCCAGATAAATTATTATGATTTGCCCCTTGTAGATTGTGAACAGGCTTTGGAGAGTCAGGAGGTAAGTTACTCACCATAGAATTCCCAGCTTCTGGCCTGCTCTTGTAGCCACAGTATCTATATAGCTCGTCCACTTGAGTTTCTGGTTAATTGTTACCCTCCCCGGATGTTGATAATGGGGATTCAATAATGCTAATGCCATTGAATGTCAGGTGTCGATAGATAGATTCTCTCTTGTTGGAGATGTTCATTGCCTGGCACTTGTATTACTTGTGACTTGTCAAACCAACCCTGGATATTGTCCAGGGCTTGCTGAATACGGTCACAGACTGCTTCAGTATCTGAGGAGTCACGAATAGCGCTGAACATTGTGCGAATATCCCCATATCTAAACATCTGAGATGGAAGGGAGGTCAATGATGAAACAGCTGAAGATGGTTGGGCCTCGGACACACCCCTGAGAAATGGACCTCCAACAATTACAACCACCCTCCTTTGTGCTAGGTATATGTTCAAGAAACTTCAACAATAATAAAACAAAACATGAAAAATGCTGCAAACATGCAACTACTCAAAATTTAACTAGGGAGAGCAGAGGAAACACATCATGTGAGAGACCCAAAGTGAGAGAGAACCCCAGTAACGAGTCTGAGACCCAGAGAATCTAACCTCAGTTCCATGGGTGTTTGCCAGAAAACAGGGGCGAAGAACTTGGGCAAAAGGAGTTCATAGTTGAGAACTACAGAATCAGGGCTAGCTGTTGGGGAAGTCGTGAGCGAGGTGGGGAGAGCGAATCACAATCTTAGGGAAGGGGTGAAAACCTGGGTTGAAGGAGGCTGCTGCTTCCATATTTGGGCCTATAGGAGCCATGGAAGGAAGACACGAATGAGGAGTTATTCCACTCAAAGCCTTGTGAATCTATTGAATGAGTTCACTCATTGAAAACAGTGGAATCAATAGATTTTTGGACATTAAGGGAATCAAGCGGGTAGGGTGGAAAAGTAAAGCTGAGTTAGAAGAGCTGCTATGATCTTATTGAAAGTCAGATTATGCTTGAGGGGTTTAATACCACTCCTAATTCTTCTGCTCTTTGTAGTGTTCAGTTGTTAAATTTTTTAATGTTTGATTATGTGTGTCTGGTATCCGTTCTTTGTTCTCTGTGTGGAATTGGTTAATCCAGCGTGTATCCCCTTAGAAAAGAAAACTAAACTGAGGCAATCTGCTGTAAACAGGAGAGAGCAGACATTTTGAATAAAACTCCTGTTGACAGGTAGAGAAGATGGTGCATCTTCTCCCCATATCACCGAGGCACAGGACACCGAAGGCAGAAATTTCCCAAGTAAGGGGCAGTTGGTGGGAGCAATAAAGTTGGAATTCTGCAGCTGTTCACACCCTGCCCCTGCTGCTAGCAAAAACAGAGAATTTGGCGCTTAGCCAAAGCTTCATTAACTGTAGCGAGGCCGGAGAATCCCAGCTGCAGGCAAGGTCGGAGAGTTCAGCCCCTAGTTTTTAACCCACCGATGAGTTTTTACACCATATCGTGCATTTCAGACCATTGCTGATCGATAAGGGAATTAAGGGTTATGGGGAGTGAGAGGGTGAGTGGAATTGATCCACTTCAGATCAGCCATGATCTTATTGAATGGTGGGGCAGGCTCGAGGGGCAAGATGGCCTACTCCTGCTCCTATTTCTTATGCTCTTATTACCCATCCATGGGGAACACACTGTTTTGTTGCCAGGCAGCCTCTGATTCACCTACCCCACCATGACCACAGCACTCTTTAACTCTGGAAACAATAATTAATTGACATCCCTGCACAGCCCAGGGCAGCTCCACTGAAGTTGGCATCTAACGCAAGAATCGTAGAATTCTTACAGTACAAGTGAGAGGCCACTCAGCCCATTTAATTTGCACCAACAACAATCCCATTCAGGCCCTATCCCCATAATTATCCTGCTAATCCCCCTGATATTAAGGGACAACTTACCACGGCCAGTCAACCTAACCCGCACATCTTTGGACTATGGGAGGAAACTGGAGCACCTGGAGGAAACCCCGGAGGCGGGAGAGGGGTGGGGGGTGTGAAAGCTTGTTTGTTTTCTCCACAAAGGTAGATTGGCCTAATCAGTAGTTCCACATTCTTTTCAGATTTCCAGAACATGTGACACTTCAACGTTTGTAGCAGTTTCCCATTAAGCTGTAATTATTCAAAGCTAAGTCTTAGATTATGAGCATTTTGGATACACAGAAAGTTAGGAAATCAAGAGTAAATAATTCATCCCTTTCGAATCTTCATGCTGCTTCTAATCCATGTAGTATTTAATGGCACTGCATGCAATTAGTTTCCTCAGTTCCCCAGGGAGCAAAGATTCAGCCAAAGAGAAGCTTTGCATTTTAGTCACAGGTTATCCCTATCTCAAAGGGTTGGACTTCAAAGTGTTTGAAGTTTAGCTGCAAGTGTCAGCCATGGCTTGGTAGAAACGCGCTCAGTCGCCTGTGAGTCAGGAGGATCTGGGTCAAGTCCCACTGCAGAGACTCGAGTGCAGTACTCAGGAAACACTGCACTGCTGGAGGTGTCCTCTTCCAAAGCAGACATTAAAGCCTTGCTTACTCCTTCAGATGAAGTGTGAAAGTCGCCAAGACACAGCTTTCAAAGGAGAGCAGAAGGAGCAGCTCTGCCCAGAATCCTGCCCAAATTCGTCCCTTTTGTGTCACTAAAAACGAAATTACATCAATTGTTATTCTGTCAGAAACCCCAATCCTCCCATTCCAAATTGCAAGTTGGAGACTTTGGCAGCAACATCCCCTGCTGTACTTGTTAGTTGAATACTTATTAATGGCAAGAACTCACATCAAAGCAATGCCAGGAGATTCCTTGCTGATGCAAAGGAGAGGGGTGTGGTAAAACTTTGTGTGACAACTTTTTTATTCTGGGAATTATACAAGATGAGTTTTATTGAGGTGCATTCAATAATATGGATTTCTCAATTTGATGAATAAATAATTCATGCCTGTCATCTGTCACACATTTGTTTGAGACCTTCTTGATTTTGAACAATTTAATTTCATAGAATCATAAAATCTCTACAGTGCAATAAGCATGGCCAATCCATCTCACCCGTGCACCTTTGGATTGTGGGAGGAAACCCATGCAGCCATGGGAGAATGTGCAAACCTCCACACAGACGGCGTGGAGGCCGGAATTGAATCTAGGTCGCTGGTTCTGTGAGGCAGTAGTGCTAAACATTGTGCACCACCACTCTGTCACCATGCTGCCCTGTCATTGTGCCACCGTGCTATCCTCGTGTGTGTGTTCAATATAATCGTGGCTGATCTCCTAACTCAATTGTGCTTTCCCACCCATTCCCTATACCCTTCGATTATATGAGACACCAAAGGTCTGTCTGTCCCAGCCTGAAATATAGTCAACAGTTGAGAATTCCCAAACCTTTGTGTAGTTTCTGGCACATCATGGCTGTGGATCTGAACACTTGAGGGGGTATGTAAACTCTCGCAGCAGTCCATCAATCGACTCCCACAGATGACTAGGATTTCTGAAGCATCACTGTGGCACTGAGTGTGATGCACAAACCAACTGTCCCTCTAAGGATGATTGTACACATTCTCACCACTGCCACTTTGCCAATGCACTCTCAGTCAGCCAGTCCAGACTGAAGCGGTGGAGTCTGAAATTGGGTACGCAAGGCACGGGAGGAGGATCTACCTCGGCAAACTCATTAAAAAGCCAGCTACATGGCTGTTTTAGATGCTCAAGTCCAATGTTGGAATATTGGAATGAATTTCCTCAAATGGACTTCACAGCTTGGATTTGGATCTTGCATCAGAACCAATGAAAGTCCACTCATTGCAGTACAAAAGTGTTCTAAAACATGAAGGGTAATTGCTTATAGCTCATCCATCAAATTATCCAATTCCTTCAGGACCTTTCTGTTGAATAAAAGTTTGAGAAAGAACAATGTGTTCCACCAGTTCATCGCAGCGTTCTCCCTAAGAACCACGTTCAAGCTGGCTAGAATCCTTAATTACCAACATCATTCTCTTGTATATTCCAATAAAGCATGGCGTCGTAATGAGTCCCTGCTGACCAGAGTGGATCTCTGGGCCCGAGCACCAACATACCAGGGATGAATATCCTTGAAGCCTTTCCTGATCCATCACTGTGACTTCACTGGAATTCTGCCCCATTCCCTTTGAAGTTACAGCAACAAAAGAAGAATTTCTTGGAAAATTATTTCCTTAATAATATTTGCCAAAAAAAATGGTGCAAGCTTTTCAGAGCTGCCAGGAACAGACAGTGCCTTATGATTGGCATTCAATACATCATTGCTAAAGACATTAACTTGGGTGGATGGTAGCACAGTTGTTCTCTTTCAGGACAGATTGTCTATAAAGTTACTGGCAAAAATATCTCGGAATTGCAGTGAACTTTTCCAGATAAGACTTCACAACGCAGCAGTGTGGATACATGGGGCAGAATTTTACTGGCACGTCTGCCCAAGTTTCGCACAATCCCACCCGAGGCTAACAGAGAATAGCGTTCTGAGCCCACCCCTGGAATCGGGGCTGGTATGCCGGTAAAATTCTGGTCATAATTTCTAGTTCTTTCTCAAAGACTGCAGATAGAAGAACTTGTGAAACCTTGGCTGAAAGCAATTCTGTTGTCAGTTTCTCCTGAGACTTGCAGCGTTTCACCATACTTTGGATAGCTGCACCTGCTCCATGCCATTCTCACAAGAATTCAGCTGTTCATCTCAATTACAGGCCTCTCAATGTTCCGATCTGCCTCAGTGGTTCAAATCACAGATTTAACAACCCGACTCTGGTCCATTTTATCAGGTGCCAATGAGATATAATACACGGGTGTAATGGGGTGAAACTCCTCACTCTGCGTCACCTGGTCCTCTGATTCTCTCTGGTCCCTCAAGGGACGGTTGCAAGATTCTTGAAAAGCACTGAGCGTTCTAGTCAGTGGCACCGGCCTTCTGAGTGCGATTGATGAAAAATGGCAAACGAGACAGAGGCGATATGAGGAGAATGTTGTTCGTTTTGACGCATCGAGTTTCAACATGTTCAAGTGACTCCGTGAATGCAAGTTGCTGTTATGATCTGGAATTTGCCACTTGAAAGGGTTGTAAAAGAGCAATCAATCAGTACTTTCAAAAGGGAGTTGAATAAGGGCAGAAAAATGCAAGGTTATGAGGACAGAACAGGAACTAAAGAGAAAACAAAAGAACCAGCTCAAGCACACTGGGCTGAATGGCCTCCTTCAGTGCCATTTCAGCACAATTTTATAATCCAATGGAATTTTTTGGAAGATTATAGCTAGATCATTTACAATGTTCTCTCTTTCCAGAACCTCTTTGGCAATGATGTAGAGATGCTGGCACAGTAGGATGGGCACAGTAAGAAGTCTCACAACACCAGGTTAAAGTCTAATAGGTTTATTTGGCAGCACAAGCTTTCAGAACACTGCCCCTTCTTCCGGTGAGTGTTCACAAATCAGCATCTATAAGCACAGACTCAATTGCAAGATAATGGTTGGAACGTGAGTCTGAACAGGTAATCAGGTCTTTACATGTACAGACAGTGCGAGTGGAGAGAGGGCTAAGCACAGGTTAAAGAGGCGTGAATTGTCTCAAACCAGGCACGTTAGTGAGATTTTGCAAGCCCAGGCCAAAATTGTGGGGATTACTTGTAGTGTGATAGGAACCCAAGATTAAGGTTCAGGCTGTCCTCATGTGTGCGCAACTTGGCTATCAGTTTCTGCTCAGCGATTCTGCGTTGTTGTGTGTCTTGAAGGCTGCCTTGGAGAACACTTACCTGAAGATCAGAGGCTGATTGCCTATTGACTGCTGAAATGTCCCCTGACAGGAAGAGAACATTCTTGCCTGGTGATTATTTAGCGGTGTCCATTCATCTGTTGTCATACCATCTGCATGCTTTTGTTGATGGGCCATGCTTCAGGACATCCTTTCCTGCAGTGCATCAGATAGACAACATTGGCTCAGGCGCATGAGTATGTACTGTGTACCTGATGGATGGTGTTCTCACGTGAGAGGACGGCATCCGTGTCGATGATCCAGCACGTCTTGCAAAGATTGCTGTGGTAGGATTGTGTGGTGTTGTGGTCGCTGTTCCGAAACTGATAACCAAGTTCCGTACATGGCCTCAAACGGGATCTTGGGTTCATGTCACACTACCTGTAACCCCCAAGATTTGCCTGGGCTTGCAAAATCTTACTAACTGCCCCAGCTTGAGACGCTTCACATCTCTTTAACCTGTGCTTAATCCCTTCTCCACTCGCATTGTAAAGACTTGATTACCTATTAAGACTCACGTTCTAACCATTATTTTGCAATTGAGTCTGTGGCTATATATACCCTGTTTGTGAACCCAACTCTCTACTCACCTGATGAAGGGGTAGTGGTCCGAAAGCTTGTGCTACTAAATTTGGCCTGGGCTTGCAAAATTTCACTAACTGTCCTGGCTTGAGACAATTCACATCTCTTTAACCTGTGCTTAGCCCTCTCTCCACTCGCACTGTCTGTTGGACTTTAACCTGGTGTTGTGAGACTTTCTACTCTTTGGCAATCACAATCCTTGCCCGCTGCAGTTTTTCCTCACTACATCCTCCCTTTTTACAGCCCTGTCCAATATGCCCCCTACATCGTCACCAGTGCCTGCCAAACCCCAGGCTGGAAAGTTCCCAGGCTTATTTGGGTTCTGGGGCATCCATGTTTGCTCTTGCTGATGGACACCCTGCAGTACTGGCAGTGGCCACCACTCTTGGTGGCACTGCAGAGCTGCCAGCCCCTGGTGAGCTGGCATCCTTATGAGGTGGGCCATCCTGCTGGAGAGTGTGGAAGTCTTGGCTCATAATAGTTAAAGGCCCATCAGCTCAAAGACCCTTTGCGTGTTATCCAACTCATTAATTTCTTTATCGCCAGTATTTTGCTAATGCTAATTTTGTTGAATTTGTTCAGTCTAAAAATATGTAGGTTAAGTGGATTAGCCATGGTAAATGCCAGGGGCTACAAGAATAGGGCAGAGGGGAGGGCCTGGGTAGGATGGTCTTTCAGAGAATAGGTGCAGACCCGATAGGCTGAATGACCTCTTTCTGCACTGTTGGGATTTTATAATTCTATGGCTGACTAGCTGATTACTTGGTCTTCTGTAAATACAACTGCAAAGTAATTATTCAACATATAAACCATCTCCTTACCTTCATTGATAATACCATTATCATCAGTTTTCAAGGGCCTCACATTACTTCTGACCATTTTTATTAACATAGTTATCATTTTTTTGTGTTGATTTTGACATCCCTTTCAATTTTCTCTGAATGGTCTGACTTTGGATCTCTTCCATTTACTTTTCTGTCCTCTGCTGCAGGATTTGATCTCATAATAGGAAATGAAAAGTAAAAGTTGGGAAACATATCGGCAATAGTGACTATAATATGCTGTGCTTAAGACAATGAATGTAAAAAATAAAAGCATGGCAGACACCAAGTGAACAGCTTGGAGAAAGAATAAGAATACCTGCAGGTGGGCCTTTCAGCCCATCATGTCTGTGCTCACTCTTAATAAATAGAAGCACATCTAATCCCACTCGCCTGCGTTTTCCCTGGAGCCCAACAATATTTTCCTCTTCAGATAATTTTCTAATTCTCCTCCAAAGGTCTCAACAGGACACAGAAATAACAGGGTGTCACTTGTTTTGTTACTTTTACAACGAGGGGAAATATTTAAAATGGTGATCGACCGAATGCATGAAAAATATATTCTATTAAATTGACAAACCAGCAGGAACTCCATGGATGAATAAAGACATAAGGGAACAACAGAGAGTCAGAAATGAGGGATCATCTGATCTCTCATCCATCGTCCACAACACCCCATGTCATCCCCATGTGCCAGGTTTTCCAGCAGTGCAGATGGTTCACTGTTGGCCACTAGCAAGATCATCCAGTCTCACCAAAGTCAATGCCCATTTGTATTGCTTGCCAACAGCACCACCAAGGAACCTGGCACCAGAAGTTCACCTTGTACAGGAATGGAAAATCTTGCAAATGGGAAGGGCCCGAAAAGCCCAGTCATAATTAAGTTCACAAACAGGAGAGGTTAAGAGAGAATGGAAAAATATTAAGACAGAAGTGAAAAAAAGATCAGAGGGGCACAGTATCAATATGAGATTAAATGGTCAAGAGGTATGAAACAAAACAATAACTTTTTTTTCAGACAAGTTAATAACTGCAGGGGGGTGGGAGAGGGAAAGGAACATTAAAGGATACTCTGAATAATATGACTGGGAAGGAAGCAGACATATTCAATAATTATTTTGCCTTTGTATTTACCAGAGAAATAGGCATGACATTGAATGACAAGATGAGCAATGAGGCACATGCTTTTAAAATTTAGAAGGAAACATATTGAATAAACTTAACAACCTCAAAGAGGATAAAAATCCTGCCCCGGATGGATTGCACCTATATATTTTAAAGTAACCTCGAGATAAGAGAGACATTGCTACTCATACTGAATAAAAAATAGAAGTAAAATTGCCAAAGTCCCAGATGACCGTGGCATGCTCTTCTCTTTGCGAGGAAGAGCTGGCTGGTGGTGATTTACCCTGAGGATCACCAGACCTCAGGTGAGCAGCAAGCCTGAGAAATGACTGCTTTCACTAATAAACTCAGCTGACACAGGAATTGAACCCATGCTACTGGCATTATGTAAAAAAACAGCTATCCAGCCAATTGAGATAAATGACCCCATACTCCCACCACCATACTAGCACATTCTGAACAATTTGTTTATGTAAGTGTGTAATGCCAAAGCCCTAGCACATAGCTAATGTAATTCCTATCGTCTATGAGTGCGGATGCATGGAATCAAATGGGAGGTCTGGCATTTCTCATATGTAGATGCAGACCAGATGGGTCGAAGGGCCTCTTCTGCACTGTATGATTTTATGGCAGAAACAAACAAATGGAAAAGCAGCAAATACACCAAGTTATTCACACGTACACTCATTCTGCCACTCTGCACTCCATTTAATTGGTGAATCCTAGCAAAGTAATCAGGGAAAGTCTGACTTGATGAACTTGAATAGCTGAATGGCTTAGTTCTGTGCTGTAACATTTGTGGTTTCCTAATTGGTGTTGAAGGGCGAGCTGAATAATAAAACCTTGACTACATATTTAGTTTACTATGCACATAACCTTTTTTACTTGTCGAGTTACATTATATATTTAAATCAAAAGGGAACGATTACCATAAGCAGACCTTTAACTATAACAGATTAGCATAGAAGCAGGAATGGTTTTTAATATTATGATGTATCGTTTGTAATGGAAGATGTTTCCAGCTGTATTTTGAGAGCTCTGGCAGAAGAGGAGTTCAGAGCAGAATAGATGGATTGTGCCTTGGGGACTGTAGTTTGAATTGGATGAGAAATGGGAATTGCATGGATGAATGGAATGTATGAGTTACATTTCCTAAAAAGAAATTGGTGAGTTGTGAATTGATATCAGCAGCGCAATCAAACCACAATGACTGATGCAGCTGAATATATAAAAATCTATAGAATCAAAAGGCATAAGAACAGGTTTTCTGAAACCCAATTGGTTTTTGGCGAGGTTCACGATTCAACTGAACTTCCCTCCACCTCAATTTCCTCGTACCATCCAGCTTTTACTAAATAGCTCGCAAAAGCGCACTCAACTCTGTTGGTCAACTATTGGAAACTAAGAATTGTTCACAATGATCTATAATAAATGCTCCCAAGTGTTGGGAGGATTGCATACCGGGGAGCTTCAGTTCAGGAGATTGGAGCTAAATAATAGACAAAATCTTTCAACAAATCCCAGTGCAAGACGTCACCAATGCTGCAGTACTGAGGGATAGCTGTCCTGCCGGGAGCGCTCTCTTCCAGATGAGGCATTGTGCAATTTGGGAGCAAGAAAGAGAAACAAAGGGTACAATTCTAAATTTGGTGCAGGAAAACAAATTCATGAAGTGGCAGGGCCTTTCAAGAAAGTGGTAAATGAAACATTCAGGATTCTGAGCATTGCAGATAAAGGCACAAGGCACAAAGGCAAGAAAAATGGTAAATGTTTATAAAATATTGTTTTTTTCCTGACAGCTTATGTCCAAAAGTATAGAATCAGTAAGAAGCCTTACAACATCAGGTTAAAGTCCAATAGGTTTATTTGGAATCGCAAGCTTTTGGAGTTCAGTTCCTCCATCATCATAGAGCCATACAGTACAGAAGAGGCCTTTTAGTCGACCAAGTCTGCACCGGCACATTAGAACCAGCTGAAATTCCACCTAATCCTATCTACCAGCATTGTGTGGGTGCTGGGTACTTTAGAAATGATATGGAGATGCTGGCGTTGGACTGGGGTGAGCACAGTGAGAAGGCTCACCAGGTTAAAGTCCAACAGGTTTATTTGATATCATGAGCTTTCAGTTACCTGATGAAAGAACAGCGCTCTGAAAGCTCGTGATACCAAATAAACCTGTTGGACTTTAACTGGTGTAGAGACGTCCTACTGTGCACACTTCAGGAAGGATGTGAAGGCATTAGAGAGAGCGTAGGAAAAGTTTAGTGTTAAGGTTCCATGATTGCGGGATTTTGTTTATGTGGGATGGAATTTTGAGCTCGCATTGAGCATAAACAATGAAGTTACCATTTTGTGGAAAGCTAAGGAAGGTTAAAGGTGAAAGTTCAAAGGGTTAACCTTAACATTACACACAGGTTTCTTTTCAAGTGACACAATTTATATTTTTCTGAGACTGCTTTAAACAAAAAGCAATGTTTGGTGCTTCAATTGTCCGATATACTACTAGTTATCAAAGGAACATTCAACAAAGAGGCAATGAAAACATGGTGGGTAATGGTGTGGAAGATATCATTGCTTAGTAACTTTCACTTTGCTAAGAATGTTACTCTGTCTTTCTTTCTCTCAAGAAGGTTGAATGTGTTGTCCAAAAGATTTCCACACACAGCTGCCCATCTCACAAGAGATTTTCCTTTCCCTAGGAAAGGAATTTTATCATTCCCATGCAACATTTGGAATATTTGGAAAAAAAATGGTCAGAGCAGATGAGAATGATTAATATCAAGGAAATATTTTTATGTGGTCATGAAAAGATTATTTCACACTTGAATGAGTTACACTTTAAATGGGTGGCACGTTAACCCCCTCACAGTGCTGGGAACCCAGGGTTGATTCCTGGCTTGGGTCACTGTCTGTGCAGAGTTTGCATGTTGTTTCTGTGTCTGGTAGGTATCCTTCGGGTGCTCCAGTTTCCTCCCACGTTCTGAAAGATGTGATGCTTTGGTCATGCTAAATTCTCCCTAGGTGTACCCGAACAGGTGCCAGAGTGTGGCAACTGGGGGATTTTCACAGTAACTTCATTGCAGTGTTAATGTAAGCCTACTTGAAACACTAATAAAGAAACTTTAAGCAAACACCTGAGAGCTGATGTTAGGCGATGTGTGAGTGTTGTTCTTGTTACTGTTGTTTGTGGTGGTATTTTTGCTGTTGGAGTGTTAATGTAAGCCTACTTGTGACAGTAATAAATACATTTTTAAACTTTGAAATGGCCATCTCAGTTACTCAATAGTTAAATGTGGATTTCAAAAGTCCTGGCTACTCATAAGCAGGTAGCAAAGGGATGGAGCTGGTTACAAAGGGAGGGGGAGGGGCTGTGTGGGTACCATGGAAATGTAGGTAACGTAGAAGTCATGTCTATTTTCTTTTTGTTCCACCAACATCATCATCCCAATGGCAGCCAGCCAGAGAGGTTAACCAGCTTGTTAAAACCCCCTGCTTTGCGAGTGACCTTTATCCCAGGGTTTGAAATTATGCAGTTCATGGATTTTTGACTCGTTAAATAAATCTGTAAATGTGCAGTCGGATATTTACTCTATTAACAAAAATATAAAAGGAGCGGCATTTTACCGAAGCTTGGAAATGGCATCATTCTAGATTTATGTACGTGGGCTCACCGCATTTATAGATAGCTGTGAGAATAACATTATATTACTGTCAGATTAGGCTGGCAATGCTGAGAGAGTGGGGGTGGGGTGGGAGTGGGAGGTGATTGACAACTGCTGGGTCTGCAGAGCAAAACAACCACTTACACTGCAAATGTTTACGATGATTTTAATCCTTTTTTTAATTTGACCTCAATTTGTCAACAGTGGGAGGGTTGATTAAATAATTGTATTGAAAGGAAAATATTAGAGCGCTCAGCCTCTCCATAACTGGACGAAGATACTTGTGAGGTCCCATTGTACTGGATTTAAAACAACATCAAAGATATTATTCACTTGCTTGAAAAGACTGAGCTTTTGAAATGGTCTATGCTATCATTTCCTAGAGCTTGCATAGTGATTTAAAAGCAGCTATTGCGAACATCAATCAATTGTTATGTATTCTCTGGTTTGTGTTAAATCTTAGATTTATCTCAGAGAAATGTGAAGAAGACATGGGTTCTAAAGCTACAACAATTTAGTACTCTACTGTACTTCACAATACTTTAAAATATCTCAGCAAGTACAGGATTCCTATACCCATGCTCTCAGCCCAGATTTGGGACTCTTCTTTTTGATAAGAAATCTCACAACAACAGGATAAAGTCCAACAGACTTATTTGGAATCAAAAGCTTTTGGAGCGCTGCTCCTTCTTCAGTTGAGTGGAGAGGTGGATTTACAAACATGGCATTTATAGGCAGAGACACAATTGCAAGATAATGGTTGGAATGTGAGCCTTTACAAGTAATCAAGTCTTTACAGGTACAGACGATGTGAGTGGAGAGAGGGATAATCACAGATTAAAGAGGTGTGAATTGTCTTAAGCCAGGACAGTTGGTAGGATTTTGCCAACTCAGGTGGGGGTTACATGTCGTGTGATGTGAACCCAAGATCCTGGTTAAGGCCATCCTCACACATGCAGAACTTGGTTTTCAGTTTCTGCTTGGCGATTCTGCGTTGTCATGTATCTTGAAGGCTGCCTTGGAGAATGTTTACTCAAAGATCAGAGGCTGAATGCCCTTGACTGCTGAAGTGTTCCCCAACTGGAAGGGAACATTCCTGCCTGGCGATTGTCATGGGGCGTCTTTCATCCATTGTTGTAGTAGCTGCATGGTCTCGCCGATGCACCACACCTCCACTTCTTATGATGTCAGTTATTTGAACTCTCTTGCTCCACCTGGCTTAAGCAATGAAGTACAGGGGATATAGATCAGTTTGCATAATCAAACACAGATCAATTAATCAGTGCAAACTACAAAAACCCTATCGATAATTTGGAAGAGGTGGTTTGCATGAAGAGAAAATAGTAACAGCCTAAAGGCAACTTAATGTACAACAGTGCAATATTAACAATAGAGTTAATCCTAGGAGGAAAGATTAGAATAGAACTTAAAATTCTGATACTTCTTTTTGAATTTCACCATGGCCTTGACCTTGCCTACCTCCGTAATATCCTTCAACTCTATAAATGCAAGTAGATTAGTATTGTTTACTGGAAGGGGAAAGGAGTACAAAGGTATAGATGCTTTGCTACAATTGCAGTGAGCCCACAACTAGAGTATGCTGTACAGTTTTGGTTTCCTTACATCAGGAAGGCTGTGAGTGTGTTAGCATTTCATATTTACTTGACTGATAGCTGGGATAAGGGAAGATGGGTAGTTATCTTATGAGAAGATGCTGAACATGGTTTTAAAGTTTATTTATTCATGTCACAAGTAGGCTTACATTAACACTGCAATGAAGTTACTGTGAAAAGCCTCTAGCCGCCACACTCTGGCGCCTGCTCGGGTACACTGAGGGAGAATTTAGCACGGCTATTGCACCAACCAGGATGTCCTTTGGACTGTGGGAGGAAACCAGAGCACCCAGAGGAAACCCACACAGACATGGGGAGAGTGTGAAAACTCAACACAGACAGTGATCCGAACCTGGAATCAAACCCGGGTCCCTGACGCTGTGAGGCAGCAGTGCCACCATGCCACCCACAGTTGGGCTTGTACTCATTAGAGTTCAGGAGAACGAGTGGTGATCTTATTGAAAAATATCAGGCTCTGAGGGGACTTGACAGGGTGGACGCTGATTGAGGGAGAGACTAGAAGAAAGAGAGACAGTTTGAAAATAAGAGGTCTCCCAGTTAAGATGGAGGGGGGGATAATATTTTTCTTTCAGCCGACTCTGAGCCTGTGGAATTCTCTGCCTCAGAGAAGGGGGGAGGCCAGGTCAATTTTAACACTTTAAGGCAGAGATTAATAGATTCTTGACTAACAAGGGAGTCAGAGGTTATCAGGGTTAAGAAGGAATGTTGAGTTTAAGCCACAATCAGATCAGCCATGGTCTCATTGAATCACGGAGCAGGCTCGAGGGGCCAAATGGCCTACTCCTGCCCCTAATTTATATGACTGAGATTACTGCACTCCTCTAATTCTGGCTTCTTGCACATCACCAATTTTAATCACTTAATCACTGGCTGTGCTGTTGTCAGCTGCTGAGATCTCAACCTTTCAAATTCCCTCCCTAAACCTCTACACCTCCACCTTCTAACCCAGAGAGCAGTGGCTGCTGAGTCACACAGCTGGACAGAGATACATAGATTGTTAATCTTCTGAGTTCTCTTAAACACTAAGAAAGCTGGAACTAATTTCACAAAGGCAATATTTTTGATTTTAAGAGGAAAACTCAGAATTGATTTTAAAAACATAAAAGATACACAAGACAAACAAGACATTAACCTCGGCTGGGGGAGATCCCTGTAGGTTCAAACAACACCTGTTGGTGCGAGAAGACCTCTCCAGAGATTGAGACACTGAGCCAAAATGCAATACAATTCTATTTTCTGCTTATCCCAGATACTCCTACTAATGAGCTTAATTCAATTTCATTTCATATTAATCTACCAATCCAAATTATGACAGGTTACTTCAGCTAGTTGTGATATGCTATCTGACATGATGATACTCTATTTGTCTGTTTCCATTACAGGATCTTTCCCCTCTGGCATGGTCCACTTCCTAGTTGCTATGTTGTTAAGAACTCCACCACATGACTGTTTTTCCAATGGCATACTGCCAAGACAGAGATATGCCAGCCTTGGGTCTGAAAGACTGACACAAGTCTATGCCTTGAACAATAGGAGCCTCGTTGTTTGATTAGAACTATGTTTCATCCTGTGCACCCAAACTTTGAAACTATTGCATTCTTGCTAACCAAGCTGTGAACTTCTGAAGCTTCATCACCAATTCTGCAACAGTTGTATTTCTGACTGAGGTGATTCTATATTGAAATATTTTTAATACGTTAAAATACAATACTCAGTATTTTGACATAAAGATACTTAATACTTAAAATCATACTATATTCATTTTACTTCTATTAATGCATTCACATATGAATAGTCTGTCAACAGATCTTGTTAGGTGTGAATCATAGAATCATAGAGGTTTACAGCATGGAAACAGACCCTTCAGCCCAACTTGTCCATGCCGCCTTTTTTTTAAACCCCTAACCTAGTCCTAATTGCCTGCATTTGGCTTATATTCCTCTATACCCTTCTTACCCATGTAAATGTCTAAATGCTTTTTCAAAGACAGAATTGTAACCGCCTCTACTACTACCTCTGGCACCTTGTTCTAGACACTCACCACCCTGTGTGTGAAAACATTGCCCCTCTGGACACTTTTGTATCTCTCCCCTCTCACCTTAAGCCTATGCCCTCTCGTTTTAAACTCCCCTTAATCACTAACTCTTTCTTCCCCAGCTGTTGCTAACCTAAGAATCTGCCTGCGGTTCTGCTAATTAACCCAGGACCCCGTTCCGCACACAGAAAAAACAGGGACACAAGGTCAATGTGGGAAGGAAAGTGAGAAGATCAGCCATGATCTTATTAAATGACGGGGCAGAGTCAAGAGACCACGCTCCGACTCTTGCCCTTGAGGTGGTGCAGAGAAGATTTATCATACTGATTCCTGGGATGGTGGGACTGACAAATGTGGGGAGATTGAGTTGGTTAGGATTATATCCACTGGAGTTCAGAAGAATGAAGGCGAGGTAAGAATCTTATGAAAACCTTGAAAATTCTAATAGGATTAGATAAGGCATTTGCAGGATGGATGTTCCTGATGGTGGGGATGTCTGGAACCAGTGGGTCATAGTCTAAGAGTATGGGGTAAACCTTTTAGAACAGAGATGGGGAGACATTTCTTTACCTAGAAAGTGACGACTCTGTAGAGTTCACTACCACAGAAAGTAGTTGAGGCCCAAACATTTATATTTCCTGGAAGCAGTTAGATATAGCTCTTGGATCGAAGGGGATCAAGGAATCTGGAGGGAAGCTGGAATCAAGATATTGAATTAGATGATAAGCCATTATCATAATGCATGGCAGAGCAGGTTCAAAAGGCTGAATAGCCTGCTCCTGCTTCTATTCATGCTTCTGTATTTCTTATATTCTATTTAATATTGCATTCTTAAATCCCCTCCAATTTGATTTTCAAATTTGCTGATGACACAACCGTAGTGGGTCGGATCTCAAACAATGATGAGATAGAGAATAGGAATGAGATAGAGAATCTGATGAACAGGTGTGGCAACAATAATCTCTCCCTCAATGTCAACAAAATGAACAAAATTGTCATCAACTTCAGGAAGTGTAAAGGAGAACGTGCCCCTGGAATGAGATAGAGAATCTGATGAACTGGTGTGGCAACAATAATCTCTCCCTCAATGTCAACAAAACGAACGAAATTGTCATCAACTTCAGGAAGCGTAAAGGAGAACGTGCCCCTGTCTACATCAACAGGGACAAAGTAGAAAGGGTTGAGAGCTTCAAAGTTTTAGGTGGCCGGGTCACCGACAACCTGTCCTGGTCCCCCCATGCCAACATTATAGATAAGAAAGCTCATAAGTGCATCTACTTTCTCAGAAGACTAAGGAATATAGTATGTCAGCTATGACTCTCACCAACTTTTACAGATGCACCATAGAAAGCATTCTTTTTGGTTGTATCTGGTTGTATTATTGGTTCGCCTCCTGCTCTGCCAAAGATCGCAAAGAACAATCAGTTGTGAATGTAGCCCAATTCAGACTCACGCAAACCAGCCTCCCATCCATTGACTCTGTCTACACTTCCCACTGCCTCAGCAAAGCAACCAGCATTAGTAAGGACCTCAAGCACCCCAAACATTCTCTCTTCCATCTTTTTCCGTCGGATAAAGATACAAATGTCTGAGGTCATGTCCCAACCGACTCAAGAGCAGCTTCTTCCCTGCCGCTGTCAGACTTTTGAATGGAATTACTTTGCATTAAGTTGATCTTTCTCTATGCCCTAGCTATGACAGTAACACTACATTCTGCACACTCTCATTTCCTTCTCTATGAACATTATGCTTTGTCTATATAGTGCACAAGAAACAATATTTTCACTGTGTAATAATACATGTGACAATAATAAATCAAATCAAGATATCTTGTTTTTTTTTAATCTATTTTCATGGATTTCTAGCAGGGTTTAGGGAGCATTTTTTGAAATCATCTCAGGAGGTGAATGTTGCTGGCTCAATCAACATTTATAACACATCCCTCATTCCCTTTGAGGAGCTGGTGACTGACTGCCCTGGGTACATAAACGTAGGACAAACATGGACCAACTGATGGAGGTCAAACCAGTCCTTTTTTTTAGCTGGACGTGTTTTTAATTCATTTGTAGGACATGGGTGCCGCTGGTTGGACCAGCATTTATTGCCCATCTCTTGTTGCTCTTGTTCAGAGGGCAGCTGAGAGTCAACCACATTGCTGTGGTTCTGGAGTCACATGTAGGCCAAACCAGATACAAATGGTAGATTTCCTTCCCTAAAGGATAATAGTAAACCAGATGGATTTTTTTCTGACAATTGACAATGGATTCATTGTCATCAGTAGATTCTTAATGCCAGATTCTTTTTATTGAATTCAAAATTCACAGTCTATCGTGGCAGAATTCAAAACTGGGTCCCCAGCAATAATACCTTTCCTCTCCTTGCATCATTCAACCTTCTTCTATTGATAAATTGGCAGGAATTTTCCTCACTAAATTATCAAGCAAATCTGGATTAGTTTAGTCTTGGTTTTTTATTAGTTACAAATAGGCTTATATTAACACTGCAGTGAAAATCCCCTAGCTGCCACACTTCGGTGCCTGTTCTGGTACACTGAGGGAGAATTTAGCATGGCCAATGCACCTAACCAGCATGTCTTTCAGACTGTGGGAGGAAACTGGAGCGCCGATAGGAAACCCACACAGACATGGGGAGAACATGCAGACTCCACACAGACAGTGACCCAAGCCAGGAATCGATCCCAGATCCCTGGTGCTGTGAGGCAGCAGTGCCACCTTACCACCCCATTAAATTTGACAGGGAAAATCAGAGTGCAATGGCTATATGGGCTGAATGTTCTTTCCCATTTCATTCCCATGGATTCGGGATCTAAGGAAAAATCAGAAACATTAGGTAGAATTTTGCTTTGAAAGAACCTCTGTACAGTTTATGATGTCATTTGAATGTGTTGACTGTTACTCGTCCGATTTCTATCTGATTATTATTCCCTTTAGAATAGACTGCCCTTCCATTGATTTTAGTTCAAAATGTACAATGTGCAATGTTGCCTGTTACAACAAGCTGAAATATCGCAATGACTGGTTATTGCCAAAGGCAGAAGCAACACCGACTTCACTTACTGCAATGCCAATGAATGAACAAAGTAAACCTTAAACAAAACTGTTAATGCTCACCTCCAGCCACTAACTTACTTCACTCTTCTATCCAAAAACAAAAATCAATGAAAGGCTTCTTCGACTCAACTAAACAGGGCTAAGTGCAAGGAGTGGCTACAGAAATAGGAGGTCAGCATTAGGACATAGGAAATTAGGAGCAGAAGTAGGTAAATTCAGGTCTTTGAGCCTGCTCTGAGTTTCAATCAGATAAATCATGCCAACGGAATGGATGATGAATAAAAATTGTGGAATTGGTAGGAAAAGCTTTGTCCGTTACGTGAAGATGCAGAAACTTCCAGACTTTGGCTGGAATTCTCCTATCTCTCATACCTCGCCATCGCTCCCAGCGGGAACAGACAATTTGGCATCTGGCCAAAACTCCATTCACTGCAGTGGGACTGGAGAATCCCAGCTGCGGGCAAGGCTGGAGAATTATGACCTTTATTTGGCCAATGAGGGATGTTCAAATGAACAGGTTATGATGAAATATTTAATGAGTCTTCAAGACTGAATGTTTCTCTGAAGTGTCCTCTCTGTTGTAAAGTCAGAAACAGTAAGAAGTCTCACAACACCAGGCTAAAGTCCAACAGGTTGATTTGGTAGCACAAGTCACAAGCTTTTGGAGCGCTGCCCCTTCATCAGGTGAGTGGAAGTTCTGTTCACAAACAGGGCATATAAAGACACAAACTCAATTTACAAAACAATGGATATTCAAAATAATGGACATGACAAAACAATCACAAAACCATTATTTTGACCTGGTATTGTGAGACTTCTTACTGTGCTTATCCCAGTCCAATGTCAGCATCTCCATATCATGTAAAGTCATAAATGCAGCAGCCAGTTTTCACAAGCAACTCTCACAAAGAGGAAAGTCACCAAATACCCTATTTCAGTGATGTGGATTGAGGAATGACAATGTTTGCTCGATGTCAATATTCTGCTCAGAGTCAAACTAGCACAAAAGGATAAAAGAAAGAATTTCAAA